>NC_138103.1:76461889-77661889 GCF_964146895.1 Miniopterus schreibersii
CTGTATGGAAACCAGTTGATTGACATTTACGTCCAGAGGCCTGAGGGTCACTGAGAGGAGACTAAATCGCAAATGCACCTTGAAGCTGGGGGGGGGGGGGGAGTGGAAGGGTTCGTTGTAATAAGCAGCCAGAGCCTCTGGCAGGATGCCTTACTACATTCATTTTCCAAGTCCTTTGGGTGGGTCACAATTGCACTCCAACATCCTGCCTACAAAAGCTAAATAAATATGAAGTTCACGTCAGACTAGAGGACCAACACACTAACTAATGTCATTTAAGGAATCGGAATGCTTTAATTAATTTCCCTTGATAATTCGCATCCAAAATGACTGAAATTGACACACCCAGATGAATATATATCCTCTGTGCAAATAGCCAGGGTGGTCAACTGTTCCTTCTCTTAGGAGCAATTCCAATCAGCTTAGATTGTATCTACTAAAATAGAACAGCTTTTATTTCAGATGTAAGAGGTGGGGCAGGGATTGGTCTTCACAATAAAAATGTTAAGCTGGTGCCATAGGAGCTTTATTTCTCACTGAAGAGCTGTTAAGAGTTAGCAAACCAGAGTCTCGGTGTATAGAAATCAATGAAATTTGCATATGATTTTCAAAAAGAAATAGGCTTTAGAGAACATTTTGCAAAGAAACAACCTCAGTACATGTAGCCACTTGTCCAGCAATAGTGCATTAGGTTCTTCGGTTTAAACATTCGGGCACAACCTGGTGCGATGATGCCTGCGGCACTGTGGACTTTTTAAGAGGCAGTTTGCATCTGCAACCGGCCCGGAGCAGGGCATTTCATTAACTGCTGCAATGAACGGCTGCTAACTCCTCAAGTTCTCTCAACTTTGCTCCGACAAGAATTTGGATGTTCACTGCAGGACTTGGAGAAAATGCTTTTCTTTTCTTTCTTTTTTTTGGAAGAGGGTGATTAACAAACAACTCGATGGCAGAGGGGTGTGTTCCTTGCCCAGGTGCTCGGAGTCTCACCCGGAGTACAGACCGCGTGTCTCGGAGGAGGAATTGGGCTGCCGGCCGTCGGTCGGCCCGGCGGGTTGCGGGGCGGCCGGCGGGCGGGGCTGCCCCTCCGCGTGAGTTCCAGCGGCGGAGGCGCGGGCGGGGCGGGGCGGGGCGGGGCGCCCGGCCCGGCTGTGGCTTTTCCCTCTCACTTCCCTGCGGTGTTCGGAGCTGCCTCCCTACCGACGTCACGCAGCCCTTGAAGAATAGCTGCTTCCTGGCGGGACCGAATGGCAGTTCTCATTCACAAAGGCTCGGAGCCGGGTTGCGGGCGCGGGACGCGACTCCAGTGAGCAGCGCAGGCAGGGCCCGTTCCCTCGCCGCCTCCCGGGCGCCCCGCCATGGAGCTGCCCTGAGCCGCGGCGCCGCTGTCCCCCCGCCGCTCTTCCTCCGCTTCACCCCACCTGAGCGCTTTCAGGCTGCTGGAAAACTTGGAGCCTGTCATTGCGGATTTGCAAAACAAAAAACAAAAAGCAAGATCCAGCGGCTCCGGTACCGCGGCGGCTTCCCTTGTGACCAGATGAAGAATAGATTGAAAACTCAGTTCCTCCCTTGGCACCGCAAACAGAAAAAAGAACTGTCACTTCCGAGCCCCGGCGCTGGCGTGAGCTCAGCATGACCGCGGGCAGGACCCCGGCGTCCCGGGCTCTGCCTTAGCCGCGGCTGCAGGCGGGCTCGGGCCCGGGACCGTGCATTTCTCCTGCAGCCTCCCTGGGAAGTGGAATATATTTAAAACCGCTTTTGTGGCAAGACAGCTGAAATGTATTAATCAGAAGACTTTTCTCCCTTTTTCTTTCTTTTTTTTTTTTTTTTTTTTTAATTTTCCAAAATGAGTATTATCATGAAGCCGAGGTCCCGGTCCACAAGCTCCCTGAAGACGACAGAGGCCGTCTGGTAACGTGCTGGGCCCCCTTCCCCCGGCTCCTCTTAGGGTCGACGTGACACTTGAGCAGTTAGTAATTGCTGACGAGGTGCTAGAGCCAGGGCTGCTGTGAGAAAGCGTGGCGTTGGTGACAGTTTTGTTCTCTACTTTGTGTCCCGTTTGTCGGCTCTAAAAACAGGGGTGCTCACGTTTTTTAACTCCATGTGGACTAGGGCGGTTCATCTGGGGGTCGCTTTCAGAGGAGGAAAGAAACTTGCAAATATGTTGGAAATTTAGAAACGAAAACTTTCACTGTCTGATTCGGTTGCTTATTTTCTCACCTGTCTTGCAAGCAGGTTGGTAGTTGACGGTCTTGGTCGTCGTCTTTAGAAGTAATACGTTGGCTTTTGGCACAGTTGTGTTAGAGGAATTAATAGTGTTAACCATGTGGCTAAGTATACATCCAGTTGCTGACCATTCAGTCCTCTATATTTTCTTTTGTTGATAATATTTCCTGGTAACGATGGGGTGTGTTTTTTTGGAAATTTTAGCGTTTTTACCTTAATGAAAAGTATGTTAATTTCAATTTATTCTAATATTTTATTGTCCTGTTTCCCCTATATTGACTTGATAAGCTTATAAGCCTATGGCCCTTAGGGAATATATTTCCAACAAAGTAACTTTTGTGTCTAAAATAGCTATCTACAGGTTATTTTTATGGCTATTTCAGAGGTTAATCTTATTTTTATCTTAGTGATTGTAAATAACTAAGATTACTTCTTTGAAGTGGAAGTAATCATGCTTCAGATGGGGGAAATAAAAGCAATGTTGAGGGCAGGTGGTTGGGGAGAAGATGGAAGCAGAAGCAGACAGGCAAAATGTATTGTGTATTTTATGAGCAGGCAAACACACGTATAAATACTCAAACTATTTGCATAAGGAATTTAGCACACACTTATGTTCTTACTGTACTAATGTTTTACAGTGGACTAGAATCAAGAATTGTCCCTTCAGTAGTATTTCTGTGAGTCTTAATAAATTAGAGATGTAGATTTTGTTTCTTAAGTCATTTGTGATTCCTTATAAAAAAGTACATGCAATAACTTCCTCCTTGAGTTTATTTAAAGAAAAATCTGCATCTACAAATAAATTTGCATGTTTTTTTTAATGTCAAACAATAAATACTGGGAAATACTTATAATCCTTATATTAATTACCATATAGTATAACTCTCTAATATAAATGAGTAATCAAAATTTATACAATAAGTGAATTTTATTCATTTGTGATTTCTAGCCTACCTATATGAAAACAAGATCTGATACTTGAATAAAAAGTATTTAACCAACCTGTCTTCCTTTTTGCCTAAACTGGTGGGAGACTTATTTCGAAATTCAGGGTTTAATCAGCAAAAATTCACTTCAGGAGACTAGTAACATTAACATTCTCTACTCCTCTGAAATCATCATAGTCCATTTTTATCCACAACTATTCTATTATCCCAAATTGTGTAAGCTGTTTTCTAAATAAATAGGGCCAAAATTCAAAATGTTTTTTAAAATATTGTTTTGTGAATGTGTATATTGTTACATATAATTTTAAATATTTTGTGTAGTGTTGGGTCAGAATTTTTTTTATGAAAGAAATAAATGTCTCTTTATGCTAATGGTTTCTAGATTTAACTGTACACCACAGAAACCTCTCCCATTATTAATCTTACATGTGATTTATTAATTATATAATAGATTAGGTATATCATTGCTGCCTCTAAATTGTTTGGCCTGAGGTGGTAATTGCTGTGATTACAGTTTTACCATTTTATTATCTCTGTATTACTGTATACACATTTATTTACAGTAAAATCTATATATATTATAGATTAGGAATATAGGGGAAATATATGTGTATGTATGAATCCATTAAAAGAAAATAAAAGTAGCCCTTTCTCTCCCTGTGCCTCTACACATAGGACCCAGAGAGCTCGTGGGACTATGACTTCTCCTTAAGATCTTCTCTTCTAACTTCTCAACCACCCTTCCCCCCCCCAACCTCCATTTCTTTTCAAACACTAAAGTGTGCTTCATCTTTTTAACAGTTGACTTCCCATGAGAGAGACCTGATGATTTTTCATTTATCCCCTTTTCCAATTATTTAATTTCATTTTGGTCTTCAGAATACTTTGGGATCCACCTTTTGGCTTTACCATCTTAAGCCTTCTTGTGTAAATCTATTTTCCGTTCTATTGGTCCACTTTCTCCAAAACTGTGCACTTTCCTTCAGATGCATGCAAGACAGATGCTACCTGTGGAAGTTTGCTAACCGGTTTCTGCAAGAATTCAGTGCTTCAGATTACTTTTCCTTTACTTTTTCCTGTCTGCCTCTCTCTAATCAATATCAGAAAAATCAACCCATACTAACTTGTTTACAGCCCTGATTAAATCCCAATGAGACAGTCACATTTTTAAAAGGAATTTCATGGCAAATCCCTAGTGATATATAGCCTGCCTCTTAATTCATCTCCTTAAAAGAAAAGCCTTATTTATAGTTAAAATTTTATGAATTTCAAAAAAGTGAAATGAAAGTCTTGAAGTTAATCTATTTGTTTCCTTGTAATATATTTGTCACAAATTTAAAGCATCATATAATAAGCATATATATTAAGTTGCTTATATTTATTTAACCAATATTAAGTACCTACTGTGTGCCAGGGTCTAGTAGAATGAGATCATGATATTTATCCTTTAGCATCCCTTTAAAAATCTGTATGTGTGCAATTGAGAAAAACTTAATACGTGTATTTTCGTACACTGATAAAGTTTATAAAATTAACAAACTAACTGATTTGGGTCATTGTTTGTCTTTCTAGCTCGATTGTGTCAGTAACAATAGTCGACCTGTAAATTCTATATAAGAAAAAATGAGGGAGTTACATTTTCAAAAATATTTGAATTTTACATGTCTTAAATTCAGATTTAGTTAGCAATGATATATTATAATAATACTATACTGTTATAACATTTTACCATTTACAGATATATCCCAGGGATACTTCTCATTAATCTAATTAAGACTTATGTAATTTAGTTTAAATTAAAAAATTATCATGCTTCCAAATATAAATATGAAGAGAATTTTGGTCAAGAAAACTGGATTGTGTTCTTTCCTGCTGTTAGACATTCATTATTTGCCATCTACTTGCAGTGAACATTTAAGGTTGTTTATTATGTAATCTGTGGGGGTAGGGTGGGAAGGGAGATGCTGCTGTCTAAACTCTGTGAGCTTTTTATAAGGCAACTTTTGAAACATTATTAAATATAAAAATTTTACTTAGGTTTAGATGTAGAAAAAAATTCTGTAAGGCTCTTTTCCAACCAAGTGGTTGGTTACCTTATAGGGTAAAAATAGCAGGAATGGAGGTAGAGGAGACTTTCTTCTAGTCATTGTACTTTTCTACTGCATACATTTTTCATCAAGCAAGTATTATACATAAAAATTTAGATATATTAAAACTCTAACTACCGTGTGCATTAGCAAGGCCATCTTTATAAAGGTGAGGATATCTATCTATCCACTAAGCAACACTGATCAGTGTCCAACACCCAGTATGCTGAATAAGTAGATACAATTTTCTGAAAAATGTTGCTGCTCAGATTTTAAAAGTGCTTGTTTTTTTAAATAACTCTCCTCCTAAGATGTAAAAATTCACACTGGCTGAGAATTCTTATTCTGGCTTCATGATACCAGTGAAAAATGTTGATTAGACTAAAACTACTAGCTTTATAACTGAGAATAAAAAAGATGTAACAACATTAATATTTGGTAGGAAAATTACTCATAGCCCCCACTATTCCATCTTCAACTATTTTCATTGTTTTACTTAGCTTACATATATCTCAAGTGGTTATAAATGCTATTTCTGTGCTCTGGTTCTTCATTTAACATATCAGCATTTCTCTGCTTTTCTAATAATAATACTTCTAGCTTTCAATTTATTGAGTGTCTTTTATGAATGAAAACTCTGAGAATTTTATATACAATAGCTTATTTAGTTTTATGACAACATTGAAGGAGTTGTTCATCTACATTTAAAGATGAGAAAATGAGCTTAACATTTTTCACTGGTGTCATGAAGCCAGAATAAGAATTCTCAGCCAGATGAAATAAAGTGGGCAAGGCCATTTTACTGCCACAAAAGGCTGGGATTAGAACCCAAGTCTGTCTTCTCCAAAGACAGCGCTGTTTTTCCTTCAGCATGTTGCCTCCCTCTACTGTCTATAAAGTTATGATTTATTAATAACTGTAAAACTGTCCATCTTGTGACTATATCTAAATGCATTAAAATATTTGGTTAGATATTAAGCGATTGAAGAAATAAGTTGGAAATTGCCATTTTAGAGGTCTGATCACCTATGAAGTTTAGGGCTGATGTTGGAAGTTGAAAATGGCTGTTTGAAAGACTCTTGTAGTTCTAGCCCCTAGGCCAGTGTGTTCTCTACTGGCAGCAAATAAGGTCATCTGTCCTGTTATAGAGAAATAAAGAGCAAAAGGTCAACGGCCTCTCAGTTCTGAACAGATCATCTTTCCAATTATGTGGGCAAGTTTAACTTTGTTCTCTACAAGCTCTGTAAGGCTTTGTATTAGGTTTCATAGGGTTTTAAGTCAGCTTTGAAAAATATTCTGTCCTGTATGTTTTATCTCAGAAGCTTTTATGAAGGGGGAAACAGATGGAATTTGCATGCTTTCTGCCTGACCAGTATATATTGTGACTATCTTAGGTAGGTGACTGCTTTCAAGGTTGGTTCAGAGTTTTTACTGTGTGATCAATTTTTTCTTACCCTATTACCTAAGTTAGTATCACAGTTATTATATAATAGACCTAGAGCTACATAGTGTTTAGGAGAAGTGATTAAAATACCTTGAAAATTATTTAAAATATAACTAGGGAAGCACAGAGTGGATTTCAGGTAGTTATACTCTTTAAGGTTGTAAAATAATGAGATTCCCTGAGAAAGCCCTTTGTCCACTCTACTTCCAACTTGTTTTGTGTCCCCAGAGAAGCCATCTAGTCTCTCTATAGCCAGGTTTACTCTCCTTTAAAATAAAGGAGGTGACCTAGATCAGTGAATTTCAAACACGTTTTTTCAATGGAATACTTTTTACAAATGAAATGTTAATATAAATGAGTATGTATGAAAGATTTAAAATTATTTGTATATTTGATATATAGAGATACTTTCTTTTTTTAAACCCACATTCCTATGGAGTAGGTGTTGCTACTTGTGTCCTGAAGGGTTGTGCCAGCGTATACTCCTACCCACAGTATCAGGAGGTAATTTTTAAAAAATATATCTTTATTGATTTCAGAGAGAGGAAAGGAGAGGAAGAGAGAGAGAAACATCAATGATGAGAGAGTCATTGATCGGCTGCCTCCTGCATGCCCCCGACTGGGGATAGAACCCGCAACCCGGGCATGTGCCCTGATCAGGAATCAAACCCCAATCGCCTGGATCCTAGGTCGACGCTCAACCACTGAGCCACGCCCGGCCGGGTTAGAGATAATTTCTTAAACATACATGTCTATGAAATATATAAGTAAAAACATAATAAAACAGCTACTGAATTTGCACTTTTACCCCCACCCCAAACCCAATTTCTGTCCTTTCAGTACCTCCAAAGAGCCCTAAGGTTCCAAGGAATATTGTTTGAAAAACACTAAGCTAATAAACTACTAAGATCCTTTGTAGTTCTGTGTTCTGCAGTGCTACCCTGCCACTGGAGAGTCATTTGTGTTTTCTGTATCCCTATGTGGACTCAGATAAATTTGCTGCTACTTAAACTCCCCGGGAAATTCAAATAACAACAGTCCAAATACTTTGAAAGTCTTTAAAATGATGGGACAATTTTCATTTCTGAGAAATCGCAGAAGAGTTATAATAGTTCAGATACATTAATTTTTTTAAAACATACATTCATTTTATTTACCATCTTAGTTTTTACACTTTGCTCACTAAATACTGTATGCATAGCTGACAGGTCAGGAATTCAGTACGGTGGTTGGTAAAGAAACGCTGAATTGGTATTGCAGGCTTCAGAAGAAAGGTGGTGTCTTTAGTTTGAGTATTTCAAAATGGGTTCTCAGCCTGTTTGCTTTTTTCTATCACGCCAGTGGTGAATACAGTTTATAGAACACTTTCCCTTGCAACATTCCTTGGCGGCATTGCGCTGTATACGCTACACATTAATAAAATTGGCTGCTGTTGCGTGTGCAGCAACACTTAGTCCTACCTGTAACCTCCCCGTTGGTCTGGACACACCATGGATTTGGCTCCATCACTAAAACTTGCCTTCCAGCAGAGGTAAAGGAATAGCTCACTTATTAGTCCCTCTATCAATCATTCCAATCATATAGTGAATTTCATTAAATCAGAATGAGGACATGAAGGTGATCATGGGTATAGGAATGGTTAGTCACAGATCCATCCAGCTGTCACTAGCAAGATTGAGAAAAGTAGATTCTAAGATGAAACTAAAGAGGACAATTGAATGAGGGCTTCAAGGAGACTTTCCTTGAGGAAAGATACCTGGAAGATCTGTATAGATATTCTGAGTAATAATTATTGCTAAACATACGGAATTGTTAAAGCCTGGATAAAGGTAACAAGAACGCGACCTGGAGGACCTTAACTAGGCTGGAGAGTAATAGAGGCACAAAGAAAGCACAGGCTTAATTTAAAAACAGGATAGATTTTCTTAGAAACCCTTGCAGAGATTATCCAACTTCTCAAGAAGTAAAGCAGAGGTTGAAGATACATTAGAAAATTTTTAGTAGTAGTAGTAAGAAGTAAGCCATCCTCCAGCCAAAAGCACCAAACCTATGGAGGGATCAGGACCTGCAGGAAGGGCTGGGGTGCCACAGGGGCACAAAGCAGTGAGCCCGAGTGAGGTCCTATTCAGGGTAACCATGTAAAGGTAACTAATAGAAGTTCTGTGCCTGTGAAATCTCTCTGTTCTCAGAAGGCCTCCCTGGGGCTCGTTTGGCCTAAACTAGAAAGTACTTCAAAAGACTAGAGAATAGGGAGAATCCCAGAGCCTATGGTTGTAGTTTCTTAGCATAACAGGGGAAATAGAATTTCACTAGATTTATTATCCACCCTCAGCCTTTGAATGGGTTAGGCTCTCCAGGGCGCATCCCGGCTGATGGGTAAGGATGTGAATAGGGGAAGCGTAAGGTAAACTGCTCTTCAAAATAAAACTTAGGAAAAATAAGGGAAAGATTGCGGGGAGGAGCCGAAGACACGTGGCTAGAGAAGAGGGGAGATCAGAGGGAGGTCAGTAGGGAAGAACTCCGGCCCTTTGGAATCAGGCATCCACCAGCCAGCGCCCTACTCCGTTTAATCCCGTTGCCACCTTCTGGGCGAAGGCTGCCATTAATGGACTTGAATGTAGAAGACATCCCCCCCCACCACCCTTATCTCAGCCCTAAGAAGTTCTGCCAGGGGAGTAAGGGAGTCAACTGCGAGTCTTCCCACTTCTCTCAGTACACACGAGGGAGAGAGAGAAATTAGAAAATTAGAAGCCAGGTATGGAATTTATGCACGCTGGGATTGCAGCTTCCAAAGCTTCCTCATGAGGAAATGGGCCTGATGCTTTACAACCCACACAGTTAAGGCGTTTTGTTTCTATCTAATACTAGCCTCCCTTGCTGAAATTTTAACTCATTTCTTATTAGGTATTAGTAGACATAGGGACAGTGAATCGGTAGATAATTAGGCTCACCTTCATGACATTTGAAAGCTGCTAGTAACTGACTTCATGGTCTTTTTCTTTCATAGTGCAAAATACTCATTTTGAACTGTAAAGCAGATGGCACCAGTGTGACTTGTTAAAAGAAATGTTTCATAAAACGTAGTTTCAATATGTAATTGTTTTCAGGCTTCACACAGAAGAGTATTCCCACTGTACCCAATTCTCCTTCCCGTTTAAAATACACACAAGATGAGAAATTTAACTCCTTTAAATTCATGTACATGAAATATTCACATACATATGCAATACAGAAAATAATCATTTCAGTCATCTATTATTTCATTCCATCGCAGTATGGCACAGACTTTTTTCTTTGTGTCAAGGAATTTATATGACTCATACTGTTTAGGCAGGATAAATTATTGCAAAATGTATCAACTTTTAACCAATGGCATTCTAGTCATTGCTGTAATCTTCCTTCTGGTACCACAACTTTGTCAAAGAACATCAAGTGACCGATTGGCAACTGGATCACCAGCTAGCTAGGACCACAGCTCCTGAGTGTGTAGTGATAGTCTGAAAAGTATCCAGTGGAATGATGATAGCCACAGTATTTCGAGCATCTACTGTTTGTTAGACTTTGGGTTTGGTACTTTACACAATTTAGCTCATTTTGTCCTCAAAACAGCTGTATAAGGTAAAACTGAAGTCACTCAGCTTGTCAATCCTGGAGCTGAAGGAAACAACAGGGTCTAAATCCCACATTTTTACTACTGCTGTTCCTGGTCTCTCTGCTTCTCTACCATCTAAATTGCTTGAGCCCCACGTGGTTGTGCCTCGTGGTATTCCAATAAGTAGTCAGCTACTCATACTTTTCCTTCCTGTTCTAATTGTTGAAATTCTTCCTTTTAACCTTGGCATCTAAGAACAAACACTTACTGTGTTTATCTGCTTTTTTCCTCAAAATTCGCATACAAGCCTTTGACCATGGACCATAGAGATGTATCAAGAAGTAGAAAATGGACTTTGACACAGCTCTGTTCTTCAGGGATCGAGCTGGTTCCTGACATGTTCAGTTTATTGACCTCTCTCCGGTCAGACTATAAACTGCACTGTCTTCTTCCTCTCTGGCATCTGGCCAGTGAGTAGAACCATAAAATCTTTGAAATGAAAGGAACCACAGACAATAACCTATAATCTAATTCTCCCCACCCCTGACCCCATTTTGGAAATGGAAAAAGTTTTGCTAGTCTTAAAGACTTCTGGTCAAGTAGGGTCAAGAAATTTTGTTATAAACAATGCCAATGCTTATGTGGCAGAGAGTTTTGTTGGAGAAATATTTTTTAAAAATCAAACATGAAGTTTGAGGTCAAATAGCTAAAGCTTAGTCTGTCAAGCAAATGCGTGAAAGCAGTTCTGTTATAATTTGTATGGGACATGAATGTAATTCTTGAATGTATGTCTGTGAAGTTAACTAACACCATAATAATTCTGTCATGTTTTGAGAATTCTCAAAAACTTGAATTGGAGGATTATGCACAGAAGTATGGAGGGTAACACCTTAGCGATCTACTGTAGGAAATTCCAGACATTGTTTTTACCAAAGTTCTCTTCCAGGCAACTGAACTCTAATCATTAAACTTTAGGAAGTCACATAGTTAATGAAGTAGCTAAAATTCATGTCCTGAAATTCTCGCTTTGTTCCTCTCTCTTCTTCCAATATAGTTTTCAACAGAAATAAAAATAATGGCAATGGCTGTTTACCCAGAGTTTGCTATGTGGCAGGCCCCAGGCTGTGCATTTGACAAGAATTAACCCATTAGGTCCTCATCATAAAGCTCCTGAGGCTTTATTATTATTTCTCATTATATAGATAAGGACCTGAGACCTACTGGAATAAACTAACTTACCTAAGGTTGCACGGCAAATAAGATAATTTCATGTATTTTTGTATTTTTAAAAATTATAAAATGTTACTTTTAGCTATGATATATATATATGTTAATATGTCAAATGAGTTAATAAACCTGGTTCTTAGCACAATGGCTGACTCCTTGTGAGTGCCCAAGAAATGTTAGCTTGTATTATGCATTTTTCAAGTTTGTATATTAGTGGGACTTTTTTAATAATCAAGAACTATAAATGTGAAAACTGATTAAATCTTTAAGGCCTTCTTTTCCATAAGGCAGTCTTCTTGGGCACTTCTCAGAACTGAGCATTTATACAAAGCTGGGCATTCTCGATAAATTCCATTAACACTGTGACTCAAAGAAGACATACATCTGTTCAAATAGGTCAAAGAAGTAAATTACATAGAGAAGGTGGCAGGGAAAGAAGCAGTCAATTCAAAGCTGAAATGCCTCTTATTTACTTAATTAAAAGTTGATCGGAATCCTCTAGAGACACAGTCCTAGGCTGGGGTTTAGTCTGAAAGAAAGGGCCTAGGGCCTGGGCAACATCCCTGGGTGCATCTGTGTAAAGTCTTTCTCCGGGCAACCTTCCTACTTGGGGCTGCCTGGTGGTTCAATTTTCCTGTAACCTCACTGCCAGACTTCCCTACCTCTCCAGATGCCCTGCTCCTCTAGTCCTAACGTGCATTCTTGGTTATGTAAGTCACAGATTGTTATCTCCACAGCTGAGTCTCATGCTCCCTACCAGCCCCAGACGGGGTAGGAATCCTGTGTAGTGTATCTTGTCATGCTAGGCAAAAACTGAGAGCTGGTTAGATCTGTTCCTACGGCCTGGGGCATTGCTTCAGGATTAGCTGTAAATCACAGTGGCTTAGTGACAGCAGCCAGTTTGCATTCCATACTTCCTGGTATCTACTTATTTTATTATTAAAAGCACTAATTTCTTATAATTAACAACTGTACATTGGGTTAAAAGGTGTGATTGAGGGTGGAGTTAAGCACATGGGGGGGGGGGGCAAAAAAATTGGACCACTAAAGATTCTGTGAGTCTCTCACTTGGAAAAAATAGTCCCAATTGTTTATCTGAGCCCTGTTGTAAAAACTGAATCTAATTGTATATGATTCAGTAAGTGTTTCTATGGTAATATAAAACATACAAAAAAGCAAACCTGCTATAAGCAAACCTGCCTTTATAAAGGTGTTGTTATAATTAGGAAATTATTTTACATACATAGGCATCAAATTATACCCATTCCTAGAAATACACATGAAATTTCTCCATAATTCTGAGGTCTTTCTCATGTAAATAAGAAAAGAATTAGACTGGGTTTATCTTTGTACCCCTATCCCCAACATAGTGCCTGTTCCATCAACTGTATTCATCACCTGTCTGTTGCATGGAGAATAGTGAGAATGTTGCAGTTTGTTTTTATTTTTAATTTTCTTCTGATAGATGGCTCTCTGCTAGGGATTTCACTGGCTGAGTTGTGGAGACAGAATTTACCATCTATGACAAGGAGTTGTAGCTTTGGGAGGAGTTTTGCCCGGTTCCTATGCTTTTACCCTTACTTTACCACCTCCACTGGTAATTCTGGGCTTAACATTCTCCCCATACATGCGTCTCACATGCTAGACCCTACACTTCCCAGTACTCTCAACATTTTCTCCCTGCCTGAGCGACTCATCTCAGTACCATCAACTTGTAATGAATGGCGCATTCAGAAATGCTAATGTGTGTTGCATGTGTTAACCCAGCTAACATGGTTGACCTTCTGACTCTGTCAATGGGGTGAATATTATTTCGTGCAGTGAGAGACCTGTTGGAGGTAAGTGCTAAGACCACCATGTGAAGCTTACCCCAGCTTCAGTGTGAGCATTTTGAAGCCCAATATAGCTGTCACATCTGGGAAATTTCACAGCAGGGACACGGAATCTAAGAGTCAAGTTTGCCCTGGAGCCCTAACAAATGGAGTTGACCTCTGATCTCCAGAGTCAGGGGTTAGCATTCCTGTTTGTAACTGTATTATGAACATTCCCCGTTATTACGTCAGCTTTTAGCTTTACCACACTCCAGGCTAAAGTATTTTGGAATGCTAAAAAATTAAGGTCCAGTCCTTAATAATACAGGAAATTATTTGTTTTTACTGTTGTTCAAAAACATTTTCTAACCACTTGACCATTTAATCAGATCCTGTAACTTAAAATATATAGTCCTTAAGCATGAGGTTTTTATTGTGTGGGGGTTTTTTTCTGTATCTTCTCTATTAGTTGCAGAAGTAAAGGTGTATTTTTCATTGTTTCATTTAACAATGTTTATTAAACCAGTTCTGCCCCAGGCACCCTGCTGGCTGTTAGAGAGACAAAGATAAAATATATACTCTTCACCTTCAATTTCCAGTCTAGTGACTTCCTAAAATATTTCCGTGGGACAGAGGAGTTCTGGTTTTACGTACTACTATATCCCTGGGATATTTTTTTTATTTTCATGGTAAGAAAGTACATTTATAGTTGTTTTTTTAAAGCGTTTTTTTTTTTTCCAGTTGCTTTCAGAAATCCAGTGGTGAACAGAATAATTGAAACACCTCACTACTTGAATTTAATAGTGGGTAATATGAAATAAATCTGGAATATTTGATTATTTTTAGACCAAAATATTTTCCCTGGGATACATGGATATTTTCATTTTGAATAAATTGTTTATTTAATCACTTCATAATAAGGCTGTGTCAGCCAAGTTAAATATTTAAATTTATTGTATTTAAACCTTAAAAACAATAGATTTCTTTTTTATTTAGATGAATTTAACCTTTAATTTTTAAACATAGAATATATGAAGTAGGAAAATTTTATGTATTTATAGGAAGGGAACATCAGAAAAATACCTGGGAAGAATTGAATTTTAAACAGAAATAACTCAAAATTAATATTTGAATTAATTTAACTTCTTACTAAAATGTCTATCTTTATAGATATTCTATAGGATACTTTTATTTTTATAGGTCCTAGTTAAATTTTGAAAAATGTATGAGGGCTCTGTTTCACTAATAAGAGAAATAAACTTTTCCTTTCCACAAATAACTGCTACTAGCTTGTTTGCCAGCTCTCTAAATAAGCTCGTTTTACCATTATGGTTGAGTGCAGTCATATGTCTTTATTTTATTAATACTTTAAAAATGTTAATACTCTGTGCATGAATATCTGTGTGTGTAAAAATGTCTGGGTGATATATCTAAAGTAGTATCAATGCCTGTTTAATGAGATTTTAGGGGCCTTTTTTCAATGTGCCCGTGCTTAGTTTTACCTTTTGACTCCCTTCACCCATTTCTCCCACACACCTACCCTCTGCCTCTGGCAACCATTAATTTGTTTTCTGTATCTATGAGCTTGATTTCCTTTCCTTGTTTTTTTGGCTTTTGTTGGTTTGTTTAGTTTTCACATGTAAGATCAAAGAGTATTTTTCTTTCTCTATCTCTGACTTATCTCACTTAGCATAATGCCCTTAAGGTCCATTCATGCTGTTGCAAATGGCAAGATTTCATTTTTTTAAGCTGAATAATATTCCTGTGTGTATGTATCAGTATCACAATTTCTTTATTCATTCATCCATCGATGGACAGGTAGGTTATTTTTATATTTGGCTACTGTAAATAATGCTACAATCAGTGCTCATGGGTATTCTTTTCTTCATATCGTCACCAACACTTTGTGGTTCTTGTCATTTGATAATAACCATTCTAACATGTGTGAGGTAATATCTCATTGTAGTTTTGATTTGAATTTTCTTGATGATTAATGATGTTGAGCATCTTTTCCTGTACTGTTGGCCATCTGTACATCTTCTTTGGAAAAATGTCTACTCATATCTGCCCAGTTTTTATGGGATTGTTCTTTTATCTTTTTTTTGCTAATGAATTATATGAGATTTTAAATATATTTTGGATATTAACTCCTTATCAGATATGTGCTTTGTAAATATTTTTTTTCTATTTAATAGGGTGCCTTTTAATTTTGTTGAGTTTTTATTTCTGTGCAGAAGGTTTTTGATATGTGCTTTTGTTTCTTTTGCTTTTTGGTGTCAGATTTAAAAAACCATTGTTGAAGCCTATGTCAAAGGAGCCTACTGCATTTGTTTCCTGCTCAGAGTTTTATGGTTTCAGGTAGTACAGTCAAGTTTTTAATCCATTTTGAGTTAGCTTTTGCGTGTGGTGTAAAATAGTCTCATTCTTTTGCATGTGGCTGTCCAGTTTTCCCAACACCATTTATTGAAGAGACTGTCCTTTCCCCATAGAATATTCTTGGTTCCTTTGCTGTAAGTTACTTAATCATATATACATGGATTTATTTCAAGGCGCTCTATTCTGTTCCATTAATCTATACACCTGTTTTTATGCCAATACCATACTGTGTTAGTTACTGTTGCTTTGTAATATAGTTTGAAATCAAAGAGCATGATGCTTCCAGCTTTGTTCTTTCTCAAGATTGCTTTGGTTATTTGGGGTTTGGGGTGGCTCCATACAAATTTTAAATTATTTGTTCTAGTTCTTAGAAAAATGCCTTGAAATTTTGATGGGGATTGCATTGAACCTGTAGATTGCTTTGAGTAATATGGACATTTTAACAATATTGATTCTTTCAAACCCATGAGCACAGTATATCTTTCCATTTATTTGTGTCTTCTTCAAGTTCTTTCATTAATGTTTCATAGTTTTCAATATATAGGCCTTTTACCTCCTTGATTAAATTTATTCATAATTATTTTATGCTTTTTGGTGCAGTTGTAAATGGGGTTGTTTTCTTTATTTCTCTTTCTGATAGTTTGTTCGTAGTTTATAGAAATGCAACCAATTTTTGTATTTTGATTTTGTATTTTCTTTTATGTTTGTTAGTTCTAACATTTTTTAAATTGAGTGTTTAGGGTTTTCTATATATAATATTATTTTATCTGCAAATTGTGACAGTTCTACTTCTTAATTTCCAATTTGGATGTCTCTTATTTCTTTTTCTTGTCTGATTGCTCTGGCTAGGTTTTCAATACTATGTTGAATAAAAGTGGCCAGAGTGGGCATCCTTGTTTTGTTCCTGATCTCAAAGGAAAGACATCATGCATAAGCCATGGCTAGAAATGCATTACTATAAGTAAGGCTGTTTCATCAAATAGGAATCTAATAGAAGCTTTTCAAAAAACTATTAGAGACCAGTTTCCATGTAGAGAATCAGAAGAAAATGGCATTCATGTGCCAGTGTAGTTCAGTGTAAAGGATTCGCCCTTAAGGATTACAACTGTTGCTTAAGGGGGCCATGAAACAGTTGAAAACCTGTTTGCCAACAAAATGTCAAATAATTATCAGACTTGCATGCTGAACCACATTATTACATGATTCCCAGTCACACATCAAGACTACTGACATTTTTGTGCAATTATAACAGCTCCAGTTCTATACTACTGGTTTTGAAATCAGTTTGGCTTCAGAACCTACCCCATTTGGTGTACCCTGCCTCTTCAGTACATACTGCGGGCAATCCATAAGCAACTTTTATAGACTTTAGCCAGTAGTCAGAACAACTATAAGATTTTGTTTATAAACTTAAATTTAAATTAATTTCTCACTTGAATTTCCCCTTTCTCCCAGCTTTATGCCCTTGATCATTTCTTCTTAAGTAACTAGCTTTTGAAGTTTGTTTGTTTTTTCACTACTGTTTTTGTTCTTTTGGTGATTTGATTTTGTAAACTGTTGGTAATTTCATATATAAAGAACAGTGGTTTATTCTTTTAAATTCCGCTCATATGTCATTTCTTAATAGCTAAAAATTGTTGCCTGTATTTCCAATACACGAATAAAAGTTTTATATAATTTATTTCAATGAACTAGGTAATGTGTTCAAAGCACCAAACACATTCTTTTCTATAATTCACACCATTCGTGTGTATATAAGAAGGAGAAAGAACAGAATACAGACCTACACGTGCAAATTTTGGCTTTCCAAAATATTTAAAGTACCAAATTCCCTTGGTGCCAATTGCTCCAGGCATTTTATGTTCACTCAGTTGCATAGGTATAACCCACCCTGTAATTTTAAATTCACACAAAAATGCTCAGGCCTTCACGGCAAGACTTAATTGAATACCAAATGAATACCTTAGTGTCCTCTGAAATATTTCTGAATAAAAAGTTGCCTTAAAATCTTCTTTGATTTTCTTTGTTCCTCAGTGCCCAAATTTAGAAATTGAACATATTTGAGGAGAAAAAGGAAAAATGACTCTCAGAACAATCTTTTTAAATGGGCTACAATCTGTCCTGGCTGAGGTAAGGTAGATTCAGGTAGTCAGAGAAAAGAAAAGGTAGTGCCTTGCTTATCAAGTGAACTCCAATAAAATTTGGTGGGAAAGTTTCATGCTGAAACTTGTGAACTCCAATAAAATTTGGTGGGAAAGTTAAATCCATGAAAGCATCTATAAAGTTTTTTCCCAACTCAAGCGTTTTCTGACTTAGGATAGCATCCTTGCTGATGGGTAAAAGAAGGTATTTCCTATATGGTCTGGGACCAAGAGGAGTAGAAATTAGGGCTGATCTCTGAAAATGTCTAATGATTTAAGAAAGATTGTGGATGTACTCGGAGTAACTCTGAGCTGCTTTTAGTTATGTTGCATGTAATGATATTTAATCTGTAATCTTGAAAAGAAATGGATTCTCGTCTCAGTTATCTAAGAAACCTTTTAATCATTTTACAGAAAAAAAAATTAAAAATGCTTAGAAAGCTTGATGTAGCATCTTTAACTTTCCTGCACCAGTGTAGGGCAAATGATCATGTTCTGTATGTCTTTGTAGATATACTATTTTTGTTCTATAGAAAAGTTAATTGCTAGTTATAAACTTTGATATCATTTTGATGTCAGACCTTATCTGCTTGACTATATTCAAAGAATTACTTTTTTTTTTTAGGTCATAGGGAAATAGCATAGTGTTCAGCTGTTGAAATTCAGGAGCAGTTTGGAATTGCCAACAACATGTAGAAGAGGCATGATGGGGCTCCTGAAGTCAGGCTGAGTTCAAAACTAGGCTTCTCCGCTTACAAGCTGAGTGATCCTGGGCAAAGGAAAAAACCGCCCTTCAGGTTCCTCTGGAGGTTAAATAAAAGAATACATGGAAAGTGCTTTCTTGGCACAATGCCTGGTACATAGCAAATCAAATAAATATTAGCCAGTTTATTATTATTAGGAGGCAAAAATGCCTATTGACATTTTCTTGTGTATGTTTTCATGCTGGTTTTAATACAAGTTAGTCTTTGATACAAGTTGCTATTTGAGGATGTAAGAATTTCAGCCATTTACAATGGCATATGATACGACATATATGATTCTCACATAAAAGCTCTCACATGTGAAATAATAATGGAAATTTTACTGAGAAAATGTCATGACACCTCTCGGCAAAACTTAATTACTGTTTAATTTAAAGGTTAATACATGTAATCTTGGCTTAATCTAAACTTATTATTTTATGAAATAAGTTTACATGAATATGGAAGAAATCAACTTCACTTGTAGCTAAAGCTAGACTGGGGACTTCATTGACATAGCCTTCTTAAATACATATATTTACACATACATATAGATGTGTTTCTAAATATTATAGTATTTAGAAATATGTTACTTTAGATTCAGTTCTTAAATATTCATGAATTATTTTTATTTTAATAGTAGCCTACAATGATGCCACGAGAAGATATAGATAAGCTTTTTTTAATAGAAAATAGTTCAAGATTTTTGTTTTGGATACTTTTCTACAGTTTTGTATTGGGTAGTTTCTATATATTTCTAAATACATATTTGGTCTCTTATGTGCTAGGCACTGGGGTTACAATAGTGCCTCCTCCTTCATGGAGCTCACTTAGCAAAAATAATTAAATGAATAAAAGATTTCCTATCTGATAAATGCAATGAAGAGGTTACAGAAAGGACAGAGTTAACGTGTGTATGTATGTGTGTGTGTGTGTGTGTGTGTGTGTGTGTGTCCTGGGAATGTATTTTAATTGGGGTAGTCAGAGAAGCTGAGAACTAAAAGAACCAGTTGAGCAAAAATTGAGATTTACAGCAGGTACAAAGGACTTGACTATCCAGCAGGCATGAAGAACAAAAGGAAGACCACCTTTCTGAGTCATTTAAAAACCAAAATAATGTTCCCTAAAGATCTTGTGTCTTTGTGGCCCTCACATTCAGATGTCCAGTGAAAAACTGGAAATCCTGCAATAATGGATTCCCCACTATCTGTCCTCAGTGTTGGTCTTTGGCTGGGTGTTTCAGTGTGCATCTGACCCAACTCCCGGTGCTAGAATTTGTTCCTGAGAACCCTGGTGGGCTAAGGTCAGAGAAGGTGAACTTCACCTAAGAATAGAAGGAAAGCCTTCTGTAGTAAAAGTGCCCTCAGGATGCTATGCTGCTGCAAATCTATCTTCTTTAATCAAAGTTTAAGAGCTTGCCAAGATTTGACTTGCTAGACTTGAAGGGCATTTTTTTTTTTTTTTAGGCTAAAGATATCTCTGCTTTTCAATGCCTCTCCCAGCCAAGGAAAAGAAAGAATTTTCAGAAATCACTAAGAACTATTTAGGCCTGTGATCACTCTTAAAAGAGTATTTTCTCACAGTAAATTTACCTTAACTTTGGGTAGCAGGTTGCCCACCAGGAAACCCATACTGAATTCGCCTTTGCTATGGGTGCATATATTTCAGTGTTCTCATGTCTCTATGGGCTAAATTAAGATTTAAGTTCAAAATGTAATCAGTTAGATATACATGTGTAAAAAAAAATGGTTACACCAACTGGCTGTAGTAATCTTCCCAAAGGATATAATGTTGGCTTTCAGCTGACAGCAGGGTGTTCCCACTGTGACAAGATGAATGGTCCAAAAGACAGAGATTCTGATAGGCAAGACTGTTCAGGACATATGTAGTGTTCTTTTCCCTGCCACCCTTGAGTGGTTCATGCATGTGTTCTATCACCTTTGAACGGCAAATACACGTGTGACCCGAGTCAACCAAAACCCATCACCCATCGTCTTCACAGCCATCATCCTGTGTTCATTCTCTAAGTTCTCAAGTAGTTTGTGGATCCTAAAAGAAAAAATAATGGCAGAAGCAATAATATCAACCAAAAATAAGAAATTAAAGTTTTAGTGTGAAATATGCAGAATTCTAATTCTTTTGGAAAACTGATAGTATATTTCACACTAAAACTTTACTATATACACACACACACATATGTATATAAAATTCTGTCAACCATAATAGTTTGTTAGTTAATAACTACCATTCCTTGACCATAGTGAATCACAGAGTTTGTTCTGCTCAGATATATTCATTTAAGTAGAGCTGATAATGCAGCTAAATAGAATCACGCAAAAACAACTCCAAAATGAGTGGGAGGAAGAGAGGGAAGGAATACATCCCAACGTCACCTGTGCTCCATGAACACTCGGGAATATCTCTTTGCACCATCAAAACCTCACACAGTTAAATTTTATCACATTCACTGCTGTCCCTGGTGCTTTGCATTTCTTTCGATGACAGCATTGTCTTCTTGGAATTCAAGTGCCTAATCGGGTCTTGGGAGTTGATGTTTATCTTAATTGAAACAGACTCTCTTCATCCCTTTGCTCTGAGACTCCTACTTTGAGGCCAAAAGGTCACTTTCAATGTGCACAGCATTTGGAAAAGCACATAATGAATTCAAATAAATTCATGGCTCTTAAAAGGAGGCTTCTCTTTCTCAAGTTCCATAGCTTACATAGAATAAACCATTTGGGTTTTGTCTGAATTCCTTTTAAAAGGGCCTATTGTGCTTTGTCTTTAATGCGCTCATAACAGAGAATGGATAAATCCTAAATTTTCATTTAATTTTTTTTCAGAGACATGCATTTTGCCAGCAATTGCAATTAAGCTCTATTGGAGTTTAACAGCTGCTACCGATATCAACAAATTTAAGGAGTATTCATTCTTCTGTTGCATTACTTTAAGGATATATCTTATTGTCTATCTTTAATGTAGCAACTCCATTTTTTTAATATATTCTACCTATATGCTGTGTATAGGTGCAAAAATATATGTCCAAAATGTAATTAGAAGACTAGAAACAGCCTAAATGTCAATCAATAAGGGGTCGATTGAACAATTTATGTACAATAATAATGGAATATTGTGTAACTGTGTATTATTTTCACTTGATAGTATGTCAGTACATTTCTGCTCTTTTTTGGAGGATCTTTAGTGAGATGTAATTCACATACTGTACAACCCATTGGAAGTGTACGATTCATTGATTTTTAGTATATTCAAACAGTTGTGCAACCATCACCCCAATCAATTTTAGAACATTTTATCACCCAGGAGGAAACTAAGTACCCTGTAGTCATCACCTCCCAATTCTCCCATCACCTGCCCAACTCTCAGCCCTAGGAAACTACTAATCTACTTTTTGTCTTTATAGGTATGCCTGTTCTGAATATTTCATATAACTAGAATCAAAAAACCTCTGGTCCTTCACGACTAGCTTCTTTTACTTAGTATAATGTTTTTAAGATTCCTGTGTTGTAGTGTGTTCCAGCATTTTGTTCCTTTTTATGGATAAATACTGTTCCATTGTATGGCTAAGCCAGATATTGTTTATTCATTCATCAGTTGATAGACATTTGGGTTATTTCACCTTTTGGCTATTACGAGTTATGCTGCTATGAATATTTATGTAAAAACTTTTGTATGGGCATATATTTTCATTTCTGCTGGGTATATACTTAGTAGTAGAAATTTTGGGTCAAATGGTACCTCTATGTTTAACTTTTTGACTGTTTTCTAAAGTTGCTGTATTCTCTATTTTAAAGCTGAAAAAATTCTATTAAATAACAGCATTATTATTAGTTTAGTCTAGGTGTATTTTTATTTTATTTTTTTTTTAAATATACCTTTATTGGTTTCAGAGACAGGAAGGGAGAGGGAGAGAGACAGAAACATCAATGATGAGAGAGTCGTTGATCGGCTGCCTCCTGTACGCCCCCTGCTAGGGATCGAGCAGCAACCTGGGCATGTGCCCTGACCGGGAATTGAAAGGCGATCTGGATCCTAGGTTGATGCTCAACCACTGAGCCATGCTGGACAGGCTTGTCTAGGTGTATTTTTAAATGAAACAGTTAAGGCACAACATTCCCATTTCTATAAATATACAAAGACTCTTGACATAAATAAATGTTTCTACCTGCAACCATTTTTCTACATGTGCACTCAAGACATTGGTAATAGTTTCTGACTTCGGAGAGGAGTTGGCTGCAGGCTTGGGAATATGAGGTGAAAGGAGACTAATTTGGAAGATTTTTACTATGTGTACTGATTAATTTTCCAACTGAAAATATTACTCAGTGTAAAAAAAGCAGAAATGTATTTTCTTGGCCCTCTTCTGACAAACCATGGGCAGGCCAGGGGCTTCTTGACTTGTGCTTTGTATGGGTCATCCTGCACTGTGAGGTGGTCAGTGCTACACATCCCATCTTCTTGCCACCTGCCCAGTGTGACATCATTTTTAGTTGTTAAGGCAAAATTTAATGTCTGCTCTCCTACCTTTAGGAGCCAAGGTATCATTTCAAAAAACAAACAGTTTGTTCTTATTCTAAAATATTTCCCATATGTTTTATACAAACCAATCCACATAAAAGGCAAAAAAGGGAGGGAAAGGACTAGGGTGAGCATCTGGGTGAATCGTGGGATTGAACAACAAGAGGAGGGTGACCTAACTGAACATGAACGGTGCGATGCTAAGGCGCAGGGCCGGGCAGTCTGCAGATCTTCAGCGTCCTGTACGGTCTTTCCAAGTACTTCGTGTTGGCAACTGAAAGAGGGACTCGTTGCTTCCTGCACAGCATCTATCATGTATCTCTGAAAAAACTTTGTGTTTGCTTTCATCTGTGCCCGAAAATCAGCTGTTTCAGTGTGAGTTTTTCTATTTATTTCAGACAAAACCTTTCATGGCTATGTGTTAAACACACCAGGAGGTTCTGGTTTCTGCCTTTGGTTAAGTTAGCTTGCCATATTAATGACAGAAAAGTGCCCACGTTCATTTGCCCGTCACCTTACCCCTTCTTGCATTTACTTATTTATTCACTAAGCATTCATTCATCCACACTTCAGTGACTCCACCCTTAGAGAGTGATGGTTCCCTCTGTGGTGCCTTGGGAGGCAGGATTTCCAGAGGGTGGAAAAAAACCCTATCACCCTTTAAATGGTCAAAATCCTTAAAGTTTGGTTTTTTAAAAACATATATTAACCAAGCCGTGTTTTGAAAATTACATTAGTTCTCTTAGTTCTTGGTTCACTTAGTTATTTTGTAAAATGGAAAAGATGTCAGCAATCAATATTAATTAGCTTAAAAATACATTAAAAAGATGCAGAGAAGATTCTATAAAAATTAAATCTTTAGAAATAATGTAAAATAATTTGGTTTTATCAGAAATTTATAAAACAGACATTCCCCAGAGCTAAAAAGTCTTTTTCAGAGGAATAAAACCATAGATGAAGCAATGAATACATTTTTTCAATCACTGTTTACATCCTGCTGTGGGAATGAGGAATATACTGTTCATGGCAACTGTATTGGGGGCTAGAGGGATTGAATGATGGAATTAACAAAGATGCTACCAGGACAAGTTCTAATATCCGGTTAACTTTCCTATTAACAATCTATTTCTGAAAAATTAATTTATGAAGATGATTATAACTGAAGAGAAGTCTTAATTTTTTAATTTTATTTAGATATGGAGATATCTTACAACATAAAATGTATTCCTTTCAAATCATGATACATTTTCCCTTTGGAAGGACTATTATTTCTTTTTAGAGGAAAAGACACTGACTAAAATCACAGCACCATTTTTCAGAAATAGAGATTTTGCTGCCATGAGGCAGCTAGTAATCCATTTGCCAAATGTCAACAGAATTAACCAAGAATTTTGTGTTGTAAAACCTCACAGTTGCCTGTTTTTCTCCTTCGTCCAAAAAGGGAGGCAAGATTCTTCGACGTTTTTATGTATATTATGACTAGAGAATGTGGCCGAGTGTGGGTCATGACCTCAGTGCAGTTGCTAAGGGCCCTGGCTGAGCCGGGCCTGGGTTTCGCGGAGTTACGCTGAGAGCACAGGCTCCGGGGAGACGGCGGGAGGGGAAGGAAAGGAGGAGCATCAGGTGGGCACTGCTCCTTTGGGGATCTCATTGCATCCATGCCATACTGCCACTTCTCAGTTTATAATCTCGATGACATGAATAATCCAGCAAGTCATTATTTAGTCACTAGAAGTGCGGTTGGCCCATCGTCTGCCCCCTTTGCTTGGCTTGGCGGCGGCGTGTAGGGAAACCGGGTCCGGCTGGGTCTCGAGAGGTCAGGTCACCTCACGCACTGTTGCTCTGCTTTACTCCCTGGAGTGACATGGTGACACCATCTCCAGACTGATGCTGGACGACTCTTAAGTTGGCTCCTGCTTACAATAAAAATGATTTCTAGAGACTACATTGCCTACTTACTTAGAGCTCAACTTCTGAAATATGTTATCTTTATTTCAGATTGATTGTTAGTCAAAAGTAAATAAAACGTCAGCTTGTATTCTGAAGTCTTCTAATTTCTGTTAAGATAGCCAGTGATCTCCCGGCCGGTGTTGCTCAGTGGTTGAGTGTGGACCCGGGAACCAGGAGGTCACGGTTCGATTCCCGGTCAGGGCACATGCCCGGGTTTTGGGCTCACTCCCCAGTAGGGGGCGTGCAGGAGGCAGCTGATCGATGATGTTTCTCTCTCATCAATGTTTCTCTCTCTTTATTCCTCTCCTTCCCCTCTCTCTAAAAATCAATTTAAATAAATTCTTAAAAAAAGATAGCAAGTGACCCGAGCTAGAACCACTACAATATCATTGTATACAATGTGTATGCATAAGAGAACTCTGTGACAAAATAGAAAACCCATAATGTTTACACCTTAAAAATTGTTTTTCCTTTGCATGACGTTAAAGGGGAAATTAGCACTTTTAATTAAATTAATGGATACATGAACACATTAGTTCTTTTTTCTAGATTTTAGCTACATAAATATTTTACTATAAGAATGTAAGAGGTTTATACCTTCATTTCTTCATTCATTAATATTATTTATTGAACAGGTACTATATGCTAATATGCTAGGACTCTCAAAATGCATATAAATAACAAGAATAAACGTATGACAGTTTTCTATATGAAATTGAGAGGTGATCTGCTCTACTATATTATGTATCTGAGTGAAATATTTGAATCATCACAATGTCGTGTTTTAAAGAGGTTGTTTATTGTGTGCCTTTTAATGTAACAGCATTTACTAATTTAACAGGCTTTGCATGACATATGTCATTAATTAGCTCAGTTAGCATGGCTATGGGATAGTCTTATAAATCAACTGCTTTTATAGTCACTAATTAACTGACTTAGTTTTATGGTAGAGGCATTTATTTCAATTAGACTGTGGTTCCTGTTATGCTCAATGAGTCAAGTATATAAAATAATTTAAAGAGCCATACTATAATGGTGCATGGGTATATATGTATGTGAGTGTAGGTAATTTTACAGTCAAAATGTGTAATACAGGCATTATGGCTTATAACAAATATTTTTTATAATACCTAATTGGATTCTGAGCCCATAACATATGCATGTGTGCACATGCATAAACACACTTATGCTGTGTATTTACTTATATATTTGAGTGATATAAATATTTAATTTTTAGAGTTCTAACAAAGAAATAAAATAGTCTCACTTTATCTGGGTAAAGATCAGCATTTGGAACTATAAAAATGACTGTGATTCCAGATTGTTGACTAATTAGATTGTGTGTTTACTTTTTAATAGTATGTTGACATGCATGTAGACCTGGCCTTCTTTCCAAAGAGGAACAGTCATGTAGAATACTTCCATAAATGGTTACTCTTCTCTCAATAAGAGCACCCAAATAAAATTATAGAACGGTTAGTCATCATGGTTGGAAGTATCGCATAAGGTTAACATAGTCCCCATCTGGTAATATGTTGTTATATCTAATTTATTAAGGTCAGAGTTGGTTCTGACTAGATCTGGGACATTGGCCTCTATTATTTAATAAGAAAGAGAATGCCTAATGGGTAATCATCTTTTTCTTTTGGGATGTCTGTGTATTTTTATTAGGATAATGAGTACAGAGTTAACATCATTCTGTGTATTTTTTTGGTTTCTAAATATCTGTAAGGTCAAGCTCTTTTTTTTCACAACCTAACCACACACAGAGACTACAGTGAAGCATAACAGAGTTGAAACATGTTTATTGCCGTAGGCTTTAAGAAAGTTCTGAGGCCTGCCTCAATATTTAAGATATATATATGGTACCTTTCTGAATAGATGCCATGGAGTTGTTCAAACAAAGCTGACTCTGTAGAAAAATAGTTTTGTCCTTGACTTGTGAGCATCGACACCGGAACAGAACTCACCAGGGACAATAAAGAATTTTCTTTCTTTTTTTATCTTTCTACAATTTTTTTCTTTATTTTTATCATTGACACTATTGCAGATGCCCCCATTTCCCTCTCTTTTCCCACCTCCACCCAGCCCCCAGCCCCCCTCCCTCTGGTCATCACCACACTCTTGTCTGTGTCTATGGCTTATGCATATATGTTCCTTGGCTAATCTCTTCACCTTCTTTCACCCAGTCCCCCTTCCCCTATCCCCCCTGACAGCTGTCAGTCTGTTCCATCTTCTATGTCTTTGGATCTATTTTGTTCATCAGTTTATTTTCTTCATTACATTCCACATATAAGTGAGACCATATGATATTTGCTTTCTCTCACTAGCGTATTTCACTTAGCATAATACTCTCCAGGTCCATCGATGCTGTCGCTAAGCAGATACTAGTTATTCTTCCAGCCTTAAAGATATCTAAAATATATATGTGTACGTGCCTATATGTGTGTCTCAGCAAATGCACGCGTGCATGCACCACACACACACACACTTGTTTGACTACATTCCTTTATTTTTTGAAATGCTTCCAAGAGGCTTGAAATCCTCTTACGTAACCTGTGGCGAAAGGGATCAAGTTGATTTGCATTTAGTATTTACAATGTGCCTGGCATTGTGCTCTCTAGTTTACTCTCATTTCTCACCCAACCTGTGTGGCATAGGACTGTCCACATTTACAGATGACAAAACCAAGAAGCAGAGAGGCTGAGAAATCTGCCCAAAGGCACAAAGCTATTGGCAGAGCCAGGATTGAGGCCAAGTCTCAAGGTTCCAGTGCACACATACCTAAGCAAACGCAATTGAAAATAAAGTTTTAATGAGGCGAGGTTTGACAGCTACATGAAAGGAGAAGCTTTGGTTGGTTAAGAATTTTTAGAAACTCAGAGGGTTTATTGCCAAATTTATTTTTCTCTTAAAGAAATGTTTTCTCCCATTGCTGGTATGTACAGTTATAAAAATAAAGTAGAGGTAAACATATAAGTTTCCTGGCTGCCTCCATGTCTATGAGCCCGACACAGATCCCAGAAGGAAAAACATGCTGCAGGGAGGCTTCTGTGATGTTGCTTATTTAGGGGCCCTTTGACCACTTCTTTACAGTATCAGTTGCAGCCACGTTACTTTCCTTTTTGGGCAAAAGCACACATTCGCTTGACCATAATTTTGGCAGAGCCAGCATTGCCTGTCACTTCCAATACATCCTTCTGTGCTCACGCTCATAATTGTGGCATTTGAGTTTGCAGCTCCCCAGACAGCATAATTGTCGCCAGAGTCCCTGTTGGCGGGAACACGGGTGAGGTGTGCTTCAGAGGCCCCTTTGTTAGCGAGGCCTGTAACACTGACATGCTTCACTTTACATCATAAATGTATTTTCAGAAGTACCTCCTCATTGAATTATTTTGTAATAACATGTTTTTCTAAATACAAAATAAAAATGTGTTCATTGTGGAAAAACCGGGAACCACAAAAAATGTTGTAAAATATAAAGGACCTGTAATCACAGCATCCAGGATAGTAGACATAGTAAAACATGTTGGTTTATTTCCAGAATAACTTTAAAGCGCACACACACACAACATATCCAAACACACACACAATATATGTATACATACATAGAGAATGGACAGAATTGGGTCACAGAGATTGAACATTTGAAACATGCTTATTGCCATATATATCCTATTGTCATGTGTCAAATGGCTATCAAGACAATATATATCATTTTTCTATTCTGCATTTAGCAACACTTTGGATAAGCATTTCCCCATATCTTCTAGTATTCTAGTAAAACCTGATATTCTGATGGTGGCATTGAATCCATTTTACAAATAATAAAATGTTTTATTTGGCTGTTCTTTCAACTGTTGGGCAGTTTTCTCCCTTTCTTTTCTATTATAAATAATGGTACATTGGACATCTTTGTAATAGAATCTTAATCTGTATTTGTGATTAATTACTTAGGCAAAATTCTTGGGAAAGCTATTACTGGGTCAAAGAGTTTAATATTTATAAGCCTTTCTGTACATACTATATTGCCAAATATTTATTAAAACATATTTTTACCTACTTAAAGAAAATTGCTTTATAAAGAAATATTATAGTTAATCTCTTTTTTTAAAGATCTAAAATTTGCGATTGATATTTAATGAAATCTGAATTCTTATAGTATTTCATGCTGTCAGACACTCTTATTTTACAGGTAGGAAATTAAGATTTAAGGTTCATATAAGAGACAGAGTAGCACACAAATCTATCTTCCAAACCTGGGCAAAAGCAGTTATATTTATATTATCAATTCAGTAGAGAAAGTTTGGGTTTTCTGTTGAAATGACTTTAATTGTTGAGGCAATTTTTGATGGGCTATTTCAATGTTTCTTTTAAATGTGGTGATATATTTTGACTCTTATAAGTCGAGTCTCTACAGTAAACATGAGAATCATTGTATTAAATCTGGTTCATGAAGGAATAGCATGCTGTGAGATTCGTGCTGCACAGAGAGTGGTTCTCAAACTGTGGTGTAGGTAAAAAATGCTATGAGTGTGTTTTTAAAAATTCAGAGTCCTTGGCTTCATCCTCAAGACTGATTCAGTAGCTCTGAATAAGACCTGGAGCGATTTATTTTAACAAGCACCCCCAGTCGATTCTGAGGTAGGTGGTCTAAGGCCACACTGAGGAAATATTGGTATGACGAAGAATGACCTTGATGCTTTGACACTAGCTCTACATCTGTCTGTAACTTACTTAACTTCTCTCTGCCTCAGTTTTCTATCTATAAAGAGGGGAGGGAAATACTAGTATACTCCACCTGGGATTGTTATGGGGATTAAATAAAACCCTCAAAAGGATTTAGCACAATCTTTAGCATATAGTGTATACTCCATAAATGCTAACTCTTACTACCATTGTTGTCATTGGCATCATATCTATGTCATTATTCCTGCATTGGCAGATTTAAGTAATTTTAAATGGCTAGCATTATTGGTGGATTATGGATTGTGATTTTTCCTGTAGTACCTTTGAACATGGCTAAATTCTATTTACTTAGATATTTCCCTCTTTCTCTTTTCCCTGCTCATACACATAACTGGAGTTAAAATTAAATTGAAATCAAAAGCAGCAGGAGCTACCCAAAGAGTTTGGTAAGATCAGTTGAAAAAGAACTTATATGCATATATGCATAACCTATGGTCACAGACAATAGTGTGGGGAAAGCCTGGAGGAGGGGGGTTCAGGGGGGAGGGGATCAATGGCAGGGAAAATGGGACATTTGTAATACTTTCAACAATAAAGATTAAAACATTAAGAAAAATTTTTTTTAGTGTCAGTGAATCATGTTGAAAATAAAATAGTGATTTTCTGCTGCTTGTCTACTCAGGGACTCCATTAGGAAGTATGGGTTCTTCAGGCCACTGCAGAGCTAAAACCTGCATCGTGCATCAGTTATAGCATGTGTTTGCACAGTTAATTCCCTTTAGCTGCTTCAACAATAAAACCTGTGTTAAACAGAGAGATCTCTTTAAGTGGATGACGAAGTCCATAGATGGCAAATTCATTCAATGAATAGTTATTAAGTTCTTATGCATGGTATCAGAACTGTGCTAGGCACTGGGGATACATAAATGAATATATTAAAATAATTTAACTCAGCCATTTTCTGTGATAATCTTTCTGAACAAAACAATACGATACAGAACCTTCAAGCGCTATTTAACCTGTGGCTACTTCCAACTAAAGAAATTGCTGGTTGCTCAATATTTCAATCATTTCAAAAAGTACTAATTTGGCTAAAGAACCTACTTAGACTAAAATAGTGTACCTTAAAGCACAAGTCAAATGTCTTAAGAGAAAATATCATTACTCCAACAAAATCTCTGTATAATCCCAAAAGAAAAGTCCTCGCAGAGGCCTATTTATTTCAGGTCATATTTACTTAAACTACATAACTTAGACGTTCCCCTGAGTGTCAGTGGAATTTGTCCTAGAGCTATGATTTTGTCAAGCCAAGTTACCCTTCCTCCTGAGCCAAGGAAAGAGACAGCACTCATTGAGAGGTTTTTGTATGTCAGTCCTTAAACTGGGCGCTTTCATACTCTCTCATTAAAAGCTTCTAACATCCCTTTCTTACACCTAGGACCTGGAGAGAATATGTCGGGAACAGAACAATCGCCTCATTAGGTTTAGGCAGCCAAGAACCCATTGTGCTCAATGCAGAAAGCAGCCAATGCTGCCAAGTCCTTGTGGCTGGTACAGGCTGGTGCGCCTCAGGAAGAACAGGGGACGTGACTAGACCCATTGTCCTGCTTGCTAGGGCCAGGCAGGGTAGCAGGCCTCATTGTTTAATGCCCTTTTGTTGAGAGTCTCTTTACTTTACTAGGATCTTGTTACTTTTATGATAAGTATATTGTCCTTAATTGGTTTGAACTTTATCTCTGTTTCATAGGCATTCTTAACCTGGAGTCCACAGATAGGCTTTAAGGATCTGTAACCCCCTTAAAATAATAACAATAAAAATTTACAAAGCACTTAGTGTCCCACACAAGCACTTCGCATGCTTTATCTCATCTAAATCTCATAATGGCCCTATAAGACGGGTACTGTTTTTATTTCCATTTGGAAGATGAGGAAAATGAAATTTAAAGAGGTTAAATAACTTGCAGAAGATCTATAACTATACAGCGGCAGAATAAGAGTTTTAATCTAGGCTATGTGACATTAAAATCCTTAGGCTTAACCACTAGGCCATACTGAACTTTCTAGAATTATAGCCAAACGTGTGTGTGATGTTTATGATTTTTTTTCCCAAAGGCTTACATTTCTGAAGATTTGCAAGTCCTTTGATTCTTCAAGGAATCTCTGATCTCCAGAATTTGAAACCCTCTGCTACAGGATGTCTCTGTGCATGGACTTGTATTAGAATGACCTGAGCATAAACAAATCGGCATCGTACCTTTGGGTAGCCTGTAGACTTCTGTTATCAGTGGGACCACTTGGTTAGTTCCCCAGGAGGATCTGCAGGACTTGTGCTGAAAGACCGGTGCTTCACAGACATGTGCCATTCATTCCCAATGCCTTTGACTACATCTTTCTTTACGGCACAGCACTCGGTGGACAGTAGCTTTCAAAATAAAACTTATGTCACTCATCAGGTATTCAGAAAGCTGGGAGAGCTGCAGGGAAATAAAACATAGGTGAGCTCGGGGCAAAAGGGCTGTCTGTTGGAAACATTTTATTCAGCTCTCTCATACCTTGCTGAAACTGGTATGCTGCCCTAGGCCTGGACTGGAATATGATAGTCCATAATAATGAATTAGTTTATAGAAGTGAAATTACTTTTGGACGGGAGCCAGGATTAAAGTCACACCCTTTCCTGCTTCATCAAAGGCATAGCCACATAAAAGAAAAGTCTTGGGGTCAAGGTAATAACAGAATTTTGTTCTGATAAAAACTATAAATATACCAGCGCCTTCACTAAAGATCTAGTTGGACTGTCTGAACTGAGGAAGTTGTGTGTTGGCCATTAGTTTCAGTAACTGGAAGGGTTGCAAATGATAATTTAATTAGTAGCTTCTCTGGCCTCAAGATGCATGCAGTGAGCCAAATTATGGCCATCTTATTAAAATAGAAAGAAATATATAGGAAAATTCCAGTGTATTTCAAGGGAATAAAAAGGGAATTGACATTTACAGAACACATACCACTTTTAAAATACTGTCTTAGGCACTCTAACATTTATTAGTCCATTTTGTTTTTTAAAAGTGAATGCTTTATGATCCCTTTTCCACAAATGTGGAATCTCAAGCTCGGAAAGGCTAAGCAGCTTTGCTTAAGGCCCCAGAGCTAGCAAGGAACAGAGTGTATCCAAATCAGATTCAATTCCAGAGCCCATGTAGTTTCTGCTATGATTTGATACTTGGGGAGCTAAACAGCATTTGGGGACCTGGTCTTGATGAACTGCACCAATATTTTAATAAAGGACCACTGGGTCCTACAGAAGCAATGACGTGTCATGGATAAAAATACAAACTTCAGGCATGTCACTTCACTTCTCTGAGTAAGGTCTCTTCATCCAAAGTAGTAGTAATGAGACAATGGCTATGAAATGCTGGGAACAGTACATTCTCTATTATTACTGTTATTACTGTCTTAGCCTTAGGAAAAGGCCCATAGGACAGGGACAGTAGGGTCCCCATGGACAGTGAATCACTTACCCTAGGATTGTGGGGGAGGTTTTGCCTTTGGGATCCACTAAGATACCAGCTCTAATTCTGTTGGAGAAGGCGGTGGGGGAGAGCAGAGCTGAGGCGAGCTTTACGTGTAGTAGGGTCTCCAATGAAGAGACGTGTCAAGTAATCACTGTTACCAAAGCTATGAAAGAGCTTAAAGACCACACTGTCTCCCGGGGTATCAGCCAAAGCTTGAAGCACCCAGAGGGAAACAGGTACATCAACACCCAGCAATTCTAGCACTGACATACAGACCCCATGAGGAAGATTTAAATGCTGCCCTTCCCCCCCCAAATTATTTGCCTATTTTACTTTACCGAACAGTATTTCAGCAAAGAGATGGGGAAAACCCTTCTTCTGTGGTTCGTTTCCCATGTTTGCCATTGCTTAAGCAGTATTTATTTTGGTAACAGGAATACCTGGCCTTCCAAAAGCAGCTTAATCTCTACCATTCCAAAGATAATCTTTCTGAGGTAATCTTAATATCAGCAGAAGCCACAAAACATTAACTCTATGCAATAAATAGCTCAGGTTTCTAGTTATTCCCAAGGGCATTGATCTCCCTCCAGTCCTTAGCATCTCACAGTAAAAACACCTTTGTTCTGACTTCACACCTACATTCTCTTACCTATATGCAAGACTGAAGAAGGAGAGAATTATTACATTTTGCTTGATATGTTTTTGGCATTACAGGTAGCATATATTTTTGTTTTGACAAAATGTGTATGAGATTTCTCAGGTGAGAGTTCAGTGCTGTGCAGTTAGAATCAGGAATGTTAAACCTGGGAGGGGCCTCAGAGATCAGGAAATCTAGTGTTCCCACCCTGACAGGGCATGGAATTGCCTGGACAGCCTTTTCAAAGTAGTGTGCAGACCAGCAATTGAGAAAGACTTGTAGTCAATCTCTTTATTTTACCTATAAAATTACTAAGTTGCAGAAAAGTCAAGAGGTTTCCCAGAGTCAGAACTAGTTATTAGCAGAGTTGAAAGCACACTCCAGGCTCCCAATTCCCAAACTAGTACTCTAGCGCAGGTCAAATTCTTATCTTTTGGTTATAAAAATAGACTTTCCCTTTTTCTCAAATACTCCTTAAAATATGAAATAGGAACCCCTTGTCTTGCAAAGGTGGCCTGTAATGTATGTAAATATGTTTATAATGGAGAGGTTGTTTGCTGTATCTCCCCTCAAGTAGTATTAAACCTTTACCAAACATGTCATTACAATGCGGTTGGAATGATTAACAAGGTTACCAAAGTGGAGGACCCTTACTATGATCCCTTTCAAGTTTTTGTCATACTATTATCTCGCGACAGGTAAACACGTCCATTCATTACAGCAAAATGTCATGTTCTTTGCAAAGGTTTTGATCAGGGCTCAAGGCAGCTAGACAGGATATATTAAAACAAAAATGTGTCTTTGATTCAAGCTTTATTAAATTAAAACTAATCCAATTGTTCAATCTTCTATTTACATCTTTAGTTCAAAGATCGGAAAATTTGGGGTAGAGTCATAATCTGGCCACTTCCATCAGTGAGAGACTCTAAGCAAACCATGGCCCTGGCTCCTGAGCTTGTTTCCTCTCTGGCAAATGGGTGTAAGAGTCCACCCCCTCCGCCTGTTCGTTCGGGGTCACTGTGTGAATTCCACTGCACAATGGCTATGAGTGGGCTTTGGGAAAGGCAGGGAGAGAAAGGCTTTGGGGAGGGTTAGCTTTTGTTTCCAGAGGACAGGTCATCACAGTCCAACTCCTCATTAGAGGCCCAGATGTTGCTCATGGACACAGCCAATTGCCAGAAAACCCAAGGCACCCTGAGAGATTATTCCCACGTGGCCTGAGGGACCAAGTACGTTAGTGGGATTAGTGGCAAACCTGGAATTCAAACTCATAATTACATGGCAAGCTTAAAGGACAGCTGTGTACTAAGAAGCCAAGAGCAGAATAAGCACAGACGTGGTTTGGATTTTTTTCCTCTTGTCAAATTTAATTTCTAGTTCTAAATTTTATAGGCAAAGAAAGAGAAGGTTGAAGTCGCGTTTTAAGATTTTTTTTTAAAGTAATAAAGATAGGAAAAAGGCAAAAAAGGACCCTACCATGAATGAATGTTTATAAAACTCTGATTTGGATTCCTTCTCTAGACCTTTTCAAAATTTGGTCAAAATTAAATTTTAAAGGTCAGCAAAGGATATAGCCATGTTAGGGTTTTCTCCTTCCAAACTAAGTTTAAAAAAACTGGCATCTATTCTTTTTTAGACTTTTGTAGTAAAGTATGAAAAAGAATAGAGTTTCTTTTATAAGGTCTATTTTCTATAAAAGTGTAAGTACATTTCAAGTTAAATTATCTACCAGTGGTACTCATTTTATATAGGCAAGCTGGAGATTAAGGCCCTATTTACATGCCGTGGAGGTACAATGTAGTACTAAATATTTTACAGGCCAGAAGTCAAAACAATTAGTGTCTTTTAGAAAATACTGTATCTGAGGATCCTGGTATGACCATTGTTAGCCAGTGAGAGAAGTCTTTGCTGAGTTGAAAGGCTGTCCCATTATGGATGGCCTTGTTTACACTGTACTTGAACTCCATGTACCATTTTGGGCTCCTCATTAAAAAGGCATAAGTCACTTTTTAAAGAGAGTATAAATGGGAAATAATCCAAAAATGGGAGCCAAGATTATACAGAATAAATTCTACAAAAAGAAAAAAGAAAGACAAAAACACATAGTTGAATTATCAGGATTTATCTAGAAAATAGGTGCGTTGGCACATATGGATGATCATATCCAAATATTTGAGATATATCATTGCATAAAAATGAAAGGAATTTTAATGGGTAGAGTTTGAAAACACAGTTAATGTCTAAGCAAAGGAGGTCAGCAGTGACATCGCTTTCCAGCTTAAAATGATTAGAGAAGAGGTCAAATGCAGTTAGAAAACAATCATGCATTTTTCTTAGCTCTGGATTTGGCAAGTCAATGGGATTTATAAACAGTCTCACCATGAATTTGGTTGTCCGGAGGTGAAAAAAAATCCCATTTTAATTTAGAAGCAGAAGCTCAATGCAGTCACTACAGTCCTGTGCCTTCTCAGTGAACCTCATTCCCTCTCAGTGGTGCCTGGCAACAGCAGGCGGTTGATGAATATTTGTAGAAGGGTAGATTTGTTTCTGTGACCTACTCCATCACCTTCCAGCTGTACTGATCATTTGAGTGTTATTTCTAAAGTGACAAAATGTTTCTCATACCAGAAATATAGTGAATCTCAGTAAGGGAAGCACAAACTGAATGCACTTCATTATTTCAGAAGCTATAGCCAAAGATAATGCCCCAGGTAACTTCCTTAAGAAGCACACCTGGCACTAGAGAGCATTTAGTCTACAGGTTCAGAACAGCAAGGGCCTTCAGCCTCTGATTCAACCTGCAGCATTCTCAGTCTAAAGAACCAACTCGGCTCTGTTTCCATTGCAAATGAGCTAAAAAAAAAAAAAAGAGTGCTTCTAATTTAAATTTGGGTACACTATGAAGTATTTCTAGATTTTTCCATAGGCTCTGGTCCATACTCCTAGAAATGTACACATTCATGTGGCCTGGAATCCCATTCTTACTAAGGCAAGCCTAGTTGGATCTGATACTTCTGAGACCTCATTGTCTCAAGTGGAGCATGGATCCAAATCCTGAGGGAAGGTGATGCCTAGTCCCCTATCTCCTCTGTGATCTAGAGATAAATTCATGCATTAGCTTCATGCCTGAGCTGATCCTCTAGAAAATAGATGAGTTGGCACAAATGGATGATTGTATCCAAATATTTGAGATATATCATTGCATAAAAATGAAAAGAATTTTAATGGATAAAGTTTGAAAACATAGTTAATGTCTAAGCAAAGGAGGTCAGCAGTGGCATCGCTTTGCAGCTTGAGATGATTAGAGAAGAGATCATGTTTGAGCTGATCCTCCAGAAAAAGCGTTCCCAGCTTTCCTGATTGTCATCAAGGCAGAACAGAAATGGACTGGCTTTCACTCATTACAGAACAGTCACAACTGTGTGTAATGGTTATAAACTTATTCTTGAACTCTCTTAAGCACTTGGATGGTAAGAAATATTTTAATGAAAATATATGTAACCAAGGAAAATGGTGGGGATTGGGGTGGTGGAAGCTAAACCAAGTGTGAAAATGGTAGAATTAAAGAAATAGTGGGTTTTACTTGGGCCTCTGTGGGGCACTTATTTTTTTAGTTTAGAGGTAGATTGAATGTGCAGTGTTTGACACTTTAATATACTTTCAGTAATGCTAATTTGGTTTGGTGTAATTTAGTACATTAAGTGTTATTATACTAACAAATAAACCTCCAAAATTAAGTGTCTCAAAAAATACATTTATTTTTCTCCAAGTAATTGTGTAGGGTAGTATTTAGGAAGACAGGGAAGCTCTCCTCCTTACTCTCAGTGAGGGACCTGGATCCTCGCATCCTGTGTTTCCACCATCCTTCGCGACTTCAGCACCTTGGGCATCCAGCTGGCTTGAGACGAGCAGAGATGAGCCTGTGGGAGGAGTTATGAGCCAGTCCTGAAAGTGGCATGCGACGTTCCTGCTCACATCCAGTTACATGGTCAAATCTAATTGCAAGGGAAGCATAGAAAAGAGGACTTCTTATATGCCCAGGATCGAGCAGAGAATCAAATTTGGCAGACAGCAAGCAGAACTTGCCATGGTTATGGTCCTGATTATTAAATTCTGTGCTTTTCCAAGATCATTTGTCTTTAGTCAGGATTGTATACAAAACCATGTCAAGGAAACATGAAAAATATCTTTACTCTTCAATATCATTGTTGATATAGATCTCACAGCCTCTTTGGCAGCCCATCCCAGTGTCTTAAGATCTCTTACAAATATAATTTGTAAGCATGTATATTTCACCCAATGTAAGAAATCACAAGGAAAGCGAATCTTACTGTGCCCATAGCAGCACAAGAGGGATGCTGTTGGATGTGGGTGTTTAGATCTTCATTTTTATTCTCCATGATGTATTTTTAAAGAACTGCAGAAGAAAATGATTGTTTGTGGCAGTCACAGGGTAATATTCTTATCGTTGTTCAAACTTTGGTAGAACTGAAGGAATGGTGTCTAATTCAGGCCGCGCAGCTCCCTGAAGCCTTTCTCTGTTCCCTTTACCCCCGCCGAAGTGGAAAAACCCAGCTGCCTGGATCTTTGAGGTTAGAAACAGTAATATCACTTTTCCAAAATAGATTTAATAGTAGGGCGTATGAATTGTTTCCTGACCTGTTTGAGGGAGAGTCCAGACCCAGAAAAAAACTACGGTGTTTGAGTTTGAGTTTGAGTCTCATATGCATTAGTGGGAAAGATTAAGGTTTAAGTTATACTTTTCAAGGCAACTGTAGAACTATTAGTTTTTGTTTTCAGTTATCATCTTGCCTACACTTAATCTACTTAATATATATTATTTTATTTTATTATTATTTTTAAATATGTCTTTATTGATTTCAAAGAGAAGAAGGAAGAGGGAGTGAGAGAGAGAGAGAAACATCAATGATGAGAGAGTCATTGATCGGCTGCCTCCTGCACCATGTGCCCTGACCGGGGACCGAACCACAATCTCTCCTGTATCATAGGTTGATGCTCAACCACTGAGCCACGTCTGCCAGGCTATTTTAAATGATAAGTATTTTCACAAGGGATTCATAATTTAATAATTTTATTCATTCAATTAAACCATTAAATTAATTCTTAATAAGTCTAAATACATTAATAGCTAGGAATGAGACTGAGGACCACATTTTAAAAGCCCATCCCCTGGAACAGAAAATCATCATTGTGGAGACAGGTGTGGTTAGAAGCACATCCCTCTGCAGACCTGCTAGGTGATCCTAATATCCTACTTGGTGGGATCACTCCCTACTCCCCAGGACGAGTTGATAGTCACTGACCTGGAAGAAAAAACATGTACAAATAGCAAGAAAAATTCTGAAAAATATGAGTAAGCTTTGGAAATTAGGGCCATTGAGACAGAGAGAGGAAGAGAGGGGGGGAGAGAGAGAGAGGGAGAGAGAGGGAGAGGGAAAGAATGAAGAAAAAATAACCTCTTAATAATTTACTTTTAGGAAAAAATACGGCTCTCCATTTCCATTTTCAGCCTTTTCAGTGTTTTTCTTGCTTAGCATTGTCTCAAATGCAGGTTTACTGTGAAACTAACGAAGACCAAGCCTCTCACTGGCCTAGGCCATTTTTAAGCTCTAGGAGGGAGGGGTGCTAGCAGCTTCACATAGTTACATGTTTTGTAAAATTTGCAAAAGTCAGGATTATTTTGCATTATTTTTTAAAATAGACTCCCCAAATGTCATAACCCTCATGTGCCATAAAATCTGGAACTCACCCCTGATTTCATGGCTGATTGGTGGTCAGACAGAGGAGTATTGTCAAAATAACCCCTGTTAAAATGCCTTTTAACACATCAGCTTTCTAAGAGATGATTATTCGAACAAACTAATGGACCTCATTAGTTGATAAAATTCTTTGTTTCAAAAGTAATTCCTGGCCAAAATAAAAAATAATCACATTCATTTGAAGTAGAGCCACACAGGCAACCATGGTAAATAATAACCAGGATATAGTAAGTAGTGCTACATCCAGTAACATTAATTCATTCATAATGCAAATATCTATTGAGCAACTACTATGTATCAGACACTATTCTAGGTGCTGGGAATACGTTAATGAACAAAACAGATTAAAATGTACTACTTTCAACAATAAAGATACGTTTAAAGAAAACCTCTGCATTCATAGATCTTACAATCCAATGAGAAGGGTAAGATAAAATAATAGTTTAGCAGAGGCTGATAAATGCTGGGGGAAAAAATAAAAAGGAAAGGAGGCTAGAAAAGGCTAGGCAATTAGTGTGGTGATTTAATTTTTTTAATAACGACTTTATTTTTTCCAGTTTTATTGAGATATAATTGACATAAAACACTATGTAGGTTTTAGGTGTACAACGTAGTGGTTTCATACATGTACATATTGCAAAATGATCACCGCAATAAGGTTAGTTAAAACATCCACTACCTCACGTAGTGACAACTCTTTTGTGGTGAGAATTGTTGAAGTTTATTTTCTTAGCATTAAAATATATAATACAGTATTATTAACTATAGTGTATAATGTATAATGCTATACTATAATGTATAATGCTATACATTATATCCCTGAACTTATTCATCTAACTGGAAGTGTGTACCTTTAACCACCTTCACCCATTTCCCCCATACCCCATCCTCCAACCCTTGTCAACTACCAATCTGTTCTCTGTAGCTACAAGTTTGTTTCTTTAGATTTCACATATATGTGAGATCATACAGTATATCTCTTACTTTTTCTGATTTATACCCCTTAGCATAATGCCCATAAGTTTCATCTATGTTGTTGCAAATGGCAGAATTTTCTTACTTTTATAGCTGAGTAATATTACATTGTGTGTGCCTCTGTGTGTATGAATCACAATTCTTTATCTGTTCATCAGTCCATGGACACTTAGGTTGTTTCCCATGTCTTGATTATGGTAAATAATATTGCAGTGAACATGGGGAGGGGTGCAGATATCTGTTCAAGATAGTGATTTTATTTCCTTTGAATATATATATACCCAGAACTGAGATTGCTGGATCGTACAGTAGTTTTATTTCTAACTTCTTGAGAAACCCCCATACTGTTTTCCATAGTGGCTGCACCAGTTTACATTCCCACCAATAGTACACAATGGTTCCTCTCACCAGGAGGCTAGAAATAGCTAGGAGATTAGGGTGACAATTTTAAATAGAGTAGCCTGGGACTGTCTCACCATGAAGGTGACATTGAGCTGATATCTAGGTAAAGAATATTCCAGGCAAAGGGAACTGTAAGTGTAAAGGCCCTGGGGGGGGACGAATACACATGTGTTCAAAGGACAGACAGGGAGCTAAGAGGCTAAGGCGCAGTGACAAGAGGGAATGGGCACAGGATGAGATGGGAGAGGCCTCAGGGGCTCACATTACTCATGGAGGGCCTGAGCCACTGTGAGGACATAGTATTGTCAGGAAAGAGAAATTGTCCCCTCTACCCTTCTTCAATTCTTACAGTTGGGCAAGTAACAAAATTGACATGACACCAGATTAACAGGAGAAAACCCACTTGATATGTGCACACAGGAGATTATAAATGATGCTCCAAGAAGTGATGAACCAGCCAGTTTTTTATACTTTTTAGACAAACAGTACATTTGTGAAGATGACAGAGGACAAGGACACTTATGTTTGGGTGTTCATTAGTGAGAAATCTAAACAAAGTTTAGGTTTGGACAGTAAATTTAGTAAAGGAGTAACAAACTTTGTTTATGTCAGCTTTCCTGCCCTGGATTCCGTAACTTCGGCAGCCAGGGTGTCTCCGTTAGTCCCCCTCAAGCAAGAGGGCACCTTTCACAGGGGAGATTTATTTCCTGCACTCAAGGAGTTAAGGGAGGGTCAGGGTGCCCTCCTGACGTGGGCTACTAGTCAGGTAACTTTCATTCAAAGCAACCGATAATGCCATGGTGGAATATTTTGGGATGGCCTGCTCTAGGCCCCAAGAATAAAATAGGAAGCCACTGGGGCATGGTAAGCAGGAACTCACAGGGATCTGATTTACATTTTAGCAGGATCAGTCTGCTACATAAAAAATAAATGTGTGTGTGGGGAGACGTAGGGGGCATATCATTAAGTATCAGTGTTGTAGTTTGGGCTTATCAAAGCAATTTTAGTTATGTAACACAGAATTAATTAATTAATTAATTAATTAATTCAGAAATACCCTACCCCTACCCCGTTAACAAAGATGTTCCCCTTTTGGGATCCAGCTTGATGAAGCCAGGTGTTGAGGAAAACTGCGTTTTGGAAATACAGGGTGTCCCCAAAAATGTATACACATTTTAACAGCTGATAGCTCAATTTTGAAAATGAAATGTATTTTAATAAGCACTGCCTTTATCATTATTGAAAGTATGCATATACATTTTTGGGGGGACACCCTACATAACAGTTTAGAAGTGGTCTCAGAGAGCAGATGGTTAGTAGAAAAATACAACCGAGTGAGTCCTTAGGGGCTGCATCTGACCCTTGGGTCCAGCCCAGCCAGGAGATGGGGACTTGACTGCTCGTACTGTGCGATCCACAGGTGAAGACGGGATGGAAGGGAAGGAGCGCACGGACCTTGTATTCTCAGCCACAGAGAAGCCTGAACGAAAGTTTCATATAAACCAGAGGCTACGACAAATACGGAACAGACACTTCCCCAGTCGGCATACAGTCAAGTTAAATACTGCATATTTGTGACTCGAACCGCCGGTTATTCTGGAGCCGTGCTGCAGCAGGGCCTCGTCCGCTGGCCGCAGGCTTTGCCGCTGCCGCCCACGCCGCAGTCCCACGCGAGGGCTCATATGAGATCCTTTTCTAAGCAGAGTTTCTTAAAGAAAAGTTTCCTTTAGGACAATCATTAAAAAGTAATCTATAAATGTCAAAGAAAACAATTCTAGCTTGGCGCTTTCAAAATTTTAGATCTAATAAATGTTTTTCAGAAAAACTGGCTTTCTACCACCTCATTTGGCAGAAACCCTTCTGGTTTCTAGTCCAACTATGAAACTCAGGCTGTCATTTTCACCTTGAAGCTCTTTATTGCCTTATGTTACTTGGGAGCATCACTGATGAGTCAGAAACAAATTTTCCAGAGATCACCTGACGTTTTTACCGACAAATAAGCATACACCTTTCGCCTTTGTTCCAGGCTTTTGCTTATAAAATCCATCTGGAAAAATAAAGGGTCAAGTGTTCCTGTGCTTAAATGTCAGTCCCTGTGCAAATACACCAGCGTGCACGCCGGCCTGCGCGCCTCACTTACCCGTGTAACTCACCGCAGGGGCTAACTGGCCCCTCGGGGTATCCTATTGAAACCTGAGATGCAGATTTTTATTGATTGGGAAAGATTGCCCTTTGCGCGTATCGCCGTAAAATACTATTTTCCACAGTCTCACCTCTATAGATAATCTGAGCAAAGTAGATATTAATATGGGGAATTTTAAGGAGCAGTTTTTCTTAACTCCAGAGAAGCCATTTGACCCTCAGGGAAATCTTGAATGGGAGATATCACTGGTATTACTTAGGAACAGGTTTCATAGCTTTGTAGTATCAATAACAATGAATAAACTATTATAAAGAGAAAGAAACATGTTTTTAGTAATTATCCAACTTGGGTTACACTTCTGTTAAGCTCAGGGGTGAGCCTTCCCCCTCCCCTTGAATGGCAAGCACCAAAATGGGTTTTATACATAACCAACAGCATGGGTTTCAGTATACATGGGAGATTCAGGCGCAGGAAAATAAATAGCAGTGTAATTTCCACTTGAAGTCCCCAGGGTACACCAGTTGCTAGAGACCTAAGGTCTAAAGGGCTGTTCCTGCTCGTTACATTCAGTGGAGGCCCCCCCAGGTTGTTGCTACCTCCGCGTCTTCCCCAGTTTCTAGCAGGAAACTATTCTTTCTCCTGGGTGAGAATATCTAGAGAAAAACCAACAGTCTCCACCCTCTCGCCAGGGTTATCTCCCTGGGGTTGCGGAGCAGGGTGGAGATGGAAAAGCAGCTGAAGTTCTCAGAACAACCTGGCTCCGGCATCTGTCGCCTCGCTGATTGTCAGGGTTGACCCTGGTGACTTGGCTGGCCAGCCCCAGTTCCCTGTCTCTCTCACCGCTCCCTTCGGGCTCCTCCCAGAGCTGCGCCCTCGGGTACAGAGCATGACCTAGCCCCAAAGTCCCCCTCAGAGAGAGAGAGCAGCAGCAGCACCAGCGACAATAGATGATAGCTGCTGCAGACCGGGAACCTGCCGCCACCAGGCAGCCGGCCACTTTCTTCTCTTCTGATCCTTAGGGTGGCCCTCGGGCTAGACCTCTGGAGATAGAGGCTTAGAAAGGGCCCGAGAGCTCGCCCAGCAGCCTGAGGCCAGACAGCTGCAGACCCAAGATTTGACATTTAAGCCACTTTTTCTAACTTCCGTCCTAACAGAACATTCTTCGGTCCTTCCCCATCTGCCAGCAGTGGTCGTATTCAGGCCTCATCCCGGAATTGGCCGGCACGCCTGATCGATAAGTTGATCAGAATGTTACTTTCAGAGAGTTAGCGTTTGAAGTCCCAGGCAAGCGACGAAGCTGAGTCGCTACTGGTAATGGGAGGCTGTGCCGACTGGTCACGAGATAACTCGTGTCAGCATTTACATTAACTACAGTAATTTTAAACACCTCGCTCACCTGTCACGATGGAAAAGTAGCCGGCTCCAGGCGAGTTCTGACTTGAAATAGCCGGTCAGCAAGTTAACATAAAGCCACTTCTCTACTTCAGCGGCTATTGTGAGGATGCAGTGTGAAAAAGTATCTAAAGCACAGAGCACAATGCCTGGCACATGGAAAGGGCTCCAAAAGTTATTATCATTATTATCATCATTATGGTTATCAGCAGCATCAGCATCATCTTCCTCAGAGATTACTACTCCCCGCGTGAAGATGCATTGCCTTGATTTGCCCTACACCCAGCCCTTCCCAAGGGGAGCTCCTTAGTTCTAATATTTAAAGGAATTGATAAGTAAACCTTTTGGTGAGGGAGGGAGTAGTGCTTTGGCTTATTTATTTATTTTTATATTTGTTGATTTATTTTTAATTTCAAAATCAATGTGTTTTATTTTCTCAAATAAAACAAATTGAAAGTGTACAACTGAACAGTTAACAGTATTCCCCATCTCACTCCCCTGAGAGATCAATGTTAAAAGTTGGTATGTGTCTCTCTACATATTTCTTTATAATAAGATTCTGCTGACACTCCTTACCTAACTTTCCATAAACATACTTAGCCCCACCTATTAGGTTGAACCATATGAAATTGCCACTTTTATAGGTCCCTACTATTATTTAATGTGAACCTTCAAATTGAGCCAGACACTAAGTGGCCAGTTTTATGCACATGCCTTACTTACTCCTTCTGGGGTTTGCTTTTAGTGCTTCACTTTTACTGCACACCCCTTATTCTCATTCTTTCAGTTTTTTCACGCTGCTGTAACAAATTACCATTGACTGGGTGGGTCATAAACAACAGAAATTTATTTCTCACAGTTCTGGAGGCTGGAAAGTCCAAGAACAAAGTGCCAGCAGATTCTGTGCCTGGTGAGGGCCTGCTTCTCCTGACATGTTGGAAGGGGCTAGGGAGCTCTGGACCTCTTTTATAAGACACTAATTCCATTCATGAGGGCTCCACCCTCCTGACCTAATCATCTCCCAAAGGCTCCATGTCCAAATAAGATCCCACTTAGAATTAGGTTTCATCATACAAATTTTGAGAGGCAGATACATTCAGTCTATGGCTCCTACCCAGCTCTACTCTGTCTGGATATTTTATCTGCCTTTCAGAGAAACACATCCTTCAGCTTCTTAAACTGCCTTTACATTCATTGTCTAAATCACATTCTCTGCTTGCCTATATAACACAATTTAGTAATTTAATATTTATATAATATTTAATACAGATATGTCATGTTTTGTTCTTTTTCTCTGTTGCTTCATGTTATATTGCCTTGTAGAGAAGTGCTATTTTTTTGTCATCTTTTTCTGTTTTTATTTTTTAAATATATCTTTATTGATTTCAGAGAGAGAAAAGGAGAGGGAGAGAGAGAGAAACATCAGTGATGAGAGAGTCATTGATCGGCTGCCTCCTGCACACCCCCGACTGGGGATCGAGCCCGCAACCTGGGCATGTGCCCTGACCTGGAGTCGAACCACGATCTCCTGGATCCTAGGTCGATGCTCAACCTCTGAGCCACTTCCAGCCGGGCAAGAAGTGCTATGTTTAAATCTCTGTATGTATTTAAGTCCTAACCTAAGGTTGTAGGAGAAACTATAAAAGTTTACTCGCTGAATCCTTCATAATGCAAAGACTGTTTTTCTATACAGTCATTCACCAGTACTAGCATTTGCTAATGCTTCTGCCTAGGGATTTGTAATATTACTGTACTACTTTTTCTCGATAAGGAATTTTGATTATAGGATCATTTAATATAATGGAAATCAACCATGCAAATAGCATCAGACTCTGGGCCCACCTCCCCCAAAAAACTGTATTCTGAGTAAACTTGTTACCAAAATTTAGAGAGATTTCCCAGACCATTAATGATACTGTTGTTACCTTACCCTAACACAATAGGTTTTCCATTATTATTTATGGAAATTAAATTAAGGCTTCTCAAGGTTTGTTGTTTTTTTTAAATAAAAGTGTAATGAAACATCAATGGCCATCTTTAGATCTTCATTCTCAATCTGTTTGTAAAGCTAACAGTACTAGTATTTTTAGATTAATATAAATTTGTAGATACTCTGTAATTCCTATAAATCGTGAGTTTTTAATTTTTGGATAATTTTTAAGAGGTTGTTTTTATGAGTCTTTTTTACATTTTATTTTTCAATTAATGTTTACATTCAATATTATTCTATATTAGTTTCAGGTGTACAGCATAGCGGTTAGATAATCATGTACTTTACAAAGGGATCCCCCTGATATTTCTGGTACCCACCTGGCACTGTGCACAGTTATTACAATATTATTGACTATATTCCCTATTCTGTAAGTACCCATTTGTACTTCTTAATCCCTTCACCTTTTACACCCAGTCCCTCAGCTCCCCTCCCCTCTGGCAACCATCAGTCTATTCTCTGTCTGTATGAGTCTTTTTCTATCTTGTTTGTTCATTTATTTTGTTCTTCAGATTCCACATATAAGTGAAATCATATGATACTGTCTTTCTCTGTCTGACAGCATAAGTCTAGGTTCATCCATACTGCCATGAGCCTTAAGAACTAGTTTAGGTCTTCAAGTTTATTTACAATAGATTTTCCTTATTTAAGAAAATGATCTCCATCTAGTGGACAACATGTTATATTACAACCTGCAAAGAAAAATATCAAAGGCCCTAGAATATCCCATATTAAGCATTTCATAACCTATTAATAATTATTTTTCTTAATAGGTAATATAATTGCAAAAATGTAATTATTTTAACTACTTACCAGTATTTGTTCTAAACTTTATAGTGCAGAGTCTCTGTAACACAATTCTAAGAAAATGTTAAATTGGAAGACATGTTTGTGACTGGTAAAGCTACATTATTAGTTTTTCCTCCTTTTTTTATTTTAAATAGAAGGATTGATTTAGAGTCAATATCCTTATTTAGTCATAGGTTCATAGGTGCCCCATGAAACATCCAGCCCCTAGCTTTTTTTTCCATTTCGGCTTCTAATCTTTGGGTCATAACACTATTAACAATTCCGATGGAGAAAATAAAGTACTGTTTGAAATTAGCTGGTTAGTAGTTTGAATAAAGGTTCTACCGGGGAAAACGTTGGTAACAGCTAAACTTGAATTCATTTATTTATTCATTAAACGATCTTTAACCACATACCTGAGTTATCACCCTCCTCTCGTAAGAACACATGTGAGTTGACTTTATTTTAATACTGGTTGATGTTTCACTAGAAAAGCTTTTGTGGACAGTTTATCTAGATGTGAAAAACCAGGCATGTGCGCTGCTTTTTCCCGCACTCTAGAATCTGTATTGCCCGCGCGATGCCTTTCATTCATTCAGGCGTTCATTCAAATCGCTTAGCAACGGTTCTGCTAAGAACTCTCAGCCTCCATTCTCGGAGAGCTCACAGCTAGGACTGGAGGCCAAGTAGTGAGAATTTCTGTTCCTGGTGAATGCTACCGATGAGTAGGAAGGTGTCTTGGGAGCACAAAGAAGGGCATCTCGCGCCTCCCAGCTGAAGCCTGAAGCCTCAGGGCTGACTAGGCCGGCAGGGAACTGAAGGTTAGGTGGCAACAGCCTGAGACAGGGCTCAGTGTGAGTGGGGCTGAAATGCCTGAGGAGCAAGGCTGCAATGTTGAGGCTGGGGAAATGGTCATTTGTAATTAAGAATGGATTATGAAGACTGTCTAGCCAAGAAATTTGGACTTTATCCTGAGGACAGTAGTGAGCTCCTGAAAGGTTTTAAAGTGACGAATGACATAGTCAGATTTCTAGTATAAGAAGAATCACTCTTGGTACAGGTAGAAAATAGATGCAAGAGACTAATTTTAAGGCTGTTATAATAATGTGGGTGAGAGTTGATGGAACCCTGGGCTTAATATATTGGCAGTGGAGGTGGAGGGAGGTGGCCACAATAGAAAGTAGTGGTTGGGTAAGTGTAGGCCAAAGGGAGAGAAGCCCGCCCAGGTTGGGGAAGCAATGATATTAGGCATACAATGGGACTTGTTGAATTGAACCAAAATTACTCTGTATTTGTAATTACCATGTATTTGTTCTTTTCCTGAAAGGAATTCTGTATTTAGGAGAATCATTCCTTTCAGAATGGTTTCTTTTAACTAAAGTTGAGTTTAGAGAGACCTATGTCTTGTATCTGGTTGGTTAACAAAAGTATTAAGTATCCCAAAGTTAGGAAAACAAGAGTATAAAGTCAGCGTGTGTGTTTTTACTTTTGTGTATTTCAGTATTATTGCTTTTTAACAGCAGGAGTCAGCTGTAGTTTTCCCACTGTCAGTTCCTAAAGTGTGAAATCTCCCTTTACTAAAATATCAACATGCAAATACTCACAGTGATGTCATTCCTTCTACTTCGTTTATAGTTTTGATGTGGACAATGGCACATCTTCGGGACGGAGTCCCTTGGATCCCATGACCAGCCCAGGATCTGGGCTAATTCTCCAAGCAAACTTTGTCCACAGCCAACGCCGGGAGTCGTTTCTGTACCGATCCGACAGCGACTATGACCTCTCTCCAAAGTCTATGTCCCGGAACTCCTCCATCGCCAGTGATATGTAAGTAGGAGCGTGAGCAGAGACAAGAGGGAGCCTCTGTAGAAAATCAAGTTTATCTCTAGAGTTGATGATGTAATAATACCACCATTCTAGAGTTTAAAAAGAATAGTGAGGAAAAGCATACAATCTGAAGATAAATGGTTGATTTAACTGGAGTACGCTGTCACTCTTGATAAGAAACATTTATTTTCCCACAGATACATTGTCTGGAAAAAGTGAGAATTATATTTTTAATGGAAACATTTACACTTAAAACATTACCTTATATTCATGTTGGACCTAAGTTTTAGCTACCCAGACACATTCATGTTTTCTAATATTTGGAAAAGCTTTAAACTCAGTTGGAAAATCCCTGTGATATTCGAGTGTATAGCATTTTGAATATATCTCAGTTGATGTTCTATACAGATGTTAGCACTGGTTTCCAGATCATTCGAGAGGTCTTTGTGGGTTTTGCCTAAATTAAACCATTGTTGGAATATGAATCGCTGGAGGCAAGCACAGAAAACATTAGACAAACTTGAATATTATTTAAGAGATGACACAGCTTAGAAAATAATTAAAACTGATGAGCGGGTTCACAGATCATACATTATTATTAGCTCATTTTCTCAGCACAATCCAGTCCTGTGTTTACTGTCATGTTCTTTAGCTTTCTAAGTTGTAGAGGCTTCTAAATAGGACCTTATTTTCACTCAACACTTGCACTGTCATTTGTGGTAATTCTTACCATTGTATGTAGAGTCAGTCCCCACTTCCCTTCTCTGCATCTAGATGTTTGTCCAGTAGCATTCACCATTTTCTCATGCTACCATCTCAAAAACTCAGGACTGGTTGTAATTCATCTTACAGGAATTAACTTATATGAGGGTCTTATTTGAGGGCCTATGAGGGTCTAGGGTTATTCTTGGCTTCCCCAGATCACTAACGTATTCCAGTAGGTCTGAATAGGGTCTAGAAATGAAACTGTACTTTACTCACTTTCACAGCATGCAGCTCTTGGTTGCCATTTTATTAACACTTGTAAAATTATTATATAATTATTAATACTTGTAAAATTATTATATAATTAATGCTCTAGTCTCCCTAGGAATGAGCAACTAAACCACGATCATTTTGATTCAAATACTGAATTATTAAACTCTTACCGTGTAGCTGTCCCTGTTCATAGCACTGTAGGAAGTATATGAAAATCATAAAACAATGTTCTTGCTTTCAAATAACGGATAATCTATGGAATAACATCTCAGATCAAATGGTTAGTGGAAAAGACAGTAGGTAAGCCTTACATTGTGTCCCTGTGGACTACAGGGAAAAGCATCTCACTGTCTGCTTTAATAATGCACAAGACTACACTGTCTTTCAAAAGTCGGGCATCTTTTTTGGCATTGGAACCTGTTCGGTAAGTTATACCTCCCCATTCTCCCGCCCCACCCCCAGATCTACATCTGTTCTCTACATTTCCTTACCATGTTGTGTTGCCTTAATGTTCGGAAATCGATCTCCCATTCTCATTGACCTCTGAAATCTATTCATTTCAAGACTTGAAATGAATAGATGCCACTTCCATAAAGTGGAAGGCATGTTGCCAGTTATTAGAGGAAATACCAGGTGGTTTTCATCTCCCAGCTTTTATCATTGTTGTGTTCTCTGTTCCCTCCTTCTCCCAGACCTCTCCTTCACCAGCTCCTCTTATCACCCCTTAACATACTGCATTTCCCTGAAGTACAGCCCCTGACCCTCTGGACTCTCCTTTTGAAAACTGTTTTGCGTATGTGTTCAACTACCAGCTTTTATCAGATAACGTATTGCTCGGTATCTCTGGCCCTGCAACTTCAGTTGACCTACAGATCTTAAACCACTTAAACACTTTCTATAAATTCGCACTTTCTTACTCCACTGAGCCTCACAATCATTAATTAGTACATGTTCATCTTTAGTAAATGAGCTTCAGATCTATGGCACTTAATTGCATCCTGGAAATTTACACTTTTTTGTTCAACTGTTGCCTAACACTCGTTAATTAGTACATAGAGGTTTACAGTTGCTCATATGGAAAATAATACAGTAATTAATAAATAATAATAGAAGAATAAACTCTATGTTTCGTGTACTCACAACTGTAAACCTACTTGGGCCCCACCCTGTATTTATCATTAATTCCTTGTATTAATGGCATCCACCCTTCTTCATCCCAAAACAACTTCCTTCTTCCAATGACTCTATCTCTAAGTGTTTTGTTTGTTTGTTTGAAAAGAGGGGTAGGAGAATTTTTTGAATTTTTAAAAAATATATATCTTTATTGATTACAGAGAGAGGAAGGGAGAGGGGGAGAGAGAGAGAGAGAAACATCAGTGATGAGAGAGTCATTGATCAGCTGCCTCCTGCACGCCCCCTCCTAGGGATCGAGCCCGCAACCCGGGCATGTGCCCTGACCGGAAATCGAACCTTGATCTCCTGGATCCTAGGTTGACGCTCAACCGCTGAGCCATGCCAGCCAGGCTTTTTCTGAGTTACTTTTATCCCACTTTCTTGGGTGTAAAATTTAAGACATTTATTTGTTCATTTATACATAATTAAAACACTTACTGAGCAACTCTAGTGCATTCAAAGCTCCCAGTATGCAGATGGGGTGGTCTTGCACTCATGACCTTTATAATAAAGTGCAGTAACACCATCTGTGAGGCATTTACAAAACTATAGAAGCAGAGAGAGGAGTAGGAGAGTTTGCCACCCAGGGAGAGCCAGGCTAAAGGAGCAAGGTTTGCATAGTCTGAGGCAAGGGAGCTCATGGCTCAGTTAAGGGATGGCAGTCATTGGTGTGAGCAGGGAAATGTGGCAGACGGGAAAGAACATTTGAATACAGTGTATGGGACCTAAGAGCCACAAAGGTTTGTAGTTGGGATTTGTCGTGATCAAATTCCTACTTTTACTGCATTCTGATTACTCTATTGTTGAATGATTACATAGTAAAGTTACTGCAGGGAAGTGGATTATGTTGAAATTCGGAGGAATAAAGAAGGTTAAATACGATGGAGGCCCAGGTCAAGGGAGCGGTGTTGCGATGAAGGGGCTGGTCCAGAAGCAAGAGGCTTACAGAGTGGTGGTGGGGGCACAGTCAGTGGAGAAGGGGGATCGGAGAAAATGCTGGAGCTTTGCCCCTGAAGGAGTAAACTAATGGCGATGCTGACATGAGGAACACAGGATGGAGCGTGGACACCGTAATGGCACATAGTAGGTAATGATTTGGGCTTTTACATGGTAAGGATGGAACTCTCGGGAAAACAGGCAGCAGGTCAAGGACAAGGTCAGAGAGCAGAAACAACAGTCCGGAGAACGAAGAGAAATTAGAAAACCAATTCCGTTCTGTGCCTACTAGGATGAATGACGACTGGGCGACTGGGCGGGGTGTCCTAGTGCAGCGGTCCTTAGGAGCCCGGTGCGTTCAGGACGGAATGGAAAGTTCGGGATGGAATGGAAAGTTCGGGATGGAATGGAAAGTTCGGGATGGAATGAAAGCGAAGCAGCAGTGAGCTCGGGCGCCTCTTGAGAAGGGCGATACGTCGCAGGAGGAGGGAGCACTAAGCTGCTTGAGGGGAACTCGGCTCAAAGGGAGTTTTCCTCTAATGCATGAACCCTGAACCGAGGGAAAGCGGGTGTTAAATATGGAGCTGTAGCTACTGACAAAAGGATTATTATGAGCTCAAGTAAACAGACTCATCTTGGGAGAGTGATAGAGACAGTGTTACTTAGGAAGGGCAAAGAAGGAAAACCCAGTGAAAGGGAAATAGAAGTTGGAGACAAAGGGAAAACGTTTACAGAATTCTTGGCTAGTGGTCCATGCCTTTTTATTGAGATAGAAAGTATCGCCGTCAACAAGTAAAGGAAAGGGGGTGGGGCAGCCTGAGAACAGGGAAAGGGCTTAGAAGAGCCCCTCTGCCGGCCAGAGGAGAGGAGAGAAGAGAACAGGGGTGAGTCGGAAGGTGCAGAACAGCCCGTAGGTGATAACGGTGCTGAATGGGTGAGTGACCAGCTCTAATGTCATCTCCTCCAGCGTCACCAAAGGGGAAGCAACTTGGCTTTAGATGGAGGCCAGAGACAAACGCATGGTGAGTTAGGAGTGTATTAATTGGCTGCATTTTTTAATGAGAGTATCATTTTTTTTACTCACTTAGCAATTATTGATAGCACCTATTTTATGCCAGGATATCATTTGAGACATTATAGATCCATGAAAACAAGATAAAAATTTTGTTTGGATCATGCATTTCTGTCTTTATTTTTTTTAATTATATGCAGAAAAGGAGGCTTACCCAGTCAATATTGAGATTTCTATATAAATCCCTATTTTCACTTACACATCGATCACTTTTGTCAGTGCTAGACCCTTATTGAATTGTTCTTAATGTCCTCTGCATCGTTTCCTAAGCCATTTAAGGAAAATTAATCCCACTACTGGAACATTTATGTGATGTGTTTCTTGAGATAAGATATGCTGGGGAGTATTAGTAAATCATTCTCACTACATCCCCGCAATATGAAACATAAAGATGTGTTTCACAAATACAGCGAAAGAAAGCCTTCAAGAAAAACCAGGTCAGGACTGGCAAACACTGGGCTTTGAGGTCCTGGTCAGATTTGCTGAAGAAACGTCCCCAATTATCCCTTCTTATTGCAGTTTCTCTCGGGCTTTGTGTCAGCTCTCCCTTAAGGGTTTTGAGACTTCAGGGCTGTTCTTAACCTAGGTTGAAAAAAAAATTGCTGTCACTGACTACTACGGGTTTGCCTAAACATATGCTGCCGCAGGTGCCTAAACATGTGCGAGGCACTCGTTCCTGCGTTCCTCCCGTGGAAAGAGGCGAGTTAAAAGCAGAAAGAGAAAGAACAGCTGCGTGCACCTCGGCATGTGTGGGAGGCTGCGCTGTGGCAGGAAATCATTTAGGCAACCCAGTGAATGACTTAGTCTGCTAGTAAATGTTATGAATGATCCCAAGACCATCGTTTCACTTCCAGAGAGAACACGTCTGCGTGCAGATCTCACATTTCCATGTCTCAATATCCATTCCTCCTTTGGGACTTAGAGAAGTTCAAATTAAATTTGTTATTTCCACCACGGCCAGTTTTGTTTCTTTGGCTGGTTATTCTTACTATGTTTTTGATTGTTTGTTTTTAGTTTTGGGGTTTTTTCCCTCAAAATCACAAGCATTCTGATTTATATGTTATCTAAAGGTCCTTTGGGTGATTTTTTAAAAGTGTATTAAAGTAAAACTTTCATCTAATCTTGACTATTTTCAGTTATAAATATATTTTTATAGACGCTATAAGGAAGGCAGTTAGTAAAAAGAACTCTTACATTAAGTCATGGAGTTAATTTCATGTGTTGACTGCACACTTTTTTGGTTATTTTTTATTTTATTTTTTTATTATTGTCTTTCTTGGAGGACATATAACTAAGGTTTTGTAAAGATTGCTCAAGAGCTGCACTGGTCAACATGATAGCCATTAGTCACATGTGGCTTCTTAGTTTAAGTGAATTAACGTTAAATAAAAGTAAAAACCAGTTCCTCAGTTGCACCAGCCACATTTCAAGTGCTAAGTGGCCACATGTGGCTAGAGGATAATGTACTGGACAACACAGAATATTTCCATCATTGCAGAAATTTCTTTTGGACAGTGCTATTTTAGAGTCTAGAATATGTATTTCTTTGTGGCTTCAGAATAGCTGAATCCATTTGAGCATGCAGAAAGCAGCATGGTGTGGTGGAAACTAAACAGTATTTTAAAGCCTGGATTTAAATCCAGCTATACTGCCCATTTCCACGCCTTAGGATTTCATGACTCAGTCAGCCTTTGAAAACCACCTGGGAGACTGGCCTAGGGTTACTGAGTGCTGTGCTCACTTTGCCAGGTAAAGGACTCTAACAAGAAAATGTCCATCAATATACACAGTCCCTTTATTTTTAAAAGGCATTTCACTTCAATAAAAAAGAAAGGGTATATTCTCAGAATAAAAGAGAGTTTTCCAAAGGAATTTAGCTTTTTAAAAACCTCACTCCGTGGTCCATGTTTGTTCTCGCTTTGGCACAGACCAATGAACATTCTTTTGGGCAGGCACCAAGTCTCAGCTTGGCTTCTGTAAATCACTGAGCTCTGCCACTTGCCAAGGGCATGGGCACCAAGGAGCCTTTAGTTCTCAGAGCCTAGTTCCTTATCTTCAACAGGAATATGAGCATCCGTTTAATGCAGAGCCATCAGAATTAAATACAGAGTATCAGTAGAGCTCAGCGTCTGGTACATAGTAGATAGGCATAAACGGACTGCTCTCGCTCCTCTCTCTTCAATCATGCACTTCCTTTTAATCTACCAAATCTTTTTACCACATGAAGATCTTTAAAAATATTGTCGTACTAGCTACCCATAAATCTTCTCCCCAGGAGCCCCTCCTGGAGAAAAACCAAGAGGACAGGGCCACTGACGCTAAGGATGGGCCTGTCAAATAAGGGAAACTGTGAAAGCAGAGCCTGTTCCTAGAACATAGAGTGAGGGCGATTGTGAAAGCTGGCTGTGTACCCAGCCCTTCCCCCTTTTTCCTTCCCCCTGCATGGGAGTCAACACTCAAACCATGTGACAGTAATCTATGACATCAACACTTCTGGAAATCTATTGTATTGGCTTTTAGTAAATAAAAGAACTAAATATGCTTAGTGAGTGTGTCTACACACATGTGCAAAACAATTTTTAACTTATTGAAATTGGAAAATATTTTTATATATATATATTTGAAAACAAATTGTCTTATGTGCCATCACATAACTGACATACTTAAGGTTATTTATTGGCATTAGGTACCTTCTTTAACAAAGCCTATATTTTTGTTTTATGACAGGTAAAGAACAGATTATACTTCAGACTAGAGAATTTTTGTGTATATTACATTAAGTCCAGTTCCATTTGCTTTATCATCAGTATATGTGATATGAGCACACGTGGGCCAAAATTGAGGGATCTTACGGGGTTTTTTGGCCAATATCAGGCCAGTCTTTAATTCTTAAAATGTTAATAAGAAGTGAAAAAATTATTTAAAGTTCAGAAGATTAAATAACTTCTAAGGTCACATCTATTTCTAAAGTTATATGATTTTTGCCCGGCCAGGCGTGGCTCAGTGGTTGATCCAGGAGATTGAGGTTCGATTCCCGGTCAAGGCACATGCCCGGGTTGTGGACTCGATCCCTAGTAGGGGGCGTGCAGGAGGCAGCCAATCAATGATTCTCTCTCATCATTCATGTTTCTCTCTCTCTTTCTTCCTCCTTTCCTCTCTCTGAAATCAATAGATATATTTAAATAAAAATATTTAAAAAGTTAAAAAATAAAGTTATATGAATTTTTAATTGTTTGCAGTTATTACTGCCATTATTATTTATAATTTTGTTAGATTTTTATAAATAATTATATTAAAAGTCTGTTTTAAGAAATAAAAAATAATCATAACATATTACAAGGGCTCCAGTGCTAAAGTCAAGAAGACATTAAGCTACTTTGCTGAGCATCAGTGGAAGAGATTTTAGAATAAGCTACCACTCAATTCTTTTAGGAAATTACAATTTGAGGACAAAGAAAAGGTTAAAGGTACAGAAGGTGAGCCATTTCCTCATAAAGTTAAGAATTTAGATGGGCCTCATTCATCTGTTTTTATAGAATAGGGTATTAGCTTGTTTGTCTGTTAAAGTTGAGGAAAGGCTTATAATTTGGTTTCTCCTTTTTGTGCTTGTATGGAATATAAATACAAAGGTATTTATATTCAGATGGGGTAAACATTTCAACATGATGATTAATAACTATACTTAGCCTTATAGAAAAACTGTTGAAACTGTTGTACAGATACTAATGACTTTGAGTTTAACAGGGAAAAATTTCAGATTGGAAGACATTACCTTACACAAGAAAGAACTGCTTTAATTTTGCTCTTATATTAATTTACATTATTTTTGGTTCTTAGTTAAATGTTTCTGGGTATTCTTGCCAAAATGTAAATTTCAGTAGTTGTGACTTTTGACCAGAGGACTAAGCTTTCGTTTTAAATGGGTTCCTTTAATTCTAAGTGGCAAGAGTTTCAGAGAGGAAAATTGCATTCAGGTGTGGCTCAGATTGGCTTTGTTATACAGGAACTTCAGTCCCTGGGGTCATAAATGGAGTTGCTACTTAATTTTTTCTTGATTTACAAGGGAAGTAGTTCTAAATTAAAAGGCCAAGAGATAGAGAGGAGCCATATCCTCAGGTTAACCTGAAACCAGTGAAGCACAGTTTTTCATTTTTGTTTTTTGTTGGTTTGTTTTAGCAGTATATTGTCTACTAGCAGTTTATTAAAATCATAATGCCTCCTTCATAAGTAATTTGTAAGGGGTCATTATAGTCTTAAATGTGACATTTATAATTTCTCAGAGCCATCGTTTTTATTTTAGAAAAAAATAAATCATCTTTTAAAAATGATATCTGTGGAAAAATATAATTTGGTTTTGCAAAATGTACTAGGTAGCCAAAATTTTCCACAATACTTTTATTGTCTGAAACCATAGTTTTGTGATTTTAATTAAAAATGGTAGTAACATAAAGTTTTCAACATCCCCATGAATTTAGTACTCAATGAACCTAATTTCTCATGTAGTATTTTATTTACTTATTTATTTTAATCCTCTCCTGAGGATATTTTTCCATTGCTTTTTAGGTAGAGGGGAAGGGGAGGTGGGTCGGAGAGAGAGAAACATCGATGTGAGAAAGACACATCAATTAACCTCCTGCTCATGCCCAGGCCAGTCCAGGGAACAAACCTGCAGCCCAGGTATGTGCCCTTGACCAGGAATCGAACCCAAGACTCTTCAGTGTGTGGGGCCAACACTCTAATCACTGAGCCACACCGGCCAGGGCGCTGTAATATTTTAATATCTAGCTTTGTCTACGGGTGTTTTATCAAAATAAGCATGTTTTCTTTACTAAGTTATTTTTAAAGGGATGAATGAGCTAAAATGAATCTGAGTAATTCATGCAATTATTTAATTTTTTAAATTTTAAAATAGAATCAGCACTTACATTTTAATACATTTGGGTTGATAGCTACTTGAAAACTTTAAAGATTATTAAACATAGGCTGGAATCTTTAAAAAGTCTTTATAGGCCCTGGTGGTGTAGCTCAGTTGGTTGGGTGTTGGCCCATGCACCAAAAGGTTGTTGGTTTGATTCCCAGTCAGGGCACACGCCCGGGCTGCAGGCTCAATCCCTGATGGGGGGGGGGGGGGGTGCAGGAGGCAGTCAGTCAATGTTCCTCTCTCACATTGATGTTTCTCTTTCCCTCTCCCTCCTTTCTCTCTCAAAAATATAAAAGCAGGCAAAATTTTCATGATTCAGTATGATTAATGTTAAAAAGAAAGATATAAAATGGAACAATACAGCATGATTCTAATTGTGTAAGAAATCATGCATTCCATACAAATCATGTGTAACATACATGTGCTCACATACAGCCAGACAGGAAATGTTACCAACAGTTATCTTTGGGGAGTTCTTTAAATTTTTCTGTATTTCTCAAAGTTTCTATGGTTAATTTGTGTTTTACATTCAAATATACATATAATTTTTAAAAGACCAAGTACATTATGTTGTGTGTTTGTCTATTTCATGTCTGTACTTCAGTGAACATGGGCATAGAGGGTGGGGAGCAGGTCTGTCCCTCCTGTGGCTAATTCTTAGGTGTGGTCAAATAGCCCAGGCACCAGGACACATTTCTATGTACATATTAAAAATAAGAACATACTTGTTTACCTATAATTCTAAAAGAGGTGGATCGAAGGTGAATTGATAACTGGGGGATAGTTTTGAGCCTAAGGAAAGAAAGACATCAGGATTTCAAAATACCTATTTTCTGTATGTTTATCAATCTTCTAATACTACTGACAAAATCCAGAGGAGAATTTCTTTCTAGTTTCACAGCAACAGGAATGCAGCACAGAGCAAAGTTTTCCAAGGCTGGGTTTAGAGCACAGCCTCAGCCCACGGCTCCTCTTCAGAGCGCTGGTTCATAGAACCACTTACGCTGAAATTTGTGCTGCATGATATTCAGAGGCAGCAGCTACTCTGTGGCCACCGATGCTCTTAGTATCATAGGATTAAAGTTCTTTGCTCAATAAAGTATGAACTTTCCTCTAATGCATTGCAGCTCCTTTCCCTTCTGCTTCGGTAATAATAAAGCATGGAAAGGCTGCTGCCCAGTGTGTTTCAACACAATCGAACTAGTTTACAAAATTATATTTTCAGGTGCTGCTGTTGGTCGAACTTATTTTGTAAGGTGACAGGGGCTTTTCCACATTTAAGTACTTGAATAGTTTCTGGATCCCAATGAGGCCTCTGTAAGAGGGTTTGCTTTTGGGTTTTTCTCCTTTGGTTTTTTCCCAGCGTCTCTGGCTTCCTATTACAGAAAGACTGAGGGTAGAAAAAGAAAGTAGTAAATGCTATACACGTAGGGGAAGGATGGCCAAAGGCAAAGGGATTTTTCTTGACTCTAGGGTCGTTGCACTTGGAAAGAACAGAAAATTCAGTAGTGCACCTTAAGCCTCTGACCCCCGCCCCCAGCAGGGCAGGCTCAGAGGCACTCAGCAGGAAAGGGGTGCAGCCTGGAGCCTGCCCTTTATCAGGACACTCGCCGCCGAAGCCCTAGAAATCATTTTACTGCTACTAAAATGAGACAGTCAAGATACTTGGCAAATCAATTTCTGGGTAATTCACATTCTTCTTGCTAAGTGTAGAGAAGCAACCCCCCTCAAAAACTGGGGCTGGAGAAGGTGACTCTCAGCCCATGGAAACCAGGGCAGGTGACTAACTTCCTTCTACACCGTGGGGCTAGAGACCAGCATGGCCCTGGCTCTGCTGTGACTGTTACTGGAGTACCAGTCTCCTCATCACATACATACACACACACATACATACATATACACACATACATACACACGTGCACATATATACACACATACACACAATGTCAAAACAAGCTTTTTGTATGATCCTGCCCACCAGCCTTCACTCTCCCCCCAAATGCCCCCCATAAATACTCCAATTCTTTAAAAAAGCAATTTTTTCCTAAAGCATACCCCAGTTGCTTTTTTGTTAAAGTTTGTGTTGCTGTGTTTGTTTGTTTTCATTTAAATGAAAGACAGTATTTCATAATCCTCTCCAGAAAAGTCATGTCACCAGAAGGTACAATTTCAGGTATCCAGCAATGGCCACTGTGCAAATTTGAATCTAGCGTCTCACCAGTTTATAGGAATTCCTAACAGTCTCTTCCCATTTTAGGAACAGCAATATTCTTGTGTGGTATTATAATCCCTTCTAATGCTTCAGTTAGCTAGGCTTCCTCTTTAAAAAATGTTCCTTCTTAGGAAAGTGGTTTAAGTGCGGTGTTTCAGAATCATTTCCTGTCTCATGGGTTTTTTGGTACATTTACTCAATTCATTAAAACTCACGCATACTTTAAGCCAAATTGTATATAACAAAGAATGATCTTCTTTGAATCTTAACTACCAGATCTGATTTCTTCTTATTATAAGCAAATTATAGGATACAGTTAAAATATGTTTATATCATACTCCTTTTCTTCCACACACAAAATAATATATATTTTACATGCATTATTGTATTTGTGACAGTGGGTATGATAAGATATCTTAATATTGAGGTACAGACTCAGACAAAGATTTTAAAATTACATATTCAATATATATTCAAAGATAATGCAAGTATTATGTAATTTTGAAAAGAGAAGGATATGGTATATGACCTGTCCTTATTGAGAACATTTGCCACCAAAATGCTGGAAATAATTGCACTATTACTAAGAAGAGACGATCGAGATATTTGGCAAAAATAATTTCTGGGTTTTTCAACCAGAAACCATTTTTGGAAAAAAGTAAAATACCTTCTTTACTATAATTATAACTGTCTCTCTTTGTGCTTTGACAGAGAAAGAAAGCAAGACTGGTAAATTATTTTAAATATTATGTACTCTAAACACATCTTCTGTAGTGCTTAGGAATGAAATGCCACCAAAGAAAGAATTAAGTGTTTTAACAAACATTCACACCCTTTTGGGCTTAGAGTGATTCAAATCCAGTGTAATTCATGTAAAAAATTAGAAGACTTATTTTCAGAGATTAATTTCCAGGATGATGTGCCTTGGTTGAGATAACTTAATTCTTAGAAAATAAACTTTGCAGTCAGGCAATTATAAAGAATAAAATGGAAGAGAACACTGTACCTTGGGAAAATATCTAGATTTCATATTACTTTAATTTTGGCTGTCTGAATAATCTCAACAAAGAACAGGAGCCCCTGAAAAATGTTAATTCTGAAACTAAGGAGGTGCAAAAAAGCACAGGTTTCCTTTCAGTTGTGTCCCAACCCTTTTCTGCTTTTTATGTTCCCACACTCTGAGTTTCAAGATCTCTGTGTAATTTGATGACCGTAACAACTAGTCCAATTATTGGTAATGACCCGTTTACTAACGTCACGCATATGCTGCAGCTCACTTCCTGAGTGTCGTTTTAGGTCACTTAGGTCCCTTTCAGAGTTGCTCGGGAGCGACAGAACGGTTCAGCTGCGGGGTCCTAAGTGAGGGTCATGTCCAGTTTTCTGCGTGGAATAACTGCCTTCGCTTTTGGTTAAAGAGCTCCCGCCAGCTTGATCAAGAGCTGTCCCGTGCAGATTTTGGAAATCTCTCCACAAGTGATTCTTGCTGAAAAATACCACGCAAGAACCCAGGCCCCGCTTTCACACTTGCCTCCGAGTGGACTGTTGCACAACTTTCCTTGCCTCTCCCTGTCCCTGAGGCGCGTCACGCTGACACCTTGCTCGTGCATCCCTGGGCACGGGCACAGTGTAGCTGAGGTTGCTGCAGCAACAGCACACACGGGGTGACATTCCCCCCTAATTACGGCGGCTGGGACGTGAGTCACTTGAAGAGTTGCGCTGGGTTTTTCTTAGTGTATGATGCAGTCCCGTGTCCTCTACAGTCCCCAGCCTGTCCAAGACTCTCCCACGATGATGCAGAACACTCGCTGCTCATCACCTTCAAGTGTTAGGTGGTGCAGGGCCTGTCACCAAAGCCACTGCGGTCGCTTGCTCCTTGCACAGCACCCTTTCCTGAAACCTACAGCGAGGCCCAGCGTCAGGCTCAGGCCCGCTGCTTGACTCTTTCTCCTGGTGCATAGTCTCTGTGCTTAATCAGCAAGTGACCTTGGCTGATGATCTAGAAGCCCCGCTTTTTACCGGGGAGCTGGACAGTGGTTAACATCCCCGAAGACATGTTTCCACCCCTGTGGCTGGGAAGAACATGTGCTGAAGAGTAAAGGTGGAATGACTGTAATTCTCTGGGAATTTGTGGATGTGGACCTCACCACTTAATATTGATCAACAGCGGCCGTAGAGTTATCCGTAACCTCTAACCCTGGGTTTGGTTTCTTTTTCAGACATGGAGATGACTTGATTGTGACTCCATTTGCTCAGGTAAGCACAGTTGGGTACATGGGCAGGTTTCTTATTTGAAAGTTTAATTTGGGGGATTAGTTCTGGTTCTTAATTTAGTCTTCAATCAAACACAAGTACAAATGCAAATTCTGTGGTTCATTCAAGCAATTCAGAAGCAATTCTAGAAAATGTGGCCTTGGCCATATTGGTCTGTTTCTTATAAGCTCTAGACCTGAAGAGTTTCTTTGTTCCAAATTGCAAATTACCTAAGTGACATTTAAATGGGACCATACTTTCTTAACTGACATAGCACTAGAAGCAGAAGGCTATTTCATGGATTAAATTACATTTAGTATAATTAGGTGCATGATCAGTGCTTGAAATTGAATATTCCAATTCAGCCTCATGCTTTATGTACTCCTTCCTTTTTTAACATGTCATTTGTACAAAGATTTAACCAAGTGATGTATTTGTGTTTATTTGTTCCTTTTAGGTATATACACCATGAGAATACTTTAACTATATGACATAAATACTAGAAGGTGATAAAATGATCTAAAGCATTTTGAAATATATATAAAATGGTTGATGACCAGAATTCTAGCTACACATTAAGATCACCTAGAAAGCTTTTATTGTAGGCTGCATGCCAGATCAATTGAATTAAAAAATCTGGGCCCAGTATTTCTCCAGGAAAAGTTGAGATCCTCTGGTGTAGACAGACTTCGAAAAGACTGGAATAAAACTGATTTGGAGCATGAGACAGGTTTCAAGCCAACACTGACTGTTAATAAGAAATGTTAAATATTGGAATAGGAGTGGTCCAGAAAGGTTATAAAAAAAATAATAAAAAAATGTCAGATTAGCTCTAGTGCCTTGGGCAACTAATTTAACTTCTCTAGGCTTCTTTTTTCCAGTTGGTAAAATTGGAGGGCTAGGCTGTATAAAGATAGGCTCCAGCTCAAACCCCATCTCCTCCTCTTACTAAATGAATGGCCTTGGGCCAGTCACTGAAATTTTCCAAGCTGAGTTTCCTCCTAAATGACATTTCCAAGAGTACCCACCTCATAAGGTTGGTAAGAGATTGAAATAATACCAGGCTTGTAAAATACTCAACACAATATCTATAAAGTAAATTACTTAATGAATTTTTAGTGTTATCGGTAAGGGCTTTTTCACTTCTAAAATGTCATAATAGGCAATCTTTTTAAAAATGTGCAATAGCAATGTTTGGATAGTAGAATTATGTATAATTCTTTCACTTTTTCAAGTTTTCTGAAAATTTTTAATTGCTATAACTTAAACCATTTAATGAATCCTTAAATAACACAACTGTATAACAGTGATTTTTTTATTAATGAAGGCAATTAAAAGTGCAATTAAACCACCATCCCTTTCAGATGGTTCATGTCTTGTTTGCTTAAGGTTTTGCTGGAGTTCATGAATTATTTCTAGTAACTATATTGCTATATTCAAAAAAAATTATACTCACATGTTTTAATCTACTTTGTGATAGCAAAATCATTTAAAGCTAAGGATGTTTAGTTGCTTACTAGTGAGAACCCATAATTTTATTTCTAAGAACTGAGAAAACTGAGTAAAAAGATAAAATCAGGCAAAATAGTATAAATAACCAAATGTAGACACAGTCATCCCGACCTGAGCTTGTTCAGGGAGCTATTCTTGCTTCTAACCAAAAGCTCTAGGTATTGTAATAAGAAAAATATATCTAAATATGAGGTAAAAAATGAAAAATATTCTATGTATGATGCCTTATTACTTAAAGTAGTGTTTATTATTTTCTAATAAATAGATTAATAAATTCGACTTGGTCCTTATTGTCAGTGGTCTTAAATTCTAAGGAAATCTACCCATTTACATAATCAGACATTTTCTATAGTGTCCCTATACTGTCTAAAAAACGAATAGAATTTCAGTACACTGAGAAATATATATATGTGTAAAATATCACTTAATCTGTGCTAGTAAACTGTTTAAATAAATATGTGTGCCCAATACCCTCAAAAATTATAGCTTTAAAGATGAACCGCCTCTATGTAATATGTAGGCATATCTCATGCCTGAAGACTGTGTTTAGAAGAGTTTGCTTATGATTAGCTAATGACTCATATCACCTTGAAGGAGGTGCTCATTACCCCAGGGACTGCAGATTCTTTCTAAGTGGCTTCATCACAGTTTTTACAAATGGCATTTTCTAGGGTTTGTGATCTAGAAAGCTCTAGTACAATTATTTTTTAAAAAAGCATGTTAAATGACCAAACAATTTCACCACTGATAGAGCATCTTTGAGAAACCAGATAAGAAAGAAGCCTAGCTAGCAGCGGTCTTCTCTGAAGCCCTATTGGGCACAGCTACCTTATTTTGTTGACCTGACCAATAACTCTTCAAATTTTCAATACAAGATAGAATAGTCACCATTGAATGCTGAATATTATAATGCTTAAAATATAAGATGTTTATGTCACTTGAGATGACACCATTTAGTATTCAGCCTAATATACCATAGATGCTTTTGCCAATGGACAGAAGACAGTTGATGTCAGACACATCACTCAGAGACACATTCAAATAGGCTGAAGAATTCCTCCCTTTCCCCAGCATGCTTTGGGGTTTGGAATGTCACACTAAATTCTTCTGGTGAAAGGGCTATACTACCTTCAAAATACATACATACATACATACATACATACATATATATATATATATATATATATATATATATATATTTTTTTTTTTTTTGCATAAAAAGTTTTGCAAAAGGAAGAAAATAAAATTTCCCATAATTCCAAACCCCAAAATAACTAGTATTTACATTTCACTTTGTATCCCTCTAGGCTTATTTTTCTGTGCATATTTTCTTTACCATAATTCTTAAAAATGAGCCTCCCGCTGTCTAAAGTGGACAAAGGTCTTCTCCTAAACCCATCTCATCTTCTGCCTCCTCTTCAGAACTCATTTCTATTTTGCCTGAGTGCATCTCCAAAACATGAAAGGACCCCTCCATTTTTTCTCCATTCGTGGTTTCCTGTGACCCTAAGAGAATAAACCCCTAAATTATAAGAGAATTCAGGAAGTCCTAAAAGGATATATTCCACTTTCATGTACAGCGCTGAAACCTAAATCATCCTGGGCGGACAGAATCTGCAGAAAGGATCCTACAGTATACCCTTCCCATGTCCACAACACTGTCAGGGGTAGAAATTCTTGCTGATGTGTTTAACCTAAACTCTCTTCCACTTTTAATTTCTTATGTTTTACCCTTTAGGCCCAGATTCCTCTTGATCTCCAAAAAAAGTGATAGCTTTAAACGTTTGATTTATTTCCACTCTGAAATATTCTCCTGTGTTCGTGTTAAAATCGTTCGGCGTGGGCATTTCCTTAGGCCTGAGGCTAGGTGTCAGCCCATGTCATGCCCTGGAAACTGGCCTTCTCCCCGGAGGGCAGCAGCGGTTTACCCAGAGTTCTTGCTCAGGGGACCGAGGAACAGCAAGGAGCCACACGCTGATGACATGTAGGAAACCCTGCCTTGTGGTCAGCTGCCTCTGGACCCGCCAGTCCCGTTATTTGTTAGGACTACCTTGTAAAATAAGTCAACTAGAATTCTCATCTGGAAGTATAGAGTGTTAAAAGATTTGGTATCTTTGATCAAGGAAAAGAGAGAAAATACCCAAATATAATCTTGGGTCCCTGGACAGACCCTCATGTCATTCAGACTGAGGAGACACGCCTGATTTAAAAGTCCAGGGTAGGAACAACTGAGTCATTTTACCTTTCCTCTGACCAAATCCAGCAGCTGGGATAATATTATTTAAAATGTGGTGGTTCACACTGGAGAACATTACTGTTCCGCTGGTAGCGAACATGGCCAGTGTTTTCCTAGGGCTCCTGCGCGCCCCGCCTATTGCACTGTCGCGGCCTCATCACAGCCCCGCCTCACTGAATCCACCAGGCTGTCCCTGCCAGGCCATGAGAGAAGATGATTATCACCTTCCATTTGCTTCTCTCTGTTGGTTTTTCTTTATCCTTCATTAAAAATAATCACAACTAGCATCTTCTAGGAATCTATAAATCAATATTTGTTGACATACAGAAACAGCAATTTCGTATGGTTTAACCAAAACATAACTTGGAAAGAGGTTTTCTCTTTTCTATCAGTATGACCTTTCTAGCTTGTAAATAATCATAACTCGATTCCAGTTTTTTCCTGGAGGTAAAAATCAAGGCAAGGTATTCTTTTTCCCTCCCACTTCCTCCAAGGCCCGTGGCAACACATGGTCTGTGTTTAAGCGACATCTAGTGGCCTAAAGAAGTATTTGGAATGAAAACCACAATCCTCAAAATCATTTCTTTGTTATTTTTTTAGGCAAGGATTTTTTAAACATTATTTGCCGCATCTTTTTTTAAAAAAAGAAATTTCTTTGAATATTTTTAAGTATACATTTCTTTTAGGCTATTATGTTTAGTTGTTTAACTTTTTAATGAAGCCACATTTCCTGCTGTTTTCAGTGAATCTTATTGATTAGTAAGTGTTCAGAAGTACCTAAGAAAACCTGAGATTAACGTGTGTAAAGAACATCTAAACCCTTTCAAGGGCTAGCACATGATCCATCTTTATATAAAAGTTTCCCATAACACTATTATAATTTATTTCCCAAAGTGTACATATTTCTCATAATTCCCAGTATATTTTTGACCTTGACTTACTACACTTTTGCTTGGGGGGGCAGAAGAGAAAGAAATGACCTTAGCTCTTAACCGTTAAACTGTGTGAGAGACAACCTTAGGGACCCGTTTGGTTAGCAAGCATTAAGCAGTAAAGAGAATTACAGGAGCGTGAAAGCTCTAACAACGGTTCTTAAAGGGTTGAATTCAAGGGGAACGAGACCTGTCCCAGAGCAGAAGCAAAAAATAATTGGACCCTAGCTCAGTGGCTGGAGTAAAAGTGTTTCCTGTTGTCGCCCACAGCCTAAGGTAGCCCCGGAGTCGCTCTTTGGTCCTGCAGTGCAAACGAGAGCATAAAACACTGGCACTGCATTTGTGATGGGGATACCTGGGGCCAGTCAACTAGGCCTAGGGCAATGCCCCCTTATAAGATTTGTCTGGAACTTTTATTTACTCTTCTGCCAGTATCATTTGTCACAGTGCAGAAGGTAAGAATTAATAATATAAAATTTATAAAATATTATTTGTCCTACCACAAAAACAATGATCGAATACTTGCACCCATAGGGAATGATGTGTGCAAGTACAAGGTTTCCTGCAGCAATATTTGCAAAGGGAAAATTTGGGAAACAACCTAAAAGTCAATTAGTCGAGGGGACGGGACAGGCAGCTGAATGGAGGGGGGATTGAGAGGGAAATTTCATTTTTCACTTTTTATTTTGAAATATACATATGAGAGAATATAGCTAGTGATTATCTAAAACGTAAAAAATAATACCAAAAATCAACAGTTTAAAAAATAGTGCCAATAGTTTTAATGCCCTGGAGTATTCCTCCCCAATTTCATCTTCCTGCCTCCTCTCAGAAATAACAATAATTTTGAATTTTGTTTTTGTTAAGGGGGAGACATTTTACTTTTTACCTTTCTCTGTTTAAATTCTGCATCACATGAAGATATAAATTATACAAAAATAAAAATTTTAATTTAAAACCAAAACAAACATAATTTAGTATCTTTATTATAACAGAGTCAAAAACCTTTTTACAGAATACCAATTGTAATATATCTTTTATGAACTAATGTTTCCTTGCAAATGACATAGAATATGAATTACCTGCAGTACAATTTCTGTTTACCCAGCTGTCAGATGTAGTGCACTTACTATAATTTATTAGAATAAAATTCCCAGAATTCTGAGGTTAAAATTTTGCCTAGAAAAAGGATCGATTAAAGAGTGCAATAATCTTATTTAAAATGCTTTATTAATGTGTTTGATACTCAATTCTTAAAGCATAAATTAAGCCTGAATGATTTAATGACAGTGGATTATTTATTAGATTTATTTCTGCATCACTCAAGATTTCCTGCCTAATAAAAGACACTGTGGTCTGATGTCAGCAGTTGGCTATTTGAATACACCGTCATAGGCAGCGTGACCTTTCAGCGCTGTGAGTTGTTTGTATGTGATAATGGGCCAGGTTTTTCCAGTGACTGAGTTAATCGTGGTTGGCACCTTAGGAAGCACCATTAACTCCTTCAGGAGACAGTGCTGGAGGTCACTGTCCCAGGGCATAAACAGCACACCAGTGGCTTACATGAATTAATGCCAATTTCAAAAAAAAAAACACAAAACATCTCAGGCATTCTTTTTAGAATTTCTTAGAAGATATTTAGACTGACTTTTGTTTAGGTCAGTGCCAGATGAAAACAAAATCTGAAAACAGTTCTGGAAACCTTGGAGCAGTTATAAATTTGGCCTCCTTTACATTAGCAATGATGGCCATTCGTAATTCCCTGTGCTCAGACCAAATCATTAATCAAATGGCATGTTGCTATAATGAGCTAATATTCACTGAGCGCTTTCTCTTGGCCAGACATTATTCTTGGCACCTAACTTGTCATTTCATATCATCTTCACAACAACACTTAAAGGCAGATATTACTATCCCAGTTTATAGATGAGGACACTGAGCTACACAGAAATTCTGTAACTTGTCTAAATTCAAACATTGGAAACATAACAGATCCAGGCAATCTGAGTTGCTATGTAGTACTTAATAGAACATTTGTAATCTGTGTTTTAGATAATTTAACATTCTGGTTGTCACCCAGATTACCTAAAATCTCACCTAATACAGGTTTCACCCTGGGGAAAACTTGCCCATTCTAGAAGAAAGTAAGAAGGGTAAAGCTCTTGTAACTTTTCTAAGTCTCACTTCCAATTCTTTTGCCACTTTCTAGTTTCACTGAGTTAGAAAAAGGAGGGGCTGTCAGAGATAGTGGGACCTATTGGTCCTGCCTTCTAAATGTGGATGTGTTGGGTCATTTGTTAAACGAATTTGTATTGAGTATCTTCTGTGGGCCAGGCACTGTGCACGTACAGGGTGGTCCGATTTTATGTGAGAAATGCCTCCCTGAGAACCTTATAATTCGTGATTCAAATAACCTTAACAAAGAAAATAATTTCTGTTTACTAGCTAGACTAGCCATGTAGCAGAGGTGAAAAAAAATTTTTAAATTTACTTAGCTTGTTGACTGTGAAATTGTGACATTCTTGGTGATTTTTGAAGAGCATTTGAGGGTAGTTTGTTTTAAATTTACCTCTAAAGTGGACTTTAGTAATATTTTCTGTTACACTGTTTCAAACTTGCATAAAAATGCAACAATACTATATGCATATTGCTCTAGATGTTGTTTTGGTGGCTGAGGAATCCATGCTGTGGAAACTGCTGCTAAGGTCAGCATATTCACAGACCCTGAGGAGAAATAGCTGGAAAATCCTTGCAGCCTGGCCTCTAGATTTCAAACAGATGCATGTAAACTTCACTAAGTCCTGGGAGATTCTTTAGTGTATGTGAAACTGAGTTGCAAGCAAATTCAAGTTTTCACTTAACAAACCATTTTTTAAAATCACCAAACCATTTTAAATTGCATTAAAGATGGCCCTACTTCAAGAAGTTTAAAGGATCCTTTTTTGTCCTAGGTCTTGGCCAGCCTGCGAACTGTACGAAACAACTTTGCTGCATTAACTAATTTGCAAGATCGAGCACCTAGCAAGTAAGTGATCCTTTGTTTCCCTTCGTTCACGCTGAGCTTTATACAGTGCTTTCTCAATTTCATTGAACTCAAGGCAATATATTAGATTTCTCTGAGCCCTTGCCTTGTTGTCTAACCATTTACACTAAGTCATCTGATGTCCTGTTAATTTTCTATAAATACTTTGCAGTGATGGTTCTAATATCAGAACTGAAGCAATATGACAAATAAATATGGTGATTCCATCTGTCAGAAATCACCTGGCAAAATCAGTGCTCTGCCCAGTTATTTACACTCAGGGTAACTTTATAGTTTTGGCTTACTTCATAAATTAACCATGGACAAATAATCTCATCAAGCCTAATGTCAATCCAAAGTCATCCTCTTCATTCTAAGTCAGTGACTACTTAGAGAAGCATCATAGCACAGCAAACATCTTTGATTTTCCTAACTGTTACCCACCCTCAGATCAGCAGCATCATGGAGCTATTAATAAAATTATAATTTATGTGGTAGCAGAGGAAGCATTTGAAAGAAGGAAAGCTGAGACAGGGGAATGGTTGTATTTGGGGAGGTCTAATAACTGTGAAATATCTAAAAAGAGAAAATTAATTTTCTATGATTAAGTGGAAAACTGATTAGTAATTCAAATGCTCATTATTTTGACAATCTATTATTAATAAGAAAATGTTATCATTAAAATATCAACTCATTAATTTCCAGGAGGAAAAAAAACCATTTATCTAAATCAATATTAAGAGGACAATGAGTAGAAATTTATTTGGAATTATAACTTATCTAAGTGTATAAAATTTCAAAGTAGTTATTACTGCTTAAAGAACACAAAAAATCTGAACTTTTCATCCCATAATGATATAATTGACCTCCCAAATTCACATTTTCCATGGTTTAAAGAAAAGCTCTGGTTATTGTGCACCTACTTCCTGTGCTATAAAAAGATTTCTTAGAAATCGGTATAAATGCCTGGATCCAAATAATTGAATGAACGCAGAAGCTTCTGTTGATTGTCATGTTTTCTAGGTAATGAGTTTGTGCAGCCTGTTCCCTCAGCCGGCACATTTTTCTTGCTTTCTTTGCCCCTCCTCACTCCCTGGGCTCACTATAATTCATTCTGTAGCTCACAGCTTCATTACAGTTTCTTTCGGGGCGTCATCTCTGCCTAGTACCCCAGCATACACCCACACCCACAGCCCGAGCCTGGGGGTTTGCCTTTGCACCCCTGTCTGACTGTGTCCTGTGCCTGCTCCTGTCTTAGCACATGTGTCTCCACGCTCAAGCTACCTGTTCGCTTGTCTACACGGAGTGTTCTTGAGAGTGTCAGTCCCCGCTTAGCAGGGGTGTACTGGTTCTCAATGGCATCCCCTGTGCCTGGCATGGTACCCGAGGCAGAGTGATCACTCTGCATGAGCTCGTCGTCTGGAAGGGTGAGGTGGTGACCGGGTACACAGGACCTGAAGTGCTCGGAGGTATTTGCTCATTGCCACACGTCTTCTGCGCTCCATGGCCACACTCTATCATGCTGGCTCCAAGGGACCCTTGGGACTTTTGGCATTCTCAGTCACCTCCTCTTTGGAAAGTCTGAGCCCTGCAAGAGGAATGGAATTACTGGTATCACTCCCAAACTTTTTTAGTCTTAAATTTTATCCAGGAAATAAGAGGTATTGTGTTAACTGGCAAACGAGAAACTTTCTAATTCCTTTTTCACTTCCTTTAGACATTGTCACTTGGAAACCAGCATCTAAACCTGTGGGAGGCAAACAGTTGTTCAGACAGGTATGAAGGCATCAGATAGGCCTTCTGTCTCTAAAGAGATGACCTGAGTTCCATTCTATGCAAGACGGAAGTTTTCAGCTGCTTTACAGTGACAGAACAGATTAAAATGGAAAAGAGCAGCCAGAGGAAGATAGAAAATCATAGTTCATGCCTGATCTTGACTTCCAGAACACTGCCCAGGATGGCATCTAACCAAACAATACTATCCGATAGACTCAAAATAAAGGCCTTTGTGGCCTCTCTTTGGTCAATGCAGATTTGTATCTCTTTTACTGATTCAAACCCAATCAGCCTCCTCAGGCATCAGAATAGTAGGACTCACTACACACAGCAAGCTCTGTTCCGTTCAGTGATAGCAAAGTGGATATAACTCTGTCTCATCCCATGATGACCCTGAGGGAGCCAGAGTTCCCCAGCTGGGCCCTCACAGAGCCACCAAAATACCTCCACGCTCACCCTGGAATTCTGTGGAAGGCACGTGCTACCTTCACAGCCCACCTTTCTGTTTGCTACAAAAAAGGAATCTAGGAAGCATGCGGCCCTGGCGCCTGTGGATGCTCAGGTGCACATGCTGACTCTTATTAACCCCCCACCAGTTCCTGTCACCTTGCTCTTTCTTGCCCTTAAGATCTTTCCTTCCAAAAGTGAGGTCTCGCTTATTTTTTATTAATCAATTTATCACTGTAACCATGGATCAAACAATTAACATTTTCTGCTTGCTGTTACTTGTTGAAATACCCAGTTCCCAAGCACCATTTATTGGCCTGATGTTAAGAGAACAAATAAGTCAACGATTGGGTTTTCCTAAACTATAGGGGAGTTTCAGAATATTCCTCTGATACCCTTCCCGGACCAAAGCAATGCTTTCTAAATTTTCACAGAGCAAGGATTAAAAAGGAGTAACCAATATATAAAATATTTGAGTAATAAGCTTCCAATGAGAGGATAACTGTACATAGACCAGAACTATTTCAGAATAGCAGTTTAAAACATTCACTTTTCTGTATTAATAAGCATTAATCAAGTTTTAAGTTCTTTTTATTTTATAACAAAAACTAAAAGTGAATTTTGGTTCATTTTCAATCAAACACAAAATTTCAGTCCCCAAATGACATCAGTAAACTGTGGAACCAAGGTATGAGAATTTTAAAACTCTGAGACTGGCTTCCCTGAGTATCTTCCAGCCCTGCTTAGAGATTTGTCATCTCCCGGAGCAGATTTGAGCAGGGCTCTGCAGGAGCCTGCCATCTGCACAGATGTGTGGCTGTTCATCCAGATTCCACATAAGCATCCGAAAAATAAGGCAGCAGACAGAGCGCAGGCTCTGGGATCACATCACTTCAGTTCACATCTCAGCTCTTTCTCTGAACAAGTCTTTCAACTTCCCAAAGCTTTGTTTTCCTCATTGGTAAAATGGGAGCAATGAACCTAACTGCCTTAAGGTCTGATGTCCTCACCAGCAGGTAATTCATCCAAAGTGCTTGTTTAGCGCAGTGCCTGACACACATTAAGTGCTATTTAAGTGTTAGCCGCTAACATGAGTACAAAAAAAATCCCCAAAAACCTAAACCAAAAATTTTCAAACATTCTTGCATGTATTTTTTTTTTTATTTTTTTAGTTTAAAGATCACTGTATTTTGGAAGCTTCAATTTTATGTAACAACTTTATAAAGTTATATTTCAAAAAATGTTAGTGAACATTCCATAATGATATTCTTTTCAACACAATTTATTAAGCACTGATTGAATACTGGATACGTGGTCCCAGGCTCTGTAGGGAACACAGGTTAATTATATAGCATGGTTTTTTACCTCAAGTGGTTCATAATCATCTTGTGGAACTTGGCAAATTTCTGAAAAATTAGAGAATGCAAGATAGAATCTATTGAAGTACCTTTAACTTATAGTATTTCTAAAGTTTCGATAGCATCTATTTGCACAAATCATTAATATCACTCTCTAACAAACATCAGAGATGTTTCCCAATATAAGAAAATAGAAAGGGAAAAGTTTAAATAGGTTCACTAATGTAATATAGCTTGCAAGGAGTCATTGACTTCTGATGATGTACAGGCAATCATAAAAATTAATGCCAAAAATAAAAGCTTTTTAACACTGTATTGGGGAAACCAGCTGTAGATTGACTTTTTCAAATTCAGAAAGTCTGAGTTTGCTCGGTCAGCCCCGGCTTCATTGAATATAGTCAGTCGATAAGAACTTCCTCTTCTCTCATGTTCCTGTGACATTTACATCAGCTCCATTTACCCCAAAGTCTGTAAGTATGAGATTTAACTATTTTCTTTTTGGACATGTGTGATCTCAGGTTTAGGTCGAAGGGCACCTGGGCACTTGACTGGCTCATCTGAAGAGGAATCTCTATTTGCATGCCCGAACTTAAAAATAATCCTTTAAGTTAAAATGGCATATCTGAAATGACTCAGAGAGTCCTCATATCCACAAGCACCCCATATTTACTGCTTTGTATTTCTCTCTCTTTGTCAGAAGATCACCCATGTGCAATCAACCGTCCATCAACAAAGCCACCATAACAGGTAAGAAAGATTTGGAAGCTTATTCTTCTTATATCTGGGAAGAAACCATATCTTCCAAGATTCAACATAATACTAACACCAATTTTATACTGCAGTTGTAAAATTTTAAAGAAATTAATCCTCTATATCATTATTTCTCTCATTGATCTCATGAGTTGTCCATTTAAACTCTTAATTGGAAAATCATTACTGATATACCATTTTTTAACTGTTTAAATGTGTGTTATGCTAAGTTTAACATTGCTCTGGGTGTTTGTATTTTGCGAGAGAGCATTACCTTCAAGAGGCTGACCATGTTGTTTCCAGTTTTACGTTATCAGCATGAGGTTAACATATGGTAGCTCGGTTTAAGGAAAGCGAAGGCACAAAGGAAAAGTCCCTCCTTGGTTAATCACTGTCCCAGCTGGGGGTAGGAAGGGACACCCATCCAGCAGTCCTGACTTGGACCCAGAGAGTTGAAAATAAATTCCCTTTGGGAGGGGAAAAGAAGCAGTTACGCAATACAGGAAAGTTCAGTGGGCTCGAGAAGTGATGTTGGGGAAGAAAAGTGGAAGGAAGGATGAGGTCCGGACGTAAAGGGCAGAAAAAAAAATTATCCTGATTCCTGTTAGTCTATTTTAGACATGGGACTTGACCTCAACTGAACCAGAAACAAAACAAATGATCTCATTTTACTGAACCTGAAATCAAATTGAATGCATTTAATCATTTCTTGAAACCCCAATTGATTTATTAAAATAATTGCCTGGAAAAGAAAACCTATGTTTTCTAAAATTATTACCAGAAGAAAATTAACATATTATCCAAAATAGACCAATATTTCATTTGATTCAAGTGTCTCCCTTGAACTCCAACTCATTCTATGCTAAGGAGCGGCTTGTTAAGTTATAGTGAGTGTCCGGTCAGCACCTTTCAACCCTGCTCGTTAGTGATTTTTACATCAGAGTTGATTCTAGAACAGTTGTTAAAGTTGTTTTTTCCTGAATGTCTTTTCGAATGAGACTTGTATTCAGTGAATATTAAATTATTGGTTCTCTTTTCCATGTTTATCTTTCAAGATTTTATTGGCGATGATTTTCAATGGTCATTTTCCTAGTATATGTCTGGTTCACCTGTGTTCTTCTTGACATTGGTCAAGAGATGACAATAATTGAAATACCTGTATATTAAAGCTCTTTAAGTAGCAAATTTATTCTTCAGAAGCCCAAATTAAATGTTATTTAGTTGGAACTGAGGTGGGGGTGTAGAGCTAGACCCTTTGTTTCTAGCCTTTACCTGACTATAGTAAGGGATGTGCAGGCCAACTTGTGTGAGCAAGTGCCTGGGGCCTCTAGCGAGAGACACCACTTAGAACCTTGTCCCCAGCCCTGCCCCGGGCACTAGTTCTGGCCTCCATAAAGAGTGGCAAACCCTCCCCCATCCCCGCTATTTTTGGAATAAGCAAGACTCCACCATTGTGGTATAAGCAGAATGCAGTGCTATTTCAGTCCCTGAAACCTTTTGTAGCTTGAGGTCACACATGAGCCAGCCCAACTGGAACACCCTCCCTGAGGGGCAGCTGCAGGTACCATTGGCGACTGTTGTGCCCCACAAGAGGTGGTGGGTGCTCGGTGGTCGGGTCAGCTGTCCACCCGCCCTGGCAGTTGCCTGGCACTGATTAAAGGGAGGGTAGCTGCACTCAGAGGGCACAAACTTGGCCTTGAACACGTGTGAGAGACCTCATGGAAGCTCCAGGAATGTTTACATAGTATGGAGCAATGCCAGAGGGAACTGTGTTACTGACAGCTAGTAACCGTGAATTACTAAAACTGTGAGTTACTAAAATCTGGGAATTAAGGCTAATATGGCCTAATTTGTACCCACAAGCTCCTGGCCTGGGGCCTAGGGACAATGGGGCGACAGAAATATCTTACCTAGGAAGGGAAACTAATTAACTGTCATTAACTGCTTAGTGCAGCTGTGTTCATCACAAAGCACAGCAGGAAGTGAACTGACTGGAGAATGGAAGTGGTTTTCCTTGCCCAAGCATAGGGAACCAAGGTGGGAAGGAGGAGGAATGGGGGTGAGGGGATGAGGGCAATAGCAGGAGAAGGTTCCCCCCTCTGAGCCCATTCTGAAAAAGTGGGCTCTTAAAAACATGATGATGATGATAGTGGTTGAAACTTTGCAGGAAGACTTGAGACGCACGGGAAAGGTGGTGCTTGTGAACTCCCTCCCTTGGCAGCTGACTGCTCAGGTCCTACCTCCAAGTTGATGCCCCTGCTGTTGGAACCCAGCTGTACCTATACAGGAGGCCCTAATGCAGGAGTAAGAGCCTCAACGACGGGGCCAGATTACATGTTCATACTCTAGCTCTGTCACTTACAGATGTTTCTCCTTAAACAATTCATTTAAACTTTCAGAATCCATGCGCAGGTGGTGTGCTCAGTGGCTGAGCATCCACCCATGAACCAGGCGGTCACAGTTCGGTTCCCGGTCAGGGCACATGCCCAGCTATCGGGCTTGTTCCCCAGTAGGGGGCGTGCAGGGATTCTCTCTCATCATGGATGTTTCTATCTCTCTCTCCCTCTCCCTTCCTCTCGCTGAAATCAATAAAAACATATTTTTTAAAAACCCACAAACTTTCAGAATCCTCAAGTCCCTTGTTTTTGAAGTGGGCATAATGGTGGTGATGTTCTCATAGGAGTTCATGAAAATCATTTGTAATGATATATGAAGAACTAAGCACGATACGTGACACAGAGTAAGCACGTGATCATTGTGGGCTCTGCTATTATTAGAATTATCCAATGGAGATGCCAAGTAATTTCCTGAAAGAAACGAGGGTGCTGTTAAAAAGAGGAAATAAATACTGAAGAGCCAAAAATAATCATCGATTACAGTGAGATAAGAGGGTTGGGCTCAGTGCACTATTTATTTTGCTAATATAGTTCTCAGTAAACTGCCCTTTATGATATTAAGGTTCTTGGGGATGCAGGATGGCACCTGATCATTAAGGTATCCCTAGTTATCCAGCTTCTCTGAAGGCACAACATGATTTGACTGCCTGATTATTTGATCCCCACACACTTATTTGATGCCTCCTTTATGCTTAGTTCTATAGAAGGCGCCATGACCTGTGGCTCCTGGTTTACTTACAAATATAGGAATCAAAGGAAGGAGTAATTTGCATTCCTATGGTCTTTATTTAATAGTAACCTAAATGGACTGTGGTCTAATAAGTCACTACCTAATTAGGTTTACTTTAAGGAATACAGAATAATAGAAAGAGAAGGATTGTATATAAGCCTCTCAACTTTCTGAGAAGACATGTAAGTAGGTCCCAGTATGTGAATGAGTTGGGTTTTTAAATTCATGTGATGCTTTATTGAATATCCACACACAGTCATGAATATCCATGCACAGTCATGAATATTCACACATGGTCATGAATATCCGCACACTGGCATTCATCAAAGGCCGCTAAGAACCATCTTATACCTCCGCTCCAGGTATGTGTCCATTTCCCAAGGAGAAAGAATCTGGAGAGTTTGAGGTCCCCTAGAAAGGGCATGTAGATTTATCAGTGGGATAAGGTGGATTTAAGTCTCTGAAGATCAGTGGAAGTTCATTGTAAGACACTGCACAACCCGTTCACTTTGAAAGTCATTGTCATTGCGAGGAGGAGGGCCCAACCCCAGGTTCCCAGGGGAGCTAGACTGAGTGGCCCGTGTCATGGCAGAATCAGTCAGGTAGAACCTCACTGCCCCTACAGCTGCTGCCTACAGAGCCACCAAGGTGCTGGCTTGTCACTAGACGCTCCTACCTGACCACCGAACTCCCACCCCATGCTCTGAACAAACTTCTTAAGCTGCACCTATAGCAGGGCCTGGCCTCTGTCTCTGTATCTGTCATCTCAGCCGTGACCAGACCTAACCACCTCTGGTCCGTCCACCATCCTCACCATGCTGTGTCACCCAACATAAGGAAGGTATTACTGACTTGAAATTGAAAGCAGAGCCAACCTTAGTGTTAGTTTTATAAAAAGGTACATATCTTTTCTCGGGAGTAGCTAGGCATTGTAAGAGGGTGAGCTCTGGGTTCATTAAATCAGTACAGAGAATCCTGGCCTGTCCCCTTGTTGGCCATTTGAATTTGGAGGAGTAATCCTCTGAGCCTCAGTTTTCTCATCTGTAAAATGTAGATAATAACAAAACTGTCTCAGAGGGTTATTATAAGGGTTAAATGAGATGAATCAGCACCAAGACTAGTGTCTGGTGCACAACAGGAACTAAAAAAGAAACTCTAATTCTTGAATAAACCTTTTTTCCTTGAGTGTACTATGACACTTCCATCTGTGAGTTTTAGAGGCAAATGCATCATCTTTCGAATTGGAAGAAGTTTGACATGAGGAAGAACAAAGTAAAGATGACTACATTTCTCATACAGTTGTTTTCCTTCACTAACTTGTCTTCTATTGTCTGTGTTCCCGGGAAACTAGCTATGTCTGCAAAAACGTCTGCCTGGTCCCATGGCCAGCTCTCCTCTCCACGTTTAAATTCCTAATTGTGCGCACAGCCTTAGTCGCTGTATTTTCATGTGCAAGCAATTAAGACTCATTTAACAGCCCTCCCTCTGGAAGGTTTTGTTCTCCAGCTGCCACAAATCAGATTCCTTAGGAACATGTTTGATTTTGAAACAATGTGAAAGTACCGTTCATTTTGTTCGAATTTCATTTATGTACCATTTTTTAAAGTGATGTAAATGGACAGCCACAAAAAACTCAGCAGCTGGTCAAAACAAGACATCAAAGGAACCATTGAAATGGGGCAAAAAGTGTATAAAAAACTAATATGCGAGGACAAAGCCAAGTAGAAACCATATTCTGATAAACATTCCTCAGACACATTTTGCTCATAATAAATATTTACTTTACAACAGATTTAAAATATGGGAAAATGGGAATGCACCCCAGTTCCCACTCTGAACCTTAGTGGCCTTGAGCTCACAGAAATGTAAGAGAGGAGAAGGAGTGAAGGAAGCCGGGAGAAAACTGAAAAATACTAGATTTGTAAGACTTTTTGAAGAAACATGGTACATGGCTACACGTTTGAATAATAATAACCAGAAGAATCACAGATTTGTATGACACACTTTGTTCATTTAAAAATCAATTAGATAAATATAGTGCTCCCTCAGGTTAGGCCCATTTAAATTTGTTCAATGGGCTTCCTTTCTTTAGAACATCAAATAGAAGCAAATGCTTGGTCAAATTAAGAGGAGGGAAAATAATTATTAGTTTCCAAACACAAATTAAGTGTCTGTGAACTGGTAACTAAAATACAACAAAACTTTGAAAAGAGAAGGATTAGTTTTTCTCGAAGATTTTCAAGCTTAAATATCACTATTTGGAGACTTAGCTTGCAGAAAATAGTTTCTCTGCTTAAATTTCCCATTGTTTGGGGACTTCAAGCAAACCACCAACACAGTTAATGCAGTAAATCCCCATTTATATATCAGTTGGATATTTTGTCCACTAGCTTTCTAAGGCTTTCTAAGCAGAATTATTTTGATATCATTCAATGAGAAGGGGTGTAGACATTTAAAGTATTGTTATTTTGGGCAGTCACACCTGCACATTTAAAATGCCTTTGTTCAAAATGTAGCCCAATCTGCTTTCACATCGGACCTTCAAAGAAAGGTAGATTTTTAAGTGTGACAGATCCCCTTCCATGTTTCCCTGCACAGAAAAAGTAAAGTTACGAGAGCTGAAGCATCAAATGGCTCCTCTAGAAAGAAAAGCAGAGAAAACATTAGTACCTCTCTTGCTGGAGATCCAGTGCAAGATACAAAAGGTCTTCTGGAAGAAATGGCACCTAAGAACTCACAAATGGTTGTTAAATAGATGGAGGGAGAAAATGGAAATGGAAGGGACCATACTTTTCCCTAACAGTGAATATTTATTAAAAGGCAACTATTTTTTTTAAGAGCAGCTAAGCTCAGAAATCACACAACTATGATGTCTGCCATTAAAGGAGTTAGTTCCATTCTAGGGTATAATTAAGGGTCAAATAAATGGTGTGCTAAGCAGTTAGGGTGGTGGTTCACAAACGTGTCTGTTCATTAGAATTATCTGGGAATCTTTTAAAAAATTCCAGAGAGTGAAGGAAGAAATCATTAGAGGTTCAGAGGCCAGTTTGAGGACAATAGCAATGTCCAAAACTAAGGTCTAATAAAGACCCCACACAAGCAAAACAGCTAGATAGCAGGTAAATAAAGGAAGAGATTATTGCAAAAGCTGAAAGGATAAGTGGGTGGGATTTAGTAACTGCTAAGGGAATGATTTTATTGAGTGGATGGAAAATGGTTCTGACAGTGTCTGAAGCCTTAGAATCCTTGGTAGGACGTATAGGATTATATATAGGGTAAAAATATGCTAACACCTGGATTCCAGTGTGAAATTTAAGGCTGGATTATCTCCATGCCTAGATTACCTAGATTTTATTCAGGGATAAAATGTTCCATATGTCAAGTATTCTAGAAAAGCAAGGTTCATAATCTTATTTTGACAATTAGGAATGGAAACCTTTGAAAGGTATACTCTTTCTTAACTTCTAAAAGTTGTACACTGAGTGTCATTTTTAGTGGTCATCTTTACACACATCCGCTTTTATAGTTTTCTCTCATTCTCAGTTGCCCCAAAGAGGTAATGATGCATAGACGTATTTCCCCTACTGTAAAGAGCTCCAAATTTTGCTGCACTTTGATTTCTCATCTGCTCCTCCCAATCGTCGTCACCTCTTGACATCGTTACTGGACCTGGCCTTAGTGGGATCTTTTCTGATCTGCTGCTTTTTTTCTTTCTGGCAAACCAGATTACCAAGCCATTGCATTGGGCCTAAAAGAAGAGCAGATTAACTCAATATAAAAGTGGATTTGGGGCAATCTCTATCTGAGGCAGGGCTTTAGGATATTTAATGCATATAACAACTTTAAAAAATGTTTTCCAGTTACAGTTGGCATACAATATTACATTAGTATAAGATGTATGGACATACATTTATATAACTTACAAAGTGATCACCCCTGTAAGTCTAGTACCCATCTGACACCATACATAATTATTACAACATTATATACTATATTCCCTATGCTGTACTTTACATCCCTGCAAAACTTTTTATAACTGGCAATTTAAATGCATTTACTTAACTCTTCTAAGGTTCTTTTTACCTGTTTACTGGTGTTGAATAGTATAAGTTCCTGATAATCTCTAGACAAGTAGGTTGTTACTATACTACTAGAGCTTATAAAAGTAATATTGATTTATCATCAACCAGTCAACAAAAACACATATAACTGTACTTTGGTTTTCAGGGAAATGGAAGTGAATGCAATGCAGTCCCATGCCTGAGAAATTTATATGACAAAGATACCAAGAATCTTAGATAGCTGCAGGATTGTGCCACAGAGAGTTTAAGTGTCTTAAGAATTCAGAGGAGGTGAAGATTGAATTCAGATAATAAGCAGTGATAGACCTGGAACATTTTTCAGATACTTTTGAGTTAGTTCAGAATCCCCCCTGGCCCAGCTTTTGTGGTGGGTGTGTTAATGGATGATCACTACCTAGCCACAGAGGTTCAGTATCGCTTCCAGCATCTTAGCAAAGCAGCAGTTTTCATCCAGGACCATTCGTTATTACAAAAGAGAGGTGATTACTTGTGATTTATTAGCACTCCTTTATTTTTCATCTGGCACTGGGCTTGTGAAACTTATAGGAAGAGCAATGACCTCAGGGTTTAGGGACCAGAGCTATAATCTCAGCTCTGTCACTAGCCTCCTGTTTAACCTTTGGTCAGTAACTTAACCTGATTTTTCTTCTATAAGGTGAGAATATTCAATTAGATAATATCTAAGGATCCAGCTAGCTCTTTGGTAATGTTTTACTACTATTTAAGTTCATGCTTTTGATTCATTGCCTTTATTTTCTTTAGTTATAGTCCCCTAGGAAGTGAATGAAAGATCCACTGAGTCAGTGTATGAATTCCACTTCTCCCAGTGCGGATCTTTAGAAGATATCCTTGACACATTTGCTATTTTGAGTTTTCAACGAACAGTTAAAAGAAAATTCTGGCTCCCCTTGCTAGTCATCCTCTCCAGTTGGCAGAAGGCTTCATGTGGACTTGATGGTTGCCTAGAGCAACAAAATATTAGTGACAGAAACATGTTCGGGGACTCGATTGTATAAGTGACTCAGATCTGAGAGACCTTTTCAGCTTGACTGGAGCCCATACTTAGCTAGAGTGGGTATTTGTCTATGCCTGTCTGCGCTACTCCTCTGACTTGGAGGTACCTATTATTTTACTTACAAAAGCCAGCCTTGAAACCTGCAAAGAGGCGTTAAAAGGTCAGAAAGCAATCTTTATCCAGCATAGGTCCCACATGAAAGATCATTAGGACTAGTAAATATAAACAAGAGGAAGAGGCTGGTCATAGGCTTTGAAGAGCGTATCCCAACAACATGATGAGAACTCAGTAGATTCAAAGCCAATTATCTCTTTTGAGTTAGGAAAACCCAGTGGTGAAGCTGCTCACAAAAATCAATACCCCTTTCCTTCTCTCTGTTGGAGCCAGAGACTCTCTAACTATGCTCTGAGTTAAAATGTAAAATTTTTTAAAAAGGGGAGAGGGAGGGTTCTAAACTCTCTAAATCACAAGGTCATCCCCTTGGTTCCATCAGTCTGGCTCCATTATACCAATTACTCCAGCTTGTTAAGGAAGTTACTAGCATCCAGTCATGTCTTGTGTTTCTAGTCAGTGTGGCCTGGAGCAAGAATTGGAGGGAGAAGTATTAGTGAAGTCTCATTACTTGAAGTCCTCTCTCTAGCTGTTTAACTAGATTCCATCTTAATTACCTGTTTGGTTGGTGGTGTTTTTATACCCAGTACACATTCTTCCCACCTGCACAAGATCATTATGATAATTACCATTATATACTATTATTTTTTATCCTGATTTAATACTTATTGAGAGTCATTATAATAAGAAACTGACCCCCTTTGTGTGAACATTGTGATTTGTAATGATTTTTTTTTTTGAGTGATTGGAAACATAGTCCTAAACTCAAATGGTTTGCAATAGTAACTCTTATCTTCATAACCATAGCAGCTGTTTGGAAACATGGCTTCAGATCACTTGTTTGCAAATGTCTTTTTCCGTACAATCCTGGATGGAGTGGAACCCATATACATTACTTGACATGTGAAACACATGTGACCCTGGCAGATGATTCAGCTGCCCTTGAACACTACAGCTGTTTAGTCACTTTAAAACAACGCAATATAAGTGATTTAATAGGCTTCGGCTTAAACCATTTTATGCTGACTGATGAGAATTCTGATCCTTCAGGGAGGTAAAAAACATCTGAGACAATGGAAATGTGCAGTCCTGAGTGTAAATGTCATTAATTTTAATACATCTCTTTATAAGATGTTCAAAGAAGACTGACTGCTTGGTGTAACAGGAAAAAACAGTAACATCTATGTGGCTTTGACTGTTTTCTCTCCATCCAAATCAAGAGCAGTCTATAATCTCCTAAAAAGATCAAAGCTTCTTTGGTCACTAGAAGATATTTTTCCTGCTTCGGCACGACATTATGGAGGGTTGACATTCTCTTCCAAGGTGGCTCTATAAGTGCTCCAGCTGCTGTGTACTCATAGCTAGAATTTGGTTCTGCTAGAGTGAAAAAGACCTGGAATTCATGCTTTAATCAGGACAGAAGTTTATTTCTCTGTCCTACAAAACAGACCCAGAGTGGGCAGTCCAGAGCTGGCACGGCTGCTCTGAGAGCATTAGGGTCCCACGGTTACTGGGTGGAGATGCCTTCACCGTGCCTCGATAATGGGCTTTGCCTCCATGCTCAAGATCACTCCAAGAGCTCCAGCCATCACATCTCAGTTCCCAGCAGCAGGATGGGGGAGCAAAAGAGGAATAGATACCCCTCCTTTTGGAAGAGACTTCCCAGGAATCCCACATAATACTTCTGTTTACAGCTCCTTGACTCAAATGTAGCCACACGCCATATCTAGGAGATGGGTAAATAAAGTATGTTGTCTAGCAATCTCTAATTCAATTCAGTCTCTCTCAAATTGCCCGCCATTCTCTTCTTCTCATGCATTTTCGGGAAGTCGAGTCTTGCAGTCCCTCCCTGCTTTTTTACCTGAACTCCTTGGTGGGTGGGTGGGCTAGGGGGAGTCCCACACCACTCAAAGCTGCAGTTTAAAGTCAAGGTCACTCACCTCGCCTGGGCCCTCAGTGCCACTAGACACTTGACCCTGCTTTGCGTTTTCTCTTGGGCCTGTAGGTGCCTCTTCCAGACATTCTCCCCCTCTCAGGCCTCCTCACCCCGCAGCTGCTATCACCTCTTAGCAGCTGACTTGACTTGTTGCTTATTGAAGAAACTCATTGTCAAGACAGGAACTTTCTCAACCCCTACATCCATCGTTGACTTCCATACCCACCCTCCTCTCTCTCCTTCTGGCCTCAGCAGATAAGGCGTCCCCCCTCCTTACTGCTCTGAGCAACCCCCTGCCTCCACGCTCTTAATTCTATCTCCTCTTAGCACCCCCAGATCCTCGCCTCACCTGTTTCCTTTCTTTCTCTCACATCTTCAATCTCTCCTTTTTTTCTGGCTCTTTCCCTATCCATATCTCTCAGTCTTAAAAGCAGTATGAAACACAGTAAAGTTCAATAACAAACCCTTTATTGATCTTTCACAAGTTCCTTGTCCTTCCCTTCCAGGCGAAGGTGCTCCCCCTCATCTGCACGCACTCCTCAAGCTTCACGCACCTCTGCTCCAGCTGCCCCCGCTCTGCCCGGTGAGCCCCTACACCTTCCTCGGAAACTCTCTCCTCTCGCATTTACTCAGTAAATATTTATTGAACACATTTTTATTGGGAGCCATTATCTCCCAGGTAATTCTGCTTTCTTCTTGCTTCCCCAAACCCTCTCACCATCCTTCATGATCTGTCTTCCTCCCCCCTTAAACAGGAGTACTCTGGAAGGTTCTTTTTGACTCATTGCTTTTCTTAGTCTGTGTACTCTCTAGATGCTTTTATGTACTTCAGTAGTTTTACCCCCGTCTTATAAAGGAGATTTCCTAAAACTCAATGTCCACTCAGACCTCTTCCCTGATTTTCAGACTCATTCATATAGAAGTCAAATACCTGATGATATTCCACCACTTAAATGCAATATATTCAAAACGGGATTCACATATTTCTTTGAAAATCTGTTCTGTCTCAGTTGGAAGGACTTTTATCCTAGGCTGAAACTTGGAGATCATATACCACTCCATCAAATAAATAACGAAATTTTTATTTTACTTTTTAAATATTTATCAAACCTGTGCCCTTTTCCCAATTCACTAATACTTTAGGTACTCACCAGCTTCTTCCTGTATTACAGTAGTAGTGCCTGAAATCGTGTTTTTGAAACCTTAGTTGCATTTAGCATTTTATAAAAAATATAGAATTTAATAGAAAATAGTGGAATATAAAACCACATCTATAATATCAATGATAAGTATTTTTTATAAAATTATCAATATATGTGAATACACACATAGCCATTTTTGCTATAAGAGCCTATTTCTTACTATAAATCAAAAAAAAATCTGAGAACCACTTTCTTAAATAGTCTGTCTTCCAAGCTCTGCCTCCACAGTGCAACAAAATCGATCTAGGTGAAAAATTAATCTGAAAATGTGACTTCCCTGTTTAAAACCCTTCTATGCCTCCAGTCAGCTACAGGATAAAATGTAACCCCCTCGCATTGGTACCCCAGGCCCCTGCCCAGCTATATATCACATTCCTCTCCAGGCAGCCCCTACCGCCTGACTCAGTAGAAAATTTCTTCCACCCACAACACACTGTGTTTCACAAGTCTCTACATTTGCTTGTTTTCTGCTCCCGTTTAGAACTCACTTTCCTCTCTTAATCGCTCTTTCTTTGGTAAGGTGACACCTGAAATCCAAGCCCTTCTCCCTTCCCAGGCTGGGTCGGGCCATCAAGCTCTTCTCCACTGTTTTCATAGCCGCCATACCTGCCTCTAACATAACTCTAATGAAATTGTTCTAGAAATTGCAGCCGATGCCTCTTTATTCTCAAGCGTGCTGCCCAACAATATGTCAGTTCTTTTGTTGTGTCTTTGCTGTAGCATGTGAGATGCTACATCATCATCCTCAACTGGCATGTGTTCAGTAGGCCTCGAGTTGAGACGGTCCTTACTTATCTCTTCTCAGAACTTCCTCAAATGATTAGTAAGTTGAATATTGAAATAAAACAGAGGGCAGTAGAAGCCAACACTGAACACTTTTTTCTTCCTGCACGAAAAGGAAAGTGGGATGAAACTGTGCCTCTTAACCCCTTTGACAGAAGGGAATAGCTTGGAGAGAGTGAATAATGCACGGTCTCCACATTATCACAGCTCTGAATGGGAACCAGGCGAATGTGAGGAGCAGTTTCTTTGGCCAGTCTTTTAGATAACTCACGTGGTCCTGCCAAAGGACATGTTATTGTGAAAATGATAAAACTCCTTTCAGTTTATTCTGAGTGGCGTTTAAGGAGAGCCTTGCCGATGGTCTCTGAAGGCTGGCCTCTCATCCCCTGCCGTTGGTTACTCTGTGAGCACACAATTTCGTCAGCTTTGTGGAAATGCGAGGGAGGCATGTCTGCGACCTGACAAGCCTACACTTTCATGCCAGGTGCACTTTAAAAAGGGGGCATTTCTGTGATGAGTGTAATGAGTTATTTTCCTTCCTAATTGGGCTGTGGTTTCATTCTTCCTCCCCAATGTCAGAAAATACCTTTTTTAGATATTTCTCATACTTTAGCTACCTTATCCCTCCACCTTTCTCTTTTCTTTTCTTGAAAGGGGAAGAAAAGTCTGTGTGCCTTCCTTTTATGCTTTGGGCCAATTCTGTTGTGTTGTTTTATGGTCTTGGACTTAGAGCTACTTCAGCGCTCAACACTAACCCCTGGACCGCGACACTAATGAGATGAGCAAAAGGACTTCAAGCAGGAGGAAGTGGTTTGTGCTGTGGAGAGAAACTTGGAAAGATACATGACCAAGAGCACTGGGGGCTCTATTTTCCCTACTGTCCACAGCTGGGTTAACACATTTCAAAATAACCAGTGATTTTAGTTAATTCCATCAAATAGCTAGTCAATACATTAAAGAGGGAGGGAAAATAAACATGATTTTCTGGATGACTGGCTTAACTTTATGTAGCCTTGATCTTATTCATTTCCAGGGAATAATTTTAATTCTTAAGGAAATGCAAACTACTATATGTTAGTTGAATACAAAAAAACATTTTAAAAGGTATTCATACCAACACATACTTATTTTCCCAAGTGTCATTAAAATAGAAATCATATAGTAGGCATAGAAACTTGTAGTATAATATTGGAAAAGAAAGGTTAAAATTATTAGGAGAAATTCACTTCTTTTTTATTCTTCCATTACCTGGATACCTCTCCTTCCTACTTCTACCATCTTCTTCTTTTCTTTGCCCTTCTGTTTCTCTCTCTTTTAACCTCAACAACAATAACACAAACTCTGTGCCAAGCACTGTGCTAAGACTTGACACCATGATCACGTTTAACTCTCACAGCAACCTTGTAAGGTAGGTAGAGGGATCTGTCACTCAGTTTACAGAAGAAGAAACTGAGGCTCATAGTCAGTATTCTGAAAAGTTGTAGAGCTGGGATTCAAACCATGGACATTATATTTCAGATTCTACACCCTGAAAGCAACACTCTGTTGCTTCTCTCTCATTTCATCCCAGTTCACTGGCGCTTCTCCCACCTTCTCTCCTTCTCTCATGCCGTCCACTCTACTCCCCCTTTGCCTTTCCTTCTGGCCTCTGCCTCTGCCGTGCCCGCTTTTCTCTCCCTCCCTCCCTTAGCTGTCGGCGATCTCTCGTTCCTTATCTTACGCCCCTTTCCTTACCCCCTCCATCCTAATTCCATATTCCCCAATCCTGCATCATTCCCCGCTCAGGATCCCTCCGCGTTCCTCCCTGCGGCATCCCCCGGTCCAGGCCCCATTTGTCATTTTTCACCTCTGTTTCCCTAACATCTGTCCCTCGAAGATGGAAGTGGCCTCCAGTTTCAAGCACCAGACACGGCAAGGGTATGTTCAAGGAGAGCCTGTGTCACTCTGCTCCCATACACAAGGAGTGCAGCCTGTGATTATAAAGTGATTAAAAAGGCTATTTCATTCCCACCAGACGTCTCACAAATTAGGTTTTTGTTGAACTCCAGATGGTCTCTAGTGACTAGAAAAAGATAATGCCTCTCTCTATGATCTCTATCAGGAAGTGAGCTCCAGGCAGCAGATAAAAACCAACTCCAGAACTGTGAGATCCAAGACAAGTCGAATTTCTAAGTGTAATTTAATTGCAGTAAATGTTAAGGGGTACACCATGATGTAGTACTTTGAACAAAATTATATTTTACTCCAGTAACTATATTTTCAACCAGCCAGTATCAGAAAGATGTTTCATTTCCTTGAATCAGAGCTATTAGTGACTTTTCCTAGAAACACTCTAAGAATTCCAGGAAGGGTCTCCAGCTTCCCAAGCTACTGGCAGAGGGTAAGCATTGTTTGTTCACACGTTAATTCACAAGGTCCCTCATCAGCAAATAGTAACACTGCCATCAGATCAGCTTGGTTATTAGAAATGACTAAACCAAAATAAGTGTCATTCTTACATGGTTCTTCTGGTATAAAGTTTTGAGGCATAATCATAATTCTAAAGACCTGCAGCTTCATCTTTTGCTTGTAGGAAGGTTAGTATCTTTCTTCAGACTTCACCATTTGTTTGTTTCCGTAGGTGGGCTGTTTTCTTTGTTGTTACCCACTTCTTCTCTTCATACTCACTGCCTAAATTTTACTTAAGGCCGTCTAAGATATTTACTGTCAGACCATCTCCCGAAACCAGTTACCTTATTTGCAATTTCTCACTTACAATTACAATTAAATGGAACCTACGAATTTACAAATACAATTAGGCAATCTTTTTATTCTAGTTATGTATTATAGTCCATTGGCTACTGGTGAGTCTGTGAGTTGCCTGCCTTTGGGTTCGATCTCTAGACCTGGTCTGTTTAACTATATGAACAGCATTCTTTTAACAATAATTTCCTAAGCGTCTCCGTGTGCCAGACCTAAGCAAGGATCATGGTACACAACAATGACCTAAAGAAGCATTATCCCTGCCCTTAGCCCCTGTAGTCTGGGAGCCAGGAGAGGGGAGATGTGTAGTGATCAAATCTTCAGCAGTAAATTTAAAATTCCAAACTGAAGTATGTGAAATAAAGGAAAAATTCTCTGAGAGTGGCAGACCAGAAGAAGCCCGGTCTGCCCATGCTCCTGGAATCTCCTGAAAAAACAACAACAAAACATATCTAGCAGACCGGATCTTCCAAGAAGATTCCAGAGACATTTTGTCCTATCAAGAAGAATGCAGAAGTTTATGCCAAAAGCCATTTCTCCTGTGGTGCTCAGTGGGCGATGATCCTATTGCAGACCCAGACCTTGGGCGGCAACCACAGGCTCGTCTCCCTCGTGTCCCCCCACCCAGAGAAGGTCTCTTTCTTTGAAGGCAGGCGCAGGGCTCCTCTTCCTCCACTGACACACTGTAACATCTTCCTCCCAGCTCTAAGGCCCTGGTTTTGGACCTCCCGGGAGGTAGGACTCTAGGCAAATCCATAAAGTCTGCTCGATTTCCAAAACATTCATTCCCCTTTGAAATGCCCGGGGACTCTTACGTAGCTGTGGCTGTGCCAGTTTCTGAACTTGCATTTTAAACCCTTAGCATCAGGATTTCACCTGAAGACTTCCAAGTAATTGCTTAGGTGGCACAATGAAGATATCCAGGTTTTTAAAAAATTTATATGCTATAATAAGTCTGTGTTCTTTGCAAGGTGTGCAGTGATGGCCGCTTCCTTTTGGACATCTCTGCCAAGCCATTCTGAGTCACGCTTGATCCCAGTCTGTTGACCAGGAACATTTAAAGGCGATGGGGAGAGATTCTTGACTTTTAACTAACCTGCGTAACTACAGAGGCCCGGCCCTAGCAGTCTAATGCAAAAATCTTGCAGAATGGTTTTTCACAATCTGAAATTCTCTTAAATCCCCATTTCAGTATTATTCAAGATCTTTACAACCTGTTTGTCCCTAGGCCGTAACTTGTGCCTGGAACTCCTACTCCAAGGTTCCCTTGTGGTAATTTTAATAGAATTTGATGCTGAAGCCAGCTTCTTTGCGGTTTGGAGTTCAATGGAATACTGCATGTGGTGTGCTGCAATAGCCCTTGGAGGAATGTTAGGACAAATTAAACTCCAAGTGAGATGGCACCTGAAGGAAGCTGGTGAAAGAACTTAATACAATAGAAAGGAGAGCTTGGCAATTCCTGCTGACCCCTAAATGATTAAGGGGAAATACTATCGAACTGAGTTTGAAGTTGGTTTTGGACTCAGATGCAGAGTATTACTCACTTAGACTCACTCGTCCTTCGCCCATCAGTTCTTCGGTGTTTGCCTTTCTGCCTAGTTAAAAGCCTGAGGATGCGTATTAACTTAAGAGAAAATGGTACTTAAACTAAAGTGCACTCTTAAAGGGAAGGGGAAGGGAACGATACACACCTTTGTTCAAAGCACGAAGTTCTAGAGCTAATGATCGCCAAGCTTAGTCATGGGTCACGACCCCGGCCAAAACAGCTCCGCGTCCCTCACACAAGGTCCCGATGCCCGGGCCCACGCTGAGCAAAGCATTGCAAGATTCCACCGCCTAATACTCTAGCTTTTCCCTTGGGTAATAGTTAGACATCATTGGTGTATTTGAACCACATGTGGTTTGGGAGTAATAGAAATACTTTTCCGCTATTTAAAACAAAAGCAGTTCTTTAAAATATATATTTGTACAGATATACTATATACATAGTGTGTATGTATGTGTGTGTATATATATATATATGTATGTATGTATGTATGTATGTATGTGTCTATTTTGGTTCTGGTAAATGGTTTTATTTCCAATATATCTTTATTATAGGTCCAATGAATGGCCTATCATCTATGGAGTTCCTTCTAAAAAGTCTTCATTGGTAGTAGATCCATTCTAGGATGAACAGGTTATATGTAAATACAAGTAATACCCATTAAAGTACTAACAACTCTCTTGTCCTGAGTGCTTACAATGCAGGTGCTCAGCGAAGCTTCCTGCCTGCATTGTGCTTTTCACCTCTATTCCACGTGATTCTGATCTGTCATTTGTCTTTATGATACAGATAAGAACAGAGAAGCTCAGAGAAGAAGTGAGATTTTAGATGAGATTTCGGGAGTTACAGTAAAAAGAAAAAAGAAAAGCCTTCTTCAGCTTGTATAAGTGTGTTTCTTTCCCATTTTTCCAGTATAACTTTTCTCCTCTACCCGCAACAGAAATAGTGTCACTCAGCATGTACATTGTAGAAACAGGACTCCAAAGTCACTGACGCAAAAATCCCAACAAAGTTAAAGTCAGCAATTTAGGAAAATACAAATTTTTTTCTAATTAAGGATACCTCCATTAGTGACATGACTTAAAAAAAACCACCAAGATTATTGGGTTGAGTACCGAATCATTCCTCAGCTAAGAAAAACAGGAAATCATTCAGATATAAATAATACAAGTGGCTGCTGAATTAGGAGGATATTCGAAAATTCCCTCATACCAATAAATTACACATTGATGGCCTAATGAAATTAAGCCTGGGTGATATTCATAACTGGTTCTCTTAATTGAAAGATTATGGAGACTAGCAAATAGGAAGCTCAAGAGAAAGCTATTCAAATAATAGAATTTTATGGGGGAAATAACTTAATCAAATACCGTATCTCACTTGACTTTGTTGGAGAGAAACAGAAATTTTGGCAAAAGAACCAGTGATAGGAAATACAATTACTAGGTTAAAGCTTTTGAGTTACTTATAAATATTTGTAAATCACATTTAGAATTGTGGAGACAAAAGCAGGACCTTAAGAAGTTCTAAATGTCGTTTATTTAGAGAAGCATTACAGGTCTAGAGATTTAAGCAGTGTCAAAACTTGTGATCGTCATGGGTCCAGCTCACGATGAGATTGTCAGTCGCACTGCATTTCAGTTTAGCCAGTTCAGTCACCGCGGCCCAGCTCATTGACGAATGTAGGCAGTTGTGACACACACACATGTCATCCATTTATTCCAAGCTGACTTGGTCTTGGGAGTAATGGGGGTTTACACAGTATTTGAGTTTTAAAAAAAGTCTTCCCACTTCTTCTGAAAACTCCTAGTATTTCTTTTCTACTTTTTAAATATAACTTTTTCCCTCTACCTTCAGCTATATACCATAAGAATTTACTTTTTTGTATTTTAAGGAATACTTAAACAATGCAAAGATACTTCATTTTTATTATTTTATTTTATTTTTTCTATCACCATTCCTTTTAAAATTTACATGAAATTGCCACGTTTTCTTAACTGTTGACATTATATTGTGGACAGAAATGTGAAAGGATTGTTTAAGGGGAGGATAGTTCTAACTTGAATATACTTTTTTTTTTTTCTTTTTTTGCATTTCTATTTATTTTATGCAGGTAAATCTTTTTACTCAGGAAATAAAGCAGTGGGTAATTGTTTTCTGCAGGTTTTCTGTAAAGGGCCTCATCCAATTACATGATCAATTTAAGACCTCCTCTCCTACTCTCTGCGTAATCTGAATAAGAGGGAACTCTTCAAACCCAATTTGGAAATAAAAGAATCAAAACTCCTTCAACAATTTGCACTGGATTGCATTATTTGATTTGGAAGAAATTGAATCAGGCCATTTTCATTTCTTGATGAAACAACTAACTCAGTTAAGTCACTTTAAAGAAATGACTCTCTTCCATGGTTTCAAAAGTGTTACATTTCTACCCTACATTACCTGTAGTAATTATCCCTCATGTCTAGAACTTTTTTATAATTGAAAATATATTTTTTTTAATCCTCACTGAGGATATTTTTTTCCATTGGTTTTTAGAGAGAGTAGAAGGGACCGAGGAGGGAGGGAGGGAGGGAGGGAGAGAGGGAGGGAGGGAGGGAGAGAGAGAGAGAGAGAGAGAAACATCGATGAGAGAGAGACACATCGATAGGTTGCTTCCCATGCTGACCGGGGCCAGGGATCAAACCCTGCAACCCAGGTACATGCCCTTGACCAGGAATCGAACCTGGGACCCTTCAGGCTGCAGGTTAATGCTCTAACCACTGAGCTAAACAGGCCAGGGCAAAAATATTTTTAATAAATAATAGACTCTCATGTTTCAAAGTTCAAATGTGTTCTAAAAAGAATCAAATGTTAGGTTTTTGTGTAATATGTAAACACATTTTATGCATATGCAAGCATAATACATATTCTCTAGCAACTTTTTAAAAACCTAACCAGGAAGGTGTCCTATCCTTATTAAGTTAATATTTTAAAAGGTCTTGATAGGAAAAGAAAAGCTTTCTGAATTTGTTTTTCAGAATTTTAAAAAATAACAGGATTTTTTAAATTTAAACCTTTTAAACTTGTCTTCCTACACATATTTAAATTTTTTCTTAACTCTTTGTAAACATTTATATCCATTATAAACACTGCATAATTTACCTGGACATGGAATTATGTAAATGAAATAAATCAATTTTCAATTAGGACTTGATCAAATTAGATATAAGGTATCTTTTACTCTTTGCATCTCTGGCAGAATTTTTCTTGATTAATTCAGTAGATTTCATATCTCTACAAAGGATGGTTCATTTATTTGGGTTTTTGATCTTTAAAACAAAGTGGCTAAATCTCTGATTGGATTAAAGTGAAAGCATGTGATCATGAAGAAGCTGAAGAACCTTTGCCTAATTCTGCTTCGCTGGTCAGCTTCAGGGCTGGAGGTACACATTGTGACAAGCTGTGAACCAACATCAACCCTGTGGAATTCTTGAGACTATTGAGCTTTCCTAAGTTCAAAGCCTGGCAGTTCATTACTGGTTCTAAGATCTAAGCAGCCAGAACATCAAATAGTTTTTACAAAATGTCATTTGAATGAGATAATTGCAAACAATACCAGAAGCATATGAATTAAATTATTGCTTAAATACCCATTTGCTTCATTAGGTGGAATATTGGAATGTCTTTTGCTTTATTGCTTTGCAGTGATATGAGGAGTGTATGTTTTGTAACATTAATTATAATATTTACTGAGTACTCACCAGGTTCCAGGTACATCTAAGCTTTCCATGTACATATTATCATTTAATCTTCACAGTTACACTTGGAGATACATAGTATTACCCCTGTTTTTCATAAGAGGATGTGTTGTTTAATTAACTCAGGGACATGCACAGTAAGTGGTGGAGCTGGAGTATGGTCTGGGTCTGGCTGACTCAACCACCTTTAATCCCTATGTTAAATCAATTTCTCTGCCCATGCTATAAATCTACTTGATCCTTTAGTTGATTTATTGATGGTGACATTTAATTTTCATTTTCTTCAAAATGGAACACTTACAGTAAAAGCCAATCAAACTGACTGGAGTTTGCATTTCAATAAATGTTTAGAGATAACTGAGCATTTGAGGATCCTAGGAAAAGACGTGGGAGGGAGGAAAAGAGGAAAGAGAAAGAAAGGATGGGAGAAAGAAAGGAAAGAAAAAGGAATTTAGTATCTCTCTGGAACTTCTATTACTGTGTTATTTTTATGAATATAAATTTTACAACACATATTCCATGCTATTTCTATTCCCACCTAACCCCCCCAAATCCATTGCTTACAGATCACTCTTTATAACCATTATGAAATTCCATTTTAATGGAAAAAAAATTCTTTCAGATTCCCCAAGAAAATACCTTCAAGGAAGAGTTCTGAAGACCTCTGATTGAGAAATTGACTTTAAAAGGTCTTATTTTTATGGAAGATCTTTTAATTGTGAACATCTCTGCAAAAGAGATTTTTTTTATAACTGGTGAAGCATAATTTTTAAAGGTAATCACTGATGTGAAAATATAAAAGTGTTAATAGAAAATGTTTTCTCAGACCCCAACCCAGCTTCAGAGCCACTACCTTGGTTTCCACCCTTTGTGTAGTTCCAGAAAGAGCTCACCTTTAGGTGAAATTTATCGTCAAGTCACTTAGTTACTAATTGCCTGAGGGCAGGTTTTCCAGAATAAATTGTGAAAGGGCCTTTAAATTTGAAGATTACAACCTAAAGTTTGTTTTGAGGTGGGAATAATACATAGTGCACCAGACAGCTGTGAGCCTAAGTGACCTGATTTGCAAATAGAATTGAAAGAGGAGGGAAAGTGAGGCTGGAGAGCATGGGGGCTGTGCAACCTCCTTGTAGGTAGGAGAGAGTGAGATGCAGCTCAGATGTAAAATAGCAAGCAAGGAGAGAAAGCACGCATAAACATTTCCAGCAAGAAGTCTAGTGGAAGCTAGATTGAACTCTTTTACCTTCCTTTGGGTGCCTTGTATCACTTTCCCCTGTAGTTATTAATCTAATATTCATTCTTCATCCATATGAGTTTGACATGTGCAGAGAAAACAGGGGGGGTACAGTTTGGGAAATTGTGTTTCCAACTTGAAAGTAGGTATGTCAGGACAAATCAGGGCTGGCCTTAAGGGACACAAGCTAACCACGCTCCGTGGGTAAGTGGAAGAAAACGGAGATAATTGTAAACTATCTGAGGTCAGAAGGAAGCCCCTGGAGGTATAACTACAAGAACCTCCAGACCCTATCCCCTTGGGGCCCCAAGACAGCAAGTTAGATTCTGAGGAAAATTCCAAGATGCGTGGGGCATAGTTCTGGCCTTATGAAGCATGTGGAGTGCCCACGATGTCCAGAACATGTTCTCTGCTTAGAAGCCCACTATGTCATTGTGGTCCAGCATGTACTCACCTAAAAATGTCCTTTAGCAGGAAGATGTCTTTCTTCAAATAAATGTTATTTCATAAAGAGGCCCAGCATATAACTGTTTAAAGCCCAGACCTGTTTTAGATGAAGTGGAAGGGGGAGAGGCTAGGAGTCCCACCTCTTTATTATATTTACTTTCCAGGGCAAGCCCCTCAGGAACATCCTCAGAACCAACAAAACACCAAAAAACAAGATCCTGAAATGGTCCATAGTCTTGACTTTGTTAAGAACAGACTAAGACTATGTGACCTTGAAAAATTTATTTTACCTCTCTGGGCCTAATCAATGAAATACAAGTGTCACCTAAACTACTTTGTAAGGATGGCTTTAGTTGTGAACATCTTGAAAACTGCTATCACAACTTATTTGGGTAAGCATGTTAGCTACAGAAAAGAAACTGAAAGGTCATTTAGACTGTGGTATAATCGATTGTTTGGAATATTGTTATTTTGTAAGTATAAAGAAACATCCAATTGTGAGATTTCAAGTAATAGCATTAGTAGAAAATGTATTTTATTAGGAGATTAAAAAAAAAAAAAAATCACCAAATGGCTTTTCAATTAGTATACCAGTTATATTGCATTTTCTTCCCACTTAAGATCCTGAAACTTCTGGAACTTTCCTTCTGCCACATAAGTAAAACATCCATTTATAGTGTGTATAAACCTTTTATAGTTTATAGATTGAAGATTCTTTCTGATTTTATAAGTAGAACATGTATGAATAGGCATAATTTTGCATAATTTTTACCTTCAAAGGAACACTGATGGTTCCTGAATGGAGCCAGACCCTTGCAACCTTAAAGAATTACTATCTCCTTGACCCTACGGTGAAAATCTTGTAGAAGTTTTAGCCTTTTATCAGAGAATCACATCAAGGAATATTACTACTTCTCTAGTTTCCATAACCACATCTTTATGATAAGAATGTCTGGTTGACATCTCAAAATCTTGATCCTCTGGTGCAGACACTCTTACTGACTCTTACAGAATACTGATGTCTTATTATTTCTGAATGAGATAAAGCGGCAAAATTTTCATTGAAAATTTTTTCTAATTCTTTCAAAAACAGTCTAGCCTTCTTTACTAGAACTTATGATAAAGTAGTCGTTAGTCTAAGAACTTTAACATTCCCTGATTTGGGGTTTACCTCTTTCATTTGTGCTAAATTAATGTATATATAAGGACTTATGTTTTCAACCCCAAAAAAGGAATTATATTGACCAGCAGATTTTTCAAACCAAAAAGTAAACTAACTCCACCAAACCTGAGTATATATCCCAATTGCCACCCCCACCCCATTCCTTAATTCTTTAACTAGACCCAATCTGCAGGACATGACTTAATGAAATTTATAGCTACCCTGAGACATGTAGCTAAAGAAAGCTCTCAGCGCAGGCATCATCTCCGACTTCTCAAGCAATAGGATCACTTAACAGAAGTGTAACCCTCTGAAGTAATTACACAAATGCAAGTTGCAACTGCTTCATCTGCTCCCAGCATCTCTAGCTATTGCCCTTAAGAAGAATGGATGGCTCCTAGCCAGCCTGGCTATTCATAGGGGACTCCAGCTGCATATATTATAATTCTGTTTCTCAGTTTTGGAAATTTATTATTATTTTGCTCTATACCCCTCGCCCAAACCTCCTCCCCTCCAAGATGGGTCAGTTTCTGGGATCCATCATCTTCAGTTTTGTAACCTGTATTTTACGCTTGCCTGTTTCTAAGCGTCAAGGCCTAAGGAAACCTCCATTTTTCTGTAGGTCCCCCTAGACACTGACCTTTGTTGCAAAAAATATATATATGAGAAAAAATCTTTCTCCGTCCTGGGAAAAGCCCCTTCCCTGCCATCCCTCCTGCACAGAACTGTCAGAGTGCTTTTCTTCTATAGTGCGTTTCTGATCACATCACCCTCTTACTCACACCCATCAGTGCCTTCAAGGTAAAGTTTAAATTTCTTTACTCCTCACCTAGAAACAGTGTCCTGGGGTAAAATGACCAGGGGCTTTGTTACTAGATACACTTGGCCTCAAACTGTGGGGTCAGCCTGGGTGTAACCGTTCTGTCGTCTTCTTCAGCAGCATAATGGAGTAACATTCTCAGGTGCTTACTGGAGGAATCACATGAAATACCAAATATAAAACACCTGGTACAAAATAAGTGCTCAGTTAGTGTAAGTGCCCTTTCTTCCACCTTCCCCTCATGGTCTGGCCACACTTACCTTTCCAGGTTCCTTCCTCCCACCCCCGGGCCTTTCCTTCCTGTGCTCTCCTAGACTCCAGCCCACGTTTTGCAGTTTCCTGATCAAGCCTTGCTCTCCCACACCATTTCCAGATATTGTTCTGCCACCCATGGAAGTCTTCACCCTCATCTCTCACAGAAACTTGGAGGGCACCTCCTTTCCCCTTAAGGTAGCGATTCCTGAATTCCTCCTGAGTTTAAGCCTTCCTCCTCTATACTTTCAGGAAACCCTTCTCAGGCTTCTTTCATCTGACAGTGCTGTAATATTAGTTGGTCTTCCCTGTCTTCCCTAATGCACCATTACTTCCCGAGAGGGAAATCTGTGTTTTACTCATCTCTGAAACCCCAGCCCCCATTTCTTTCCCAGCAAATTTTGGTTAAATGATTGAATGAAATGTCCAAAGGGCAGAATAAATACGGTTCTTGTAAATGTGGCATAGCTGCCGATCTATCAATGCAAAATGCAACACACCCACCCACTAGAAGGGCCAAAATGTTCAAGGCAAGAGACTAAATAGCTTGTAAATAATATTGAAGATTTCTTTCTGTAGCAAGTCTTAGAAAATGCAACCAAGCTGAAATGGCCTCAGCTTCCCTTCAGTGCTCTGGGGACGTATGTGAGAGGAGTTCCACCATCATTGTGAGAGACACATGCAAGAACAGCTATGCTTCTGATGCCGTTCTCAAATCTGAAACAGTACCCGCTTTCAGGGACAAAATTGAAGTAACATGTGTCCCCAGTGTTTGGCTTCCCTCTTGCCATGGACACTGTAAACAATGAGCTCCCCAGATACTTGGCCTTTAACCCCGTCAGGGCTGGTGAGGGTGGTTGTGTGCACTCAGCACAGCACCTGCCACGGGGGCTAATTTAGCTCGTGTGCTGCTGGTCAGCTCTTCCCTCCAGAGTACCCCTGGGTCACATGGAACGTGTCAGGGGAATTGAAATGGTTGATTACATCCAGTGGTTCCGAAGGGTTGGTGTGTTTTTAGAAAGTTTTTCCCTAAAATGCCTCCATTATTATCTAACTTATTTCATAGATGCCATTTTACATTTTCAAATGAATACCCCTTTATCCCTGCCCTTCTGTACCATGAACTTTTCCTTGCCTTGCAAACTGCTTTGAATTTCTCATTCCTAGCCCCACAAATAATATTTTCCCCCCTCATATCCAAATTCCTTCTCTCCCATTTTTTTTCACAGTAGCTTTTTCTCTATAAAACTGTACACAAACTCCAGAACCCCCCCTTTTATAAATTCTAATCCAAAAGGTTACATCACCAACAAAGAAAACATTGAAATCCTTGCACCAAAGGACAGAAGTGGAACTTTAGGCTACAGGCAACTGTGGGTCCCCTTTAACACCTATGGGGTGCAGGGAAGCCGGAGTGGGGGCAGGGGAGAAAGTCCCTCAGCTTCCCCCGCACACAGCACTGCACAGCACAGGCCAGGGTGGCCTGCTGTTCCATTTCGTCTGGGACGGAGCAGTTCCCCAGCACCTGAGACGTTCCGTGCCCAAAACTAGGAGAATCCTGGGCCAGTGGGCATGGGGCGATTCTCCTACCTACCCCTGCTGCTTATGCTTTTCTTTCTCTGCCCCGTTAAGTCGTCATTTCTTTCAAAACGTGCATTGATCTTTATTTCTTCCTGATTCTAGCTGTAGGCAAAGTCTCAAAGGTCTTGGGTGAGCACATCCCTCAGGGGGAGCCCTACTTACAGTAAATGTTATCATGTGAGACAGCAGGGGAGCAAATAGATGTCACTATTAGATGTGCCCATTCTCATTGCTAGTGCATGGCTGTCTGGAGTAAAATGTTAGTATTTCCTGCATATCTGTCCAGATAGTATTACAAATCCTATTCTACACCGTGCTCTTTTTAATTTAACAATCTACCTTGGGGCTCTCTTGTATGCGTTAATGTTAATAATGACCTGTACCTCATTCCTGTTATCTGACACGTGGCATCCGCTACCTTATGTACAATAGGCCATGTAGCTCTATTGACAGATGTGCAGATCATTTCCAGTTTTTTTACTCCTGCAAATAACATTGCTAGCTCCCTTGTACCTGAACATTTCTGTATCTTTTTGTGAGATATACTCATTGAATACATTTTTAGCAGTAAAATTACATTTAAACATTTCAGAGATACTGCCAAGCTGTCTTCCAGAAAGACTACATCAGGTTACAGCCCACCATCAACATAAGAAATGCTTGTATTCTCACTCCGAATGCTTCTGGGATTTACAAACAATATATTCTATCAATCATGAATCTGTAGTCAAGTTCATCTTTTGCATATTGTTTACATATAATCTATATTTTTTTATCCTTGCTTTATTGGCACCTGATATAATAATACCTATGATATAGTAGGTCTTCAGTAAATGTTTTTGAGTGAATGGATAATGAAAGTCTGAATAAGTTAATATTATTTATTTTTTTCTTATGCCTCCTTACAATACATGAAGATTTAGAAAATGAATGTCAAAACCTATATTTCAACAAAATCTCATGGCTTCTTACCTTAAGGCAGGGATCTGGTTCAACATGTTACCCCTGTCACCTAGCACATAGAAGCTAATATATTATGATTGAATGAACGAACTGTGAGAGTAATGGGATAAACAGAACTTGGAGGGATTTTATCTCCTGCACCAATGGCAGGCATTTCTAGAAAATGAGCTCAGACCAGAGAAGGCTGTGTTTACAGGCCCAGAATTTCAACTTAGCTTAATAACACTGGAGCATCACACTTAATCCCTCCATTCCAAGCAAATTAAACAGGAGTGGCAAGAAAAAGGAAAAGGGTCGTGACCATCAACCTGGGACCGGGGACCACATTTAATTGAATTAATAATGTCCATAATATCTCTGCTGTGTTTGAAAGGTTAAAAATTTCCTAGAGAAAACAACTACTACTGCATGCCAAGGTACTCATAAAATGCCCTGATCACTAATAGCAGAGAAGAAACCAGACAAAAATAAAATGAACCTAATAGCAGCAGAAATAAATGTGCCTTAGTGTAGCTGGAAGATTACCAGACCTGCTCTCCAAAGACCCCCATCCTTCAGAGTGTGGGCATGTTCTTCAGGATAAGCACGTGCTTGAAAGGGGATGTTTGGGGAGGTGCAGCCCCTTCCTTGTGTCAGTTTCCTGGGTCATTTGGGGTCTTAGGAAAATCCCCTTGTCAGTGCACTGAATTGCACATGCCTTATGTAACTCTTTGCAACCCAATAGCTGAACCCATGGTTTCATAGCTATTAAACTATACCACAAACCAAACCACCTGTGAGGCGCCAACTCAGCAAATGTGCCTACGCAAAAAGCAGTCATAAAAAACAGAAAATGAAGATGAAAGAAGCCGGAATAACAACCCGGAGTTCATGTATTTGCTGTCATGGGAGGCACGAGAGGACAACGGTTCCATGCAAGTTGAGGGAAGATGGCAGCCAGGGGCACTGGAATTAGAGACCGTTGTCACTATGTGAGAGGGCCACATACTGTGGAATGAATCGGAGTGACTTCTGTGGGTCCCCTGTTGGAAAAACTGCAATTATGGATAATTATGTGCAAGCACTAGGAGAAATGCCAGACGTTAGAATGTATGTTTAATGTGAAAATTGCATTTTGGGGTTGTTTTTGCGGAACCTCAATATACAGCTTACTCTATAAAATGTGGGCATATTCTGAAGGAAAAAACAATGCCAGAGTTGCATTTTAACATCCTGTTACATTTTCGTTAAATACCAAGGAACATGACTTTTCAAAGAGAAAAATCTCTTCCTCAGTCAATCAATCAATCTCTCTCCTCCCTTCAAGACAGCATTAAGTTTTTGAAACATGTTATCTTAGACTATAATTGAAATTAGACTCTGTGGAAGGAAAGGAATGACGGCTCTCCTCAAAGGCTCCTTGTTCCGCTGATTTGATCAGTTATGCTTTGTTAATAAGGTGTCCTTAAGAGCTTTCATTATTGAGTGAATCCAAGGAATTATAGATAAGTAAAATTGGTGTCAAGTTTTCTGAATTTTTTTCTCTCAGTTTTTTACTCCAGTTGCCTCATTTTCCCCCCTAAATCTCACAGTCTTAGCCAGAATGCCGTTAGAGGCCGCTTACGTTCTAACCTTTTTTGTGGGGGTAAGTCATGGAATGTCAAGGAAGCAGGAGTAGTGTGGGGGTGAAAGGAATGGCAGTAGGGGACAAAAAGTGAGTGCCAGGCAGTTATTACAAAACTTGTTACATCTTTACAGGAAACAGTGTATGCCCAAGGGAAGGCTGGAAAAGGTGCCCAGTGTGCTCACCTCCATTTCAGTGGCAAAATTAATATGGATCAGACCAGAGGTTTATTAAATTAACCTTTTCTAATGTCCTGATCTAGTGCACTATAGTTTCCTGCTATATCTCCTGTTGCTTGAGTGCCTAATTTGCACCAGGTATTGTGCTAAATGCTTCAAATAAATGATCTGGCTGAATCCTCTGTATGTACTCCATTTTATAGATGAGGAAATTGAGACTTAAAGAGGTTAAATAACTTGCTTATGTCCACATAGCTAGAAAGTGACAAAGCTAGAATTTGAACCCAGGTCTTTCTACATCTAAAGCCACTGAAATCCTACGCCATAGAATCAGCATCCATTTTACTACTGCACTAGAAAAGTAGGAATTCCAGCTATGAGTAGCTGTGAGGAGGGAGTTCTCCTCTTTTCATGCTTACAACAAAATCTCTACCTTTTTGCTTTTTGCGTTTTATGCACATGATAAGATTTTCATGTGTGTGTGTGTGAGAGGGGGGGATTTGGAGTCAATTTTCCAGTTTTCCAAATAATAAGAGAAAGGAAAAACAGTGACTGGGGAGAATGTCTGATGCAAATGTATTCTTTGACATACACTGATCACAATAGCAATTTTAGCAAAAGGAATAAAGAAATTCCTGCTGCTGTAGGAAGGCCTCCCTTCACTAGGACAGTCTTGACTTGCTACCATTGTCAAATCATGTTGAGCACGTTTAACATGATCATTTCTACAGCCTGTGGGGTTGACTGACAAGGACATTTTTAATCTATCATCTTGAACTCAGGTTAATAATATTTCAAGGCAGAGCTAAAAACAAACACCACTTCCCACAATCAAGCGAAAATGTTAATAATGTCAACATGCCATAAATGCCATGAAGTCCCGTGCCTGTGTGCAGAACAGGAATAGCAATGGGAACCTTCCCTTGAGGGAGTATAAAGCCCGTGTTATTGTCATGTGCTCATTAATTGTGTGCTTCCATGTATTAACTATTTAAAACCATACCTGAAAATGTACTGCAATGAAATGTGAAATGTGGGATGTTATTATTCCATTGAATAGGGTCCTTTTGATAAAGTCATTCATGAGGATATACAATTATTTCATGTTTTCTCAAAAACTTCTAGTGAGAAACATGTCAGCTATTGAATATGACATAGCGATCCAACTTTATATAACAAATTTTTATCAACTTGTGTACCAGGCAGCTGAGGATACATAGATGAACTATGTGGTCACAGTTCCTACTTCACAGTCTAGTAGGGCAAGGGAAACATTTAAAAAAAAAAAAAAGTGATTGAAATTCCTTAAGTACCAAGAAGGCAAAATGCAAGTTGTCATGAGAGCATATTAATCAAATCAGCATTAAGCTGTCTCTGAAAGGACTTCCCCTGCCTATTGTTTATTTAAGGCAACTTCTGAATACTTTAAAAAGGCACAATCTCCAGGCAGTTAGATTACAAAAGGGGCCCCCTTAGTGGGATGAATTAGAAAATGGTGCTCCTTCCTCAGGCTTCTCCAGGCCTCCCCACTGGCCGTATGGCTGGGAGAATGGAGCATTGCTAATGAAGGATTTTAAAGAAGGGAAAGACATAATCAAATCTGCATTTTAACCTTACTTATTAGTTGGAGTAGTTAGCTATGACTGAATTCTTTCTATTTGTTGGAGTGAAGCAGAAGGGATATTGAACATTCAAAGTTGACTTAGATACTGATTACATGCAAAACTTCTATTAGGTAGGTAAGACCTGACAATTCCATTAGAAAAGAGAGCTGTTTTCTCCAGTGCCCGAGGCAGAATTGATTAGTTCAGGCCAGTTTGTTTCTGAGTTAAATGCTATTATTATTTTATATTGTTACTGATTCCTGAAAACGGGAAAGCATGTATATTTTGATAAATTTTGTTATTAATGAAATGAACTCAATTTTGTAATGATGTGATATACAGTGCAGATGTGCTTTATGGGACACTGGCTTCTCTCACAAATGGACAGTAGGATTCCAAACCCTTGTGTCCTTAATGTGAGTCTGCCTTTAAGTTTAAGGAGTTAATTCTGGCTTTTATCTTAGTGTACACAAAGCTACTTATCGCCTAGGTGAGTATTGGCAGTTTATCTCAAGGAGAGGAGAACCAGAAACTGGCTCAGCCCAAAATCGCTTACCTTTAAAGTAGCTTTCCCAAACCAGTTTCAAAATAATCCTTGAAGAATTTTTAAGAGCACAATTAGGTTTTGTAGCTACTTGACATCAATCACTCACTCACTGTAAAATGCATTCCACTTACAGCTTATAGAAATTTATTATGTGAGTTTATGCTCATGTATTTGGTTCTAGTTTCTCACTAGAAAAAAATGCTTTAAGGAAATATTGCCCTTTCCATTTTAGTGGCACTTCTCAGATCTAACTCTGGTTACGAGGGGAAAAATACTGTCCATCTTTTGTTCACTTTGCTCCTTACTGATGTTATGATTCTCATTTTTAAAAAATCATTATTAGTATCATTATCTTTATTGAGTTTCTCCTGTGTGCCAGGTTTTGTGACAGGAGCTTAGTAAGCGTTATCTCTAACCTTTTCAACAACCCTGCAAGGTAGAGCTCACTGTTCCTATTTTACAGATAAGGAAACTGAGGCTCAGATGGGTTAAGACATGCAGGAAAGTTATATAGTAGCAAGTGGTAAAACCAGGTTTTCTATTTAGGTCTGACTCTGAAGCCAGCATCTTTCAACTCCTCCATTCTGCACCAGAATGTGATACTCACCTGTCAAGAAGAGAGTGTCAAAAGATGATTTATAAAAGCAGTGATAGTCGCTCTAGGAGAAGGCAAAAGTAATGTGGTGAGCAGGGGGTAGAGGTGTAGAAAGTAGCTATGAAGATTATATGTAGAAGTGAGCAAACATTAAGCCAATGGTTTGAATTAAGGAACATATAAATTACATTAGTGTCACAACATTACAATCAGGTGGCTGGAACCCAGGTAAACCTTTGCTCTTTCATCCCAGATTCTATCATTACTTTAAAACACACACATAGCCCGGCCGGGCGTGGCTCAACGGTTGAGCATTGACCTAGGATCCAGGAGATCTCAGTTCGATTCCCGGTCAGGGCACATGCCTGGTTGTGGGCTCGATCCCCAGCAGGGGGCGTGCAGGAGGCAGCCGATCAATGACTCATCATTGATGTTTCTATCTCTCCCCCTCTTCCTTTGTCTCTCTGAAATCAATTTTTTACTTTTAAAAAATAAAAATAAATTCTCATTTAAAACACACACACACACACACACAAAAACACACCCTGAATTTCATGCATATTTTGTTCCATTTTATTAATAATATTTTCGCTAGTTGTGGAACTCGCTGAAAACAAAAAAAGAAATTTATTAGATCTCTGTTACTCTAAAAATCCCTGAAAATTCACTTTAATCAAGAAATTCAAAATTATTATTCATTTGTATAAAAAATGGAAACCTCATAGGCAAATGAGTTTGGGCTTTAAATAGTCAGGAGCAATGCGTTGCAGAAAGAATGTGCCATTTAGAATGAAAACAGCTTGAGTTTCTCAGTCCTGTCACTAGTAGTTTGTGATCTTGAATAAATCACAAAACCACCGCTGGGCCTCAGTTTCCTCACATGAAAGTAATCTGATATCCCTTTAATGTTATGATTCCAAGTAGTGCTAGATGGAATTAATGACTATACTTTTCATTGGTTGTTAAATGACCTCTCTCTAGGGCATCTGCTCCTGATAAGTTTCTTACAGGTGGCTCAGTGATCTTCAAGTGAAACATTGTTGGTTGGTTGGTAGATATCAAGAACATTTTGATTTTTCTGTATCAAAGATTGGGCAGATGAGTCCTGGCTGGTGTCGCTCAGTGGTTAGACCATTGGCCCTCACACCAGAGGGTTGCAGACTCCATCCCTGGCCCCACTCTGGGCACCTGCAGGAGAGAACCAATCAATGTGTCTCTCTCACATCAATGTTTCTCTCTCTCCCCCACACACACTTTCTCTAACAAACAAACAAACAAAATCAATGGAAAAATATCCTTGGGTAAGGATTAACAAAACAAAAAAATAAGATTGAGACCTGGCTCCTTAAACACCCAGCCTTAACCGTAGATATTTCTGAAATGTTTTGGGGTAGTTTGGTGCTGTAATAAACTGCACTGCAAAGGAAAGTTTCATCATCATCTTAACTGCTGCCCCCAACTTCCAGGCGGAAGATGAATGATGGATTTTAGCATCTAGAGGCTACCTTATAACTCCAGCCTTTGAGATCAGGCCTCTTCAAAAGCCATGAGTATTTAAAGAGGAAAATGTGAAATCCTTGCTCAATAATAGTTTTTGTATTCCGCTCTTTTTATTATTACTCTTACTGTTCAGCTATGATTATTTCCCTTCTCCTCTAAAAAGCTCATGGACACAGACAACAGCAGGGTGATCACCAGAGGAAAACGGGGCTGCGGGAAGCAGGAGAGGGTAAGGGGGGGACAAACGGTGATGGAAGGAGGCTGGACTTTGGGTGGTGAACACACAGCACGATATACAGATGGCATGTTGTAGAACTGTATGTTTGAAACCTATATAATTTTTTAACCACAATGCCACCCCAATAAATGCAATATTTAAAAAAAAAAAAGAGGAAAGGGCTGCTTGCTGCAGCCTGAAGAAGTGAATTTGGGCTTGGCTTTTGGACCTGGGCTCCTGTTCTGACCCGGAGAGTAAGCTTGGAGCTCTTAAACAAATGGGCCTTGTTGGCTGTATAGGGGGAAACCGCCTTACCAAAGGCTTGAGTAAAATGTGAATAATCAGGAGCAGGTTGAACAGTCTCGCCTTGGTGAAGGGACACGTGTGCGTGCGCGCACACACACACACACACACACACAGAGGAAGCTCTGCGATCCACTTAGTTTTCTCTCAAGGGGGCTTTGCAGGAAAGGGGGGGAGGGAAGAGTCTTAACTGGCGAGCTGCCGCAGACCAGAAGGGTGTCTGGCTGAGTCCCGGGCTTACTGGAAAGAGGAGCGAGTCCCTTTGACTTGAGAAATCCAGTCCACGTTTTGCGGAGAGTCTAGACACCGTGAATAAGAGGAGCCTCAGAGGGCTGGTTTCTGATGTCGCACTAGGCACGATAAGAATGCCATTGACGTCAGCAGAGTCATCATCGGGGAGAATGGCACCCCAGCTCTTGAAACCACACCAAGCAATTGCAGTGCTTTTGAAAATTAAAAGCCGGTGCTTGGGGGGAGGGGGAGGGCAGCGTGGGGAAGGGAGGGAGGAGAGAGAAGCAAAGATGGGGACGCCAGGGCTCGGGCTCCAATCTTCTTTCTCCGATGCATTTCCTGCGGTTTAGAAAGGCGGGCGCGGGTGCCCCGTCACACCGACACGCTCCCTGGCCCACTCGGCCTCAGTGGCACCGTAGCCTGAATTGGTGGGGGGAGAGGATGGGGGGGAGAGAAAGAATTTAATTTTGTTAACATTTCTGAATTCAGATAAAAGAAACTGTGCCACCCAGGTGCTGGACAGAGGCCCTGAGCCACAGGAGAAAAGAAAAGCCTCTGAGGATGAAATTGTTGAGCTAAAACTGATATGCTTGAAATGTGTGCTGATGAATAGATTACAAAGGAGGAATTAAACACTTCAAAAGAGCTACTACAAAGCAAGGACACCCCCACCCTGCACCCTATTACTGTGGACTCTTGAGTGTTTGTGTGTCTGCCTGAGAAAATGACAAAGTTGTGGGTTTGGAGAGAGAACACTGCGGGCATGTTGTGATTTCAGCTCTCAGAGGCGCCTCCAAGAACATCACCTCCGGCTGTAATTCAAAGGTTACCTAGACTGGAAAATGTCTTGGAGGTCCGGAAGTCTGTGAAAACAATTCTGTAGTGCAAATTGCCCCCACTTTCAAATTCCCCAATTAATCTAATCCTTTCATTCTCTTTCCCACTCCCAATTATTCTGCCAGCTCCACCCTCACTCCAGCAGTATTAAAACTACAGAGCATAGACTTGATGATAACAGCGCACAACGTGCTTCATTTTACAGCATTGACTGGCAGCTTCCCAAGTTCATCAAATCTTTTGCTGATCTCATTTTAATATCCGTGTCCTTCAGCTATACCAGAAAGAATGAATGGTTTCTGAGCCACGGAAATGTTAGGAGGGAAACAAAAGAACATATGCACATAAAGCAGAATCTGGCAAAAAATGTGGACTTAATAAACTGCATTATTTTAAATGCGCTGGTACTAGAGGAGCTGCATGAGGGAGAAGCACAATGACGGCTCTTTGTTTTCAGAGACCTGCTTCTTTTTGAAAGGAAGAAACAGCACTTCTTTCAAATACACAAATAGTACTTGGAGTAGAACCCACCTCTCCCTCCCGTTTGTACATTAAGACGCACTTCTTCCACCTAATGCGACCGGGTAAATAAAGGGAGAGGGAGCTTAGCAAAGCACATTTACTATGTACACTTAACCTGTCTAGTTTAGTGTAATAATAGGAAGATGGCTAATTATCCATGTGGGACTTTGGGTTGCACCCTCTGAAAAGATACAGGTAAATCTGCAACTTGGCTCAAATTGGCTGTTTTTGTTTTTATTTTTGTTTTGTCTGAGGTTTATATATGAAATATTTCCTTACTTCCTCCCTCCTTCTCTTACTCCCTTCCTTTCTTTTTAAAAGTACTAAATACTTTTTCTTAATGCCAGAAAAGAGAAAGGATCCTGAACCTGCAGCCCTAGGATCTGAGAGGGTCTTGGGTTGTGCCCTGGGAGGATCAGAGCCCCTCCTCCAGTTGCAGGAGCCTGAGTGTGCGATGGCACATTGGGTGGGGAGGTGAGGGTGGGGTGGGGATGAGTCTCCTGTCGACGCAGCGCACACCAACTGTTTCCATTCTCTTCAGCGTTTCTGCTGTGTTGCAAGCTGTTTTGTTTCTGTTGGTGTTTCTGTCATCTCCCCACCCTGCCTCGCCTCTCCCCTTCTGTGGTTCTCCATTGTCCTCCATCCAGATCATTTCCTCTAGTGAAAAACGAAGAAAGTCTTTCTCTGTTCCTCCTTCCTGCGGAGTCCCTTGGCCTCTCGTATTCCTTGCTGACGCCTGCGGCACTCCCAGGCCACAGTGGTGGATCATCTCCTGGCAGTGTTTGGGTGCCCTTTGCACTGCGTGGCCAAACTGCCTCATACAGGAAGCCCCCGGCCCGGGTGTGTTTTGAAGATGTCAAGCTCAGGTTCACTGAACACTAATTTGTAACAGGAAGTGCTAGTGAGCCTGATGAGGATGGCAATTAGCAATTAGGGCTGGCAGTCAACTGACAGAGGAAGCTTCAAGACGGGGATCATTTAGAAAAGAAAACAGAATTTAATCTTTTTCAGGTGTATTACTTTTGTCAGTGCATGGTCGCTGGTCATTGGTGTCAATTCAACACCAACAGGAATCCCCAATTTGGGGTGCCCTGAAGAAGGAAACTATTCAGTGCAAATTGTGACACAGTAGGGCTGGGAAATAGCACAGCTGTTAGGAGGTCCTGGGGCCAGGCCCCTCTCCTGGTAGACAGCTCGGCTCAGCTCCTTGCTGGTCTGCTCCACTTTGCTTCAGCAAGACACCTTGGGTGTTTCATCTTCAGTGATTGGGCTCATCAGGAAGGGCAGCCCTCCATCTTTGGCGGCAAGGGAAAGTGTGGAAAGGGAAAACGCACTCCCGGAGTGGGAGGGGAGCTGATTGATAAAGACGCCAGACCCCGACCCTGGTCTGTGATTGGTTCATCCTCATGCAGATGAGGACTCCAAGTCCTCACAGTTTGATTGGTCCAAAAGGCACTGTACTGATTGGTCAGAAAGGAGCCACACTGATTGGTTGGTGAAGAAGCTGATTGGGATATAGCTGCACAGCTCCGATTGAATAGGGAAAGTCTTCGTCCTATTGGTTGAAATAGGATTCCAGGAAATCCCTTATAAGGGCTGGCCCAGGCAGAAACGCAGGGCAGGCAGGTTCAGCTGATAGGCCCCTGTGTAGAAATGGCTATTAGACTGTTATTTTGTTTTGCTTTGTTTTTGTGTTTTGAGTCCAGTTACCCACCGAGAGCCCTTCTTAGTAGGTATCTGTCAGGGTCAACACTTTATTTTCTGGGCAGCATTACCATGGACTTGGGATATTGTTCAGTCTTTCTTTTCCTAAGGTCTGGCCTCATTTCATAGGAAGAAGGCAAAGATAAATACAGTGAATCTGATTATGGACACCAGTCTAACCCTAGCTTAATGAGCCATGGAAACAAAATAACTCAATCTCCTCTAATTGCTGTAATCCAAACCTAGAAGCATTGAGAGCACCTTGGCTTTGGTTACACGTATTTGTAGTACAGGCTTTGCCCCAGCGTTTGAACTGTACAGCAAAAGACCTGACATTTTCTAGTTCTTTGCGTAGCAAGTACAAATCTTTTAGAATTACATACATACATACGTGTGTGTGTATATATGGAAATTAAAAGATCTAAAATATATATTCACAACTTATAATTAATAAATATTAACATTTGTTCCACCACCCCCATTTTCAATTTTCTTTCTTCAGAACGACTGCTGCCATAATTTTTTTAAAATAGTTATCCTGCCCACATTTTTCTTTTTACTACATTTTTATTCATAAATAATGTATTGTGATTTTAAAAACTCAGTGTTTTTTAGCTTAAAACTTCTAGCTAATATTGTGTTTGTTGGATTTTTCTTTTCTCTTTTTCTGTTCCGCGTTATAATTCCCATTAATTGACTGGTTGCAGTAGATCGTCAACAGTAGTGAGGTAATTGGTATGGGAGAGTTAATGGAGTAACCACTTTAAGAAGGGACCTCAGAGAAGCAGACTAGTTCGCCTGCAGAGTTCTCAGGGCAAGATTCAGGGAGGTAGAAGTGGAAGAAGCTTCGAGTCGGGCTGGGCCGAGATGGAGGGGAGGGAACGACTGCTAAGTAGAGATGAGCTTGCCGGGAACCAGGGTAGGATGAGCTGCCTTTAGCATGCCTCTCTGCGTGACCTTGAGCAAACCACTGCCCACGATGTCCTTTCTCTACTCCTCGGTGGTCCTCAGGTGTGTAATAAAATCCCAGAATCACAGATCCAGAATGCAAGCAATAGAAATCCTCACTCAACCTCCCGTAGATTATAACTAAGGACGTGAGGACCTGGAAAGGTGTTACGGTTTATAGATACCCATCAGGGTAGAATTATAACCTGGGCTGGGAGTAGAAAACATTTCTCTCTGAGTACTTTTCCAAAAGTTACACCTTTCCAACAGCTTCTGAGGTAATATGTTGACTGACTTGACAGTTGTACAAATACTAAAAGTGCTGTAAAGACAAGATTGTCCATTAAACAATGCTGCCTTTTTATAATGTACAGATGTGAAAGCTGATGCTCAGAGAATTTAAACAGCTTGTCCATGGTCATGGGGCTTGTAAGTGCAGAAGCCAAGATTTGGACCCAAGTCTGTCTGACTTTCACAAGCATGTTTTAATCACCGTGCTACACTGTGCCGCCTCAGGACAGGCTCCATCCAAAACGCAGTTTTTTCCAGTCTGTCTCTGCCATTTAGGCCTCCACACCCAGGAGTTTGGAAGTTTACAAGGGCATACATATTTCCTACTTGTAAGTATTAAGGGGCAGGGTGCCCGAAGAGGGTAAAACATTTGGTATGATGCTAGTGTTAAGAACTCTAATGTCAAGCACAGGAAACTTGGCAATTAATATTTTAAATGAACTGGAGAGGTCACAGGTTTTGGAATCAAATGTTTTGATGGCAAGACAACAGTGTAGGAACAAAGAACCGGAGGTGTTTAGCAAAATTATGAAGAGGATTTTTAAACATCACATTATGGAAGGGAAACAAAGATTTCCTGGAAAGAGTTTTCTTTGTTGTAATCAACTGAATTACCTGAATTGGCATAGAAAGCAAATATTTGAAGAAGAATTTGCTGATGCGAAATTAAACAAAGAAGATACAGTGGAAAGAAACACTGTTAGAATCAGCTGCATGTTGTTTATTGCTGAAGACAGAAAGAAGGCTATGTGGGATTTAGAGATGACATCCTGAGACATAGAGAATACATTACACACAGATATGAGAATTCTTCATGTTGATTGATTTTTAAAAATTTGGTGTGTCATAAGATTATCAGTACAATAATGCCTTAGCCACTGGACCAAATGAAAAATCTACAGACTTTCTGAAATGAGAATGTGGAAAACTGACAAAGACTTAAAAAGTAAAAAAACAAAATAAAATAATAAAATGAAAAATGCCATTTTTAAAATCCTAGGATGGGAGCCTGACTTTGATTTTGAAAAGTTCTTTGACTTTAAGATGTCTTTCTCAGTTCCATTATTCAAGTTTGAGTGATTACTGATGTAGAAGAGTTTTTTCAAAATATGTTTTTGGATAAAAGCTTCCCACACACCGAAGTTTAACGTGGTCTTGGAGGGAGAAACTGCTTAATGGGTCAGGGATTTTATTGGAATGATGGAAGTGTTTGGAACTAGATAGAGGTGATAGTTGCACAACATTGTGAATGTGATAAATGTCACTGTATTGCTCACTTTAAAATTTAAAATTTCATTTCATGTGAATCTCACCTCAATAAATTATTTTTGAAAAAGAGCGAGAGAATTTAGCACTATGAGGACATCAGAGTACAGCTTTATGAATTAAAAAAAAAAAAGATAAATGGTATTGGCTACAGCAAGCCTGTGATGTTCTTGAGAACTTATATCATGTGTTACTGATGTTGGAATTCCCGGTACTGAAAGTGCCTGGCACATAGATGGGATTCATACGCGTTTGATTAATGAATGAGTGGATGGATCTGGCCAGGTCATAGTCAGTAAATTCCACTTCGTGGACGTACCATTTGACTATATGTTGTGCGATATATTAAAGGAAAGTAGAACACTATTGTGAACAAAATTAAAGTTGTCACTAGCTTTTTTATGTTTTAAGTAGATTGGTGGAGGCATATTTAACATTTTCAGATTTTAGAGTGTTGTTGGCTTGATTTTTTGCGTTTTCCCCATTGGCCTCTGTGGAACTATAAATTACAAGTGGGATTTTCTTTTGTCCTGCTTTTCTCTTTCAGGCCTTTCATATCCATTTCTTTGAATATGAACAGTAGTGGAATTAAAGTCAATCACAGGATGTTTCCACCTTAACCCTTTTAGAGCATGATTGAACATCCAATTTAAGACTTACAGCAGAGCTCAATTATTGAAACATAGTGTTAGTGAAATGAAAGTCAGTATATTCTAAGCTTGCTTTTTTATAGTCTTCTGTAATTTTCATTGTCATATTAGCACCATTGAAAAAAACACAAGTTGGAGGTGGAATGGAAAAAGTAATGACAGTTCAGTGTTTTATAAACAGTAAAATTCAGGTTTATATAATGAATCTATATCCTCTGCTGTGGTGTTAGAATTTTCTTTGCCTGAACTCTCTCAAGAATTATTTCCATTCCCCAAATAATATACTTGTGTAGACAGAACCTGCACATTGGTAGTCCCTATACTCTCTACAAAGGGCATAACTTTCCTTTACTTTCTTGGTATTTAATATTAGGTTTCTCCTAAAAGCATTTTATGTTTCTTTTGCTTGCCCATTGTGAGAAGGATTCCTTGATCTATAGATGAAAAAATAAGATTTTGGCTATTTAGAGAGAAACTGACTTTTATGAACAGGATAACCTCTGCTGTCTTCCTTAAAAAGGGGGCTGGCAGTAAGTTGAATGAAGAGTTTTTGGAGAATTGCTACCTCATTTGGTTCTCAAAAACTTTTAAATTTCATTCTCCCCACCCCAGTTTATACATTTCTCTCATGTTTTATTTCACTCTCACGTCTTTTCTCCTTTCTTGGGATTCCTTTGCCATCCCCATTCCCCATGTCCAATGGCCTAGTTTTTATTTGTGTGGTATTAAGCATAGAACAATGAAAGGACTGTGAAGACTTCCCAGGGATAATCGTCTGCGGTTTATCTACTATTTGTGCTGATGAAGGGGAAAAGAGAATAGATGCATGCACACAAGAGAGAACATCTAAACTGGAAGACCAGACCATGACCCTGAAGAGACTGGACAGTGAGGTCAGGCACAGCGGAAGGTGAAAGAAGAAAGCAATAGTTAAAAGTACTCGTAGACTTGTGAATAATCTCTCTCTTTGAAATGCATGCCCTGGTCGTTGCTTTGTAGAAACAAACCAACAACAACAACAACAACAAAAACACAGTGCAGCAAAGTCATGAGGTCTGTTGTTTAGAGTAATCAACACTACAGATAAGAGCCAAAGCAGACTTGCCACTTATAAATTGCTTTATTCATTTATCTGAATTGCTCTGTTCACTATCAACAAATATTATTGGAGCACCGTCTATGTGCCAGGCACCTTGGACCTGGGATACACAAAGAACGTAGAATTTAACATGTAACGAGCTTAGGGTATAGTGGAGAGAGAGAGACATCAATGTACAGTTTATATGCTATGTGCTTAAAGTGGAGTGTTGTTAAAGCCACAAAAGGCACTCATTGGAGGAAGGGCTTCAATAGTGTTGGGCCAGCCAAAGTGGGGAAGTGACCTCTGGAGAGTTACAAAGGTAAGAAATACCTGATATGCTTTAGGAACAACCCTCAAGTTCAATGAGTCTAAAAGTTAAAGGGCAATGGGAGCCCTTGAAACTGAAGCTCTAAAGGTAGAGGGATCTGTTTTTCATTATATACTATGCTGAGTACCATAAAGAATGCAAAATATAGAGAGATAGCTAGCTATTATGTAGCCTATAATTTAATTTTCATACATGGATACATGTCCATGTCGGAATTTAATTCCTTGGGAGGTCATGGATTACTTAGTCTTAGAAGTATTTAAATTTATACTGGCTGGCTATAATAGAGAGTTGATAAAATATTTTAACTGTAGTAAGAATAATTAAATTAGAGGGTCTGTTGCAGTGGTGTTCTGGTAAAGTAGTTTTCTTCTATTTCCCCTTTCCCACCAAAAACCAAGCAAACAAAACAAAACATGATCTGCAGTGTTTGCCTATATATACTCCCACCATAGCTGATTCCAGGCTACCACCGGTTTAACAGTCCTTTCACAAAAATCTTCAATATTTAACAGTTGACAGTAGCCAGTCCTGCATACCACTGCAAAAGTAATTCTGTAATTTTTAATGTCAAATAAATAGTAGAACCAATAAATCATATAGATATGAAGAGGAGGAGAGAGACCTTTGAGAGCTAGATTAAGTCAGGAGGTGCTCCATGGAGGAAGTAAGGCTTGAGTTGGGTAATATCAATAAAAATTTATAGATGGAGAGGAGCAGGTACCCCAAATGAGATGCACAAGTTTTGAATCAGGGATGTGTGTAAAAGTGTGACAGTCCTGTAGCAGAGGGTCCAGATGAGTGAGGTTAGAAGGGATTCAGGCTATGAAAGTCTTAGTCAACTAAAATGTCTTCGATATTAACTTAAAGTTTGTACACAGTCATGAATGTTTTTTGAACACAGATGGGAATAGCAATATTTTGACAAAAGCAGCATTTTAGGAAGATTTATCTGACAATAAGATGAATAATTGACAGCAGTGAGACCCCAGAATAGAATAATATGAGACCTACCTCATATAGGCCATGGGGAAGGCAGAGAAATAATAGTGGATAACTGTAGAGAACTGAGTTCAGATGAAGGAGTTGGCTCACAGTACTTTACTGTGCACTGTAAAGAATTTTTATTGGTATTTAGTCTTGCCATTATTGTTGCTAATGATTATATTGACTAATTACCAACTGTTGTTAATTACTTATAACCAGGTGCCTAAAGTAATCCCTCATCTTGCAGCATGTTGCCTTTCTTAGAACTTTTAAAAACCTGAAAACTTGGAGCGGGAGGTCTGTCGCAGCAGCAGGGCTGCGGTCCTTGTCACCCCTCGTCTCTCTGCCCTTTCATCTCGGGCGCCCGCCCCGCCCCGCCTGCCATCCGGCTCCCAGGCTGCCCTGTCACTGCCACCCTCGCCGGGCCGCGCTGTCCCCTCAGACAGCCTGCTGGTATCTCCTTTGGCCACAATTCCTGCGGCCGTGGAGTACGTGCGGAGCATCTTCCTTTCCACCCTCTTAAAACTCCGAGGGGTGTTTCCCATGCACGTTGCTTAGTAATTCAATAATAGGGCAGTTGTGGTTTCTTTTTATTGCAGTTATGTTGATCTTTAAAAGCACTCGGAGTGAAGAAAGAAAGGAAACGTAGTAAAATGCATGTACATAGATGCACATTGAGCACATTTGCACATGTTCTTGGCAAGTGTTATTTTCCAAACCCATCTGAACATGTCTGAGCTGCATAAATTTGGTAAATAAAGCAGGGTCACAAGGCAAAAAATTGGTTTGTACGCTCATCGTATTATGTAAATTACAAATAGCACATACATTGAAAAGAAATCCAAAGGATGATCTTTCTGATAATCGTTTATCTTGTTTATTCTGATTATACAAGGGGGGAGTGTGTGCTTTATGCCATTTGAATTTCTTGAATAGATTTGTTCATTAAAAGTGCATTATAATACAGCTTAGTACCATACATGTTAAAAACAGGTTAATAATTTGAACAAATATTATTTCCTGAACTTTTGCACAGTTTTTGGCTGTACATTTATCAGTTAGGACTACAGCAAGCATTAATTCACCACCTCTCTGAGATAAGAAATTTGTTTTCCAATAATAATTATAAATCTGCCAGAATATTGTGGGAGTTACGTAGTTGGGGAACTAAACAGAGCAAAAGTCATTGCAAAGTTATTTAACAACTATTGTTAATTATTTATGTCATCATATATTGTGGCTTGCAGACGACTCTGATGAAATCCTTCAACAAGCTAACTCTGTAAGTTTTGTGGAAAGGCAATAACTCTTGATAAGTAAGCTCATAGTGTTCCATCAGCCTTTTCTCTATGTGCGCACTGTTTTGCTAAACATGATATATACATACATATACCTCAATTATTAACATCAATATACATCTTATTAAGAACTCAGCCCCAACCCTTACAGTGTCCCCTTTGTCCTGCAATATAGATCAATACCAGGAAGGAAGCAACAGAAGTCTCTGAGCACCCAAAATAGATATTCAATTTCACCCACTAAAAGTAATGCACTTCACTAGCAAGAGAAATGTATGGCCATATTCTAGTGATGATTCATACAAGGCTTGGTTATGTGGTTCCAAGCCTTCTACAAAGGGATGAACAAATTAGAAAAAGTGGGTCGGAGGTTCCAGGGTAAGTCACAACTGATAGTGACCAAATGACAGCAGATGGCCCTAAAGCAAAAGAAGCTGAAACCTAACAAGATCATCCAGAAAGCACAGCTGTTTGGGGCCTTTGTGAATGGGACAACAGCTCAGGCAGTCTTGGGAAACCCGAATAGCACAGCCCTAACTACTCCACTGAGTACAATAATTAACTTTCAAATCAATGACACCAAGTCATCAAAAAAAGACTAAATTATATTTTGCTCAATCGCTATTGATTTTTATGTAATATTATTAAAAGGTGTCCATTTTATGCACTTAAAAATAAGAGGGCAAAAAATACCCCCAAGTCTAACCCCTGTCCCTTTCATTATCCCCATGGATATTGCCCTGTCACCCCTTCTCCCTCTCCTTTCTTTGACCTACTCTTTAGTGGCTTCTCCCTCTAACTGGTTGAGTTCCTACATTCCTAGGAGGAAAACACTGTTCTCGTATGATCCTGTGCCTCCCCCCAGTATCTCTGTTGATTTTTCTCGCCCAAACTTCGAGAAAGGAGAGCTTATACTCACTCCCTCCATCTTCTTTTCCTCTCGCTTATTTCTCAGCGCACTTGCTGTCAGCTTGCAGTCCCACCTCCTACGGCAACTGTTCCCACTATAGTTCCCCTGACCTCCTAATTGCCAAATAAAATTGATATTTGCCAGCTCATTTCTTCCTAGGTTTCTCTAAGGCAATTATCAGCCTGTTCGCCTCAAGTCTGCCTCCTTTCTGACCTGAGGTTGTTCATTCTTCCTCCGCCCCCCTTTGGTTATTTCTGTGATCCTAGGCGAGGCCTGCAGAAAACGGGTGAAACTGTTCAACAGACTAACCATGTAGATGTTGTCAGAGGATGTTGACACTTGCTCCTGTCCCCAGGATCGAGTTCTCAGTCTCCAGCTCTCCTCATCCTTCACGTTCTCCAGGGTCATTCCTGCATTTTTGTTATTTTAACAGCCATCTCTGTGCTAATAACCTCTAAATTCATATTCAGGACCATCGTAGGCTCTTCCATGAAGCTTTAAAACCCAACAATGTACTGGAATTCTCACCTGAGTATCTATCTCACAGATTGATCAAATTCTTCATATCCAAAATTAAATTTAGTTTTTCCCCTAAATGTGTTCCTCTTTATAGTTGGTGGCACCATCCAGCCATCTCAATACATCATGCTTGTCCAGAAAATAAAACAAAGATGAGTCACAAAAGGCATTAAAACTCTGCAAATCTAGTCATGCTAAGAAAACCACTGCTGATATTTGCTTTATGTTCTTCCATATGTTTGTGAACTTGTATATGTGTGTACACATATTTATATGTATATTCAATGAGATTATAACATTTGACCATTTACCACTGTAACACTTTTTTTCACTTAACAAAAAATTATAAACTTTTTCTGCATCAAAATATACTTCTTCAAAATAGCTTTTGTAGTTCATGTTCTGGCCAATAGTGTTATTTAACTAATGGTTTTGAACATTTTTCTATCATCTTTGTCAGCTTTCTGACTCTCCTTGCTTTATCCTTGAGGAAGACGTGACCAATGGAAATGGGGGGGGGGAAAAGATATTTAACATTGCTCCTGGAAAGGAGGAAAGGAAGAAAAGAATTCCTTGGCTATATACTAGCAGTAATATTAGCCTAGTTACAGCCAGTAGCTCACAAGCAATGCCGTTAATTGAAGGCTTTCACTCTTTTAAGGACTTTGCATAATCCTCATCATAAATCTGAGGTTGGATCCATTACTATTCTTATTTTACAGCTATGGGAACTGAGGCACAAAGAGGTGAAATAACTAGCCCAGAGTCACATAATTAATAAGAAGCAGAGCCAGGAGTCAGACCTGGGCAGTCTGTTCCAAAGATTGGCCTCCTAAGGCCGATGCTAAACTGCCTTTTGTTGTATCCTAGGACGGCTTTTCTCCTGCAGTGTACCACTTAGCATTCAATTTCTTAGAATAAAACCTGTAAATAAGATAGCTGAGTTGTTAAAATCTCTAATGGGTATTGGCTAGAGAAACAAACAAAAAAGACACCATTTTTATGAAATTAATGATGAATATTCATATTAGTGGTTATTCCATTTGTTTGCTTTTGACAATATGTTGGGCAAAAAATATACCAGAAATCAACAGTGGAACCCTAATTTCAGGTTTAATGTAATATTCTAAGTAGAATCGATATGGAAGTATTGATACAGTTTTCAAATTATGGTTTAAAAATTGTGAATTATCCAAATCTGCTAATATCAGGAGCAAAAATTTTGAGAGGTGAGTAATGAATGTAGGAGGGCCCTACCTCAGTTTCACCTCTCTGCCTCACTCTATCTTTCATATTCTTTTTTCTGGTGGGGCTGCCTTGTCTGTTGTATCTCTCGGTACAATGTGTAGCGTTTGTAGATGTGCATGGAAGGGAGGAAATAAGGAAGTCGGGGGAAGGGAGGGAGGGAGGGAGGGAGGAAGGGAGGGAGGAAGGAAAGAAAGAAGGACTGACCTCTAGATTTTCCCAGCCTCTTCCCACACAATTTGCTCTAATCATAGCTTCCCCATCTCTCTTGCTCAGGCCAAGTTTAGCAATATCCTTGTATCCCTTCTTTCTGTCACATCTCATATCCAATCCATAAGAAACTCCTGAAGTCCCTACTGTGAAAATATCCCCAGACCCTAAGTCATTCTCACCACTCCCACAGTCCCTGCCCTTTGCAGGCCACCCGCTTCTCTGGCCTGGGTGATTGCAGACACCCCTCCATAGGCCACTCCGCGTCTACCCTTGCTGCACTACGGTCTATCCTAAAGACGAAGCCAGTGCGGGCCATGCATTCCTCTGCTCACCACCTTGAGTGGCGCCCGTGTCCCGCAGAGGTGAAGTGCTGACTGTGGCCTGCCATGCCCAATCTAATTTTGCTCCTGTTTCATCTCTGGTCTCCTTTCCCGCTTTTCTCCCTCATTCACTCAGTTCCAGCCACACCAGCATCCTTAACGGTCTTCAAGCTCATCAGGACACTTCTATCGTAAGACTTTGCATGTCATGTTCTTCCCCCCAGTAACGTCAGGCCAATTCCCTAATTTTCCTCAAGTTTCTGCTTATGTTTCATTTTCCCCATGTGGCCAGCCATGACCTTCCTATTTTTTACTACGTCCCGAATCACCCCCTTTCCTAGTCCCTGCTCTAGTATCTATTTGTTGTCATACATGTCTTTCCTTCTAACACATAATTTACTACACGTGCTACATAGTTTACTACATATTTAGTCTCTCTCCCCTGTTAGATTTTGAGCTTCCTGTGGGCAAGGATCTTTGCATATTTTGTTCACTGGTGTACATAAGTGTATATGGAACAATGCTTTAGCCATGGTAGGTGCTCGGCACATTCTTGAATAAATGAATTGCCACCCTATTCAGTGTCTCACAGAGATAATTTGGCCTCACTGGTTTCCCATTAAGAGCATTATTCTCATCACCAAAGGACTGACATTCTCGATGCGCCTGATCTGCCAAGCTAAAATCAGGCGCATCGAGAATGTCAGTCCTTTGGTCTCTGAAAGCTGTGCTCTTGGTTTCTGACTGCCTCATTCCCTCTGGATTTAGGATAGAAAAAATGTAGGTTCAAACCTCCCCACATGTAATAAATATTTTAAAGGAAAGAAAGGATGACATTTTTGGAAAAATAATGTCTGAGCTACTGATTGAGGTTTGTGTAAATGGCTATTCCTGCATTAGGGCAGCTGTACAATAGGAGACATCCAGGGGGATGGTGGTCACCCAGAGAGCCTGTCCAAGAGTGGGATTCAAAGTAGCTTCCTATTATTACCTTGAGAAAGTACAGAAAGTTCCCCCGAGGACAAGCCCATGTTTTGCTGACCATTTTCTGGTTCCAGGATCATGCTTGCACTGTTGTAGGTTAGAAAGAGGCAAAGTGAAACAAATTGAAAATACGCAGGAACTATCCCCTGGGAGACCACAGAAGAGACAGAGGAGGAAAGGTGGGGTTGCACATAGGGAGCTGAGCTGCTGCTCCCCGATTTGAATGAAACATTGGAGGACCCAGAGGAGAAACATTGAAGTCCTGTGAGACACCAAGAAAAGCATGTCGATCACCAAGGGTACAGGTAGAGGCCCTTTATTCTCTCTCCTCCCTTTAAAGAAAAACTTCTCAAACCACATTTTGGAAACAGAGACGTTTTGATAGAGCTCAAATGCTTAGTGCACAGTTGGGAGGCAATATCACATGCTGGTTGAGGTGTCCGCTCTGGGGTCATACTGCTCTGAATCCCAGCTCTGCCATCACCACCTCTGAGGCCTCGGGCCTCCTGACCCCAGCTTCCAGGGCAGTGAAAGAGGGTTAGTAATAGCACCTCCCTTAGTGTGAGGGTTAAGTGAGGTCATCTACTTAGCACTTACTCACAAAATGCTTCGGGCTCACCAGCGCACATCAGAGACCCAAATCATCACGTAGCAGGGGTTTAGAAGAGGCAGGTTGTAGGATGAGAACCTTTACTGCCTCCTGCTTCCGAGGACCTGGGACATGGGCGTGAGCAGTAGGGACAGTCCTTTCAGGAGGACAGGCTCACTCCCTGGGCTCCCTCCCCCCATGGGCAGCGCAAGTTAAGTCTCCTTTTTCTCGGATTAACTAGCTGTCCCCCTCCCTGGAATGGGAGCATTCTTTCTCCAGATATGTTAACACCCCCAGCCGGTTACTCTCGGTCCAGTTTTGGGAGTCTCTTGAAGGTGATTTTGCATAACTCTGGATCAGTCTCATAACTTGATGCTTAAATATGGTGGACAGTTGTATTCTGTTCACTCCTGGACTCCATGGGGAATACTGCAAAGTCGCCTGTTTACACTCTCCTGTCCAGACCCAACAAGCCAAGAATTGTTGGAAAGTGTTAAATACAAGCTGGACCCAACAGGCTGAAGGCACGTCCCAGCCCCAGAACCAGCTTTAGCATTGGACGGAGCCTCAGCCTGGCTTAGGTCCCACCTGGCTTTTTTAGCAGCCTCCTGCCATCCTCCTGTGCCAGCCCTTGCCAGACCAGAAAGTCTAGAAATGCTCTGAAGACTATCTCTGTTGCTTTGACACCGTGAGCAGACCCACTCCAGTGCTCCAGGATCAGTGAACTCTCATCATAGGTTTTCGTGGCTCTCATACTTTTTCCTTCTCAGTGTTAATTGCAAATGAAATTAAATCTTACTTTGTGCATATTTTGTTGCTGCTATTTAGTGACTGTTTTGAAAGAAAGAATTGCGTGTTTGGTGTTTCACTGCCGCGCCTAACAGATTAAAATAATACATGGCACATACAGGGTTTAATATTTATTACGTAACTAATGCCTCTTAGGACAGTGTCTCTCAAACCGAGGGTCCCAACCTATTCATCATTATGAAACCAATTCAGTGGGTCACAGCCAGCAGTAAGAAAAGAAGACATTGAATACATTAGGAAAAATGAGCATGCATCCCACGTAGGGAATTATTTAATGTAAATTTGTTTCAGGATGGCTATGTCTGTATAACACAACACAACCCACACACATGTACACATACTCACATACAGTGCACACATGCAGACACACTCTGTAATCTGTCTAGGCGCCCTGTCAAGGAGGGGTTAAAGGTGGGATGACACAAGGACTGATGTTTGAAAAAGCCTGTTAACATTTATAATAATTTTATTTGTAAAAAGAAAAAATTACTAGAATTTTGTATATTGATATCTAATAATAAGGTCCAAAACAAGTGTTGAATAGTGTGTATAGAAAACAGGGCTACATATGAATCTCCAGGTAAGTGTATGAATTTTATATTTATCAAAAGAAGGTACTGATTTAAATGTTGATAAACACTCTGTTTCAGTTTTCTCTAAGAAAGTGTTGCAAAAAGCGGTGTCCTGAAAAATAACCATTCTGTTCTGCACTCTGCACTGGGCTGCCCTTGGCAGTTCTGTCGGTCTCACCATATGTGGTCCTGAACGTGACTGATTTCACTTGGCCTGTTGTCCGGGGGCCAGGGACTCAGCCAGGGTAACCCTACCTTCTGTCTCTCTCCATGTAGTCTCAGGGCCTGTCTCTCTCCATGGGGGCTCCCCGGTGATCCCTCCAGCAAGGTAGTCAGACTTCCTTATCTGGCAGCTCAGAGCTCCCCAGAGCACAAAAGCCAGGGCTTCTTAATGCGTAAACCCAGGACGGGCACACTGCCAGTTTCACCACACAGCACGTTCCAGGCCCAGGCCAGACTCAGGAGAGGGGATTATGCAAGTTGAATTATTACAAGCAGTGTAATAGAATGTCATAATCTCCTTGGTCCTAACTGCACACTCTCCCCACCACACCTCTGCCGTGCTTTGCTAATATGACCCCTTTGCCGGCAGTGCTTTCCCTCTGCTTCTTCATCTCACCAATTCTTCGGGTAACCCCTTCCCCCCTCCCCTCTGAGATGCGTCAGCCTGCTGTATGCTCCCATGTCTCTGGATCTGTTCTGTTCGTGAGTTTATACTGAAGAGTATTATGCTGTGTGAAATAAGCCAGTCAGAAAAAGACAGGGATCCCGTGATCTCACTCATATGTGGAATCTAATGGATTTCTGTTTTAATATCACAGAACAGTTTTGATTAAATCTTAACTTCAGAATTTGCAAGAGGTAAGGGATGGGGGGTTGAGTTAACTAATTGGTGTGAGTATTAAATAACACTATCATTCAAAACATATGTATAGTTTCTGCAATTCCCTACAGCCTCTACTCTTTGTTTTAGTGTCTGTTTTTTCACTGTGCTTAAAAACATTTAGAAGGAGAGCTGGAAAACCAGTTATTTTAAGATGAATACTATAAATGAAATAGCTTTACCAAAAATTGAAAATGCAGTGATTATGCTAAATTCCATTGGGAAAAAAAAATTTAGTTTACTCTCTGAAAAATTCCAAAGGCAGAATTCTGCTGTCCCAGTTTCTCATAATAGATCCAGCTAAGTGAAGTACTAAGTTAAGTATATATCTTTTCTGCTGTATGGTGAGTGTACCAAACTATCTTTTTCTCCACCATTTGACTTTCATCTCTAAGAGTCTGAGGAATTTATGGCTTGGTGCATTTGATGTGGCACAGTTCCACATGTGAGGGATGGTGATTTGAATAGCATGATAGAAGCGCGTGCCAAGAATAATTGGCTTCTGCATTGCAGAACAGCTCAGATACTATGTGTATCACAGCATGTAATTTGGGTGTACAAGATGCCTGTAGTTCAAAGTACTTTGCTCCTCTGCAGTGGCAAGCTGAGCTTCCTGTTGGCTGGCTCCTGTGTTTGCGTTACAACAGCCTGGGTGCAGTTAGAAAGAAAGCACCCATCTAGTGAGTGCATCCTCCTAATCCTTCAAATGCGAGGGACCTTCAGTGCAGGGTCCTTTCCCTCCCCATCCCCTCCTTTCCCCCCTCCTTCCCTGTCTCCCACCCTTCCTTCCTTATTTCCTTCTTTCTGCTGAGCACAATGCAAAGCGGTTCTTCCTCTGCTTACTTTGACTCTGTCATCTTCCTCAAGCAGTGTTTCTTTGCTGTTGAGAATTTTACCTGAGGCTTTGGTACAACATCCAGAGCCCCAGGCTACTCCGCTTTGAATCCGATTGAGCAAGCTTGGGAAGGAATAGGAGACCTTGTGTTTTTAAGGAGCAGCCCACGTGATTCTTACAAATCAGGATAGTTTGAGAAACACTAAAGTTCTCACAGGTTAAGGCTTTGGAGTAAAGTGACCCTGGTTATAAATACGTGCTGTGTGACTTCAGGTAAATTACTTAAACTTTCTGAGCCCTGTTTTTTTATGTGTAAAAAAGAGATATATTAGCTCATAGTATTGCTATAAGAGGACAGTGTATATAAAGCACCCAGCGTAGTTCATGGTCCATAGTTTGCAGTCGATAATGTTAATTCCTCTATCTCATTGTAATGTAACACTTTTGAAGGGTCAGTTTTGAATTTTTCTCCAAACATTCTTTTTTTAAGACATGTATAATTTCTAAAGTAAATGCAGATAACAAAACACATCCAATTCTTAATTCAACAAACATCTCTGAGGGTCTCTGGTTTGTCAGGAACTTGATTGAACATACATTATCTAATTTAATTATCACAATAAACCCTACGTATGGTAGATATTATCATTCCCATATAGCAGATATACAAATTGAGACTCAGGGATAGTTTTAGTAAGTGGCAGATGCAAATGTAGACATTAGAGACTCAGACTAATAGTCCTTCTACTCTACCACAGCCACCTGTGCCCTCATCATTGTGTCTGTTTTTAAAAATAATATCTACACTCCTGCCCACATACACACACATATATATACAGATAGCTGTAAAGGTACCAAATAAAGTTGAGTTAACTCTCTGAGTAATTTATTTCATTCAAATCATTTCAATTATCTATTTCATGAAAAAATATTTATATAGATCAGTGCTTCTCAAACTCAAATGCATTAGGAGTCAGGTGGGTAATATCAAAGGACAGGATGGCCAGCTGTAAGACAATAAAGAGTCATAGGGACTATGGCAAACTGGAGGGAACAGCTCATCTAAAGGAAGCAGTTTCTGCTTAGCTCCAGGCTCTTGTCGAAGTGCCAGGATGTGGGTTCCCTGTTGTCAAGTCTATAGTTTTTTTTTAAGACAGGAAAAAACCCAAGTTTTTATGTGAAATTTCTCAATTTTAAACTATGTGTGTGGCCCAAACAAACCACATCTGTAGACCGCCACATCTGGCCAGAAGACTGCCAGTTTGCAACCTTGACCTAATCGTCCTTAATTCTCCTTTTCAATTGACCTGGTAAATAGTCCATTTAAATGGCTTGGGTATGTAGTGGACCCTTCTGGGCAGTGTCTTCACAATATACTCATATTTCAGGGACTAACCTTTGGTTTTCCAGGTTCAGAAATTTCATTTTCTCAGAACCCAGTTAGACGGTGCTGTGGCTGATGCTCAGAACTCAAGGACTCAGCACAAAAGCAAGAATGCGAATTAAGTAACTTACAATGAGAAATATGTTTCCAAGTATCAGGATGCCATATTGGACCTATCAGTTGGTTCTTTGCTTGTAATTCAACCACCTAGGAAGCAAACTCCTAAGTCCAGCTGCTTTTGTGCATATGGAGTCAGAATCTAGGAAATGAGGAACTTTAAAAAAGTGCTTTTCTGCACTGGGTCTTAGAATCTCCTCTCTTTATGGTAGCCTTGCACTGGTTAAAATGTGAGGACACTGCCACTTCCCCAGATATGCCAAGTACACACTGAGTGTCTCCTTTCATACTATAGGAATGGTTCTCAAATTCACACCCAGAGATTTGTTAAAACATAGATAGCAGGGCCCTATATCCCAAGGATTCTGGTTCAGTACTTCTGGAGTGGGACCTGGTTATTTTGCATTTCTAAAAAGTTCTTAAGTGATGTTGATGCTGATGGACTGCTAGATGGGGAACCCCCTTTGAGAACCACCTTGTTCCAATTCACCTTCGTCTACCACTGTCTACCACTGTTGTCTTGTGTTTCTGCTTTAATATACTAATATAATAACATCCTGATTCTGAGCTTAGAGCCTGGATGTTTGGACAATTTGTAAGTTGTCCATTAATTACATTTTTAAAGTATTTCATTTAGTTAAAAATATTTGATTAATTACTACTTATCAAATTCAAGATGCCATTGATTGTAGGACACATATGGATTTGAGAGGCATTATATAGGTGGGAAAATATGTACTCTTTTGGAGTCACTAAAATTTAGTAAATTAAGTCTCAATTTGGGGTAACCTCTCCTAGATTATGTTATATAAAACTCAACTGGGTGCATACATTTGAAGAAAGGATTGCTATTGTATCTTCTTTAAATAAACACAAGAATTTTAAGACTCCCTTCCCCAGTTCTTAGTGGAAAAGACTCTGCTGCCACAGTGATCTATGGCTGATTCTGTCATCTAATTGAAACTTATTGTTTCTATATTTGTCCTCATACTCAAATATGACCCTGCAATGCCAGATCTTCACTTACGAAATGAATCTCTTTTTGTCTTATTGGATTGGTGAGGCCATGCCCTTTTTTTTTTTTTTAAATAGCTGATTATCAGACTTACTGTTTCCTTGGCCACTCAGGAAAGGGCAAGTAGGACAAGTGTTACTCAACTGCCCTAATCCTACCTTGTCTGTATGGTCATGAATTACTGTTCTTAAGAAAAAAGAACTTGGAAAACAATTCCTCTGTTCATTTCAATGAGCATCCTCATGAATATGTAAGATTCTACATCTGTGCTCATAGACTGCTAGTCTGTTATTGGGAAACCTCCCGAGGATTCATATATTTGTTGCTTGGGGGGGAATCACTAAGTGGAGTCCCTTAGCAATGTAAATCCAAGGCCTGTCGACATCTCTTTCCCCAGAGAAAGCGTGTGACAAGAGCTCCCCCTTTTCGTTAAAAGCGTCCCCTAACTTTGGTAAAGTTTGAGGAGAGAGTGGACCGAGAATTTTGGGAATCTAATGGGAGAAAAGAGACAGAACCTCAATTTCCTCTGCAATTACAAGAAAGAGAAACCCATTAGAATGGGTGGGGCCATGTGGTCTGTTGTCTGGAGGGAATGCTGATACACCACGCCCTAGAGGGGTTAACGCATCTGGAGGAAAAGGGGCGCTTGTGTTGCCTGTTCAAGGCATGGGCCTAAGATTGTTGATTGAGGGATGACTTTTGTCTCAGTGAGCCAGTGAGATGAACTCAAAGAGCTGCAATCTTGAAGTCCAAGGTCTGGCCATCCTAGAAATCCATGGAGACCTGAAAATCAGCAGGACATAGGATTTCTCAGGACCTGTGGTCAACTGTGATACCACATGTCAATGGCAGAATCCTTCATGCTAATTGGCTACCCTCTCTACCTGAAGTTTAAAAGCAAGATTCTACTTTAGACTGAATAATCCCTTGGTCAGTTTGAAGGAACAGGAGTTTTCAAAGAAGGAAAGACTGGATTTTTTACTGAAAGGACAGGTCTAAGCTCCAAGGATTCACTGGAAAAACAAAAGAGGTGTGACAGCTCTGCTGGTGTGGCTCAGCGGTTGAGCGTCGACCTATGATCCAGGAGATTGAGGTTCAATTCCAGTCAGGGCGCCTGCACCGGTTGCTGCTTGATCCCCAGTGGGGGGTGTGCAGGAGGCAGCCGATCAATGACTCTCTCATCATGGATGTTTCTCTCTCTCTCCCTCTCCCTTCCTCTCTCTGAAATCAATATAGATTTTTTTTTTAAAAGAGGTGTGGCAATGTTTACATCTAAGTCTTATGCTAGCCTCTGTGGATATAGCATCAAATTCTACAAGATCTATTATGACTCCCAGATCGATTCTCAAAATTATTTAAGTCTAGTTAAGGAAAGTGACATTCATTCATTCAGCAAACTATTGAGTATCACCTCTGTGTTAGAACCTGAGATCAACAGTGAAGTGACTAAAATAAACACAGTTCTTCACTCATGGAGTTTTCAGATTGAATAGAGTAAGTGTGATAATGGAAGTACTTGTAAAGATGTGCTAAAATTTGTTGTCCAAGCTTCCCCATCTTTTAGAAAATGCTAGATATACATAGCATAGAGTTTAACACATAGTGATTGACTTATACCTTGCAGGCCTTTTGGAATCTCTCCATAAATGAAAGACGGAAGGGCATTTCAGAAAGAAGGAACAGTGTGTGTAAAATCACAGACATGTAGAAAAAGAGGTGACTATTTCTTAGTAGCTTATAGTTTGTAGAGTGCAAAGAGTTGGAATGGCAGGGAGTAAGACTAGATGTGAATGCAGATTACAATCACCTTCTAAAAACCTTTATTTATATAGACAGTGGTGCACCACCAACTATGTATGAGTGTGGCTTGCTGTGTTCTGTGTTTTTGAGAAATTAGGTGACTTAGGTGGGGCAGGTGGTAAGTGGGGCTGAGAGAAGAGGACCAGCGGAACCACTGGAAGCAGGGAGGGAGACCAGTTTGGGGGAGTATTAAAAGGTCTAAGCATGACACTGTGAGTGTTATGGAAAGTAAAGAAGGTGTAGACACTGATCTCAAAAAGCTTAAGACATAAAGTAACTAAAACATGAGAGCAGGGGCCTAATAAGAGTAACTTGGAAGAAAGCATGCCGTATGTGAGTTACTGTCATGGACTGTGGTTGGTGGAGAATGTGGCTGGGAAGAGAGTATGAGGAAGTGATGACCGTAGTAAAAAAAAGAGATAAGAGGATAAGGGCAATGTCTTCAAAACAAAACAAAACAAAACAGAAAACCTCAAACGTTCAGACCTCCTTTGTGTAATGGCGGACTCTATTTTCAGAACGTCAATTTCAGAAGCCACCATAATCATGTGTTTGTCTGTGAGCTTAAAAAGCCACCGCCGTGAAAGACCTGGAGTTACTCATGAAGTTCAAGTACCAATTTCTCTTTATGAGCGTGGAACGTCCTGCTGCCCTGCAGACAGCAACTCATACGATCACACTGTGCAGCGCAGCTCTCATTTCTTTGGTAATTAAGTGCCATATAAACATGCGTATGACTTGCGGTAAGTATAGTGAATCTCACTTTGTAACCAAAGAGGGTAGATGTTACAGCTTGTGAGCAGTTATGACCGTAAAGCCTGAAGCATGAGTCACAGGGTCTGACCCAGGTAGTGAGATGTGTTATTTTTCATCTTGGTTAGCTGAATTTCCTGGGCTAACCTCATTGGAGTTTGCTGTGTCAGTAAAAGACTGGATCTTTGCTGAGAGATCAGAGGTCTGAATTCTGCTCCGAGTTCTCTGGCTGATGGGTTCTGTAGTTTGGGGAAAACCTTTCCGTCTCTCTGCTCTCAGTTTCCCTAACTGCAAGGGCTGACTGAATACCCTCAACAGATTTGTTTAGTTAGTGACCAGTATAATTAAGCTTACTAAATGGATCTGAATTATACTGGGTGGCATCTACCCAGCCAAAAGACTGTATTTCGCAGCCTCCTGTAAAGATAGGTGTAGCTAATGAAATGGAAGCAGAGAGGGCTTCCACCTAGAAGCACTCCCTTTGGCCCTGACACTCTTCCTGTGGCATTGACTTGGAGATGCTCATGGGATGGCTGGAGTATCTGTGGCCGTCTTGCTACCTGAATGGCCTTGAGAGTGGAAAGTAGATGTAAATGATGGTGGAGAAGAAAGATAAAAGGAGCCTAGGTCTCGGGTAAAAATGGTGTCATTGTTCCATCCATCGCCTATCTCTGGATTTTTCTTAATATGAGACAAAAATATCTCTCTCTCTTATTGAAGCCTCTACTAGCCACCTAATTCAGTTTCTAACTAATATATTGGCATCAGGTTATCTTTGTATAATTTTCCATCACTAGGTCCTCTGTTTGCTATATTGGACATAATAAGTTAACAACAAACTTAGTCTCCTGGATGCTGTTAGAGATTAAACATAATTCACTAAATTTCTAAAATAAATTATTGAATTTTTGAAAACACAGCCACAGTATGTGAAGAAATGCCAGTGTTTTGGTAGAAATTGGGAGAGGGGAAATTGGGGGATGTTTATTAATCAGGGAAACCACAGAATTTAAAAGATATTGGAAGTTGTTGGAGTTTGGGGATGTAAAAGCACTTTTGATCTTCATAGCAAGTTCACATTTTATAATAGGATGGAAACCTCGATTTGTCAGTACACCTGTGCTTTGATCTCCTTGTCTGTCATTGCAATGTGATTATGAGGATTACTGGGTCATTCTCTGCCTAAGTTGTTTTTGTGATTTAATTTTCTGGGAGAGGAAGGGGATCATTAAAGGATATCATTAAAAGGAGAGACACGGGGCTTTTAATTGACCTTCCTTGCAAGTAGTCCCATCTGGAAGATTTTATCAGTAAACATTTATCAGTGTATTTGGCTTTTAAGCAGATTCTTCTCTTGTCTTTAAAACAAACAGGCAAAAACTAAAAAGGAACCACATGAGTGTTCATACGTGGTTTTATGCATGCTCAGTGGAAAGAAAAGTTATATTTAAGAAAAAAGTTCTCTTTTAAGATAATTTTGTTTTTCGTTTTTCAATTTTGCCTCAATGATTCTCTTTCTCAGATTTTAATTTGCAGGCTGTAGTGTTCTTCAGTGATTATGCTTTGTTGTGATTTGTTTGCATGCATGTTTAGAGTGGAGGTAGTAAGAGGGATAGGATATTTGTGAAATCTAGTGAGCAGGGACTTCAAAAATGTGTTACAGCTCTGTCGGTGTGTTAAGCCCAGCACTAGTTTGAAATTTCATATTGTACTTTTCTAGAGTGCAGGCACTATTTTTAGGAAGGCAAACGTCGCTGTGGTTTAAACACCAGTACTAACATGACATATTACTAGTCAAAATACATAACTCGAGCAACCTTCTGAATGTGTGTCTTGGGCTGTCAGAAGATTTGCTTCATTTTGCACATATCTAAGTGTTTTCCTGTTATGGTTGGTTTTGCTTGTTGACTTATATGTGTCAATAATCACTACCCTTGTCATTTGCCAGTTCCATATCCATTTTCAGAAAGAGAAAATTTCTTCTTTTAAATCTATTTTTAAGTTTTGCCTTCCATTTACTAAAATATTTCTCTTCACTGTTAGGCAACTGTTTCTTCCATGACCTTGAGAATGTTCATCAGTCAAAGTAAAGGGCAAAGTTTGGCACTGCGGAGTGTAATAGTATAATGGTATAACAGCAACACCCCCTTAAGCAGCTATTACCTACTTAGTTTCACACTAAGTAAAATGCCCCCCACCCCCCATCCCTGTGCATGTCTCCCAGCGCAGTGCATGGATGGCTTCATCTCCCCTTCCCCCACCTAATGCTGGACGGGGGGTTTTCTGCAGACCATCAGTACCGTTTGGACTAGAGCTCTCTGTGGGGATTTGGTTAGTCAGTGGGTCCTCTGTCAGAACTCTGTCCATTTTTGGCTTTAGTCTTCGTGTCCACACAGATGGGGACAGCACCATTGTCAGAATGTGGAGCTATATCTTTCCAGGTTTTACGTTCAACAGAAAAAGAGAGCATCTCTCTCTGGTAGCTCCCAGGTAATTACACTTGTAGACTCTTGCCTGGAGCAATCACAGGGGCCCCGGCTAACAGTGGGGAATTTCCCCAAAGGAAATCAGGATACTGTTATCAAAAGATAGGAGGACTGAATGCTGGGCATCTGCAACAAGCAGTTGCTCACTAGAAATACAGCCTTATTTATTGATGGGATAGCCGCTTCTCATTATTGATCTGTCATGGGCTCCATTACAGATCGATCATAGTTCAGGAGTAGATTCTAAAGTCTTATTGCCCACTTGAACTCTAGGTCAGTCACCTCTATTTGTAGCTCAAGAGGGCTGCCCAGGAAAGCAGGGCTAAACACAAACCACATTCCACTAATTATCAAATTTAAACGTCAGGCAGGCCTTTATTCTCAACTTAGTTCCTCTCCTTACTTTCTCTACCCGCCCGCATTCAGCATTTTCCTCTAGAGGAGCCCCTGCCACCGACTCCCACATAGACTGCCCGTGTCCATCTTGAGGAAAAGCACGAGATGCTTTTTCCCCCTTGGCTTCCTCCGCAGTAACTAGCACAGTGCTTTGTGCATGATACACAATTAAGAAATATTTGTGAAATGAATAAAGAACATTTGAGGGAAATAAAAAGCAATCTATCCTCATCAGGAATGCATTGAGAACCCCTGAAACAGCCTGCTCAACAGTTGAGTCTGAATTCAGAAGTTTCAGTTTCAGGAAACTCTCCTTATTTTAAGTAATAATGTTTATTATAATTATTTTATACTTATTAATCTATTACTATCAGTCAGAGCGAATTATAAAAATTAGCTTGGAGAAGCAGAGGGAAAAAAACCTGAATGTTATAAACAGTTCAGCATATTTTATGAGTAGCAAACAAAAGATCTTCAGATTTTTTTCTGGTAGTCGAAGTAATGCTAGGAGACTTCGAGAATAGACTTGAAGTGATATCAGAAGGAAGCAGTTACCCAAGTTTACTGACTGCTAATCAGGTAGCTAGAAATAATGAGAGGGTACAATACGAATGTTCAAAGAAAGTTTTCTTGGCACACATAACTATTTAATTATCTTATTTCTGAAAGAACTATAGCTCCACTGTTACCTAAGTTTATCCCTTAGCCATTTAATATAGTAATATCCCAAGTGTAAGAGAGGGGAGTCAATTACTGTGATAAACTGGATCCTTTGTAAAAGAACACTGGAACACCAAGAAGGGTTTTTGTTTTTTCCCTTAGTTTATTTATTTATTTTTTTGTTCCATTCCTTTTAAGTAAGAATTAGCATAAAAAAATACCATGTTTGCCCTAGCCGGTTTGGCTCGGTGGTTAGAGCGTCAGCCCGCAGACGGAAGGGCCTCGGGTTCCATTACGGTCAAGGGCACTACTTCGTTTGCAGGCTTGACGCCCACCCCCGGCTGGGGAGTGTGCAGGACGCAACCGCAACCGATTGAGCTCTCTCTCTCCTCTCTCTCCTCTCTCTCCCTCTCCCTCTCTCTCCTCTTCCACACTCTCTGAAAAGCAATAGGAAAAATATGCTCAGGTGAAGATAACAAACCACATTATGAGACAGTTAAAATTTTTCCATTATAGTTCAATAAACATAAAATTTTTTAAAAATACCTTCACTTTGTCATACAAGATAGTTGAACACTGGGTCATTAGTTAATCGCAAAAGCTCATTCTTAGTTACGTTTTTAATGACTTGCAAGATCTGGTGGCCTTATACAAGCCCAAGCAGAAGTGACTTCAGGATGAGTATTTGGCTTTCATTTCTTGTTGCATACTGACCACCGAACTACCTCTTCAGAGGTGTAGCTGTATGGAAAAAAAAATAGTGCACTTTCAGAAGCCCCAAATCGGGCAGACTTCATAACTTTGCTCAGCCCCTTGACACCCTAACTCAGTGATGTGAGCAAAACAGAAATCATTGTCTTCAGGGCTCCAGACTAGACTCTCAGAGTAGTGCTAACAGTACCCCTCATTTATTCCTGTGTGTCTACATTTAGTTTCAAAGTTGGGGACAGAACCTAGCTTTTAAGATTTCCTCTTCAGGAACCTTTTCTATATACTGCTCAGGCCCCACCAGAGTCCATCATTTGAACCCTCTGTCATCTCAGGCATGGATTAACTGCAATTGAATTCTAGTTTACAAATGTATCTTCTCCATATTTTGCAGACATCAGTCCATTGTTTTGTAACATTGGTGACATCCTGGTATCTGTTCAAAACCTGTCTTTCTTTGTAAAATAGTTTTTAAGCTCTTCATCGCCAACGTTTCTACATCCCATGATCAGTTGTTTCGGTCTGGGACTTCATGCGTTGTCTCGGGCACACTCCAGACATTTGGGTCCTTTAATTCTGGAATTTTTTTCTTTTATTAAGTCATAAGTAATTTTACTTCCTCCATTTTCTCTCCTCTCTCTTCAGGGGTTCCTGTTGGTTGAAAGCTGGACCTCCTAGGTCAGATTTTTTAATTTCCTCACTTTCCCCTCCCCCTATTTTTGTCTCTGAGTTTTGTTCTCTCTTCTAGATTTCCTCAAATTTATTTTCCAACCTTTCTATTAAAATTTTCATTTAGGCCATATATTTTTTTTTATTTCAATGCTCTCTCGCTCTCTGGTTGTTTTTTTTAATAGTGTCTACTCACACGCCTGGAATACTTCTCTTTCTAGGGAGGAAATGACAATTCCTTGGAGGTTTTCCTCTGCCTCTGTTTCCTGTGGATTTCTTTATTCAGTTTGTATGGTCTAGTTTCTCTTTATTCTGGAGAATTTTCTCAAGAGACTGTCCATTCTTATTTAAAAGTGAGACACGCACACACTCAAGGACAATACCAGTGACGACAACGATAGATACCATCCAAGCTCCCTGAGTGTGGGTAGATGTGTCAGCTCTGGAGTGTCAGTGTGGCCTTACTGTCGTTCAGTTGGGTTCTTCTTTGGCAGGTTCCCCAATCTCATTATGAGACGATTCACCAATTCCTGCCAGGGAGACACCCACCGAGGGGCGTATATCTGTCTGCTAGTATTTGGGGAGCATGGCATGTAACAAGGTTGGGAGTCTTACTAGAAACTCCTCAGGTTAAGCCTCTGTTTTCAGCCTTGGGCTTCGCTTTGTTTGCCACAGTGCCTGATGTCCTCAGTATACAGCGTCTCTAGCTTATTTTCTCTAAAAAAGAAAGATTCAGTCTCCAGCATAAGAGGCAAATAGTTGGGATCCAAAGTCTCTATATAATCTTAATATACTTTCAGCCCCTCACTACACTCCCACCCTCCTTCGTTAAGCTGCCTCTGAAGCAGCACGTCGTTCTGGGTTTGGCAGAACACATCAGCTCACCCTCTCAGAATCGGCTCTGTGCAATCATTCTGTCCATTGTGCTAAAGCAGTTTGTGCTCCTCTGTCCACTCTCTGATTTCTAAAAATCAGTTGAAATCTCTCCTTTGCTGATCTCTCTTCCCCCACTATCCATGCCTTTGTGGACTTGTGTGTTTTTATTTATTTTCATTTTGGTGAGGTTTCAGAAAGAGACAGAGAAGAGAAGCATGTATGGTTTCGTGGCTGAGGAGGAAGGTGGCCTGGAAGAGCACTTTGTAGTAGAGAAAAAGGTGGGATAAAACAAGTTGGATGAAAGATCAGCAAGAGTCTAGAAGGTGCTAATGATGGCAATAAGTAACATTTATTGAGTGCTTACTATGTGCTTGGAGCTCTGCAAAGTTCTTTAGATGGGATATTTATTTTTGTCCTTGTAAGAACACCAGGAAGTAGGTACTGAGGCACAGAGAGGTAATATGACTTGTCTAAGTTAGTCATTGGTAGAGCTGGGACTTAAATCCAGATCTGACTTCAGAGACCATCTCTCAACCACCAAACTAATTTGCCTCCTATAAATTGCTTAAACAGGGATTTTAAATGAAAGTATATGTTAAAAAATCATTTTATGTGTCTGTGACTTAGGAGGCTTTCATTTTTACCAAAACTATTAATAGGCCTATTTAATAATGTTGTAAGGAATTTAAAATTCAGGTTTGAAAAGTACTAAGAGAACCTACTTCAGATGACTAGATGCCTCAGTAGTACTTTGTGAATCTTAGGTAGTCATCATTATATAAATCTATAGGCAATCTATTTGAATTCTGTCCTACCATTTTGTAATATAAGTATATTCTTTGTAACTGTGATTTAAATTATATCCAGAAAGATGGGTGTTGTGCCTATACAACACCAAACATCTGGAAGAAAGGAATTCCCAGCCAAAGCTTGTTAAAAAGAGATTCATAAGCAAAGTATGCTTTTGAATTATGGAAACAGATTCAAGTCCAACATCTTGAAAAACTCTCACATGTATGTTTATGTTTCAAACATGGCTTAGAGATCATTAAGAGTAAAATTCAATTACGTGTTCTCTGTTTTCTTTGCCATCAATTTCAATTAAGCCAGACTAGCTAGGCAGTTTCAGAGAGAAAAGTCCTCAGTTCTTTCCCTTGCCAACATTTTGCTTTTGGGACTTTGTGATTTTTCTCAGTAAGGGCATACTACTTATGTTAAACCTCTAAATTATCCACCAGGTGATCTTCATCAGCACTTACATAGATAAAATAGAAGTCAAAGGTTCCACATAATTAATCTTTTCAGACTGTAAAACTTTTGGGAACTTCCAAGAAGCCACACTTGCTCAGGTTTTTGGTTTTGGATTTTTTTGTGAGTTTTTTTTAATATACTTTATTTTTAGAGCAGTTTTAGGTGGACAGCAGGATGGAGCAGAAGGTGGAGATTTCCCACATGCCCCCATCCACATACATGTATAGCCTCCCCCAATATCAACATACCCTACCAGAATGATATATTTGTTACAGTTGATGAACCTACATTGACAAATCATTGTCACTCAAAGTCCATAGTTTACATTAGGGCTCACTCTTGGGTTTGGAGAAATGTATAATGACATATGCACTATTATAATATCATACACAGTATTTTCACTGCCCTAAAATTCTTCTGTGTTCCACCTATTATCTTTCCTTTTCCTCCCCTCAACTCCTGGCAACCACTGATCTTTTACTGTCTCCATGGTTTTATCTTTTCCAGAATGTCATATAATTGGAATCAAAGAGTATGTAGCTTTTTTCGGTTGGCTTCTTTTATTTAGTAATATGCCTTTAAGGTTCCTTCATGCCTTTCCATGACTTGATAGCTCATTTCCTTTTAACCACTGGATAATATTCCGTTGTCTCGATGTACTGCTGTTTATTTGTTAACCTGCTAAAGAACAGCCTTGCTCTTCAGAGTTTGGACAACTATAAATAAAGCTGCTCCAAACATCCTTGTGCAGGTCTGTGTGGACATGAATCTTCAACTCTTTGGGGTAAATACCAAGTAGTGCAACTGCTAGATCATATGGTAAGAGTATATTGAGTTTGTAAGAAAGTGCCACACTGTCTTCCGAAGTAGCTGCACCATTTGACATTGAATGAGAGCTCCTGTCGCTCCTCCACCTCCTCAGCAGCATTTGATGTTCTCAGTGTTGTAGATTTGGGCCACTCTAATACATGTGTAGTGGAATCTAATTGTTTTAATTTTCCTGATGACATCTGTGGAGCATCTTTACATGTGTTTATTTGCAATCTGGATATCTTTTTTTGTGAGGTGTCTCTTAAGAAATTGGCCCATTTTTTCAATGGAGTTGCTTGTTTTCTTATTGTTGAGTTTTCAGATTTTGTTGTATATTTTGAATAACATTCCTTTATCAGATGTGTCATTTATAAATATTTTTTGTAGTCTGTGGCTTGTCTTCTTAGTCCCTTAACACTGTCTTTTGCAGAACAGAAAATTTCAATTTTAATGAAATCTAGCTTACCAATTATTTCTTTGGGGGAATATATTAAGGAATGGAATCCTGGGTCATACGACTACTTGATAAGGGGAAAGTTTTGATAACATGTATGAAAAATGTATGAGAATTTCTGAGTCCACATCCTAGCCAGAAACACATGGTACTATCAGACTTTCCAGTTTTTTCTAAATATGGAGCCTCTATAATGGGATCTTTGCATTTCCCTGATTACTAATGAGCGTGAGCACTCTTTCATATATTTAGCTGATATTTGAATTTTCTTATTGTATTTTTTCATGAAAAGTATTTTTTAAAAGGCATTTTCAAGCACCTTTCAGGGAACCAAAGATCACATAAGTTAAAATATTTGCTATAACATCAGTGAGAAAGGCTGATTGTATTCTGCATTATTCAAAGAAGGACCTTTCTGAGAATCCATGGAATATAGAATGCAAATATTAATTTGGATTCAGTGCCACTGTTGTTATTTCCTCTCCTAAAGCTTTTTTTTATCCCTACCCACCATTTTTATAATTTCGGACTGCCTTTGAGATTTTTTTCCTCATTGTTACTCTCATGTATAAAAGAGACGATGGTGGTGGTTCTCATGCCAGTATGTTTGTGTATGGTTTATCTTTTAAAGAGTTCAAAGAACTTAACAGACATGGATTCACTAATCTTCAGAGCATCTTTTTGAAGTGGAGAGGAGGCAAGTGTATCGACATGTTCCTTATCATTGGAGGGGATAGATCACCCCAGAGGGAGATGGCCCCCTTTTTTTTTTTTTAGCACAGACTATAATTTTTATTTATTTTTTTATTAAAAAGTTTTAATATTGACACTATTGCAGATGTCTCCCATTTTCCCACCTTTGCCCACCATCACACACCCCTGCTTCCCCCTCCCTTGGCCTAATGGCCACTTCTTTATTGACGTGGAACCAACTAGGCCCAAAACTCAGGTTTTCTAACTCCTGGGCTAATGCCAAATCCACTAGAGATGGTGTCAACTGTTCTAGGCATAGAACGTGCGCAGTGTTCACCACGTGGTTGCTAATAACAACTAACTAAAATACAAAAAAGAAAGATGTATAATGAAATTGTTTATGCTTTTAAAGATGGCTCTAATCATTTTTAACAATTTGACTGTATTCTTACAGTTTTATTCCTTTCTGAAACCTTTTAAACTCTGCTTATTCTGTTAAGTAATTCTTAATGCTCTCCACTGATCAGAAAATAATTATATTACTTTCAAATAGCCAGGCTTTATGCCTTCTTGCTTCCCCCCTCCTCCCATCTAATCTCTCCCTTAGGTTTAGCAATAAAGCACGCAGCTTAACATGATTAGTAGGAGTCTGAACATTCAGTGCCCGTGTCTCACCTTGTCTCTACCTTCACATGGACTTTCTGAAAGACTCTCCTTTTCAGACTCTTAAAAATAATTTTAATGTATTGTAAAATATATATATATCTTGAATTTATATCACTTTTCAGTTTATAGAAGATTCCTCCTCCCAGATTATAAAGGGTACAGGAACAATGAAACTCAAGATAAAATAACATTCTTAAATTCACTCCATTATTATATAGCAAATTTAGGATTAACAACCTGGTTTTGTAACAATCATTCCAGTGCTCCTTCTGTAGGAAGCCTAATACAATTATAAAAAGGGCAGACTGCCTGTGTTTGAATTTCAGCTCCACATTAACCGGCTGAGTTACCTCGGGCAAGGTACTGAAGCTCTCTATGCCTCAGTTTCCCCAGCAATAAAATGGGTATAATGAAAGTTGTTCTGAGGATTCAGTGAATTACTACATATAAAAGTGCTCAAAGCTGAGCTTATCCAATATACATGCTTAATAAATCTTAGCTCTGTTATCTGTCTTGTTAGTATTTAAGGGCAGTAACAAGCTTATCCAGAAATAATGAGACGGAATTGCCAGAGCCCAAAGTGATTTTATAATCACACCTATCAGCCTAAATCAATGGCTTTAATTTCTTCATCTTTAAATATAGAAATAAGTAATCCCTAAAAATAATCTCTAACTATTGTAAATCTAACATGTAATGTTGATTAAACTCAATAAAAATTACTCTGTTTATCTTGATGGAATAAGTATTGCCCTGAGAACTAAGCTGATAACCTAGAGTCAAACACAACATTCTGTTTTTTTCCTGAACTCATAATTCTGCCCCCTGGCCCACTTAGCACATTTATTCCAGAAAACCTACAAATTGCTTCAAGTCTAGCACTTGGGGTTTGCACACAGCAGGGTCCTCGGAGAGAAGTGTTCACTAATAGGCACCCCTGAAAGCAGCATCAAGCTATTGCACAAATACGTATTGAACTTCTACAGTAACATGAGGACCGCGAGGAGCAGGGAAGATATTACGATGAGCCCCTGCTATTCTTTTGAAGACCAGGCCTTCGTAACTCAGTGTCAGGGAGAGAGAAGAATGACACGTAATGAAGTGCGCTGTGCGGCAGGACAGTGTCCTGTGCATCCTCGTGTTCCCTGAAACTAACATAAATGATGATCGGTGAATGAATGAAAGATTAATTTCAAAGAAGAAGGAAAGGTAAATGTACATGTAGGTCATTGGCCTCTTTAACAAACATGTATTAAGTGCCTCAGAATTATACTGGGCTTGAAGACCAGAAAATGGATTAAGCAGCCCTAAATTTCAAGGACTCAACAGCTCAGGGCCTTAAACAGAAAGAAGACAGTCAGCGGTGTCGCAGCATGCTCTTGGCGCACACATCCCCTTCCAAAGCTGGAGAAGAGAAAAAATCAGATATTCTCCCAGAGATGAAAATCCCTGAGCTGGGGCTGCGAGGATGAGAAATTAGCTAGAGCAGGAAAGACGTATCCGGTGAGAGGTCAGTAGCTGAAGCAACTACTGCTGTGTGAGAGGCTCTAGAGAGCCCCAAACAGGTTGCAGGATGTGGCACAGTGATGGTGGGGGAGCGGTGAGAGAGACGTTTAAAGAGAAGCAACCTATCATGAACTGCTAAGAAGTCTTGAATGTCATGCTAAGAAACTTGGATTTATTTTTTTTTTTAAGCAATTGGGTGATTTTATTCAATGGGAGAAATACCAGCCTAAGTCTTAATCATGTTCTTTAATTTTGACACAGTTTAGAGTTGTGTATTTAAAGCAGTCTTTCTGGGGGTTTTGTGTGTGTGTGTGTGTGTGTGTGTGTGTGTGTGTTTATTTATTTATTTAAAAATAATTAAAGATTAACATTTTCTGGATCATGTGCCTGAATTTTGGCCTTTGTATTTGTGAATGTGTGAATTATTGCATTAACCACACATCATCACCTGAAGAAAAGTAAGAAACTTTTGCTGCTAAGTTTCTCGGATGGAGACTGTATGCTTCTGAGTTGGGAAAGTGTTCTTGGAAATCTGTGACCTCTCAAACTTGAGAAATGCTCATGTGGAGATAGAATTGGAGTGAAGAGGGAATGATAGGCACCAGGAAAACCAGTTCAGAGCCTAGTGCAGTAATTACCTGAGAAACAAGGAGGGCTTGAACTAAGGAAATTTGGAAGAGAGGGGAAAAGTGCAATCGTTTTTTATAGAGTAAAACAGACATAACTTGGAGATCAGGCTTGAGAGAGGGAAGACTCAAGGATCATGCTTGGAATTCTGGCTTCAATAAGAGGTGGATGGTGTGGCATCTCAGTAAGAGCAAAAATTGCAGAGTAAATATCAGTGCTAGAAATATGGAGCTTGAGGTGTCTGTGCACATTCGGGTGGAAATCTGAATGCGGAAGAGCAATCTAAGCTGGAGTTTTCAGAACATAGTAGATATTTCTATTTTGGAGGTAAATGTACTCATGGGGGCAGTGAGTAAGGTGAGAAAAGAAAAGTGTAGAGAAAGGAGAATCCAACAAAGATTGAAAAAGAGTGACTGAGGAGTAGGCAGAGAATCAGTAGAGTGGTGTCTCAAACCTAAGGTGGGAGAGAGTGCCAAGGACTGGGATTGCTGGGAAAACTTGGTGGGGAAGGTATTAATTGAGATGGGTGTGGAAAGACAAAGGAGGTTGGGAGGGCAGAAAAGAGGGGTATGGATTGTGGGTTTCAGAAACATCTTAAGCAAAGTCTCACAGACAGAGAGATAAAATTTATACCAAAGGGTTGGTTGGAGTAGGCAGTACAGCATAGGACTGAAAGGTGGGCCCTGAAACCAGCCCCCTTAGGTTCAAATCCCAGCTCCCCGCTATTTGCTGTGTGATCCTCAGCAAATTATGTAACCAGCTAAGCCTCAGTTTTCTCATGTGTAAACTGGGAACAATAATAGTATGTTCTTCATTAAATCGTTTATTTTTTACTCTCCTATGTACAACCCTTGCAAAAGTCAGGATGGTTTTATATATACAACATTGTTTTTAGCTACCTCTGAATATTTTATTCTTTGTCCTTCTACCATCCCAACCTCCATTTATATTTTCACTTTTATGGATATTTTATTTAATAAACTGAAGTTTTAAATCATTTATGTAGCTTATATGTAAGTATATTAAAAATATATAAATATATTTTATAAATCCCTAGCAAGTTTTTCCTACCCCAGTCTATATATATAAAACTATATTTTATTTTAGTCCTTAATGGATTTATATTACATGTTTAAATCTTTAATAATTATGGCATTTATTTTGATAATAATCATGGGCTCTGACATTCTTTATCTAGACTTCCTAAATTTTCAAAACAATATTTATTGAATAATCCATTGTTTCCTTATTGGCTTGAGATGTCATCTAATATTTTACTAAATTTAAGGATGGTTGCTTCTGTTTTTAATCTTTATAGCCTGTTCCTATACAAAAGTACCATGTTATAATTATTACAGATTTTAAAACTACATTTTAGTATCTAAGAAAGCATGTGCCGTCTTAATTAATCTTATTTTTCAAAATTTTCTCCATTATTCTTACTTGGTTTTGCTAATTTATAAATATTAATTTAAAATTATAAAAATTAATTTTATAATATATTTGTGAAGTCCTCACAAAAAAATTCCATTAGGATTTTGATTGAAATTGCAGTAAGTTGCTAATTAAGTAGTTTACAAGTACTATACAACTACTTTATGAAAGCCCTGCCAACCATCTACAAAACTCCTAGTTCTTACATCATAAGTATTCGCAGTCAAAAAAGATCCACGAGGATTTGAAGAAACCAGTCGCACAACCAAAAAGAAACTAATGGATGAGCAAAACAAATGTGCTTTTCTGAAGAATATCTCTTTTCAGAAGAAATAAAGATGATAAAAAGTATAGAAAAATACCTCTTAAAATATTAAATTTTCAGAGAGATTAAGGGGAAGAGTGCATTAATTATGGTTGGGTTTCTGTGAAATAGGAGCAGGATGCTGAAAAAAGAAGGAAGATTGGACAAAAGACTGAACATGAGTGAATATTGAATTAGTCAAGCAAATGTCCTAAAATGTAGAGCAAAAAGACAAGATATAAAATACGATGAAAAAGTAAAGCGACATGAAGAGTGATGGCAGTAGGGGAGTGAGAAGGGACAGGAAAAATAATCGAAAAATAAATTACTTTACCTGAAGGGCGATTCAAGTTCTCGGGTTGAAAAGGTTCGTCCACTGCCCAACGGGGGGGAAAAATACATGCTGCTTACACATGCTGATGAAATTTCAGAATTCCAAAGATAAAAAATTGATCCTAAAAGCCTCTAGAGAACAAAAAGGGATCTTTCAAAGGTAACCTGGGACAGACTGGGCAGTGTTTCAAAGTTCTGGGGAAGATCACTTAGGACCCAAAATTGATAGCCAAACTATCAACAAACTAAGGATTTATTTAAACATATAAGAGCTCAAGTTTACAAAGTTTACCTCCTACAGGTGCTTTGTAATGCAAAAAAAAAAAAATTGAAGATATTAAGCCAGAAAAAAAAGAATCCTATATGGAAGATAACTATGAGGAGTACTGGAACCAACCCACGCGCTCAGTGAAAGTGAATTGCAGGATGCTAACGGTGTGGTAGACCTAGAAAACAGGCAGCCTGAATTAGAAAGAACCATCACAGGGTCCTAAGAAAAATGTCTACAAAAAGGAAGTTGGTATCATAAATCAACTTGCATAATTAAGATTCTTTTAATATTTTAGGGTAAAAGTAATTGAAAAAAAAATTTTAGATTAATTCATCTTTAAAATATTGAGTCTTCCAACCAAGAAAATTAAGTATATTTATACTTTTTCCAGGTTTTTAAAAAAATGTCCTTCAGTGAAGTTTTACAGTATTATTTACACAGGACTTTTGCATATTTTATTAAGTTTATTTCTAGGTATTTTATATGTCTTTTTATGATTATTGTAAATGGGATATTTTTTCCACTTTCTAACTGGTAATTGCTGGTATATAGAAAGCCTACTGGGTGTTTGTATTTTATAATGTTCTCTCTTATGCATCTTTGTGCAGCATGAGTCTCGAGTTTAGTTGATTCTCCTGAATTTTAAGCTATAGCATTTTCATCTGAAAATATAATTTTGCTCCCTCCTTTTATTTATACCTCATATTTCATTTTCTTATTCAGGTGCTTAGGCTAGAATTTCCTGAGCAGCATTAACTGATGGAGACAGCGGGCAGCTTTGTCTTGTTTCTTGTTTGCGTAGTTTTTCATTATAGATGTCAAATGAAAGCTGTTCCCTAGCATGATAAGGAACCATTCTTCTGTTCTTATTGTACTGGGAGTCCTATTTTACTATCAACTCTTCAATAAGTGGGGCGGGTCACATTAAGGATATTGTTGAATAAATGGGCGGGAAATGTGGATCCCGTTTTATTCTATAGGATACCATTATAGAGTAAATATGATTTTGAGGAAAACATATAGAAAACTGTTTAATAATTCAACCATCCATTGGTAACTGTATAGCTGTATGGACAAATGTAGAGGAAATACATATATGAGGACTGAACTTAAGAGATAGGTCAGATAGCAGATCCACTTTCCTTACCTGATTTCTTCTTCCCCATAAGTCTCAAAATATTTGATAGCAATACATTTTAAAATCTATATTGATATTGAGTAAAATTTATACAAACCTGCCAAAAACAGACCAGTTTTTCTGCTGCTTTGCATGATGCTTATAAAAAGCAACTCTGGACAGCAGCAGGAAGTTATTACCCCTTAAAGATAGGACAGCATTCAACTTTCTTTTCTGAAATGGGGAACATCAATGATTTATACTCTAGTCATTTCTCTTAGCAACTTTGTCATTTCTGTAAAATATTGCTTAAATGATAATTGGCTCCCATACCTTCCGTTTTAGTGATTTTTAAATTTTTTCAAATAAATAAATGAGTTTTCCTACTATTCAAAGCATGAATTTTTGGATATAGAACTTTATGCTTTTTCCTCATTGTGATATAGACAACAGATTTCTAATAAAATAATAATTTGAGTTTTAATGTTTACTTGACATTAATCTATTCCTGTTTTATTAGAAGTGTCTAACACATAAACTTCTCAGGATGTTGATGAAGAATTTTATTATTTTCCTCACAATGGTTAATAGATAGTATCAAACCATGATTTTATCTTTAAGATTTTACCTAGTGAATTATATTTGAGATAAGATTATGTATTTATGTCCTACCTCCTTAATATTAATGTAAAGATCCTGAATTATAGTGAGTTTCGTGAATATATTTTAAGATTAAATAGAATATTGGGAAAGCTTCACATTTCCTATTTGTGAATCTGATTTTCATGCCTGTCAAGATTGGTACATATTCAAGTTTGTTTTCAATTAACTTCAAAGAAGATCAAAACCAGGGATCATCTGTGTAATTGCTCTCACAGGATATCACAGGATAGCTGTTTGGGGCCCCTGTTTTTCCCAGCAGACTTTTTCTAAGGAGAAAGCTACATTTTTAAGCTAAGTACTTGCTTCCGCAGGATTTTTTTTATTTTTTACAACTCTAAGTAGTGAGTGGCAAGAAACAATATGAAGATGTTGTTAGATGGGGAGATGTACTTAGTCACCATCTGGTGAGCATTCTGGAGAATGGAGACAAATACCGCACAATAAGGGAGTGAAGTCATTTCGCAGGAAGTTTGGCTTTAAAGATTAATGGAAGGACTCTGAGCATGTCACGGTGGTCAGTCCAGCCTAACTCTGCGGGTTTTAGTAAATTGCAGGCTGTTTACCCTGGAAGGGCTGTAGAGATCAGTTTAGAAATGAGGAAACTGAGGCCCACAGAGTTCCACTGGCATTTCCACAACATTTATTTGAGCCACATGTCAGAACCCACATTCCAAATGTGCAACTGCTGTCTTACGGAATTTACAATGACACATTCTGAGGTCATGCAGGAAATGCACCAGAATCGAGCACTAGGAATTAGGTCAGTAGCTTGAGACAATGCAGTCTCCTAGGCAGCCTTCTGCTTCCCTGACCCAAATGGGACTGGGAAAATGAAAAACGTGTGTGCATGTGACTGTAGCACCCTTTTCTATGTAGCATGTTTTCAGCTGAGCTTTAAGCTATACAGATAAAAACCCCAGCCTACTTTGGCCAATAGTTTCTGGTGTTGCTTCTTTATAGGAATTTTTTGGGGGGATTTTAAACTTGTAACAGTATCAGGTCAATGAGATGAGACACATTTATGCTTAAAAATTTGAATCTGGGCATAGGGGTGTAGAAATATATTAGAAAAAATGTCAGTGTTTTACAGTAATGAGCATTTGGGTTGTAGAATTATATGTGCTTTTTCTTTACTTTTTTTGTATTTCCTAAGATATCTACCATGAGAATTTTTAATGTAAGATTTTTACATTTAATATAAGATTTTTAATGTAAGATTTTTAAATCTAAGATGGTTTTTGCCTTTGTTATTACATTAGTAATAGATAAGTACTTTCATGTCATAAAATACTTAAAACATTAAGAATATGGAAAAGTTCCCCTTCCTGCACCTTTAGATTTGCTCTCCTTGAAAGTAACCTCTTTGCAACGGATGCAATTTGGTGTATATCCTTTCTGAATTTTTAACTGAATATTTTGGTATTAGACTTAAAGGAAATTTTGTATCTAAAGTGATATACTACACGTTATTGTGTGACTGACTTTTGTATTTAGTATGTTTTGAAGACTATGTTATTCAGCACATATAAACCTATACCAATATTCTTAAACTGCAGCACAGTATGTATTTCAAATTTTGTATTTTATTGTTTTCCTGTTACTGGAGTTTTTATATTACAAACAGTCATGCAGTGAACATTAATGTGCATGCTTGTTTATGTATTACATTGATTTTTAGATCAGTGAATTAGTTATAAAGATGTAAAGAAAGACAGGGCAGGGAGATGGACATAGAAAAGAAGAGTTTAAAAGAGGTAGAATCAGATGTTTCTGGAAGACAGAGTGTTCATCCTCTATGTCTCATCAAACTTCACAAAAGACTTAGAAGCTCATTCAGGAAATAGCAACTCAGCTGTAAAATAGAGATTTTTTTTTTTTTTAGGAATTCAGGGACTCCTAAGAAAAAGTTTGGGTAAAAACCCGTACTACTAAGATGGTTTTTGCCTTTGCTGTTTTTGTACGGGAAAGAAAAGATTCCTCTGATCTACAGCCAGAAGGTTGCTCAACTGGGGGAGGGAAGGGAGGGGCAGGTGTCTGATGGGTGGGAAGGACAGGCTCTTGGCCAGTCCTCTCTCTGGCTTGTCTGTCCTACCCCTGCAGCAGTCCTCTGGAACAGCTGGCTGATCGTACATGCATGGTAACCCTCAGGTGTATTTGAGGAAAGAAAATGTTGGGAACTCTTGCCAAATCTTGAAAATCAGCTGACAGTCTTACGCATGTACAATATGGTATAACTGGTTCAGATGCCTACAAATCCCTTTCACAATTCAAAACAAATTTGAAGAAGGGGCGGGGGGGATTTTTTCCCTAGAAAAGTAAAGTGACAGAAATGAAAAAATTTTAATTAAATTTATTGGCGTGACATTGGCTAATAGCATTATATAAGTTTCAAGTGTACAATTCTATAACACATCATCTGTATATTGCATTGTGTGCTCACCACCCATAGTCTAGTCTCCCCTCATCACCGTATATTTGACACACTTTACCCTCTTCATCTCCCCCCCCCACCCTAAAAAAGAATTTTTTAAAATCATGGTTGTATTGACAATACCTTAGGGACAAACTTAATTTATTTAAAACTTCACCTCACCAATAACTGAACCAATATTAGTTAGCATTTTGTTAAATATTTACTCTATGCAGTCTGCTAAGAGCTTTATAGGTAATTTTTTTTAATATTCAGAAGAACCCTAGAAAAGCTATCACAACTTTACAAATAAGAAACCTGAGGTCAGAGAAATTAACTTGACCAGTTGTCACATTGCTTATAAGTAGTAGAGCTAGGATTTGAACCCAAGTTTTTATATATTTGAAATTTTAGCTCTGAACACCATACTGGAAATGAACTCTTATTTAGTTGGTAATCAAATGTTTTCATATTGTTGGCAATTCCAGCAAGAATAAAAAGTGTTCTCCATTATACATGTGGTAGATTAGTACTTTGGGGTGTATTATTGTTTTGAATTATGGTATCTTAAATAAGATATTGAAATGCTACATTATAGATAAGACTGTATAGCAGTAAGAAATACATGGTTTTTGCTTTTATTTGTGTCAATCATACTATCTTGCTTGAGCTTTTGAAGAGGGGAGTGACAGGGTGGCGATAAGCAGAGCAGATTAGTTGGTATGTGTTATCCTGAAATCTGAGTTATTTGGCATTTTTAAGGCTAAGCATTGATTGAGCTCTATGAACATAAATTGGCAAGAAAAAGTAATACCATCTGCTCAGTTACAATTCTTTGCTCTTAGCAAAGAGCATTTGTTTCAACTTGAGAGTTATAATCATATTTGTCAAACTTGCTAATTGCATGAGCTGAATATAAATTGTCAGGCTCATAAAGGTGTATATTTAGGGTCACCAGGCACTCCTCAGGTTCCATATTTTTATTGTTGATGGAGTTCACTTGTTTTTTTCCCCCTGTTTTTCTTATTGCCACTGGAGACTTCAAACAGTCTAGCTAGTATTTTCTGTAATTACCTAGCAATATTCTCAAACCAATGGCTTACACAGAGTACAAATCAGGGACTTTGTAAATTAGATTTTTTTAAATATTCTTTATCTAGACTTAAACTCCAGTGTTTTACTAATGGGAATAAGTTTTTATTTTATTTGCCAAGAGGCTCCGCTTACAGCTGGAGAAATGTGTTGTTTTCCTACTTATAAATATCGGTATAAATATATTCTACATAAAATATAAATTACTGATGTAAAAATGTCCATTCTGGTTTACCAGGGAATTCCGTTTGATTAACTTAAGCGAGCTATAGCGTTCTTTTGTTTCTTTAGCCTTCCTTCTGGTTTATTCCAAGAATTATCAGGCAGTTGTTCAAGACCTCCAAAGTAAAACACAAATTTTGAAAAGTGCTTTCTAGAAGGATCTACTATGGCATTTAGAACTTCAAGCATCATAAAATAGAAAAGTGGAGAAATAAATTACCTCATTAATATAGAATGACACTTTAGGTTAAACACATAGAAAAATAGTGTTGGCCTTTCCAAACAGATGCCCGGCGGTGTGGGCACGCACTTTAAAAAACAACTCTGGGAGCCCCCATGGGGCTGTTCCTGTCCAACCAGGGGAACAGTGGGCTGAAAACCCCTGAACCTGTCTCCAAGGCCTCTTTTCTCTGACTTTTTAGTGAGCCAACAGCAACCCCACCTTGGCTCATTTCTCTCCTGTAACATTTCTAGAGAGCAAAGCAGCTCCGCCTAGACTTTCTCCTAAAGCTGCTTCTACCCTAAGCCCTGCCACGTTTCACTGTCCCAGCTTTAATAAATTACTCTCAAAATAAAATTTTTAAGATGCAGTATATTAATAAGTATCTATTTAAGTGTTGAAATAAATAAGATTTGACAGAATGATTTCTATTTGCAACAAATATGCATACCAATAATTTGGAAGATTAAAAAACAACAGACTCTCTATTCTAAAGGCATCAAGGTGACTAAAGAATACTTCTGTGTAATCTCAAATACTGAGTAATAAGTATATCCACTGTTTAAAAAGAGAAAACTAAAACAGGAGAAGAAATTAAAGTTGAAAAGGGAGAGGTTTTAAATAATCTAATCCAAAATAAAATGACTTTTTAAAAGAATAAATTTGATAATGTACACTAAGCCAAAATGAGATTAGTCATAAATTACATATGGTGTGTTCTTTTCTGCCTTATTTTCCACATCTCATTCCCCATTAGGTGGTTCCTGTTCATAGATATAATCCCATGTCATTTCTCCCATCCTATGCCCATGGTAGGCAGACCATTAAGATAATGGGCTTCTTCTGTAAGAATGGAATCCTGATTGCGCCCCCTACATCTTCTGATCAGTTTTCATACTTGCTGTTGGGAAAACAATCTGTATCTATGGTGAGAAGTAAGGAACGGTGTGATATAATAAATAATGCTCTAAAGGAAGTCAGAACATTTCGCCTTAGCCCTGGTTCTTTCATTAAGAATGGAATCTCTATCAGCTTACAACTTCTCTAGGACTTATTTCCATCCTGTAAAATTCAGCGAGTTAGGCTGGGCTCTGTTTCTAAAATCCTGCCCAGTTTCAATTTTTTATGTTCTGTACCTTCAAAAATAATAGAAATTCTAGCCCCCATAGATGTCTCACCATTCCCTAAGGACACTTTTTTTTAAAACATCTGCGACCCTGCACACTCGTTTCTCAGCCAGGACGCCGCTGTCACCTTTGCAGCTGAGCAAAACCACAGGCAGCGCTCAGGTTCCCCCTCAAACGGCTCCCTGAAGTCTCCCAGCGCCTCCTAACTCGCAGATCACGTGACTTGTTCGCAGCTTTGTAACTGACATAAATCAGTTCCCATTATTTTATCGTTATTGATAAATCTGTTTTCTCCAGAAAGTCCTCTAAGGAAAGGACTCAGACCCTTGGAATTTGTACTCTCAGGGATATGGTGCTTCACACATATCCACTGTTCAGTGGAAGTTTATTGAATTAATATAAAGGTCTGTCTGTTACAAGTTCAAAGCCTGGTAACTGAAGATTGTTCTTTATGTAACTCTAAATACATGTATATTGGTAAACTATTCAGAGTACGTTTCGTTACAACTCCTCCATTAAGCTTTTCGTGACTTGTGTACATTCTGAACCACAGGAACCGCAGAAAACTCAGTGGGATTTGAAATCAGTCACCCCAAAGATACTGTAGGTCAGTAATTAATACAGTAACAAAGAAAGAGCTCGTGCAAATAAGTAAGGAAAACACTATGGTATCATTGCTAAGTCGTCAGAGACATGTTCAGACACTTCACAAAAGATGTATAAATGACAAGTTAGAATATTAGAAAACATTGGCACCTCTGGCTAAAGATAGAGCAATTAGCACAGTCATTGAGTATCTCTCTCTTCAGAAAACCATTAAAAGACTTTTTAAAGCAGAAAGCACAATGAAAAAGAAAATGGGAAAGGAATACCAACAACAGAATTCTGGAAGCTGGAAAACAAATGGACAAGTGGTAATTGCCCTAGTGGACAGTTAAAGTTGAATCCTATGCTGGCATTGGGGAAAGCCAAAAAGTGATCCCGTGACTAATGCAAAACAACCCAAAGTCTAAAACACCAGCCATACCCAGTTCCTAAAAATGTGGGGTAAATATTAAAACTTTTTAAGAGGCCGTTACACTTGCAAATCCTATTTTATGTTCCGGAGAATGGTGTGACTATCCCTCATTCACCCCGGCAAGATACGTGACACTTATTTTCTGAGGGCATAAAACAGCCTCTGGACTGAGGGACAGCAGGCACAGTTGAAGACTGAAGTGCCGTGCTCAAAATGGACCAATTTTTTGAGGCCATCTCCAGGGAAATAGAGCAAAAAGATGGAGAAATAGAAAACAGAAGTAAATGAGAAAATTAGAGAGCCAATTCAAAAAAAAATCTAACATCCAAATAATAGAAATTCTAGAAAGAATAGAAAACTGTAGGAGGAAATTATATATATATGGCTTATCCTAAGGATCATGATCAGGTCATATATACAAAGACTCAAAAATCAAAAGGGCATCAGACAGGGAAAAAACTTACAATCAACGTTGAAAGTCAAGACTTCCACCGTGTCCTCCATCCACTTCATTTGCCAATGGTGCTACCAGCCCCTGAAGCTGGCTCAGTCCATGGAGGTCTCAGGCCTTGATGTTAGCCATGAGCCTACAGCTTTAAAGCTCCCCTCAGCTCAGGGGGAGCCAGGAGAAACTCCGGGAGAAGGCTCTACCTCCAGGGTGGACACAGGTGCTGAAAAACTACAAGACGGTGCCTCTGGCAGGACCCTCCCTGGCAGTGGCAAGATGTCCAGGTAGGGTTCCAGCAACTTCACCCTGCTTGGGGAAGTTGGGCTCTAGGAGAACTCTCAATAGCAGTAGGGACATTTTTACATCCTTTCTGGTAAAGAAGATCTGGACCAACCCCTTTGTGAGGACTGTACTGACAATCTTTTGGAGCAGCTGGACACCGTCTCACAATCTGACAGTCACAACTGCAAATGCTGTTTGGAGACAAGGGAGAAAATAAGTGAGGATAAGAGGGAGGCACTGCAGGAGTTGTTGAAGGACGTGGAGCTGGAGGAAGCGAGGCTGGTCCAGGAGCTGAAAGAGGTGGTTCTGGAAGCAGCCCAGACAGAACCTGAGATGCAGGACCAGCAGGAAAGGCAATATCATAGGGACTGCAGTAAACTGCAATGGCAACCCCTGGAACTGCATGAGAACCGAGGAGCGTGGAGAGCCGGCTGTGGTACGCCCAGGCCCAGCTGGCCTCGCTGCAGAAAACCACCACCTTCAGCTCAATGTTTGAGATCCGCCGCGGTGGCCCCTTGGCCGTCATCACTATCCAGATTGGGCTGCCTCCCCACTGTCGCCTTGTGCTGGAGTGAGATTAATGCAGCCTGGGGGCAGACAGCCTTGCTGCTCCTGGCTCTAACACAGTTGATCTGGAGATTCAGAGGTATTGACTCATCCCCTGGGGAAGCCACTCCTATCTGAAGTCTTTAACAGAGACCCTCTGAGGTGCCCCTGTTCTGGAACGGGGCAGAGTGCTCTCTTGTGTAACAAGTTTGACCAGGGGATGATGGCCTTTCTGGACTGCATGCAGCAAGCAGTTCAAGGAAGAAGCCGACAAGGCAAGCTGGGCCTCTGCATGCCCTAAGGATCCATGTGGGCAAGGCTTGATAAAGACCCTGCAGCCAGTGGTGAGTTCTATTCCATCAGAACCATCTTGGACGCAGAGGAGCCGTGGACAAAGGCACTCACGCTCATGATTACAAATTTTAAGTGGAGTCTCACTTGGGTCTCCTTAAGGTATTGTCAAAATAAGTTTTTTTTTTCCTTTGTGGGAGAGGGTTATTTTTTTACTTTAAATTATTTCATTTGCACCTAGCTGTGCATGGCTCAGTGGTTGAGCATTGACCCAGGATCCAGGAGATCACGGTTCGATTCCCGGTCAGGGCACCTGCACTGGTTGTGGGCTCGATCCCCAGTGGGGGGCGTGCAGGAGGCAGCCGATCAATGACTCTCTCATCATTGATGTTTCTCTCTCTCTCCCTCTCCCTTCCTCTCTCTGAAATCAATAAAGATTTTTTAAAAATTAAAATATTTCATTTGTGAAAATCGTATCACATCAATTGTAAGACTGAAAAACATAACAGATTTATAATTTTAATAATAAATGACCACATAGACATTAATTTAAGAGAAATGAAAGCATCGCCCAGAGCAACCAAAGCCATTGCCCTCTTCCCTGGCACAACTTCATCCCCCCCTTATCCTCCCTCTTCCCTCTTCCCTCTTCCCTACCTGGACAAATTCAAAATGACAGCAAAGATTAACTTGCAAGGTGATGGGATGAAGGGTTGCAGAGGGAAAGAACTGAGGGTAGTGATGACGGGGAGGGAGTAAAGAGAAAGGTGGAGATCTCAATTTTTTAATGAGAAAATAAAAGTAATCGGGCCATTGGTGTATGTAGTAGGACTTTGGGAGGGGGAATATTCAAAGATTTTTAAGTTCTTGCTGTGGTGTATAGTGTCCACCCCCACCCCCTTCATCCCTGAGAAGCCTCAAATACATTTCTACATGTTCTTCAGTGAAAAAATCAAAAGAGCATCAGACGTCTTAAGATTCACATTGAAAACAATGGAGCAGTGCCTTTTAAATTTTGAGGGAAAATGATTCTCAACCAAGAGTTATATACTCAGCCAAACTATTAATCAGGAGTGAGCACAGGATAAAGAGAATTTCAAAGATACAGAGCCTCAAAAAAATTTGCCTCTGATGCAGACTTACTCAGGAAGCTCCTGGAAACGTGCTCACCAAAACAAGGCAGTAAACTCCAGAAACATCATCTTCAGGATAATGAAGGACCATCCCAGAGTGACAGCTGTGCGGTAGACCTGGAGAGCAACCAGCCTAGATCAGAAGGGGCCCCTGGGAGAAATTTCCTCGAGAAAACGAATTTGATAAAAATCTTAATGTATTTGAACCATGCTTAAAGGAAATCTTTGCAGGTGAGGCAAAGTTTGAGATAGAATTAAGTTACAAGTATATAGAAACCCAAGGAAGTAAGTAAAGAAAAAAACAAAAAACAAGAATTTTCCACTATAAGGGAAACAAAAACTTGTGACAAAAATAAGAAGTAACTGGTGCATATTACATAGTTTGGCTGCTTGTAGTGTTTCCTTCGCCCTACTAATATAAACACAATAACTTAACTAAATTGCAATGTGTATTTGAAGGACTAGAGGTAGTGTGAATGGATGAGTAGCTAAATTGTTATCTCCCACAATAATCAATGCCTAAAACTAAAATATTAGAAAGTAGCAATACAGGTATGTCATTTAGAGATACAGAGTAATAAAGCAAACAAATCAGCTAAAAGATATGAAAGCGGCTACCTCTGGGGAATGGAAGATATGTATATGTATATAGTGCAGGAGATTTTTAAAAAATCTTTGTGGTACTATTAAATTATTTATGTCCCTATATAACTTTGCTAAAATTTAAATTTAAATTTGATCACTCTTACTTGTAATAAGACAAATAAATTAAAACTAAATAATATATTTGCAGTTTTTTACATATTTATAATATTTTATCATGTGTTGATGAGAATACCATGTGAATTTATTCTCAAACAGTACTTCTAGAAGTGGAAATTAGTATAATATTTCTAAAAAACAATTTGGCAGTACACATCAAGAGACAAAAAATCTTTATTCCCTTTGACCTTAGTAATTCCCCTTTTATAAATTTCTCTTAGAGATCTACTTAGGGGAAAAAAAGGATTGGACAGAAATACATCAAAATGTTCACAGTGGTTATCTCTGAATGATAGAATAATAGGTGATAAAATTACAAGTTTTTTCTATTTTTTCTCTTGCACTCCTCTGCATTTTTTCCAAATTATAATGAAGAAGGCTACCTTTATATTCAGAAATTAGAGCAGTAAACATTTTTTTAATTTTTACAAACCTTGGTCTTCGTAACAGTTATTTATTGGGACAGCACCAGACCAGTTAATAGTGCCAAGACTGGAATCTGGATGAAGGCTAGATGGCCATCTGGAAGTGTGAGTCATTGGAGGGCCCTGGGCAGGAGGCTCCCTGCAAGTGCGAGCTGTGCTGACAGTGACTGCTTTGCTTCGCTGCTCAGGAATTTCCCAGGGAAAAGGAGTGGGCTTCCCCACTGGATGGAAAAGCGGCTCCCTGGGACAGAATTTACAAATACAATGAGTGGTAAAGAATGGATTTTATTTCGGTAGAAAATAATGGTTAGGATGATGGTGGGAGCACCACTGAAATATCCCTGGACCCATTTTCAGTCCTTTAGTTGTATCTTCTGAACCGACTGGAGCAGTCAAGGTCTCACATAGAGCGAGGTTGCTGTTAATTGTTCTCTTTTTCGTCCAGTGCTGTGAAATCTCTTAATCTTGATTTATCAGCTCTCCTAACACTGAGCTATTATAAAAGAGGTAAATGTTTCAGTGACATGGGGAGTGAAGAATGCATAAGGAGAAGGAAAGATTTAAGTTGAGTTTTAGAGCGCTTTCCTTTGTTTATCAGTGAAGAGGCAGAAAGACAGATTATTTAGGTAACATTATATTCCAAATGCACAGATCTATTCGACATTCCTCCAAGAAACCATTGTAATTCTGGCCACTTGAATTTGCACACTTTGTTCTTTCTCTCTGGAACACCCTAACAAACTTTTTCTGTCTGATAAACTCTACTTGCTCTTCCAGACTAAGCTGAAATGTTCTCTCCAGTGTGAAAACTTCCATGACTTCAGAAAACAACAATTATAATAAGTGCAGTTTAATGAGCTGCCTAGTCATGTAGCCAGTACATACCAAGGTAGTTTTAGCCTCACTTTACAGAGGAAACTGAGGTTTAGAAGACAAGAACTCAAACCCAAAGCGAGAACTTTCTAAGGCCCCTTTTTTGAAATCCACATCACCCACTGATCATTTTGTTTTATGTTTATTTACTTATTTATCTTCCTCACTCGACTGAGTCTTCCTTAATAGAAGATAAATTATCTTTTTTTGGGGGGGGGGTAACATTTTTACATGTAATACTAATCAGATTTAAATTTTTTATATAACATTCCTTGTTTTCTCTAAGCAGAGAAACCAGATGTGTTTTATTCGTCATTGAGTCCAGCACCTGTCACAGTGGCTGCCACAGAAATTGCCCAATATATATTTTTGAATTAATAAACAGATTAACAAATGCATAAACAAATGAATGAAGCGGAAGGACTGAGATCCAGCTCCTAGCAAAATAATACCTTTTTAAAAAACTTTCATTGTTTCCATTGTCTGAATAGACAGTAATTTCTTAAGCTCATGTGAAATATCCCACCAACATAAACAATTATGTTAACCCAAATGAAATCTATACCCTAAGGGAATCTCAGCATCCTGGCAGTATGTGTTAGGGGCAAGTTTTACTTTTTTTTATGAACAAAGATACTGAAACTTCAGAATACTCATCTGTAGAGATGTCAGATTTTATATTTTATCAGCATTTTTTAATCTAGAGCTCCAGTAGGCATTTTAAGCTCTGGATCTCAAGCCAGTGGGTTCATGTTTTGTCACTGTAGGATCTACAATAGAACTTCGTTCCTGTGGTCTTATGAAGTTTTCATAAATGTTATTAAAAACTGACCACATAAGAGTAACATAGCCCTGGCTGGGTGGCTCAGTGGGTTGGACCGTTGTCGAGTACACCAAAAGGTCTTGAGTTCAATTCCCACTCAGGGCACTTACCTAGGTGGCGGGGTTGGTCCCCGGGGGGGGGGAGTATGGGAGGCAGCCCATCCATGTTTCTCTCTCACATCAATGTTTCTCTCTCTGCCGCCCCTTCTTTCCTCTCTCTCTCTAAAGAAAATTGATTAAAAAAATATATATCCTCAGGTGAGGATTAAAAAAGTAAAACTAATGTAAAAAGATTGCACATATTACAAGGTGCTTAGCCTGTAAGTAATTATAATATAATTAGAGTAAATTAATAAAAGTGTTTATTGGGACATCTGTAATAATGTTAACAATAAAAATAAAAATAATAAAAGAGCAGACTTGACATTTGTAGAACCATTTCCTATACTTTTTAATAATTATATAATTATAAAAATAATGAGTTTATCTGATAACTTTAAGAAGTCTTAAAGTCTAAAAATGGTGTGCTTTTTGTGAAGAAAGTCTATGTCCCATTTTTCTTCCTTTAAAAAAAAATTAAAGCCCATAAGAAATAAGATGTAGCAGAAGGTATTCCATTATTTCCTCTGTAACAGCACAATCCCACATCAGCCTTTAAATACAAAAGAACAGGCAAAGGGAGAATGGCAGTGGCTTTCGTCCGAACCCAAGTAAGGCAGTGAGTGGGGTGGCATCGGCTTTTCCTCCCGTCTGATGTGGGGGGAAAGTGTCCCGGGGGGACCCACAGGAATCCGGCCTGTTGGGTGTATCCAGCCCGGCAGAGCCACTCGCACCCCAGAAACTACATCAGAAACCTCGTCATCCTGCAAACTAGAAAGGAGGTGAAGTAGGTGATAACTCGCTGCGTTTAAAAAACCCAACGAGCCTGCCCATTGGGAAGGGTGCGGCTCACGGGCTGTCCCTCCGCAGAAACTCGGGGCTCCGGCCTGCATTCAGCTCCCTCTCCGCGAGGGCCTGTTTTCTCTTCTGGTCTGCACAGGTGAGAAAGGAGCAGAGGAGTCAGTGTCGGGAAATGAAGCTCCGTCCCTGCTCCCCGCCGCTTGGGGCACAGCCGCCTTCCCTCCGGCCGCTTGTCCCTGGGCCCTCTCCTGCCCGCTCTGAGCGCACCTCAGCTTCCCTGCGGGCCCTCTGCTCTAACGCGCACCGCGTCCCGGGGACTTGGAACCTGTGTCCGTGCTGTTCCCTGTCTGGGACCCGCCCCATCTCCCACTGCTTCCCCGGCTCTACACTTGCTCCTCTTGTCTGGAACCGATTCCTCCCGCTTTGGGCTGCGTCAGGAATCACCTCCTCCGGGAAACCCTCCCCAAGGCCAAGCAGGACGCGCCTGTCCTGTGTGGGCTGTTGGAGCCCTTAGCACGTTGGACACTAGGGTCGTTTGTGAGCTTGTCTCTCTTCACAGCCACATTGCGAGTTTCTTAGGAGCAGTACCTTGTCTATTTATCCTTGGCTGGCCAGCATTTTATCCATGGTTTAGTAAATACTATACGTTCAACAAATATTTGTGAACTGAATCAATGGGTTTTCACGAGTAGGGTCAGTAGGGCATAATTTTTAGAAGAGAATGTGACAACCACATAGGAAAAAATTTTGGAACAACTTTGCTTGAGGTAAAAGTCCTTTGTCAGAGACCACCTTTGAAACTTCATGCGCTCGGGTCACTTTTGTATTCTTTATGAAATAGGAATATCAATTCTCAGATCCTATCCAAGGCGGTCTAGTTACCAAGGATCAAAACACATTAGTATAAAATCGACTTTCTTGGCGTCCTAAATCATAGATCCTAAGGATAATATTATGTTGAAATGTCTCAATAGCTTCTAAATATTGATGTGCATGATGTCATATGATTCAAATAGTATGAGCTAAAGGAAGGAATGAGATTTCTAGATTGTCAGTGTACTTCTTGACAAAATATTTTATTGGTGTATAATCTCTTGACAATTATTTCCTGATCTTATTTCCCAAGGAAACGTTAGATTTAAGATGTTTATTCTGCAAAGGGAAGTTTGTGATATTTTATTTTCATTACAACTGTAACAAGTAGACACATTTATCTTTTGCAGCCAGGGAGTGAAAAGAGCCCTATATGTAGAAAGAAGCATAGTCCCCAAAATATGAAAATCGGGTGTCGGTGAACTTGAAGTTAGTGTGTAAGGCAAGCATAGAATCTACTGACTTCCTTTTCTTAAATGAAACTTAACATCCTTTCTGTATGAAACTCGGGCAGCCTGTGGACATTTCTACAACTGAAATGCTCCTCACTCTTGGAAGTCAAGCTATTTTTTAGAAGGATAGAAAAAAGCTAGTGCCTAAAAAGAAAACTAAGCATGGAGAAGGGATCATCACTAATGGGTGTATTAATTCATGGGTTTCTGATTCCTTCATTAAATACATTTTTAAAAAGTTATTTGATAAACAAGTAAAAGCAGATGGTTTATTGATATTTTAGAGAGGAATAAAAAAGTCTACTGAAATTAACAGATCATTGTTTCTTGGGATATTTAAAAAATTCACTGCCAGTAGTTTTATGATTCGTTGTGATAAAATACTGGAGCAGGAGTAGCCTACAGGACCTAACAGCATACCTCACGCTAGCAGGGTCAGAGGTGGTGTTGCCTGGTTTATTTTAAGAGCTGTGTAGTCTACCCAGCACAAAGTGGACCAGTCTGAGCTTGGCTGGGACTTTCTAATGGTAGCCCACAGAGCTCACTTGAAAAAGTAACAACAATGTAAACGACACCTTGGCTAATGGGCCTACCAATTTGATTTTTAAAATAAGAAATTTCTAATATATTTTAGCAAAGTTTGCTATTATGAAGGGAACTTGAAATATAGCATATTTGGAGACCTTAAAGCTGGATTTTTACTTCTTTCCAGGTTTTGTCTGTCTCTCTCTCTTCTCCCTCCCTCCCTTCTGTCCTACTGAAACCATATATTCTTCTCATGTTTCTTTATTAATGACAACAACAACAAAACAGTTCAGTTCTGGCCACAGTCCAGGCCAGGTTCTTAATTTAAATACCCTTTTCCTAAGAAGTACCTTGAAAAAAGATTCTTACTCTCTCACCTTCCTTTTTTGTTTCTGAATGATAGTCATCAATTTAAAATATAGATTTCAAAATCATACTAAAAACTGATACTATCCCATTCTCGCTTTTTTTAACGTCCTTCATTTTCATTCCCCATACTGCTGCTACTGCCAAATAAACTGATTATCTCCGTTTTTATCTTCTCTTTTATATTTTTAAGGCAGCCATTAAAATTGGCTTGCTCAGAGGCTGATAACTTGAGGCACAGAATAGTTTGAGTCAATTTATTGGTGGTTTTGATTACATATAGCAGTTTTGTAACCTGCCACGCATAATAGATCACTTTCTAACCTGACCCTGGCCATGGCCCATCTCAAAAAGTAACTAGCACGATTCCTGGTTGACACTTAGACTCATGTCTTCAAGTTTGGTCATCTGTAGGAAAGTTTGTAGAGGCATTTGTAATAAGGACATTTAATTAAGAGCTCATTTTGACTCAGGAATATTGTGTACAGCATTGATCCAGAGTGTAGCTAATAAATTCATGATGCTGCAAATTATAAGTGATTTGTTGTTAGTACATTGGCCCGTAAGAGTGAAACCTGCCTCAACAAGAATGTTGAAAGAGGCAAGGCAGTGCAACTTTCATCTCCACTGGGAGGGGACTAACTTGCCAAATCTGGACCATCAATCACAGTGAAAGCGTTCAAAACAAATCATACATCTTCCACAGTTCATTGTATTCATCAGCACTTTTGAAGTCAACAGTCCAAAGCAGTCCGTTTTGGCCAAGTTTTCAAGTCTGTGGTTTAGGCAGTATGCCTCAGCTGTCTTTTTTGAGCATGTGTTCTCAGGTAGTTGTACTCCACGGGCCAGTTTCAACCAAATCTGAAAGGACAGAAGGGCAGCCTTGTTTATAAGGAAGAACATTAGAGTATGTCTTCAAAATTGTTGTCTTAAAAACCAAAGCAGTGTCTAAAAAGTCTCTTAGAATCACTTAGAGCTTGCCTACGTGAACAGAAGGCCGAGTTTCTCGCTTATGTACGTGCTAGCGCTCATTCTGCCGGCCAGAAAGTACAGTTAAGTGTCACTTAAGTGTGTCTGTGAGTGTATGAAGTGTGTATACGTGGGGAGAGCAGGAAGGAGTGCTCAGATATGAAATAACGTAATTATTCACGGTCACCATTCTGATTGCCCTTTTAAAAATGTTTTATTTGGAAATAATTTCAAACTCAGTGGTAGGCTTCACGAGTAGTACAAAGGACATACGTATTCCCCCCCTTACTGACCCACTGTCGGCGTTCTGCCTCGAGTGCTTTATTACACTCTCTTTCTCTTTGTGTACACACGCACGCACACACATGCACACACACACTCACCTGAGAGAGAGCTGCACACGGCATGGCCCTTTCATCCTCAAATGAGCACCTCCCAAGAACAAGGACACTTTTCTATATCACCACAACACAGTCTCAAACGTCTGGTGGCCTTTGAATGTTTCAGCATGACTTCTTTAAAGCTTTTTACCTCGAATTCTAACCCAGATACTGACACTGCTAGAAGGAACAGCTCAGCTATCTTTTTTTTTAAAGGCATCTCACTAATATTTTAAAATTTGCAAACATATGTCAGTATATGGGAAATGACTAAATGCTGACTTTAGGGAATATAGATGATTTAATACCAATAAAATTTACCTTCATAAATCTTACCTGTTTCGGGATGCATCTTATAAATGGCATTATGGTTAGCTAGCCTTCATTGGGACAGACAGAACATTTTGTCTTTCTGTATTTTTGATCCTGTCTTTCCTTTTATAATCAGATAACCCTATATTTTGAAAGACTGAAGTAGTTTCTACTTAAGACAGTGTCCTTACCTTGCTACCTGACAGTACACAGTAGAGAGGTGCAGAGGGCACTGGCGGTGCTCAGTGGGTTGTGGGGAATCATCCCTTCACTGAAATAGTGCTACGTCTCTCCCAAAAGAGTTCTTATAACTATTTTTATTTCCTATCTTACTTTTTTAATGCAGGTTTAGACTGCTGTAAACAAATAGAACTGAGATTTATACTTCATACTCTACACACTTAATTTTGGTAATTAACATTTCTGACAGTTGCAATTTCCCCCAAAGGGAGCTAGAGCGTGCATGTCCTTCCCCACCCAGGCATATCCAACAATATGCCTATGTAGTAGGGGATCTAAGTGAGAAGAACAGTGCTTCAGAGAAACAGGGCGTGCAGTAAGAGCCTCGGTAGGAGGTGGGTGCGATGCTAGAGCAATTTATGAGAAACAGGTCATTTGATCCCTGTGGAGGACAGTGTAGATGCACAGTCCTGCAAAGTCATTCGGAGGCTGTGTATGAACACACAGAGGTGGGCCTCGGGTGTGTGCAAATAGTAAGTTTACTACCTTGGGCAAACTCTTCACTTATTCATGCAACAGATTTATGTTGAGGGGCACTACCAGGGATTTGGTAATAAATAAGAGGGCCATGTTCTGTAACCTCATGGGACTTACACATGAATTGTTCTGCTTTAAAATATTGTACATCTAGAGGTATTTGTGCTCCGACCTTATGACCATAGTATGTCATTCTGTAAAACTTCCAGACATGACTTGGATCCACAAGAATTTAGTTTTAAAGCTATTGGATTTGCCGGAAGAGAGAACATTGGCTTTAAATGCCAAATCATGGAAAGGAATAACTTTGAAAAGACCCTCCAGATTTTAATGATTTAACAAGAGCAGTGTGCTCAGAGACTATTGAGTCAGAAAAATGTGTGAACATCCATGTGCTCAAGTGTACAAGCGAGTGGTGGAGGGAGCTGGGAAAACCTCCCCAAATGACAGTGTTCTTCATGTCATGGAGACCACTTTTTGGTTCATCCCAATGGCTTCCAGACTGGAGTGACTTCTAAATCTGACTAGAAAGACAGATATCTGAAGCCTAGGGGAAGCTCCCGGGTTGTTCTTGTAGGGTTTTGTTTGGCATATTTTCTAGAAATCATTTTCAGATAGTTCTGGAAGCTCTAAACTAGCAATCTGTTACTACAAAACATCTTCAAATTACAGTAAGCTGGCAACCAGTCATCCAGTATCTAAATCACAGCCTGGCCTATGTGAACACACTCCTTCTTAACAAGACTAAGCTATCCAGTTTCCTCGATCAAGGGAAATTAGAGTTTTGTTATTGGTCTTTATATTAGTTGAGATTGTGTTTCACTGTGAATACAGAGATTTAAAATAGAAGTGGCTTAGAGAACATCAATGTTTATTCTCTGTCACGTTAAAATCTGAAAGTACACAGTCTAGAGCTAATGTGGCAACACTTCCATAAAGTCTTCAAGGACATATGCTCCTTCCATTTGGAAGCTATTAGATGCGCCCTTTATGTCTAAATTCAATTCATGGTCCAGTATGGCTGCCCCTGCTCCATCCATCAGCTTCATGTTCTAGCCAGTAGGGAAAGAATGAAGGACAGATGTAAGATATATGACAGATGTCTTTCAATGAAAGCTCTTGAAACCTCCACATAACACTTCTGTCAGCCCATTTATGAGAATGTAATTATGTGACAACACCTGGCTACACAGGAGTCTGGGAATTTTCTCTATTAATACAACTGATAAAGAAAAGCACCAATATTAGGGGATAGCTAGCAGCCTCTGCGACATTATTGCTTATTAATAATGTTGCATGTGTTTTAAATATTTAATGTCAGTCTTCCGCACTGTATTTGCAATGTCATTTATGGTATGATCTTTTAAGGTCTGGGCTTAGGAGTTGCAGTGTTCCGGAAAATTGCATTAGGTTCGCTAGGATATTTCACCTGCTCCGGGTAAGGACCTAAAGATTAAATGTGCTAGACTAATCACTAATTAATTTTAATGACATGTGGCAGTAGATTCCCTACCTCAGAGCTTGCACGTCTACCTGGAATTAGGGCAAGGAGAAACTAGTAGTACAAAGTAAAAGTAGTTTGTGTCCCTAACACTGTTCGACGCTCATCGTGTTCTTACCATCTCATTCCCTCATCTAAGTTTGAATCACAGGTACAATTTGAACTTACGGTGGAGAGTCCTGAAGTCTCACATGAGAATTACTCTGCTTGTTCTAACAAGATTGTGCCCCAGCAGGCATGCCAAAATTTGATAGCTACAAATAGGGAGATCTGAAAGGAGAGGGGGGAGGAGAGCATTTCTTTTAACTCTGCTGCAGTGTCTTGGATTAAGGTAGACCATGGTTACCATTTTGCTGACAGGAGGCAGACATGTCACAAAACAGAATGAACAATCACAGAGCTGATTTAATTCCCAGTGGGGCTTATGGGAGCACCAAAACATGATGTACCAAATGATCCTAAAAGTATGAGGTAATCTAATTTGTTCCATCATTACGAGAAATTAAAGCCAAGCACAATTACATCCCAGTAGTGAAAAGAACCCATTAAAGTGCCATTGTTATTGACTGAATAAAGTGAGCTTTCTGATTACCTTGGCTAGCCACATTTTAATTTTTGTCTGTCCATTTATTCCAAAACACATTAGGGGGCTTTAACTGATTTTGACAAAATAAGCTACATTGTTAAGGTGCAGTTTAACCTGAGAAGCTTAATTACTAGATTAGAGTTTTCAAACAGGCACATCTTCTACGTTTCAGCAAATTTGGGGATGTAATTATTAGGGAGTCTTTGTTTTCCAGTGTTCATTAAAGGCCTAAGATGCCAGGAAAGACTTAAAGAACTGAATTTTGTTGTTATTCCACCAAGAGTCTCTCCAAAGAGAGCTGTCTGTTCTTTTTAGGAGTGGGCCCAAAGCTCCAGCATGCAGTGATTGAGAGAGGTGCCTCCCAGAGGAAAGCCTGGGCAGGGGAGAGTACCCAGATGTCCAAGGGAGGTGGAGTTGGGCAGCTAAATGTGTGATGAACTCTCCCATAGTGGAGTGTCCATGTGATTTAGCATCCAAACCAGGCAGTTTTGAGAATGGAAGGCAATGCTATTCATAATGACATTGGGATAACAAACATAAACTCAGTAAATTCCAAACCCTAAGAAACAGATACCTAAGTAAACAAATGCAATAAGGTTTTTAGGTACCCAGAGAATAAATGGTTCTGTAGGACACTAAGAGAAGAAAAAAATGGAGACAAGGGTCACTCTGCCAGGGCTTTCTCTCCCCAGCACAAAAGTCATTCTAATCACGATATCTCAGACTGTGAGGTTTACAAGCCCCTAAACTGTGTTAATATTCCTCTAAGTCTAGTTATTGATTCTCAGATGCGTTAGTAGCTCTGGAAACATTACAGAAAGGCAGCCTTAATACACGGACTGCTCTATGCTTGTTCAGTTCATTCAACCAACGTTTAGTGGATATCTGGAATGTGACAGGCGCAGGGTTTAGGACCAGAGATTAAAAAAAAAATTTGATGTGGTTGTAACCCTGGAGAAATTCAGTCTAGTAGTAAACAAATCGTTGTGATAGATTGTTTAGTGATTTAATTACTTGAAGAGTTAACTTCAGATTTGGCTGCCATGCATCAAACATGATATTTGCAAGTATCTATCTTAAGCAGGAATGCCTGCCGGGCGGTAACCTGGATTTTCCAAGTCCCCTACTAATGCTAGACACCATGGCAAAATAAACAGGGTGAGCAGGCTGTTTTAGTGAGGTGTGTGCAATTCAGAGGTTCTTGTCCAGACTGCTGATTTATTTCTTTTTCCACCTGGACAGCCCTTTCCTACCATCTGAGCTGTTATGGCCAAATCAACAGAGACAGGCTACAGAGATTCCGGATGTCTGGGTTAAAAGGTTTGCTTGTTTAATTAGATAAATAATTTGAGAGCACTTTCCAGGATTACTGTTCCTAGTCACATTGATAAAGCCTAGAAAGCCCCAGCCAGCCAGTGCGTAACAGAAGCAGAGAGAAGAGTGAATCAGCAGAGTGAGATGGGAATAATTCAGAAAACACTGAGGCATGCTCTGCGGGCCGGCACACACAATCCATCATCATCGTTCTGTGGACACTTACTAGTTTGCAAGCACTGCCATACATGCATAATCCCGTTTAATCTTCAAAATCACCCTATGATGTAGGTCTTGCTCCCCATTTTACAAGTTAGAGAGCAAGCTTAGACAAGTCAGAGTATATGAGGGTCTCCCATAGTCAGTGGCAAAGCTCAGGTTTGGAAACTGGGACTACCTTACTCCAAAATGATTCTCTTGAATTTTCAACCTTTGTAAAGACTTTGGCCCAGAATAACCCAGTACATAAACCACTCAGGGATTAAGAGGTGCAGGGACCCTCAGTCCTTGTTTCTAAGTAAAGGGATTGGGGCCAGGTTCAAAGCTGGGGTAGAGGCCTAACTCAGAACAGACACCTTCCTCCAGAATCCAACCAGTTTAAATTCAGGTGCCAGCCTCAGCCTCAGGGATAATTATGTTAGCAATGTTTACTTGCCCTGATGAATTCATTTCTAAAGTTTCTTTGTCCCACCACGAGCAGGACCCTGGGGCCAGAGGGCCCAGCTCCTAGGGAGAAGAAGTAGGCAGAGGGAACAGCGAGTGGGAAATTCAAGCTGCAGAATGTCATCAAGTTCTCAAAGGGCTGGGGGTAACCTGGCACTATAGGAGGTGCTCATTTTAGCGGGTTTCCGCACCCACTTACCTGGCAGCCCCACTTTTCCTCCTCTGCCTCCCACAGTTGCCTTTTTTTATTGTCCTTTGTGAGTAAACATGATCTTCTCTCATCGGCTTCCCTTGGTTGGTTTTCTACACTTTCAAAGACTCGCGCCACCTCTTCCCTCCTTCCCCCGTGGTGGTAGCTCTCTGCCCCCTTTTCTCTCTCACTCCGAGGCTTCCCCTGTAGAGAACGTGGAGTGTTGAAGGAAAAAAAATGTTTGGTGCCTAGTGTGCCTGACGCCTCATGCCAGGAGCTGATTCTTGCCCCATCTGGGCCACCACCAGACCCACTCTTCCCGATGTTCTCACGTTCCCTTAATTCCAGCCAAGTTTGCAAACTCTGGTCATGAGTAACCAGGTGGAGGAGACCACGGACAGCCTCTCCTGGAAGCCTGGCTGGACCCTCGCAGCTTTCCTGACCCGCACACGTGAATTGCTTTCGAAATCACTGGATTGTTCATTTGTTGACCAGAACCTCTAGATTGTGGGCTCCCTGAAGCCAGAGATCTTCTGAATTCAGCTGTTAAACTGAGCACCTCTTATAGTGCCAGATTACCCCCCAGAAGGTATTGAACAAATACTTATTTGGTAGTTAATTGAACCAGAGTTTAAGTTGACAAGGATGAATCATGTAACAGTGTCTAGTTTCCTAACTTTGTCTGTGGAAAGGACTCACCCCCTGGTAAAAAACCAAAACAGACAAAATATGTGGATTCCCTCCAACTCCAGAACCCATCGCCCTTAATCCCCTCCTGAGTGCCCCCCTCTGTAATCTCAGGATCATCCGTTCCAGACTTTCCTGCTGCCCCTAAGGACAGCTTGTCATCTGCTTCTACTCAGAGCTTCCTTTGAAGGAGAATTTGCATAAAGGAAGTAACCTGTGGAAAGCAGGAATAGAATAGATGGGAAGAAAGAGGGAAGGAAGGACTGGATGAGCAAGTGACAAGACTAAATATGCAGAGATGAGACTCTGAGGAGACTTCCAGAGGAGAGGTGGGGGTGCGTAGGTGGGGTCGGCCACCAGGGATGGTGAGGAGAGATGGGTGCAGTAAGTTAGACTTTAGAGGGGCTCTTGGAAGTCTAACTGAAGTTTGGATGCAAACCAATAGGCATTAAAAGTCCAGAATATGGCGTGGCTGGTGTGGCTCAGTGGTTGAGCGAGGGTCAACCTATGAACCAGGAGGTCATGGTTGACTCACCCTGGTTGTGGGCTCAATCCCCAGTGAGGGGCATGCAGGAGGCTGTCGAACAGTGACTCTCACTCTCATCATTGATGTTTCTGTCTGCCTGCCTCTCCCTTCCTCTCTCTGATATCAATAAAAAATATTTTTAAAAATCCAGAACATGGTCTTGCATGAGGAGAGAGATTAGTATACAAGAGGTTCTTTGGGAACATAAGTTATGTAGGAGACACTGAAAGAGAGAAAGACCCCTAAAAATAAACAGCTAGAATTTCCAGTAATTTTTTGGTAAGAGTTTAAGAGCTGGGAAGGAAAATGAGGGCCAAATGGAAAATTCTGTTTTTTCTTGTTCGTTTGCCAATGGAAGGGTTAGGATGTATGGCAGTCTTTGGGAAACAGTGCTCCTATTCGGTTGGGTCATTAGTAATTGTTAGGTCATTGGAGTCAGATATTTTTGGTCAGGCCAAGTTCCTCACAGGACATTTCATAGGGGTCCAGTTGGTCCATGGACAGCTGAGATCATTTGGCCAAGGCCATTCCTGAGTAACCGTTGGAACCAGGAAAGGAATCTCTGTCTTTTGACGCCAAATCGAATAGTCTTTCAGTGACACCACATTAGCATTCCGGATTCCAGAAACACTTAATTTCTCTACCTTGAATTTACAAGGCCCTTAAGGGCTGTCTAAAACACTGCTCTCAGGAAGATTTCTGTCACTTGTGCTAAGGACATAAACTGTTTTGTTTGGTCCTTAAAATATTTAACTCTTTTTTAATTAGTTGCCAAAATTTTAAAAACATAAATTTTGCATTCAAATATCAAAATGTGGCAATTCTTTTGAAAAATCTGAAGATCTGGAAACGGTTGGCCAGCATTGCTGCATGTGCCCTCTCAAGTCCCACCCACTGACTGCCCCAGCAGCCCCCCACCAACCCCATCGTTCATTCACATGGTCTGGCTCTTACAAGCACTTCTGTGGGTGACCCCGGCTTTATGTGTTCAACTGGTAGCCTCTAGCGCCCTGAAGAAACTCACACGTTTGAAGAAATGATTTATAAGACATCTGCATATTAAACAGCTCATACCTTAGAGATCTCTGTGTTCCACTTACTTCACCCTTGCAGTAGGAAACTAGGACAGTTTTTATTATAAAGTGGGAGGAAGAGAGAAGAGGGAAACAGAATAACTTTTATTAAGCTAGGTGATTCCTTACCTAGTGTTTTCAAATTTATTGGTAGATTGCAAAATCAATTTAGTGGGTCATAATCAAGACTTTTAAATTAAATAGAACAGAAAACATCAGAGTGAGTCATACATGGTAAGGGTAAATATTATTTCATGTAAGTTCGATTTCAATTCTGTATTTGTATATGTTGGATCAAATATACATGTGTATACATATATATGTTTATATGGTTTCTGTTATATAGAGATTTCCTTTATATTGCATATATAGTTCTTTCTATTTATTTCACTTAAATTTAAATGCATGATTTGTTAAACAGACTATAAACAATTTTTGCCATGACTATTGTATAAAATGTAATAATGACTATATATATAATATACTATTATAATACAATATATAATTTATTCCCCCTACCTTTTTAAATAAATACAGGTCTCAAAACATTCCTGTACATATTTTTTATATTAGGAGTCAGTACCCACACTTCTTCAGAAAGGAGTACAATTAACAATAGTATTTATTATACCTTCCTTTAAACAAGTATGCTTGTCATAATACAAAATATATTTCTTACTATGGCTCACAGTCAAAACAGTTTGAAAGCCACTGCTTCATCTCATTTAATCTTCCCCCCAAACTCTATGGGTGCTGTCTGGGCCTTCAGAAGAAAATGGCAGGCTCCACAGGAGTTGAAGTCCCCCATAATTTTTGCTTGTTGGAAGATGTCAAAAAATGCAAAAAAAAAGGAATGGTCTGGTTAGCTGAGGCCTTGATGCTGAAGAAGAAAGGACATTTTCAAGGTGGGCAGCCACGATTACTAGGTCAGCAAGGACAAGTTATGAGAAAACAAAATAGACCAAAATTGGAACGGAGACCCAAATATCCAGAAGCCTCTCCATCAGTCAGATTTGCAACAAAAATTTATATGGAAAAAAAATTCCAGTGAAATAGTGAATACTCTAAGCATAGTAGTGTTTGCAAAATGACAAAATTTATAAAACTTAAAAGTTGTACTTCAAGAGTTAAGATGTAATGCTGTTTAAGAGTTAAAGACATACATAATGGCACCAGAAGGACATATTATTACAACAGTTAACTTTAGGGGATCTCAGATTTAAGTAAAAAAACCTTCTACTCATATTAATATCTAATGATCTCAATGTAAAATATTCACATCTTAAATAATTCTAGCTAGTAAATAAGCCCTGGAGATTTATAAATATATATATAAAATATGTACGGCCATTATGTGTTCAGACAATGGGAAGAAAAATGCTATGCAATTATTTTCTCTTATCAAGAAGCTGTAATTTAAACATAAACCTGGAATACTCAAAATAAAGTTTGGGGTTACAAGATCAAGACATGGCAAGAAGTGTCCAGATTTCTGTGGATAATATGTTTTCAAAAGCTAATCTTAAGAATGAAATAAAGCATGAATGGCATGCTTTATGCATCTTGGTTATAAAACAACTGCAGTTGAAATTGCTTAAAGTAGAAGGTACAATGAATACTGTTGCTGTGTTAATTTTCAGAGAGATACAGGTGCTGACTACTAATAGCATCACAAATATGTACAGAATTGTTTTGATAGCTTTGTGCTCCCTGGGGAAAAGCACTATTCAATTTGCAGTCATAACTGCTTTGCCCAGACATCATCTGAAGACTGACACATCCACCCTTATGTGGGCTGTCGCTTAAAACACTGGTGACATTACTCCAGAGCCAGGCTAGGAAAATTTCTCCATAGCCGACCCCGGTGCGGTGCTGCCCAGGGCCCAGATACAAGCGCGGGTCTGAGCAGGGGAAGGCTGGCATTGCATGAGACCAAGGACTCTGGGCAACTGATCATTTGCTCCAAACTGGACGAGTCCAGGTTCCAAGAGCAAAGAGGCATCACAAGTCCTACCTTACGTTTTGCTAGACACAAATGTAGCTTCTGAGAAGTGTGCAATTTTATGTAAGTAAATAAATGCACCCTAGCCCCCCTGCCAAAAAAAAGAGAGATGTGGAGGAGAGAAATGGCTGTTAAAATCAGCTGTTATGTATTACATGTAACAGACTTGATAAATATTTATAATTTTTACAAGTCATGCATTTAAGTAGAAATGAAACCAACCAAAATGAAATAGGCATGTGGATATGTGATTTTTAAATTAAAGTAATCTCAAAATTCAAATAAAATATGGAGAATAGCCTGGAGGTAGGGCAGTCTTCTGCGGGATGTATTTTTAGCCCTGTTTGCAAAAGAGAAAACTCAGGTATAGAGAAGTTAAGTAATTCACCCGAATTTGCCACATGGTTGCTAAGTTGCAGAGCCAGCATTTGAGCCTCGATCTCTGTTCCCAATGTCATGCTCTTTCTATTGCTCATAACTGTCCTAACAGGCCACTCAGATGGATACCCTGCTTATCACTTGCTGTGCATCTGCACTACTGCAGTGGATTCTTTATCTCCCTCCTTGTCTCCTCTTTTCTCCTCCTTAGCTACCAGGGCACTTATCCAGTTCCCACCACATCCATTAGCTCAAGGCCACACATTTAAGTTCAACTGTATTTCCCCTCTCCTCCCTTCAAGGAGTCTACTCCATCCAGGCTATTTACCGCCCACAGATGTAACCCTTATCCAGGCTCCAGACATTTCTTCCACCTGAAAAGAATGCCAGCTGACTCCCTCCTCCCACAGCCATTCAATTCACAGACTTTGTCGTCAAAGACGCACATCCAGGTTCACCTTCTTCCTGGAACCCTGTACACTTAACTACAGTCCGTCCGCCCCCTCCGTCTGGACTACAATAGCACTCCCAAGCTGAGTGATTTCTGTGCCACCCCACACTGTCTCTAGGCAGCAGCTGGTCATGTGTCTGATTTTCTCAGCAGGATGCTGTAAGTTCCTTCCCAGGTCCAGGCCACTGAATCTTTCATGTTCTTGCATTTCAAAGCAACCAGAACATCAGAGAGTCTCAATAAATATGTATGGAGTTTTTGACTCCTCTCTTTCTGGGGAAAAGAAAAAGAGAGGAAGGAATGGGAGGAGGCAGATTACTCTCTGACCATTCTCGACAGTGCATGAAGGCCCGAGAAGGGGAGATAAGATGTCCTTGGTGGGTATTTTGAATATATGGGAACTTACTGAACTCAAGTATTGTGTCTATGTTTTTGGACTCACCTGACATGCTTTCAGAGATGATAGTTGTATTAAAAAACCTTCAATGTCAAATAAATTTAGATAATACATATAAAATGACATTAAACGGGTCTCACTGCTGCAGGACTTCTAGATTTTGGTAGGTTCATATCCATTACAAATCACTGCCTAGAGCCTACATAGTCCACATTTCCCAAACTTGTTTGACCACAGAGTTCTTTTGGTAAGGAGAATCTTGTAGGAGTAATGTTCATATGAACACTCTTTGAGCTATGTTGGAATGATCCTCCCAGCACACTCATAGTAAGTGGTGCTCTTCCATTAACCAACAACATATCTTGTACATATTTTTTATACATAGTGACTTTGCATGCTTATTGTGGCCTTGAGAAGACTATTCTAGACCTTAGATTTTTCGCTCATATTCAGTCCAGAACTGGTTGATGTTTGAGGGGTGATGGTGATGATAGGAAAATTGTAATTGGTTTAGGACTGAGAACCTGTAAGAGAGGAAGGAACCTGTCACGTACTGAATGCCTGAAGGTTAACTTAAACAACCTTGTAAGGTGTTCTCCAACTGGCATTGACATGTTTGCCCTCCATCTCAAATGTCAGCTCCCACTCTCCACCTAGTTAGCTCTTCAGTTCATCCTTGGAGACTCAAGGCTAACATTTCCTTCTTTCAGAAAACTGTCCCAGATCTCTCCCAGGCCATGGTAGGTGACATTTTCCCTGTCCCCTTTCTCTACCTTGAGCTTACCTATACCTACTGCCTGGCTTTAGTGGACAAGTTACACACATGCTGTTCCATAACTGTCTTCCTCATTGGACTACGAACTACTTGAAATAGCCCAAAGTTATTTCCTTCCCTTTTGCGTCCTCAACACCTAGCACATAGCAGGTGTTCAATAAAAGAAGATCATCATAACCAGCAGAATGGAAGGAAACTTTTGAGAGTAGGCAAGCGCTTTCAGCCACTTTGCTCACTGCTAAATCTCCATCGTTTAGTACAGGCAGTTCCTGGAAAAGAATCTATTAGGTGAGCAATGCAACGTTATTTAACTCCTGGTCTCTCACTTAAACTAAAATAATCTACAAGGTACATTTTATTCTTCTCAATCCACAAACAGGAAATTAAGGCTTAAGAAAGATTAGGTGATGTTCCAGGAATTACGGCGTGTGTGTAGTGTAATAGAGATGGGAACCTCCTTGTGCTCCTCCAGTTTCAGGCAAGGGGTAATGCTGCTTATAGTTGAGCACAGGTCACACAGAGTCTCCAGCCCACCTTGTCTGATTAAACTTGCCTCAAATCCCAAATCCCTGGACAAAAGCTCTCCCTTCTCTTACACAGAGTCCCACGAGCTTCCTCCTCTTTCTTTGCTGTTTCTCTTCAGTGTCAACTCAGCCTGACATTTCAGTTGGGGTCAATCTGGCCTCCAAACTCAGTCCCTTCACTGGGTTAAAACAAAACAAAGAAAATCTCTTTGTCTCAGCATTTTATGCCTTCAGTAACTTTATTAAAGATTAGAGGGAGAAGGTGATTTATAGGGTGGAATGACCCTGAAGACCAAGTTGACTCCTTACACACACACACACACACACACTCCCAAAGCAACCAGCATATTCTTGCCCTCACCTGTGTAGTAGAGATCACAGATTAGTTCCACCCAAACCAGGGCTCCTTAAAGTCTCACCTTCTAAATAAGTAGCCTTATCAAAAATTTTCTTGCAGGCAGGCTCTCCCTGAAAGAAATTCTGGTGAAAACAGTTATGGTGAATACAGTATGATTAAAATTTCAGTGACCAGAAGATTGTAGTTTTTAAGAGCAAGAAGCCTATTCCCTCACAAGTGACATTGGGAAGTCCTTTTCTATCTATGCCTGGCATAGCTTTGTGAACATATGCCTATGCAGAGCTTTAATTCTGAGAGAGTGTTAGATAAGAATAATCACCAGAGAAGCAACTGTTGTATAAATTATTAATTTTATTCTTCCAATAATATGGCCAAAGATAATGGCCTCACTGACTTCAGCCTTGCCTCCTTCAATACCATTTATTACAGAGCCCTAGAATTTTCCATCTAAATAAGATCAGATCCCATATCACACAGTACTCTGAACCACTCAGTGGTTCCTACTCTTGAAGGTTCAGTCCAAAGCCCCTACCTGCAGATGGTTGACAAGACTTCCATGGCCAGCGTCTGTGGATTTCTGCAGCCTCTTTCCCCCTGAGCAAGGCCCTGCTCATGGTAGTTCCTTTCTCCACATACACATGCACACATATCTTACTGAATATAGGCCCATATGTTTGCTCATATTGTTTTCCCTTAAAAATCCTCCTTACCCCCTCTTATCTACTGTTTCAGGCTCTGCCTCTGTCCCAGCCTGGCTTAAATAGCTCTCTTTCGCTTTCCCACAGCCCGTGTTATTTTATTCCAGAATGCTGTCTAGTATAGTACACTGACATTCACTCCACACTGGACACCAGGGTTTCCTAGGGTAGGAGACACGTTCTTTTAATCATCTTGTTTTTACAGTCTCTGTTAAGTACATGACACATAGTTAGTGCTAAATAAACTACTGAAGCTACTAGAAGTTGACTTGCTGATGGTGCTAGAAGTCACTGAAACCCAATCTTGCATTTGTTTCATTTTAAAGTTCTACTAGAGCCTTAGGCAAAGCACTAGGAAAAAATCATAGATTGTTAGAAGATAAAAGGAAAAAACTCACAAAATGATGCACGTCTTCCCTTTGGAGGATTTTTGAAGTACTAAGTGAGATTTTATGTATTTCATAAGATTTTAAAGTATTTCGCAACAAGAACTTTGATGCCAGAAATACACTTGGACATGAGAGCAACTTGCCACTGGCAAGCTCTGCTTAAACCTGTTACATGTACACATTGAAAGTGAATCCAGCTCCTTCATGTATTTCCCATCAGATAAAGTGCATGGAGGGGGGGAAATGTCAGCAAAAGTTAGAACCAACCGGCACAAATCTTTTACTGTGGCGAACTCAGGGAGTGACTAACTGGAAGCAATACGTGGTGACATAGAAATCATTTCTCTCCAGCTCTGCCTACTTCAGATACCATCGACTCCATCCTTAGGAGCAAAGAAGACATTTGTGCGGGAATTAGGAGAGGAGAAGCTGGAATTGGTCAGGAAGATATATAAGCATTTGCTCTTAGGAGCTGTTTAGTGAAGTGGTGTTTGTTCATTTTTAATTTTAAGAAAAACCTAAATCAGCTGTTATAGTTTATATTTATTTTTTAATTAAGTGTAAGCAAATGGTGTTCATAGTAAGTGATTTTGGGGGTCCCGTTCTCTTCATTTATACCAATAGGCCCATCTAAATATTATGACAAACTTACACAGATCTTTAGTCATTCAAGAGTTGGCAAAGAAGCCAACATCCACAGTTACACATCATGTAGAGTGGATCCTTTTACCTCAATGGTCAACATTGCTTAAGTTGTGGGTAAAAGTAATTGCTAAACATTTCACAAGAAAACGACCTCAACCCCTAGCTAACTGCTGTGGCTCTGAGGCGATTACTTTTTTCCTTTGGAAAGGAAAGCTGCTGCTTCAGCATCTTCTCCTTGGAGCCCCTGGCACCATTTCAGGCCATGTGTCAGGGGAACCCTTGATCGCATCACAATGACGGAAGCCAAGTGCTGGCCTGCAAGAATTGAGAACTGTTTGTTCACAGAAGATCCTGAGTAGAACCAAGGATGTTACATAGTTCAAGGGTGCCCTAAAGAAAACCATTGCTGCTGTCAGAGGGGACTTCCAAAGGCTCCAGTTATTTCACAGTCGTCGTTCCATAGCGCTCTCCTAGCTTCTATGAAATTTCACCAACAGTTGTTGATTGGGAGTTTTTCTCCCTGTAATTCCTTGATTTAGCAAGATTTTGGACAGTTAAATAGAAGAGTTTTCATACATTTTCAGGGAGTGCCACAGTGAATACTACTCTCTAGGGAGAAAGGTATATTATTAATGAATACAGTTTGTGTTTTTGGTAAAATCCAAAATTAAACGAGCTCACTGTTTGTGTCCTGCTGTCGATGACATTTAGGTGTGTTGTTTGGTGTGGTGGTTCAATTTCCTGTAAGATAGTTGGCAACTTCACATTGTGGCTTTTTAGTAGGGATAAAAAAAGGTCACTCACTCAATTTCTTAGAACATTTGGGGTTAAAATTCCTAAAAGTTAAGCTTTAATAATGACCCTGAAAAACTGTGGTTAGCCATATTGCCTATAAACCTAAGAATCTGGAAAAAATAGTATTAGCTCTACGCTAATATCAACAATAATTCTTTATTTGAGCCACAATTTTATAGAACAAACTGTTCTTTACTGTTATTAGTGTAATTATTTTCTTACTTATTGGTAAGTAGATGTGATCTGTTCTTTTTTTTTTTTCATTCTCCAGATTTATATGGTACATGCAGAAGATGTTAGAACATAAAATACATCTATTACGACATTATGATGGCACCAAATGTTGATTGTCAAAATAGCTTATCTATGATTTGGACATAAAGTAGATCTTCTGAAATAAGTTGTCCCTATTGTCCCCATACTCCCTTCTTCAGAGCAAGTCCTGTATTTAAGTGCATACTGTTTTCAAGCATTGGAACTTTGCTGAATTACATTTCTGTTACTATTAAAAAATAAACAGTGAAATATAACATGTGGTGCCATATCCTGTTAGGCCCAAGGCCTGTATTTTTGAAAAGCTTTGAGAAGTTGGTGAAGATGGGAGGGGATTACTTACAGGGGAGCTCAGACTTTGGAAGAATTGGAGTGCAGGGGAGAGAAACATGGAAAGCCAAGCCTTAGCGGAACGGAGAGGGAATTCTGGCTTCCCATGTAACCAGTGACTGGAACGATGACAGGGGGAAAAAATCTTTGACACAGTGGTTTCGCATCTTTAATCCGTTCGCTGTGCTAACGATGGACAGATTACCCAAAACAAGTCAATTTATTCTTAAAATATCCTACATCCCTGTTTTATACAATAGAGAGATGAAAAAAAAGCAAAAACAAAACCATATAGCCCTGGGTGGGTGGTTCAGGTCGTTGGAGCATCATCTCATACACCAAAAGGTTGCGGGTTCAATTCTCAGTCAGGGCACAAGCCTAAATTTCAGGTTCGATCCCCAGTCAGGCACATATGGGAGGCAACCAATTGATGTTTCTCACATCAGCGTTTCTCCCCCCTTCACCCCTTCCTCTCACTCTAAAATCAATGGGAACATATCCTCAGGTAGGGATGAAAAGTAAACAGAAACCTACAATAGATGTACCACCATCACAACCAGGTACTGCTGTGCTTGCATATGGAAGATATTAAGTACAGTGAAGATGTGTTATGGTCATCGGCTTAATTATTGTTTGTGATCTTAAGGGTATGGGATTACAAGGGACTTTGCATCTTTGTGTAATGTTTCAATTTTTATAACAAGCCTGTTATATTTTTGTATTCTTATAATCGGGGCAAGGCTATACAGATAAAATATTTTATACTTACTATTTAAAATTATCTTTAAGGTTGTTCCTTTTGTTAGGGATAAAGCTCCAGCCTTACACTTTATAACTCACCCGGCAAGGTTGAGGCAGCTGTTTGTTCACCTCAAGTATATATTTACAGAGACTGGCTGGTGTAACGGGGGGGAAACACAGTTGAGTAAAAGGCCAATTTTAACCTAGAGCTCTCAAAAGTGCATTGCAGCAGCTCAAGAATCCTTGATGACAATGAGCCACGTGGTACATGTAACAAACACTTTGAGAGTTATCCGTAACTTCTACAAATGTTATGGGAAAACCTACCTGGAAAATCCCAGGAGCCCGCGATTCCGTCGGCGAAGTTGTTTGTTGTGCAGCTGATGGGTTACAGAGCCCAGATTTCCCAGGCAGAGCTTCTTCCCCTCTAATGCCTGTAGATTCCAAGGCAAAGAAAAGCCATCTCACCAACCTCATGGACGCTTTTCGGTGTGTTGTGTTCTTTCTAATTGAAAATAACGATGTTTTGTAAGGTGGGCTCTTGAGGGTGCGGGTTACTTTTCCGCTTGGAGAAGCTGGCTCGCCCGCAAGCTGGCGCAGCGCAGCCCCGCGGTGGTGCGTGCGGGGAGCGCGGGTCCCCGTCACCGCCGTAAGCGGAGCCGGCCTCGTGCATGGCCTCCCCTTTCTCACGTTCATCGCTCGCCCTGCGCGCGCCAGCAGACGCGCCCTGCCAGGCTCTCCTGGGCATCGCAAGGGCACCCTGGTCTGATGTGCATTCCCACGGGCGACAGGAGCCCGCATGCGGGACGTGGGTAAACTGCCCCTGCTGCGTGGCGCGCTCACGTGTCTAGTGCTTTAAGGTAACTCAGACAATTCCGAGCGTGAAATTGCAGCGCGGTGCCCACCCCAGGACTTCCGAAGCGGTCCTGCCCGCAGCGCTGCGTGCCTCTGTCCGCCCCAAAACTGAGCGCCCGGGACTCAGCAGGGCTGGGCACCGAAAAGGCCTGGTCTCCACAGACCGGCGTTCACGCCCCCAACCGCTCTGTCCGCCTGGAGGGAGGCACATCCTAAGCCCTCAGAGACCGGGGCTCCGAAGCCCTAAAGCCCAAACGCTCAGAAACGGTTGCGCGGGTCCTAAGTAACCCTGTTCGTGCAGCCCGTCGGGCTATCCCGCGAAACCTCCCAGGAAGCTGCGGGTGGTGGAGAAGACGAGGCGGTGGCAACCGGGGCGCCCGGGGAGGGGCGGCGGCTCCCCGGCGCTCGGGGGCCCGCGGGGCAGGTGCGCGGCCGCGCGCGTGCGCGCCAGGTCCCGCCTGAGCCCCGCGGCCGGCGCGACCCCGGGCGGCGGGCGGGCGGCGGGCGCTCCACGCCGGGTTTTCCGCCGCTCCCCTCGCACAGACCCACCGCAGCCCCACAGTCGCTCGCGCCCGCGCCCCCTCTCCCCTCCCCTCCCCCCTCCCCCCGGCTCGGCTTCAAAGCGAGCGGCGCGGGGCTGCTCAGGGTGATGCCACGGCCAGGCGGCGGGGCTGCCGGGACGCAGGCTGCGGGGAAGGGCGCGGCGGGGGCCCCGGGCGCGCTCGGGCCATTCGGAACCCGTCAGTGAGGGGGCCGAGAGGGGCGTGAGGGGGAGCGTTCCCGGAAAGCCGCGGCGATGGAGCGGCGCTGCGCCCGCCGCCCGAGGAGTTGAGAAAGAAAACAGGAAGCGCGGTGGCCGCGCACCCGCCGCGGCTGATTCATTCGCTTTGAGCCGAGGCTCCGCAGGCGGGGCGGGCGCGGAGCCGCGGCTCGGGGCTGGCCGCCGGGGCGACCGGGCGGCGGACCAGACGCTCCCTCCGCGGGGCGGGCTCCGGGCGCACGCGCCACCCCCTTCGTCATCCTCCGGCCCTGGGACTCCGGCCCGCCGCCCGTCTCGGAGCCGCGCCGTGCTTTCATTGTGTGTGTCTCCGCGTAAAAGTTGGCTCGCCGCACTCCGCGCGCCCTCCCCGGACGCCGAGCTGAGACGCCAAGCTGGAGAGCCCGTGCTCGCCCGCGGCCGGCTGCCCCGCTCGCAGAGCCCCGGCCCCCCTCGCGGTGCCCGGCTCGGCAATATGAAGGAGCAGCCCTCATGTGCGGGCACCGGGCGTCCGAGCATGGCGGGGTACGGCAGGATGGCCCCCTTTGACCTCGCCGGCAGCCCCGTGAAGCGCCTGAGAACTGAGTCCCCCTTTCCCTATCTCTTCGCAGAGGAGGCCTACCAGAAACTGGCCAGCGAGACCCTGGAGGAGCTGGACTGGTGTCTGGACCAGCTAGAGACCCTGCAGACCAGGCACTCCGTCAGTGAGATGGCCTCCAACAAGGTAAGCCCCTGCCCTGCTCGCACCGAGCCCGCGCTGGCGAAGCCCCCGGCCCCGCGGGCCTGGGGAATGCACACGGAGGCTTGTTACACTTACCGCATGCTGGCGGTTCGGCTCCCTCCGAGGGAGGTGCCTGATTCCGTGCCTTCCCTCTCTCCCATTCACTCCAGATAAATTTAACATTTTGCAAGAGTAGCTTTGACATAGTTTGATTGCAGTACCACCAGCACACAGTGCGTGGGTTTTTTATTCGGGGTGGGGGGAGGGCTGGATGGGGAGACCGGTGACAGTTTGCCCTTGCAGCGGAAACCCAGCCCATGGGCATTACATGTTTAAGGGTATTCTTGGGATTCCCAGTTGGAAATAAGAGTTGCTAGAGGTCAATGGAATCTCTTGGATGTCACCACCTACCTCACTCAAACTGAACTTGGAACCTTAGCACTCATTTATCTGGTTGTCAGGGCACCCTGTAAAAACTGAGCCTTTATGCCCACTTGGCCATACCTGTGCAGAGGAAACGTCAGCAAAGTTAGAAAATTCGTTGTGATCTTTACCTTTGTTCCCTTGAGTCTTGGAGAGAAAGTCCAGTTTTCCGAGGTCATTTAGTTGCAGTGATGCTTGGATGGGCTGTTTGTGGCATATACACCAAAGTGCTCGTCTTGGTGGTTAATGGAGTTGGGGGCTGAGAAGTAACCTTCAGCCTGACACAGCTGTAAAGCAAGGTAGAGTGTTGCCTGTTTTGCTGTATTTCTGGGAATTCCCAGGTTTTGTCTTTAGTCGTGTAAGAAAATAATTGATTATGTATGTTTTTATGAGTATTGGCTGAAGGCATAGGAAAGGAAGCATGTCCATGTTGGATGCAAATAGCCTAAGGACTGTAACTTTGTGTAACAATTAGAAACAGTTGCCTCTTAAAGATATTCAAATTTTTAGCCACTTACTTACAAGGTCAGGAACGTTATATATACCATTTTACTGTTTCTGTGCACATATCTGTCAAAGGGTGATGCTTTTTTTATCTTTTAGCTTACTGTAGTTCTCATCCCACCTGTTATTTTCTCATGCAGTTTTTAAAGATACTATAGCTTATCAGCCACTTATTTGTTGACAGTGCTCATATAGACAGCATTGCTTTTAAGTGAAACATTACCTGCAAATAAACAAAAGGGACTCCCCAGTCACTGTCTGCAGGCACTAACCTACCCATAAGCACACTGACCTACCCATATAAACACTAGTGATCAAATGTGAATTTTTATTTCTTTATGTATATTTACTTGGTCATTTGGGACTCATTTCTAAATTTTGTATGGCTTCTCATCAAAATGATTGATTTTTTGCTCTCTTACTCCCTGCTGTGGCATTAGGCGCCATTGTTCTCATCTGGCTAGCGAATTCTTAGTTCATTTATTAAATTTCTAAAATACAAATTGTCCTTTCATAATTTTAATCATAATAGCAGTAGCCATAAGCTGAGTGTCTCCATTGTCCTGTCTGCTGAATGGGACTATTCTGAAGTGGGCCTGAGTTCTTAATTCTCTTCTCTGGTTAATTCTGTGTAGTAAAAGAAAGAACAAAATCTGAGGGTACCTAAAGAGATGTGCAAGCAATTGCTTATGTTTTCAAGATGATTTCACTGTACTTTTTCAGCAAAATGAACCCAAGTAGCTACAATTACTTTCCCCAAAAATCCATACTCTTAATGATGAGACCTGTTTTTCATTTAAAGATTAACATGAAATCTAATAATGTATTATACATGACAACTCTCAAGGAATTATCTACATTTTAAGACAAAAAGTAAATAAAACTTTAGGTCACAATAGACTCAAAATGATTCATTTCCTTTAAAGGCATCATATAAGAAAGGGATTTTCTTTTTAATTTTCGTTGTGAAGGACTGTAAATTAGACTTTACATTAATATACAGACAGGTTTATTATGGGAGGTGAATTTATTTGGTTGAGGAAAGACTTTTTCAAAATGTAGTCATTCTAGGAGTGTCTGTGTCTTAAGGTTGAATGATTACTCACAGGACACTTATTTTTAATTAAAAAATTTTGACTCGGATGAAGCTGTTGCTTAAACCTCTAATGTCTAAGCCGTTCATTTTTTAACCCATTCATTTCTAAATGAGTGCTAAGCTCATGTGACTTTTTATAGATGAAAAAGGATTAGCATAAAAGGGGGGGGGAAAGCTCTGGGTAAGGGTTGTAAAGTGACCCTTCTGCTTGATAACAAGGGCAGAACAAGTCACATCCACATGAGTTGGAGCAGCTGATCTGAAGGTCCCCGTGAGTGAACCTAAGTCTGAACTGGAATAGTGACAGCTTGTATCACACGTCCACTAGGTGGTTTGATATCTCGAGTATGAATGACTAAGTCTGAAACGTAGCTTTGGGTTATTTTTTACCATCCTTCCTTTTTTTTTTTTTTTTTACATGTACTTGTTTGAACCAACCAGTGTTTTCAGGTTTTCTTTTTGCCTTTGAAAAATCATTACATTTCTCTGTTTTCTTCTCTCTTGAGGTTTTTAATATTTTACTCTAATAGACTTAAATAATAAAAATACTAGTAAAGACCAGGATTTGTAAGGATTACACAGAGAACTGTACAAATAATCACCGTATCTCTCTGGTGATTATTATGAAGATGGATTTGGGTGTCAGGAAGAAGGAAATTGATTCTTCAAACCCATTTAGCTAATTGGGTTAACAGATTCTTCATGTTTTAAAAATCTTAATGAAGAGAATCTAAATTATTAGTAGTTTTTAAGTGATGCTTTAAGAAGCAACTGTCTATATTTTCTGATTGGTATTATAATGTGCATAATGCTTATTGATGGTATTACGATACGGAAGTTATTAAATTCTTGTCCACGGCCCAAGTTGGTGGTAATACAGGTAGGATGCTTGTACCGAGTAAGAGACTCCAGATGGCATTTAATTTGAGTGGTTAACTCTACAGCATTTGCCCTCATAAACACATTAATCTGCCTGAGATTTGTGCAGATTTTCTTTGGAGCCTCATTGCTACAGTTGAGGGAGATTTTTGGTGAGGTCTCAAAGCTTTGGAGGCAGACAGACCTGGAAGTTGAATCATAATTTTGTTCCTTGTTAGCTGAGTTACATTAGAGAAATGACTAATTTTTTTAGCTTCAATTTCCTTAGCGTAAGATGGACACAGTATCTGTTTTGAAAGATTAATGCAGGAATTTGAAAGAATAAAATAGCTAGCTAATAAATAGTGCCTGATAATAGTAGGCACTTATTTGAGGTTTAGGTCAAACTTCATTGGTTGCTTACTTGGCTAAAATATCTTTTTTAACATTCAGTTGTAATTTATGCTTGACATTTTAAGTTTCATGGATTTTCATAATATAATTATTAAATAATTGTTTTTAATGTACATTTATATATTATAAAAATCCTTAAATTATATTTACACTTTTTTGGTACAATTTAGACATAAACATTTTGAAGTTCTAATTAGAAGTTTAGTCTTTTTCTTAAATTCCAGTTACAGAATTCAAGACAGAGAGCCAAATACTCTCTTGTTTTACTCTAAAACTGAAAACACAGTTCCTATTAATTTTTAGAACATGTAAAACAACCTGGGATTGGTGGGCACATTACTATTCTTTTGTACAGATTTTGCAAAGCTAAAATACCCTTTTAGATATCTTTAATGCAGAGTGGCTTCTCGGTATTTTTGGTTACGTTCTCTTCTGGAAAGTCAATTGAGGATTCAAAGAGGAGAGGCCTGGAATCTAAGCCTCAGGGTTTTCAAAGATTATGCTATGGGACCCTATAGCTTTATCCACTTGTGACCTAATCATGCCCGTTTCACCAGGCCTTCAGTGTAAGTGCAGTGATGTTTGAAGGAGGAAACAAAATCATTTTGATTTCCCCTCAAAATATACCACTCTAAAAATGTGGGGGTTTTCCTTCCTGTCTAATGTTGGGGCAGTTCCTTGTCTTGTCATTGCTGGAAACTGCTTGTGCTTTAAGCCGAAAGTCCATCTTGAAGTTAGGATTCAAGCATCCTTCTCAGAGACTGAAGGTTTTTCCTTTTAGTTCATTCCAGATACATATAGGCCACCATCGCAGATGTGATCATTACTTTATGGAATTTAGTTTTTCTATTTGGTGTTTTTTTAAATATCTCTATCATGCTTCTGTTGCCTGTAAATTGAGTTGCTTCTCTGGGGTGCTTTTTCTTGGTGTTTTCATTGTCTGCTCCCCCTGCTGCCGTTTAATAGTTAGTGCATACATGACCTATACTAGAGCTTTCTGTGACTGCTGATGTATTTTCCTCTGGGAACGAGGGTTGCTGGAATGAATATAGGGTGGTCACAGAAGTAGCTAAACCCTAAGGTATTTGAGCACTGCCTGAACATAACAGAAATGAATGTTTAACTTTTGCTAAGAAGCAAGCTGAAGTTAGTTGGAAAAGGCATTTTAATTTTATGGAGAACAAGTCATTTTCTGCATTAAAATTTATTGATACAGTCATCAGAAAATTGTTAAGAATTAATAAACATGCCTAAAGAAAAACGTTAAATTTTAAAAGAAGGTATTTTCTGTAACTGTAGAAACAACTTATTCCTGTTTTGAGTTTCCTTTTTCAGCTACTTAATAAAAGTAGATTTGGCAAAGATTTATGCAGTTCACATGTGTGCCGTAGTAATTATGAAGGATTGAGAATGCTTATTTTTATGATGAATGTTAGGAAAAATACTTTCTTTGTTTTTATTTTAAGTAATAATAGAAAAAGGGAACTACTTTGAACAGAAATTTGATGTTTCATTGAATAGTAAAGCCCTTGACTTTAATAAAACACTATGTATTAAAACACATCTTAAGTTGTCTCTATGACCATCAGCTCAGTTTTTGTACCAGCTCAGTATTTAGTGGCAGTAAGCTTTAATATCCCTAGCAATTTAATTTATCAAAAACTTCTAGTTTTGTGATTCAGTAAACTAGAGAAATTATTTCCAGTTATTACATTTTGATTTAATTATAGGATAGAGGTAACTTCCTTCTCAAAGCATTATGAACTATGGTTTTGTTTTTCTGGGGCGGGGGGGGGGGGCGGGTTGTGGTTGGTTTGTCTTGGTTTTGTCTTTTGTTTGTTTGTTTGTTTGTTTCATTTCAAAACAAAAGTCTTGGCCAAGATAAAATAGCACTTTTCCCAGTGTTATGGATAGATTAAACACACTTTTTTCCCCAAATAGCCAGAGTGATACATAATGCATTTGTTCAATTTAAAAAGATTTCTTATAGTCACATAAATTGTAGCTATTACCTAAGATACACATCTGGCAGATGTGAAATGCTGTAAATGTTAGGATTTTCTAGAATCTGATTTTCTCTTTTTCAGAAAGAGACCAACCCTCTAAAACTACAAATAGCTGGGGCTTATTTTGTGACGGCATAGCTCTGCCAGGGTGGCAGTGCTATACCTGGCTATTTGTTGTGATCATTTCATTGGCACTATTAGTCTGTGATCTCTCTAGGAAATAGAGATGGGTAGTCCTTTATTTGAATATTCACACTAGCTTTAAAAGACATTTCAAGAAGGCATTTTCTTTTATTCACTCTAATAGGGTGGGTAGTGAGTCTAGATATTTGATTAAACATCAAACAATTCTGCTCTGTTCATCAAGCAATTAGTTAAATTGCTCTCTCTCCCTCTCCCTTCCTCTCTCTGAAATCAGTAAAGATACATTTTTTTTAAAAAAGAAATTAGTTAAAGTGTGTGATAATAGGTTAATCATTCTTTATACTTAGAAAACTTTATCTTTAAGGAAATACTTTTCTTTATTAGCTTTTATTATCCTGGGCTTTTTGTTATTGTTTTGCTATACTTTGTTTACCTGGATGAGGGTGGATATCACTCCTTGGGCAGCTTGTATACCCGTGGTGCCCATGACAGCTTTGTAGAGTGGAAAGAACATAGATGTCTTTTGTCGCGTGAACTTGGTCTCATATTACAGCTCTGCTGCTTCCTGCCTAATATATTGGGCAACATGCCTCACTTCTCTGAATCTCAATTTCTTCATTTATAAATGGGGATAATAAAAGGGGAAAATAAAATTAGAAGGTTGTTGAGAACATCAGACATAATGTATGCAAAGCTCAGTTTGGTGCATACTGGGTGGTCAATAAATTACATGTAAGTTTTTCAATGTCTAGAATATGTTTTAAAAAAGAGATTGAGGAAAACCACATGCCATATACTCCTTGCAATATAAGAAAATAATATTTCTTACAAGAAAAACATGACCTTTCTATTTCGTAATAAATAACAGTCTAAATTAGTGTTGTTCATACTTTCTGTGTCCATTCATAATTGTTACAGGTTGAATGTTTTTATTTAAAGCATTTATTTTTTAATTGTAAATACCCACCTGAATGCCTCATCTTAAGCAAGGACATACATAAAATCATGGATTTGAAGCCCTAGTATACATTAAAATTAAGATGTAATACAATGAGAAAATGTTCATCTATACTACCTTATAAAGCATTTTGCTTACCACTCATGTACGCTGGGCATACTTTTGGATATACTATTCTAAATTGGCAGCAAGAACAATTTTGTGAGTCATTTTTGATTAGAAAATTTTGTTTTAAATAACCTATGATTCTCCTTCTCTGCCATTAATGGGATCTCCCCACTAGAGGAGAAAATGCCAGATTTCATCTTCAGAAGACACTCATTCATTAGACATTCATTCCTCAGGCAGAACAGTCTATGGATTTAGAGCACCCTCTTGGGTTGGATTCACTCTCTGCCTTTTATTAGATGTCAATTGGACAACTTACCGTAATTCTGTGCTTCAGTTTTCTCATCTGTTAAATAGTAGCTGTGACAATTTAATGAATTAAAAGATGGAAACTGTCTAGACAGAGTCAGGGACATAGTAGGTACTCATTAATGTCAAATCATTTATTTCTATCTATAAAGGAATACCATCTGTCTTTTCTTATTTGGGGGGCGGGGGCTAGAGATGTTTCTTTGCCATCCTGAAGCCTACACTTCCAATGAGCTTTTAAGAGGGAATGGTGGCCTAATGATGTTGATGCTAACCAAAGAGGACTGTTGGAATTTTTCACTTACTTTGCTTCCCACCAATGACTTTTCAAGGAGTTTGCCTTTTGTTTCTTTATGTAATTTTACAGAACAGCCTATCTGTCTGGCCTGAAGTTTTACCAGAATATCTAAAACACTCTGAGCTGTTTCTAGGAGTACGTAAGTCATTAGAGAAAAGTTTAGCCAGTTATTTTCATAAATGAATATATCCCTGTTATTCTGAATGAGACTGAAAGTAACCCATATTAGTAAGAATCTCTTATTAATATTTAATGCTAAGAAAAGTCTATTAAGGACACAGCCTCTCGTTGCGCCCCTCAACATCTTAACTATCTAGTGTATGTACAAATGTTTCCCTGCTCTGTCAGCTGAGAGGGACTAAAGCAGTGACACCCCAAAGGCAATGAATATACCTCGCATCCTCAGCTTGGTTTCTAATACCATTGTCCAATCAAAGGTGTCGTAGGTTCTTGGAGAAATAGCTGATTCTGGAACTGGGAGAGGAAATGAGGCTGGAGCATGTTGTAGTGCCAGAGAGTAAAGTGCTCAAACAAACAAAACTCCTCATTGATGGGAACCTATCAAAGGGACACAAGGGCAAACTGGTGAAAGAGCTCCCAGTTATCAGACCTTGAAATATTTCATCAAGAAAATAAACAAGTACTGGACTATAACCCAAAATATAAAAAATTTTTAAAAATCTATGAGTTCATACTGATATAAATACTTAATTGAATAAATAATTAAACAGGGAGAACAGACAAATCTGTCCAGAAGGATCCCAAATAATTTATGTAGATGCTCAACCCTCAAGGAGGGAGAGCGTAAAACTACTCACTCCTTGAGTGTGTGCTGTGCACATTGACTTCCTTCCAAAAAGCACATTCAGTCTCATTCAGAAGAGTAATATGGAAAGAGGGAATAGATTACCTCTGTGGTGGAGGAACCCAACAAGCACACACTAATTCAGTCAGGTAGTCAAAGTTAACATCAGCAGTGATAAGCCATGTTGTAGTATATACCCTTATGATCTGATGAAAATGGTACTTTACATCTGTGGTCTTCCTACCGAAAACATACCACCTCACTCTAATCATGAGAAAAGCATCAGATGATTCCTAGTTGAGAGACATTCTACAAAATACCTGACCAGTACTCCTCAAAACTGTCAAGGCCATCAAACACTAGGAAAATCTGAAACTGGGACAGCCAAGAGGAGCCTGAGGAGACAACTGAATGTAATGTGCTCTCCTGGTTGGGATCCTGAAACAGAAAAAGAACATTAGGTGAAAATTAAGGAAATCTGAATAAAGTGTAGACTTTAGTTAATAATAATGTATCAATATTGGTCCAGTGATTGTGACAGATGTGCCGTAATGTGAGATGTTAATAATAGGTGAAGTTCGGTGTGGAGCATATAGAGACTCTCTGTATTTATCTTCCCAATTTTTCTACAACTCTAAAACTTTTCTAAAACAAAAAGTTTATTAAACAAATTTAACCAGCCTTTAGAGGCTATCTGGAATGCTACCTGCTCTATGAAGCCTTTTCTGTTGTATCTTCTCCCATGTCTTCCATCTCAGCCTCCCCTAAGTGGGTGTAATGTCTTTCTCCTTTGATCTTCCACAGTACGTTATTTGTAGTTCTCTTAACTCCTAGTACAATATTTATTTCTTTGTCCTGTTCTTATTACATTTACATTGTATATTAGGTCATTAGTCTTATTTCTCCAGCCTCAATAACATCAGACACAAGGTCTTATTGAGTAGGTACTTGATAAATATTGGATGAATTGTGTGAATGATATTATAGTGGTGATCCTTGAAATGCAGCTTTAAATGCTTCTGCTCTCAGTGCTATAGGAATCATTACTGATCAATCTTAGGACCTAAGGTCAAATTTACTTAAGAGGGCTTAGAAGATCAAAGTTCTTCCTTTATGGGTAATAGTTTCAATTTTATTGTTTGTCAGACCTTTTGCAAGGGAACTACTAAATATTTGGTCAAAGAATTGAAGAAATTTGTCCTAATTTTTCTGCTTAATGTCATTTGAGTGGAAGCAATATAAATTAATAAAATGAAAACATAATCTGTTTCTGCCTACTTAGTTCTTTGGTAGTTTTGGTAGTACTTAGCATGATCAATATTTCAAAGCATCATTGTTATTGTTATCCATTATAAGACCCAAGCCTGATGTGTTAGCACTAAAGAGGCAGAAGTGATCATTGGTCTAACTTATCTAGTCTAAGTTGAGAAATTAGGCCCAAAACTTGTCCAGGTCTACCTGTATAGTAAGAAATCTCCTGACTTCTTATGTAGATCACTTCCTAGAGTGTCTCTGCATCATTTTGGGTCATCTGTGTAGCCTTTTCCTCAACTCATATTCATAAATCATGGGTGAGAGATACACTTTTTTCTTTGTGTAGATAGAACTCAAGCCACGTTTCTGATAAGCAGATGGATTCGATAACTGTTCAAATACATAAACAGTGAATTTTCTATCATGCACTAGAAGAATTGATGAAACCTCTACAGGCCTTATAAGCCCAGACCAGTAAGTGTCAATATATCATTTTGTAGTTGTTGGTCACATAAATTAATATCATGTACATGATGTTTGTTCATGTAAATGCTATTTGCACCTTGGAGTCTGTGCATTATAGTTGATATCTTGAAAGAAAGGTGTTTTTCTTTCACTGACAAGAATCCTGATCATTTCCCATTTAAGAATCTCAGTTCTGCTTATAGACACTCATGTCTCAGAAATTGTAGCATAGTTTATGCTCAGATTAGTCTAATCTCATTTAAATTAAAAGTTTATAATATACAGACAAAAACCATACAGGCCATATTGAAGGCCTTAAACAGCTCTCTCCCCTCTGTATCTGCTTTAGCAGTAACATTCTTATTATAGGTTTGTTTCAACTAAAACTGACATATCTGAATACTTTCCATGCTACCCTGGGAAGAGAAAATGTGTTGGTTGGCATTTGCCTGTTCGGGAGCATCCCGTGCCGCTTCACCCAGGGCATGCTTGGGTTCCTGTCAGCATCTCTGGTCTGCTGCACTGTAATCCCTAGGGTGGCAGCCTCTGGTTTTTATTACTGGAAAGGAGTGTGCTGTGCAGACATAGGCACCATAATAGGAAACACCTCGGTCTGTCATAAACAGGTCTGGAGAGTAGAAAGCACAGGCCTGACGGGGAAGTGTCCATAGCAACCAGGCAAAGATGAGGTTGCTCTCGTGGAGTAAGGGCAGGCTGATAATTGTCTTCATTTCAGAAAATGACTGGCCGATTTAAGGCTGCTTTCCATTGTTGGCACAGCAGTTGCTTCATTTTTGTTTTAAACCTAAATATGAATAAAGGTATCTTAAATAATACTCTCCAGAATATTTTGAGAGGCTATATTAAAGTGTTCTTCTTTTGTGACTCTCTTTCAATCCTACCTGAACATTCCAGTCCAAACCCATTAGGGAGAAAGAACAGATATTTCATTACAGTGGGAAATTATTTTTCAAAAATCATAGAAAAATCAGATTATCATGTGCCTGTTTAAAGAATTACATATTATACTGAATTATATAAAAAAAATAAAAATTTATACCAAAGATGTTAAGTAGTTTCATTCTCATCAGAGCATATTGTTGAAACTGACTTGAAATAGTCAGTGGGAAAATTACCTGTTGCCTTCGCCTGGTTTTCAAACATGTTAACATTATCCACGTGGTACACATGAGCAGGCTTTGACCACTGGTCAGGAAAACACCGGTATGTACCTTACTTTCTAGTGGAAAGCATAATCCTGATGTTTTCTCACACCTCAAACCTTCCATTTCTAACCTGGTCCCAGAAGCAGTACACTACATGCCAAAACGATTTGTCTTATTCTTAAAGGGGAAAAATCGCTGCTCCGTTAAACTTGTCCAAGAGCCATATGCTTCTTAATAGAGGCAGAGATAATTATTTTTCTGAACGTAACATCTGTGGGGAAGGACAAGGAGATAGAAGAACAAGTATTTGTTCTCGGGCTGCATTTTCAGAATATGTCCTAATAATTTTTTAGTTTATTTCATGAGTTCTAGATTCCAAAATTGCAAGAGCAGTTTCAGCGAAATATAATTTCCAGAGGGGAATCCTGTAGTGCAGCTTATTCTGCCTTCCTTGTTGTCTGTGTCATGTTGGGATGGGAGCAGAAAGGACCTAGCTCCTAGATCCTAGATCCTAGATCCTAGGAAGGGTAGGCTGGTGAGACACATGTTAGGTTGGGAGTCAGCTTACCAGGCAGGTAGTTAATAGGACACAAACATAAACTAAAAGGTAATGGATGGGGTCAGTGGTGTCAGAAGACCGGTAGACTAAAGCAGACCTGAGATTCCGAGCTGATGGGATTTGGAGGGGCAGGTGAGTAGAATTGGGTGGGATAACGCTTGATTATAGTGGGGAGGGATGCAGCAGATAGAATAAACTCAGGGAAGGTTTAAGCAGGTGTCAATTTTTAAATGGCCTATTGCTATGGGGTTGCCTTTGGGGCGGGGGCTGGGGCGGAAAGATGAACTTGTGACTAGAGTGAGAATTGAAGATGGAAGGAAAGAGAGGTAGAGCGAAAACTGTATTAGACAGTGAGGTGAGGAAGGAGAAGAGATGGAGAAGGAGGGATATCTGACAGGGCTGGCCTGGGATCTGGTCTGTCCTTGGCTGGAGGCAGACTGACAAGTTTGTGTTCCTGCCCACTTTATACCTCAGGGTTCGTATGTTGAAATCTGTTTAGAATGAACCCTGGGGACATCCTTGAAAGAGAAAAGAAGTCCTCTGATCAGCATGAGAATGTGACTGTTTAGGGGAAGACAGTCAGCTGTGGGAATGAGGGAGGTGGGGAGTTCTGACTGGAGAGGGGAGATTTATCGACAGACTGTATTTCTGAGGCTTGAGTCTTTTTTAGCACCAATAAATAGATGGCGTCACCTCCTTCACCTGTTGCCTCCTTGAGTCAAGGCCCAGTAACAGCATGAGTGGTCTGTCACATCCACCTGCTGGGCTATCCCCTAAGGAACCTGTTGTCTGGGAGTGAGAGAATGGGGCAGCAAGGTACAAGCTGGAACAGGGTGAAGAGAGACTCAAAATCAGTATAAGTTGATTCACTGTAGTATTTCATGAGTAATTACTAGATGCCAAAAGGGCAAAGTAGAACAGAATAGCAAATGATTCTGCTTTAAAATCCTCCTTATTCCAGTGAGCTTAACAATTTATCTTCTGGATATAAATCCACCCCACACTAGAGTTATGACCTTGGATAATTAGATAGCTTCAATCTCTCTGAGCCTCTGTTTTCTCTGTAAATCAGGACTAACAAAATCTATTTCACATGATTATTATGAGAGTTAAATGAAAACTTAAGTCAAGTGCACAGTGTGGTGTACACATAGTAGGTACTGAGAGATTGGGGATTGGAACTATTTTTAAACTTAAAGGTGAACTTTATATGGTGCCATATAAGTAACCCAGTGCAACTAGAGCTTGAATCAACACGCCTGGACAACAGAGCTCATGGAGTGTGCCTTTGAAATCCTGATACCCAGCCATGGTGATTTATGGGACCTCACTAGCTTGCATATGTGATGGCCCACTGAGTTTGTTTACTTTAGTTTTAGCTTGGTTACCTAGCACACTCCATGATAGCATATTTTTATTTACACTCCCACGGACCACTTAATTATGATTACTTTAAAAGAATATATCTGAAGGCAGACAGGAAAAGAAACTTTTATTAGAGTTTTAAGGGTCTCATGTAGATATATCTTCATTCTACTTTGTCTACAAATTGGTGCATTGCTTACCTGGATGGCCTCTGAGACCCCTCCAAATGATTTAGGTTATGATTATTAACAAAAGTGTCAAATATCAATATCAGGTTGATATTTGACAGGTGTCTCTTCTTGGGGCAAGTAGGAACAAGAACCAAAAATAAACCCTTTCATCAGTGCACAGATTTAAAATGACAGTCCTCTGAGAAGCAGAGGCATGGATGAAATGACCTTGAACCTCCCCCAGCCCATGATGAGGTCTTAGTCGTGGGTCTGATACTAGCCAAACCAGAGGGAAAAGAAATTTCCCATCGGTGTAGTCGTTACAAGAATTGGAAATGAGTCACTGAGTAGGTGATTGATGCCTTTCCATTTTCCACTTGCTGTCAGCCACTTTGCAGAGAAATCAAACTTTGGTATGCTTAATAAAAGTTGTTTTTTTGTCTTTAATTCCAAAAGTCCTTAGAGATGAAAGAGATTTGTGAGATCAGCCTATCCACCTCCTTCACGGTACAGGTGAGGTAACAAGGCACGGGAAAGATGAAGTGACCCAGAACAAAACAGTCCTGTGTTACTTTTGTCAAGGCTTTTATCTTTTGGCAAATAAAAATTTTTTATTGATAGACATGACCTTGATTTAGGTCTTTTATTGACATCATTATTTTTGAATGAGATTTTTAGCCTTCTAGATGAGGTACCGTTTTCATGTGGGAAATAAATCATTATGAGGCTTTTTGTTGTTGTTGTTTGCCTTTTGCTTTCCAGATAACCACAATTCAGTATTTCTTAGGCTTTCATAAGGGATTTTTTTTTTTTTTTGGTCTGGTAACTGTAGGTTTTTATAGACAAAGTGAGACTTTTATATATGTGTGTGTTTATTCAAATGCATGGATGGATGAGTAGATACACAGATATAAAAAAGCATACAGACATACACACGGAAACATGGCTGCCATATAAGGAAGCCTGTTGTGTGTTAATGAATGATAGAGTGATTCGTTGTGTTGTGGCTCTGTGGAGGTGTTCAGAGTGTGTTCAACAGTAAGGACCACAATGATTGGGAAGTGCCCCAACACAGTGCTGCTTAGGCTACTTAGGCTGGATCTTAAACATTGAGAATTCATAGAGGTTGCTGATGAGGAAGTAGATGACATTCCAGGGGCTAGACGAGGCAGGGTAGGGCAGAACACACTTGTGGATTTAGCTGTGTTGTGTGTTTGTGGGAGTGGGTGAGTAGTGGGTGTTTCTGATGAGCAAGCCTGCCTGGAACAGAAATCTGATTATAGGAACAGAGGCAGGTGTGAGAAATGTAGATTGGGCCACACCGCAGAGAGCCTTAAATGCCAGGCTAAGTCATTTGCCCATTACCCTGTAAGTCCTAAAGAACCCTTGCACTTTATTGTAAGGAAAATACTATAAGGAAAATAATAATAAAACAATTTTAGAAAAATAAATCTGGTGGTGGTATGATGGATGGATCATATTAAGGGAAAATACTGAAAGCAAGAAGAATCTGTTAGAGAATTAGGCATATAAGTGATGAGGGACTGACACAGGATGGGAATGAAAAGAAAGGAATGAATAAGAAAGATTGCATGGGAAAGGTGACGGGATATGTAAGACTTTGGGGGAGGAACTGTAGCCAGAGGAAGGTGTGAAATTATTTCTAAAAAATAGAAAGGATGCTAGTTGGAAAATCAGAAAGAGAAGCCCATTTGAGGTGGTAGGGTGGAAGATATGGCAATTAAGTTTTTAGACATGAAATTGAGGTGAGACTGCAAATCTAAGTAGAAACACCCTATAGGTCTTCAATTATCAGGACTGGAATTGTGGTGAAAGAACGGGATCTTACCTGACGACTCCTGCTCAGAGTTGGTGGTTAAGACCTTAAGGCTCATCTGGAAAATGGGAATAATAATAGTCCTCATAGAGTTGTTGATAGAAAGAAATGAGAGAATGCCAGGAAAGTATTCAGCACTATCCTTGGCATATAGTAGACACTTGGTAAATATTAGCTATTATTATTTTTTTACCCTGGGTTTTAGGGAAAGACAGTTTTGTGAGTTATTGGAACTGGTGTTCTGGAGGCTACACAGAGTGGGACAAAAAAGTAGGTTTACAGTTGTGAGTACATGAAACACAGAGTTTATTCTTGTATTATTAAATTATTTTATTATTTTCCATACGCACAACTGTGAAACCTACTTTTGCCCCACTTTGTATTAAAGCCATCTGCTTGGTGTGTTTTCTTAGTACCCCAAATGGAAATTCATATATTCTAATTCTCTTACTGGCTACCCTAGCTGTTAAGGGAAGGTAACAGCCCAAGGTATAATTGTTCATATTTAGCTGTTCATCACTATCTGTAAGGCCTAGAGTGTTGTTTTTATTTATGTAAATGGTTAAGGGTATTGACTACTCTTCTGTTTGTTGCAGCTTCTATAATAAAACCCCTGAGCCACACTTTATTTTCATTTGCTGTGTCCAGAGTGAGATCAATTTTAAAGGGTTTAGAAAAAGCTTTTGAAGAATGGTATTAGGTCAGTGCAAGCTAATGATCATTAATTAGCTCAATATTAGCTCAAAGTTTTAAAACCACATTCACCCAAAGTGGAACAGACTTACACAACAATGGAAGAAATCTAGGAGAGGAAGACTTTTAATTATGAAGAGCTGTAGGACTCCTCTCTGGGTAAAAGGTCGGACTAAATGTCTTTAGAATAACTTTCCAACTTGGACATATTTCACACTAAGAGTTGTATATTTGACGATCCCATTCTTTCTAACATGATTGACTTGCTGTCTCACAGGGCATTAGATTCACATTTGTAAGGTCAAATAAAGCAGAGATTTTTGTTTGTTTTGGTTTGTATTATCTTACTTTTTTCCCTATCATCTTTATTTTCAGAAGCAAAACTTCATGTTCTCCCATCATAGGCAGGTATCCTAGAAGAATAAATATCAAGATAGTTAACCATTTTTACTAAAGTGAACAAAAGAGAGTTAAATAATTTTTTAAACTATGTTTTCAGGTCTGAGGTTTTGGGTTTTTTTAAAGAACTTTATTGATTTTAGAGAGAGGAAGGGAGAGAAAGAGAGAAAAACATCAGTGTGAGAGAGAAACATCCATTGGTTGCCTCCCACTGTCATCCTGACCAGGAATTGAACCCGACACCTTTTGGTGTACAGGACAATGCTCCAACCAACGAGCCACACCAGCCAGGGCAGATCTGAGTTCTTTATTAGAAGAAACATAAGTCCATCTTATTTTATAGGCAATTAGATAAATCGAGTAGGTTTTTCCAGCATTTTAGAGCCAGTAATTTAGTCTTAAGATATAAGAACAATTACATTTAATTTGAAAAATTGTTTAAAAGCAGTATTTTGAATAAAAATGACCCCTATAGAATTAATGATGATTATCTAACCTATGTTGTATTTTATGAACAACAATGTATACTTAAAATATGGCAACATTTCCTTTTCCAGAAAAATGGCAACATGCATCTAACTTGAATTCCAGAAGAGGAAAATAGAATGGGGAAGAGGAGATATTCTAGGATTTCAGTTGAATCCCTAGCAGAAAAAAATTTTTAAAAGAAACCCACATTCAGATATTTCCTAGAGATACCATAGAAACAAATAGATCTCAACACAGCCAGAGAGAAGAGGCAGATTGTCTACAAGGAAACAATTCGAATGCTAGATTCTAATTTTGGTTATGTTGCGTAAGCTTTTACATTACTAATTTGCTACGAAGAGGGGTTTTAAACAATAGATTATCCGTTAATGCCCCTTCTTTCGGGCTATTGAAAAAACATCTTGAAAGAATTTAATGAGAGTGGTCTGTCAGAATGTAACGTCCTTAGAGGATTTGAAAGTTTTGAAAGCTACAGATTTCAAACAACTCTCTGGCATCTTTCCTTATGGGGAACTCTGAAGAACTGGGAGGGGGCGTGTAAAACGTCCCTCAACAGCTAAAAAACAACAGCTTCCTATATTTAAATTTTTATTGCACTCAATTCACAGGACTTTTCTCCTTTTTTACCCTTCTTCAAATCTCTACCCCCCCTTCGTCTCAGCAAATGGCCCAAATATCTCCTCCAGGCAGAAGGCAGGAGCTCATTGTCCCCCGTCTCCGCACTGCGGCCTCCAGCTCAGGTGTCCTCAGTTCTTCCTCAAGTGCTTCCTCTCCCCTTCCGTCCTCTCCAGAGGCGACTCTGTAAAATGTCAGTCACGTCGTGTCGCTCCCTCGCAGAGCCTTGCCGCGGTGTCCGCGCCCTCTGGAAAGCTGACCTGCTCTTGGCCATGGCCTTCCCGACCCACCTCTGACCTCGCCCGCGCACTCGCTGCCTCTGGCTGGCTGTGTTCCTCCAGCCCTTGTTCCGAAGCTCTGCCCATCTTCTGTCCTTACGGCCTCCCCCCAGACACGGCCTTCTCGGGGCAGCCTGACTGCTTCATCGTCCCCCATCACAGCATCGTGTTACCCCTTTGCTTTTTATTCAGCACATTTGTCACTCTTTTAATTTTTTCATTTTTTAAAATTTATTTTTTTGCCTAAGGCTTGTTTTCTCTGTCCTTTTGCCTCAGAAGTCCAAGGTTGACATGAGCCGGGAGCTCTTCTGTCTTGTTCATTACTGTATCGCCCATGCCAACACATAGTAACTGTTTAATATGTTGTTGAGTGAATAAGTAAATAATAATTCTTTTAAAATTATTATCTGATATTTAAAGCCCATTACTTTCCACAAGAATTTTTATTGAAACCCTCGTGTTTTGGGGCTGCGGGTTCGGGACCCTTCTCACTGCAGCCAGGATCTTTTGTCTCTCCTTCAATAAACTTTTGCTTTTGCTTAAAAAAGAAAAAAAAGAAACCCTAGTATTTTTGGTTTTGCTTGTTAATAAATGTGAAGGGAACAAAGAGTTAGGTAGTAAAATAAGTTTAAGAAATACTAGGTTAACAAAAATAAGAAAGATTATTCATTACTGTTCTTGGTAAAGCCTCTAATATGCTAATGTACACAGTCTCCAAGAAGGTTAGCACTATATCAAAAGTTTATTTTACACGGGATGTCTTCTTCAAGAGTGGAACCACTGTTCTTTATAACACTTTCTAGGAAATGTGTTATAAAAATCCAACGTAATAGAAAGGGGGAAATGAATGCTGTATTGGCTGTATGGAGGCTGATTTATACTGACCATACGAAGAAAAGGCTAATAACCAAGGACTCAAAAAAAAAAAACCTATGAAAAAGTGAGAGAAGAATTTCAAAAGTGAATGCATCAGTTGGGATTATTCTGCTCTCTGCAAGCAGCTCTACCCATTTCACTGGATTTTTTTTTTGGATTTTTTTTAATCTCTAACAGCTGGCATAGTGCTTGGCCTAGAATGAGCATACAGTAAAATAAATTGTTGACTAGTGAGTAAATGTGGCTCAGGATCACCGTTAATTAAATTAACGCCATTTACTGGTTTAAAAAAGCGGGAAAATAAGATATTCTAGGGAATGTTTTATTCCAAAGGATTTAAAATAAAAATGATATTAATAGCTATCAGAATAGTTTAACTGTTATATATTTCCTAAAGGCCTTGCATAATTAGGAATTTACCATCTATTGTATTATTCAAAGGTAACATGGACTTTAGACAAACAAATGCCTATTTGCCTGAGATATAATGGTGGAGCTCTTTGAAAGGGTAAAATGTTATTTTATCATATATAACTATGCTTGAGTTTTTTGTTTTTCATTTCTCTTTAGGCACAGTTAAGCAAATTTGGAATTAAAATAATTTGATAACATCATCTAACATTTTCTTAAAGTCAGATTTTTTATGTATAATTTACATATGGTAAGGTGTACTCTTTTTAGATGCTGTTGAATGCGTTTCGGCAAATGGATACAATTGGATGACCACCAGTTAATCTAGATATAGAATATTTCCATCACCCAAGAAGTTTTATCTTGCTCTTTTGTAGGCATTCCCCTCCCCCTACTCCCAGTCACTGGCAACCGGTGACCTGAGTAACCCTACCGGTTTGCCTTTCCAGAATGTCATATGAATGAAATCATACAGTATATCTATCTATAGCCTTTTGTAAATGGCTCGTTTCCCTTTGCATGTTGCTTTTGAGATTCATGCACTAATGACATGTTGCGTGTATTAATAACTTGTTTCTTTTTATTGCTTTCTAGTATTTCATTTTATGGATGTATCACAATTTGTTTATCCAATCACCAGTTGCTATCTGGGCTATTTTCAGGTTTCAGCTGATATGAGTAGAATTGCTATAAACATTTGCATATAGGTTTTTGTACAGATACATGTTTTCATTTCTCTTAGGTAAATAACTAGGGGTGGGATTGTTGAATCATATGTTCAATGTACTTGTTAACTTTATAAGAAAGTGCCAAATTGTTTTAAAAAGTTGCTATACCGTTTTGCATTCCCTCCAGTTTGCTCTACATCCTGGCCAGCATTTTGTATCGTTTGTATTTTTTTATTTTAACCATTCTAGTAAGTATGTAGTGGCATCACATTTTGGTTGTAATTTTTATTTCCTGAATTACCAATGACTAACATCATCCTGGAGTTCCTCTTAACTTCAGACCTCTATAGTATTTGTAAGATATGTTTTTTGTTTTCTGAAATGACTCTTCAGGACAAAGCTATTCTTTAAATTGCACAGATCCATTATCACTAGAGGGCAGTAAACACAAACTGATTTGTGAGTATACTTGAGTTAAGGTTGTTTTTGTACTATTAGCGTTAATCAAAGAAAGTTGACTTTTTATAGTGTAAAAATAGATTTTAAATTATTTAAAATATAGGTTATAAATTATTTCCAGATTATTGTCTGCTTCTAAAACTACTTTTAAGGCAGTTGGAATAAAAGAAACTCAGTGACTTTTAAAGACACTGGTATGTCCTACTTATTTAAGATCTGAAGTTTAACCTTGTCTCAGAATTCTTCAAGGAGCATTTAGCAATTAGATTTGCATGTGTTAAGCTCAACAGTATTGGATACGTGAGAGCCCATTTTATACAGATTTGCTTCTTGATTAATAACAGTTCCCAGAACTTTGGTCTTAAGTAGAAAGGTGTAAAATAAATATTTACTGATTATAGAATAAAATATTTTTCAAAGGTATAAGCTCTATTAAAAACAATGCCGTTATCGGGAAAATCTCTTAGATTGGAGAAACCTAAGAGTTAATACACTTATTTTAAATAATATTTCTTAAACAGTTCGCACACAGTAGTATCTTGTATAAGTTAGAATTTATTATGTTAACAGACATATTGTTTATAGACTCTAGGCTAAATATATAGATTAATGCCTGAAATACTTTTTTTGGCAATTTAGAATATTTTGAAGCCAGATAGCCTGGGTTTAGATCTGCCCTGCCACTTGGCTTTGTGACCTTGGGCAAGGCACTTGACCTTCTGAGCCTCAGTTTCCTCATAGTTCGGTTTTTCTTTTTTCCTGTTCAAAAATGTGTCTTATCTCTCTTGGCCTCTATTACAAAGAAATGATGCCAGAGTGTGTTAATATATCAGTGACTCGACTCCATCAACAGAATTTTAAATATCCTGAAATATCCTAAAATAGTCCAGAAGGATTGGTAGTTGCTTGAGGTATCCCCTAAAATGAAGAAGAGGGGTGACGTCAGAGATTCTGGGGAGTATTATTAGAGAAAGACGTGAAAAGAGAACTAGGTGCTGAAGGAAACCTTTTCTTCTGTTTCAGTACCTGCACACATTTGTATATGAAACCATCCGGGTGTTTGAGAGCAGCAGACCACCAGACGGGCAGCCTGAGCTCTCCCTGTGTGCGAGGGCGTCCGTGTCTTGCGCACATAGCCTCCCACACAGAAGCAGGTCTCACTTTCAGGCGAGGCTGCCTGTGTCTGGGCACCAGCATCTTGGCCGCCGTTAGTAAGACCCACTGTCCAGAGATCTGACCACAGCTATGGCAGCAGTGATTCTTTAATTTAAGACACTGTGAAGTCAGCACAGGACTGAGGATAAATGAGTCCACTCCTGAATTCACACCATTTATCATAGAGTTTGGTATCAGCCTAATTATATGATGAGCTATTCATACACCATGAAGAACAAAGACTGAAGGAAGCCTGGACTTGCCTCTCAGCCCTGTCACGTGCAGGGCAAGTTCCTGAATATTTAAGAGTGCCTGTCTTTTCACCTTAAAATGGGGATTATATCTATCTTACCTGGATGTTGCAAAGATTAGAGATAAGATATATAAAGCTCTTGGTCCATAACAGGTGCTTAATAAATGTTGTAACATACCTGTTACAGTGTTCTCATTAAAATTCTCAGAAGCCACATCTGACAGTAAGAATTGTATCTCTCTGGCCCCATCCACATTTCCCTTCTGTGTTGCCTAGACTCTTCTGCAGGCTGCTACTCCCATGGCAAAGGGAAGGAGCTTCCAGTCTCTCTCTCATAATAGGAAAAATGAAATGAATTTTAATTTGTGTCAGAGCTTTAAAACAAGATTTTTTGTTACCATCATTATCTCCCTACTGCCTCAGATTAGGGATTTACAGTTGAATCTTTTCATGCCTGTGGTTCACTAACTACTTTGAGAAATGTAAAGAAAGGATAGGTATCTTTTTTGTCTCAAGCATCAGTCACCCAGGTTTAGGAGTCACAGTTAAGTCAATTGAAGCAACTAGAACAATGATCCTTAACACTAGGGGACATTTAAGAAATTTCAAGGTATACTTATTGGGGAGTACTCTTGGAATTTTATGAGCAGAAACCAGGGAGGCTAGATGTCCTGGAACACACAGGGTAGTCCTTACCAGGGAGGATTGCTCCACGTGCCAACAGCCATTCATGTCAATGAAAAACTTACTTGTGATTATCTGAGCCTAGAACACAACTACTTTTTACATATAAGTGTGTTCTCTCCCTCTCCCCTGCCCTCAGCCTCTCTTCCCTGTCTTATCTCTCTCTCGCTCTCCCAGCAGCCTCTTCGTAAATTTAGCATGGGCTTCCTCATAACATAGCAGTGTTAGAACAGAGTAAGACTTTCTCACAGGGTGACCCAGGGATCCCAGTAGCACATTCAAGGAGACCACAGTGAAACCCGCAAGACTTCTTATGTCAGCCTCCACAGTCACACAGCATCATTTGTTGGTGACACAGTATAGCTCAGATTTGATGTAGGGTAGTGTTGCTCGTTAGGAGGCATCTTTGCAGACCCTCTACCACAGTAACCAGTTTTACCCCTGAGGAAACAGACACACTAAGAGGTAAAATTATTTGTTGAGGATTATGCACTGAAGGGTTTGAATTCAGTGTCTTTGTTCTTAGTAGACCTTCCATCAAATTATTTTAAGATGTTTTTAGAATAGCACAATAGAAGAGGCATCAACAGATAATCTACTCTTTAAATCCCCTCTTTATAGCACATTAGTAGTGTAAAAAGCCCAAGCAAGGCTGCCCGATGTAACAGAAGGAGCTGAGAACAGCCATGCCACACCAGTGAGGAGATAGATGTATCACTTCCATTTGTGAGTTCTGGACGTAGCTATTATTTTATAATCACACTATGGTTTTATGTTGGATGGAGGAAGAGCTTTGTTTATATCTGTGTCACCGGGGAAGCCACTTGTTTTGTTTTTGAGGGAGAAAAGCAATTAAAATGCCTGATTGCCATTTTCAGAGCAGCTTTTATTTCGAAGAGAAGTCAGAGAATATTAAAGTTCACAGCTATGGCTCCGGAAGGATTGGTAACCCTTATTTAAGAATGAATGGTGGGTTTTGAAGTGTTTCATGTTGTTATGCATCACTGTGAGAGGGAAACCCCATTCATCCATTCATGAGGCAGCCTCAGCTGCAGGGATACCAATTCTAAACGCTTTTGCAGAGGTTTGCCTTTGCTAACCAATCACAAAGCACCCTGGGCCTTGTCCACGCCTCCTGACCTGAGAGATCCGGGGATGGAGTGTAATTGGGGCGTAGTTGGGCATTTATAGGAGGGGTTTCTTGTCACTCTTCCTAGCTTCCCTGCAGTTTCTTATTTGGTAGCCTTTGCCAGAACTTGTCTTTCTTGCAGCTAAGCATATTGGCATACATTATTCATTAATCCCTGTAGCTCAGGGAGAGAAAGATGCAGACCCTTAGATCTTTAGATATTTTTTTATCACATGAGTTTTCTTTATTCAGAATAGTCATTGAATTCTGTTCCATTCTGGAGTTTTACAAGTGGCATGTGTTCAGTGGGAAGACAGCTGGATGTCGGATGGGATCTAATGCAAGGCTTTCTCATATATACTTAATTCCCAATAATCTTTGAAAACCCCCACACTCCGAGGCTTGTGGAGATTGTTAAACTATCCAGGTTTTGAAGAGACACATATTTTAGAATCTACTGTCTCTATATAATCAATCAAAAATGCCAGAAGCAAACTATTTACTGTCAGTGTCTTGGGGCTACATAAAGGTAAGGTTTATTTAGCCTTTGTAAACTCCTGATTTACCCAACTGGTAGTTTTATTAATTACAATGGTGTTAAGCTTTCTGAGCAATCTTTTACTTTTTCCTTACCTGAATACAGAAGAAATATGTGTTTTTAGTGGTCAAGATAAGGAGAAATTGTGTAACTTCTGATTAGTTTGCGTGTTAAAATAGCTTTTTAATATGCAGTGGTTCTTCTGTTTGTCATGCTGTGTGGATTTGAGTTATGCTTGTAAATAAATCAAGGTAATTAAATAAATCCACGGGAAATAAATTATTGCGCAAAATTACTTATACTGGTGTATGGGTTCCAGCTAGTTTGTAGCACTTAAAGTTTATAAAAATTAATTTGTGGCTCTTGCTAAAAATCTGCACTAGTTTAGCTTGATGAAGGGTATAGTTTTTTTTCACCTTTGGATGTAAAGCTCTAAATGACATTAAAAATTCACATTAGTTGACTTTTTAAGTGATATATTACTAAAATGAAAATCTCATAATCTACTTGTACAATTTGAAGAAATTTATGTTTATGTAGTACTGCTACCTTTGTTCAGCTCAAGAAATGAATTAGTACACTGGATGTAATAAAATTGTGGTCCTGCTTAGCAGGCTTCTTGCGTACCCCCAGTCGTGCTAGCCTGGCGATCTCTTTAATAGAAGCAGGAGGTAGAAAAACCTTTCTCGGTCCTAAATGAAGCATTACTTCAGATTGAAATTTATTCTTGAACGTTTGTGTATATCACAGTACATCATTTTTAAGAATCCCTTTTCATGATTTAAGAACGCAGATTGAAATATTCTTTCATTTCCTTTGTTTCTTTTGAAAGGAAAATTTACTCATTGCTGTGAGATTTACCTGCATTCTAAGGAAACTTATTTCAGTTTTAATTGTCCAAGTAGTTTGATTCCCTACCGCCCTTTTCATCTGTGGATGGTCCGGATTTTTTTAATTGTCTTTTTAAAATGCATATTTTATTTCAATTTTGCCAGCCATTTCTTGGCTTAAATTTTTTTTAATACAGAAAAGTGTAGAGGTAAAGGAAACCCTCATAGTCTTCCTAGAAATCATCTCTTAGCTTTAGACAGTTCATATGTGGTGCATTTTGAAGGGCTTCACATTTGTATTATGATTATGATCAATACCTCTAAGAATCTCAGTATAGAATTTTAGTGTGTTATCTTTTTGAGGAAAATTTTTGCCGGACAGCTTTATTTATGTTTTTGATATTACGTTGCTAAAAAACAATATAATATTAAGAAAGACAAATGTAAATATATTTAGTATTATCATTGTACAGCCAATGCAGTATTTATTTTAGCTTTTAGTGCTATCTACCAAACTTGTAGTGTATCACAGTGCAGCATAATTAAATGATTTTTAACAGAATATTATGAGGGGAGAACAGCTTTTTTTTTTTAAAATGTTTGACCTTTACCACCTTCTTAATTATATACTAGCAGAAAATATAATATGCCCAGTAGCATATTGGCATGAATGCAGAAATAAAGGGATTAAATTTAAGTATACTTGAAATTTTTAATTATTTTTTTTCTTCTTCCTCAACAGTCTTAAATGTAGAATATAAATTGAGCGACTGGAGTTTAAAAAGCAAAATACAGTATTCAATTCAACTGCATTTTCACTTTCCTTTGTGTTTTAAATGCTGCACACAGACTTTCTGAATCACAGTGAGAACAAAGGATTTGAAAGCATTAACTTAGAAGTCTTTTTTCTTTGCTGCAACAAGGATTCTATGTATTATTTCATACTGTTTAGATAAAAAGCAATCATAATAACTCATCATCAGAAAATATTTAGAGGTCACTTTAAAAAATATCTAAAAGCTCAATTAAATTGTTTTGCATGTTTCAGTTGGCTTTTTTGAAAAGCATTTCTATATTTTATCTCTTCTAAATCTGTAAATTGAAAACATAACAGTATTCTAGGAAAATACATTGTATTACCTTTTCTAATCATTTTCCCCCTCATAGTAATTTTATATAGTTATTCTAATAAATAATATCTAGCAATCTAAATGAGAGAAATTTCACTTACATTTTAAAATGATTGTTGAGTGGTTTATTGTTCTTTATATCCAGCTGTACACTCCAAAACCAGATTGTAATAACAACTACCAGTTGAGAAAGCATTGATGGTCATTTTTGTGGTTATTTTAGCTTCCCTGGACTCAAAGTTCTATATCAACATCAAAAAAGGGAGGTGATTTTAGTTCCTTTTAGAAAATGCCCTTATGTGATAACTTAATTGACTCTTGAAAGATTGTCTTTGGGAGATCTCCCCTCCCCTTGCCCTTGGGAAGAAGGGGACTGCATAAAGTATTGTCTAATTATATTAAAAGGAAATGTTGACTTCCTTGGAGCACCTCACAAGCCTTGGTAGGGAGATAGGTGTGCACTGAAGGATTTCTCTACCTCATGCTTTTGAGTTTTGAATAAAGGTGGAAGAGTAGTCTGGGAATATATATATGATGCAAAAATAATTGGTAGAATGTACAATCTGTAATGTATCTGTCTGTACAACAGATTACTTTCTGGCATTTTTTGCCTTGTACTTACTGGCTATTTTAATGACTTATATAAGCAAACTGCCAAAAAAATTATACTTCATTCTTTATATTCTTCCAGATAAATTCAAGAATTTGTGTAGGGACTCCGCAAGCACCATGCAGTTTTTCTGCTTTAGCATATAGCAACGTATCCCTCATCACAGGTTCCTTACAAGTTGGAAGGTAGTTCTGTAGAAAACTGGGTCCCCATCTGACTTTTAAACACCCTCCCCACCCCTCCCAAGTTTGCATTGAGTTTCACTGAGAGAAATGCATGGAGGGCAGGTGAGCAGTGTGGTTCCTGCATAGACTGTGGAGAGGCCGGGAGTGGCTGAAATCCTTCTTAGTCCCCCATCTCATAAAAGACTGTCGTGACCAGGCAGCTCTTCGTAGCAACTATTAGCTCATAGCACGGACAACTTTAGGTCACAGAGATATTTCACTAAATGTATGTTTTAAATGTTTAACAGACTCTAATTTTGGACATGTTTTGCCTCATGATTTTTTTCTGAAAGTAAATTGTATTTGTTAAGCAAGGATTGACTTACCTTTGGGCCTTGTGTATGGTATTATCATTATATTTTTTGAAGCATGGTGACCATTTTCTATATGAATAATATTCTAAGTTATTTGTTGATATTTAGATATGTATATGTATTTTTTATGGGCGTAACTATATCCAGATCTTAAATCTGTTTGTCCTGCAATGATAAAAATCAGCCATCACTAAAAAATGCCCAGGGCAATGGAAAGAGTTCAGGTAATGTTGAGCACCTATGATGTGCCAAGCTAAATACCAGACACTTTCTATTAGCTCATTTAATTAGTTGATAGTCTGTAGCTTACTCAAGAAACTACAACTTTATAAAAGATGGACAGAAAGTGTTTTGAACACAATTGTAAATGTCTTCATGAATATTCTGTTTTTAATTTTTAAATTCATTTTAGAAAGAGAGGAAGCAGGAGAGAGAGAGAAACATTGATTTGTTGTTCCACTTATTTATGCATTCATTGGTTGATTCTTGTATGTGCCCTGACCAGAGATTGAACCCGCAACCCTGGGCATATTGGGATGACGCTTTAATGAACTGAGCTACCTGGTCAGGGCATAAGCATTCTTAGAAGGCCCCATAATTTACTTGTTCCCCAATGAACCATAATATATAATTCTAAGTGAAAATTAGCAGCAGTCCATGTTTTGTATACTGCATGATGCCAATTTTCAAAATATACATCCATACAAACATAAATAAATGCATAGAAGGAAATGTAGCTAATTATGTGTGGTTGTTCTCTCAGCAGTGGAGCTATTCATGATTTTCTTTTTTTCTATATAGCTTTCTAGATGTCTGTATCATGTACATTTTATGATCAGACAATTATTTTAAAATGCATGAACAAAAATAGTGACCTTTATATTTCTGAGTTTGAGAATAAACTCCCTATACCTGTAAACTAACAACTTGAAGAATTTGTATTGGTGTGTCCAGTTCTTCATTTTGGGCTGCAGGATAATACTATAAGCATTTCTTGTATCCAGCAGTCTTTTGAAACATCTTTATTGATCTTCCTCAGTGCTTTGTGGTGATAAATTCTTATACCTTATCTAGATGGTCAATAAGATTGACGTTGGAAGTAATTTGCCAAATTATCTTGAGTTAGAACACCTTGGTATGCATTATGCAGAGAAGTAAGATTTTTTTAAAAATTCTAATAAACTGATTAAATACTGAGTTAGAATTACATTTTAAACATTATTAAATGATAAGCTCACTACTGTCTTTCCCCCAGACTTAAATGATAATTTATGGTGAAATTCAGAAATTTAAAGGCAACTAAATATTAGAATAAAATGTGACTTTTTTGGATCAAGTATCTAATAGTATACTCTATATATATATATATAGAAAAAATATGTATTTTTCTGTGTGTTAAGGGAAGTATTAAGGTATCTTAAAAGGCCTAGCTGGGCAATTTTGGGAGTCAAAAGAAGACATTAAGAAGCAGTCGATGGATGGGAAAGCATAACATCTCTGGGAATTCTGGTTTTGAATGCTGTGTGGTAGACCATAGTGGGTAAATTCCAGGGTTTCTTTGGATAAAGTAGGCACCATGGCAGCAGCAGAAAAAACAACCGCGAAGTAATGAAGTATTAAAAATTGACCTGTTTTGTATTAACGTGACAGGGAAATGGACTGGTAAATTCTGTAGATGCTGAGAACCAATAAACCTTATTCTCTCTACTTAGAAAAAAAACTTTAGAAAGCAAACATTAAATAGTATCTATTTTAAACATTTTATTTCTCCATAATTATGGAAGAGTTCTCAAATCAGTTTGGTTTTGCTTTGGGGTAGAAGACTATATTTTAACCTCTGACCTGTGGGCCTATTCATTTTTTCTAATGAGAAACTGATTTTTTTTTAAATGTACCATGTTTTATTGTGTGGCAGCCTTTTATGTGCCTGTAAATTAGGGTTTTTCTTCTCTAAATACTAATACCTTATTTTTAAATGCCCTTTCCTCCCCTTCATGTCCCGAGTGTGTAAATCTGTTCCATCCAGTATGGTAGCCCCTTGCCACATATCACTGTTTAGATTAAAATTAAATAAAATTGAAAACTCAGTTCCTCTTTTGCACTAGCCACATTGTAAGTGCTTTAGCCACATGTGGCTAGTGGTCACTGCAGTGAACAGCACAGATTATAGAATTTTTGTACCATTGTAGAAAGTTCTACCATATAGCACTGATCTAAAGTGTCAGGGCAATTTGAAAATTCTTTAGGCATATTTTCTGTATCTTAGCATATGCTTATGTTCTTTCACTTACGTTTTCATCTTCTGTTATTTTATCTTTCTGTTTTTCAGTTTAAAAGGATGCTTAATCGGGAGCTCACCCATCTCTCTGAAATGAGTCGGTCTGGAAATCAAGTGTCGGAGTATATATCAAACACATTCTTAGGTGAGAATAACAATTTAAGTATTTAAGTGCAGTTTTTAATTTTTTTTTGAGTTGTTTGTTTTGGAAGGTGGATTAGGGCACCAACTAATTTTGGAAATTAAACAAGTGTTATGAATTTCATTTGTTTTCATTCATTATATTAGTAATTTGAGCCTCTAAGCCCCTAAGCTTTTAGAACCTAAAGTGACAAAGTACACTTTTTATCTTTTAGTTTTATTCAGGACTTGAGGGATTTTCTGAATTAAAGTTATATATTGCTAGTTTTTCCAAAGTACTAAAGCGTAAAATGTATTTTTTAGAGAGATCTACACATGCATTCAACAAATTCTTGTTAAGTACCAGCCATTGCTGGGCACTAGGTATTTAATGATAAACTAGAAATGGCCTCCATGCCTGGGAAACTGGTAAGACAGGTAGATAGAATATAGTTGCTAAAGAAAAGCTTGCTGATAACAGTAGTGGAGAGTATGGTATACTGGGGCACTACTTCCACCGCCCATTCCCAGAAAAAAAAAAATGCAATAAGTGAAAGTCAACAACTTGAACATATCCCTTGATTTGACTTTTAAATCAAAATTGCTGAATATCTTACTAGCACATCCACTAAACAGACATTTATTGAACACACACTGTGTGCAAGGATGAGTTAGAGGACCTCACTCCCTTGAAATAGGGGGTGAATGTACTTATACATCTTGGGTCTTTTATTTGAAAAATAACAGCTTTTGTGAAGCTGATATTCACTTATCACATCACTAGAGATTCGCTGTGCTTCCCATAAAACCTTGTTACATCATAACGCCTAGCTCAACTATAGTGTAGAAAATGTGAAATAGCAAAAGCAATCTAAGTCATTCAGAGAAGCGGTTTTTACTCCCACAGTGTGATGCCCTTCAGTTCGCTATCAGGTTTACACCCTGCTCTTATATTTGTGCAGAAAGTTTCTCCCATTTCCAAGCAGCATTGAAACTGGAGTCCTTACTTGACAAGAGCACTTTTGAAGCCACTAAGTAAATAGATGGGAATGGAGTTGACGAACAGTGGAAACACCCAATGTGTTTTGCTTTTTCCAAGTCTCTTATCATGATCAGCATTTCAAAAGAATTTATTAGGACACTCTATCAAAGCCGTAACCACTGAATACGTTTGATGTTAATTATTTCGCAGTGGGATTTATTGGCTTAATTTTGGGGTATCAAATTAAGTCCATATCAGGTTGTAAATATTCAGCTTCTGTAAAAGGAGCTTTGCTGGAAATATTTCCTGGAATATATAATGATAAATTAAAACCTGTCCAGTACATATGGTATGCTTTAAAAAAAAAAAAAAACACACCCCAGGTGGAATCAATGGTAAACGTCGAGTATTTTTTCTGTTTTTAAGACAAGCAGCATGAGGTGGAAATTCCTTCCCCAACTCAGAAGGAAAAAGACAAAAAGAAGAGGCCGATGTCCCAGATCAGCGGGGTCAGGAAGCTGACGCACAGCTCAAGTCTGACCAACGCCAGCATCCCCAGGTTCGGCGTGAAAACCGAACAGGAAGACGTCCTTGCCAAGGTAAGAGCCGCTTCAAGGACCATGATCGGGAATGCACCGCAGTGCCCCTGGATGAATTTTCATTCCCTCTCTTTCAGTAGGTGGACAAGTTCGTGAATATATGGGGTTTGTTTTTTTGTTTGTTTTTTAAGATAGGAATGCGCTTTATAAAGTGTTTTCTGAATTATTTCGGTTTTACTAATACGTGGATTTACACAGATAGTTTGGGATGTGCGTTCTGTCCTTTTTTTGCTTCCACATTTGATTGTTTAACCTTGAAGAATTAGAAATCTATTATATCTTCCAGTTTTAGGAGAACAGTTAAGGTTTTTTGTGAATGGATTTTATCTATTGAAGAAATGCTTTGAAATTTATGTTGAAAATCTGTAAATATGTTGGATCGTCAAAGGCATGAGGTTAAGCAATACTATTCAGTAAAAGTCAGTAATTTTTAAACGAATATGTTCATTGTTTCATGCTCTACCTCTGGTTTCTAATTTTTTCCATCTCTCTTTAACCCAGGAACTAGAAGAAGTGAACAAATGGGGTCTTCATGTGTTTAGAATAGCAGAGCTGTCTGGTAACCGGCCTCTGACTGTTATCATGCACACCATCTTTCAGGTAACGCAGCTAAGTGCTATCCCCTTTCTTTTCATTCTGTGACTTAATGTCCAGCCTGTGAATTGTGCGTGTATCTTATCTTCTTCACTACTCACCCTTTTTTGCGTATTTTGTACTTTTTTTCTTATTTGCCCCTTTACCTCGGCTCTAACAAGAATACAGAAAGGTTGAAGTGTGGGAAAATTAGAAATAAACCAGTGTTGTTAATTTGTTTCCATTTAAGGAAAAGATATGACATGGGAAAATTGAAGTGATTCGTTAAAATAATAGTGTAAAAAATCATCCATATGACCCTGACTCACAGAGAATGGAGTACTGACCATAAAAAATGAATCCGCCCCCTGCTGATTAATCTTGGGTTGTAATTTCTTCACTGTTTTGTGTGCTGCTCTCTTCTCCATGTTGGCTTCTTATTCTAGTTGAGCTCCTTTTGTCCCAGCACAGGGTTGGGATTTAAATGAGGAGTTGAGGCCATTGATACCCCAGGACTGGAACAGTAGATTCCAGCCCTAGAAAAGATGTTGCATTTTAATTGGTGTGATCTAGTGGCTGAGTCAGTGGCACTAGACTGAGGCTGACTTCATGATCTTGGGACACAGACACTTTTGTAACTGGCAGCTCATTCCTCACACCATACATCTTGGGTCAAGCACTGTTGGGCTTCAGGAGGGCAACTCAACTCTGGTTTTATTCCTGAGATCCCTGGATCATCCCAAAGATTTCCATTTTCCTCACTAGACATCAGAGTGCTATTTCTATTTCTGGGGGTGGTTTTTTTTTTGGTTAACACACTCTATGGAAAATCTTTTTATATAAGGACAAAATGTTAAGAGGCTTTCTTTTCCCACAGGAACGGGATTTATTAAAAACATTCAAAATTCCAGTAGACACTTTAATTACTTACCTTATGACCCTGGAAGACCATTACCATGCGGACGTGGCCTACCACAACAATATTCATGCTGCAGATGTGGTCCAGTCGACGCATGTGCTGTTATCTACACCTGCTTTGGAGGTAAATCTGGTTATAAAACTTTGAGAAACTAGCTTACCACTCATAAAGGCCTCTTAAACTTTTATACTAAAGGGTATGCAGTGCAGAAAATAATTGGCTTCATTGGAAGTATATTGAGTTATAAAGGGAAAGATGTGGTGGTAAATAAATAGGCCTTGATGATTTTGCCTGTGAAAGTTGATGAGCGATTTAGGAATTTATCTGTTTATGACACTGCTTCCTTGAAGTGATCTAATGGACAGTCCTTAAAGCACATCTGTCTGGCTTATTTCATTTTAGTTTGTTTGTTTTTCTGGAATTTAGTCTGATGGCTTTTGCATTTATAGTTCAAAGGATTATTATTTTAAAATATAAGAATGCATTGATATTTTTCATAGAGTTGATTAGAAGGAAACCCTTTAATTTTACCAAATCCTAAGAAGTTGTTTCATTAAATGTTTATTTAAGCAATTTTATTTCCTTAGTCATTTGGGGGAAGTTTCTTATTTGCTAATATATTTTATAGTTCAGATTGTTTTCATTATAAAACTATGTCAATACCTCATCATTTGAGTGAGTGGTTCCCAGCTGGGAGTGATTCCTGTCCTTTCCTTCTCCTCCCACCCTCCAGGGGCATTTGGCAATAAGTGGAGACATTTTTGGCTGTCATGACTGGGGGGTGGTACGTGCTACTGACATCTCATGGGTAAAGGCCAGGGATTCTGCTAAAAATCCTTCAGAACACAGACTACTTTTCATAACAAAGATCATCTGGCTCAAAATGTGAATTCTGCTGAAGTTGAAAAACCCTGGTTTGAAAGAAAGAAAAGAATTGTTCATTATTTTCTTTAAAAAATAATCTCAGATACTCCTTTTGTAATAATTAAAAATACATAATCAATGGGAGAGTTTTGATCATAAGTTGTAATAATATTAGGTAAAATATTTTTTTCCAAGATTACACTTACAAAGTTCATGAGTAACTCATTATCGGAAGGAATACTCTTCCTGATATACTTGGATAATATATTTTGAAATTTCATTTAGTTTTCCATCAATTTCTAGGCAGTAAGTTCCCATTTGTTTAAACCTTAATTTGTGTTATTACAGAACAGTGATGTTATCTATATTGTCTGATTTTCCAGGCTGTGTTTACAGATTTGGAGATTCTTGCAGCAATTTTTGCCAGTGCAATACATGACGTAGATCATCCTGGTGTGTCAAATCAGTTTCTGATCAATACAAGTGAGTCAAGTTCATTTATTTTTGCAGAAGGTAGTATTTCTTTGTACACTTTAGAGTGAGGATCTTTATATACTTGGGGGTGTTCCCAGGACCATAAAGTTCTTTTGAGATGTGTAAGTCAGCATTTTAACAAGAGTGTGTCTTAATGTAATTTACTTCTGAAGATGATTATTGTATCCCATGAGGCACAAGCTGTTTGAACAACATTCATTGCAGTACTTCTACAGAAATAATGTGTTGTCATGTTAGTGCACAAAGGTAATCCAAGTAAAAGCTGGCAGTTATATTGCCCCTGTGTTTTATATTAAAGAAAAAAACTTATCAGCATTAATGTTAACCCGTCCTCACTTTTCAGAGGCTGGAACTGCTCCTTTCCTCTCCACCATGCCCAGCCCTGCTCGTTCCTATGTGAATCTCCTAATAAGGGCAGCAGGAACTTCTCTTTTTAGTATTTTTTAACCATTAAATTTTTTTCTCACTGGTGGGTGACATTTCATCAAATAAGAAGTCATCGCTGAATTTGGAAATATAAGGCGTGGCGGAGACTGTTCAATATGGGGCATCTCTGACACACCGCTGCACATAAAGCCTCTGGAGGGAATATTTAGGTAGTGCTGGAGCTAGGCCTTTGCAAGGAGGTTTTAGCTTTACAGAAATTCTATTCCTTTGTTACTTAAGTTAATTGGTAAATGATTTAAATGCCCTACTGGGGATCAAGCCCACAATGCGGACTTGTGCCCTGATTGGGAATCAAACTGTGGTCTCCTGGATCCTAGGTCAATGCTCAACCATTGAGCCACGCCAGCTGGGCAATATACAAAAAAATAAATGCAAAGCTGTTAAAAAGAAAAAAATTTCCTTATTTGTTAAGAGCATTACTTTTTTTTGCCATGAGTTTGTGGATAACAGCCTTCTCATGCCCTATAGCAATCTAGCTCTAGTAGTCTCCTGCATTCAACTTCCATTTCCTGTCCTTTGCTGCAGCCAGATTTAAAAGGTTTTAAATGTAGCATGGCTTTGAGAGATTTAACTCAGATCTTTAGAATATTTAGATCTGTTTTTGTATCTTTGAATGGCCTCTGACTACCCTATAAGTGTGCACTTTAGTGACTCACTCATATATAGGAAGATTGGGAAAGTCATGGATTTCCCAAAATATGTGGCTAGCCAAGTACATTTTAGAAGTTTGGTGTATTAACTTATTTATCCAAGATTACATTATCCAAGGATAACATTTCATATTCCAGCTACCTTCTAAGACCCTATGATAGAGTGCCTTCAGGAACCATCAAAGCATAACTAAATATTAACACATAAATAGTCATACACATTAGATGCATCTTCATGAATTTGCATTGTTATCAGTGGTTAGGATCGACTGTACTTTCTGAGAACAGGGAGGTCATATAGTGCAGTGTACCCTGATACTTTTCCTTAGCCTGTTCTCATTTATTATTTTGATTGCTATGCACAGAAATTGGAGAGGCAGTAGAGGCCCACCCATATAATAAGGAATCGTTTCATGGCCTTTCTGACCAGTTTGGACTCATGTTAAACGTCAGGAGTTAACTGCTTTCCTAGACAGGCTTGGTGAGGGCTCCTAGACAACCCTCTCTGGGAAAGGCCAGCCTTACCTTGAGTAGAATGCAGGTTCTTTGTTTCAACATTCATACCACAGCCTCTTTAGTAAAGTAACAGCTCCTCATCTTTTTTTTTTTTTTTTAGTATATTTTATTGATTTCAGAGAAAGGAAGGGAGAGATAGAAACATCAATGATGAGAGTCACCGATCGGCTGCCTCCTTCACACCCTCTGCTGGGGATTGAGCCAGCAACTTGAGCATGTGCCCTGACTGGGAATCGAACCTCGATCTCCTGGACCCTAGGTCGATGCTCAACCGCTGAGCCATGCCAGCCGGGCAGCTCCTCGTCTTTTACTCTGCAGGCTCAATTGCCTGAATTTCTTTCCTCTTTCTTCACAGGGCATATGGATTTTTATAAGCCTGAGTCATTTCTTCTGTTAATGCCATTATCTACATGCTTATTTGCTCCCTTAGAAGAACTGTAATAGATTAATTAGGCAATATCCCTCCACTCAGAAAACGTTACACCTTATTTTCAGTATAGGTTCTTCAATATGGTTCTACTATAGAAACAATAATATCATGTGCTAAGATCCTTTATTAGTTTAAAATTTTTGATTTCTATAAGTTTATCTATAGATAAATATTCATAGTTAGATGCTTTTATAGGCTGTTTAAAAGTCAGGTTGACCAGATACTGACCTTTAAAACATGAACACTATTGCTTTATCCAAATAAAGACAATAATGCCATACATATGCACTGCCTGGTACTCTGGACATCTCTGTAGTTGGGAGCAAAAAATTTCAGTGCGTAAATTCCTATTTCTATAGTACTAATGCAATCATAGCTTTCACAGTAGAACCTCACTTCTCCTCCCTAGCTCATTTAAAATATTCATTGAGTAGTATTGGATATTTTTTTCTTAGAAAAGAATATATATTTCCACATATATTTTATGTACATTAGTCAGTACAAAAATCAAACACATGCACTTTTAGTCTTTACAAGGACATAAGTGGAAACAGATTAAAGCATCAGTTTTTTTAATGACTATTTTATAGATCTGGGTCTGTGAGATGTTTACAGGAACTAGTAAAGAAGCAGGACCTCTCACTGCCTAAAATACACAGGTCCAGGGCAGTGTGAGAGAGCAGCAGAATCTTTACTGTGCAGTTATGTAGGCAGCCTGACCTCCACCTCTGCGTGAAGCCAGAGTGCACAGGTAGAAAGCGCAATACACGTGTGTAGTGACTGCCACGGTACTTGGAAAAGGAAATGGAAAAATGCATAAAGCCTCTACTTTCAAAGCTATACTGTGGATGAAAATAAGAGCAGCATGAACAAATCTATTATTTTTTGTGTTCCAAACTATTCTTGTACCCTCTCTGAGTACAAACAATCTTAAGTCACATGATCCTTACATTATATACATTGTTGGGCAGGCGATGCACAGTTATCAGGAATGTAACACCTTATGCTTTGGACATGTTGCAAATATTAAGAATAATGTCATATTCTCCTGAATTTATGGAGCGACTCATGGCAGATCTGGAGGGGAGGTTGAAATTCATCTGTTCCAGTTCTTCTTTCATTTTAAAAAAGAGAAAGCTGATGCCTGCAGGGTGAAATGACTTGCCACATGGTAGCCGCATTAGAATTCACTCCCAAGATCCAGTGCTCTTTCCACTGTTACATTAACTAGTACATTCTCTCCTTGGTGTTGTCATGTATTGGTAAGGCCAGCAGAGATGTTTAGGGAAAATTGAATCCTAAACCAAACGCATCTCAGAATATGAAGAGTAAGATAAACTAAGAATGAATGGCTTTGCTAATCTTATCTCTTGTCTTTCTTTTTTAAGATTCTGAACTTGCCTTGATGTACAATGATTCTTCTGTCTTGGAGAATCATCATTTGGCCGTGGGCTTTAAGCTGCTTCAAGAAGAAAACTGTGACATTTTCCAGAACTTGACCAAAAAGCAAAGACAATCATTAAGGAAAATGGTCATTGACATTGTAAGTAACTGATAAAAGCAAGGAGAACTGTGATGCAGACTGTTTTAAAAGATAAGAAGAAGAATGAGTGTTAGATGAAAGGAACTATATATTCCAAAACCTGTTGTTGCCCTTTATGTTTGAGAAGCCGCCCCTGCTGCTGGCAGTGACGTTCTGCAATAGGTTTTCTACTTCTAGCAGTCTGAAGTTGAGAATGATGGGTAGCTCTATTGGTTAGAGTGTCATTGCAATACACCAAGGTTGTGGGTTCAATCCCCTGTCAGTGCACATACAAGAATCAACCAGTGAATGCATAAATAAATGGTGCAACAAATAAGTCCCTCTCTCTCCCTTTCTGTCTCTCTAAAATCAATCAAATAAAAATTTATTAAAAAGAATAATGACAGCATACCATCATTACTCCAGTTTTATTTTCGGAACTCTTCTGATCTGGTGACGGGCAGAGAAAGATGACTGACCAGAGCAGAGGGTGCTAGCCATAGCTCGAATTTTTTCCATTCAAAAAGTGGGGGGTAGAGGGGAATCTCCATCAGAGTGCCATTGAGAACACATCCGTGACTTTAATATTTTCTCTATGCATATTATTCACGGTGATTATGAGACACAGAAAAATCTCTGGTTATCAAAAATGTATTCTATTAAGCTTTGTATATACAAAGAAAAGAACTATCTGTCTTAGATAAGCAGAAAATTGCCCAGAATAGTCTGTTTCTGAAGTACTCTGAGCAATCTTAAATCAGTTCATTATCACTCAATAACCACTTTCTAGTCCAAGGGATGGAAAAAATATGTGATGATGTCCTAACCATGGATATACCTTTTTCTCTCTTTTTCATCATAAAAGTGGTTATCACTGCCTAATGTTTCTGTATGTTGCACACGTGTATCTGGGCTTCCAGAAAAATTGACAACAAAGGGGAAAGGACTCTGCCCCTAGAAGTAGTAAAGAATTTCCATACTCTGCTGTTAAATGACATGGTGGTTTCCCATTTCTTCCCACATTCTGCATAATATTTTTATTTGCAAATTCTTTGGACTTTTTTACTTAATAAAATACTCTTTGCCATTAAGGTACTTGCAACAGACATGTCAAAACACATGAACTTACTGGCTGATTTGAAAACTATGGTTGAAACTAAGAAAGTGACCAGCTCTGGAGTTCTTCTTCTTGATAATTATTCTGACAGGATTCAGGTAAAGCACGACTTGAATTTTCACGTGTGTCTGTGTGTCTAGCTTTGAAAAGATTTACATCTCCTTTCTCCCAAATTGTGCTTTTAGTAATTATAAGCAGGATTTTTATCCAAATTCTTAATCTTGAGAATTAACCAGATCGGTCTTGTCATTTGCATATGCATTTTTTAAAAAAACCCGCAAAACTCTTAACATCCCACAAAAACAGCCACTTAAGCAGCTCTGAATTTAATCAGCCATGTGCATAAATAGTTCCTCTTGATATTTAGATTCGGTAGAGGTGGCATAATTTGAGACTATTAATATAAGTGTGAACCACACACAAGACACATCATGGTTGAGCTGTTTGAAATGAATCTTACACTACGTGTATTTTTAAGTGTTGCAGTCATTTAATGTGAATTTCTAGTAAAAAAGGAGCAGGTGCTGAGTAGAGGAAGCATTTGTCTCTTTTAGGTCCTCCAGAATATGGTGCATTGTGCAGACCTGAGCAACCCAACAAAGCCTCTGCAGCTGTACCGCCAGTGGACCGACCGCATAATGGAGGAGTTCTTCCGCCAAGGAGACCGAGAGAGGGAGCGGGGCATGGAGATAAGTCCCATGTGTGACAAGCACAATGCATCTGTGGAAAAATCACAGGTGATGCCTTAAGCAGAAAGCTTTCAGAGACAACAGAACAACAACTTGAACATTTGATTCCATTGTATGCACATCACACAGTATTTTAGTGATTTTTTTACAAGTCCTTTATTTTTACAAGCTCAGTTGCACATTAGTGTTTATAAGCCAAAAAACTTGTTTTATTCTTATGATTTATATTCATATAGTCATTTATATGTTCTTGCGGCATTATATTCATTAATGTCTATATTCACAGTCTTTTCATAGGTATAGAAACAATTTATCTGAATTTATAAGTAAATTCAGTTAGATGAATTCATATGGATACATGGCATTATTTTAATTATCTCGATTCATTTATAAATTGCCTATTCTAAAATGAAATCCAGGCCTCAGGCCAAGCCCTAGCATATAAACAGCTTTAGAATTTTTATGTTGTAAAAAGTTCTAGAAACTAATCACCAGATAGTAACAACACGTTTATATGGCTTGCTGCCTAAAATAGTGACTCTTTTACCAAAGTAAAGTTAGTAGTCTTCTGTTCTGTGTTGTATTTGCAGGCCCTGTTATATTTTATATATTTTTATTTAAATTCTATATTGTATATATAAGTTGATATAAATTAGATGTGTTTGTGGGATCTCCCTGTTCTATTATTTCTTTGTCCCAAGCGCTGTACTCACACTGGGTTTCTTTCTAACTAGGTGGGCTTCATAGACTATATCGTTCATCCTCTCTGGGAGACGTGGGCAGACCTTGTACATCCTGATGCCCAGGACATTTTGGACACTTTGGAGGACAATCGTGAATGGTACCAGAGCACAATTCCTCAGAGCCCCTCCCCGGCACCTGATGACCAGGAGGAGGGCCGGCAGGGTCAGACCGAGAAGTTCCAGTTTGAACTCACTTTAGAGGAGGATGGCGAGTCAGACACTGAAAAGGACAGTGGAAGTCAAGTGGAAGAAGACACTAGCTGCAGTGACTCCAAGACTCTCTGTACTCAAGACTCGGAGTCGACCGAAATTCCCCTTGATGAGCAGGTCGAGGAAGATGCAGTAGGGGAAGAAGAAAGCCAGCCCGAAGCCTGTGTGATAGATGATCATTCTCCTGACACGTAACAGTGCAGAAGACTTCACGCCTTTTTTTTTTTTTTTTTTAAAGTAGAAAAGTTGTTTCCAAAGTGCATGTCACATGCCACAACCATGGTCACACCTCACTGTCATCTGCCAGGACGTTTGTTGAATAAAACTGACCTTGACTACTCAGTCTGGCGCTCAGGAATATTGTAACCAGTTTTTTCACCTCTGTGTCATCAGAGCAAGGGGGACATCTTCATGAACAGCATTTTAACAAGATTTCAGCTTGGTAGAGCTGACAAAGCAGAGAAAACCAATTCCAAAATGTTTCCAAGAGACTGTGGCTCATCAGGCAGCCCAAAAGTTGATATGACTTGAGGTTTCTTTTCTTTTTATTGGTTTGCAATATTTTCAGCAGAAAGAAGGCATTACCCAGACAGCGTGAACTAATGAATGAAGCAGCACATGGGTCAGGAACAGGACACGGCGTGAATCTGTTACCAGGAGGAAGATGAGCCACAGAAATTGCATAATTTTCTAATTTCAAGTCTTCCTGATACATGACTGAATAGTGTGGTTCAGTGAGCTGCACTGACCTCTACATTTTGTATGATATGTAAAACAGATTTTTTGTAGAGCTTACTTTTATTATTAAATGTATTGAGGTATTATATTTAAAAAACTATGTTCAGAACTTCATCTGCCACTGGTTATTTTTTTCTAAGGAGTAACTTGCAAGTTTTCAGTACAAATCTGTGCTACACTGGATAAATCTAATTTACGAATTTTACTTGCACCTTATATAGTTCATAGCAATTAACTGATTTGTAGTGATTCCTTGTTTTATATACCAATGACTTCCATATTTTAAAACAAAAACAAATTTTATGTTGCAGGAAACACTTTTTGTAGGTCTTCGTTTACTTTGCTTTTTGCTTCACCTTTTCAGATAAGCAGAGTTGCTTTCCACTGTTTTCCTTCATGGTGTGCAAAGTGAGTATTTGTCCAGTAATACTTTGGTGTGCGTTCTTTCTAATGTGTCTTAAGCCTCATGGACACTCGATCATCAGTTGGTGTTGTCTGAAGCAAGTGAAAGATATATAAATACCCAGTAGCTAAAGTGGTCAGTCTTTTTTAGATATTTTTGCTACTTAGTGTCTTCTGATAACGTTTTGCTTATGTCAGTAGATCCTCATTTCACACGTGCATGTCTTTGTAATAACCCACATATGCTGTGCTCATTTTTTTTGTTTCCACAGTCACTTATAGTAAGAAAAACTTTTACCCCCTGTGCTGCTCTGTTATTGTGTGTTTGAACCTCTGTCCACCTTCACTAGATAGGGTCTTATTGAATATATCATTGCCATTTTGATTGATGAAACAGGTAGTCAGGTTAGAGTTAGCATTCATTTCTACTGTGAGGTCATGTAGAATGACTAGGTTTTACTCTTGATTTACAGAGAAAAGTTAACGGCTAGTTAGGCAGTTTTAACAATATTAGCAGAATATATTAACAAACACCAGTACAACTAATGTGTATTTGTTTCTATGATTTTACCATGGGATTAAGAACTATATAAGGAATAATCTTAAGAAGTGATTTTAAGTGTAGCAACTACCCTTCCTTAATGGACAGGCACGTAACATGAAGGAATTGCTTTATCAGTTATCACTGGTTCATAAATATGTCTTATAGAGGAGAGCTTCTCTAAACATCCTGAGGGAAAGAAGTTGATGATGCCACTAGCACCAGAGGTTTGCTAATGTAACACCCTCCTAAAATACTGGGTTGGGTAAGGCGATTATGCTGAAATTAAAAATTAAGAGATCATTCTTGGCTGAATTTAGCACCAGGAAATCTATTACAACTCTAGAGATTGATTCCCAGTATTTACCATCAGTTGGCATCTTGAGGCATTTATTTACTTAGGACTTTCTTCCCATTTCAGCTCTTAACAAAGTGTTCACCTTCTCTGTAAAGGGTTTGGAACCCAAAGAATCATTTTTCACATTGATATCCAAGAATTGACATAGAACTAAAGGGGGTATCTGACTAAATGGAAAATAAATAAAACAGTTAAGAAAAGGTGTAACCCTGAAAAACATTTATACTTGGGATGTCACAGGGAGCCTTCTGGGGATTAGTAACTAAGTCACCAGCCAGAAAAATGACCCAGGCTGAAGATGGCTGTTTTAATCCCCTGAGATCCGCTGATGGAAAACTTACGTAGTTCTGATCTTTTACACAGAGAACAGGAATCAGTTAATTAATGATCAGATTTCCACCCTCCTTTCCCTGTACAGATCAGGCAGTAATCTTTCAAATAAAGTCCTGTATTTGTCCAAATGGTTTCACAAGAACTCTTGGAAACTTGTTTCTGTTTTAATTTCATGTATCCCTGATGAAGGTGTAGAAGAAAAGGCAAAAAATCTAGGGTTTATTCCTTTTTCCAAAATAGTCCCATTCCCTCCTCTCCCTAATACTTGGTATTTCCCCCACAGAGTGCCTAGAATCTTAATAATGAAAAAAAAAATTTTTAAGCAGCAATATGTCACAAACAAATCCAGACCTGAAAGGGTTTGTAACTGCACTAAAAAAGAGAGGCTTTTTTTTTTTTTTTCCAGTTTGTCGGTTTTTAATGGTCACATGTTGTGAAGATACCCACTGATTGACAATCAAATTGTAGAAAATGCGTAATATCCAAGAGACAGGGACTAATGCACTGTACGACCTGCTTATCGCCTCCCTCCCTCCTTTCTCTCCTTCTCTCTTGCCCAAGTGTGCTTCAGAATCATACACCGCTTTAAAGATAACATCCTTTCACAAGTGGCTTTACATTTCCTAAAATACCATAGGAAAATGCAATATCTGGGTACTGTATGGGGAAAAGATGTCCAAGTTTGTATAAAACCAGTACATTTCAGCTTGCAAGTTACTAAACATAATAATGCTGTTTTAATTTTACTTTCTTTTTACATCACTTAAAATTCACAAGAAAATAATGTAGATAGAACCAATTGCAGATAAGGAGAAAAAAAAACTTGAATGAAATGGATTTCACAGAAAGCTTTATGATAATTTTTGAATGCATTATTTATTTTTTTTGTGCCATGCATTTTTTTCTCACCAAATGACCTTACCTGTAATACAGTCTTGTTTGTCTGTTTACAACCATGTATTTATTGTAATGTACATACTGTAATGTTAATTGTAAATTATCGGTTCTTATTAAAACATCATCCCATGATGGGATGGTGTTGATATATTTGGAAACTCTTGGTGAGAGAATGAATGGTGTGTATACATACTCCTTGTACATTTTCTTTTTTCCTGTAATATAGTCTTGTCACCTTAGAGCTTGTTTATGGAAAATTCAAGAAAAACTATAAAATACATAAAGATATATAAATTTAAAAAACATAGCTGCAGGTCTTTGGTCCCAGGGCTGTGCCTTAACTTTAACCAATATTTTCTTCTGTTTTGCTGCATTTGAAAGTAAGGTTATGGTGAGGCTAGGGCTGGGCATTTTACATCTGAGCTTTGAATCAATTGGTTTTCTGGCAATAGCTGGATTTTACAAAACCATAAACACCCTCTGGAAGATTCTGGGACCCTTTTGAGATACAAGCTTAAGGACTTCTTTCCACGAAGCATCATTGCCTATATGATGATGGTTTTCCCCATCTGTTGATTAGGAGCTACTTGAGTTAGTTACATTTGTTTTCTACTTTCAGACACTACTGGGAAAATATATTCTTGTGCAGTGATTATAAAAAGTATCTTTGGCTTCTAGAGCACATAGGCAAATGAACTTGATTTGAAACTAGAGCCAAAGGTCTCACACATGCTGGTTAGTCATCTATTCATTCTCTTCCTGTCATATTAAGAGAATATATAATAAAAAAAGGTCATTTTTTTAACCCTGGAAATTTTCTTCAACTAAAATCAACCAAATTTTTTTATATGTAAGTATGTATGATATACATTTTTTATACCAGTTGACATAGCATAAAGGATTTACCATTCTCTAGAATTTGTTTCTGCAAAACTTATATTGCTTTCGAATTTTAAATGTAACCTTTCACAAATAGCTCCCAAAAGCTATGAAAACTTCACAGTGGATGCTGTGGAAACCTCCTACTGCTGCCCAGCCCTCAGAAAACATGACTTAGTGAAAGGAGAGATTCTTTTTTTTAGGAAAAATGAGCCTCCTATTTGTTGTTTTGTTTTATTTTTTTGACACAAACTGTAGATTTTAGCAGCCCTGGCCCAAAGGAATTTGATTACTTTTGTTTTAAACAGTACAAAGGGGACACTATAATTACAAAAACACATCCTTATTGGTTTTAGTTGTTTTTTATTTTATTTCCTTAGATACTGTTTTCAGAGTGGTAAATTGTGTGTGAGCATTACAAATGATGATTCTTTTAGTGGTTTCTTAGCCTCTCTTACAGCCCATGGGGATAGTACTGTACATCAATACCTTCATATGAAATTTTTATATGCAATGAAAATAAAAGCATGGGTTGATTCTGCCTATTTATGACTCAATCTTTTACAAATAAAAGATGATTTATGTAAAAGTGTAGCTCAGAACAGGTTTCAAAGAGTAGTGAAGATTGTTACAGTGGAAGATAGTGACATCATGAGCTAGTATTGATATTCATAATCAAATGAAACAAAATTACTCAGATTAATCTTTCTATTAAAAATAATTGCCAAAGTTATTTAAATGCCCTACAAGATAAAGCACAGTATTTTGTAAGCAGGCTTGGGAAGGGGACTTCTCTGTGTAATTGGATCCTCTGGTACACTGAAAGTCACTCAGACATCCAGCATGCATTTGTTGGGTAGCTACCCTGAAAACTGCAAGGTTCTACCGACTCAGCTGCGAGGAAGGCGCACAGCTGCTTCCCTGAACTTAGTCTGAGGGGACCGAGGCATTCAACGACTTCACCCACAGGCCGCCCACTGTGCTCAGCAGCTCGGTGGTGCTGCTCAGGGGAACCTGAACTTGCTCCCCTCCGGAGGCCAGAGGCTTCCCTAAGGAACTGAGTTGGGGCTGAGCTGTGCAGAACAGGGAGAGGAAACCAAGCAAAAGGGGGCGTTAAGAGGAAGAGGAGGGGACCCAGGAAAGGGAACTTCACCTGCTGAGGCCCTGAGTACCGGTGAAAGCGAGACCTCTGGAGAAACGGAAGGAAAGCACCCCCGCCCCGCCACTCCCGCCTTCCGCTGCTTTATTTCCCGCGTGGTGCTTATCACAAGTAGGCACACACACCTGTTCGTTTAGTGTCTGCTCACTGGCGTAGGCCTCACACCTGAAACTATGCCTGGCACACAGTAGGTGCTTAATATTTGTCAAGTAAAGCCACCAAATCCATACTGGATATAATGCAATCTGATAAGACATTCCAGGGTCTTAATCAGCAAAAGTTTGCTACGCAGATAATCCCCGAACCTTAACTACTAGAATAAGTATACATTAGTCCCCCCCTTATTTGAGATTTTGCTTTCTGCAGTTTCAGGTACCTGCGGTCAACTGCAGTGTGAAAGGGTTAGATGGAAAATCCCAGAAATGAGCAATTCCTGAGCTTTACATCGCGCACCGCTCTGAGGAGCGTGTTGAAATCTCGCGAGTCCTGCTCAGCCCCGCCCCCCGGACGTGAATCGCGTCTCCGCTACGGCCCCTCCCCGCCTTAGTCGTCGAGCGGCCGTCTGAGGTGTCGCGCTGCTTGTGGTCAAGGACCCTCCCCCCCTCATTTGACTTAATAGCGGCCCCAGAGCGCATGAGCAGCAACACTGGCGATTCGGATATGCCAAGGAGAAGCCGGAAAGTGCTTCCATTAAGTGAAAAGGTGAAAGTTCTTAACCTAATAAGGAAAGAAAAAAGTCATGTGCTGAGGTTGCGGAGAGCTACGGCAAGAACAAATCTGTGAAGCTGTGATGAAGGAAAAAGAAATTGGTGCTGGTTTTGCCGTCGCACCTCAAACTGCACAAGTTATGACCACAGTGTAAGTCGCTTAGTTTAACGCCTGATAACCAGCTGTTTCAAGCCAGAACTCTCCCAGCAGCTGGCTACTTTGGTCAGCAAGGTGTTTAAAGTTACTTAAATTAATATAAGTGCAGACACGAGTTATCTCGTGACCGGTCAGCAAGGTCCGGACACGGAAACGTGACCAGTCAGCAAAGTGTAAGATGGAAAAGGCGCTAAATTTGTGGGTGGAAGACAGGAATGGAAAATGTGTTTCTGTTGACGGCACATGTTACGCCAAAAAGCAGTTGCTGTTCCTGGGAGAGAAAGGGTGGACAACCAGTGGGTCAGGATTTGGAAAGAGAGGAGCCACTTGAAACTTCACCTTCCTCTCTCACCAGGCACTGCAGAGACCCAGGAGCGCTGACTCTGGTAAGAATTCTCACCCTTTCTCGGCTTCTGTCAGTTTTCCTGGGATCCCATGTGCAAGTTCCAGAATGAGTGGGGTTTAACGTAGAGAGTGTAGCCCCCGCTATCTATCGGAACGTGGCAAGGCTTTCCATTCATTTTAATTTCCCCTTGGCAGTTTAAGGACATAATTATAACAGTTGACTGGAGAATCCCTGGGAGTCCCATCAGCACTGGGAGGGACCCTCCTTCCATGGTAGATTTGGGGGCGTTTGAGTTGCTGTGAAAGGAGTTAACAAAATCTTTGAGTACAATCTTTTTTCCAGCGTCCTGATCGAGTGCAATAGACACACGGATTTCTGAGCCAGTGTTTTTATGTTGGACGCATAGAAGGGTACAAAGGGGAAGGGCCAGGTGCTTTAGTTTCTGACTCTGAATCTGTTGCAGCTGCCAGATAACTCAGTGGTCTTATCGTCTTGTGGTCTCTTCAGAGTGGAAAGGCAGTTCAGAAGAGGATTAGTGAGTACTCAGGTCAAGGAAGATTGAGAGGATTAGTGGGAGTCAAGTCAGTCTTACAGTCTTTTAGTTACCTCTTGTGTCATTAATTTCTCATTAGTCTTTTGCAATGAGTCTTGCAATGAAGCTATTTTGGAATTTTGAAGCTTTTTGGAGGTTTCTGCATTCCAGTTAAAATAGGTATCCCATTTTTTGTATGTGTAATTGAAACATTCCCCATAATGGTCACTGTAAGTCTAGATTGTCTTAGAATTTTTGTCATTTCTGTAGATAGCTACAGCTTCCAGGACTACGGGCGTACTGGGATGTGGTGCACTCAATTCTTTGAAACTTGAGGATTCCAATAATGTTAGCTAAGTTTTGGGCCTCTTGAAGTGAAATTAATGCCGGGGGGGGGGGGCGGTGCTGCTGGGCTGGGAATTTTGTGTTTTATAGTGTACTTCATCGCCAAAAACTGTTAAAAAATTAAGACAATTCAGGTGATACAAACAAACTATTTAACATCTCATGAAGTGGACAATCTCCTTTTGATCTGTCAAATGGGGCAGAAAGCAAGAGCTTCTATAGGATAAAGAATAAAGAAGAGATAAATAGAAATTATTAGATAGGCCAAGGCCACACAGTCAACCTTGTTCGGGTGAGAAGGCCCAGAGTTGTCTTGGTGTTTGGGGATTGGCTGACTGAATATACTGCGTTTCTGGTCAAGCAGAACATTTACAGGGACATATAAGCTATATAAGTTCAGTTTGATGACATGGCACCCTAGGCAGGAGTGGCTCCATACTGGGCCCAGAAATTTATTTCCACAGTATTTTTACATACCCCTCTAATGGCTTTTTTCCCCCTCCTAACATGCTGTAATTTTTTTTTTTTTTTTACTTTGTGTCTCTCTCACTAGGTTGTGCGATTTCTTTTTAAGGCAATGTACTCCTTTTGGCCCGGCTAGTAAAGATTTAAGTCAGGATATTAATATTTGGCTATTCTTTTCCCTCTAACACCAGCACTTCTCAAAATGTGTTCCTTTGAACTGACATCAAAATCAACTAGGATCTTGTTAGAAATGCAAATTATCAAGCCGCTGCTTAGGTCTTTGGAATAAGCATCTCTAGGGGCAGGCCCCAGAATCTGTTTTAACAAGATCTCTCATTACTTTTATGTGCCATAAAGTTTGAGAAAACACCATTCAAGACCTCATAGAGTGTGTTTTTTTCTCTTTCAATTTTGCAAAGAAGCAAAAGTAATCATCTCAACCCCCTTTCTAACTCATTACATTTACTCAAAGGGATGTGTGTTTACTACAGGAGTTGCAACAGGTGACCTGGTGAGGGTTAAAGGCAATTGGAAGAACAGCAGGATCACACGTTTGGCCAATTTTCACCAAGTGGGAAAGGAATGATGCAGCCAGCTATTGGCTTACTTCAGCAGCAGAGGAAACCTAGGATTGGCTGTTACCATCATGGCATTCATTGGCATCATAAGGGTTCTGAACCCAATTTTAATGTGGCGAGATAGTTTCCCACACCAGCTGGGTGTCCTACAATTCAACTTAATTCTGATAGTGTCAGATTCCACCTAGAGATAACATCAAATTCCATGAGTTAAGAGCTCAGTCCTACAAAGACTGCCTCCCCAACACTTCAGATGCCAGTGGCAAGTCCATATTGTCACCTGGGCTTCTGATTTACTGCCCATAGATTGGAGGTTCTAACAACACCCCCTCCTTGGGCTAGAACAATTCACAGAACTCAGAGAAACATTTTACTTAAATATTATTGGTCTATTATAATAGGATATAACTCAGGACCAGCCAGATGGAAGAGATGCATAGGGCAAGTTATGGGAAAAGGAGAGAAGCTTCCATGCCCTCCCTACACACACTGTTCTCCCCAAATTACATGCATTCATCAAACAGGAATCTTTTTGAACCCCATCCTTTTTGGGTTTTAATGAAGGCTTCATTACAGAGGTATGATTGATTGAATCACTGGTTATTGATGACCAGTTCAACCTCCAGCTCATCCCCTCCCTGGAGGTCAAGGGAGTGGGGATGGAAAGTTCCCGCCCTGTAATCACAGGGCTGGTTCCCTGGCAACCAGCCCCCATCCTTTGGTGCTTTCCATTCACCTGTTACCATAACAAGACACCTTCATGGCTGTTGTCACTTAGGACATTCCAAAGGTGTTAGGAGCTCTGTATCAGAAACGGAAGAAGACCAAATATATATTTCTTGTTATAAATCACAGTATCACACATCACAGGTTGGCATGGGCTAAAGGGTGTAAAGATTAAATGTCATTCAAAGGAGAGAAGAGACTAACAAAGTCACATCTGTATTTTGCCTGAAAGACCTTTAGTGTAATTGGCAGGGACTGAGTGCCTTCACAGTCAACTGCCTCATTGTGGCTCGCTCCAGGCACACGGGCCAGTGTAACTGGGTGAAAGCACACGGGGCTTGGGATCTGGCATCACAGGGTTCACCAAAGGGGCCAAATGACACAACCCAGACGTTCAGGGATTGATTCTGACCCATGGGATTAACTTTGACCATTTGGAATCCAGAGATGGGAGGGAGCCAGGCTGGTTTATTTCTTCTCCTTCTCTCTCCCTGGACTGCTCTGAGGCTTGGTTTTCCCTTGGAGCCCATCGGGACAATCCCCAAGTTCCTCCTATCCAGTGAAGGACCCCACCAAGCCACCCGCACTGTCTCGTGGGAGGCAGTAGCCAGTGTGGAAATATCCCAGCACTGCCTCCCTTCTTTCCTGCTTCCCTTCCTTTCCTTTTCCTACTTCACTTGCTGCTTTCTGCCTTAATACTTTTTTTCTCATCCTACTACCCGAAGGTTTGCACCTCCCAAGTAAACTACTAGCACTTTGTCCCTGCCTCTGGCTCTTTCCTAGTGACCCTGAGCTCCGTGCCATCCTTTACATTCAGAATAGCCGACTGCATTTCCCTGGCTGGGGCTGAAACGCTAAAGGTGAAACACCGCAGCTGTCTCACCAGAGCGGTGGAGCAGGCTGGCGCAGAACAGACTCGCGAGGAGCACAGCTGGGGGGGGGGGGGGTGCCCCGGGGTTGCCTCAAGGCCATGCTGTTTTCACAGCTGTGCTGTATCACAGTTGAGCTGCTTTGCACTGACTAAAGTTTTCTTCTTCACTGAGCCCCAAATTGGGGGCTCCTGTTGGCGCTGAATTGGCACTAATGACAATTGGTTGACATAATATATAGTACCTGTTATATAGCAGGAACTCAAACATTCATATTTATGTGTATATATGTGTCACAGAAGGCTAACAGGGATTGAAACACACTCAGAGATATATGAAGGCTTGGAGGGTGTGGGCCTGCAAGCAATCTTTGCATGAAAACTTAAAAGCATCTTAAGAAAAAGATGGCAGCCAGCATGATTCAGTAATTAAGCCACAGACAGACTTTCAAACGTAGCATGGTATCTTCTATTGCTGGAGTTTACCTTTCCCAGATCCATGGGCTTATGCCGATGTCTTTGAAAAAGAAAAGTCTGTGAGTAGGAATTCATCAGACCTTGGTGTTAGCTCAGTATCTGGCCATAATCCACTATTCTGCTTCATCCCTCAGTGAGGGCTACAGAAATATTTTGAACAGTAGCTTACCTTGCTGAAGGAGAGAAAACTCAGAGAAAGTGCTGCTGGAGTCTGGAGGTACTGCATGAAGATCAGAATTCAAGGCTAGACAAGCCAATTTGCCATTCACATTCGTAAGAGTTGTTAATTAAAACTATGAAAATTATATAATATCTAGGAGTCATTTTACTGAGCAAAAGTAAAGGATGAATTAAGGGGAAGACACCAAAAGTTAATGAGAAAAGAATCATAAAAATTGAAAATTTCAATTTATTAACTAACACATAGTATTTCTTGAGCCTCTTTTGTGTCAAAATCCTAAAGTACTCACCGGAGAGCTTAGGAAGAAAGTGAGGAGAGCATCATGCCTCGGAATCCCATGTCAGTTAGATAATGATAGTATTTTATCCGTGACAAATCTGGGCAGAAACCAAGAAGAACAATAGTGGGAATGTGAGGTTTGAATTTGGTCAGAGATGTGGGTAAATTTGATGATTTTGGAATGGAATCAGATGGAAGCAGATACCTCTCAAATCTGAGTGTTAGGAAATTTACAGACAAGCATACTTAGAAACTAATTGCAGAAAGTGACAGCAGTGATGACCTGAAAGTCACAAAAGAGCTGGTTTCTTTCCCCAAACGTAACCAGGCAAGCAGGTTACGTTTGGGGACAGCACCAGATATGTATAAACGGAAGGGTTCTCTTTTCCACCCCCCTGGGAGACTTCACCTGGAAAATGGATGGTGCTATTGTTGGTTTTTTTAAAGACAAAACAAAGGATCCTAATGGGTTAGAATGACGTTAAACTTGTACCCAAATGTGGACAGAACATTTGCTGACAGCTTGTTCACCTGATAATTTCCCCTATGATTTGGCATGTGAGCTCTCCCTCCCTCCCTCCCCCTCTCCCCCTCTCCCCCTCCCCTCTTGCTCCCCCTCTCCTTCCCTCCCTACACACACACACACACACACACACACACACACACCCACACACACCCCCACACACACACCCCCCCACCAGCTCCAGTTCCTCTCAAATTCCAGCTGAAAGCATTTAGTTTTCTGTTACCCATATCCCTCAATTTGTGGTTTCATTCATTCTTGCTTAAAATTAGTAATCCTTGCTGATTGTATCCTCACTGGCAATTGTATAAAATGTTTGATGATGTCGTTTCAGGGAACTGGGGAGGAGTGTTATCATCAGAACTCAGTAGCCTTTAAATCTAGTTCAGTGACAGTGCCCTGGGGGGAGGGGGGGATTCTCAGCTGCTCAGGGACTCCTGGGAGTATTTCATGTGTACACGCTAGGAATGTCCTAAGATCCACCCAGATGCACCTTTCTCAGTAGGGCTTGTCTTTTAAACAACTTCTTATTTGGTTTTGAAAGCATGGGTTGGTTCCCACACGGTTGTTTGAATGCATGGAAAACCCCTATCATTTTCCTGCCTCTTTACCATCTTCACATGTAGCCCACACAGTTCTTTTCTCTAAGTGGAAGGGACGCAGAGAAAGGAGGGAGGGAGGGGTCACAGATGAGGCTTTGGGCTCTTGAGTGACCTTTCCTTTTTAACTGCTCTGTGTAAGGTATACTCCTTCGACTCCGAGAGAGGCATGAAGAAATGATGAGCGGGCAGAACCTTTATTCTGTACTAGCATCGCCACCTGCACCACCACACTGCCATATGACCACATTACACAATCACTTCCTTTTGTTTCCATGAAACACTTCTGACTATAAAAGGAATTATAAAAGGAATGCATGCTCATGTGGAAAACTTAGATAGAACCAAAAACATGAAAAGGCAGGGGGAAAAAAGGATCCAGAATTCCACACCCAGAGCCAACCAGTATTCATACTTTGCTGTATTACCAATCAATGATTTATTTAATAATTCTTCAAATATGTATTGAGGGCTTGCCATATATCTGGTATTGTTCTAGTGGCTACAAATAGAGAGATGAACTAACAAGGACCTTGCCCTTATGAAAACATGTCATTTTTTCCCAGTATGCCCACCTCCCCCCCACATTAACACCCTCCTCATCCTGTATTTAGCTACAATTTGACTGCAATCAAGTGTTAATGTAGGCCCTGTCTGAGATGTTTCCTGACATCTATCTTCTGCAGAATGTGTTTCTGTAATCAGGAAAAGCCCACTTTCCTAGGGACTTTCTAGGCTGGGTCAGCTGACTGTTCTCATGTCCTTATACTAAGTTCATCTTGCCTCATCACGCAAGACGATGGGCATCCTGCTTTGAAGTAGGGACTGTGTACACATGGGGGTAGTGTGAACATTTGCTCTGCTGAACATCTGGCCAACCACTACATCCTTCAGCGGCTGACAAGGATTTAGGGAGGAGCCCATGACTGACCAATAGAGGGATTTTTGTTGTTATTGTTTCTCTTAAGCAAACAAGCTCCTGGACTAGTTTTTGGGTTACTGTAAGCACCTTGGTCATGTCTGCTGATATAGACATGAATTCTTACTCTGTTCATTTGCTTATTTATTTCACAAACTTTTATTAAGTACCAGTCACTGTGCTAGACACTGGGATTGCAGAAGTAGGAAACAGCAGAGAACCGCTCTAGTAAAAGGGAGATCCCGAGAAGCAATTACAGTGCAGTGTGCTCTGTCAGAGGCTGAAAGGAGAACCAAAGAATGGTCACCCAACTTTTCTGCAGTTTGGGGACAGGTAAATCAAGGAAGCCTTTCTGGAGAAGGGCATGTCTGGGCTATACCTTGAATCTTGAATAGAAGAAGCAGATAAAAGGTGGCATAGCAATTCAAGAAGGTATTATACTCACTTAAAGCCCAGCTGACGTTGCAGACATGAATTTGTTAAGAGCCTCAATCAGCACTATGGTATGGCTTCCGCCAGAGGTGCTCAGCAGTACTTCTCTGTGGGATCCAGGAAAGAGGATGGTTGGGTTAATCCATTGCTGGCATTTTCCTAAGCAGGAGTAGTAGAGAAGTAAAAGGTCGAGACAATGAGAGCTCTCTGATTCAGAGGGGGTTTCAATTAATTCTGTGGGATAAGACACCACAATTATTAGTGTTAATTTTCACTTAATATCTTTATTTTTCTAATGTTCTTGGTTAGTATTTTCTATGAAATTCCTGCAGTGTTAATACCCAAGAGAAAAGCCATCATCATGTGTATGCTGGTCATTATGATCAGTGTGGTACAGTATTTTTAAATAAGCTATCATGCCCTTTAAAAAAAAAAAAAAAAAAAAAGACATTGAGAATGTTGACTACCAGACTGAATAGTTTAGCAGTAAACCATGATTAGGGCCAGAAGTGACAGCTAAGAAACTCTTATGTCACAAAGGCCCCTGCTCAACCCCAAGGGCCCTGAGCAGTGATACATCTTTCCTCTTTCTGTTCCAAGAATGAATCAGCTTTATTCCCTAACTCATTTGTTAGCCAGTGGAGCTGTTTAGCTCCATGAAATCTTTTGTACTGAATTTCATGGGCTGACATTCTCCCAGGACTCTGTAAAGAAATAGTACAGCCCCGGACAGCATCGGTGACCTAATGTAAGTCACATCAGGCTTTGCTCAGGTGAAGAAAGTGAGTGTTACCAAATCCAGAGGGAGAGTGGCATTTTGATGAAGGTCAGTAAAACCTAAGCTGAAAATAGGTATAGCCAATGGAAACCTCTTGGTTTAAAAGGAAAAGAAAAGCTCTATGAATTCTCACATGTACTCTGAAGACTTGAACTTTTTAGAATTAGGAATGACCTTACAAGTTTCTCCTCTAAATTTCCATCCAAATGTCCATTTCCAAATGATGAGGATTTGAGTGTTAGCATCTGGCTGCATGATCCCAACGGCATCCTGTTCCCCTCTGCTCCTTAACTGCAGAGCGAGCAAAAGAGGCTACAGGAGAGGGAGAGGGTCATCATTTGATAGCTGTATTCAGACTTGGGGACTGAAATACAGAGAAAAGGGGAGGGAGGGGAGAGTTGCTTTACCAGTCAAGTTGTTGGAAGTTGAGGATTCTTGGCAGGTCAGGGCATTGGGAATGTCAGGGGCACGCCTGGGCTTCAGGTAGGGGTGCACACTTATGTAGGAATTGGATATGGGTTGCACACCTATGTGAAGATGAGTATTGGATGGCTACAAGGTCTTGATGAATAATGCTAAGAACATCTGCCTTGAAAGACCATAAAGAGAAGCAGCTAAAACCAACATGAATTAATATCAAGCGTATAAGGAATTGGGAAAAGAGTATGAAGAGGCAGGTCACAGAAGGGAAATCCCAAATGACAAACAAGTATATGAACCATTACACAAACACTAATAAACTGCAAATAAAAATGAGTCACTTGAGGCTGACAAAAAATAGAAATGTAAATAACACAAGATGCAGGGCAGGATGTAGAGGAGTGGGAGCCCCCAGACATTGCTAATGGAGGTGCAGACTAATAGAGCCATTCTGGAAAGTGATTTGGCAAAACTTAATGGCATTAAACATGAGACTACTGTATGACCAGCAAATGTTCTCTTCTATATATAGCCAAGAAAAAAAATATTTTAAAGTTTCATAAAGATATCATCATGGTTTTGTTGATGGTAGTGGTAAGCTGGAAGCAATCTAAGTGTTTGTCAGTAGGGGAGTGTGTCGGAAAATCTGGTTAGGGATGAGGGGGAGTTGGATTTTAGGCTAATTTTCTGTTTCTGTATTCTATATCACTAATATTTTACATGACAATTATATATTATATTTGAAATTCAGAAAGAGCAATAAATATTAGAAATTTTTTAAAAAGAAAATATGGTAGAGGCACGCAGTGGCCTCTTCTGCAGCACTTAGCAGCAAAAACTGGGTAGCTCATTGCAGCCAGGATAGATTTTTTCAAATAGTTCTGAATGAACATTGCCATTTAAAGTTTGAAACACATGCATACATATTAAATGCTCCTACATACTTTGCAAAGATGCTGTATTTATTTGGAGAATTGGATCAGTGTCTAAAACAGAAGCACTCAAAAGTATAACAATTGATTAAACTGGATACATTTTTCTTCTGTAAAAATTCAGGGGGTGTTGTGGTTCCAAATCATCGGGGAGCCAAGCTGCTTTTATTATGATGCTTTGCCACCCTCAACTTTTATCTCAGGCTCCTATATGGCTGCCTGATCTCCTACCCCACAATTACAAGGAAGGGGAAGGGGAAGGGGAAAAGAAAAGGGAAAGACACATCTCTGCCTACAGGGCAACCTAGAAATTGATACATCACTTTTACTCATTACCGTTGGCCAAGATTAAGTGGTATAGTCATGGCTAGCACCCAGCTACACATTGTATTAGTATGTAAGGAGGACAGGAGCCATGCCTGCTGCAAACACCTACATACGCAAGGACTACAAATCAGACACGTTAGGGTGGGCCTCAGGAGGAAGGAGTGAGGATCAGGGTAAAGGGGAAGAATGACATTTATACGAAACAAGAAAGAGTCTTCATGGGGATTCATGATGACATGGATCATAAACTGTACCATGAATGGAGACCTATGATTAAGGCAATCCTCTGCACGTGAGGTTCATTAAAAACGAGAGAGAGAAAAAAGAAAGAGCAGAAGAAAAATAAGGAAGAAAGAGGGAGAGAAGGGAAGAAGGGAGGGAGACAGGGAGACAGCAGAGGGTACAGTACTATGAGAGTTCTCAGGGAGTGGTTTGGGGAGTGATAATGCATGTAGGTGAGTTGCAAGGCGTTCCAGGACCAGAGGGCAATTTTCCTAAGAGTCTCCTGAAACCACCAAAAAGAAGCAGAGTTGGCCTCTGATGTTACAGGTCAGCTTGGCTACTGGTTTCCCTTCTGGTCACTGAGAAATTCCAAATGCTTTAAGTGCACGAAGTCAATTACATGGAAGATCAAGGGGCAGGGTTTTCCAAGTCTGAGTGGTCTGTAGGTTAGTAAATTATTCAAGTTCTCATTTTCAAACCCCAGAAAAAAAACAGAGGATGGGTAGTGGGCATGAACTCTGAAACTGCCGTGCCCTGGGGAGGAAAGAATTAGGAAGATGCAGGCTCATCAGTCTGAAGACTGTTTTGCTGGAAAACACTGACTTGGGTCCAGGGTTTAGCAAGTCTCATTTGACTTATGAGAAGGAGAACAAAGGCCTCAGTAATGACTACGCTCCAGCTCATTCTGAAGTTGCTGCGGTGAATATCACTAACCTATTGGCTGATATATATGTCTTATAGAAGCCAGTTACTCTGTATTTGGCTGACTGTTGTCAATATCCACGGTAGAAGAGAAAGAGAATATGAGACCAGTTTAGAAACCATACAGATGGAAGCTCACAGTCTTACTTTAGTACTTGTAGATGTATGGCCTGGGCAGGTCACTTAGCCTTTCAGAGCCTTCCTTTCCTTATGGTAAAATTAATGCAATAATAGTTGCCTGGAAGAGTTACAGATGGTACTATGGATTAAGTACATAACATGTCTGCAGTGCCTGGCTGACAAAGGTGTGCAACAAATGTTGGCATCACCCACTAACTATTGGAACAGTTCTTTCCCTGTAACAGTTCTTTCAGCTGGTCATTTGATTAATGCAGAAGTTCATTATATTTCTAACCAGTAAGTGCATGTGTTCAAGTGTGGGGAGAGAGGGAGACCATTAACACTGCTCACATATTTCTTTACAAATAAAATTATCATCTTTAATTCTGTTAATTTTTTTGGACTTACAGGTCAGTCACTTTGCCCACTGTTGAAACCGTTGATTCTGGGGAACATATTCCACAAAAAAGACATGGGGACGGGGACCACATGAAATCAAGTGACATGATGAGAGGGCTTTCTTTTGACCAGGTAACTAGATAACATTCACATCTTTGGTGATGGCACTGAAAAAAGAAATACCAGTATAAGAACCATTGAAACTGTTAAAGGAAAAAGCAGTCAGTGGAATAAAGTATTGAACTTAGAGAAATCTTAGCAGACCAAGAGAACAGTCCTGCTGCTTTCTGGGAACACACATGAGAGTAGAATAGGAGCCACATGCCAGTTTGTTCAGAATCAAGCTTTGCACTAAGGAAGAGCCAAATGAAGTTTCAGGGCCAAATTAATCATCACAGAGCTCAGACTTCAAACACACTGATAAGAGAAACCAGTAATTTTTAGTAAATGACTTTCAGCATATATTTACATCCTAAATGCAAAAAAATCTAATAATAGCAAGGAAACTTCTCCTCTAGCTGGGATTTTTTGGGATAATTATACTTCTGGGGGATTAAAGGTGCCATCTTTGTTTCTTACTGTGTAAAATCATGGGATTGATTGTCTTTCAATTTCCACCATAGCTATGTCTCTGGCTCCAAGACTTGACAATAGATAAGGGAGAATATAATTATGTAGAAAATCCTATGTATGTCTTATCTGACTCCTTATCACATACCTTGTATTTCTTAAGAACAGGTAATAATCACATAAATCAGAGAATCCATGTGCAAACTCTAAGGTGAACTTCATTTAGCCTAGTGAGTTTTGAAGAAATCACACACACAAAGAGAAGAACGTATATAATGATTATTTTCCCATAAAATGAATATAGATTTTAATGGGATAAATAATGTTCAAGTGTATGAGGTACCAGGAATATTTAGAAATCTACATGTTTTTAAATCAATTGAATAAAACCTCTCATTCCTGGGTGAAATGAGGTAAATTCCGATTTTCTTGCCAAATCCAGAATTTTGCCACAGTCTTTAGAAACTCTCTTTTTCGCCTTATATTCAAGTGGCTTCTTTCTCTGCAAGCTGCTCTGTCCCCTTAACCTTCATCATCCTATTCTGGCTCAAGTAGTAGCTTTATCATGCCTAGATTATACATTCTCCACCCTGCCACCCTCCCTAGCCAATTTTCCCCTCCATTTAATCCCCAAAGTGATGCCAAGTCCACCTTCTTTACAGACAGCTCAAGGTCCCCTCGGTCATTCACTGCTGTGGCTAAAGGCTAAGGTTGTGTCCATTTAGCCCAAAGCTTTAATCGGAAGTGAGGGACTAAAATCCAAAGGTGATGTGACCAGCTTCTCAGGCCCTTATGCCTAATCTGGCCACTAGGTTGTTTTTTTCTAGAATGATCAGGACTTTTCCTCTTGAGTCCAAAAAGAGATGATTGAGTTTTTACTCTGAAGGAGTGCTTTCTTGTTCCATGAGTCTAAATCACAGGGTAAAAGCTCAAGGACTTAGCACATTTAGTATTGAACAAGATGACAACCATTGACACTTTTGTTCTGTTTGATATGGAAAGGGGAGTACAAAGTCCTCTAAGGATCATGAAGGAGAAGCATCTTTAGCTAGAAAACAACAAAAGTATTTTTCTGTAGTAGATGCTCTTTACCTGGGGCTCCTGATGGAAGTTCATTGGGGATACCCATGAGTTTACCTGGGCACCTTGGCCAGCTCAGGGTGACAGTTATCAAGCACACTTTGGTTGGTGGACTCACTTCCTAGGGTTGCCATAACAGAGTCCCTAAAACCTGATGGCTTCCAACAACATGAATTTATTCTCAGAGTTCTGGTGTCTAGAAGTCTGAAATCAAGGTGTAGGCAGAGCCATGGCCTCTCTCAGGCTTTAGGGGAGAACCCTTCCTCGCCTCTTTCTAGCTCTGCCGGTTCTCAGCAGTCCTTGGCATCCCTTGGTTTGCAGATGCATCACTGCAGGCTCTGCCTCTACCTAGCCCACAGCCATTTTCTCCCTGTGTGTCTCTGTCTCTTACAAGGACACTGGTCATATTAGATCAGGTCCCATCCTACTCCAGCACAACTTCATCTTAACTAACAACATCTGCAAAGACATATTTCCAAACATAAGGTCACATTCTGAGCTACTGTGGGTTAGGACTTCAGCATATCTTTTTGCAGAGACATGATTCAGCTTGTAACATTTGGGATAAATTTAGCTCATCGCCTGCCTTAGATCCTTCGGAAAAGCACTTTATCATTAAGGTGGAGGGTACCCTGTTCAAGTGGGGTCAGGGGTGTTGGAAAGGGCACACATCCTCACCTTTGCTCTTATTCTGAGCCCTGCCATGTTTGCCAACTGGCACACACCGTCCTCAGTGTCCTGACGCAGAGTCTGCCTGCATTTGTAGAGAGCAATCATCCAAGCTACATCTGTGTGAAGCGCTGCAGATCTGCCAGGGACATGAATGACAGGCTCTTTCCACAAAAGTTTCTCTTCCAGAGTCAAGCCAGGAACTGTTTTCTAAAAGCACCACAGAGGCAGTGAAGTCCCTGGTTATAAGTCTCTTCGTAGGGAGACCCATTTGCCATTAAGTGCCAACTTCCTCTGCCCAAGTTCCCTCTGTCCCTCGTAGGTTTAGTCCAAGAGGGCTTCGTGGAGCGCATGGCCTGAGGCTGGCTTCAGCAGAGAAGCTGGCAAAGTACTGCTGCCTGGGAACCATCCCACAAGGTCATCCTCGGGACAATGGTGGGGGTGGGGAGGACTCAGGTCTGCCCTTGACTTCCTAATGAGGAACTAGTGGGCTGAGAGGGTGGGCAGGCCCCAAATGTTGGCAGCCTCGAGCCTTTGGACTTCTGCCCAGTCTCTCAGCTGCTACTGCTCCCCTCCCTGGTGGCAGCTGCCTGGGTACTCCTTTGACGCAGTAAGGGCACACAAAGCCCAAAACAAGGAGATCATGGGCTAGCCCAGGGCAGAACTGAGGAGAGGCAAAGTGTGCTGGGTGCCTTGCCACACACACTCCCTCCTAGCACCTTCAGCCCATTTTATGCCTCAGCCCATCTCGGCAAAACCTTGCTCTTACTTGTCTGGCTCTTGCCCTTGATGCTAAGATACACGCAGACCCAAAAAGTAAACCTGGGCCTTTTTGCTCCATCCTTAACATGTATTTCGAAAGAAATGAAATCTAACCAAAAGCCTTGAAAGAGTCTTTCCTGAAATCTTAAATAAAGTGGCAAAATGAGTAGCAGGAAGCATTTTATATAAAACAACAGTATCTAAAAACTGATCTTAAAGATTCTCTCCCCAGCTGATTTTCTCACACTCGCTCTTCTCCCTTCTCTCCTCCAGTTTTTGAATCCAGTGTCTTTTCAGATCTACCCTTTCATATGTAAAGTGATCTTCTTGCCTCTGCCTTTCCTAATTCTGCTTCTGGACACTACCTTTTTAATCATTGAAAGGAAGCAGAAGATCGTGAAAGTCTTCCCACAGATGGCTAGTGGGAGAAATACTTAACAGTAATAATTTTGGTTCGTCTTATACTCCCAAAAAGACCTTAAAATTATTTATCCCTCAATCCACTAAAAAGTGAATCTTTAATTTTTAAATTCCAGGCATTATAACAGGTGGGGGCCAGGGAAAAGAAAGGGAGCAAGTGGAGACTTTGATGGGGAAGGGATGGCCCATCCCCTCCTGGGACAGCCTGGGTTAGCTCATCCCTTTTTGGAAGTTTCTGATTGAATCCTTAACTCCCTATCTTCCCACAGCCCAGGCACAGAGCTGACTCAGAGCACCCAGGCTGGGTTTTCTGCCTCTGGAAATACAAATTGGTGTTAGCTGTAGCTGCAGGTACAAAGTTAGCAGGCCGGCTGTAACCACAGATCATAGTCTCCCCAACATATCCTATTTTAATTGTATTTCATTTCCTCTGCAGGCAGTATGAATGAATCACTTAAAGGCACGCTTTTAGCTCCTTGTTAAAGGCCCAACAAAGATATTCCCTCAAGTGACTTTTTTCTTCCATACTTACTTAGAAGCCAAATTTACCTCAGAGGTCAGACTATTCCACACCTACACATCCTGCAATGAGTTTGTAAATCCTCAAGTTATTCAAGCATCTGTGGTTCTGATCTGCCACTTTGAGATAGTGGAGTAGGCTGGGTGTGGGGAGAAGTGGGGGGGGGGGATTGAGCAGGTGGGGGTGATGAAAGAGAAGACTGTGGTCATGAACATGCAGTGCCACCAAGTCTGTAACTCACCTCAGCGTCGTGAAGGCTCAGCACAAAACTGGAAGAGTTTATACCCAACAAATGAGACTTTCTCCAAAACATTGTCAAGTTCATACTTGACCAGCAAGGTCAGGAAGCTGGGCACTTTGGTGAGAGTATGGAGCAGGGTGAAAGGTTTTATACTTGGGCAGAGAGCAGTTTTGCTGGTGGTTCTTCCTATTCAATATAGTTATTTTGTACAGTTTTCCTTTCATCCTAACTCATTTTAGTTGGTTTTTAATTCCTATTTCAGTGACAAGACACCTAAGCAGGATCTTACCCTAAATTATTGATTTGTACTAGTGTCTATAACTTCTAGGCCTCTTCATTTATCTAAGAATAGTTTTTCTGAAAGAAGAGGTTGATATTGAGGTGAACTAGCCAGTGACTAGCTAATAGACCTTTTACATCCAAATGGGCTGGTAAGCGAGGAAAGGGCTGGCAAGTGAGGGCGGGGCTGGACCAGTAATTCCTATAGTGCAGCCATAGCTACAGGTCTCCCAGGTTGCCCGTACTACAGTGGAGGTCTCCTGGGCACTTCTCCAGACACACAACCAAAGCTACCCTGGTTCTACTGCCTGTTTTCCAGGTGGCCCATGCTATGTGTTCACCTACATACATATGTCTTTACTCAGATTCCTGTGGTTGGGCCACCATAACCTTAAGGCTGATTAGTGCAGCTCTAATCCTCACTGATTATACCACCAGACCCACCCTTAGAAAACTAGTAACTTCAAAGACACAGAGCAAAGAGTATGATCAAAAATAAACTTTTACTCCTAATGCACCTTTCTTTTATTGTATTTTAGAACCAGTAAAACTACCCAAATGGTTTCTTTTACAGCATATGTAAGGTATTTTTCTAGAAATATCTATGAGAATACAGACAGCATCACCTAGACTATGATCCCCTAAATTGTACTGCCCTGGTCCAAAATAATCTAGCCAATTTTAGATACTATTAAAGAAGCTGAAGTATGGCCATTGAGTGGTCAGCTCTGAAAGTAAGAATGAGATGGTCATATATGGAGCAAGTTAAGGCTCTGCATCAGTTAGATCACTGGTGCTAAATATGCCAGGCTTTTGAATGAACGTTTCCTTGAGACCTTCCAGCTTCACTCAGAGAAAAACTAGTATTTAGCTAGATTGTACCCCAATATCAGCAAGTCATTCACTGACTCCTGGTCAGGAGAAGCTGCAAAGAGAACAACGTGGGAGGCTCAACCTGCAAGGAAGACATGGCCCACTGTGGAGTGACTGGGGGAATCATGTCTAAATAGGGATGACATGTTTGCAGCAGGGGATTTGTGCATCTAAAATACGTGTTTATGTCTGATACACACAGTCTAGCTTCAGTCCTAGCTCTCATGAGCCAGTTGAGCAGCATCACTAGTTTCCATTTATGGACTTGACACACTTCACATACCATTTGTTTAATATTAGACATTTTTAATTAAGGCAATTAAAAATTTACTGATGTCTGACTCAGAGAAAAATAATGGAAAGCTAAAAAGAAGGCATGACGTGCAGCCAGTGTGGCTCAGTGATTGAGCATCGACCCATGCACCCAAGAGGTCACTGGTTTGATTCCAGATCAGGGCATACGCCAGGGCTGCGGGCTCAATCCCCCGTAGGGGGTGTGCAGGAGGCAGCCAATCGATATTTCTCAATGTTTCTATCTCTCTCTCCCTTTTTCTCTAAAATCAATAAAAACATTAAAAAAAATAAAAACAAGGCATGACTTCAGCTGAAATAAATTTGAACACCTGTCATGTTCTCTATTCTCAACTCTCATGTCTTAAAACAGGCCGAAAGATCACAATTGTCCAATGAACTGAAAATAACAGTGACTGCAATTGCTGTCCAAATGACATGAGTTCATGGGATAAAGATAAAAACAGTTTAATTCAGAGTCCTCGGAAAGTAAAAGTGCTTATCTGGTTGAGAGAAGGAAGACACTAACAATTACATTCCAGAAAATTCTATGGCTGTGCACATCTGTCCATGGTTCTTAACTGAATTCTGCCTAGGAAGATGTGCCAGTGAGCTGCCATCTTCCTCATCAGGCCTGACCCAGGGCCTCTGCACCCACAGCCAGCCTGCTCCTGGGTCACAGGACAGATGCAGGCCAGATGCTCACACACTGAGCTGCCTGCCGTGGAAATTATCTGCCTGAATCTGATAGACAAAGGTGGTTTGCCACATTTACCCTTGGTGCTTGCTGGATTGAAACTTCAGACTCCCTTTTGATTTCATTAATAATGAAGAGAGGAAAAGAGACTATTCTGCTGTGAAGCTGGACGACGCTAAGTTTTATTTTTACACCTCAGGATTTCTTTTTCCTCCGTCATTCAAGAAAGCTATTAGATAGCACAGGAAGATGTCCATGTAAACCTACTCCTTGTCTCCTGACACAAGATATGAGCAGTTCGAAGTCGTCTCTAAGGGATCGGCTCAAGTCAGGGAGCCAAGTTTCTACCCATAACCATGTGGTGGGCCCAGTGACATCACAGGAGGAAGGCTGCGCTGTGCCTGGAGATGGGGAGGGTGCTGGCCGCTGAGGCTCCAAGCTCCCATCAAGGCCCTAGCTTAGTAGCTCACTGCTCTAGAAATCATGACATGAAAAGCCAAAAATCCCATCTTGGAAGTAATTGCAGACTTCCTAACCGAGCCAGTTCAATTTAGTGTGGATTCTGGGGTTCAAAGCCTTATGGTTTATAAGACCAAACGTCCTCTAAAATTAGTGTGGGAAACAGCAGGTTGGGAAGCTGATGAAAACCAGGTGATGGAAGCCTCTGACATTTAAAAATGCTTTGATAAGATTGATTGAAATATCCCAGCGACTAAAACAGGCTATTTTTAACAGCCGGTGCCCTGTCAGCATACCCAGGACACTCACCTTAATCTGGGGGATTTTAACATTGCTTTCTGAAGGAGGTCAGAATGTCCTGAGGGGGTGTGAGTGACATCTATCTCTGTGCTATTATTCAAGGTTTTGTTACAGTGGCCCACGCTTAGTGTAGCTACAACCACAAGTGTTTCTTAGTGACATTTAGTTGGTGTGTAAGGGCACATAACAACAAAAATCGCTTTACTGCTTTTATCTTCCCATCTCCAATCGCTGAAGGTACTTTTCCGCAATCACGGCCTGCTGACAATCTAAACTCCAGAGCAATGTGCTTCACCCCAATCCAGTGACCTATATGTTCATGTCACACCCCGCCACCCAGGCTCCTGCAGGCAGCAGACTGTTTCCGCATCTGTCAGTGGGAACACTATTGGAATTTGGGGGGATAAAGAAGGGAAGGGGAGAAGTGGGGTTGGGCTTGGGCAGTTCATTGTATAGGGCAGAGAGGAATGTGTAGCATGGCTGCCCTCCCCCACATCAAATGCCAACAAACTTTCCCAGTACACATTTCCAAATGTCCCCTTGGGAAAAAGAAATGCAGCTAAAAGAACTATTTAAAAATAGATCAGCAAGCCTTGGCCAAGTGGTTCAGTTGGCTGGAGCATCATCTTGTACACCAAAAGGCGGTGGGTCCGATTCCCAGTCAGGGCACCTACCTAGGTGGTAGGTTGTACGCACAGGAGACAACCTATTTGTTTCTCTCCCACATTGATGTTTCTCTCTCTCCCTTTTTCTCTCTCTAAAAATCAATGGAAACATGTTCTTGGGTGAGGATTAAAAAATAAATAAAAATAGTGAATAAAGCTCAAGTCTCTTGCATAGCTCTCTTTCAGTTTAGAAACTTGTACTGGAAGCAGCTCTACTGACCACTTCTTATTTGGGTTGCCCTTCTTTCCCACCCAGCATAATCAGAACCTCTTAATTTTCACTCCTTTGAGCCCCATGTTCCTGTTCCCTTTCTGACCCCCCCACCCCCACCCAACTCCCACCCCATGCTGAATGAGGGTGGGGCTGTCTAGTTTCATTGCCCTTCCTATCTCTCATGGAACAGGCATTTTCTGTTCTTTACTAAATATCTTTATTCCATGGCCTCTTGTTATGAAATTGCTTAGGTCTGAAGACCTGCCTCCTGGAGGAGGTTCTTTCTTCTTCTCATATTTGTTGTATTTGGAGAATTCTTGAACAAAGCTGCTATGGATGCTTCTGAAGCTTGTGTCCCTGGGGCTTAGAGACCAGCAATGCTTCTGCTTGGTGCACCACCAGACACACACTCTCTCTGCTTTATGGATATTCTAAACCTTGAGTAGCATTTTTCGCAACCTCTTTTGCTGCCATTCTGGCTATTCCTCTAGTGTTTTGTCTTCCTTTCACTGCTGCACTCCTTCTAAATTGGGGAAGGTTCAGCTGATCTCTAATGGTCAATGCTGTTTCTCAACCTGGTCCTCCTCTTTCTGAATATTGTTTGCTAGAATTAAGAACTTGCCATCCTTTCACATTTTCTTTACCTCTGGCCCAAACATTTTTTTTCAAACATACTATCTGGATACCCATGGTCCAGTCAAGGTGACACATAAAATTAATCATCATTACTGTCTAATATTCTGGGATCAGCCAGTGGTGATAGTGGCACAACATTGTGAATATACTGAAAACCACTGAACTATACACATTAAAATGGTTAAAACTGTGAATTTTATCTCAATTAAAAATAAAAGTATTAGAATTAAAATTAAATTCAATTTAAAAAAATTAAAATTATAGGAAATGCTACTACATACCTACTAGAAAGTCCCTCTCTTTCTCAGAGAGAGAGAGGGAGATAGAGGGAGAAGAAAAAAGACATATATGTATATATCGAGAGAGACACACACACATAATTATATAGACATGTCTATGCATAAGAATTGACAATACCAAGTGCTAGCAGAGATACAGAGCAACTATAACTCTCATACATTGCGGTTGGGAATGAAGAATGATAGTCATTTTTTTTAAAATAGTTTGGTGGTTTCTTATAAAATTAAATATACACGTACCTTAAGACTCAGATATTCAATTCCCAGGTATTTACCCAATAGAAGTGAAAATTTATTCATACAAAAACAGTTTGTGAATATTTACAGCAGCTTTATTTTAGTCTCTCTACCCCCTAATAAAAACAACCCAACTGTGCCTCAACAGAGGTGAATGGATAAACAAAATATGTTGTACTTGGCAGTAAAAAAGAAAGAACTATTGCTAATATGCAACCACAGAAAAATGTCAGATGCACTATGCTAAGTGTAAGAAGCCAGACTCAGAGGCTACATACTGTATGAGTCCATTTATATGGAAATCTGGAGAACAATTGTGTGGACATTTTGGAAAAAGCAGAACTCTAGGGACAGAAAACTGATCAGTGGTTTCCAGCTGGGATAAGGGTGGGGGTTGACTACAAAGGGCTGATGGGGGTTTGTGGGCTGACTAAACTGCTCCATAGCTTCATTGTGGTGGTGGTTACACAGCTTGAGTGTTTGTCAAAACTCCTAGAATTCAACAGTAAAAATGCCTACATTTTATTGTACATAAATAATACCTTAATTTTTTTTTAATGGGAAAATTCATATGTATATTCCTAAGTCATTGGCACAACATCTGACATGTAGTCAGGCACTCAATAAATGTTGAACGTCATCTTTATTTTTTAAAGTGTTAAATGATACACCTAAAACAAAAGTTAAACTTTAATTTGTTGTAAGTTAATGAAACTTTCCTAGCAGCTATTGAGATAATGAAAAATTCCTAGGGTAGTAAAAAAAGCTGGAGTTGGGAGTGGTTGATTTAAAAGTTTCCATGACCTTTGGACATCTTTTATTTGTGGCAAGTGTTTAATTTTTTCTTGATTTGTGTTGGGCTAAAAAGAGCCCAGCTCATTTCAATTCATATAGGAAGGAGGGAGTCTGTCTCTTAAAGGAGTGACTGGGGTCACTTAAAGGAGCTGAAATCCAGTTGTGGCTGTCAGAACACTTACAGTGCTGATTTGAGGTAAAATGAGAAAAGTAAGCATAAGGTAATAAGTTTTTCCTAAAACTGCATCTATTCAACGTAAAGGACAGCCCTTTATTCTGACATCATGTGCTTTCTTCTTTTTTTGGTACTCAATTGGTGTTTGTTTATGAAATAGTGGTTATAGTGGATACTTCTTTTGAAATTTTGTTTTTAAATGTCATAAAAAGAGTCTGCAATGCTATTTCAGTCATTCTCTGTGGCTCTCTTTCTGTCTGTTTCTGTCTCTGTCTGTCTGTCTCTCTCTCTCTCTCTGTCTCTCATCTCTCTTAAGAGTGAAATCCAAGAATCTGCTGGTAAATATGGTTAAGAACAGAGCTGGGTGTTATGGACTGGGGTCACTGAAACGGCTAGTCCCACTGTGGCCGTGGCTTCATTCCTCACTGTTCCAGCTCTGCCCAGGCCCAGCCACCAAGCTGCTGTCAGCAAATACAGCGGTCTAGCATGTCTCAGAATTGTTTCGAAAATTCACAAGGTGTTTTCTAAGTTTCAAGAACTTGCTCAGAAGCATTGGATTTAAGTGATCAAAATCTGGGCTTTACAGGTCACACGTCTCCCCGCATGAAAAGCAGAGTCCACAGCTCTTCAGATACATTCCCTTCTGCCCCCATCTGCCTGAAGCACAGGCAAAGCAACCTGCTTCCAACTAGACTGTGCCTTTTATCCAGGATCCTGCGTTTTATCTGGGGTCTTGCCTTTTATCCGGGATCCTGCCTTTTAACCAGGACCCTGCCTTTTATCCGGGATTGTGCCTTTTATCCCGGGCTCAGACAAGGATCCCAGTGTGGTCCCAAACTCCCACAGCTGCTGCTTTCCTGTAAGGAGACTTCGCCTGCTTACAGAGGTCCTTCCGCAGGCCTGGAAGGACATATTGCCACCGTTATTAATGCTTTTTAAAGGCATTCTCTGAGCTGAGCATCATTCTACAGTTATTGTACTGATTGATGGTTGTATTTGTTTTTGCAGCCTGATTGAGACTTACTAGGCTGCCATGTCATGCGACAGGCTAAGGGAAGCCAGAGTTTGAACTCAGAGGTAGTACACACCACTCGCTGACTGCATCACCCCGTCTCTGTCTCTGTGGGCACAGTGCCTTCTCTTCTGTCTGTGCCTATTTCTGCCTCCCATTTATATGGATGCATGTGATTGCACTTAGGGCTCAGCCCGATAAACCAGGATAATCTCCTCATCTCAAGATCCTTAGCTTAATCGCAGATGGAAAGATCTTGTTTCCATATAGAGTAACGTTCACAGGTTCCAGGGATTAAAATATGGACATCTCTGGGGGAACCATCTCTAGACTCACACAAGGAGACAATCGTGTTGCTACTCTGAATTCCTGTGCTCCTCCATAACAAACCTCCACACCAAATGTGACCCAAAAGCCTCTTCTCTGCACGTTTTGTACTGACCACATTATACACCAGGGAGAATACAGAGAAGTGAGATCACAGCCCTTCCTCTCTAGAATCTTGCTGTCTATTTTAGGAGAAGTGCCCTATGCTCAACAGTAAATAACTACTCAAATTAATATAACTAATTATCATTGACACTGGATTTTTATAGCCCTTGTATTCCAAGAGGAGGTAGAGAAAGGCAGTGGGCTGGAGTGGTCAAGGGAGGCTTCAGAGAGAGTTAAGACTTGAGCCAAGCCTTAACAATTTGTTGAACTTGGCCAGCCAGAGAGAGATTGTCTTAGTCCATTTTGGCTGCTATAACAAAATACCACAAACTGGGAGGCTTATAAACAGTAAAAATTTAGTTCTCATAGTTCTGGGGACTGGAGGTCCAAGATTATTGCACCAGTACAGTCAGATGAGAGCTGTCTTCCAGGTCACAGAATTCTTGTTGTATCCTCACATGGTAGCATATCCAGGGTGTGACTGTTGTCTACAATTATGACCCTGAGGAACAAAATGCTTGGGAGTGTAGCTTTAAGGTAAACAGGGAAGCAGGAGTGTTACCTTAATTTGACAACTGAGGAAAATGAGTTGTGATGATTGATTTGCTCATGCTCACATTACAAGTTAGTGGTCATACTGTAGTTACAACCAAATTCTTCTGTCGAGAGAGATTGGTAACTTGACCAAGGTTATCCTGTCCTCCTGACTTAATAAGTTACTAACTTGACCATGGTTACACAGCTAGGTATTAACACAATGCCATACTGCCTCATACCAAGCCAGAAGGTCGAATAAGAGGAACTTATTATCTCTTTTGAGTTAAACTTGTCAATTTAGGAATTTTTACTTTCTCTGAGGCAAAGGAGAGGGTGTAACACTTATGAAGGAAGCAAATCATGTTAGTTTTTCTTTCTTCAGATTTCACCTCAAGAGGTAGGTACTATTCTCTTCCACCTAACCACAGTCCATGCTTTATTGATAACAAGAAGCTCTAGTAGTCTTTAGAATTTGATAAAGATTTTTTAAAATATTGAGAAGTCTTAAGAACAGGATGCTATGTCACACAAAACCGAAGGTCTTGCTATCTTTTATTTATTCAAAGGATTGAAAGATTGGTATTTGAAAAAGTGATTTCAAATTCTTAGACTCCTCCTTTCCCTAGGGCTCCATTTTAGGCCTATGTAGATAGTGTTTTAGGAATGTTCAGATGAGTAGCTGGTGACTCACTGATAAATCTATTTTATAGTAATTTCTGGTGCATTGAATGCAGTCTCGGTACTAGGAAGGAGAGGGTGACTTCCAGCATCAGGAAATGGTGAGAAGCCTCACAAGATACAGAAGAGAATGAGTTGGAGAACTCAAGACCCTTTCTGTAGCATCACCCCATGAGGAAACAATAATACTGCTCTTTACCCTACTCATGTTGCCATGGTGATCTCTACATCACAGTAGCCAGAGACAACTGTGTTTGGACTCATTGAGGATCCTCTCCTCACGACAACACTAGAGAGATGTCAATGACAGGCTCACCGATGATGCAGGCTGCATTCAGATGATGACATTAAAGGCTTTAAATAGGAGGTGGAGCTGTCATGAAGTGACACAAAAAAAAGTTTTGTAAAGAATTTATTTCCTTTCAACTAGGAATAACCCTGGGGTTTGAGTGAACTTCCTATCTTTTCTTTCTGCCTCACTACAGTCATGCCTCTGAGGTCCTGAAAAAAAATCTGCCCTGAACTCCCATTTGGGGAATGAATTGAGTGGGAAAGAGGATTGAGGCATGAATCTAAATGAATGTGGGTTTTTTTTCCCTTTTTCAGAATTTTAACAGAGGTAGGAGTGTAATGGTTTCTTTTATCTTAGAGAGCCTTCACTTTCTCTGGGTGACAGGACATGGCAAAGTGGAATAAAATTGATCCATGAGTTCAAAAAAGAGGCTGAGAAGGTCAAAGAAAAGTTTTAGATGCCTTGACATTTATTCAAAGTATAGTAAAAATAATTTGGAATGATTTTTTTAAATAACAAACCCTTACCCTTTTATTCTTTCTTTTCAATAACTGATGATTATTTTTAGTGAAGCATCTCTTGAATGCAAGGGTCATGCCTGATAGCGATATTGATAGAACATCTACTCAGCTACAAGTTCTTGAAACTACTTGAATTTTCCTTTCTTATCTCTTTTCTTTCTTCTCTCCTTTTTCTTCCTTTCTCCCAGTTAAGCATTTGACCTCTTTCATTAATATGGATTGGGGAATGGAGTTTCAAGTTTTGCCAATAGGAATCTCAATAGCTAGCTGGATCTTACGGAAACTCAGGACGAGTTGAATGAGCAGGCTCCACAAAGAGAAGAGGAAGGCTGGTAACACTGCGCCTCACAAAGCCCAGGAGGGGTCAGCATAGCTGTTTGGATCCCCCCACACACACCTCCAGGCACCTCAGCCCCAGGACACGAGGTTTCCTTGCTATGTGCTTTGCCTTTCCTATGGTTCTGCTGTCCTCAGTTTCTGTTTATCTTTGTGCCCTCTTGCTTTTTTCCCCACTGCCAATTCTCTCCACATTTCCACTTCCAATTCTTAAGAAAGATCTGGCTAGCCGTCTAATTACCTTCATCTCTTTTTTCACAGAGCTTTTTGTATGAGACCACATCACAGGTCCCAGGCCAACTGGGGACTGGTAATTCTGTGCCAGTCAGTCACATGGCCCGAATGTTGCCAGTCCTACTGAAATTACTGCTCAGGGCTCCTTTCTTCAGTGGGGCAGTTTTTCTCAAAGGGCCTGAGAGTCTCACACAATGACTGCCATAAATACAGTTTTCAATGAAAATGCCCATAGCTTCAACAAGTCTTGTCCCATATGTGTTAATCTGACATAAGAATGATTGCTCATTCACTTCGTGATATTTTCTTTTTGTGATCCATTAAGTTCCCTTGAAGGAAATATTCAGGTGGGATAGGTGAGATTTTATTTCTTTACTCACAAAGAAACACAATTTCAAGTGAGAGAATCCCAATGGGATTTTGGAAAATGTAGGCAAAACCTCCTCTAATCTTGCTTTAGATTGCTGGTTGCATTTAGCTAATCTCTTTGGTGTATGGGTGGACATGGACAAGAGACTCACAGGAGCTTATGCATGGACACTGTCACCATCTGTTTAGTCAAACAATCCACCTAAAATGGATTAAATTATAATGACCTCAAACTGTGAATTAATCTGTTTCTTTACGAGTGTTTCTCATTCCAGGTCAATCTGTTCCTACCTTCATTGCACCGTGTGGCCAAGAGGCAGCAAACCACAAGAGAGGTAGGGACGGAAAGTTGGGCAGTGCAGAGGCAAGGTGTGCTTGGCAGGCTTGGATTTTGTTCTCATATTTCTCCATGCATGACTGCTTACATATCTTATTGGGGGGTCAGGAAGGATACCATTTGGGAGAACATGCTTTTTGGAAAATGACTGATATAAAGAATAATGTTTGAAAAGTCAGCCATTTCAGGAGGTTTATCAGAGTTTCCTCCCTGACCTAGTTTTCAGTCCTTGGCTGCACCTCCTAGTTCAGCCACTAAGAATTAGGTTGCTATTAAATGTCTTCAGTTTAATTTGCTCCAGAGGCCAGTGCCCCAGCATCTGGTCCACAGCAAGTGACAAAAAGACCTAAATTTCTCAAGTTGTCCTTAGTGTAACCAGTATCCCACTTCTCACCAAGGCAACCAGCTTTGAGCCCTGCCTTCTAAATGTGAGCTCATCCTTACACAGTGAGAGAATAAATTTCTGTGAACTTGTGTTCTACACCTCTATTTATACACCCACATGTTTTCTACTTCCCTTAAAGATAACAAAAATCTGCAACTGAAACACAAATCGCTTAAATGACCTCATTCAATCTGCTTGCTGCTGCTGCTGCTTCAAGATTATATTTAAAGAGTTAAAAATGAGGGGAAAGGAGGAGATGCAGGTAAAATGTCAGATTTGCAGTTGAATGCAAAACAATGAAAAAGTATCTGGGTAGAAAACTAACTGGAAACAGCAACTGATGGCAAAATGCTTAAGAATGTCCGATTAATCATTTTACATAGACTTATGTTGCTGAGTTCCAGTTTAGAAGTAAACAGCATTAACATTGGTCCCTTGTTACAAATGCAGAATCTCAGGTTCCATCTCACAACTGCTGAATCCAAATCGGCATTTTAACAAGTCCCCCAGGTGATTCTTAGGCACATTAAAATTTGAAAATCCTAAATACTTTGTTAGTTGTTGTCATAACAACCTGGTCGCATCAATTCCAATTGAACTGATTTTTAATCCAGCCCAATCATTTCCCACTCAATAGTCTCCCAGTCTTCCTCATTGCCTCGCAAACCAAACCCAATTTTTTAGTTTGGCCATGAAAGTCAGGCACGATATCTGCAACCTATGTTTCTAGCCTTGCCTTTCATTACAACCCCCTACACACCTTTATCTCCAATCAGACCGTGATACTTCATCATGAGTGTGTGTGCCAGACCACACACTCACGGGTTGCTTGCCTTTTTTAATGCTGTTCTTTCTGTCTGATGTACCCTCTTGTCCATTCCTTTGTACATGCTGACATCCTGTCAAGTCTATAAGGACCACATCAAATGCCATATACTTTGTGAAGCCTTTCCACAAGTGGATGGGACTCCGCTCTCTCTAAACTCCCATAACACTTGGTGTATCGCTCTTTCATATTGTTCTCATTATGGCTGGTTTTACTCATAGAGTATTCATCTGAACTTTTTCTACCCCTGCTGCATATTATAAGTTCTTTGAAGTGATGGCTACATTTTAACTTATAATTATTGTCCCTGAAGTTATGGGCTCAGTACCTCGCACAGTGTGGGCAGTCAATACATTAAATTCCCAGATGATATAATGTGGTGAATATGAAAAATCACGTATTAGGCTTCACATAAGGAAGATGTTGCTGATTATCATCTGTGCACATCATGAGCTGGACTTTTAGTAGCTGAAAACATACTCTCTCAGTTCTCTTTGTTAGTAATTGCTTCAGTAGCAAAGGACAAGAATGAACTCTTTGGCCTGAGGATATTGTGAGGCTAATTGGTCCCAATATGCATTTAATCTATGGTTTGTCTCCATTAATGTGGGGTGCTAACTGGGACAACCAGCCCAATGTGTGAATCTTAGTTTTGCTGCTTCCTAGATTCATCCCCTTGAGCAAGTAATTGGAGCTCTCTAAGCCTCAGTTTTTCATATAATAAAATAGGACACGAGAAGCATTTGGTATGGTGCCTGGCACACAGAAAGCACTTAAAACAGTAGCTATTTTGATGATTTCAAAGATGATAACAATTGTGAGTGAATTTATATTACCATCTATTTTATTATCCTAAAATTTTTAAATCATCAGGCATTAAAATGCTATCTGAACCTACAGTGTTCAGTGTACATCTTCTATGGTGGACAGTAGTGGACAAATCGGAGCCCACTTCTCATGTGCAGTTAGAGGGAATTATCCTCAAATGATAGTGCCATTAATGCAATCATGGAAAAAGTATTTTCTCTCTCTTACCATTTAAAATGTTCTCTGAATAATTTATTATCTTTGAATCAAATACTAAACAGAATAACACCTACAGTTTCTATAATCTTTAAAGTAAGAAAAATCTGTGTGAAATAAACTAAATTAAAAAATTTATTATCACCCTGAACATGGAAAATAATGAAGTTGGAGAAAATAGATTATGACGTTATCACCTCACTCTTTTCCCCTGCTGATGTTGCCATGGTGATAAAGGAACCAGTTAGCTAGTAAAATCCTTTTCATTCTTGCTTGGCTTGTTCTATCACCTGTCATGTTGGAAAAAGCAGCATGCTTGATAGCTCGGCAATTTTAACATAGAGATCTTGATTAAGTTGATGGATTTCTGCTTTTTTGAAACGTCCATCATTGACTAGCTCCTCCTCTGACATCTCAATTTTCAAAATAATTTTCTTTTCCTTTCTGTCCTTCAACTTTGCTCATTCTCTTTGACCTCAGATCTTTGTTTAACTAAATCATGTTCTCACCTTTCATGTTTGTTACTTTCTCATCAAATTTCCAACTACTTAAGAGTGTTATTTAATATTTCCCATGAAATCAATGACTCCACTTCCCTTTGGACTTCCTTCAACTTGTTTCTTACGTTAAAGCACACAAAACCAAAAAGAGGATTTTTAGACATTTTTTGCTGGCAATTCTCATTAAGTATGGTCTCAAATTATCACTGTATTTGGAGAGGACTAGAAGTTTATAGTAAAAGTGAAGCCAGTATGATCTTGCCGGGTCTAAATAGCAGAGATCTGAAAATTCTTTGGGGCTTTCAAAACCTATTTCCTCTGCCTACTATCCAGTTCTTTTGGTAACAGCATCTCAGTTTCCTTTTGGGAGTGCTACTTTCCCATTCTCAAACCATATGATCAATGGGGGCTGACTCCATCCCCTCTCTATTGGCTGGCACAGGGCCCAGACATGGTCAATGAGGTCCCTGGCCAGAACTTCCTCTGGGCGTAGTGTGAGGCATTTTTCCAGCTGAGGTAGCTAAGCAAGTAAGACATAAGCTGGAGCTGCTAGTGTCTGTCCTTGTTGTCACCAGGGAAGAGCTTACCTTAGGATGAAGCCACATACACAGAAAGCAAAGCTGAGATGGAGTGAGAGTGGCCAAGGCCTTATGACTGGCTGGACTCAAAATCAGGCTTTTTAGTTACCTGAGCTATTTAAGTTCCTGGCTTAAGCCAATTTGATTTGTGTTCTGTCTGATAAAGTAACTTTGACTCATTCATAGCTTTCTGTGGCCTGAAAAATTAAGGAAGAAATTGAGTGTTTCTGATTCCCCACATGGATTTTATTACATAGGAACCCTAGGAAAGTCTGGCTTTATCCTAGAGGCAACTAAGTACAGTGGCAGGCTTTGGAATAAAAAATATTTGGTTTCAAATTCTACTTTTGCAGCTGTGTGGCCATGGGCACATTACTTAACTTCTCTGGCCCTCAGTTTCTTTCTGTGTAAGTGTAGTTGTAAGGAAGAAGTAAAACTGTCATTATTTGCAGATGACATGATACTGTATACAGAAAACTCTAATGACCACCAAAAAAACTACTAGAACTGATAAATGAATTTAGTAAAGTAGCAGAATATAAAATTAATATTCAGAAATTGGTGGCATTTTTATACACCAATAATAAACTACCAAAAAGGGAAACTAAGAAAACAATCCCATTTAAAGTTGCATCAGAAAAATAAGGCATGTAGGAATGAATTTAACCAAGTGGAAGTGTGTACCATGTTCATGGATAGGAAAAATTAACATCATTAAAATGTTCATTCTACCCGAAGCAGTCTACAGATTCAATGCATTTCCTATTAAAATACCAATAGCATATCTCACAGTTCTAGAACAAATTTTCCAAAAATTTAAATGGAACTGCAAAAGAGCCCAAATAGCCTCAGCAATCTTGAGAAAGCAAAACAAAGTTGGAGGTATCACACTACCTGATACCAAACTATTCTACAAGGCCATTGTAATCCAAACAGCATGGTATTGGCACAAGAACAGACATATAGATCAATGGAACTGAATAGGAAGCACAGAAATAAACCCATAACTTTATGGTCAATTAATACTTGACAAAGGGGGCAAGAACATACAATGAGGTAAAGACAGTCTCTTCAATAAATGGTGTTGGGAAAAATGGGCAGATACATGCAAAAAAATCAAACCACCAACTTACACCATACACAAGAATAAACTCAAAATGGATTAAAGACTTAAATGTAAGTCATGAAACCATAAAAATCCTAGAAGAAAACATAGGCAGTAAAATTTCAGACATTTCTCATAATATTTTTATAGATCTATCTCCTCAGGCAAGGGAAACAAAGGAAAAATAAACACATGGGACTACATCAAACTAAGAAGCTTTTGCACAGCAAAGGAACCCATCAACACAATGTAAATGGAACCCTCTGAATGGGAGAACATATTTGCCAGTGATACATCTGATATGGGGTTAGGTTCCAAAATATATGAAGAACTTATACTACTCAACACCAGAAAGACAAACAATCCAATTTAAAAATGGTCAGAAGACCTGAATAGATACTCCTCCAAAGAGGACATACAGGTGGCCAACAGATGTATGAAAAAATGTTCAGTCACTAATCATCAGAGAAATGAAAATTGAAAACACAATGAGATATCACCCCATGCCTGTCAGAATGACTGTCATCCATAAATCAATGAACAACATGTGCTGGCGAGAATGTGGAGAGAAGGGAACCCTAGTACACCGCTGGTGGGAATGTAAACTGGTGCCACCATATGATCTCACTTATATGTGGAATCTAATGAACAAAGTAAACTGACAAAGAAACAGAGGCATGGATACAGACTGACAGCTGTTGGAGGGGATGGGTGAAAGAAGGTGAAGGGATTAAGAAAAAAATACATAGACACAGACAATACTGTGGTGATAACCAGATGGAAATGGTGGGGGGTAGGTGGAGGTAGGCAAAGGGGGAGGGGGAGGGGGACAGAAAGAGACTTTGCTTGGGGCAGTGGGCGTGTGATGCAATATGCAGATGTGTTATTGAGCTGTACACTTGAAACCTGTGTGATCTTGTGAATCTGTCACCCCAATAAATTCGATTACAAAAAGGTTTTGCTTATATGCATAGGTGAAAAATAAAAATATATATATATATTTGGAGGTCACTGAGCTGAGTGACCTCTCACGGTACTTGCTTTCCAGTGATTGTTTTTTGGTTTTTGTTTTTTTTAATTTTATTTTTGTTTAAAATATTGCAGATGTCCCTGTTTCTCCCCAATGACCCGTTCAGTGATTGTTTTTTAAAACGGGAAAATTCTCCCTAGAGCCAGATCTGCAGAGAAATTAGTAGGGCGCCATCTGGTGGTCACTCCTTCAACCTGCAGCGTTGATCCCATTGTTTCTGGTGCAGCCATCTGTTAGTTGTAAAGGTCTCCCCTGTGGGCTGAGGGAACAGTTCCAGAGAGAAAGGTAAACTTACGCAGCAATGCTTGAAGGAGAGAATGGCCCAAAGGAGACAAGGGTGGAGGAGGCAGAGGAGCATAGGTGAGACACAGGAGAGTGAGACAGATGGCTCCAGAGGGACTCAAAAATACAAATCTGCAGGTAAAGGGCACAGTGTGACCAAGACAGAAACACACTGCAAAAAGGATCATGCCTCCTGGGTTCAGCTTATCCATTCTCATCACCAAATACCAAATGGTTGGGATGGAGCAGGCCTGAGCAATCTCTCTTCCTGGGTCCAGGGTGTCATCACAGAACAGGGACACCACAAGGCTAAACTTCCCCTCCCTGAGAAAGAAATGATCTTTCAAAAATGAAAATTTGCCACCTAACCACAGAGAGCAGAGCCTGGAACGCTGTCCTCCGCCAGAGGAATGACGCGATCTCTGCCTCTCCATCCTACTCAGCCTTGACCAATTGCTCCTCTGAGGGAGTTCTGGTCTCCAGAACAGTTGAACAGACACAGCGGTTTTCTCCGGCAGCTCAAGGTCACTCGCTGTAACGTCAGAGGAGGCTGCTCCTTGGGAAAATGGAACTGAACAATGACAATTATGCTTCCCAACAGATGCCTGTGTCCTTAATCTGCCCGCTGTGGAGTGAAACCACAAAGAGATTTGAACAGTCCTGGGATGAGGTGTCAGGACTGTCCTGTTTTGATTAAGATGCATTGGCTCATCACGAGAAGTCTCCCCCTCCCCTTTAAAGCACAGCGGGATAAAATACGTCAAGGGGAACTAGCAGAGAAGAGCAGGCAGGGGAAGAATGGAAGTGATGTCGGAGGGAGGGAGGGGGGAGGAGGAGAGGAGAGAAGGGAAAAGGGGGAACCGCACAGCAGGAGTCCCTGCTCTAGAAGACAGAATTTCATCAGAATAGCAAGTAGGGGTGGGGGAGAAGAGGGGGCTGGAAGGAGGGCCCTGCAGACATAATCACCTTCAGAACAAAGAGAGAACAAAGATCTTGGGATCCTCAGGCTTTGTGACAGCCCTGTGGGAGTTTGCAGGAGACAGAGGCAGCCAGGCTGGCAATTTGGTCTAAAACTGGAGGAGGAGCTGGAGATGAGCAGATGGGGGGTTTCTCCCTGCAATGCCACAGAAGATTCTCCAGTGACTCACCCTGCGGGAGTTGCTGAAGGAGTAGGTTAAGGCTGAGTTAAATTTGCACACAGTCCCCTGGGTGCCACAGGAGGGAGGGTCATTGGCTCAGCAGTGTGTGGGTAGGAGGCAGGACAGGGTTGAGGTGACCTCAAGGGTCTGCTCACTGAGTTTTACCATGGTCATCAAAGGGAGACTGCAGTGTGGTGGAAGGGGGCCAGTGTCTGGGTTTAGGGGACCACTTCACCTCTCATTAAGGTTAGAACCCTACCTGCCCAGCATGGCTCAGCAGTTGAGCATCGACCTAGGATCCAGGAGATCCTGGTTCAATTCCCAGTCAGGGTACATGCCTGGGTTGTGGGCTTAATCCCTAGTGGGAGGCATGCAGGAGGCAGCCAATCAATGACTCTGTCATTGTAGATGTTTTATCTCTCTCTCCTCCCTTCCTCTCTCTGAAATTAATATATATATTTTTTAAAAATAAAAACCGTTTGGAACCCTGTATCTCATAACTTCTCTAGCCTCGTTTCTGGATCTGCAAACTGGGTATACTCACCCCTGTTTGCTTTTTTACTCCTCCCTGATTACTGAGCAACAGTTACATGCACAGCACTCTGCTCTATGCTTCAACTGTACAATGAATCAATTCTGCCCTGTATCCAGCACTCACCCAGCACCAGGCACTTTAATGTATCAACTCACTTCCACAACCCTCAGAGGTCAATGTAACCATTATCTCCATTTTACAAGGAAAGAAGCTGAACACAGGATCATTAAGTACCATGCCAAGGGCACATAGCAGCTAGAAATTGGAGTCTGAATTCAAACCCAGGCAGCCTACACCAGAGTACAAGCTCCTACCCTCCTCTCTATTCTGGGTAATCACAGGTTTGTGATTTCATCTGGAAAATGGAAGTGCTTGACCACATATTCTCGGAGGTTGCTTTCACCCTTAAGGTTTAGCGAGTCCACAGGAGGTATCTTAGGTTTAGGAATAACTGCCTGCAGCCCAGGATTACCCCCCCCCCCCGTGTCCACGCTCTGTCTGTACCCACAAAATGTGGAGCCAAGACATTCTCCCTGATTCCCTACAATTCCCCAGCCTCTCAGCCCTTGTCCCCATTGTCGGTGGCCAGGAGTGGACACACAGATGATGTCTGAGTGCAGAAGTGAGTCATTGTAGCTTTTGAAAAGGAAAGAACACTAGATTTGGGGGCTGCCTAGCAGAAATCAATCACACTTTTAAAAAATTGTTGCTCAATTTAATCTCATTTATTAAAACTGTGGTTTAAATGCTGACAAAATTACATCTTCTGAATGCCCTGAAATCAATGACAGTAAGCTTCTACTTGAGGCAAAGCACAGTAAGTCCACTTTGCCCAATGTTTGTGTTTTTATCAGCCAATTAAACTTTCAAAAGAAGACTGTTTTAGCTCTATCCCAACATCACTGGTCTGGTCTCAGTGTATAGGATCCAGAGTGGCCAGGAGCAAGGTCATCACTTAGGGTGGATGATGGAGGAATTTTCAGACGAGACAGTACCAGCCCTGGCTGACTTCCAGGGGCACATATTCAATACAGCCTGGCCTAAGTAGTGGTGTGTGTGTGTGTGTGTGGTTTGGCTTTTGAAGGTGAAGAAAGGGACGTGTGGTTGAAAACAAACGAACAGCCAACAATGCAATTGTTGGTTCCAATGTTTTTAAAACATTAAGGGGAAATCATCAGGACTTCTGAGGGGAAGCTGATGGTTGTCCTCCACATGCATTTCTGCTAAACACATTTCCACACATTTCTACTATGAATCCCCATATAGAGAAACACGAGAAGGAGGCTATGTGACTGGAGAGCGGACGCCCTAATCAGGGACACTAATGACTTGGAAGGAATTCTTGTCAGGACATTAATGGGCTTTTTAAAAAAAACAACACTGATTTATCTGAGGCAAAGAGAGGCTGAATGGGTCCAGCAAGAGGTGCTAGTGGCCCTGTGTCAGAGGCCAGGGGGAAATCAAGGGAGAAGAGATAGAAGACACACAGGAAAGTCACAATTTGAGCAGAGCTGGGCAGACTTCCTGCAGGCAGAGCCCAGAAGACCAGTGGCTGCCCAGACAGCATTTGCACTCAAGAGTCAAAGAGCTTGGATGTGAGGCAAGCAGGGAAATGGTTCAGCCACTTCAGAGAATGAAGTTCTGCCATCAGATTAGAGAGTGGAAAACTCCATTGAGCTACAGGGTAACCCTTTACCCCATGACAAAGCCTGGATCCTCTCAGAGGGAATTGAAGACACACAAGCTTGGTCCCAGGCTGCTTGATGCTCTGAACTCTGACCTAGGAGGGGCCTGCAATCTCTGTCTGCCTCCACCAGAATCCACCCACCAAGTCAGCTGAGGACAGTAGCTCAGTGACAGGATGTGCTGGAGAACAGGAAGTCAAGGGGTAGCCTTCTATGAAGAAACTCCCCATATTTTTGGCCTTGGAAAGCCACAGAAGCAAGGAGCAAGACCCTTGCCTGAGAAAACCTTCAATATGATGGTGATGGGCTTGGGGTGACGCTCAAAATCACCAGAAGCTGGGAGTAGAAGGAAGACAGGATAAAGATAACCTTTAAGTCAAAATTGTAGCTAAGTTTTAAAAAAATGCTTCTGAAAAGCCAATGATACCCTGAAATCAAACTGAGTGAAAAAGCTGAACCAGATTGTCCCCAACATTTTGGATTTGCAAGAGGAGGACTGTCATTAAGCCAGGGCTGTGCCTGAGCAGAGCTGGGCAGAGACACCTCCTTCAGTCTTGGCCCAGGCGCGCCTCTCGCCCAGTCCTGGAGAGAACATACGCATTCGCCTCAATGGAACCTGAACAGGCTGCTGACAGTGCCTTTCGGAGGTGCTGTGCCATTTAAAGACGAGCATGGCTCCCCCTGCCCCAGCCCTGGGTGGTCACTGTGACTTGACTATTCTCTCTCTCTCTTTCTGAGAGAGTAGACACACACACACACACACACACACACACACACACACACACCACCCTACTTCACAGTAAAGCATCTCAGTGTATTATCAGTAACACTCTTCAGGACTGAGTCCTGACAGCAGTCAACTGCAGCTTCAGGCAACTTGAAAAGGAGAGACAATTCAAGGGCAGACTCCAGTGGCCTCCCCACAGAAGCCTGGGCTCATGACGGACATCTGATCTATAAATCCATGGGCCTCGGCCTCAGGGTTTTAGTTCTCTTCGAGGCCTTGTGTTTGCTAGTACCTACGGAGGATGCATATGCACCTCTGGGTGTGGCTGCCAGAAACAGCAGCCTCACTATTCCAGTCTGACCCATGTACGCCCTCTAGTGGCTCTTTGAAACACTTCTTTTTATTGCCAGCCCACTAAATTTACAAATAGGTGATTCAAAAGACAACCCCTGTGTGAGCTCCTAGATATCTGTTTAGATTCTCTTGTTGATCATGATAATTGCTAACTTTTTTGAACACTTATTGCCTAACAAATCCTACATATATTAATCCTCACAGTTGTCTCCCCACTTTACAAAGGGGGAAATAGAGGCACAGAGAAGTTACCTAATGTGTCAAGAGCAAGCACATCAACAAGTCATGAAGCTGGATCTGATTCTGAACAGCCCTACTCTGGAGGCCAGGCCCCAGCACTACCTGCCATCTCCTCCCTTCCTAAGCTGTGTATAGAGCCCAGAATGCCAGTGTCACCACATTAGCCACTTGGCCTTAAACAGAGGGACACTCAACAGATTCTGTAACTAGCACTTGGGTTTCTTTGTAAATCATCACTGTAGGCTAATTTGTAGTCACATTTACTGTCAAAAGATGGTTCACTTTACAAGGTAAGCTCCTTGGACAAGGTTCTAGTTTGATTTTGCTACTATAGCAAAAAGTGCTTTAAACTTAAAGCATTTTATGCTTTATATAAGTGTAGTACACTACATAATGTAATACAACACATTATTCCTACTCTCCCCCTATAGATAATGTTTTATAGACAAATTTAATGAATCTTTGGGTTTATGAAAGACCATCTATTAAATAAAGACCTGAAGCTATGTTGTTCCCCTGTTATTTGGAGAGTTAGGTTCCTAAGGTTTGAAAGTACACTGGTTTGGGAGCCAAAAAGAATCAGGCTTGTATCTGGCTTTGCGTTTTAGCAACTGTCTGACCTGGGCAGGTACTTAACATTTCTGGATTCCAGTTTCCTTATCTATAAAATGAAGGAATTTAACCAGATGAATTTTAAGCCTCCTGCTAGTGGAATGTTGTGAGTTGGTTGGTTGCGAGAGCAAAGATATTAAAAAAATACTGTAATGATTAACAGATGTCGATAACTTTACTCATGCAATTATGTCTAGCAGATCCTGGAATAATGTTTAGTTATAATGTTGATGAGATGCTGTAGGAACTTACCTCTTGTTTCTATCAATTAGCCTATGGTATAATCAATCTCTTTATACAGGCATACCTCAGAGAAACTGTGGGTTCGGTTCCAGACCACCACAATAAAGCGAGCATCACAATAAAGAGAGTTTTGGTGGTAAAGGGTCTTGCCTTCAATTTGTAAAAAAAAAATGAAACATCTGTGAAGTACTATAAAGTGACGTGAAATAAAAGGAGGTATGCCTGGATGTCCTTTTACTTAAAGTCTCAGAACCTCCTGAGGACGTGAAGTGAGAATTTACTGTACCACATGTTCTACCTTCTAGATACAGATACCTTCAGCTCCTTATTATCTAGATCCCTATGTGAAACGGGCTAACTGGGTTGTGATCCTCAATAAGTATATCTCAAGGTAAAAAATGGAATTTTCCTTGTTTAGCCTCGGAGTAGTTCATATGAACAACAACAAAAAATTAGAATATATTCTCCAGCCCCTTGCGCTAAAACACTGATGTGCACATGGCTACATGTGTTCTTCTGTTACTTGTGTACAGTTGAAACCCACAGTATACAAGTATTTGAGTCACAGTCAGCCACCTCTGAAAAGTAGCAAAGCCCAGGGTCAGAAATAGTCCTGTCTGTGTGGCTGTTCATGATTAACTTTTATAGAATGAGAAGGCAAGAAGTCAGGAATAGTGTTTCTCCTGAAACCACTAACGAGCGGGTCAGGCCAGGGTTGAAGGGAGGGGGAGGACATTTGGAGATGGGGCCTCCTGCAGACCACGTAGTGAGCAACTACACTTCCCTGATTTCCAAGTGATCAGTTTTCACAAGGATTATTTTTAAAAGTCAAGTTGTATGAGATCAATTTTAGTGATTGGAAGCAAAGAAAACGTTGTTCCAGTGGAGGAAGAGGAGGCATTAAAATCAAACTTAACCTGTGGTTGGAAGATGAGAGACTAAGTCAGGAGAATCAACCAGGCATCAAGTTTTCAAAGGTCCAGGACAGGGCGGTATCACTCATGGTTTTCAGTTGCCAACAATAGAATCCATGGCTTGTTTACAGATGAGATTATTCTCAGAATCCTTGCAAGCGTTGAAAAAGCGGGCTTACATCTATACAGCCAAGAACTGGTTGTGCCTGTAGGCACCCTCCCCAGAATGGATTCCACACAGGTCATCCTTTTGCTTTCCCAGCTTCTGAGTCTCACGTGGGTGCACCCAGTTGTTGGAGCCCAGGTCACATGCCTCTGCCTTAGCTGCAAGGGAAGCTTGGAAAGTGAGCATTTGACTCCTTTAAAGAAAGCTGTCTCTGCCTCCTAAGAGGTGGGGGTGAGAGGTTCCCCAAACCAAATGTATTAGGTTCTTGGCACCCTCAACTGGGATAATTTAAGAGTTTAATGAAAAACTACTGTAATTATAAAGGTACAGACCGCAATATGGGAAACCAACAAGTTTCTCAGTGCCAGCAACAGTGGGAAGCCCCAAAACCTGAAAGGATGAGCTATTAGTGAAATGTGGCAACACCTGCAGCTGTGGGAATTGTGTCTCATGCAGAGGAAGGCAGCCAGTATCAATTTGTGTCCTGGCATCTGGGGAACTGGGAAAATAAATGTCCTGTTTCTTCTCCTACCTTTCAACATCTTGCTGTTACCTCCCAATGACTGAACACAGTGAGGAGCCAGAGGTCCAGGGAGCCCATGATGTAGTCCTTGGTGGCCAGCCTTTCAAACACAGAGCAAGGTGAAGAAAGGTAGAGGTAGGATGTGGAAGGGCAAACGGAGACTACCCAACACTCCTACTCTAAAGTAATGGCTGTCTCGCCACATTCCTGTAACAGCATCGTTTTCCAGCTCATGTACCTTAAGGGCTCAGAGCTGAATCTGGAACTCTCTACCAGGCAAAGTTAACAGACCTGAAAGTAAAAATAGACAGCAAAGCAATGACAGTAGGAAACTTCAATATCCTACTTTCAACAATGGATATATCAGACAGAAAATCATTGAGGAAATAATGGACTTGAATTACATGTTAGATCAAATGGACCTAACAAACATATAAAGAACATTCCATCTAATAAGAGCAGAATATTCTTCTCAAGTGTACAAAAAACATTATCCAGGATAGATCATATGTTAGGTCACAGAAGAAGTCTTAACAAATTTAAGAAGATTGAAATCATGCCAAATAATTTTCTGACCACAATGAATGAAACTAGAAAGCAATAACAGGAGGAAAGTTTTATAATTCACCAAATATGTGGAGATTAAACAACACACTCAGGAACAGCCAGTGAGGCAAAAGAGAAATCAAAAAAGAAAGAAAAAAAATCTTGAGACACACAAAAATGGAAACATAATAGACCAAAACTTATGGAATGCAGCAAAAGCAGTTCAGAAAGGAAAGTTTATAGTAACAAGTGCGTACATTAAGAAAAAAAGAAAGATCTCAAATGAACAACCTAATCTTAAAACTCGAGGGACTAGAAAGAGAACAAACTAAGCCCAGTGCTGGCAGAAGGAGGAAAATAACAAAGATCAGAATAGAAATAAATAGAGATGAGAAAGACAACAGAAAAGATCAATAAAAATGAGAGTTGACTAATAAGGAAAGTTGTGTTTGAGAGACAGAAGAAAGGTGAAGCAGGCAGTTGTAAAACTAGGGACCAGCTGCTCTGGAGCCCGAGAGTTAAGGCTGTGAGTGAGCCAGTGTTTCTTAATGGAGGAGAGGAAGGAAGAAAGGCAGGAAGCAATCAAAACAGTAAAGATAGAAACAGTTTTATAAACTTGGTTCATTAAATATTTAGCAGGCTTTTTGCTTAAGTATTCGACTTCCTCCCACATCTGTTTGGGGGAGCCTAAGCGAGTAGTTTCTCCTCTCCTTTTACAACTCCATCCGCTCACAGAAAGGGGTTCTTGGTTTGGAGTGATTTCTAGAAGGATGAGATGGCATGCTTTACCCCAGTTTACTTCCTTATTATTTATTTATATTATTCTTTCTAATTTGGCCCATCACATTTCACTTTCATTTAAAGAGAATAGCATTCCCTTTCTTCCCAACATTTTCGCTTCATGTAAACTATACCTATTTTGAGGTGAGATAACAAATAGGAGTAGAAATAAACAACTTAAACGTCAGATGTTGTGGGCAGCACATTGTTGACTTTGATATTTTAAAATCCATATTTGATTTCAAAGTGAAGTTAAGATTTTATATGCTGACGTTTTTGCCCACATGAGGAGATACTTGGGAAAGGACTCTACCTTTTTTATTTGTCCTGTGGTGGTTCGAAGCTGAGGGCTACTAAGATCCATTTAAAACATAGTAAGGAATGAACATCTTTTCAAATGTTTATCAGCAAAGTGGTGAATCTGTGCATTCATAATGTTAGATTATTGTAAAACATGAACTTGCTGCTCAGGTGTGTTGCAAAAGATGCATTTACTGTAAAACTACATTAGGGGGCTGTCAAATACAAGTAAGAATCAGGTAGGAGTCACTTCAGTTTTTTTCCGGAGAAAATCTAAAAAGAGGAAAAGTTGGGGGAGGAAACTGTTGATATAAAGTTTGACCCTTGTTCTTATTTTCATAGAACAATTTTGGAATGTGAGTTATTAGTCAAATCATTTTGCATATATAGTGTTGCATGGGATAAGAGAGAGTAAAAGTCAGTAATGAAGGAACATTGAACCAGAGTCAGGAGGCTTAGTTCCAGCCCTGGCTTGCTATAACCCTGGACAAACCAGGATCATCTATTTCACCCTCAGAGATTCCATTGTTATTGATTGATCTGGGGTGAGGCCTAAGCTCAGTATCTTTAAAGACACTTCCCAAGTGATTCTACTGGGCATCCAGGGCTGAGAGCCTTTGCACAGAACAGCAGCCTGGTATCACCTATGCACTGCTGTTTAATAGAAGGGGAATCGTGGGACAGCCAGTGCTTATGATAGGAGAGACTGAGGCAGAGCTGGAGGGGGAATGCGATGGACCTTACGACTGACACTCAACATCCATTTCACTCTAGATGCTTAGTCTAGGCCACCTAGGGCACCCTCATTCTCCTGGCCAATGACAAGTTCAGGTTAGAACATAGAACCCAATTCTGGCCAATGACACATGAGGAGTCTGCTACTGCTGCTGCTAGTTGAGGGGTATCATTCTGGCAAAGGTCTCTCTGCCTGAGAGAAAGTCCCTGAGGGAGATGTTCTCTTTTCTTCCTCATGAAATTTGGTTGAATTTGATATTTGGTTCCACTGCAGCTATCTGGCTCCCTGTCAATGGATGGAGTAAGCATCAAAGCTCAGAAGGTCCTGGGTCTTGATGACATTGTTAAACCACTCTATTAACCTGCTACATTAATCTCCTACTTCTGAGATTTTTATGTCGAATTTTTACAAAATCTATATTTAAAGCTTCTTTGAGTTAGGTTTTGTTATTTGCAGCCAAACACATCCTAAATGACACAGAAGAAGAGAGTTCATTCCTGGCATAAAGTCAAAGGAGAGTTTTCTAAGTGTGGTTCTCTCTGGGGCCATGCCAGAGTCTTCTTGTGGCTTTGGTAAAGGCAAGTCTGGGTCCTGGAATCATAGAGTAGTAGACTTAGAGAGCCATATGATTCAAATGCCCAGAGGTGGGGGTGGAGAGCCGAGGAGCATGCTGGGAGAGGGCAGGGCAGCGTGCTGGGAGAGGGCAGGGAGCATCTTGCATGAGGATGTACATAGTGCATGGAAATGATCCAAGAGTCCATCAACACCAGAATCAATAAAGTGTGGTATAAGCCTAAAATTGAATACTATACAGCAACGAAAAAGAATGAACTATAGCTACACACAAGCATGTAGATGAATCTTTAAACCCAATGTTGCCCAAAGGAAGTGAGATACAAAAGAATACATGCTATATGTACAAAATCAGGTAAAACAAAACTATAGTGTCAAATACCCTACTTTTTGTTGAGGTATAATTGATATACATTATATTAGTTTCACCTGTACAACAAAATGCTTTGATATTTGTATATATTGTAAAATGATAATCACAATAAGTCTACAAACTCCCTATTTTTGATGAGTAGATAAAAACCAGAGAGGTAATAGGACTTTCCTAAGGTCACACAGTAAGTTGTCCAGTGAAACTCAATAAGAAAGAAATAAGATATAAAAGAACTAGCTTTATACTTTTGACATGCAGCTAGTTGTCTTATACTCTCCATGTGCACAGCAATACCGTGTCCCTGGCATACACAGTGATAGCAAGAATGTTTCTCACCAAACTTAGCCTAAAATATGGTGTTCAGGTTGTTAAGTCATTATTGGGTCTTACTGTATCAGAAAGATTTCATCTGAACTATCCATACTCCCCAGTCAAGAGAAATTTGATAATTGCTCATATTCTTTTTGCTCCATATTAGAAGCCACAGGGCTCAGTTGAACCTGTGCTCTCCACTGGAGCAAAGTGGGTGTTGCCTCCTTTACATGATTTTGCAAAAAGGTGAACAATTTACCTGCCTTTCAGAATGCCTTTCCATCCTCAGTATTATACTCTGCAGTTAGTGACTTATTCTAAGGCTCAATCTGACATTAAAATGTGAATATCTCTAGAAGGAATAGTACTCACATCCATGCTTTCTAATGCTGAGGTAATCATACCCCAATGCAACTTCCCAGGGAAAAACATGGAACACCTTCCTGGAGAACAGGCTTAACCTGATGGTAAAGATTTTTAAAAAAAAGATATTGGACAAAATCCAATTTCACAGGGGGATCTGTTCATTTAATTCTTCTTAGGGGTAATTTGGGTGGAACAGTTTGATAAACATTGATAAGTTGTTTTTCCGGTTTGGACCAATTTTTTTCTCTCTAGAATATTCACTGAATGTTATCTGAACTTAAGTACGGAGCTGGCTACGGTCAGAGTTCCACTTACTATGATTGTGCAGCAAATTACATCAAAACTTAGTGCTGTAAAACAGCGATTTGTTATGCTCATGGATTTTGTGGGGCAGGAATTCAGACAGGTTGCAGTGGGACCCAGATGTCTGGCAAGCTCACTGGCAAGCTTGAAGGCAGGCTCATTCATTGGCCTGCTCACTTACACACCTGGGGTTGAGGGCTGTTGGCTGCGAGCATCGCTTCCTGTCTACCTGGGCTAACCTGGGCTTCCTCGCTGTGACCGCACAGTGGCCCTAAAAGACAGAGCTAGGCAGAAGCTGTACCCTTTTTCAATGACCCAGCCTCGGGAGTCCCTCCCTCACATGCCCCAACCAGATTGAACCCGCAACCCTGCGGTGTCAGGACAACGCTCCAAACAACGGAGCCACCCAGCCAGGGCTTCACTTTCAGTCTGGAGCTCCTGATGTTTCCAAACTGGGGGCAAGGGGTAGAGGAGCCACAGTCTGTGAAAGATGGAAAGTGTGAGTTATATAGACCGCAAGTGATCTGCTCATCTCAAGGCTCATCCCAGCACCTGCTGGGCAGTGCAGTTGGGGGACAAAGAGGCAGCGGGTAACTGGTGCTTTCTCCCTGTATCCTCAGTTTTGGAAGGGCCTTCGTCTCTGAGCTGCAGCTGTGTAGCTGGCTTACTTGGAGATGGTGCCTGACTCTAGAGGGCCTTGTACTTGCAGAGTTTGTATTTCCCGGGAGGGCCTCCTGTCATCACGGGGGCTTTCCTGTGGCGCACTGTTCCCAGAGTGGCTGCAGAGTTCAGTGTCAGGACCTCCTCCCGGGGCCAAGGTGCCTGAGGAGCTGAAGCCCTCCTGGCCACATGGCAAGCATCTGTGCTTGAGAGCCCCAGGTACACTGACCGGACATTGAGCACTGTCCAAATCTGGGCCTTGGCCAAGCTACCCATGATGTTAATTTGTAAGGGGTCGGGTGAGGCTTCGGAAGTAAAGGGGGGGGTGCGCCTCTGGAGGAGAAGGGGCACAGGGGGACCGAGCACCCTCTTCTGCTCGTGTTTCCTCGGGTCTGTCAGGAGGGGCCGGCTGAGTCAGCTACTTCCAGTCCCCTCCCCCTCCCCATACACAGAGCCACCCCACCCCACCCCACCCTGCTGTGTGAGGTCCCAGCAGTAGCTCTCAAAAGGGCGGGGGGAGCATCTTTGTGCCCCAGAGCTGCTGCCCAGGTCACGGGGTTTGCTGGGGTCCTGTACTCTGCGAGGGGTCCCAGGAGTGCCGGGTCACTCTGCTTCTGCGCCTGCCAGCTGGCAGGGGTGTCAGTCCCTGAGGGACCAAGGAACCCGGTCTGGTGCTTGGGGTGGGGCTGGGGGTGAGAGGGGCGGGATGGTGCTGGAAAGAGGCAGCTCGAGTGGTGGGGGAGCAAAGCTGGGGGGTGGGAGCAGTGAGAAGTTCTGGGCAGGGAGGCTGTGAGTGCACAGAGAGCCTGAACCTCCCCCAGGGACGTATACCTGGCGTTATGGGATGAGGGTAGGGCGCCCGGAGCCCTAGCCGGGTCTGCAGCCAGGGGTCCAGAGCTCTCCCACCGCCTAGGAAAGCCCCTAAAGTCGGTGACCGCCTAGAAAGCAGTTCCTTTGTGGCCGCCTCCAAGAGGACGACCAGAGCTCCGCCCTCCGCCTCCAAGCAACCGCCTTTTCTTTCCACGTAATGAATCCGTGCAGGTTCCTGAGCTTCTAGAATCCCTGCGGAAGGACCTGAGGGTGAATGGTGGGGACCCTAGAGAGCAGTGACCGCAGGCCAGAGTGTGGAATGAGGAAGTCTGGGGGCCAGCGTGCCTTCCTAATTGGAAATTTGTGGATCAAGGTCGCTGTGTCCTCCTAACACCTACTCTTGGCCTTCTCTGGGGGTCATCTCCAGGCAACTTGTAACCCTCACCGGGTCCCCTTTTCCTTGTAACTGGGTGGAGGTGTGGGAGCTGGAGCTCAGAATCTGTTTTTCTATGGAAATAATGGAGCCTAGGAGAGGCCGAAACATTATGCTCCATCACTGTGGGTCAGAACTGGTGTGGAAAGGCCTGGAAAATTAACAAAAATCTAACAGTGGAGAGTGCCTGTAAGGCGTTCCAGCTGGCAGGGAATCAGCCTGGTCATATGGTCCATGGCAGTCTTTCTTGATCCTTGAGGGGGGGATATGGTAGGCAGTTAGACAGCCATGAGCAGAACAAGGACGATGGGCCAGGTACAGAAGGTCACCACAGTGGAAAGCCCCAGGTGCCTAGCAAAGGACAATTGTAGGGTGGGACCTCATCCCCAGGGTGACCTTTCCTCCCCTAGCATACCACTGGTCATTCGGTTTGGACCCCCTGACCTTTCCTCCCTAGAGATAACATCCAGGCCTCAGTTTTGTTTCAGCTCCAGGCCCAGAAAAGCAGCAAAACCGGACAAGTGACCCCACAGCTGACCTCAGGACGAGCTTCATTGACCCCTTGTCCTGGTGCCAAACAATCAATCAGTGGAGACCCTGACCCTGAAAGGACACACCTGGACAGTTGAATATTCTATTGAGATCTTCCCCTGGGACCTCCCCTAAAATCTCTACCCTTAAAACCCTTAGGACGAAGACCCAGCATGTTCTCCATCCAGGAGCAGGCTGGTGCCTTTCCCTTTCCCCTTCACTCCCCCTCCCTCCCCTTCCCCTCAGGCATGTCACCCTTATCTTCCTCACTTTCAAGCTCCAAGGGCCCTTCCTTTACCTCTATAACTTATTTCCTAAGCCTATTTCTTCTTCTACTTCTGTGATTTTATAAATAAATGTTCTCTTATAATGGTTTGAGTCTTGGCTCTGAATTCTTTCCTAGCCAGGACTCAAGTACCAAGGTTGCTGAACCCAGGTCCAGTCTGACCCCACCAGTCTAACTCCTGGTGACGTTTCCACTGCCTCCAGCAAAACCACCCTATGTGGTTACTTTGGTCTCTGAGTTTAAGACCCACCATGCTGGCCTCTCCTGATTTTGTCATGTTTAGTGTGTGGTCTCTTTTTGTGCACACTGCCAGTTACCTGAGATGAGCCTGCACTTCTCACCAGTGCCTTGAAGCATGTGCATTCTCTGCTGGTTGCTTGCTGCGAGCAAGCTGAGGCTGCCTCAGAATTTGGGGCAAGGGGAGCATTGGAGCTGCAATGAGGCTAGCGGGCCAGCGCTGGTCTGTCTCCTGTTGTCTTCCATTTCTCTCATTCGTGGTGTCAGCCACATTTCCTGGGAACCAAGTTACTCTGAATGTCAAGTTCCCTGAGAATGCATAAGTGGCCCTGAGGTCTCCCCAAGGACAGCCCAATCTCCAGGTTGCGCTCCATGTTCTCCCAATCCCCAACCTGGATGCGGTCTTTCTGGGTTCCATCTTTTCTTTTACTTGCTCTCCTTTCCTAAGTTCTGAGTCCTGGGTTTTTGCTGTTATTATTGTTGTTTTATTATTGTCTCTTTAACTTCCCTCAATTTCTTTTCTTTCTAATTCTCCATACCTTTTGCACACTCATGTTTTCTGTGAAAGGAGATGATTATGAGTCTTGTTAGTGTGAAGGAGTGTCTAAGGAATGTGCTTGTCTAGCATGTATATGAGGCAGGGTTTAGGGGAGGGCCCGTGTCTGAGGATGTGTGTGCATGTGGTTACATGTTCAAATTCATGAATCCAAGGGAGGCCAAGGTATTTATGTGGGTTTTGGGGGTCAGGATATCTCACAGGGTGGGTGAATGATAGCTAGGGGAGTTTGGGGAGACTTTTGAATCCCGGGCCTCCCCTCATCCCCGGGGTAGAGGAGGAATGGGGTTTTCCCTCAGGTTGGCCAGGTGCCAGCCAGTGAGTTGGGCATTTCCTGTTTCAGTTTAACTGAGTTTTCAGTGCATTTTTCACTCCTATGAGTCAGCCTTGGGAATCAGCTGAGGGAAAGCTAGCACTTGTGCAGGGTCACCCAATTAAAGAGACCTAGACCTTGTCCCATCACTCCCTGCTGTGGCCTCCTAGGACTGGGAAGACATCGGTCTCTACCTCATCTCACTGGGCCTCCTGTTTCAGGGCCAGATCCTGAGCTCTGCCCCTCCAGGAGACTCTCCTGGAACTGGTGCCTGTGTGGTCAGGGCCACGGTCCTCCCACCTAGTCTTTCTTCCCTCCCCAACTTCCCAAGTTGCCACTTCCCCAGTGCCTCCTGGCTGGGCCTGTCTGTGACCCCATAGGCTTGTGGTTGTGATCCAAGATCTCCAGGTATGGTGTGGGCGAGCTTAGACAGAATCAGGGCTATGGAGTTCAAACCAAGGCAGCTTTGGAAGGAGTGTTGGGTGTGGAGTCAAGAAAATAAAGATTACTTCCTGATATGGGTAGACAATTGTGCAGCTTTGGATTCCTCATCTCTCAGAGGCGGGGTTCAGGTGACAAAATGGCTACATCCTGCCAGCTCTAGCATCTTTCAACACCCTTTCAGGCCAGAATCCTTGCTTCATGTTGGGGAGCCAGCCAGGAGGAGGTGAGAAGAGGAAGCTCAGGCCCTGTGGGCGCCTGGTGCAGGGAGAAGCAATGCCCAGGCCCGGGAACAGCTGCCCATTCAGTCTCTGGCTGTGATACCCACTCAGTCTCTGAGCCTCCCCTGTCACTGCCTCAGGAAGGAAGTTGCAGGAATTAACTGACAGTGCATAAAAAGTGGTCCGCATAAAACTAACACCTGGCTGTTAGGGAAAACCTACAGTTCTGTTAGGGTAAGAGGAAGGAGAGCCTATGGCACACAAGGCAGAGGATGGCTTCTTTTCCACAAAGTGGGGGCCCTAGGATGACCATTTGAAGAGGGGGAGGATAGTTTGTGGTATCAGCCCCCAATGCTCCGTCCCAGCCCAGAGGACAGAGTATGTGTGTTTGCATGTGCATATGTGTCTGTCTGGGCTGATGGCTGTCTCTCAAGTCCCTCTCTGAGATGGTGTCAGCTGGCCTCCTTCCTGAGCTCAGCAAACAGGGTGTGTGATGGTCACACTTAACTTGGTGGTGGTCGGGGGGGGGGGGGTACTTAAATACACAGCAAAGGTTCCGTTTCTGCCACACCTCCCTCCACATTAAGTGCTTGGGATTTGGGGAGGGAAGATGGGTGCTGCCATCCTGAAGCCAAAGCCCTAATGGGGGACGCAGACATTAGTCAGACAACCACAGAATTAATGTGCAAAATTACACCAGTGCCAGTGCCACTGCAGCAGGCTGGTTGGGGGGGGGGGGTGCTTTGCAGAGGGCTTCAGCTGAGATCTGCAGCTGGTAAGGGGATGGGTGGGGAGAGCGCCTCTGAACAGCAGAAACAGCCTGTGTGAAGTCCCCGTGGCACGGTGTGGCTTGTCTGCAGGCTCTGTGAGCCCTTCCAGTTGTTTCCTCCCCCTCATGCTCCACTGAAGGCAGCAAAGCTGGTAGGATCGGCAACTCAGACCTGACTTTTAGCAACTCAGTAAACAAACTTCTGTAGGAGTGGTAGGTGGGTCATCGCCTGTCTCTGCTCTTCAGAGCCCTCAGACCTGGCTGATGTGCCCTGGCCCGGGCTTGCAGCATCTGAGCCTACAGCATAGTTTTCATTTACACAGGCCTCTCTGTCCTCCAGGCAGGTCTCCCCCATGGGCTGAGACACAGAGGCCCTGCTCTGAAATAACTCACATTCCAGGGCGGGCAGGGCCTGAGTCTCCCTTTGTGTTCTGCTGCCCAATTCTGTCAGGGTGAAATCCTGCATATAATGGAATCGGTGTGGGCAGCCACAGCAGACTGCTCCCCATCTCCCACTGAGCTCCCTGGAGGGACCATGGGTGTGTAGGACAAGAAAAGGTGGCTTTTCTAAACCTTTTCCTAATACTTGGTTTTAACTATTTCTGAACTGAAAATAATTTTAATTCATATGATCCATGACTGTACTGCTAGTGATTGAGGGATATAGTTCATTTTTGTTTCTCAGAAGAATTAGCAAGTTAACATGTTAAAACTTTTTGTCATATTAAAATTTTTTATCTCATTGGTCTTAGTTTTAATATTTAAATTTGAAATATCAATAGTTTGAGAACAATCATTTAAACATCACAGCAAAAGTTTTAAACAGGTGCCCCTCTTGCTGTGTATTAGTGAAACGTTAGCTGCTTCAGACAGGGGTTAGCTTGTCATCTTTTTCCCTACTTTGTCCGTACTGAGCACACATTTAAGTGGTTTTTAAACAAGCAGAACTGGGTAACCCAGGACATAAAGGCTTCCTCTCTGGGCTCCGTGTATGCTGTGTGAAAGGGGTTCTCAGGGATACGAACCCTCTCATCTAACATGCAATGTGATCAGTGACCCATGAACGGTGTCAGGGGCCAGCACTGGGCCAGGGCCAAGGCCAGACCCCAGGTCCGAGATCCCTGCACCTCTGTGCTGCTGGGTCCATGAGCGTTGGAGGCCCCTATTTGATTGTCAGAGGTGCTTTCTGACGTTTTGTAAACTGTGGGAACATTCCTCCGGAAAGTGAATATTTTGTTGTTATGTTCTGTACTGTAACCTACTAGAACAACAAAGGATTTAAAAAATGAAATGAATAAGCCAGTTTTAAATTTAAGTGGTATGTGTGAAATGAAAAATATGAAAACAAAATATTCTATGAAAAAGGAAATAAGGACAGAGTTCACAACAAATTTGCATCACCAATGCTCAGAATTTCTCTTTAAGACTTCTAAATGCTCATCAAGGGAACCTAAATGCTCCAAAAGTAAAAGCCAGGCAGCAGCTGTGGCCCACAGCCTGCCAGAGTCTCACAGTCCTGTCACAAGGACTGCCATTCCCAGATACCTCCTCTTCCTGCCACAGACAGACAGGTCATCTCCCCAAGGACAGCCCAGCCCGACACGCCCGTCCCCAGCCCCCATCTCCCCGCGCGCAGCCACACTGGCCCTTTGCGGTCCCAGGGTGCCTTGTGTCCATCCCGCTGGGCCTGGGTGCCCGTTCCCTCCGTGGGGGCCTGAGCTCTGACCTAGGGGCAGCAGGTGCGCAGCGCACAGGTGTCGCCCTCATCTCCTTGTTGCTTCTCTGGGAGGCCAACCTCCCGGCTGCTCTGGTGCGGTGGTAACGGGTGCGCAGCATTCACACTCATTCCCCAACACACTTCCTTTGCTTGCTGCTCGCCGCATTTCCTTTGTCTTGGGAGGGGAACAGTTAAAAATTCCCAGGATGGATGGGATCTGGGAGGAAAGGGATCTGAAGAAGGCTGGACCAGGGTGGGGTTGGCCCCGCCTCTCGATCGGGCAGCTAGGAAGCCACCAAGTCCCGCTCGGATTCCACGCAGCTACCTCCTGGCAGCCTCATTTGACAGGCGCTCGATCCATCTCGATCCATCGTGTCCTCCCCAGAACAACCAATTGCTGTCTGTGCCATTATATTTCCCATTATAATCTCTGGTTAAAACAAACTGATTAAAACTTAAAGTAGAAGCGGGAGCGAATGTAGACCAGAATAAAAATGAGAAGCTGAAAAGCAGCTGGAGCCTGAGGCCAGCCTTTGGCAGCTCCCACTGGGAACCGGTGCAAATTTCCCGCACCTGGATCATTGCGCGCCGCTCACCCGCAGCCGGATCTCTCCAGACGTGAACACGGAGGGCTCTTGAGATAAACCTCTGGGTGTTGTCCTTCCATGCACGATTTTTATGCTTTAAGAGTATGAGCATGTGTTGATAAACAAGCCAGAGAATTTGGGGGACTTCTTGGGCTTACCGAAATTACACGACACCGTTCTGATTCTTTTGTGTAACTTGCAGGGTGTTTTTTGCTCACCATTGTCTTGGAGGCTTCTCTGGGTTCATTTTTTTTTTTTTTTTTTTTTACCTGCTGTGCTTCTTCAAGTAAGTGTCACAATTCGCTTTTCCGTTCCCAAGTTGATGGACATTTAGGGTGCCTCTGATACGAGGCCCTCACAGTGCTGTAGTGAAGACTCTGTGAGTCCCCCGCACCATTGCAGGTGTCCCTCTCAGGTGTGTCCCTTAAGGAGACTTGATAAATGCGAAGTTTCATGGCCACATCCACCAACGCTCTCAGGAAACAGCAAACACTTGGGATTTTTAGGCCTAATATTTTAAACTGTTATGTATTTTAGCTTTATATTATATTTTATAAAAATTCCTTTAACTTTAAATATTTTTAGGCCTTAAATACTTTTCCAAATTACAGGTTTAAAATGAGAACTTGTTTGCACTTGCTTTTTTTTTTTTAATTACTGGAAAGAGAACATTTTTTGTTTATTGATCATTTCAGTGTAGTCTTTTGAAATGCCAATTCATAACCTTTGCTGAATATCCCATTAGGCTCTTTTGTTGTTAGTTTTTAGGAACTCTTTAGATATTCTAGAATCTGGCCATTAATTGCCTGTAAGACTTCAAACATTTTCCATTTTGTGGCTCACCTTTAAAATTTATCACCCAGCAGTATGAAATTTTAATGTACTCAAATATATCAATCATTTTATTCATAGTCTGGGCTTTGTGCATCTCATTTATTAAATACTTCCCTATCCCAACTTTATAATGATCTTTTTTTTAAGTTTTAAGATTTTTCTTTTTATATTTAGTTCTTCAATCTATATGCAATTTATTTTTATAGAGGAAAAATTTACATAGCATGAAATTCACCATTTTAACCATTTTGAGGTGTACAATTCAGTGGTGTTTAGTACATTCACAATGTTCTGTAACCATCATCACTATCTAGCACCATCATTTTCATCACCCCAAAAGGAAGCCTTGTATCCATCAGGCACTCACTACCCATCCGGCCCTGTTCCCAGCCCTTGGCAAACAATCATTTATTTTCTATCTCTATGGATTTATCTATTCTAGATATTTCATATAAATAGAATCATATAAATATGTGCCTTTTGTGACTGGTTTCTTTGAGTTGGCAAAATGTTTTTAAGGCTCATCCATGTCATAGCATGTGTCAGAACTTCATTCCTTCCTGTGGCTAAGTAACATTCCATCGTATGGATGCACCACTTTTGTTTATTTGTTCATCTGGGGATATACACTGCATTGTTTCCACCTTTGGGTGATTATAAACAGTGCTACTGTGAACATTTGTGTACAAGTTTCTGTGTGACTTTATATGTTCACTTCTCTTGGGGACACATGTGGGAATGGAATTGCTTGGTTACATAGTAGTTTTTGAAGAAATGAAAAACTGTTTTCTACAGAGATTGAACCATTTTATATACCCAAGAGCAATGTAGGAGGATTCCAATTTCTCCATATCCTCACTTGCACTTATTATTTCCCTCCTTTTATTATAGCCATCCTAGTGGGGGTGAGGTGGTATCTCATTGTGGTTTTGATTTACATTTCCCAGTGACTAATGATGTTGAACATCTTTTCATGAGCTTGTTGGCCATCTGTAGATCTTCTTTGAAGAAATATCAATTTCAGTCCTTTGCCCATTGTCTTATTGGATTGTTTGTCTCTGTTGTTGAGTTTTAGAAGTTCTTTATATATTCTGGATTTTAATCCCTTGTTGAATATATGACTCAAAAATAATTGGCCCTATTCTGTGGATTGTCTTTTCACTTTCTCAATAGAATCCTTTAATGTATAAAAGTTTTTTAATTTTGATGAAGTCCAGTTTATGTATTTTTTCTGTTGCATGTGCTTTTGGTTTCATATCTAAGAAACCACTGCCAAATCCAAGGATATGAAGATTTTATCCCTGTGATTTTTTTTCCTAAGAATTTTATAGCTTTAGCACTTACATTAGTTCTCTGACCCCTTTTTAGTTAAATTTTGTATATGGTATAAAGTAAGGGTCCAACTTCATTGTTTTGCATGTGGGTATCCAGTTTTCCCACAACCATTTGTTGAAAAGACTGTCTTTTCCCCACTGAATGTCCTTGGAACGCTTGTTGAAAATCATTTGACCATATATGTGAGGGTTTATTCCTGGGCTTTCTGTTCTCTTCCATTGGTTTCTGTCTCTGTCCTTATGCCACAACCACACTTTTAATTGCTGTAGTTTTACAGTAAGTTTTGAATTCAGGTTGCATGAGTCCTCCAACCTGGTTCTTTTTTTCAAGATTGTTTTTGCTATTAGGGGCCCCCTGCAATTCCAAGTGAACTTGAGAATCATCTTTTTAATTTCTGTAGAAAAGGCTGTTGGAATTTTGATAGGAATTGTGTTGAATCTGTAGATCACTCTAGGTAATATTGACATCTTCACAATGTTTAGTCTTCCTATCCATGAACACCATGCCTTCCCATCTAATTTAAGCCTTTAAATTTTTCTTTCAGCAACGTTTTGTAGTTTTCAGCATGCAAGTCTTTCACGTCCTTGATTAGATTTGTTCTTAAGCGTTAAATTTATTTTCTTAAATTTTTTGAATTGCTCATCACTGCTGCACAGAAACACTACTGACTCGTGTGTGTTGATCTTGTGCTCTGTAACTTTGCTAAATTCATCAATCAGCTCTAGTAACTTTTTGGTGGATTCTTTGGCATTTTCTATGTATAGGATAATGTCACTGTGAATGGAGATAGTTTTACCCCTTTCTTTCCAACTTGAATGCCTTTTCTTTCTTTCTATTGCCTCTAACAGCTCTGGCTAGAACTTTCAGTACAATGTTGAATAGCAGTGGTGAAAGCAGGCACCCTTGTCTTGTTCCTGATCTTAAGGAGAAAGCTTTCAGTCTTTCATCATTGTTTATAATGTTGACTGTCTGTTTTCCATAAATACTGTTTATCATGTTAAAGAATTTTCTCTCTAATCCTAGTTTTCTGAGTGCTTTTATCATGAAAGGGTGTGGAATTTTGAAATGCCTTTTCTGTATCTATTGAGATGATCATTCCCCCCCATCATTTGGTTACTGAAAAATATTACATTGGTTTGCTTTCTTATGTTGAATTACCTTTGCATTCCTAGGATAAATCTCATTTGTTCATGGTGAGTAATCTTCCTAATATGCTGTTGGAATCCATTTGTTGAATTTTTGTTGAGGATTTTTGCATCTGTATTCATCAGGGCTAGGGGCCTGTCGTTTTCTTGTGTCTTTATCTGGCTTTGGTATCAGGGTAATGCTGGCCTCATAGATTTAGTTAGGAAGTGTTCCCTCCCCTTCAATTTTTTTTGGAAGAGTTTGTGAGGGAGGCCCATCTACGCTAAGTGTTGGCATGTTCCCCAGTTCGGTCCTGGTCCCTTTTCCCTTCTGTTTGAACATTCAATTTCTTCATCTCTAAATGCACCTATGTATAGATGCTTCCAGATCTGTATTTCCAACCTGACCTCTCCTTGCAACACCAAGCTCATTCAGTGACTGGTCCACTTTACAGGTCTAACAGGTATTTCAATGTTAATATGTCTTCTCTTCCAAAATCTGCTTTTCCCCCAGTCTCTCCCACCTCAGTAAGTGGCACCGACTTCCACCTGCCAATCAGTCCCTGAATCTTTGACTTGCTGTCTTGGTGCTGATTCTCACGTGCAGACAGCAGAATCCACTGTAGCTAATTTATGCAGTAAGGGATGTAGTAGAAGATATTAGGTAGATTATAGCACCTGTGGGAGGGGCGGTAACAAGGAACCGCCAGAAACATCAACACTCTGGAGAAACACCTGACCATGCCGTAGGACTGTGCTAGGAAAATTCCCACTGCCCTGCTCCCTTCCACTCAGCACCACTGCTGCCAGGACAGGACCTGAAGTGCCCCACACAAGCCAAAAACATCCACCACTAATTTTCTGTGACAGCCACTGCTTCCTGTGGCTCCTTCCACATCTTATGTGGTGCATGTCTTAGCAAAACCAGGCACATCTGTGATCTCAGATGCAAGGGACCCGGGGCATGTAGCTTTGCAATCTCCAGGTTCTGCATCCAGAAGGGCAGAGGTAGTGGACATGCGTTGTGCTCAGCTAATTTGAAATGCCTCTCAGTGTCCTCTTTGGCTTCTCTTTCCCTTACTCTCCACAGCCAGCTGTCAGCAAGTCCTCTCAGCCCTCTCTGCTTCTAAGTATATCCGGCTTTGACCATTTCTCACAACCTCTGTCATCCCCACTTTGATCCAGCCCTATCACTCTCACCAAGATTGTGGCAGTTGCTTCCTGACTGGTCTCCCTGCCTCCACCATCTGTGGTCTCCATACTGCAGACAGGGTGAGATATTTGGAATGTAAATCAGATAGTGTCACTTCCTTTCCAAACTCTCTCCACAGTGGTTTCCCACAACACTCAGAATAAAACAGAACCCATCACCATGACCTACTTTTCCCTGCAGCCTTTCCAACCTTGTCTACTTCACATAGCCCTCATTCACCATGCTCCCATGTGCACCAGCCTTCTCCAAGCACACCAGATCCTCTCCCAGCCCTAGGTTTTGCACAGGCAGCTCCCTCACTTTCTTCTGGTCTGGTCCCTGCACAGTCTTCTCTGCCTTGACCATCTGCTTTATCCATATTTATGTTATCTGTTCATTGGTTTATCTTTTGTCTCCCTCCATTGGAATGTCAGACCCTCTAGGGCCCTGACAGGGGCTGTGCAGAGACTGTCCAAAAGTAGGTGATTAGTAAGTACCTTTTGAATAAATGAAAGCATCTCAATTGTCCAAGTTCTGGGAAAAACTTCTTAGAAAACATCACTGACTTTATGGATACACAGCAAGGAAGGAACCAGATCCCTAGATATTGTGACTGGAGACAACACACAGAAGATTCCTGGGCTTGCCCTGTGCAGGTCCAGCTTTCCTCTGCACAACAAAGATGTGGTGGGACAGGCTTCACCTGTAGGCCCCAAATTCTCCAGTAATAACGAGTGTCCAGGACTGTACCTTGACCAGGCATTAGGGTCACTGTCAACCTCCCCTGAGGTCAGCTTCTGGATCCTGGAGCAGCTGATGAGGGGGAAAGCCATCTGCTCTGGAGTTGTGCTAACATTCCCAGTTCTGTCCTGGCTGGTGCTTTGGGACCACACAGGTTTATGAAGCCTGGCTCCTATTCCTAGAGCAGTGTGGCCAGGACTCCCATTGGGAGAGCAGGTGAGAGAAGAACAAGGCAGGGATGCTTGGGGGCCTCGGGGAGGTGCAGACAGGAGTAACACCCAGATTCCCAGCACTCAGACTGGTGGACTCAGCTTGGGCTCAGTCGGGGGTGGTGGCTGGAGGTTCCAGGAACAACAAGAGGAATTAAAAAAGGCCGTCCTGAGGGAGGATGCCGGAGCTCACGGCTGCCACTCTTACGGTCATTCCCTCTGTAACCTGTGGCCAAGAGGTTTCAGCTCCAGCACAGCTCCTTTCTCTGAACAACTGAACTTTATCCCTTAATGAGCACGTTTGTCCTGCAGTGGGTGGGTGAGCCTGTGTCCAAGTTTCCAGTCAGGACACAGCAGCGTGAGAAACCTGAAGATGTGCCAGCTCTGCTGAGAGAGACCCTAGAGGAGGCAGATCCACCTGGGACCCTGGCTGCACTCCCAGTGCACAGCAGGTGCTCAGGGAATGTGCTCCACCAAAACCCTACAAGTCGCCTAGCTATGGGGAAGTCGTATTTCACTGGGGTCTGGGAGACACTGTGTTTTTTGGAGGTTGTCTATAAACCAAGGCATTAGAATTGCAAACCTGGTGGGAGCCTGTTCAACTCTCCGGGTGCCCGACTCCCCAAAGAAGGGAAGGTGAGCTCCTGCTCAAGCCCCTTATTCTGTGACAAGGCCCAGAGGGCTCAAGAGAGAATCCCAGTAAGCAATGTGCTCACTTGGACTGGAAGGGAAGGCCGGTCTGTCTACACTGGCAGAAATCGAAGTTCACTTTATCTGTACCGGTGGAGATCAGGGGTCCAACTGCCTTCACTAGTCCATCTACACCAGCGAACATCAGAGACCCCAAGTCCCGGAGGCTTCTGGAGAACAAAGTAAAAGCAAACGCCACCGCCGCTCCAGCTCCAAGAGGGAGGCGCCGCGACGGGCCCCGCCCAGGTGAGAGCGCGGGGTCCGGGCCCTGGCGCTCCCGGTGCGGGAGGACCCCACTCCCGCCCGCAAGCCCCAGGGGGGCAGGAATTAGACTCCGCCCCCCGCCCCTCCCGGGAGCCTCCGCAAGGTGAGACCCCGCCCCTCCCGGGAGCCCCTGAGTTGAGACCCCGCCCCTCCTGGGAGCCCCTGAGTTGAGACCCCGCCCCCTCCTGGGAGCCCGCGAGGTGAGACCCCGCCCCTCCCGGGAGCCCCTGAGTTGAGACCCCGCCCCCTCCTGGGAGCCCCTGAGTTGAGACCCCGCCCCCTCCTGGGAGCCCCTGAGTTGAGACCCCGCCCCCTCCTGGGAGCCCGCGAGGTGAGACCCCGCCCCTCCCGGGAGCCCCTGAGTTGAGACCCCGCCCCCTCCTGGGAGCCCCTGAGTTGAGACCCCGCCCCCTCCTGGGAGCCCCTGAGTTGAGACCCCGCCCCCTCCTGGGAGCCCGCGAGGTGAGACCCCGCCCCTCCCGGGAGCCCCTGAGTTGAGACCCCGCCCCTCCCGGGAGCCGGGCGGGTGGGGGCTGTGTAAGACCCCGCCCCTGACGGGGAGCCCCCCCGAGGCCCCGCCCCCGCCTAGGGGACCCCGCGCGAGGTCAGGTTCCGCCCTCGGGGTCCGCCCACGGCTTCCGCCGCCGCTCCGGGTGGGGGCGCGGCCGGGCAGGGTCCGCCGGCCGGACTGCGGGTCCTTCTCACGCCCCTGCTGCAGGCTGCGGCCTCCGCGGGGACGCGGGCCCCTGAGGCGGGACAAAGGCGGCACCGCCATGGCTCTCAGCGCGGACCGGGGCTCCAGCGCCCAGGTAGGGGCCCTGCGGCGGGGGTGGGGGAGAGGGTCCCGGGCGCCGCCGCGGCAGCCGGGCGAGGAAGCCTGGACCCGCGCGTCTTCGGCAGAGTTTAGCGAACTTTCCCCTTAACCTCATGAATATTTATGAGGAAAATAGGCTTTCCGAGACAGATTCGCGTTCCGGGGGTCTGCGGGGAGTACGGAGCGAGGAGAGGTAAGACCGGCGGCGCTTGCGGAGTCGTCGCCGAGGAGGAGGCTGCCCCTCGGCTCCTCGTCAGCTCGGACCCGGTGGAACCGACCTGCGACCCGCGGCGCCGAGGCGCGGAGCTCTCACTGAGGGAAATCCCGGGATTGGCTTCTGGGTCGGAACCCCGTTGATTTAAATAATAAACATTGATTTAAATAATGAGCAAAGAGAGCCATTTCAGATTTGGGAAAACGGGATGGAAGCTGCTTCGTATTGCTTCGTGGGAAATGCGCAGAGTGTACGGGGTTTGTCCTTCCCTTTTTCCTGTGGAACTAGATTGAAGTGTTTCGGTGGAGCAATCACATTCGCTCCACTCTTGTTTCCCAGCAGCGTTTTTACTTAAAAAGTTTAGTTGGTACTTTTCGGGTGTCTAATTAACAATTAAAACATATAATTCAAAATTAAGTTACAGGTAGTTGAAACTGTGCGTAATTAATACCTTACGAAATGGTTGTGCTAACCCGGAGCGGCCAGGGAGCGGATGAGCGCCTCAGCTTCGTGGAGAGAGGTTTGGAAGTGGACAGAAGTGAGGTTCGGCCTCCGTTTCCCCAGGCTGCCTCCCATCCACAGGGTCTCCGCGTCAGGAGGAACTTTGGAGGCCACTTTATTATGCAGGATGCTTGCTCTCAGTGAAACATACTCAAAGGCTGAGATGTTTAACAGCTACAGGTTTCCATTCACCATGAGATCCTATCTGAGGAGCTGGGCATCTGCCACCGGGGTAACAAACCCACTTTTGCTTCTGAGGTGGCACCGCGTTTTGATCTCGCTGTGCTGGGTCTAGGAGGCCCATGTGCAAGGAGGCCTGGGTTGGGAGCAAAGTGGGCTGTCCAGATGGGCCGCAGAAAGCAGAGCCCTGACCTTCCCAGTGGGTGGTGGGCCTGGGTGCCAGGTAACCTGTGGTTAGCGGGACAGTCCTCACCTCTTATTCCACTAGAGGGTCCCGGACGGATGGGTCTAGTGTGAAGTGGCCTTGGTGAAATTAAGGACTTTGTGTCTGTGGCATGTTAGTTCACAGTGGTGGTCTCACATGAATACTTGTAAAAGCTAAGGAAATGAAGTCGGCCCTGAATTTGCGTTGCGATGTGTATTCACCGGTTGAATTATCCAACCCAACATAGGAGCCCGCTCCCAGGTTCCCAGATCTCAGTGGTTTTTTAAGAGAATCATTCAAGCCCAGTTCACATGCCGCTGCCTCCCTCCTTGCACACAAAATGAATGTGTCTTCTCTTTATGCTTGAATAAAAATACCCGTCACATAGATCCTGCTAGCCCCTAATAGAGGGGGGTGGGGGTGAGGGGCCTGGGGATTAAGGCTTCTTCACCTGCATCCCTTGGCCCAGGCTCACTGGTCCAGCTGAGGAGAATGAGCCCAGCACACGTCTGAGGGGTGAGAAGTCAAGAGAGGAGACTGGGGTGAGGGAGGTCAGGTTGCAGAAGGTGGGCTGAGCGATCCTCTGTTAATCCTGGGGTGCCTGGGGATTCTGTGGTCCTGTGAGGAGAAGGCATCCCGCCTTTGCTAATTACCCTACAAGGGGCCAGGAGGGCAGGTGCCCGTGGAGTGGGGAAGAGGCACCAGACCCCAACCTGGTGCCCAGAGAACAGGCCTGTCGTCTTAGAGATTGGATGTGTACCTGCATCCACCCTTTATTAGCTGTCAGCCTTTGGGTTGGTAGTTCAGCCTCTCCGAGCTTCAGTCTGTGCATAGTGTGTAGAAATAACACATGGCCCACGTACCTCTTGGAGCACCATAGGGTCTAATTTAAAAATGGATGCGTAGATGCATCTGGAAAGGAAACCCAGTTCATCATTTAGATAAATGTCCCCAAGTCGAATGCTACCCCTGTCCTAATATCTGGGTCACTTTTCCAGGTGTCTTCAGGTGTCTCTGTTCACATCTGGGCCCAAATTCTCAAAAACAGCTTTCAGATGCTTTTAGACAAGCGTCTGACCTTATAGAATTTTCCCCAACACTGAGAAACTCAGATTGTGCAAAAGATACTTTGTGTTGAATTTCTTTTACATCACTTTAAAACTACTTATGTTTCTGCCCTGGCCAGTGTTCCTAAGTGGTTAGAGCATCTGCCCTGAAGGGTTGCTGGTGCAATTCCCAGTCAAGGGCACTACCTGGGTTGCAGGTTTGATCCCTACCCCGGTTGGGGCTTGTGCGAGAAGCAACCAATTGATGTTTCTCTCTCATCCATGTTTCTCTCTCTCTGTCCCCCTCCCTCCCTTTCACTCTCTCTAAAAATCAATGGAAAAAATATCCTCTGATGAGGATTAATAAAAACAAAACAAACAAAAAGGCTACTTATGTTTCTGAGACCTAGAAACAGGGTTGAATCTAATGCGACAACAGTTAGGAATTAATTAATTTGAACTTCTGCACTAGAATTAATCAAGTCAGCAAGGTAATAAATATGTGTACCTCTCCTAGAGGTCTCACCTGCTTACAGCCCCCTGACCCAGGGACCCCCCCAGTCCTGGTAGGCATCACCCTCACACACTCCCAGCCCCTTTCCTGTTTGGTTTCTCCATATTTGGGTTTCCTCCATACGAGGGTCTAAACTTAAATCACCTGTGTCTGGCTCTCCTTGATTGCTTGTCTCTCCAGGCTTTGTTTCAGGTTCCCCTTGTGTCTCTGGTGCCTGGAATTGTGCATGGCACACAGTAGGTGTCACATGATGGTGACCCTCCCCTCTTTTCCTAAAGCCCACTTTCATTCCCCTTCCCAATCCCAACCTTCTGTGGGCCACACAGAAGCAGAGCCTGCCCTGTGGAATCTGAGGGAGCAGCCAGGGCATAGCTCATTCTGGGAAACCTTGTTTGTCTAAGTGGGATACAGTCAAAGCAGACCGAAGACAATTACAGAGAAAGGCTCAATAAACTCTGGTGTGACATAATGAATGTGCTTCGTGTGTGTGTTTTGGGGGAGGGGATGATGGTGAACAGAGCAGAAAAGAAATGCCTGAATTAATTTCAAGTGAGTGCAAAGGGCAGCCAGGAGGAGGACCCCTCCTTTCATTGTCAAGTAGAAGAGATGTGGTTTGGCTTGGTAGAAACTCTGACCTGTAATTAGCTGTGGGCCATCAGGTGACTTTGCCTGGCTAGTGAAGGAGTTGAAATGAGTTTCTGAGAGCTCTTGACTCTGTCCCTGCTACAATGAGACAAAGAGCTGTGTGACACAGAGGTAGTGGCTTGGTGTTTGGGATGTAGGCTGTGCAGCTGGGGTGAAGGTGGGGCTGCGGGTGAGGGTGCCTGGGTTCAGTCCTGGTTTTCCCATGAGTGGGTGGCATGCCAGCCCCTCACCTCACTGTCTTTAGAATGGGGGTGATAACAGCATTACAGTGTGCTTAGAACAGTGTCTGCAGTACTTGAAAAATGTCAGGGGCTATTTTGTGATTCTGTAGAGAGAGATTTTCCTACAAATAAGAGGTAAAAAGAATTGAGTTTCAATTTTTTGTCAAATCACTTAAGGAAAAATATTCACTGAAGTTATTTTCAAGGCATTTTTATACTCAAAGATATCAACTGAGAAGAGGAATTACAACTGCAATTATGTACTATTTCTAACAAAATAATCATCTGTTTTTTAAAAAGAAATGTTTTGTAGAAGTGCCCGAATCAATAGGCCATGTACTCCACTTGGTTCCAGGGTCTCAGAGCTTTTCTTCTGGATTATTCAGAGACTAAAGAAAACCTCATTGGAGCAAGCACTTAGCGTAGAGTGCCACATTAGGCAGAGGAGTGAGCATTTAGTTCTCAAACTGACATTTGTGTGTCCAGAGACTCTAACATCCCTGACTGTGGCACAGAGACTCACAGTGCCAGTGACATGTACTGACTTAGCCTCAGAGACTAATGTAACCTGTCCCCAAAGCACAACATTAAATAAAAGCATGTGCAAGGGTTGTTAGGGATAGAGAGCAATAGCAACAAATGAGGAAAAAAGATCTTAGCACAATTTCTGGAAGGTACTGTAACTAATTTAAAAAAATTTATTGAGGTGAAATTCACATAACAAAAAATTAACCATTTTAGAGCAAACAATTCAGTGACATTTAGTACATTTATAGTGCTGTGCAACCACCTCTATCTAGTTCCAGAACATTTATGTCACCCCACAGTCAACCCCCACACCCATTAAGCAGGTTCCCCCTATTCCACCCTCTCCAGCACTAATGTGCTGTGTGGTTTTACCTACTCTGAATACTTCATGTTAATGAAATCATACAGTGTGTGACTCTTTAAATTGTGTTAAAATACATATAACATGGAGCTGCCATGGAGCTGCCGTGGAGCTGCCAGACGGGCCCGCCCTGCTATGGCCGAGAACAACTGGGGCAGGGTGAGGGTGCTGCGCAAGAAGAGCCCCATAGCCGCGCATGCCAAGTCCTAGCAGTCCATCCTAGTGGCTCTGAGGAGAAGAGAGGTGGAGACTTCCAAGAAATGGGCCACTGGCCAGAACAAACAGCATTTGATCACGAAGAACATGGCCAAGCTGGACTGGGAGACTGAGGAGCTACACCATGACCTGTGACCCTGAAGGTGGACAGGGTGATCCAGCAGGGCCGGCAGAGCAAGGCACTGACGCAGAAGACAAAATCAGTGACACGCCGCAGGTCATCGTGGACTCCAAGAGTATATGGGCCATTTCTGATAACCAGGTTCTGGGCAAAATTGAGAGAGCCATGGGCCTCAAGCTCCAAAGAAGGATTTGGGAAGCCAGTTGAGCAGGGACCAAGGGTGAAATGAATACAAAGCCTCGAAATCAGTGCCTTCTGGCTGATCTCATCTGGCTGGTTCCCCTTACCACCCACACCAGCATGGGTCTCTTCATGTGACCGAGCAGAACTCAGGGTGTCAACCCTGCCCGGGAAGCCCCTCAACCTGAACCTGCTGTCAAACAAAACCCTGTGAAGTGTTTACTTCTCCTGATTGTTTTTCCTTCCTACCCCCTAATCTCAAATTGAGGTGCAAAATGCCACCTTCCTCTCCTAGGGTGTTGGCCCAATTGTGGGTGTGGTTCCTGGGAGTGCTGAGTGGGAGCCCCTCACATGGGTGTATGTGGAGTGGCATGGCCCAATCTGGTCCAGGAGAGGGAAGATGCCGCCTCCAGTGTAGCTCTTAGAGACACTAACAAATGTTCACTGCCCTTGGGGGAAAAAAAAAAAAGCGCATAACATGAAATTTACCATTGTAACCATTTTAAGTGTACAGTTCAGTGTATTAAGTACATTCACGTTGTTGTGCAGCGGTTACCTCCATCCATCCCCATAACTCCTTTGTCTTGTAAATCAGAAGCTCTGTGCCTATTAAATCCTAACTCCCCATCCCCTTAACCCACAGCCCTTGGAGACCATCATTCTACTTTCTGTCCCTATGATTGTGACAACTCTTTAAGTACCTCATAAAAGTAGAATCACACAGTATTTGTCTTGTTGTGACTGTTTATTTCATGCAGCATAAAGTCTGCAAGGTCAATCCATGTTATAGCATGTGTCAGAATTTCCTTCCTTTTTAAGGCTTAATAATATTCCTTTATATACATATACCACATTTTGCTTACCATTTATATGTTGGTGGATATTGGGCTGTTTTTATCTTTTGACTTTTGTGAATAGTGCTGCTATGAAAATGTATTTAGAGGATTTTGTGTGTACAGCTATTTTCATTTCTTTGGGTGTATACCTAGGAGTAGAATTTCAGGGTCACATGATAATTCCATGTTTAACTTTTTGATGAACCACTACACTGTCTTTCACAGCAGCTGAACCATTTTACATTCCCACCAGCAATGTAGAGGGTTCCAATTTCTCCACAGCCTCACCAACACTCATTTTCTGGTTCTAAAAAATTATTATTATAGTCGTCCTAATGAGTATGAAGTATTTCACCATGGTTTTGGTTTGCATTTCCCTAATGACTACTGATGTTAAGCATTTTTTCATGTGTTTATTGACCATCTGTATATCTTTGGAGAGCTGTCTATTCAAGTCCTTTGGCCATTTTGAAATTGGATTGTTTGTCATTTTGTTGTTGAGTTTCAACAGTTCTTTGTATATTTTGGAAACTGGATCTTATCAGATATGTGGTTTGTAAATATTTTCTCCTATCTGTTGATTAGCTGTTTAGTTCCTTGATAGGGTTCTTTGATGCACAAAAATTTTTAATTTTGATGAATTCCAATTTATTTATATATACATAAATATATATTTGGTTTTGTTTGGAGTGTTATATTTAAGAAATCATTGCCACATACAAGGTCATTAAGATTTAATGTTTTTTGTACACAAGTGATGAATAATAAAACTGGTAAAAATGGGGGGAAAAAGATTTAATGTTTTTTTCTAAGAGTTTTATAGTTTTAGCTCTTACATTTAGGTCATTGATCCATTTTTAGTTAATTTTTGTGTATGTTGTGAGATAGGGATCCATTGTCATTCTTTTCTGTGTGGATATCCACTTTTTCCAGCACCACTTGTTGAAATTGTTAATGTCCAAACCTGTAGAGAATTTTTATGACTTTATTTGAGACAAACTGACTACAATTGATGGGAAGCAAAATCTCAACAGATTGAGAAAATGCTCCAGAGAATGGCAGTTTTGCAGCTTATTTTATACATTAGAATCAAAGGAGGAGATGTGAAGGGGGTTACATGAATTCCATTGGTGGTAAATTAAGGGGGGGAGAAAACAAAGCGGGGAAATCTCAGAGGTTGGATAAAAAACAAAACAGAGAGACACATTGGCGTGTACAAGATAGTCAGCATTTACAGCACATAAAGATGGTATTCATGAAACAAGATAACAACGAAGGGTTCTGTGGTCTCTTGCAGAAGATTACTCTGATATTTCAAAAATACGTTTGTTACCTTAGATGCAAAAGAGACAATAGACAGACTTATTTAAAGTGAAACTTGACCTTTGTCAAGGAAGCTACAGGTCGAGGACGTGACTACCTTCCATGACCTACTTCTAGTTAGGAATTGGTATGTTCAGACCACCCTATGTGGTTACTTTCAGTCTGAGTTTGTAAGGCCCACCATGCAGGCCTGCCCTGAGCTTATCAGGTTTAGTATGTGGCCCCTTTTTGTCCACAAAATCAGTTTTTGCCCATTGAATAGTCTTTGAACCCTGGCTGAAAGTGAATGGACTGTAGTTTTATGGGCTTATTTCTGGACCCTCCATTCTGTAGAGAATTTTTATGAGTTTATTTGAGCCAACTGACAACGTATGCCAGGGAGCAAGATCTCAGATTCTCAGGAGAATAACAGTTTGCAGTTGCTTTTATGCATTTGGACTTAAGGAGGGAACATAAGGAAGATCACATGAAGGTGGGAGAGAGCAAGGCAGGGATTGGATTAGAAGGAGGGGTAAAAGGGGGCATTTCTAGATACACAGAAACAACAAACCGGGCCTACTTAAGGCAAAGACAAACCTTTTAGTAAAGAAGTTATATGCCTGGGGTCTGACTACCCACCATGACCTGCCTGGTTAGAAATTTATGATCAGATCACCCTGTGAGGTTACTTACTATAGAACCCATTTTTCTTCTATAATGCCCCCTTTTAGTCATAAATCTATCTAAAGGATGCATTAATGACCAATCTTGATCTGCTAAGGTGGTTTTACAGCACTAGGAAGGATTGTTCCTAGGAAGTCTCAGTATTGATGTTATCTTGTTGACCATTGGGGATGGGGCAGTGCTGTAATCATGGGCTGTGAGTTGAGACCAGATTTTTGTGAAATGGGAAAGGCAGGTAAATGGAAGGCAGTCCGGTCTTAAGGCTTTTATTGTGAAAAAGAACTGAATTATTTCTATCCTGTGAACTGTCATGATCTGAATCTTGCCTTCTGCCTTGTTTTTCTGTATCTGGCATCTAGTATAACATTTACATTGCCGTAAAAAGAGTATTAACAGTTATCTTATACGTGTTCAGTTGGACTATATAGAAAAACCCTCCAAACAAGTATAACTATTATTATGACTAATATCTGCAGACAGATAAAGACAATGAAACAGAATGGTTTCTGAGTTCAGTATCAGTCCGTCGGTACACAGGCCTTGTTGACGTCTTGGGATTGCTATCTACCTCTGATGTCAGTGGCTTTCATCCTTGAGGAGTTTTTGATGTCCCTTAGAGGCAGAGGCAAGTGTCAGATGGGGTAGATGTCCATTCGTCATTAGGCTCCTTCTAAGCTCTGATCCAGCAAGGTTGGAGAGCATCTTTTATTCTTTGTCCTTTCCAATAAACAAAAATCTTCAGGTGACAGTCAATGATCTTTGTCTTCCGAGAGCTCACTGTGAAAGGAAGCGTTTACCAACTTGGCATTTTCCAGAAGTAATTCTTTCAAACCTTGGCAATAGGGTAAGATGTCTCCTTTCAATAATGTCAGCTCCTAAGTTCCTTTGTTTAAATTAAGTTTAAATGCATGTGATGCATGGAGGAGTACAAAAAACAAAAAATGGGGAGTCAGGGAGCCAGGAAAAGACCAAGTGGCTGGGTTTCCCATGGCCCCAGCTATTCTTGTTTTATCACTAACGTCCGTAAACATATTTCATAGACATCAAAGTCAGTTATTAACATGGACTTATTTTTGTAAAACCCAGGTAAAAGAAAGACATGTCTGTTTTACTTAAACCAACAAACTTAAGCTAGCTTTTATTTACTAAAGATTAATCTTAGAGTACATGAACTTGAAAAGGGAGAGATTAACCAAAGAATTTAGATGCATATATGCATAACCCATGGCCACAGACAATAGTGTGGTAAAGTCCTGGGGTGAGGGGAGTGGGGTGGAGGGTGTCAATGGGGGGGAAAACGGGACATCTGTAATACTTTCAACAATAAAATACATTTTTTTAAAAAAGAAAAGCATGAGTTAGTTTCTGTATTTCTGCGACTTCTAGAATACCCATTCCTTACAAGCTCTTGCCTTTAAATTAATTTTAACAATATCATCAATAGGTAGGATATTATCTCACATGAACAACATACATTTATAGACTCACACAAACAGACACAGAGAACAGTTGAGTCCAAATGTTATTTTGGTGGCATTTACAATTTATATCTGTCCTTGACAAGTCAAGTTCCAAATGACCTTCCCCCTTTTCAAATAAGGACAGCCATTTTTAATACCTCTAAGAATTGGGTTGCCACTTAAATGACATTATAGGTTGATCCGTTTATCTAAATGCTTTCTCTCCCTTTTTTTCTTTTCTTGTAAACCCTTTTACATAGTTTCATTTTAGCTTAGAGGAGTAAGCCTTTTTAAGTTCTGAGACAGTCCCTAATCATTTTCTTTCTATTTACTCTGCCTAATTGTAAAGCTGGCTTTTTCTACTTGTGCACACAGAAATTAATTTAGAAGTATCAAAGGGTCCTCATCTTGGCCACCTTAGTATTAATAGGAGGCTGACTATAGGTGGGCTTGTCGGCCTTGGAGTCACAATTTTCCATGTTAATTTTTTTTTTTTTAATATATCTTTATTGATTTCAGAGAGAGGAAAGGAGAGAGAAAGAGAGAAATAGAAACATCAATGATGAGAGAGTCATTGATCAACCCCACAACCGGGCATGTGCCCTGACCGGGAATCGAACCCTGATCGCCTGGATCCTAGGTCGACGTTCAACCGCTGAGCCACGCCCGGCCGGGCTCTATGTTAATTTTGAAGTCTGTATAGCCTGAACAAACTTATAGGGAAAACCAGCCTTTATGCGCACTTCTCTGGAGGAGTCAAATGGGATGGATATTCCCACAGGACCACTTCACACTCTGGGGGACATTTTTCCTCTTGAAACTCCACAAAGATTCTTAGTTACCTAACAATACCCAAGCAAGGGCCAGCAAGAGCTTACCAGATGTCACGAGAGCCTCTTTTCAAACCTCTCGGGGTGAACCCCTTCCTTCTCCCTGGGGTTCCCGCTGTCTTCTCCAGGATTGGCTGCATTACCACACTGGATAGCCCCGGCACCCATCTCCACCACTTTGGATTCGGGGGTCTGAACAGATCATCACCCCACTTGCCATTCAAGTTGGGGAAGCAAGTGTCCTTTCTCCTTTGGAGCTAAAGAGATTCAGTCTCTCTGTTAACCAGCAAAGATTTTGTTCAGATTGCTTTGAATACTATTGATTTCTTAACAATATTAAATATTTCAATTCATGAATGCAGGATGTTTTCCATTTACTTAGGCTTCTTCAACTTTGCCCAGCAATGCTGTGTAGTTTTCAGTATACAAGTCTTTCATCTCACTGGTTAACTGTATCCTAGGTATTTTATTCCTTTTGGATGCTATTGTATAATGGAACTGTTTTCTTAATTCCCTTTTTGGATTGTTCATTGCTAGAAATACAGCTGATTTTTGCATGTTGATCTTGTACCCTGCAACTTTGCTGAATCCATTTATTAGCCTTAGTTGGTTCTTTGTTGATTCTTTGGGATTTTCCACATATAAGATCGTGTCAGCTGCAAAAAGAGACAGTTTTACTTCTTCATTTCTAATTTGAAGGCTTCATTCTCGATTTTCCTTTCCAGACTTTGTTGACTGGTGACACATTTCTCAGGGCTCATTGGTTTTGAGTTCAAAAACACAGCATATGGGATGGGAGACCAGTGCTCCCACCCTGGGAGGAGAGGGGCGTTGGACGGCACTGACCAGAGAACCCAGGGACATGTTCTAACCGCACACATCTGTTTCCCCAAATGTTCCCCCTGTATGCAGGGACAGGATTCTGCATCCTCATGACTTGCTCCTGTCCACACACCTCTGCACTGCGTTCTACCATCACTCTTGATTTACTGCCATTATTTGTGGAATTCCTGCCAGATCCTTGTGAGAGTTCTGCAAGCCTGATCATGCCTTCTGCAGTTGAAGCACTGTACTGAAAGGCCACAGAGGTCAAATAACTTGCTAGTGTCTAATCAAAATTCCTCACTCACCACCACCTCTCCCTCACCTCCCCCTTCCTCACCTCCACCCTTCCTCACCTGTACTCATCTCCACCCCTCACTCACCTCCACCTACCATCTCCACCCTTATTCACTTCTACCCTCACTCACCCACCTCTTCCCCAATATCCTACCCCCCCCACTCACCCTGACTCTTCACTCACCTTCACTTCTCACCTCCACCCTCAGTCATCTCCATCGTCATTCGCTTCCCACTCTTCACTCACCTCCCACCCTTCACTCAAAGGTGAGGTCAGTTGGGAGAGAAGCAAATTGTGAAAATTAAGGGTAATAAACCTGTGGTCAGTTGAGCTGAGAACTACCACCTAATGGACTCAAGGAAGCCAACATCTTATAAGTAGAATGGCCATATAATTTATTGTCCAAATTGGAACACTTTGAAGGGGAAAAGAGAGATAATGCCAGGACCACAGGTGAGAACCAAAATTGGGGACACTTGTGACTTGGAATATCATTTCTGACTGGAGACTGCGTTGTAAACGACAGGGGTAGGTACCCACTGTAGGTGGGCATGCTCATAAACTGGGTGTCTACCCACTCTCTCCCAAAGCCAGGTGCTATAAATCCAGTGGTAGCACTTCAGACCCATGCTGTGCAGACATCCTGGCTACACAGCATGCAGCCAGCCCCCAGAAGACGTGGACACACCCTCTGTCCTCACAACCCAGACCACTGTTAGGGCTCTGCCAGGCCCAGGCTGCTTGTATGTTGAGCCTGGCCACCACTGGGCATTACACCTTTTGTCAGTGGTTTTCCAGTCTGTACCAACACCTCCTTTTTTCTATGATACATTTGTCTTTCAGAGCTCCCCTGTTCTGGAATACCAACAGTTGGTAAGCCTCCTGCCATGCCCATTCTGAGTGTGGTTCGGGCTCCAGCTTCATCTTTAGACTTAGGATCTCTAAGAGTTTCGTTGAGCATGTTTCTCTTGGTCTCTCTTTGGTCCCCATGTTGGATACCTCAGGAGCCTGTTCACATTATGTACAGCCAGGTCTCCCTTTGCCTGATGCCATGTGCTTCCTGCACCAGCCCAGTGATGTCTTTCTTGACCAGGGAGGCCGTGCAAAGGACACCTTAGCACTCCAAGTACATACATCACAGGTTTCTCATTAGAATAACTTTTTGCTATTGTTTTTATCGTGTGTATAGAGCTTGCATTTCCCTTAAAATACCTTAAAGTGTGCTTTACCCTCTGCCACTTTCCTCTTCCTTCCTGCACTCCAGTAATGCCTCATGAGGTGTTCCTACAGAGCTTTCCCAACCAGGCATGCAATCTTGGATTCTTTACCCTCCCTCTGGAAAGCACAAAGGTACTTCAGTCCAGGCCCAGCACCAGTTCCTGAGAAACCTCAACCCAGTGTGTGCAGTCATCACCTGTCCCGCTGAAACTAAAGATTAAGTCTAAATCATGAGATCCTTTAGGAAAAGCACAGGAATCATGTAATTTAAAGCACATCTGTGGTTTTCCATTAGTACCATAAACTGGGCCTTCTTTTTTTTTTTTTAAATATATCTTTATTGATTTCAGAGAGAGGAAGGGAGAGGGAGAGAGAGAGATAGAAACATCCATGATGAGAGAGTCATTGATCGGCTGCAGCCCGTAACCCGGGTATGTGCCCTGACTGGGAATCGAACCCTGATTGCCTGGATCCTAGGTTGACGCTTAACCCCTGAGCCACGCCCGGCCAGGCTGGGCCTTCTTATCTTAATTGTTAAAGTGAAATTAGGACCTGTGTACCAGCTACGTTCAAGGCACCCTCAAGCAGAGAAACACTGCCAGTCTGAGAGGAACTTTTCTAGGATTCCTGTATTCCCGTCTTGAAGTACCCCAAATCAGGCTCCTGACTGTAGTCACAGCTATAGCACCCCAGTTGTGGCCTGGGATCCCTGCTCATAGGATGCCTTGGAAAGACGTTTTTAAACTAGCAGTGCAGATATACAATGTCCCACTCCCACTCTGCATTTTGATACATACTCCTCTTTTATTTATGTTGGAATATAATCTGAAAGTGTAAAACAAACAACCTTGTAATTTGGTGATTTCAGTGGAATATTCTGTCAGATCTACAATTTAGAAAAATTAGTTTCAACCATTTCCTCAAGAGTATCAGCTGGAATTAGTTGTTTCTCTGTTGGAAATTGCATGGGAAAGGTGTGGGGACGCCAGGTGTGCTGGCTGAAGCCAGGAAGCCAGGCAGACGCTGGCAAAGCAGCTGGACTCAGACAAAAGGGAACTTACTCTGGTTTTGAAGGTGGTTTGTTGTGGCTCAATTTAAAAGATGTGAACTAAAAAGGACAACAGGAAACTTGGAGGCATGAGGCTAAGGTTTGCTCTTTATACTTGAGAAGCGACACATCTCATTGAGCGACACCTTTCAAGAGCACTTTCCTTTCCTGACCTAGGCTTTTTCAGACAAGTTAAGCAGGAAGGATGGCTCCTATCAGTCGTCCCCCTAAAGAACTGTAGATATGGGTGCAGAGCCAAATAGGGGCTCGGGGGCCAAGCAGGCCCAACCTCATTGGGGTGTTTCTCCGCTCGCCCATGCTCTGTGCTGGACCGATGGAGCGCTCAGCGTAGAAAGTTAAGTGTGGTGTAATCAGGAGTACAGGAGATGTTTTAAGTTGATGTAATCTTTCTGGTCCGGCCATGGTTTAGAACAAACAAAACTCTTACTTCCAGCTGAAATGACATTTTGGCACGAGGAACCCAGTCTGGACTGCTGGTGGTTAATAACAGTCTTGTACACTTTTTGTCGAGTACCTTCAAAGAACTAAGAGAAGTAAAGAACTAAATTCGGCCAAAATGCCTTGAAAACCAACATCTCATTGTCAGTTTGCCTTTTGTGTTAAAAAATAAAAAGCTTTGAAGTCCTTTTAAGATAAAATAAGTTGTTACCATTGTGGAATAATTGGTGAATTCGATTTATAGTAATTTTCCTGTTTTACATATGAAAAAACCAGATGTGCAGAACTCTCAGGGACTTTGTACTATGAAATAGCCAATATACAATCCAGGGTGATATTTACATGTGGTGTCATCACACTCCCCCCATCCCCGCAACCACCACCTTTGCCTTGGGCCTCGGGGACACAGCTCACTGCTTAGCCAGACTCTTCTTCATTGGCACCTCCACTCGGTCCTCCTGGGGCCCTTACTGGGTCCTGTTTCTCATCCTGCCGGCTCTGTCTTCTATCTGCTGAGGGCAGGACTGGGTCTGTTGACCGACCACTGCAGGATCAGCAAGTAAACAGTAAGGTGGGGTCACTTCCTGGTCGCTGATGGCATGATGGGCTCCTGTGCCCAGGGCAGGCCTTGTTCTGGGACTTTATGCTTGCAGCTGCTTTTGTCCTGAATACAGACCAAGTGAACATACAACAGGTGGCAAGGGTTGTGCTTGACTCCTCATGTGCAGCCATCATTCCCTAACATGCTGCACGATAGGAGCACCCTAAGACTTTCACAGCCCCCCATTTGGGAATTCCCCTGTAGCTTATTAGGCTGTCAAATGCAAAAAAGGATAACAGACCTTTAAATGACTGCTTTAGACATTCCCATGCACTTGATCATGAGTAGAAATGAGCCAGCCCCAACAGACAGTGGTGTCTGGTAGCCATGCCCTCCATTGCAGGCTGAGACTGTCAACTGCCCAGCCTCAGAGCACACGGAGCAAAGCTGTTCCTAGGCTGAATCATGAAGGAAAACATGTCACTGACAATTAGTTGAAATGTGATTGCTGAACTAGAGAATGGTGTGAATAGAGCCCTCACTCCTTCATGTCTTCACCCAGAATTGCAGCCATGCTGAGCCAGGCTCCACACCACGGGGGCAGCAGCCAGGGAGGTGGGTGGGGCTGCCCCTCGGCCGCCTGGCAGGAGTTCCCTCGCTGAGAGTGGGGTCAGCAGGTTTTCTGTGAAAGGAGAAAGTATTTTAGGCTTTGAACGGCCACACGGTCTTGTTCATAACAACTCAACTCTGCTTTTATAGCACAAAAGCAGCCAATAGGCTGAGAGTGACTGTGATCCAACAAAACTTTATTTATGGACACTGAAACTTGAATTTCATATAATTTTCACATCACAAACTAGTGCTCTTCTTTGGTTATTTTTCAACACTGGATCATAGTTTGTGGACTGCTGAGCATTTTATAGACAGCAGCAAGGACAGAGCTGGGATGACACAGGGTGCCCCACCTATCCAGGTGAGATCCTGAGAAAGATTTTCCAAACACCCAGAGGAAGATTCTGAGTGTGCCTGGTAGAGGCAGATTCACTAGGACATAAAATCCCATCAGGTCAAGGTCCATTCTGTGATGTGGTAGGTTTGATAGAATGGCTAATGACATAATTGCAGAGTTAAGGTAGAGTTGTGGGACTGGGTTGTTGTCAGTAATAGGCGTTAAATGTGTGAATGTGGTTGTAAACTGTGATGTGCCCTCAGTTTCCATCACTGTGGTGGTTGTGACATTACAGTTTGGAGGTTCAGAGCCACATGGTGGGCAGGTACATGGATGCCCCACTGGTGGCCTGGGAAGGCCTGGGTTCTTCCTTCAGAACAGCCTAACCTGGCCACCTTATCAAGGCTGCAGTGGTAGCAGCTGCTCTTTGAGTTACACCTGTGCCGCCAAGGACAAGAAGAAAGATGCTGCAAAGTCGGCCAAGAAAGACAAAGACCCAGTGAACAAATCTGGGGCAAGGCCAAAAAGAAGAAGTGGTCCAAAGGCAAAGTTCAGGACAAGCTCAATAACGTAGTCTTGTTTGACAAAGCAACATATGACATACTTGGTAAGGAAGTTACCAGCTGCTGTCTCTGAGAGTCTGAAGATCTGTGGCTCCTTGGCCAGGGCAGCCCTGCAGGAATTCCTCAGTAAAGAACTTATTAAACTAGTTCCAAAGCACAGAGCTCAAATAATTTACACCAGAAACACACACCAAATGTGGGGATGCCCCAGCTGCAGGTGAAGATGCATGAACAACAGGTCCCACCAGCTGTACATTTTGAAAAATAAAACTTTATTAAATTAAAAACAAAACAGCCTAACCCCGGCTGCACCTGCCAGTTCCACAACAGGAAGTTTAGTCTGGCAGCTGGGATAACAGGATGAGCGTGAGATCAGTTTAAAAAGAAACTGGAGCATAAGCCACCTGGAAAGTCCTTGCTCCAGGTGGATCTGAGCATCTGAGGAAGGAAAAAAAAGAAAAGAAAGTGGCGGAACAGCCTCATTCTGCTCATAAACTTGAGAGAAGCCCGTCTGGCGGCTATCCCAGTATGGCTCTGGGCATAAGACTGCAAAGGGGAGCTGTTCTAACACGCTGGCCGCCGGAGACAGTGGCTGGCTGAGTGTTCAGCACTGTTAATGGATTTTCATTGTCAGTGATGCCCAGCACCCCACAATCCTCTGTAATCCGCACACCAGCTTTAAATTGCTGAAGTCAGGTGATTATGTGTTTCATATTTAGTAAGTCGTGTATAAATTCAGAGAAAATGTTTTCAGGGTTATATTTGGAGAGAAATTATTTTCTGGATTCTCCTCCTGGGCCTGTTACACAGGGTACAGCCCTGAAGAATGACCCCTGAAATAGTTCCTTTGTTTTGGCATCCTCCTAATTTGGCCCTGAAAACTGTAGAGTGTTCATACCATGGAAAAGCAAAATCTGTGGATGATGAAATTCAGAGTTGAGTTGTTTCCAGAACAGTCTCAGCCTCTTGGAAATACAGACAAGATCGAGAAATGCCAAATGGGCCTTTCACCCTGGGGCCACCATGCCAACTTTTGGCAGACAGAGCCCCAAGATCCTGCTCCTCAAGCTACCTCATGGGGCTCAGTCTATCCAGGAAGCCTCTGAGAACCAGCTCCAGGTGAGGATGCACTGATGTGTCTGCAGACAGCTTAGGCCTGCCAGTGCTTTACAGGACATCTATCCAGGAGGGTCCCAAGGTGTGTGCTGTGGCTGCCCTGGTAGGGGAAGGCCTGAGTTCAGGTGTCCCCTGGATCTGTGTTCCAGGTCCTGGGGAGCATCAGTCGGGATGAGCAGGTTATACTGCAGTAACCAATGACCCCAAGTCTCAGTGGCCAGCACAGTGATCACCCTCTCATGCTACATGCCCATCACAGTCATCACATCAGGTGATCGATGCTCACAGAATGGCCTCACTCTGGGGTGTTGGCTGACAAATGGTGACGCATGTGCTGGCTTGAAAAAGCTTCTTCCAGAACTGGCATCTGCCATGGCCACTACATTTCTTTGTCACATGGCCATGCCTGATACCAGTGGGCAGGGATTCTTTCAACAGCACAGCCAACCACAGACTGCTCTGTCTTACTCAGATCAGTACCTTAGTTAATCCAGGCATTTCCTGTCCCTCAGAGGAGTTATATCCACATAACGAAGCTCCTTTTGGAGTCTGGACTTCTTTGTGGTAAACATTTGGGCAACTATTTCCCTGCCTATCTCTTCTAAAGACCCTCTAAACACTTCTTGGTGTAACTTGACTCCATACACATGCAGGACCTAAAGGCAGAGCCTGGGTTTGGAGACATACAACAAGATGAAGCTAAGTGAAAAGTGAGCAATCTTGAACGTGAGAAAGAAGCCCTTGCCTTGGTTAGGAAGGCCAGGAGTATTTGTGGAAGGTGTGAGGTGAACTACAATGACCCAGGTGTCAGGCTTGGGGATCCCTGGTCAGGGAGAGAAGACCCAGTTCCATAGGTGGCAGACACTGCTGCCTTCACCCAGGAAGGGCCCAAAGTGGTGGCTGGGATCACCAATGGGGTGCGCGGAGGCTTACCCAGAGAGGCAGACCCAGATGGCACCATCTATGATGGCTCACACAGGGTATCACTACAGCCAGCTCCCGTGTGTGTCTCTGACTTAGGACTCAGAATCAATCAGGTGGCAGGGGCTGCCCAGTGCTGCTCCACGGGCAGTGTTTCTGCTTCTGAGGTCCCTGCTGTGATTTTGCATTTCAGTGAATTCGTAGGAATTCAAGTTCGGAACATCTGCTGTGAGTGGCCAGAATTTTCCTGGAAGCAATTGCCTTTTGCAGAATTGTTGGGCCTTCGGCCTTCTTGACACCCACAAGGTAGAGACCTTCGTGTCTACTAGGCATGCCAGTAACTTTAGCAACACCACTGTCACTCACTAACAAATAGCGTTGAAGGTCCAGTTCCCCAGGAAAGTCTAGGGTGACAGGCACTCATACAGGACCCTGACCTGAAAGTACTGTGTTAGGAAAAGAGAGAAAGGGACTGAAGGGCAGTCAGAGCTTAAAGACTGGCTTCCTTTGCTTTTCATCTGCTGTGAAATGTAAAGGGCCCTTGTTTGAATATGAAAGGACTAGGAATAGCAAATTGCTGTTCTTTCTTAATTATTTGCAATTACTTGAAGGAAATACGGGCAGCTCCACATGCAGGTCCCTGTTTTTTTCAGGTGAAAGTCCCTGTCCTTAGAAATTTTGCTCTTGGGATTTTTAAAAACAACTTAGACCTAAATACACGGTGTTGTTTTTAAATACTTGCATATTTATGTATCTTAATGTATTTATTTTTAGTTTGAAAGAAAAATCTGCAAGCGGTATTTAGTATCCAAGGAAATGAAGATTTAGCACTAATTTACAAACGAGTTTCAAATTAGAAAGTTTTTTCTCACGACTGCTGTACAAGCTCCAAGCTTCGCTGAAATTCACTCTGATGCTCTTCCTGCTGCCAGACAGGAGCTGAGAACAAATGTAGGTGAGAAGCGAGGCTGCAAAAATGAGAGGTTCAGTCTAGGGGGTGCACAGGCAGGAGTGGAGGGAGTTTCTGTGCACCTTCTGAATGTGTATGTACATGTGTGTGCCTGTGTATATGGGTGTACATGCATGCAGGAGGTTGTCTCTGTGCATGTGTGTGCATGCATCTCTGCATGCATTGTGCAGGGAGAAGAAGGTGCAGGGCACAGTTCTCGTGTGTTTGTGCATGCATGTGTGCATGTGTGCGCATGTATGTGTGCGTGCAGCGAGACCAAGGTGCACAGCACCATCCCAGCAGGCTGGAATGTGCAGCTCTCTGAGGCCTGCCCACAGGACGTGCTGTCACAGACCCATCTCTCATGGGCTGTAGGAGTTAGAGAATGGGCTCATTATCAGTGCTTAGTGGCTCTGAAGCCAGCTGTGGCCTCGGTCTATTTCTCACTGCTGGAGGAGAACGCCAGCCCTGGTGAGGAGTCCACAGGTGCCCATGGGGTCAGCCTCTGCCATCCACTGGACAGCACCTTCTCACCGTTGACCTTCGTGGGACCTTCGTTTCCTCCGGGGAACCTGGTCCCACAGACACCCTGCCTGGCCTGCTGGGCTCAGGGACGCTCCATTTGGTTACCCAGGCTTATTCTGTCCTCTGTTGTGGGTTCCTGCAGAGAGCCCAGACAGCCAGTGGATGAATGGACACCCTGCAGAAAAGGAGAAAGAATCAGTAGAAGGTTCCTTCCCCAGTATGCTCACCCAGTGAGACCTTGCTCATGTCTATGCCCTGTGTCTATGCGAAGCTGGCCTGGACCCCAGGCACTGCTGTCTTCTCAGTCTCTGCTCCCACCTGCCCACCCTGCCCTGGTGTGGCCTCATTCCCTTGTCTGTAATCAGTTTTTTAGGGTCCTCCTCCCCTTATACTGTGAGTGAGTGGAGGGTTGGGCCACCCTGGCCAGGGGCTCAGAAGAAGGGAACTGGACCCTCTGTGGGGCCTCCTGAGGCTTTAAACTGCCAGATGTGCTCTGGTGTGGGAAGGGAGGCTCTGGCCAGATCTCTGTGGTGTTTTCACAACATGAGACATCACCACAAGGCCTAGTGGCTTATCTGGGCCAACCCCAGGTCCTGGTTGAGTGGTCCAGGTGGGGCTTCGACATCAGACCTAGATGCACCAGGTGTGTGTGTTTCTGGGCTGTGGGGAGTACAGGTATTGGGGTGAGAGAGGTACAGTAGGGCTCTTTCTGCAGTAGTCACCATCCCAGGATCAGTTATAACTGAGGTTTAAAAGGAGACTGTGGAATCAGGAGAGAAAGGGTCTCATTGATAGAGGATTCCCCAGAGCCGTCCCCCGCCCCCGTCCCCCCAGCTGCTAGCATCTCACGTCTCTGCTCAGCTTCCTGTGCCAATTTCAGTAGAATACAGGTTGGGGAAAATACGTGTCAGGTGAGGCTTCTCACCAGGGCCTGAGGATCTCTAAACCTACATCAGCAGAATTAGGAGTGTGCACTGCTTTTATTAATCACAGAGCTCTTCCAAGGGTGTAGAGTGCAGACCTAAGGAGGCACCGCCAGTTCCCTTTCTTCTCCTTCCCTCTGGGCACCAGCTTTGGCCAAAAGACTTTCCACCCCTTAGAAACATCTCAGACCCCGAACTGTGGCAGTCAGGAATCCCAAATACACAGCAGCCTGTGAGTGGAAAGCAGGGCAGGTATAGGTAGGCTGGGTGTAGGCAGACTAGGTATAGATCGGTTGAATGTAGGCAGACTGGGTGTAGATAGGCTGGCACACCAGCCCAGATGAGGGGACCAGGCTTTTTAGGCAGGTTTTTTGGACTCAAAGGTGATTTCTGGGTCTGTGCACACAGGAAACCAATGATGGCCATCGGCCCCCTGGGCAGGACGCCGGGTGCCGTCACTGGGCCTTTTCAGCAAGGAGGCCCCTGTTAATAGCACCCAAAGAGCTCTAACCAGGTTGGCTGCCCAGAGCAAGCCTCCTGGGAGTGTGGGTTTCACACGCAGCTTCTTCACCCACGAAGTTGAGAAAGCAGCTATTGACGGAAAGTGGGGCAGAGCAAGGCCCCTTCTGACCCAGGTCCTGCTTGGAGGGGTTGCAGGATGCTCCAGTGAACATCCTGGTTCTTGTTTATAAATTCTGGCTAGAGGCAAAGGCCACAGTGGTGAATTAAAAGGCGGCTCTAGCACTGGCATGTGTGGCTCAGTGATTAGAGTGTCAGCCTGTGTACTGAAGGGTCATGGGTTCAATTCCTGGTCAGGGGCATGTACCTGGGTTGCAGGTTTGCTCCCTGCCGCCCACTTAGGGTGCATGTGGGAGGCAGCCAGTTGATGTGTTTCTCTCACATCCATGTTTCTCTCTTCTCTCTCTTTCCCCTTCCTTCCCTCCCTCCTTTTCACTCTCTGTGAAAAACAATGGAAAAGAAATATCCTCAGGTAAGGATTAACAAAAGAAAAAAGGCTGCTCTATCTTCTGGGTTGGAAGTGCCTGGATGGCAGGCACCACCACACCCCTCACTCAGGATGGCTTCACCTTGGGTTGCAGCATGTTGTCGCTAGGGGCTGATGTTGGGGCTGCAGGAGGAGTCAAGCTCCCAGACCAGATGAGTGGCCTTTGTGACCACCACCACCACCAATACCCTCATCTACCCACCCAAGCCTTGCCTCCTGGATGATGCCCCGAGCCCACGTTTTATGACTCTGTTGGTGCCCCCAACCCACATTCTCACCCTGTTGGAGCCCCCAGCCCCACATTCTGTCTGCTCTTTGCATCCTGACGTCAGCCCACTGGATTTTCAGAATGAGACAATGTGAATGGGTCCCAGAGGAGCCCTCTAGCCTAGATGATGGGGAGGACTGTGCCACCTTTTGCCACCACCGCTGCTCGATCCTCCCCTTTCCCCACCTGAGACCTTGTCCTAAGTGACCTGCGGTCCTGCCCTACACACCCTCTACTGTCCCTGGTGCACAGGGCCCAGACATCAAGGAATCACCCACAAGATTGGGCAGTGGTTTCCTTTGGTCATGGGGGTGGCCACGGGGAGAACCTCCCCAAGGTGGCTATGCTGGGTCAGCCACCAGCTTGTCTGCAGGGAGGGTGGGGAGAGGGTCTCCGATCCCCATCTGTGTGGGGACCTCGCTATTCAGCCTTCCGTATCTTGGAGTCCCCTTCTCTGGGAAGTGGGGTGGCCCCCTCAGTAAGCCACTGCAGACTTTCTCAGCAGGTAAAGGGGTCCTTATATCTATGCCCACCCTGCTGACAGCCACTCCCAAGGCCCTGGGCTTCATCCTAGTCTTGCACCTTTACTTGCCCTTAAAAATGTTGTACTTGAATTAAAATGTGAGTATTGATGGGCATTCCTTACTGGGACAGCCTCAGCCACATCCCTCTAGCCTGCCAGGCCCTGGACAGGCCCCCCTGCTATTCCCCTGTCCCATTCAGTTGGCCTCCTTTAGGTCAGCACAATCCTCAAAAATGAAAAGAAATTCCCTTTGCTTTGCTGGTTAGCGTGTTATCTGCCCCTTCCCTCTACCCGTGCCTTTCCTATAGGAAGAAGCGACTTTCCCAAGTTCCAGAGACTGGCCCCCTATGGGTGGGCACCAGTGGGCCATCTGACCCCAGCCTCTGTCTTCTCCTTTAGCACATGTGAGGCCTGGAGGGTCACACCCAGATGGTTGTCTCCTGAGAGCCCGGTGCCACAAGGACCATGCTTAGTCCCTGGGGAGCAGAGATATGATGAGAAACAAAGATCTTGACTTTAAAAATCATCCCCATTTCAATAAAATTTTACCTAAAGTTAATAGGGAAAATAAATCCTTTGTCGAAGAATGAAGCTTTAAAATGTCTTTGCAGACATAAGTTTTGTTGTTAAAATTCAAAGGCAGCCCTGCAGTTGGCCAAGTAACAACACACTGAATTCACAGGTCAGCAAAATGGTGATTAAGTGCTTTTATGCAAGTACTGTACCTGCCATTCCGCTAACACACGCGTAGCACATAATCCCATTCTAAGCCTTGGTAAGATTTATGATCCAGTAAACAGGCGAAGGCTCTGCGTTTTGGAGTCAGCCTATCTCCATGTGTGTGGGTTTGGTTGAAACGGGAATCCTGAGTTATATAAGGAAAAGAAATTAGTGCTTTACTGTCAACATAGTCATCAACATTTGTCTGTCTCCTCTCTTCTTATTTTTGGATGTTTTGATGGAAAGTGAGGTTTTGGCGAATGTGTGACTTGTATCGTGCAGAGAGGCCAGACTGCAGTTGTTAGCAGTGCTCACCCGACGCTCACCCCAACCTTGTGTCTGCCTCTTTCTCTTCTCCTGCATCCAAAGGCCTAGAAACTATTTTAAGAATTTACCAACATGTACTTCTCTCGGCTCTCCACTTCTCTTCCCACGCACACACACCTTCAGAAATCCTTGCCCACAAATGCTGGCCCTCAACACACCCAGCCCTCGAACACACACTTGGCCCTCCCATACAACTAGGCCCTCACACACACACCTGCCTCAAACACACATACACAGAGGTTCACACACACACCAGCCTTCAAACACCCCCCCACACACACATACACATACACACTGTCCCTCGTCCACACACAATCAGCCCAGCAAATGTGAGGGAAGAAAATGCCAGAGTAAATGTTCTAAATGACTGAATTTGACCCTTTAAGATACCAAGACATTGTTCTTGTTTTTAAGCATTTATTGTGGAAACTTTTCTAAAGTACACTGTATATTTTCCTGTTTTCTTAAGCTGCCTTGAATATATTCAAGAAAATTTGGGCTTGGCCCTCTTATGTCAGTTAGGGCATATTAGAATATGAGTCTGGAGAAGACCACAGTGAGATATCTCCTCACACCTGCCACAGTGGCCATCAAGAAATCAACAACTAACAAGTGTTGCTGAGGACGTAGAGGAAAGGGAACCCTCAAGCACTGTTGGTGGGATTGTAAATTGGTGCAGCCACTATGGAAAACAGTATGGAGGTTCCTAAAAAAAAACTAAAAATAGAACAGGACCCCTCAATTTCACTTCTGCGTATTTACCTGAAGAAACCCAAAACACTAATTTGAAAAGATGTATGTACCCCTATGTTCATTGCAGCATATTTACAATAGTCAAGATATGGAAACAACCTAATTAATGGACAATTGGATAAAGATGATGTAGTACATATACACGATGGAATATTACTTGACCATAAAAAAAGACTGAAATTTTGCCATTTGAGGCAGCATAGATGGACCTAGAGGGTATTAAGCTAAGTGAAATAAGTCAGAAAAATACCATATGACCTCACTTATATGTGGAATCTAAAAAGCAAAATAAACAACAAATAAAATAGAAACAAACTCATAGATGCAGATAACATTTTCATGGTTGCCAGATGGGAGGGGGGTTGAGGGGATGGGTGAAAAAAATCAAAGGATTAAGAAGCACAAATTACCAGTTATAAAAGTCATGGGAATGTAAAGTATACAGCATAGGGAATATAGTCAATAATATTGTAATAACTATGTATGCTGTCAGATGGGTGCTAAGCTTATTGGGTGATCATTTCATAGCTAATATAAATAGAAACAAACTCATAGATGCAGAGAACCACTATTATACACCTAAGACTAATATACTATTTTACATCAACTGTAATTGAAATTTTTTTAATTTTTAAAAAGGAGGCTGGAGAAGTTGTTTCACTTTAGCTTATCCAAGGCTTCCTCAACATGCTTGACCTGGGAAATGGCCCCTTGGCCAGCAGACAACTTCCCTTGGGCAGCTCTTGCCAGAACCAGGCTCTGAGTGAGAATGGCTGCAAAGGGAGTTGGCACCAGTGGAGAGGCACGCCCAGGCCAAGTGTGGGGGCCTAACCTAGTCACAATGGGAATCAAAGGGCAGAGGAGGAGCCAGGGAGGCTGGGCTGCCCTGTGAGTGACCAGGGCTGTCTCTAGGATCTCAGTAAACATTGATTTCTCTCCTTCAATGTTGGACAGTTTTAAGAAGATGAACTGGTGAGGTGGAGGCTAAGAGACCCACCCATCAGGAGGCTGCTGACCACAGCTGGACATGAGAGGTCAGGGCCCACCCAGTGGGTCCTGAGGAGAAATGGGCCTGGATTTGCGCATTTGAGCAGCAGAAGGGCATCTCTCTCTGGGAGGCTGCAAAGTTTGCATTTCAGTTCCTCCAACATAGGCCATTAAAGACATGTCCCCTAGGATCGCATTCCACTTCCTAACAGCCTCTTATATCACAGCATTTGCTTCAAATATCTATAAGGAGCTGCACAGCTCCTGGAGGCTGACTCCTACCACTGGCTTGGAACCTGCTCCATTTGTTCTCATAGACTGGATGTTTGCTTCTGACTTGGGGATGATTTGAGTTTTTGGAAATCAGACCACGTTGGCATTTCTGGACAAAGTTATTTAGATAATTCCTGTTGACGGGAGAGCCAGGCATGTGGAGGAAGTGGAGCAGACAGACATGGCAAGACTTGTGTAGGGCATGGGTGCTCCGGAGGGCATGTGACCCACCGTCTCACCATGGTAACACAGAGGCAGGAGCTGAGCTGGCTCAGGTGTGCCTAGTGTCACGTGCTTTCTAGAAGCTGAACTGACACTGTAGCACATACCTCCCCGGTCTCTGTTTAGCCTGGTTCCTTGGATAGGACAGACAGCCTCCTTCTGAGTCCACCTACTTCAGGCCAGAGGATTCGCTGTTTTATTTTCAATTTCTTTAGGAAATTATCTGTATGATTAGTTGGTCAGAAGAGTCTCAGATGTAACCGTTGTTCCTTTAAAAATCCCTCAGCAATTTTAACATCTTTGGCTTTTAACTGTTATTTGTAGCCTTGCATTTCTTTTCCAAACAAATGAACCTTGTGGTATTTCCTCAGGAAATGGTACATCTAAAAATAGCATTAAACTTTTTTTTCAAACTAAAAGCATTCCATCTTTACATAAAAGCATGTTGCACCAAAAATGTAAAGGGGAATCAGGTACCAGTGATGCTGTTTTCAGAATGATTGAAAGGGCACAAATCTGTGATTTTGATGAAAGATGCCCTAATGGTTTCTACTTAAATTTTAAAACATCAGTTATACAATTAAAATGTATTTGCTATGGATGAACTTACTCAACTCTGTTCTCTCCACAACCCCCCCCCCCATTCCATGTGCAGACCCAGGAGAGCCAGGGAGGGGGAAGCCAGGGAAGGAGAGAACCCCCTGAGAAATTTCACATGCTCCATAGAAGATCCTAAAATGTAGCATTTAAGGTGCATATTTCAGAATTTGATGGGATAGAACTTATCCCAATCTATACTTGATTGTGCCTCAGGTGACAACCCTCACTGACAAAATGTTATTTAGGGTCACCCTAGTAGGCAGAGGTCTCAAGTCTATCTAATGCAGCTGTGGGCACTTCCTCAGTGCGCTGCTGCCATGTGACAACGCGAAGGAAAAGCAGTTGGTCCCCAACAGGAACTCCCCTCTGTGCTGAGGATTCACTTATACCCTCCCTACTTCACAAATATAATGCAGGGACCCTTAAGTGCCAGCCTGTGAAAGTGTCCACGTACATGTCTTTATTGGAAATCTTAGATTTCCGGATCCTCTCTTCTGTTTCAGGACCTGGAATCCCTCGACACCTACATCCAGAACACGCTCTCTGACCTCTACCCGCCCTTTGAGGCCACGGCAGCTACCGTGCTCTGGCAGGTGTTCAGCGTGGCTGAGAGGCTCCATGGAGGCGACGGGCTGCGCTGCCTCACTGACTTCCTCATCCCCGCCACAAGGGCCCTACAGCACCTGCAGCAGGAGGCCTGTGTGAGTACCTGTCCTCAGAGGACAGCCTGTGCGAGACCCTGCCCTCGGGACAGAGCCTGTGTGAGGACCTGCCTTCAGGTGCCAGAGCTCATGTGAGGACTTCCCTGCAGAAGGAATCTGCGCGAAGACCTCCCCTGCAGGGAACACCTTAACTGTGCTTCACCTGAGTCAGAGTCAGGCAAAGATACTTGGTACCTGGAAAATATTTAAGCTGAGGAAGTGGAATTTTAGAAGCAGGGAAATATGCCATTGATGGAGGCAAGGGAGAGCATTTGAAATTAAATCAGTAATTAAAACCAGCATAATTCAAGTGAGTATTTATTGTTTTCTTTCTGAAAGAAAGCTGTAAGATAATGAAAAAACAAAACCATGTGATAATCTCAGCCATGTTTTTATAGAGTTTAAACCCATAAATGGAGAAATCTTCCCATTCCCCTCTATTTGATTGGTCCATCAGGCACTGGCTCATCTCCTCCTTTCTAGTTTTTGGCTCCTCCTTTCCCTCGTCCCAAATGATGGATGAAATAAGACGATGTGTCCCAGAAACCAGGCTTCTTGGGCCTGCCAGGGAGTGTAGAGCCCACTTTGTCTGCAGACATCCACTCTGGTTCCCCACAATGAACTTTGACTACAGTCTTTCAACGAAGGAAGTAAGTCACACTCCTAAGTAATCATCTCAGCCAACTTATTGGAGCAGTTCCAATACATACAAATAAACTCTGCTTAGTGAATTTCTCATATGTTTAGTTTATTTCTTAGGATATTTTTACTGTAGGTTACTTTTGAGGCACTGCTAAAACTAAGGACAGCCAAGTTGTGAGTATATTGCAGTGAGCTGCTGAAAAGATTATGGCTGAATCTTAAAATGAAATATCTGTATACATCAGCACCTTTTATTACTCCATTGATATTGAGTTAGGACCTCTTTTTTAACTACCATTGAGCTATTTTGATTTATTAAACTCTTTGACTATCTTTTAGCTAGAATGACCATAGTAGAGAAATAACCGAGGATATCCTGGATTTGATTCTTTGTTTGAAGTAGTCTATCCACATGATTTTCCTTTGTGATTATGTGCCCTTTGCACATTGACATAGGGCAGAAGTAGAGAAAGGTGCCTCTCAGGAGAAGTAAACAGCAGCACAGAGAATCAATCTGCTTTAAGTCAGATCTGAAAATACCTGTCCCCTTTCAAAGGCATGTCTTGAAAAGCTATTCTTACCTAATGTTTTGCCTTTTTTCTTCTAAGTTTCTTTTTCCTTCCATTTTAACCATGTTATCTCTTCTCATTTACAAAATTGCCTATTTTCTGAAAAAAACATGAATAATATCACCTTTTAATATGGATGCATATTTACAAGGGTTTAATAAGCACAAAATGAAATTTAGAGACAACCTTACTATTTGGATATTTCTATTGCTATTGCTTTTTACTTAAATGAACTTATCCTAACAACTATGAATATAAATATATTTTAGTTAATGTAAATTTAATGCAGTTTTTATTCATTTACCCACTATTGTCAAAGTATGTGGCTTGGAAATGATTGTTAATCATACTAACTTTAAAAAAGTTGTTGTATTAAACTAATATTTCAATGACCACCATTCTGTCATTCTTTTCTAGATAGAAGAAATGCTTAAAATCACTCATTGACTTACTTTTAATTTTGTTTCATCACAGTTTGGATCAGAAAACATATGGAGAAGTTTAAATAAAAGAAATCAGAAGAATATAAAAGTAGAATGTTTGTACTAAGAAGGGAAAGCAGGAAGAGGGTGTTAGACTAAAGAAAATGAAATCAAATAGAAGTCAAAAAAGGAGGGAGTAAAGAAAACAAAGACATGGGAAATAAAAAGCACAACTTACATAACAGGTTGAAAGTAAAGTTATTAAAAATGGTAGACCAGCAAAATTCTAACCAAAGGATAACTAGTATAACAATATTCATAACAAACTAAATATAATAAGAGGCAAAATGCATTGTTAGGGCTAAAGAGGTTCATTCAATAACAGTAGTAGTCACAACCAGGAATACATAAAATCTGTAAACCCTTAACAACATAGCATGAAAATGTTTGAAGCATAAACTGAGGGAACTACAAAGAGTAATTCATAATCATAATGGGATATTTCACCTCTCTCTAAAGCAAACAGGATAAGCAAACCATATATTAAGTTATACATTTGGCCTGGCTAGCATGGCTCAGCAGTTGAGCATCGACCTATGATTCAGGAGTTCGCGGGTTAATTCCCAGTCAGGGCACATGCCCAGGTTTCAGGCTCGATCCCAGTGGGGGTGTGCAAGGGCAGCTGATCAGTGACTCTCATCATTGATGTTTCTACCTCTCTTTCTCTCTCTCCCTTCCTCTCTCTGAAATCAATATAGATATATTAAAAAAAAAAAAAAAAAGATATACATTTAAACACATGTCTCTCTTCCATTAATGGGCATGTGTAGAGTACTGAACCCAATAATTTTAGAATACACATCCTTCCCAAGTGTATTAAAGTTGGGAACATTTCCCAACTTTAATCAAAATTTTGATAAAATCCTGGTCAAATTTTACAATAAGAGAATATACACTCATCTCCAGAATATATACAAATAGGGACTATTGGAGAACTTACATCAGCCTTAAAGGTACCAAAATTGACCAGAATTGACCACTAGCGATAAAGTGTCAACAAATACCAAAGAATTGATATCTAAAGACTGTAAGACAATAAAACTAAAAATCAATAACAACAACAAACCACCCTTACATTTGGCAAATTGTAAATGTACTCCTATAAATAGATAAAGGGTCAAACAGAGAAACACAAAGGAAATTGGAAAAATGTTTCTTGCTGATGAATCCGTGAGTCCTATTTCTAGTTAGGATATAGAAGTATATGAAAGGCCTTTATTCCTGTCAAAACAAGAAATCCCAAGATGAACCAAAACTTCCCTTTAAAGCCATCCAAGAGCTATGGATACACAAAGATCCAAAAGAACTCAACTATGGAGAGGAAATGCTTTCCTAAATGAGGAAAGAACAGAAATACTTTCATACGTGGGTCCAGTCACTGAGTTTGCTAGGAGCATGCATGGAGGAACAAGCTGCCAGAAAAGGACTATCTATGCTCAGATAAAAAGCAATTGAACTTAAGAAACCTCGGGGCTTATGCTTCAGATAAGAATCTAAGAGAGCCTCTTTACTAATCCTAAACAATTCTCTTCCAGGGAATTCTGCTGCGTAAGTGGAGACTGAGATATGGAGAGAGAAAGCAAAGGAAGATCTTATAGTCACACAGTTTCAAAGTGTCATCATCTCCAACTCTCATGGTCGCACAGTCCTAAAAAATTTTTTTAAATATACTTTTTTTCAAATATATATTTTTAAGTATTGATTTCAGAGAGAGGAAAGAAGAGAGAGAGAAACATCAATGATGAGAGAGAGTCATTGATCAGCTGCCTCCTGCATGCCCCGTACTGGGAATCGAGCCTGCAACCTGGGCCTGTGCCCTGCCTGGGAATCGAACCTTGATCTCCTGGTTTATGGGTCTACTCTCAAGCACTGAGCCATGCCAGCTGGGCAGAATTTTAGAATCATAGTTTCAGCAGCTCTCAGTTTTGAAGTCCAGTGGTAGTTGGTACCAGGCTCCCCTGGACGGAGACTTGTGAACTCACCATCAACACATTTGAAACCAGAGGTAAACTGAAGTCAGCCAAAGCTGAACCACACTCCACCCAATTCAAATTTTATAAGCTATCCCTGGTGGCCAAGGGAGTCGGGCTGAGCTGGAAAGTGAAGAGGTATCTCATTAGACTCCTAGAGCTTGAATTCCAAGGCTCTGCTAGAGTTTAAAGCCACACCCCACCCCAATCTAGCTCTGTTTCTAAATGCATTAAACTGATAAACCCCTCATCCTAGCTGCCTAACAGAGGAAAGAGCATTTCCTCTTTTAAAAAAACCATCTACTTTAGACAAAAACCTCTGGCATAAAATTTAAAAATTACAAGATGTGTAAAGGCACCAGATTATCAACCCATAAACAAAAGGGAAATTTGTCAATAGAAACAGGTTTGGAAGTATCAGGAAAAGACTTTTTAAAAACTATGATAAACATAATAAATAATTTACAAGTAAACATGGATGAATTGGATGAAGAGATGGAGAATTTCAGGAAATATTTGGAAACTATAAAAAAGAAACAAAATGGAAATCTTAGAACTAAAATATACAGTATCTACCATTTAAAAAAAATTACTGCATGGGATTAATGTAGATTAGGCACAACCAAGGAAAAGTTACATTTATTTGAAGACCTTCCAAAAGAAATCAAGCAGATGGGAGCACAGAGAGAGAAGTGGGGGGGGGGGGGGGGGGATGAACAAAGTCTCGATAACCTGTAGGAGCATCTAGTAGTCAAACTTTGTGTAATTGGATTCCCAGAAGGGGAGAAGTGAGAAAATAGAGCAGAAAAATTATTTAAAGAAATATTGTTGGAAATATTTTCAATTTGTTAAAAAACAGCAACCTATAGATCTGGGAAGATCATCAAATGCAGAACAGGATAAATGCAAAAACAAAACCCCCCCAAAAAACAAAAAACATTTAGTTACTGTAATTAAACTTCTGAAAACCAGTGATAAAGAGAAAATCTTAAAAGCTGACAGAGAAAAAAGGCATATCACATACAGGGAGCAGCAACAAGAACGATGAGTGACTTTTCATCAGAAGCATTGGATCTCAATAGACAATGGGAAAATATCTTTAAATGTTGAAAGGAGAAAAAGTCAACCTAAAATTTTATATCCAGTGAAAGTATCTTTCAAACATGAAGATAAAATAATGACATTTTCAGGTAAATAAAAAAGCACTAGCAGAGGTGCAGTGCAAGAAATGTTGAAGGGGGTCTTCAGGCTGAAGGGAAATGGTACCAGGTAGAAGCTCAGATGTACAGTAAGAAATGAAGAGCACAAGCAAGGCAAATATATGAGTAAGTGTGAATTGCTCTTAAAAATTATTGACTGCTTAGAGCAATATATTGTGGGATCTATAATGTAGAAATAAAATATGTGACAGCAAAAGCACAAAGTGTGGGAAGGAGTAAATTGAGTTATACTAATGTAAGGTTTTTTTACATTGTTTTTAAGTAATAACATATTGAAGATAGACTGTGATAAATTACAGATGCATATTGTAACCTTGAGAGCAACCACTAAAAATAATACAGAATATAACTAAAAATTCAACAGGGGAGATAAATGGAATCCCCAAAACAGAAGAGAGGATAAAAGAAAGAACAAAGGAACAAAAAACAGGACAATAGAAATTACATGCCAAGGTGATAGATTTAATCCAACCATATTAATAATTATATTAAATGTAGTTAAATGAACTAAACATTCCAAGTAAAAGGCAGAGATTGCCAGATTGGAAAAAAGGCAAGATCAACTAAATGCTGGTTATAAGAAATGCTCTTTAAATATAAATACATACAAAGGATGAAAGTAAAAGAATGGAATAAAATATAACACAAGTTAGACTTCAGATCATGAGTAACATCAGAGACAGAAAGGGACAAGGACCAGGACATTTCATAATGATTAAAGGCCCAGTTTGTCAACATAGTACCTAACAATAGAGCTTCAAAACACATAAAGCCAAACAAATGACCACACTAAATGGAGAGTTTCACACTCCTCTCTTAGCAATTGATAGATTAGTCAAAAAAATCAATAGGAATATAAAAGAGCTGACCAACACTATAAACAAAGTGACTTATTTGACATTACAAAGCATCACATCCAACAAATGCAGAATACACATTGCTTTCACATTTGCATGACACTTTTCAAGACAGAGCACATACTGTAGGTCATTAAAATACAAAGTTTCATTTCAAAGGACAGAAATTACACAGAATATTTTTTTCTAACCAAAATGGTATTAAATCAGAATTAAATAACAAAAAAAATAGAAATAGAAACTCCTAACATATTTGGAAATTAAGTAACATATTTCTAAATAACCCACAGATTGAAGAAATCACAAGGAAAATTACTGGAATTGAATCATAATGAAACACAACATGTAGAAATTTTTATATACAGTTAAGCAATGTTTAAAGTATAATATATAGGTTGTGGGGGATTCTAATATTATCTAAATTTCTATCTTGAGAAGCTAGGAGAAGAAGAGCTAATTAAGCCCAATTTAATTGAAACCTAAAACCAATTAAATATGAGTACAAAAATAAAGATAGTTTTTTCTGAGAAAACAAAGTAAAAAAAGTGATGTCATATTAGGTATGAGCAAGACAACTGAAAAGACAGGGACGTTTTTGAAGGGCGGGGGATCCAGAAGAATTCTACATTCTATTCCTTCCCTAATTTTATAAAACTCTTGCTCCGCTTCAAAGGTACTGTAAGACAAAGCAGTCTGGGGTCTGACTGAGCACAGAGAGACAAGCCCTCTGTGTGTCCATGGAACCCTGTCCTCACTGTCCACCTGTTAGAGCCCTCCAGATCAACAGAGAAAAGTTGGGCCTCCTGTACACATTAGTTCCATAAAGAGACAGAAACCATACAGACATTTAATCAGGGGAGCTTAATGTTATTATCTAATAACATGAGATTAACTCTAAAGGAGCAGCAAGAGCTGTGAGGCTGAGGGAGAGCACTAGATGGGAACAGATGTCCCTAGCTCCCATCAGGATGGTGGCATGTGAATGTGTATTATATATTTAAAGCAAAAATAAAATGTTTTGAGTATGTATGACCATTCTTTTTAGTGATAATCTGCTTTCGCAAACCAACTACCAGTCCTGATCACTCAGAGCTGGAGGGAACTTAGAATGGCACTGTTTGCACTAAAATCATTAGTGAGAGGTCCAGTTTCAAGCATGTGATGAGCTGTCACCAAGCAGATCATCAGGAAAAGGCCAACACAGACTTTTTGCCTCCCAAGACCCATTAAATCTAGGTGAGTTAGAGTTACAAACAGTATTTTTGGAAGAAATAGAAAACTATCCTAAAACTCATATGGAATTTCAAGGGAACTCAAGTAGTCAAAATAATCTTGAACAAAATTTGGAAGACTCACACTTCCTGATTACAAAACAACTCATTATAAAACTACAGTAATCAAAAGAGAGTGGTACTGCCATAAAAACATATAGACCAGCAATTTTCAACCTTTTTCATCCCATAGCACACATAAACTTAATTATTAAAATTCTGCGGCACACCAAAAAATATATTTTTTGCCAATCTGAAAATATGTATAATTTTGATTCATTCACACTGATGTCTATTGTTGTGTTGGCTGTTGTCGTTTTTTTATTTGACAATCTAAGGGAAAAGGGGTCAGTACCCCTGACTAAATAGTCAGGTATTGCATGTTTTAAAAAACCTTGTGGCACACAGGTTGAAAATCGCTGATATAGGCCAATGGAGTAAAATAAAGAGCCCAAAAATAAACCAACACATACATGGTCAAATGATTTTTGCCAAGTGCCTAGAACATTCAGTGGGTATTTTCTACAAACGATGCTGGCAAAACTGCATATCCACATGCAGAAGTATGAGGTTGGATCCTTAATCTAACACCATTTACAAAGATTAACTTAAAATGGATCAAAGACCTAGAAAAGCAAGAGCTAAAATGATAAGACTTAGAATAAAACATAAGGGGAAATCTTCATGACACTGAATTTCATAATGATTCCCTACAAATGACACCAAAAGAAAAAAGATTATGCTGAAATTTCAACAGAGCAAAAAAAGTACCTTAGAATGGGAGAGAATATTTACAAATTACATATCTGATAAGGGATTAAATCCAGAATATATGAAGAACTCCATAAACAACAACAAAAGTAAAAAGCAACCCAATTCAGAATTGGGCAAAGGACTTGAATAGACATTTCTCTAAAGAAGATTTACAAATGGCCAGTGAGCAGATGAAAAGATGTTCAACTTCATTAATCATTAGAGAAATTCAAATCAAAACCACAATTAGATATCATTTCCCATCTATTAGGATGGCTATTATACACAAAACCAAATCAAACAAGAAGTGTTGTCAAGGGTGTGGAGAGTTTGGAATCCTCGTGCACTGTTGGTAGGAATTTAAGATGGTGCAGCTGCTGTGAAAAGCAGTGTGGAGGTTCCTCTAAAAAGAAAACAGAATTATCACATCCAAAAATTCCTCTTGTGGGTGTATACCTAAAAGAACTGAAAGCAGGGACTGTGGCAGATATTTGTACACCCATGTTCATAGCAGTATTATTCACAGTAGCCAAAAAGTAGAAACAACCCAAGTGTCTCTTGACATGAATGGATAAACACAATGTGGTACATGTATACCATGGAATATTATTCAGCATTAAAAAGGAAAGAGATTCTGACACATGCCACAATATGGGTGAACCTTGAGCATAAATGAATAAGCTGGTCACAGAAAGACAAACACTGTGTGATTGCACTTATATGAGGTCCCTAGGGGAATCAAAACCATGATAGAGACAGAAGGTAGAATGGTGGTCCCTGCAGGCTGGGGGATGGGGATGGGGAGTTACGGTTTAATGGGTAGAGTTCCAGTTTGGGAAGATGGAAAAGTTCTGGAGATGGATGGTGGTGACAGTTGCACAACAGTGTGAATTTGCTTGATGCCACTGAGTTGTACTCCTAAAAATGGTTAAAATGGTAGGTTTATATTATGTGTATTTTGTCACAACAAGAGGAAGCTGCTTCTCCATGGTACTTCTGACTGCCCCCCCCCCCCCCCCCCCCGCTCTAAGGTTGTACCACTTAGTTAACCTGGACTGGTTTCCTTCTACAGCAGAAAAGTCAATCAATATTGAGAACAGCACTTGTCTTGTCACAGATCTAATAGTTAGAGATGTGGCCCCCTGGAGGTGGGGCAAAAGACCCCACAAGACTCCAACTTGCCCCCACTTGTGTTTTCTAACACAGAGCAAAGCACCCAGTGGTTATTCCAAGAACAAGTAACTATTTTTTAAATGGTAATTTGAGCATTCCACATGAGATCAGCTCTTCAGGGGAAAATGTCAGCGACCCAGATACTGTTCTATAATGGGCAGTTGCATCGCTGGGGATGGGCCCCTGGTGGTGTTTTGGGGACAGACTTGCAGTGGAGTCCCTGTGGGCCAGCAGATGTCTTTCTTTATTGAGGTGAAATGTTCAGGGAAGGTCAGGGATCGCCTAACCTGGGAACATGCATTTCCTTAGGCACCAGGCCCCATGCACAGCATTTGGGGAGGTATGCTGTGGAATCACTTCTTGAATTATGTGATCACTGATGTAAGGAACATTCTCAGCGATTTTTAAAATCATATGAGGTGATGTCAGATTGGACAGCACAGCTGAGGAACTTACCACGCCCTAGATCCCCAACCTCTGCTGTTTAAACCATATGACTCCTATTTGGTGGCCACGGAAGACCCTGGAAAGACCCTGCCCCAGCTATTTTTCCCCTTTGAAAAGGAAAGATAGTTCTTGTTCGTTTTTCTGCATTGCTTTCAATTATTAATTCATGTTATTTTCTGAAATCAGCACATGATTTTCTATAGGCAGTGGGATCCAGCAGAGGAACAAGGGCTAACGGTGACCACTGGGTCTAGTGGGCATGTGCTCATTGGGGAGGAGGTGCACAGCTGTATTTGTGATGTCATCTCAACCACTGAAAATGCACAGAAAGTCCTAGCCTGTGGGGCTCAATTGGTTGGGCATCCTCCCATGCACCAAAAAGTTTCTGGTTCGATTCCAAGTCAGGGCACATGCCCAGGTTTCGGACTCGATCCCTGGTAGGGGGCGTGCAGAACACAGTCAATTGATGTTTCACTGTCATCAGTGTTTCTCTCTCTCCCTTTTCCTCTTCCTCCCTCTCTCTCTAAAAAATCTTTTTTTAAAAAAATGCACAGAAAAAGTAATGAAGTGAAACACATAAATGTCCACAATGCTGACCTGGGGCTTGGTATTGGGATTATTTTATTCTTTATTTTTTTCTGGATTCTCCAGTTTCTGCAATGTACAGTATTACTTTGTCAATCTGAAAATCTTAATTTTTAATTAAATGTGGCCACAGGTGTGAGGGCACCTGGCAGGTGCATCTGCAGCAGAGACTGCGCTGTGTTGGCCTCCTCGCAGGCCGTCACTCCTCCTTTCTGTGTAACGTGCACATGCTCAGTGAGCTTATATGTCAGCAAGAACATAGCTAACGAGACCTTCACTCTTAAGAACACACTGGTATATCTGAGGTACAATTTTCAAAGTTATCCAGATATATGAAATATTAAATATTTTTTAAACTTCAGCACTTAGAAAAACTAAATAAAATAAATGTGAAAGGCAACCTTTGGTAAGATACTAAGTTCTGAGTTTTAAGGCAATAGACATCACCAAAAAAAACTCAAGAAATGAAACTTGTGTAAAATTTAAACTTCTATAGAGAAGAAAAGAACATAACTAAAACTACAAAGCAAATGAACTAGGAGGAATACGTCTAGCAGTAGATGCATTATAGAAACTTTTGCTAATGGTAAGTGCAGAAAATTGTTAAAATTTTTTAAAAGCCCACGGAAACTCATAAGGCAGAAATAAGACAACAGCTGGAGCAAAAATACATATAGAATATTTACAGAAAACAAACATCAAATAAAGGATTGAGCCCAGCCGGCATGGCTCAGTGGTTGAGCATTGACCTATGAACCAGGAGATCGCAGTTCGATTCCCGGTCAGGGCACATGCCTGGGCTGGGTTTTTATCTCAATCTCTCTCTCCCCCCCCCCCCTTCCTCTCTCTGAAATCAATACAGATATATTAAAAAAAAAAAAAAAAATAGAGGGACCTTCAAGATGGTAACTGAGAGAGTGACATAGAGAAATGTTTGCTAAGGTGACTGCAGACAAGAATGCCAAATTATATCTATGTTACTGTTCCAGTTTAGAAAAGCTATTTCCTATATGGATAAGAGCAAAGAAAAGTTTAAAGTCTCTTGAGATATATTGGGTTGAGATTTTTCTCCTTTTTCCTTTCTCTGTTATTGTAATAATGTGTGTGCAGTATGTCAGTGCTAGGATGGGGAAGAGTAAGTTGCAAAGCAAAATATTTTGGAACTAAGCTTGTACTGTGGAATGTAGCTTCATGTTAGAGCATGTAGCTGCAGCTTCTGACATGCCAGAGTCCCACCCCTTGTTCCCTAAGTGCTGGACACTCTCATGCCCCATGAAGACGCTGCCCATGTTTGACTGTGTCTGATCCATCCTGAAGTTGAAACATTTTTAGAGCAAGTTCTTTTCAAAGAGTGCTTAAGAACTCTCCCCATAACCTATGGCTTGGCTGTAAACTTCACTGACTCAATAAGTAGAAACCACCCATTCCATTACGTGGGAGATGTAGCCTATGTTGGTGTCCTGCCCAGATTCCACATTTTCTCACTGTGCCCCCCACGTGCTATTCTAGAGGCCATACTCTGAGGCAGGGTGCCCATGGGTGCCCAGAACCCCTTGGAGGCTAGACAGAGGGCGAGCGTTGGGGAGGTGGGAGTGTGGAAGCCCAGGTAGGGATGACCCCTAGGAGTCACTTCCCACAGAGTCTTCTTGGGCTCTGATGCTTGAGACTGTGCCTGGGGTGGCTTCCTCCCTGCCTGTCCTGTTGCCTACCTCCCCCCAGCCTCCCCAAAGGAGCTATAAAAGTGTGATTTTGACTGACTTCACTGAATTAAGAAGAAACCCCATTTTCAGCCCTAATGATTTGTTTGGTGTTCTGAGGTGCAGGGGGGCCGTTGCTCTCTCTCCCTGCTGGATGGAGATCTGGGGTCCCAACAGGTTCCATACCAGCCGCTAATCTCCCTCCCTTTCTTGTCCCAGGCCAGGTACACAGGTCTCATCTTCTTCCACGAAGGCTGGCCACTGTGCATCCATGGGAAGGTGGTGGTGCAGTTGGCATCCCTCCGCGGAGTCAGGCTCAGGCCCGGGGACTTCTACCTGCAGGTCACATCAGTGGGGAAGCAGTCAGCCAGACTGGTCTTAAAATGCCTCTCTCGGCTGGGACGAGGCTCAGAGGAAGTTGCAGTGCCTGAGGCCATGTACGGCTGTGTCTTCACAGGAGAGTTCCTGGACCGGGTGAACAGGGAACGCAACAGTGTCCTCTTGAAAAACTGCTTGCTGACCTCAGGCTCTGCTGTCTACCGCACCCCATGGAGCAACGTCACCGTCCCTGTGTTTGTACCTACCAGCGGAAGAGTCCTGCCCAGCTGCTCCAGCCATCCTGGGCCTGAGCAGCCGCCCAGCACCTCCTCGGAGGCGCCGGCCCCAGCCCCAGCCATGGCCAGCCCCCATCCATGGGGGAGCACCCCTTCCAGCGACACTCCAGTCCTGCCTCCCTGCGGTGGGCATATTGGCAGTGACCAGCCCAGCCACCTTCCTTACCTGAGAAGAGCTGAGTGCGAAAGCGCCGGGACGCTGCCCAGGAGCTCTGATGTCAGCCCGTGGGAGCCCCTTGAGGGCCCTGAACAACCCGGAGGGAGACTGGACCCCGTGGACAAGAAGGATGGCCCCCAGGCCCTCACCTCTCCCGAGGACACAGGCAGCCCGAGCTCCAGAAGGCGGCTGCCTGGGGCCCCTGGCGGCGTGGAGGCCAGACGCTGGTTCCGGAAGTCCTACATGGAGGCCCTTCAGAACCCCATGCCGCTGGGCTCCAGCTCTGAGGAGTCCCTCGCGGAGGAGGCCTGCGGCGCCCAGAGCAAGGGGGCCGAGGCAGCGGCCGGCCGGACCCAGAGTGAAACCCCTGGCTCTCAAGGGGACCCCCAGGGAACCCGGAGTCAAGAAAGCTGTCCAGGAGCCACTGGGAGGACCCTTATCAGGAGGTCTCAGTCCTGGGACAGATCTGTCAGGAGCTTCCGGGGTGACGTCCGGCCGGCCTCCCCCCATTCAGCCAGTGCTGGATCTGGAGGTCTCTTAGGAGGACAAGCTGTGACGACCAGAAACTTGGGCTCCAGCCACCCCTCTGGCTGCACCAAAGAGGAAGGTAAATGTCCCTTCTCCCCTTCTCCCCTCCTCCATTGTCCCCTTTCTCCCTCAACTTCTCCTCTCCTGTCCCACCCTGTCCCGTTTGGTCTGGTCACTTAGTTTAGTAGAAACCTGTCTCCATATCCATATTGACTGTTGAAAATAATGTTCATGTGTGTTTCTTTTCTGTGGCTGCCACACAAAGTACTGCAGATGCGGTGGCATAGGACAACAGAAATTCATCCTTTCACAGTCTGGAGGACAGAAGTCTGACCTCACAGTGCCGCAGGCTCTCAGTGAGGGTCCGTCCAGATTTCTCTCCAGCTGCTGGGGACTCTAGGCATTCCTGGGCTTGTGGCTGCATGCCTGGCTATCCTCTCTGTCTTTCCATGCCTCAAACCTCTCTCCTCTCTCTTATGAGGACGTTTGTCATTGGATTTAGGGCCCACCCAAAACTTTATGTATTCACATCTGCAAACACCCTTTTTCAAATAAGGTCACAATCACAGGTTCTGTGAGTGGAAACATCAGCAAACACCCCAACATTGTGTTAATACTTATTCATGTGGGTAAATCGGTATAATGTTCATTTTTAAGTGACACCAGGCCAGTGACTTTGTGTTCCTTAGTTACACACACTCGAAGGCCCTCAGTAAGTCTCTGAGCATCCATTCCTGGAGACTTTTCTGTAGGCTCTGGAGGGAAACTAATTATCTCGAGTGTGTGCTGTGCATCAAGAAAGATAAGGAAAGAACGGCAACATTTTTCTTAAGTCAAATATTTCAGCTATTTTCCTTTTTTTTTTTTTTTTTGTATAATGTCCTGTGATGAACAAAAACAATGACTTTGGAAAGAAGCAAAAAGTGTGAACGTGCTGTAGGCCTCAGAAAGCAGGTTTAGCACTAGCAGCCCCACAAAATAAATACAGGAGTAGGTGTAAGGGCTCCTATCTGGTTTCCTCACCTGGCCTCTCGCCTGCCCCAGTGGGGGCTCCAATCTTGTTTGCATTGAGGGCTCTTGAAGACCTCGCAGCTCTGGGCGTGCCTGTCTGCTGCACCTGTGCAAGGGCCTCCCCCCCAAAATAGGCTGTGCCCTCCTGCCGAAAATTCTGACAGGATTCAGAAAGCATAGCACACACACTACAGAGTGATTATAATACAATTATTTACTTAGGGTTGACACAGAAAACATTCTATTGACTCTCTGCAATTCAATTAAAATTGAAGCAATAACTTTCTGACCATTGTTTCCACGCCCTAACCTGTCCTTTATTGTCCATTTCCTTTCCCATTCTTATTGGGCAGAAAACACACAATCCCACACTCATACTGGGTGACACCATGAAAATTCATGACTGCAGCAGATCCACAGCTAGGAGACAGAGCTTATGTTTTCACCCCAAGTGTCCATGTAAAACATAATCAAATTTACTCCCCTCAGAGAAGTGCTGGCTGTGCAAATGCTTTCGTGGACATTCAGGCACATTGTCACTGACAGTGTTGTAGCACAGGGTTGCAGACCTTTGACAACAACCAGATGACATGTGACAGTCATAAAGGTGGCAGGTTTAAACAATCCAGTACTTCCAAGTGGAAACTGAGCCAGCCGACTCCCTGGTTGTAGAGTAGCACATCTAGGAAGATCCAAGGTCTCTTCATCAGAAATGTTGTATTCTCAGGTAATCATTTCTCTTGGGCCCAGTGGGCTTTGTCTACGCAGTACCCAAAGATTACATGTGCGGTAACACTGAGGGCTGCCAGGGACACCTGACGTTGGAGGAGTTTACTGCCTGGGAACAGTGCCCCTTCCTTTCTTACTCTACCTCCTCGCCCTCCTCACTGATAAAGCAGAACCCACCTGTGTGGTGTCTAACATCCAGGAAGGAAGGAAGACACTGCGAATAAGTGGAGGCTGCTTCTAGCCATGAGGAGGTGGGCAGTGATACCAAAGGTATGGTCAGAGGGCCAAGACCATTGATTACCCAACCAGTGACCAGTGGATCATTGGTATATGCTTTCCCCTCCATGCCCCACTGTTCCTGGAGTCAAGTCTGTGGTGTGGTCACGGACTCCATGTGTTCATGAACACAGGAAAATGCCTCACTGGAACCCCTTGCTGACACCTAAGTTAAACAAGTGACATTTATCACATTCACTCTTCTGTAGCGATAGGCACAGCTAGCCCCTCCTGTTCCAGCATGCTCCTCTTCTGTTCCAGCTTTCTCCTCTCTTCCAGCTTCCTCCTCCTCTGTTCCCACATGCTCGTCCTCTGTTCTAGCTTTCTCCTGTGTTCCAGCTTCCTCCTCCTCTGTTCCCACATGCTTGTCCTCTGTTCCAACTTCCTCCTCTGTTCCAGCTTCCTCCTCTGTTCCAGCTTCCGCCTCCTCTGTTCTAGCTTCCTCCTCCTCTGTTCCCGCATGCTCGTCCTCTGTTGCAGCTTCCTCCTCTGTTCCAGCTTCCTCCTCCTCTGTTCCCACATACTCCTGCTCTGTTCCAGCTCCCTCCTCCTCTGTTCCAGCTTCTTCCTCTGTTCCAGCTTCCTCCCCCTCTGTTCCAGCTTCCTCCTCTGTTCCCACATGCTCCTCCTCTGTTCCAGCTCCCTCCTCCTCTGTTCCTGCTTGCTTCTCCTCTGTTCCTGCATACTCCTCCTCTCTTCTGGCTTGCTTCAGCTCCTGACTCTTTGCTTTGTCTCCTCTTTAAACATAAAATTAATGTAATTTCAAAACTATAAGTGTAGCATTTCAGAACTTATTTTAAGAATATCGTACTCAGAGCATTCATTGTTTATTCAACCAGTGGTAACTGCACAACTGTTTCTCGTTAGCCGCACGTGGGTACTGCCTTGATTCCTGGCCATTTGAGTGTTATAGCCCGACCTCAGACCTCTCGTCTCACTGCCTCACAGCACAGGCTGAATTCGGGAGAAGCCTACACGAATGACCTGTTCCATTAGGAAGATGTCTAATAAGAAAAGGCTCACGTGAATGTGATGTCTGCCCCCCCCCCCGTCCATGTGATAAAGCTTGGGGTTCACTGCAGAATTGATCTTACCTTTGGCCAGTGATGTGTCCTAGAAAATGTGTGAGCATACATGAAAAAGTTCACCCTCAAGGATACTGTGCAGCTGGAGTCCATCTGCCAGTGGAGCGATAGACAGAATGTGGGACATCAGACAGCAGAACGAGACCCACCACAGGAAGGAATGAGGCTCTGGCACACGCAGCGTCATGGGTGAACCTCAAAAATGATCCTGCTGAGTGCGAGAGACCAGGCAAGAGACCACATCGTGTTTGGTCCATTTACATGAAAGGTCCAAATAGTTAAATTTACAGGCAGAAGGTAGACAGGCAGTGGCCTGGGGCTGGGGTGGGAGAGATTTAATGTAAATGGGAGGGGGGGGGCATCCTTTTTCAAGGAACAAAAATGTTCTAAAACTGATTTATAGTGATGGTTGCACCATTTGGTAAAGTTGCTAAAAACCTCTAAATTGTACACATGTGAAGTGGGTGAATTTTATGATATGTAAAATATATCTCAATAAAGCTTATATATATATGTGTGTGTGTGTGTGTGTGTGTGTGTAAAACAATCCTGTGGACTTCTCAGGTCCAGCTGTAATGAGGAAGCCATGCAGTTAGACGATGTTAGCCCTGGAAGAAATTAAGGATGGGGCTTAGGGACAGGAAAGCGAAGCCCACATTACAGAATAAATGATGACAGCATTCAGTATAAAACGTTTCTCCCCGAGGTCTTCAGGTAGTGAGCACTCCTGGCGGGACTGAACTTTCTCACAGTACATGTTTGTTTATGCCCCACTTCCCAGGAACACACCTTTCCCAGCAGGCGTGGCACACCTACATTTCCACCAGAAATGGAACAAGTTCTCATGGAAACGCACTATTTTCACTCATGATTTTATCCTCACTTTTGTAGCAAACGGAGCAGCTGCCTTCAAACCAGAGCAATACTTTATCTTTGACAAGATCTCTTTCTGTTGTCCAGCTGGTGTCAACACGGATGGCTGCAGCTTCCGACGACACAACCCCAGCAAGTTTCCAGATGTGCTTGCTGAGCTGCTGTGTGCTGAGGGAGAAGGGCAGCCACCCAACCCAGGAGCTGTGCCCAGCCAGGTGCCCAGGCAGGTGCTGGATGTCCACCCAGAGCTGCTGCAGTCTGGGGCCGTCACCCTGCCAGGTGAGCATGGCTGTCTTACTCTGTTTGGGCTGCTATAACAAATGCCACAGACTGGGTTGCTTATAAAAACAGAAATTTATTTCTACAGTTCTGGAGGCTGAAAGTCTAAGATCAAGGTGCCAACATCATCAGGTTCTGGTGCGGGACCTCTTCCTGGTTCATAGTCGGCGCCTTTTCACTGTGTCCTCATGTGGTGGAAGGGGCAAGGGAGCCTTATGGGATCTCTTATAAGAGCACTGATCCCATTCACAAGGGCTCCGCCCTCATCACCTAAGCACCTCCCAAGGCCCCACTTCCTAACACCATCAATCAGGCATTAGGAATTGAACATGTGAATTTGGGGGAACACAAACATTCAGATGGTAACAGTGGCCATCACTCTCCCAGGTGCACATGGCCTGCACTTGCCCAGGTAAGTGCCAGGCTCTCCTCTCTTGGCAGATCTCACATCTAAGCCAATAACAGTTTGCAGACTCTAGCTCACTATTTCTCAGGCTTGAAGCCATGTGTGTCCCCACTGGAGCTGCCCCTTTCACAATGCCCTCTATTTCTGCAGGGACCCGAGACCGCCAAGGGAGAGCAGTAGTGCAGGTCTGCACGAGGGGCCCACTCTGGTCCAGCCAACACATGTCCAGTGCCGAGCTGACCTGCCTGCTGAAATACCTCCATGGCATTCCCAGGTAGGACAGCAGGTTTCCACCTTTCAGATCCCTCTGGGGATAAATCCGTGTGAGCATGTGTCCTCATGAGAGGGTTTTTGTCTCTCGCCTCCGGGACCCTTGTGACATGGGTAGCACACTCTCACCTGCTCCTCAGCTTCCTGCTGTCTGGCTCCTCTCTGTGCCAAGCCCCATCTCCCACCTCTCCCCTTCCCCACCCATCATTCCCCTCTGCTCACCCTGCCTCTCCCCCTGAACCAAGGCTCTGCCACACACTCAACCCCTGAACTCTGCTTTGCTCTGCACTGTTCAGTACTCACTGTTAAGCGTTCTTTATTTACATGTTTTATATTCCACCTTTTTCTAAAACATACTTGAAGTGGCCTTGGATAAAGACATGAACTGATATAAAGATAATATTTAGAAGAAACAGGTGAAGAAATCATTCAAATGGGAAGAACCTGGTACTAGGAAGCAGGAAAGACCAACTCATGCTAGTTGAACTTTATGTTCAGCCAGGCAATGCCATGGGCCAGAAAGAAAGTGTGCAGTTCCTCAAGAGAAACACATCCTCCTGACAGGATTCTCAGAGGACCAGGCCTCCTGGATCCTGCGTAAGGACAACCGTATGGAGCAGGTCTGCCTAGAAAGCAGCCATGTTCGGGGGACCTTCTCTGGGGCTGTGGTTTCAGGTCTCTCCGTGGACCAAGGACAGAGACAGGAAAGCTGGAGTCCAGGGTCATTGAAGTGCATTATTTAGGGCCTCTCGATCTCGTCAGATACAAACACACTTTGGATAGTCCTCACGGCTGCCATCCACAGAGTACCCCTGTGGTGCCAGGTGTAAGCACCCCCCGGAGGAGGATGAGCTCAGTCATGAGGTCACATGGCCCGTCTCCGAATCCTGGCATTGAAATTTTTGGGTGGGCACGTGGTGTACCTCAGCATAAAACGGATGGTGACAGCTGTCTCAGAGGTGTGTCAGAGGGTTAGAAGTAATCTCCCTGAAGTACCTGGACTGAAGTCCAGAGCATCATCTTCCATCACATCATGTCACATCACATCACGGAAGTTACATGGCACACATCATGTGATGTGATCTCATGTGAGAATGTGCCATGTGATACGTGTGAGCTCATGTGGGCACGTTATATGGCACAAGGTCATGTGATGTGAGAACATTATCACATCACATGATGTGAGCTCATGTGGGCACATGTCACGTGGTGCATCATCACATGTGATCTCATGTTCTTTGCAATGTATCAGCTTTCTATTTTAATTTCTTCTGAAACAGTATAGGTAGGGTCAGTGCGGGAACATGCAGGCAGAAAAGGAATTAAAATGTTCTCCCTAACACTCCTTTCACAGGCAGGTTTCCCAGTTGTCTGCAGGGTACTAGTTTCCCTGTCTTTGGGGGAGCCTGGGATTTCAAGTTTGTCCTTCAGCAAAGATTTCAATATATTGAAACTACACTGGAAAAGAATAGTTTCAGCCCTGGCCGGTTTGGCTCAATGGTTAGAGTGTCGACCCACAGACTGAAGGGTCCCGGGTTCGATTCCAGCCAAGGGCACATCCTGCAGTTGCAGGCTCAATCCCCGGCCTGGTCGGGGCACAATTGGGAGGCAGCCAATCGCTGTGTCTCTCTCACATTGATGTTTCTCCCTCTCTCTCCCCCTTCCACTCTCTCTAAAAAGCAATGGAAAAAATATTCTCAGGTGAGGGTTAAAAATATATTTTTTTAAATAAAAATAAAAAAGAATAGTTTCACTCTCACATTAGTTTATACCTTGTAAGACTCAGGTAAACACTGTCAAAGCCTTCAGATAATGACATTTTCTATTAAAGAAGCTTTCTCTAATGGGAGCTGCAGTGGAGAGCTGTGCACTTTTAGAGTACACGGCCTTCTGCATCCTTAGCCTCACATAGCTGGCAAGCGGTGCTGTGTTCTCCATTGTATAATGAAGCATCTGTGAGTCGAGGCTGAGGGTACTTGTGGGGTCAGCAGGACCAGGACTTGAACCTGGAACTCATCCCTCTGCTTTTTCTGCCTTGCCACAGCAAATTCAGACAGCCCAAGCCTCCTCTCCAGAGACAGCATCTTCACCAGCCCACGGTGCTCTGGGAGAAAGCCTCTGTTGGGGACCATTCCTAAATTATTTAAAACAAACTCATTCTGGGGTCTCAGGGTTTGGCTGGTTATTTCCCTACAAACGCTGTAATTTTGTTAGCATCCTGGTCGAGTATTGCACCTTGAGAAGCTGAAATCCACTCACTGTCATGGGATGTAGCACATGCCTTCAGCTCTCTGAATGGGGTACCTGAGATGTCAGCATTATTAGGAAAAGCATCCAGCAGTATCTTGTTGCTGCAGGTGTGTTACAAGGAGCCACATGGTCTGTGGGCGTGCCTTATAAATGCACTACCATCAGACCATTAGATACACAAAAATTTTAGAATTAGGATGTTGGCTGTCATTCATCTGACCTGTGCAATGAAAGAATCCATCCATCCATCCATCTAACACTTACCTGGGAATACAAAAGAAAATAGGACATGGTTCCTGCCCTCAAAGAGACACACGTGGGAACCCAGTTTACTGCAGCCCGCAGCATAAGACAAGTCCACAGTGTGGGGAAGGAGCTGCATTCTCAGCCAGGGGAGGGAACTTCCTGATGTGCTCTGTGTCCTGGAGGAGGGTGAGTACAGACAAGAAGAGAAGAACCCTCTGGGTGGAAGGAAGAGCGCACACAGCCCCAGGGCAGTCGTTCATTTCCTGGTGGCACTGAGAGGCAGGAGAATGAGGATGGGGGCAGTGTGACGGGCGACGCCCGCCTTGGCCAGAGGAGCATGCTGACCTCAGCATGCAGTGGATGGAGGGGCCAGAGTGGTGGCCTGAAGACAGTTCTGAGACTTTGGCAGCTCCCCTTGCCTAGAAATGCTGACAGACATGACTGGTCCATCACATTGAGGCCTGATTGCCTGCTTCCAACTGTAAGCAGCTTGATTCCTCAGGAGGCAGAAGGTTGATGTGTATAAAGTCAAGACTCCTGAGTTCTAGAGACGGGAAGATCTGGGTGAGGATGTCTCATTGAGAGATGGAGAAACTCATCCAGAAGAGATTTAACCTGCAGTGGTTAACACCACCTTTCTTTCTCTTTCCAGGAAGGAGGTGCGGGACCTGGGGCTGGTCATCCTGGTGGATGCACGTAAGAGTCCGGCCATCCCTGCCCTTTCTCAGGCCCTGACAGCTCTGCAGGTAAGTTGGGGTCACTGCTGTCCTCGGTGCCTGAGCATCTCAGGGCTGTGTGGGCTGAGCACAGAGGACTCTTGGAAGGAGTGTCTGGCCCATCCCCCATTCATCAATGCAAACCTTAACAGCAGTGCCAGCAGGATCAGCCTGGGCAGGTGTTGTGGTGTCATGCCCTGTCTCAGCGGGAATGGTAACGACCCCTTCCCTTCATAGCATGTCCATATCAAACATCTGGCTAAATTGGGGTGCAGAGGTATGCACACCACTCTACCAAACAGGGAAGGAGGCATGGAAGGGCAGCCACTACTTGCTGTGAGAGTGAAAGCCCTGGACCTTGGGTGCCCAGGACTTCTGAGAGGCCTCTGGGATGGGCTCAAGGGAGGTTGTCCAGCAGGTTTCCTCCAGGAAGATCCCACTCTGGATTCTGGTTCATGAGTAAAATCCAGAGAGAACTGGGGAGTCCCCGGAATGGGGATAAAGGCACCACTGGAATGTTCCAGGGACCCAGGGCCAGATGGGAGCCTGAGAACATCAGTCTCCCTCAGACGTGTGTACACAGGGCCCCTTGTGTGCCAAGTGCTGTGCAGGGGTCTCGGATGTCGGAGGCATCTGGAAGCTTCTCTAGCTGCCCCAGCTACTCCTGAGCCAAAATCTGTGTCCTGTGTTCCATCTCTGCTAAAGGTGCAGAGATAGAACAAGTCTCTGTTCTCACCCAGGTTCTTAAGTTTAGGAACACCAAATGGAAATTCTTCCCAGAAAAGACTCAGGGTCAGAGGCTGGGGCAAGTATAAATGCAAATGTTGGGGCCCAGGAGGCCAGGCTGAGACCTGGGGAGATTATGAAAACCTCCAGGCAGGAGACAAGAGGCCTGGAGCTAAGGCCAGGCAGTAGGGTGGATGGGTTAGCAGGAGCAGCGACCCTGGTTTGGAGACCTGGGCAGTGGTGCTGCTCCTGGCCTGACACAGGAATAAAAGCCAGGGAGCAGATTCTGGGTGTGGAAATAAGGCTATGGACCACTGGCACTGCTGAAACATCTCAGAGCAAACCCCATGGGTGACGTCTGCATTTCAGAGGGGTGTACATGCTCAGTTTTAGCTTTTTGCAAAAAAGATTCACCTTGCATTCCTTTAAAGCCTGAGTTATCTCCTTTGACACAGCAACAGGTTTGATGTGCCAAAATTCAATTTCTGTAAAACATTTCAGAAGCACATAATCTCCTATTTGCTCATAACACCTACTGTCAAACAGCTGTTGGTTTCAAAAGTCGGAGACCAGGATGTCATCCAGTTTTGTGTTCATAGTCTGCTGAAGACTCGGCAGTTCCTTTGAGATTCTGGTCTTCCTTAATTACATGTGATTCTATATAACAGTAAAGCCTGAGAAATTGCCAAGTAAAGTTTTTTAAGAAAATAGGTAGATGAGTGCTTTTCAGAAAGATTTTGAGGGAAGTTCTGTTTAAAGATGTTAAGGGAAGTATTGACAACCCTAAGATTTTCTGAGTCCTTTGATTTTGCTAAAAGATTGTTAATCTGAATTTCCTGGATGGCTGTAATTGAACTGGACAATAAGGCAACATCTGTTACTATCTCAGAAATGCATGTCTCTCAAGTTAGTGGTTGAAGCCGGTATGCCTCAGGTAATAACATCATTGGCACCCATATAAATAGCAACTTGAGAGAAAAACAACTTTGTTTTGCCTCCAAAACCAAGCTTCTCAAAAAACAGTTACTAAAATGAAAACGCAAGCTATAGACTATGAAAAAACGTTTGCAAAACACATATCCGATAAAGGACTTGTACCCAGAATATATAAAGTCTCAAAACTCAATAATAAGAAACAACCCAATAAAAGATGGGCAAAAGATTTGAACATACTTCACCAAAGAGGATATATGAATAGCAAATAAGCACATGAAAATGTATTCAACATCACTAGTCATTGGAGAACTGCAAGTTAAAACCAAAACGAGATAACAGACGTACCACAACAACAAAGCCTGACAAGAGCAAGTACTTGGCATTGCCGGTGGAAATGCAGAGTGGTCCAGCCACTCTGGAAAACAATGGGCTATTTCTTCAGAAGTTGAACATAACTTATCATAGGACCTAGCAATCCCACTGCTAGCTATTTACCCAAGAGAAATGAAAACTTACGTTCACACTGTGTTTATAGTAGCTTTACTTATGATTGCCAAAAGCTAGGAACAATCCAGTGTCCTTCAGCTAGTGAATGGAACAACTGTTGTGACTTCATGCAGTGGAACACTACTCAACAATAAAAAAGGGTGAACTGCTGATATTCACAACATGAGTGAATTTCAAATGTACCCTAGTACATTCCTCCTAAGTGAAGGAAGCCAATACTGTGTGGTTCCATTAATATAACTGGAAAAGGCAAATTTATTGAGACAGAAAACAGATCAGTAGTTGCCAGGGGCTGGGGGGAAGGACTTGACTACAAAGAAGCATGAGGAAAACTTTTGGGATGCTAAACTGTTCTATATCTTCATAGTGGTGGTGATTATATGACTGTAAGTTATGTCAAAACTTAAAGAACTATACACTAGCAAAGGTGAATGTTATTATATATAAATTACAGCCAATAAACCTGATTACATTAAATAATTCATAAGGGCTAATAATTTACATTTAGAGCAAAGGCATTTTATGCATTCTAGGTATTTTGGGGAAATATCAAAGTGGAAGTAGCACCAATCAAAATTGGACAATTCTATTAACTCAATGAAGTTAAAAATTAGAAAGCTAATTAATACTTTTTACTTATTTTAGAACACATCTACCCCCATAATTTATACCATTTTGCTGTTGGTGGATAAAGAATCGGCATTTAGGCCTGACAAGGATGCAACAATTCAGGTAATGGTTTTAGACCCTCAGCGTTGGATATGACTTTGAGTGATGCATAACATTAAATGTTAAGGCACACCCAGATGAGATAAAACATGAAAGAATTTATGTAAGTGTTGGTCTCACCCACAAAGAAGCCTGGCGGCCTCTGTCTGACCCTTCAGTTCTTGCAGGAGCTGTGCAGAGCATAACGTCAGAACACTTTGAAACTCTGATCTTCTCCACCTCAGTTTTCTTTTCCTCTTTTTCTTCTTCTTTCTCTTTTATCGGAAAACTTCTTTATTTTGCTTTCTTTCTTGAAGGATATTTTCACGTGATATAGAATTTTGGCTTCACAGTAGTTTTTCTGTTTGTTTGTTTGTTTGTTTCTTTGTTTTTACAGCACTTTAAAGATGTTGCCCTGTTGTTTTCTGGCCTATTTTCTGATGAAAAATTCATAGTAATTCAAGTAATTGTTCATCTATAGGAAATGTCATTTTCTTCTGGCTACTTTCAAGATTTTCTCTTTCTTTTCAGCAAATTGACTCTAATGTGACTAGGTGTGGTTTTCTTCATATTTATCCTGTTAGGTATGGCCGAAATTTTATGTCTATATCCAAATTTACAAAGATTTCAGTCATTATTTCTTGAAATGCTTTTTCTGCTTAATCAAGGCAATCCTCTCTTTCTAGGATTTCAATTATACATACTGATGTCATCTCATAGATGTCATCTCATACTGATATCATCTCTTCTTCATATCAGATTGTTTCCACTGATCTATCTTCAAGGTCGCTGATTCCATACTCTCATCTCCAGTTAGCTATTAATCCCATCTAGTGAATTTTTTAGTTCAGGTATTGTATTTTTCAGCTATAAAATTTCCAGTGGGTTTTAAAATATATTTTCTGTGTCTCTGCTGAGATTTTGTATCCTCTCATTAATTGCAAGCATTTTTCCTTTGCATCGTTGAGCATAGTTATAGTAGTTGCTTTAAAGTACTTATCCAGTAATTCCAACATCTGTGTCTTCTCTGGGTTGAACTCTGTTGATTATCTTTTCCTTTGAGAATGAGTCCCCTTTTCCTGAGTCTTCATGTGTCAAGTAATTTTGGATGGTATTCCAGACATTGTGGAAAATTCTGTTGTAAAGACTCTGGATTCTGTTATAAACCTCCATACAGTTCTATTTTAGCATGAATTTAACTTGGTTAGACTCAAACTGAAAACCATCCCTGGTTCCTTCATCCAGGTTTCAGGTACTCACAATAAGCCCAGCTTTATTCCCCTCTCAGAGCTTTCAGACTGTTGTCATTGCACTTTGTTCAGAGTTTGTGGTTTTGTGAGAAGGGTCAACTCTGCCATACCAAGTAGCACATCCGCACTTCCTTCCTCACTTTTTCTTTCCTCTTCCTGCCTTTTCCCTTCTCCCCTTATCATCTTGCCCCTGCTTCCTTCCCAGTCTTTTCCTCTTTTTGTCTTTCCTTAATTGGGGTGTTTCCTTCATTTCTCATTGCTACCCTCTCCTTTCATTCCTTCTTACCTTTATTCCTGTGTGCAACCACATGCAATCCGTTAATGCCTCCTGCAAGGCAGCATAGCTGAACCCATCAATAGCAGCTCTCCCAGGAATGACCCATTCCACCAGTGTTTCCCTCTCCTTGGCAGTGTGAGGTGGTGGGCTCCCTGAAGGCCCTGCACAAGTTTGTTGACAGCTCTCAGCTGACTGCAGAACTCGAAGGCTCCTTTCCCTACAGCCACAGTGACTGGATCTGCTTCCGTAGGGTAAGGAGCAGCTCACAGCAGCTGCATGTGCCACAGTCACCAGGGGACTTCTCCTAATGGATGTTTTTACTCAAATCTGAAAGGGCATCACCATCCTTGGCCTCACATCTTTCACAGTTGCCATTTGTAGACTGTTTCTAACAACTGTGCTGCAAGGGCTTAAACCTTGCTGACTGTCTATTTTGAGCCAGAACTCACCTGGGTGGCCAGCTACTCTGGTTAGCAAGGTGTTTAAAATTACTTAAATTAATGTAAGTGTAGACAAGAGTTATCTCGTGACCCTCAGCAACGTTCGGACATGGAAACGTGTATACTTGTGACCAGTCAGCAAGGTGTTTAAGAATGCCAGTGAAATCCAGCCCTGGGTGGGGAGGGAGCTGCTCCCCTGCTTCTGAGACACCCAGAGATTGCTGGGTGACACCATAACAGGCTTACTACCTGAGATCAGTTTAAATGTGGGAACTCACAGCTGCTTACTTCAGTGTCTGACAGAATGTGTCTTTATTGTGTCATCCTCTCAACCACAATAGAAACTGGAGCCCTTTACCATAAACTGCCAGGACGCCGTTGCTCTCTTACAAAATTTAGTCGGCTCCCTGAACACCCACAGGATCCTAAGCACGGCACAGGTGGGTCCTGGGTATTTTATTTTATTTGACAGGTGGAAACATAGAAGTTTAGCCAAAACTTGAAAATTAATATTTGGTTTCACCATCATCCATAACAGAGATTCTCAGACCTTTTGGATTTGTAGATCCTTTTCAGTTAGCAAATGACTTCCAAAGGACCACTTCCTCCCCGCTTGTGACCAAAAAGAAAAAATCCCACCCTGCCTAAAAGAGAAACAACACCCCTACATTTGATGCTATGCCAGCAAGTGAGTGCTGTTGGGAGCAAGCACTTCAAACACAATACAGAGAAGGGCTGGCTGGAGGGACCTGTGATAACCTGGAGACGCCTCATGGGTGCCCAGGGTGTGCTAGCCCCAGACACCAGGTTTTACTGCTGAGTTTCAGCTTCCCTGTGCCCCTGCCCGGGAAGCTCAATCTCAGACTTCCCTCCCCTGGGTGAGGCATCTGCAATCTGCTCCCACCCTCCTGCTAGGACCAGGTGGTGGATGTGGCCATCCCTCCATGCTTCAGCTTGATTGATGAAAGCCCAGTGCGGTCACACCTAATTCCTACCCAGCATTAGACCTGGGAGGACCTGCCTGGAGGAGGGGGTTCTATGCACATTCCTCCCAACCCCGCAGGAGGTCACAGAGTTAATCAGTGAGCACAAGGCCATAATGAAGCGAGTCCTGGAAGACCCACTGCTGGTCTCCCTGCGCCTGGAAGGTGGCACTGTGCTGGCACAGCTAAGGAGGAAAGAGCAAGCGACCAGCGAAGACGGCCGGTGAGTGTCAACGCTGGGGCAGGTTGGGGTGAAGCACAGCATTTAGCCCCACAGGGGAAGCCTTGCTCCGTCATAGGCAGCATCTCCAAGAACGTCTCCCAGCCAGACCTCCATTCCTCTGACAGACATACTTGACTGGACCAGAGATTTTCTCATTCAAGGACTCCAAGGAAAACTAGCTGATTCCTTGGAGTGCTCAAGTGGAAGACAAAACTCATCATAGTGGGATTCAGCAGTCAGAGGGCCTGACGGCCCGCTTCCTCTGTCCTGGGGTTCTGCATCCACCCACCCACATTTCAGTCCCACCTCTGAGGTGCTTGCATACATGTGGCCAGCAGGTGTCACCACTTATGGGCCCCGTTCAAGTTCCTGCTCTGGCCATGGGCCCCATCTGGGGCTTCCATTTCTGTCAGACGTGAAGGACATACGAAGAGTGCAGTTGTGTTTTTTAAGTAGGTTGTCACCAACAGCATATTTCTAAGGGGACGGCCTGTGAGCAAACCAGTGATCAAGACACAACACCAGACCAGCTGCCTTCTCTTCCAGAGACAGCATTGAGGCTGCCTCCCGGCTGTACAACCAAGTGGATGAAGCGGTCCATAGGCTGGTCCTCACCTCCAACAGGTGTCTACAGGAGCTGGAGAGTCTCCGGGAACTGAGAACACTCCAGGAGGAAGGTGAACAGGTCAGTGCTCCGGGAGGGGGGTAACCAGGTCAATGCTCCAGGAAGGAGGTGACCAGGTTAATGCTCTAGTCAGAGGAGCCAAATGGGAAAAATATTTTAAAACTTGCCTCTTGAAATAACCAGTGTTAACACTCAGTATGTTATAACCCAGACTTTCCCTCCTAAATGCATGCATATTAATGCTTTTCAAAAGCTTAGTCATGTGCCGCTTAGTGACAAGGATGCATTCTGAGAAATGCATGGTGAGGCAATTTCGTCGTTGTGAGAGTATCACAGAGGCACTTACACAGACCTGGGTGCACAGCCCACTGCACACCTAGCCTGTGTGGTACAGCCTCGTGCTCCTGGGCTACCAGCCTGTACAGCCTGTTACTGTGCAAAACAACATGAGATAAAATCATGATTAAAGTATAGTATGGTAAATACCTAAACCAGTAACATAGTTGTTTATTATTATCAAGTATTATGTACTGTACATAACTGTATGTGCTACACTTTTATACTCCTGTCAGCTCAGTGGGTTTGTTTACAACAGCATCAGCACAAACACACGAGGACTGCGTTGTGGTAGGACGTTACCATGGCTAGGACGACACTAGGCAACAGCTCCATTGTAATCTTAGGGGACCACCATCATATATGCAGTCTGTTGGTGACTGAAACGTCATTATGCTGCACTTGACTACATGATTTTAAGTAAAATCATTATTTTATCAACCACTATTTCCATGTAAATAATGTGAAGACAAAGAGCCTGCACAGCTAGGTATGTAGGGCAAGGTGAAGAGTGACTGGAAGTTGTCTCTGGATCCTCAAGTTGTCAGATCACCTTAGGGCAGTCAGGGTGGGAGGATCGCCACTGGCAGGGGGTCCCCAGGGTGGCCAGCAGGCATGGCGAGGTGTGGATACTGTATTTTCCCCTCCCTGGTCTCCCCACAACCAACCGCAGCTCCAGCCATTGGCCAGTGGGGGGAAGGGTCAGGGTCAGGAGACCATCAGCACATCCAGGGCAAGCAGGTACAGCTGGAGGCGAGGCAGCTTGCCAGGTGCCTTGGTGGTGGCAGCCCAGTGCGTGGCTGACTTGGGACACCCCAAGCTGAAGGGGCTGCCCTGCCTGGGGTCACCTCTGGCCTGTGGGACGTCCTGTGGAGTCTCCTCTTCCTCCTTTTCCTCCATCCTCTGGGGTATCCTCTCTGTCCTGTGGGGACTGCTATTTCCCATATGCCAAATTTTCTTCTTTCTTCTTGTTTCTGTTGTTTTGAGCAGAATACCCACCAGAACTTTCCAGAGAAAGGCATGGTGGGATGCAGATTTCTGAGATCTTGCATATATGACAATGTTTTTTCCCGCCTTCACATTTCATGGTAGCTTTAATTTCCTTCCCGAATTTTGGAGGCACCATTTCATGTCTTTTAGCTTCATGCATTGCAGTGGAGGAGTCCTTCTCTATTCTGCTCTTGACCTTGGCCTGGGCCCTGTTTTATCTCATTGGATGCCTGTTTACCTCTGGTCTCAGGGCACTTTGGCCCCAGTGACTGCTGGGCTGGAGGTTCCTCCTTTGGCCAGTGTGTGTCTCTGCTCTGGGATCTACTGTTGTCTTTGATAAGCTTTCCGGTTTTCTAGAATTCCACACTTCCAGCTGGTTCACTAATTTTTTTTCCTGTTTTGTTTTCCATATCATTGACTTTTTTGTTCTATTTTCAGTGTAGATTTTCTCAACTTTACCTTCTAACCTCATGTGAGTGTTTTTGCCTCTGCTATAACATTTTTTAAAAAAATATATCTCTTTATTGATTTCAGAGAGCGGAAAGGAGAGAGAGATAGAAACATTAATGATTAGAGAGTCATTGATTGGCTGCCTCCTGCACGCCCCTCACCGAGGATCGAGCCCGCAACCTGGGCATGTGCCCTGACCGGGAATCAAACCGCAATTTTCTGGATTGTAGGTTGATGCCCAACCGCTGAGCCACGCCAGCTGGACTCTGCTATAACATTTTCCATTTCCATGGAATTTTGTTTTTTTTCTGAATGTCCCTTCTTGATGGCGCCCTGCTGGACGTGCTCTCCCTGTCTCTCCACAGCCACCCCTCAGCCTCACGGCCCACCCACAGTCTGTCCCTTTTTCCCAGCCCCACTGCTCCCCCAATTTTTGTGCCTCAAAGGAGTTTGCTAAAGCTTTGATGGTGTTTCATGAGGGAGCAAAATTAGATATATCTTAATCTGCCTTCTTTACCCAAAATGAGATACATTTTGACCTAAAAATAGGATCATTCTACATACAGTGTATTTAATTTTTTTAACCTGAGAAATGCATTAACACTATGGAAGAATTAGAAAAGAAATATTTTTTATGAAAGTGTGATCATGGCCTTGGCGGGTGTGGCTTAGTGGTTTGGAGCATCATCCTGTACACCTGCAGGTCATGGGTTTGGCTCCCAGTTAGGGTGTGTATGGGGTGCGGAGTGGGGGGACAACCGATGTTTCTCACGTCGATGCTTTTCTCTCTCTCTCTTACCTTCTCTCTAAAAATCATTTATATATATCATATATATCTCTCCATCCGTCCATCCTTGGGTAAGGATTTTTTTTAAAGTGCGATCATGCTGCACGCAGCTGCCTCCAACTTGTGTTGCCTGGTGGACTGTGTACCCAGCACCCCTGAGCAGCCTGCACCCCCTAGGCTCTGTCCTGCTTTTTGCTACTATAAACATCACTATGCCTTCCTCTCTTACCCTTTGTGATCGTTCATTGTGACAGATTCCTCGGCTCAGGATGGCAGGGCTGGAGCTCAGTTTTTACACATTTAGCAAGTGGCCCCAGTCAGCCTGCCCAGCTTGGATTATCACCTCGCTCATCTGATGAGTGGAAGTTCAGGATTCACCAATATTTGCATTTGGGATTTTATGCTGCAGTTGAACTTTGTCTTCATACATTTCTTGGTTATTTTTATTCTCTAATAAGTTATATTTTCTTGTACTTGGTCAATTTCTCTACTGTTTGCAATAGCTTCATTTTATCACTTCTACTGATCCTTTGATTATGTTGTAAATAATTTCCCCCCCGTTTGTCATTTGTCCTTCAACTTTGTTTATGATTTAAATGGCCTTTTCTACTTTAAGTTACAGAATGACTACTATATTCCGTCATAAGACCTTTTATGGTTTGAATTTTCTCTTTTAAATCTTCAAACCAACTACAATTTTTCACAAAGTTGGAGGGGCACGCTACCTCTGAGAGGCCTCCACCCTGCTGGCCATTTCCTGTTCCTCCACCTGGCAGCTCTGACATCACCAGTGCTTCCTTATAAAAATCTTATCTTGATATTTTTCTCCATGACACTGTCCACAAAGAATGTACACTCTAATCTCTCTCCTCTGCCTGTACATCTGAGATCACTAAACCCAATCCTTGCAGTCATAGGTGCAGCCCGACTGCACTGTTTTTAATAATAGACCTCTCTTCTTGGGCACCTAACAGCCAGGGGTCCCTGGCATTCCTCTCCAATGAGAACTGTGCATGAAAAATAAGCATTTCCCTATGACATGCTTAGTATGAACCGAATGATATTGCTACAGAATTTGTCCTTAAAATGAGAACCTGGACCTCTCACACTGTGAGGTGCAGGCAGGGCTGCCATTGGCTTCTCAGTCACTCCCAGGCAGCCCCTGGGTGTCCAAGTGCCACCAGCCTGAAGAATATTTCTGGGGTATATTTAGCATAGTAAGAAGTTTCAAAACTGAAAGTTCTGGATTTATTTTTCAATGATCTCAGTTTCCATTTCCAAACAGTGAAAATAGTTATAAACTTGAGCCTGCATTGTGGCTCCTGCTGCTCTGTAGTTACTGATGACATGTTCAAGGGAGATGCAGCGTTTGCATCAGGACAAGGAGTGTCATCTGCCTGAACGAGTGAGCCAGCCCCTGAGCGACTTCTGGCTCCTCCTTCGCCCTCCACAGTCTTAGAGCCAGACTCCTTCACACGTTTAATAGTAAAACCTTCTTTTCCCATGTAGATCAAATCATGGTTTGAAAAAGAGCAAGAGAAATTCCTGAGCCCCTTGGAGCTGCTCTCTGTTGAGAACGGGAAGCTGCAGCAGCAGGAGCTGCAAGCCAGGCAGCCCAGGCCCATGGTGGGTGCAGTCCAGCCCTCGCTCCGAAACCCCAGAGTAAGTGCCCAGCTTATGCTGATGCTTGATTCCTTGGGCTACAGCAGTGTTGTCAGAAAGGACCACAGCTGATGGAAGAGAACAACTCAAAGGACACAGAGGAAATAGTCCGGGATGTCGGGAGGTGTCTGAGCGCCACAGCTGGCCAGGCTGAGTGGAAGGAGGGAGAGCTGGCCCAGTGGGTCCTCCAGTCCCCGTTCTCCGAGCCGGTAAGAGACCCAGTGGAATCTCAAGGACCTGCATGTGCTGCCCTTGTCCTTTACTTTCAGACATTTAGTGAGTGCTGTCCCCGTGCAGGTCTGGGTGGGCCAAGCACTGGGCCAGCTGGCCAGCACTCCTGTCAGACCACGTCCCAGCACAGGGCAGGGCAGGGGTAGGAGGTCTCTATCCACTGTCACGGCCTCTCAGGCTCCACCACCAGGCAGAGGTGTGGAATAACTGATTTCACAGACATCTCATGGTCCTGGGACACCCTTCATGGTGCCCTTGGGGACCGTGGAGGACTTGTCTGCCCTTTGGGTGAGTCTGGACGGCAGCTGTCCCCTGGGTGTTCCTCTCACTCCGGCCATCTGGCTCACCCTGGTCCTTGATTTGGGTGCCTGGATAGCAGAACAAGTGTGACCTGAGTTCACTCAAGCTACTCGCTTGCCACATAACATTCGGTGGGGCCTGCATAGCCATCGGGCCATGCGAGTCCCTCACTGTACTGATCAGCGCCCTCCTTTGCTGCACAGGTGAACAAGAGGACACTGCGTTGCAGTGAGTGCCTGGAACCCCTGGGCCCAGAGCTGGTTGCTGAGTATTTGAAGAGCTGTCCCCAGGATGCCATGGAGGTGTCTGCGAGCTTGGGGGTATTGGGCCTGGGTGGCCAGCAGGCGCTGAAGCAGTGGCATGCCTTGTGGCTCCAGTGCCAGCAGACCCGACTCTGCTCCCAGGAGGCCCTTTCTGAGGCTGCCTCGGGCCCCAGTGCCCTGCCTCTGGAGCAGAGACCCTTGAAGCTTGAGCTTGTCCAGGGGGCCGAGATGAGGCACCGTGAGACATCCTGGATCCCCCCCACTGACCCCGAGGGCTGTGCTGGGGAGCGGACACAACTGCTATCCAGCCTCCCCGGACAAGTCGCTCTGTGTGGGCAGGAGGGTGAGCACCTGGACCCAGGTGTGCATACCCCAGACGACAGTTCCACCTGCTCCTCTGAGCCTGTCCAGACCCCCATCATCCACCACAGGAAACATCCCCTGAAGAAAATTATGAAGAAAACACTAAGCTTTGAGAGTCCACAGCTTGACAGTAGCCCCAGGGACTCCCACCGGCCAGGCCACACTGGGGTCTTCATCAAAGGCCTGGAGGTGACCAGCACCATGGCCTCGGAGAAGAAGCCCCCACTGAGGCCACGTGCCGAAAGCCCCCTAGTCACTCGGAACCGGAGCCTGTCCTCTCCCTCCAGGATCCACCCCTCTGAGGAGGATAGGAGGAGGCCAGCAGGAAGGTGAGGTGGATGCCCTGCAGCCTTAGGGCCTAGTGGTCAGTGGGAATCTAGAAATGCAAAGCCATTAAATTTGCTCTGCCAGACAGAAAGTCTGCAGATATCCCTCTAGCCTACCCTGTCCTGTCCAGGCCAGCCGGACTCGCGTTTGGCCTTAAGCAACATATTAGTTACCTCCTGTGTTCAGAACAGAGTCGTTGAGAACTGCTTTCTTTTTCATGGCGTGTGGTTACCTGACACACCCACTCTGATGGTTAACCAAGTCTAGTTACTTGAAGTCCATTTTTAGAAAATTGCAATAAGCAAATCAAGCCCACAATATGAAAAAAATTATGTTAAAAATTGCTTTTAAAAAGTCTCTAAGTGCTGTGGTAAGAAGTTTGTACCTATTTGTTTATTGCCCAAATGAAGATGGATGTACATTTTAATTTATTGATCTTTGAGATGTTTGTAAAATACTTTTTATTAATTGTTTAGATAAAGTGGCAAGAATTCTTCCCACCTCTAATGCCAGACAGTGACACTGGCTGGTGCCACAGCACTTCTGTGCTGTTTGCTGTTTTCATAGTGAGTGTTGCAGCCTGAGGTGGGGCGTCCTAGTTTATTTGCTGGGTTGTTGTCCTGTGTTTCCTCCTCATGCAGAACAGCTTTAATCTGAACTGAGATGGTTACAAAATACTCTTCTGAAACACACCTTTAAGTTTCAAAACCCTGGGCAGTTACAGTGTGCCTTGGTGAAGGTAAAGGTTTCATTTTTACAGTGGCGGGAGCAGCTGCGGTGTGTTTCCCTGCGGGCTGGAATCCGTGGGAAGGTGGCAGTGGGTAACGCGGGTTTGCAGGTGGCCTTCCAGCTCCACTATGCTTATGTAAAAAGTTTCAGGGCAGCAGAATGAAGAGGTGGAGCCATCTACTCAGAAGAGCTGCCCCTGGTCACCCAGAGTGGACATCCTGGGTCGGGAAGGGAGCAGGTTTGGAAAGCCATCCTGCCTTTGCCCCTGGAGATAGGTCTCCTCTCCCACCATTCTCAGGCCACAGACCCACCACTCTAGGGTCTGGTAGGTAGGAGTCTACAGTCTACCAGAAAGGGAGCAAGTCCTCCTCAAACTCCAGGGCACCAGGGGTTGGGGGTGAGGGAGACCATTAAACCAAACCCATCTTTCCTGAAAACCTAAACCTGCTAGGTGTCCAGAGGGAGCTTCTGTCACCTGGTCAGCAGTCATTTTCCCAGAAATTTCTAGCTATTATGGCCTCATGAGTCAGTTTCCATTTAATTTGGTCCAAATCTCTAGACTACTCTCATTTTAATTTTGTTTCTGAGTATTTAAGGAGGACACTTGTTTTCTGTGAGTGTTGACGGGAGGTGATTCTCTGAGGCCCGTGCTATACAACAGGGGCACCTTGAGGCTGCCCAGCAGTAGGTGCTCCCGGCTGGCCACATGTGCTGTCTTCTTAGAAACAATAAGTATTTATAAAATCTGTTATGTGTGGGTGGGAGTGGAGAAAGTTGAGTTTTCCAGGTCTGCAGTAAGTGGAATGTAGTCAGGAACATTTCTGACCACTGGCATATTTTCATCATTATTTGCTTTTAATTTTTTTCCAAATTAAAAAAAAAGTTAAGACATTTAATGGCAGAAAAATTTTGCCAATCGCCATTAGTGTCATTAGGATTGAGTAATTTAAGAAAGTTGACAATAGGATGCTATCAAGTAGGGGAGAAAAGCAGTGTGCCTCGTTATTAGTGGGTGGGGCCCAGGTCACCAGCAGACCTCTTCTCCATGCCCTGATGAAGTACCTTCGGTGCAGTTGATTGGTGACACGTATGTGCTAGCATGCACACCAGAAGGAGCCCCAGGAGTCCTGGGCCAGTGGAAGGAGCTGTCCGCCCCTGCTGTTCATCTCCTCACGGTCCTGGGCCCCGAGGCCCTGCTCTGGTGTCTTCTGCTCCAGCTGCTTCTCCTCAGCCCCTGGGTCAGATGTCACTGCCGTTTAAAGCTGTTTTGTTTTTTGTTTTTTCAGAAATCTCTTCTGATAGGTTAGCAGTTGAGTTGCATCAGAAATCTCATAAATCTCTAGCACAGCCTTCCTTGCACAAGGCTCGCCACTGAGGGGCAAGTCTTCTTATTGCTGCAGCCACCCCCTGAAGCAGGCGCTAACCAGGCTGCCTGGAAATGAGAACCCGCAGGACTCAGCTTAGTCAGGGAGCCTGCGAATCTCTCCTTTCCAGTTTCCCAAAGGATTTTCATCTGCAGAGGCCATGACCAGTAACATGGAAACGTTTCATGTAACACACACCTCTCCCCTGTATCTCTTACCTTTTCCTACCCTATGCCAGGGGAGCAGCTCCAGGTGGCCAAGCGACTGGTGTGGGGCATTCTTGACGTTACTCACAGCTGAGGACGCACCGCAGCTGGAAAGGTTCTGTGCCGTGCGCCTCCCGTTGTGCACCCTCCTGCATATCCCTCAGCCCCGCCCGCTCTCTGTCTTCCAGCAGCCGCCTGCAGCACATAATGGCCGAGATGATCTCCACGGAGAGGGAGTATGTTAGGTCCTTAGGATATGTCATCGACAACTATTTTCCAGAAATGGAAAGAGTGGACCTGCCTCAGGACCTGCGAGGGAAGCGCGGCATCATTTTTGGGAACTTGGAGAAGCTCTACGACTTCCACCAGCAGCACTTCCTCGTGGAGCTGGAGCACTGCCGGCACTGCCCCTTGGCCGTGGGACGCGGGTTTCTGCGACATGTAAGTCCCCCCACGCAGTGGGCAGAGATCGCCCTCAGAGCAGCGGGCTCTGGAGTGCCAGCCCACATTTTAGGCCATTGGGAGCCTGCGCTCCAGGCTTAGGAAATGTGTCCTCCAGCAGCACATTAAGACCTGTCAATACACAGGCACCCAGAATAGACAGTGAGCCCATAGGTCCAACAGCACGGGACACTGTACTTCCAGTTCACCTGGTGGCACCCTCGTTGAGGGCCACATGGCGCTGGGGCTTCATCCACATCATCACACTTAATTCTGTCGACAGCCCCACTTCCTCAACACTCGAACCTCATCAGAACTCCCAAAACCAGTTCACTTCCTGCGCTGAGAAGCCCACCATCCCTTCACAGTCCTCCTGCCTGGGGCCCACCCAGCTCCCCTTCCAGACGGACCCCAGGATCAGCATGACCGGCTCTGAGAGAACCTGGTCGGGATGCATGGACTAACTTGAGGAGAGCTGCCAACTCTTGGCTAAGTCTCTTCTCAGCCATGAACGTGGAATATCTCTCTGTTGGAGTCTCTGATAAAATTCTTAATTCTCTCTGAAAAGATTTTTTGAACAAGTAGCTACTAGGCACTGGGCACCCAAGTGGCTCTGTGCTGTGGGCAGATGACACCTTTGCCCTGGTGTTATTAAATATAAGTAACCACAAGAAAATACCGGGGATGACAGAAAGTCCACATGATGTCTTTTCGGCTCTTTTTGGAAGGGTGCTTTTAGCCATAAGGTGCAATTGGTATAATGTTTCATATTTGTGAGAATTTTAAATGTTTAGACCACTTCAATTCTTGACCGTTAACAAAAATTCCAGCACTCCCATGGCCCTCTCCAGCCCGCCCTGAGTGCTCCTTGCACCTCTTCCCCCAAACACTGTACTTAAGACCCACCCAGAACCCTGGCATTGCCCCCAGGAGCACCCACGGTGCTGGGGAACCGAGGTGGCCCTAATGCAGCTCTGTGTTTTTTTCTCATGACCGTGTTGGGAACGGTGCTCCCGGGCTGGGGCCCGCACTCAGGTGCATCATGCCCTCCCCTTTGCAGGAAGAACAGTTTGGCATGTACGCGCTCTACAGCAAGAACAAGCCCCAGTCGGACGCCCTGCTCTGCAGCCATGGCCACGCCTTCTTCAAGGTCATCCCCCAGCCCGCCAGCCTGCCACACCGCCCCTGGCCTGACCTAAACTGACCCTGTCCCCTGGCCCTTGCAGGACAAGCAACAGGCCCTGGGTGACAAGATGGACCTGTCCTCCTACCTGCTGAAGCCCGTGCAGCGCATGGGCAAGTACGCACTGCTGCTCCAGGACTTGGTCAAGGAGGCCGAACACTGCCCTGCCCACGAGCAGGAGCTGGGTGAGGTGAAGGCCGCAGAGGACATGGTCCGCTTCCAGCTGCGCCACGGCAACGATCTGCTGGCCATGGATGCTGTCCGCGGCTGTGATGTAAGTACCCCAAGGCCCCAGCAGGCTCTCGTGGTTCAGGGCTTCGGGTCGATCAAGGAGAAGGACATGTCTGGGATCAGGAGCACAGAACTTTTCTTTAGGGATGTCCCTGAAGCTTAGATCTTCCAGAGGCCCCCACCCAAGGGAGAAACGGGAGCAGAGAAGAACTCAGTGCCCTGCTTTAGAGCAGCAGCTGTAGGGTGTGAGATGAGGTGGGCTCTAGATGCTACACATCTGCTTACTGGGGATATTTTAAAACAACTGGACGCATGAAAATTGAGTGGGGCCATTGGGCTTGGGGCCTGGCCTGCCCATTTACAAGCTGGTCTCTACTGGGGGACCAAGGCTGGCATCCACATCCCCCACACTGTGGAATGGCAGAACAACATGGGCAGGAAGAGGAGACTCCCACTCAGGCAGGACCCCTTGTCTCTGATTGTCAGGCAGATGGCTATGGAATTTCCAGATCACAGTGAAAATGCGGGTGCCTTGCTAAGAGCAGCATTACAACCCATGAACACAGACAATAGTGTGGTGAAGGCCTGAGGACGGGGGTGGGAGTCAGGAGGAGGGGATCAATGGGGGAAAAAGGTAACATCTGTAATACTTTCAACAATAAAGATAAATAAATAAAAAGAGTTTCAAGAGGACAGCAAAGCAGCAAACCACAGGGTTATCACCAAGGACCCACAGCCCCTCAGACTCTCCCAGTGAGGTTAGCTGAGTGATTGGGATGACTGGGATCCACCCAGCATTCTCAGGCATCACCAGAACAGTGCTGTGCATGGAGGGAAGGTTGTAGGGAGAGACATCTCAGTGGTGTTTCTGTCTTTCGGGATCCATCCACAAAGACCACTAGTCTGGCTGGGGCATGGCAAGTACATCCCCGAGTATCTGCCCAAGTCCCAGCTCAGAGGGATTTCCGTGGTGTGAGATGGCTCAGGTGTGGAATTCATAATGTTACTCTTGGGGCTGCCACATTGGGCGGTTTATACACAGTGAGTGAAATTTTGGCCCTTCAACAAGGGGGTTTCCATTAAAATGAGCATAAGGGATGCCCTGGCCAGTGTGGCTAAGTTGGTTGAGTGTTGTCTGGTGCATCAAGAGGTTGCCGGTACTATTCTCAGTCAGGGCACATACCTGGGTTGCAGGCTTGATCCCTAGAAGGGGGTGTCCCCAGTAGGGGGCGTGCAGAAGGCAGCCGATCGATGTTTCTCTCTCACATTTGTGTTTCTCTTTCCCTCCCTCACCCTTCCTCTCTTTTTAAAATCAATAAAAACTTTTTTTTTTTAATGAACAAAGGGTTTTGAAGTGGGAAGTTTAGTAAAATTGAAGACAGGCTTTTACTGTAACATCCATGCAGATGAGCAGGAATATGGGCATGAGGGAACCCCACCCTGAGGGTTCTGCACCCAGTTCCAGTGTAAGGGTTTTCCCCACACATCCCAGCAATTCTCGGACACTGGCTGGGTATCCTGCAATTTAACTCACTTCTGAAACCATCTACGCTTCAATGATGTCAGACCCCACAGGCTAAGGGCTCAGTCCCATAACACTCCTCCCCACTTCAGATGCCAATCACAAGTCCAGGTTGTCACCTGTTCTTCTGACCAACCAGCTATAGATGGGAGGTTCCCGAGACCCCCTCCTGGGTCCCATTAATTTGCTAGAGCAGCTCACAGAACTCAGGGAAACATCTCACTTACTGGATCACCAGTTTATTATAAAGAATACAATTCAGGAACAAGACGGAAGAGATGCACAGGGCAAGGTGTGGGGAAAGGGTATTTAGTGCCCCCGCATCTTCATGTGCTCACCAACAGGAGCTCTGCAAACCTGTCTTCTTGGGATTTTGTGGAGACCTCATTACATAGGTGTGATTGATGGGATCATTGGCCTTTGGTGTTGGCTCAGCCTCCAGCCCCTCCCCCCTCCAGAGGTCAAGATGGGATCAGATCAAACCCAGTGGTCCCTGAGGGAGGCTTGCTCCATCCACAGGTGAATTTGAAGGAGCAGGGGCAGCTGAGATGCCGGGATGAGTTCATCGTTTGCTGTGGAAGAAAGAAATATCTGAGGCACGTCTTCCTTTTCGAAGACCTCATCCTGTTTAGCAAGACCAGAAAGGTGGACGGAGGCTACGACATCTACACATACAAGCAATCCTTCAAGGTAATGCGCCCGCCTCGCACCTCATGCTGCTGGCATCAGGCTGGTCCTTGCAGGTCTTCATGGTATTTGTTTTTTTTCTGTGGTTCTTTGGCTGAATTTTGAAAACCTCAGACCCCAAAACTTCAAGGCTTTCCGTGTGCTGGTTCAGTGGCTGGAAAACAGTGTCTCCTCAGTCAGTCACTTCATTATGGATTTTGATAAAAGTGAACACCAAAGAGGCCTACCCCTCAGTGGGTCAAAGAAAGCTCTTAGGATAAAGAGCTTTTGGGACTCCTGGGAGGAGCCCACACCCATAATCCCTTACCTGCCAGCACGGAGGAACATGTCAGAGGTGTGACAGTTGTGTGACCCCACTCAGTGTGTGACAGCCAGAGGGCACCACAGAACCTTCCAATCCAGCCCTATTTCTCTAGAGGGGAAACTGAAGCCCTGAGAGGGAGCCAGTGTGGATGGGATGAAAACTTGATCCATTCTGTCCCGCACTAGCCCCCTGCCCGGCCTCATCCACACCATTTGGTATCTGGGCCTCCAGCACTGAGGCACTGGGGTCAAAGTGTCAGCCCAAAAGTGGTCAGTTGTTCAGAGAGTGTCTCTGAGGTTCCTCCCATGCTGTGATTGCAGATGGCTGAAATCGGTTTGACAGAATCCGTCGGGGACAGTGGTGTGAAGTTTGAGATCTGGTTCCGCAGGCGGCGGAAATCCCAGGACTCCTTCATTCTCCAGGCGAGCTCTCCAGAAGTCAAGACCATGTGGACTGACATGATCGGGAAGATCCTGTGGCGGCAGGCTCTGAGGAACAGAGGTGGGTGAGAGAGGGTGTGAGGCGAGCTCCCTGGCAGGGTGCCCATCCCAGAGGCCCAGACCTGGTGGCCCTTGGGAGGCCCTCAGTCAGCACCATTTACCAGGATCCGTCCCATTGGCACACAAACACATATTTCTCCTTAAAATAAGTATAAACAAGACCCCTGCCCCCGCTCTGCAGCACCTCCAGAGAGGGCTCATGGTCAGGCTTCTCAACTCCTTAGGCCCATGGGGGTCAGCTGTCTGCCCTGCCCTGTTTGTCAGGTCCTTCCAACTGACTGGATGCTGGGCTGATGGTCAGCTTGTGGTCTCCTTGCCCGTGAGGGCCCCTCCTCGATAAGACACCTTTTCCCTTCTGCTGCCCCCCTCCAGGTTTCTTCTTCCTCAATGTCACCCCTTTGGTCCCTCCTCTGCCCCGATTTAGTCACTAGGGCACCTCTGTCTACACTCTCAAGTGGCCATTCATCCAGTCTGGCCACTGTAAATGCCATCTTCATAGTGACCTTTAACCTGGCCCTCCTATGCCAGCTCTGACCCACAGACCTAGGGAACCCTAAGGGCTCTAACGTCAAAATGGCTAACACAACCATCTGTCCCCTCAGTGGCTGTACCCTGGCCAGAGCCTTAACCTATCACAGAGATGCCCCACATCCCCCTACGGCCGCCTCCTTCAAAGCATAGACCACACCTGCACACATGTATACACACATGTGCACATGTGCACATGCACACACATGTATGTGCTCACACACATGCACATGTACACGTGCTCATGCTGCACAAGGCAGCTCTGCTCAGGGTGCCTAGTGCCTCCTCGATCCCCTGGAGTGGATCAAGTGTAATTATTATCTTTCTTTTTTTTAGTTTTACCAAGAATTCATTGATTCTTAGACTCTCACCCTATGCTTAGATCTCCTCTCAGTATTCAAAGACACACAAATACCTGTCAGTGTGTCCTCATGGCTCTGTGCCTCCTGGAGGCCTCTGTCACCTCATGTTCTCTGAGGGCACCCAGCCCACATGCATGTGCCAGACTGGGAGCCCCAGACCCTTGGCCCCCCAGCATCACCCTGGGGAGCAGGGCCTGGCCCTGACATGCTCCTGGTCTGGACTGACAGTGTTGGGTGCAGAGCACAGTCAAGGGTGGTATTAAACCCAGGGAGTTACCTGAAAGCATGTCATGTCCTACATTCTTTTATTTCAGAACTCAGAATGCAAGAAATGGTGTCTATGGGATTAAGCAGCAAACTGTTCCTGGACATTAAGCCCAGCGACGCAGCAATAAGTGACCGGGCTGTCAAGTACCACATGAACAGAACAGGTAAGGTGGCCACAGCCCTTACCCCACTCTGCTCTGCCAACTAGAATCCAGGCCCCAGAGCTCCAGGGGCAGCTCTTAGCGCAGTGGGCTGACCACAGGCAGAGGGACCTGGTCGGTCTTCCTAAGGGGCCCTGTCTGGTTCTTACGTCTAGGCTGCACTTCTGAAGCAGAACCCAGACTGACTTACTTTCTGCCTCCTCCCAGAGTCAAGAACCCAAGCATCCATAGCTGTGCCCTCCCGTAACCACAGCACCCCCTTCAAGAGACCACACTCCACCATCTCAGACAGCAGCACCTCCTCCTCCAGCAGCCAGTCCTCTGCTGCCCTGCATGTGTCCTCCAGCCAAGCCCACTGGCCCTCGCCATACGATGTCCACGCCTGCATCAAGGAGGACGAGCCGGAGCAGGAGACGGGGAGCCAGCCTCCGCTACGTGAGTGCACTTATGCTCTGTGGCTGCCTGCGCTCCAGCCTCTGCTGGCTGATGTGGGTGGGGCCAGTGTATGTGTTTATTTGTTTCGCTTGATCTTATGTACTTCCAATGTTCTCAAACAAATTAGAATTTTTCTTTTATTTAAAGAAAACTTTCCCTTCCACCCAAGATGAAGTAATGGAATAGATTTAAAACAAACAGCAACAACAACAACAAAAAACAGACAAAACTAAACCAGATGAAATATATAAAATGAGAGATTTCAAAACACAGGGTATCTGACAACACAGAATAGTGACCCTGAGAGGCGGGAAGATGATGTGAGCCCTGGGACTGCCCTGGTTTCTGCCTTGGGAGCCCCAGGACATGGTGCAGCAGACTCCCCACATGGAGGAAACCAAGGTGGCAGGGGTTTGCAGGACAGAATAGGAGAGACCTGTGCAGTGAGAGACCTTAGGAGTCTGACAGATGGGTCCCCTCCAGAATCCAGCAAAGTAGCCATCAGCACAGCACATGAGGAGCCCCTAAAGCTGGGGAATCTGTGAAAGGACTAGAGAACACGGGCCCTTATTCCCACCAGCCAGATGGGATACTCATGGTTTGCAGGGTGCAGGGTGAGTCCTTGGAAGGTTCCACCTCAGGAGGAGGGAGCATTCGACTGAATAATGCCCCTGACCCACCCACCAGATCACAAAGCAAGACCCAAGAGGACCAGTTTCCAGGTAATTTACCTACAACCCAGAACAAAGCTTATGGAGATTTATAGAATCACAGAAGTATCCAGCACCCAGTAAGGTCAGTTCACATTGTGTGACATCTAGTCAGAACAACAGGTAAGCAAAGAAGTAGAAAACAGCCCAGCCAGCATGGCTCAGCAGTTGAGCATCAACCTATGATCCAGGAGACTGCTGTTCAATTCCCAGTCAGGGCACATACCCGGTTTGCTGCTCAATCCCCAGTAGGGGGCATTCAGGAGGCAGCCGATCAATGACTCTCTCTCATCATTGATGACTCTATCTCTCCTTCTGCCTTCCCCTCTCTGAAATCAATAAGGTATTTTTTTTAAAAAGTAGAAAACATAAATTGAAATGAAAATAATCAAGTAGAACCAGCCTGAAGCTGATGTGGATGTTAGAATTGTCCGTCGCTGCCTTCAAGCCATTGTTATAACTGTTCCTGACGTTTAAAAGTTAAGCAATGACGTGGAAGATGTGAAAACATCGAGACTGAACATAGAGGCACAAAAACTGCAATATCTGAGATGAAAACGACACTGGATGGGGTGACAGAAGAACATGTTAGTGAATTTGAAGACACGTCAGTAGAAAGTATCCAAAATGAAACACAGAATCAGAGAGGAGGAGGCGCTCATCACTGACATTTTGTACTATTTGTGAACTGAGGAATATCACTCAAAGGTAAATTGTGACCTGTTAGATTGCAAACTCCAAAACAACCACTGAAATAAAACAAAGAGACACAGCTTATACACCAACAAAGAAAACAAAATGAAATTGTAAGAAAAAAGTCCAAAGAATGTAGAGAAAGTGGAAGAGAGAACAAAGAACACAGGGCTGACTAGTCAGCAGTGGATCCAGTGCTCACCGTGTCAGTGACACACTGAACATAACGGCACCTGCAGCTCTTGGTGAACGATGCACATGTTCTCTCTGGCTGATAAGTACACATGTGTAACCTCATGTAGCGTATACACATGTCCAAAGTTGTCCATTTGTACCTTAGAGGTATGAAGTTTATTGTGTCACTTACATCCCCATAAAGCAGTATTTCGCACACACTTCCTCATGGAGGAAGGGATGTGTCAGTGGAATTCACCGTGGTTGGTTATCTCAGCATCCTGCGTGTGGTGTGAGGACCACAGGTTTTAGGTCTCCTCAGATCACAGATGTCTCAAAGAAACTCATCCCTCAGCACAGATGCAGTCCATCCTTGGGCCACACTGCCTGAGACAAGCTTCCTCCCAAACTCAAAATGTGTCATTGCCAACGGGTCAACATCTGAGGGCTTTGCAAATGACACCAAGGTATCTCTGTGCCTGATTGAAGGCTTTGCACATGAAACCTGCCAGTGATCCCAGGTGGCCAGGTGCTGCACACCTGATCAGAATAGGCAGTAGCCACCGCAGGGCGGGCCACTGGAGCACAATGGGGACATGTGGCATTGTCCGCCCAGAGCAACTTACTCCCAGGATACATACTTTTGGCTACAGGACCACAGGTAGCGCGCATCTAGGCTGACCCAGCCTCCAGTCAGGGCTGAGTCTGGAGGCCGGGAGCCCAGTGTGAGGACAAGGTGGAAGTGCCTGTGTTCAGGGCTCAGCTTGGCCATCCTCAGCTTGGTGCCCAAACAGCACTTGAGATCCTGCAGAGAAGCTTGGGAAAGCCACTGTCCACCCACGTGGGAGGTTGAGACTAGGCCCAAGCAGTGTCCTAGAACACAGGTCCCAGTTGTGGGAGCGACCCCAGGCCTGGACCCAGTGGCTTCCGCTAAGTCTAGGTCTGGGTAAATATAGGTGGGCCCAACAGTCCTTCAAGGGAGATGGGGCAGGGAGGTGGAAGAGGGGAGGTTAGGCCTCATTTGTCCTGTTTTGGTTCCTTGTTTAAGGCTCAAGGCCCATCTTCAGTCTCAGTTTCTGCTTCCCCTTTGACTTGCATGTCCAGTGGTCACAGAGCCGCCCACCATGAGCTAGAGGCCTTCTGCTGGTGGAGAGGTTGCCTGGGCGCCTTCTACCCTGGTCTATTGGCTACACTGGCTCTACTCTGATTTCAGAAAAATAGGTCCAGAAACACTTGTCCATGAACCTACATGGTGTCTACCTTTCAGCCACTCTGTCTTACTCTGACCCAGCCTCACAGGCTGTTAGAAATTTGCACTTGGAGCAGAAAACACCTAGCTTTTGATTGACAGGTTCCAGAGCCCCTGAGCATGGGAGGTGGAGGGGGTCAGCCCTCACCCTGATAGACCAGCCCTAACTCTGCTCCCCTCCGCAGGGTCCGAGAGCTTGGAGTCTTCCCAGTGCATGTCAGGGGAGAGCAGCCCTGGCCAACCCGGGCTGTCACAGCCCCTCACCCTGGGACTGTTCTCCGATAAGGGCCCCCAGAGCACATCTTCCACCCTTCCCCTGAGGGAACTACAGCCACAGCTTGATGGAGATCAGTTCACGACGACCGTGAGTGCCCCCTCTTCTGAGACTCCCACATGAGAGGCCCAGGTGCTTAGGGGTAGTCAGTACCTGCCCAAGTGATGCTGGGCTGCCTGGGACCACACAGAGACCCCCCCCCCCCCGCTCTGAGGGGTCATTCTGCATATGAATCTGCTCCCCACCCACACCCCAGCACTGCACACTGTCCAGGTTGGCTCAAAACCAGAGGCCTGGCTCCATCACCGGGCACTTCCAAGTCACTTAGCAGTACTTAGTGAGGGTGATTTTAGGGCCTCCTCACTGTCTAGATTTTGCTGGCCACCTGGAGACCTAACCTGTACCATCTGGCATTCACTGGTCCCAGGCTCAGTGGCGCCCCCACTCAAGGCCCTCACAGTCCTGGTGAAGGAGGGCTGATGGTCAACAGAGGCGGTTTCCAAACAGCCTGGCGAGGAGCAAGCTGGAATCAGAGGATGCAGGGTCAAGGGTCAGGGGCTCTGCCTGGAGTCCAGCCCTCCTGGGACTCTCACAGGATCCCCAGTCCTGCCCTTCTGATGGCATCACATACCTGGCAAATCAGTGTTTCCCCAAATTGATGCAAACGTGTGTTTTTACCTTCATAGGGTGTCTGGGGCCCAGCCTGTAATGGAGGAGGCCCCATACATTGCCCTGGATGTGCACTCAGAGACATCATCCCTGATGGGGAGGGACTGAAGTGGCCCAGAAGAGCGGCCAGTCAGACAGGAAAGAAGATCTCTTTCAAAGAGACCTTCTCCTCAGGACATGGCTGTGCCTGTGGGCTCAGCAGCCTTTGCCCAGCCCAGATCATAAACGTGACTCTGCAAGCACATGTCCAGTTCTGGGGATGCGCCCTCAGACCACCTCCTGGCAGCATTAGAAGGGAAGGTCCGATTTTAAGGGCTTGCTGAGCCGAGAGCTGGGGAAACAGGTCTTTTGTTCCTATGCCCTAGATCACTCGTGATGACCAGTGATGCTGGTTCTGTAGTGACTTCCCTCCTCTTCTTTCAGAACAAAACCCCTCATGTCTTAGGCTTCTGGACAGCAGTTTGAGTGGCAAGCAAAACACTCCGTAAGTATTGGGCTTTCCCAGCTTCCCCAGTGTACCAGGGGTTCCCTCGCCCACTGTAATCCCTAAGGCGCCGGACACACCACCACCACCCAGGCTGCCTGACCGTGTCTCTGCCTGTTGCAGATGCTTCCAAATCGTGATTGCACAGCCAGACGTTGACAGCACTGCGCGAGGGGCGCATTGGCCAAGCAGGGCTGCTCCCCTGCTCCTTCATCTCCCTGACTAACCTCCTGGGGGTCTCTCTGCCTAAACCTCCTGATAACCGGCATATTCAAGAGTCCAGCATCGGCTATTTCTGAGAGCTCAGGCCTTTTTCCAACAGGAGGGCCAGGCCCCTCAGCCCGTGGTGCAGATAGTCACTCCCCAGAGGCCCAGCCAAGGCAGTGGACACCACCCACCCACTTCTGCCTCTGGGGTGCCCTATCAGGAGTTCAAGGAGACCTGGTACCCTCTCCTGAGAACGGCGCTCCCTGATATCTAGTCCCATCTGCCCATGCCCTGTGGCTGGAGCTCGGCCAGTGGTTGTCTTCAGACAAGGCTGTGTCATGGCCAGGGCTGTCACTCAGCCTGTCCAATACTCCGTGCAGGAATTCCCATGCACACACTGAATCCAAGTTGCAGCAGGCACATGGTGTTGCATGGGGCACCACTGCCCTGGGTGGGAGCCACAGTCCACTTGTCAGGGTGAGGCCTCAGTGGCAGGTTCATTGGGTGTGAGGCCAGTTCCTCTACTGAGATCTCAAGGCCTTGACATTCTTGATGAGTAGTGGGAGAGGTACAAAGGAGACATCTGGGCCTGAGTTCCATGCTCAGACCCCAGAGAAGAACCCCCAGCCCACCCACTCCCACCATCCCCACTGCCTTCTATAGCCTCCCTGCACTGCCTGCCTTCAGTGCGTGTGTAGGTCCCAGAGCTGATTACAAGTCTACAAGTACATGTGACTCCCTTGTGCCCGTAAAATAGACTGTTTTCCACCAGCCACATTGTGTAATCATCTAAGTGATTTCAGTTCACATGAGCGGCTGCTGGTGAGATACACACACACTCGCACACATGTTCCAGGATCAGAATGTCAAGTGCAGACCAGGCACATTTCAGGGCCAAACTCTTTTCACCCATGGAAGCCCTGTGGTGCCAGCTGAGGTCTGCCAGTGGCCACTCCTGTCCAGGTCCAGACCTGCCAGCTCACAGACTAGCATTGCACCTGCCACAAGAGAAGTCAGCCTCACAGGGGCTCTTGTTTATGGTGCCCTGTCCTTGTCCTTTCCTGGCCCCAAGTGCTACTTTAAAAAGGATGTGTGTCCACAAGCCAAGAGTGCCTTTTGGGGTGAGAACCCCTACAGAGCCTCACAGATAAGACTCTGTGCTATGACAGACCTGGGGGCTGAGGGGACAGTGGGAGGAGGCCAGGAGATATAATAGGGCCATTCTTTTGACAGCTGTGAGACCTGGATGAGATGTGGCTCCTCCAGGGAGAACCTCAGGGAGAGCTCAAAGGAACCTCACCCCAGTCCTGTGCATAAGGTCTGGGGATGAAACACTCAAGCTGGGGTCTCCTGACACACCCGGCCCCCAGCCATGGGATACTGGGTCACATGCGCCTTGGGGCCTGAAGTCATTTCCATCATTCCCCCCGCCCCCGGCCTGGGCATGGCCAGGCCTCCCCTTCGTCCTTCCTGTATGGCTCCTCTACCTCCATCCAGCACGGACACCCTGTGCTGCCCAGCCTCTTCCACCATGATGGGAGCACATGGGCCCCCATTCCTGTGCAGAGGCCCAGACATGTGGGGGCCTCAGAGCAGGGTGAACCCTCTGGGACTGTGTTTCCCCACCTTCCAGGCAACTCAGGCCATGGGTGACAGTGAGCCTGGGCTGAGGCTACACCCTGCTTCCCAGGTAGGCACCAGGGTGGGGCAGGGGCACAGCAGTTGGGCCTGAAGCTCTGAGGAGCCAGTGCTGGAGGTCCTGTCCAAGTGTGGACATTGCCCAAGAGGACCACCCTCACCAGAGGAGTTGAATCAGAAGCAGAGAGCGCCCAGGAGACACCAGGACTATAATGAGCTTCCTGCCACAGGCATCTACCCCCCCCACCACCACCACCACATGGACCACCCAGACCAGGAGCAGTCGTGGCAGGAGCCACACCTCTGTGATTTGCCAGCTGTGCACTGTTTTGTTAATTTTTCAGTGCTGACTTGTTCCAAACTTTAGGAACAGAAATAAATGGGATGCGTTTCTACCACGTGGTTGCACGTCTCTACAAGGTCTGTTGTGTCCAAGGACATCTGTATATGTCACCTACATCACCAGGGAGCCCACCTCTTGAGACTTGAAGGGACATGGCAAAGACAGCAGGGCCTCACTCTGGGGTACACATCCACCTCAAACACCTTCTGGTAGTGTCAGGTTAAGTCCCACTGCCTCACACACCCCTCCCCTGCCTGACTCTAGTGGGTTCTACCCTGGGAGCTGAGGCCTTCCCATCTGTCCCCCAACTGGGGGAGGCGCAGTGAGGCTCAGAGGGGACAGCTATCTTACAGGACCCTGAGAGAGGGTCCACACCCCACACACACGCACTCACACGCACCTCAGCGTGTCCCTTCCTTTCCTCCTCCTGCCTTTCTCTGCCTCTCCCCCTCCTTCTCTTGCTCTTTCCCTCTCTCTCCTCATCTTTCTGTGTGTGTGTGTGTGTTTCTGTATCTGTCCCAGCTGTGACCCTCCCAGACCAGAGCTTGTCCAGGGCTGTGTGCTCCAGCCCTGTCCCAAATGATGGTGGTGTGTGTGTGTGTTTGTGTTCGGGTGTGTGTTGGGGGGAAGGGGTTCGTCATTTAATAATCACTTAACAGCCATTAACAGCCCAGGCTCTGTAGAGAGGAAATATTTCTCCACCCATTTTAGTAACAAAAGACAGATTAACAGGAGAAAAGCAAGCAGATTTATCTAACATATATTTTAGGTGACGTGGAGCCCTCACAAGAAATGAAGCCCCAAAGTGGAAAAGCCCAAGCGTTTCCCTACTAAGCTGAGTAGAGAGGCAGTGGTGGCAAAGCAAAGGAAGACGAATTACTTAGTGAGGCCTGTTTGCTCAGGATTCCCTGGCCTGGCCTGACCCCCACCCGGCTTTCACACAGAGCTATAGCTCCTGCTTTCGGGAAGGAAGGGGAAGTCAGCACACCTACTGTTCAAGCACCTTTAGCTCAAAATAATCCTTATGTCAAAGTGGCATATTTGGCCCATTGTATCTGCTCCCTTCGGAGTGATGGTTGAACACATGTCAAGCATCACAGCTCCCAGGGCCTCCTGGTTCCTGGAGTCAAAGATGAGGACAGGCAGGCAGGCAGCTGAGGGTGTGTGCTGAGCCACACCTCTCCCAGCTGCTGTCAGGCAGCCCCACAAGGGACCGCCTGCATGTCCTCCCAGCTCGCTCATGCCATGGCTCCCGTGGAAGTGGGGAGGCCACAGGCTGCCCGGGTCCTGGGAGAGAATAAAGGGAGAGACGAATGAAGCAAAATGTCGGCGCCTCTTGGGGCTGGCATTATTTGTCCCGTCTTAAAATCAGGAAACAGTTGTCAGAGGTGCCTAGCCCCATTCTTGGTACCATGTCCCCATTCCCAGGCATAAGTCAAGGGCGGGCTCCAGCCCCCAGAGACTCCCGGGAAAGGCTTGTTAGCCCGAGGCTGACCTCGTCCTCTGCTCCTGCAACTGCGAGAAGGGCTGAGACCTGGGGCAGATGTGCTCCACCTGAGGAGGCTGCCCCAGGACCTGCTGACTGCGGCTTCCAAGCTCAGGCCCCCTGCAGTGGGCACAGCGGCAACTTTCAGGGCCCAGGCCCCCCTGAGCTAAGCACTCAGCTCTGCTTTCACCAGCCGAGCTCCACGAGGACATGCCGGCCACTGCCAGACGCCTCACCCAAGCCAAACAGGCGCCCAGGACCAAAATAACCATCAGATGACCACATGGCTGGTGGGCCACCTCCCTCCCAAAGGCAAGCTGCTCACAGCAGCTGCTGCTAAAAATAGCGGAGGGCATACACGTGTCTCTGGGAGAATCACAAGAGGAGAGCACTGTCCTGCCTCTGTCACCGCAGGTGGGCATGATGAAGTCACTACGCTACGCTTCTGCTGAGGCCCTGGTGTCCCACCCCCAGGTGGCCCTGGAGAGCCTGGACAGTGTGGCCCACAACCTTTACCCACTCCTCTTCAAAGCCAGCTACTTGCTGGAGCGGGCGGAGGTGATCCGAGTCCTGCTGGCGCGCTGGCCCCTGGAGGAGTTCCGGCTGGGTGCGCTGCTGGGGCCGAGCGAAGACCACGCGGGTGACCTGCGAGACCGGGCCTGCAGGGCCTGCCTGGAGGCCTGCGTGAGGGGCCTGGCGGACCACGTGCTCCGGGGCAGGGGCCAGCCGCGGCTGCAGCTGGCTGACCTCACGGGAGTCCGCGACGTGCAGGTGCAGCAGTGCCCCTGTGGGCGGGCGCTGGGCCGGTGGGGCCGCACTGAGCTGCTGGCCAGGACCTGCTGCGAGCTACAGGCGGGACCCCGTGCTGCTCAGCGATCTGTCAAGGTCCTGGCTGATATCTTTGTCACTGATGGAAACTTCCAGTTGGTGGTGCAGGCCCTGGGGCCAGCAGGCCCCGCCCCACTGCGCCTGCGCTGCCTGTCCTTCCGGGCGGACAGCCTGGACCCCAGCCAGCTCCTGCAGGTGCTGTGTCTGGCCGGGCCTGGCAAGCTGCACAGGCTGCAGGTGGTGCACAACGTGCGGCTGCACGCGGGCCATGTGCAGCAGCTGCTGGCCCAGCTGCATTTCTCTCAGCTGGCCTCCCTCACCCTGCCTGCCAAGGCCTTTGACACGCCCCCTGCCTGCACCCCAACCGCCGAGGGTGAGGACCCCCTCCTCACCTCCATTGCCTGGGAGCTCAGCCAGATGACCCAGCTCACGGAGCTGAGTGTGGCTTTCTCCACACTGACTGGGAAGATCCAGAAACTGCTCGGGTGAGTCTGGGGTGACCAGAGGGTAGGTGCAGTCTCTGCTCACAACCCCTTACCTGGGTCAGGGTGACACAGGCCCTATTAGAGGCTAAGCTAAAGATGCACCAAGGACCCAATCATTGGACCTTGTGATGTAGAGGCCCAAAGCAGCAGGTGGGGACAGACTAGGGAAAAGGTGGGGGCATAGCACTGGGAACTCACAGGGGACTGTTTTCAGTTAGTAAACAAAAGAGAAAATTACTAATTAGCAAACCAATAACAGAAGTAACTATATAATTGTATTAATTACTTGCTATTATAACAAATTACTCCAACACTGGGCTGAACACACAAGTTTACCTCTGGCTGTTAGTGGACTTCAGTCTGCTTGGCAGGGCGGGAAAGTGGGCAGTCTGCTTCCAGGTTCACTCACCTGGCTGTGGGCAGGTGGCCTAGGCTCCTTGCCACACAAGCTGTTCACAGCCTCTGGGTGCTCATCAGAGAGCCAGAGCACCCAGGGGTGAGGCGATCTTTATAACTTCCTATTCGGTGTGTGTCCTCACTGTTTCATATTGTGTTGGTTAGGAGGCAGTCACCACACAAGGGTGGGAGCACCAGGAGGGCTGGCGGGCCTCCTTGGTGGCCACCTGCCATGAATATACTTGTAAAAGCTTATAGAAAATTGAACTTCTCATTTCTTGAGCCAGGGAGTGTAAAGGTGTCTCTCCTAATTTAGGGAGCCTTTGCTTACAGGTGTTTCTCTTTTATACAAGTTAACCTAGAAGCTGCCTGCCCAGGTGGCCAAAGGCTGCACTCCCTCTCCTCCCCTACAGGCACCCTGGCTCCCCCAGGTCCTCCATCACTGCTCCTCTACCCCAAGTCTGCCAGGTAGAGGAATGAAGGCTCTCTTCCTCCTGTTTCTCACAGGACATCAATCTCCTACACAGAAAAGGGTGGCCACCAAGCCCATGAACAGTAAAACTAGGCCTGGTGGCTGGCTCTCTGGGACCTTCAGGACAGTCCTGCAGTTGGCTGGCCTGCGTCCTCAATGTAGACATGCCTTTGTACTGGGGGTATGTGTTCCAAACACCCAGGGTGTTTTCTGGGAGCTGGTAGGCAGACTCCTCAGCCGGGTGCACACCAAGACTCCAGACCCCAGAAGGAAGCAGGGACTCAGTATGAACCACGTTGTTTGTACAAACAGTCTAGAGCCAGAGACCACCCGTCACTTGGGTGATAGGACCCTTCTCAAATCCAAGCCCTAGATGCAGGCCTCCCACGGTCAACAGGCCTGCTCTTTTGAGCCTTTTTTGTACAGGAGACACTGCCAATAAGATAGGAGAAGACTGGGGCTAGGACCGTCTGTGAGCAGGGCAGGTGGTGAGTGGCCCTCGGACCTGGACTTGATGTGAAGGAGAATTTACAGGATTTCCTTGTGGATGGATGTGGCATGAAAGAAATCAAAAGAGAAACATCCATGGAGCAGAGCAATGACGCAGAGAGTGCGCTGTGGGGTAGACAGCAAGTGCTCAGCTGTGCAGGTCCGTTGGGTAGGCACCAGGTGCTCAGTGCACACATAGTACAGATGCAGGAGGTGGTAGGGGAGGCAACTCCAGCAAGAGGATGGGTGGGGACAGAGAACAGGACCCCATACATCCTCCTGTACTCAGCGCCCTTCTTGGTGACACCGAGCTCAGGTCCAGACTCCTGGTGGACCAAGAACATGTATCTCTCACAGGACCCTGGTGCACATGCCGCTCCTGACTTTGAGGACCTTGGGCCAGAGCAGGCTCACACCCCAGCTGTGTGTTGATTGATATGGGGCCACCTACATCAGAAAGGGAGGGCTTTTTAGGTCCCAGGCAATGCTAAGCCTAGACTAGAGGGCTCCAAGGCCCTTCCCAGCCCTAAAACTGTGGCTTTCACTCTTGAATGAAACCTGGGTATTTCATTTCCTGCCAGTTCACATGCATCTCTCTGCCCAAGGCCAGACCCGTCTGGTAAAGTGACCTCTTCACAACATGCAGCCACACGCACCACTCTCTCGAGCGTGCAGTTCTGCCTTTTCAGCCCCAAAGCAGCCGCAGTACATAGTGAATGAGTGAGGCAGCATCCCAATAAAACTTTATTCACGGCCACTGAAACTTGAATTTCATATAATTTTCCCATGTCACAAACTATTTTTCTTTTGATTTGTTCAACTATTTTAAAATGTCAGGACCATTTTAGGTCTCAGGCTGGACGAAATCAGGCAGCTGATGGATTTGGTCCAGTTGTGGACTGTTGACCCCTGAGACAGAATTTGCCTAACTGCCCCCAGAGCTCCTCACTAGGACCACCTCTCACCTCTGCTGTTTTCCACCCTGCCCTGCAGTCCCCTAAGAACCCCGCTGAGAGCACTGGACCTGGCCAACTGTTCCCTGAACCACGCAGACATGGCTTTCTTGGCAGACTGTACCCATGCCACCCACCTGGAGGTGCTGGACCTCAGTGGGCACAGCTTGGTCAGCCTTTTCCCTTCAACCTTCTTCAGGCTGCTGGGCCGGGCCGCCCAAACACTGAGGGTCCTCACCCTGGAGGAGTGCAGCATCGAGGACCGTCACCTGAGCACACTGATCCTGGCCCTGAGCCCCTGCCACCAGCTCCAGGAGCTCCGCTTCCTGGGGAACCCACTGTCGGCCTCTGCCCTGAGGCGCCTCTTCCTGGCTCTCTCTGAGCTCCCCAAGCTGCGGTGGGTGGAGTTCCCGGTGCCTAAGGACTGCTACCCTGAGGGTGCCGCCTACCCCCAGGACGAGCTGGCCATGTCCAAATTTGACCAGCAGAAATACGACATGATTGCCGAGGACCTGCGTGGGGTGCTGCTGCGGGCCGGCCGGGATGACATCCAAGTTTCCACACCAGTCTTCGGAAGTTTTGACCCAGATATTCAAGAAACAAGCAATGAACTTGGAACTTTCTTACTGCAAGCTTTCAAAACTGCCCTAGAAAACTTTTCCAGGGCACTGAAACAAATGGAGTAGGTAGGCCCTGCAACAGGCCACGGCGGGTCTTGCATTTCAGCCAATCGATGGGTGACCCTGGGGTCAGCAGCTTGGCCGAGTGTTTGTGCCCTCACCACCATCATCCAAAGCGTTTCTTAGTCAAAGTTGTACATGGTATGTGTTAGGCACTATAGGAGAGGAAGCCCTGCCTCCCAGTAGATGTGACACGAGGCCACTTTAGCGTCAAAGCACAGCGGGCATGCTGGAGCAAGAAACGCCCTGGGGTCAGCAGGAGCCCCCACCACAGGGGGGAGCACAAAGAAGCACCAGGGGACCCAGAGTGGCTGTCCTGGTCATGGTGCGTCCCTGGCTGCCTGTGAGGTGCAGGCTGGTTGTGGTTGGGGGAGCAGGACATCAGGCTGGCATGAGATGGAAGGAAATGAGAGAATATGTCACAGAACAGACGGCAGAAAGAAGTGAAAGCGAAGAGCATGGGAGCCCCGTGCTGTCCCACCCCCCCTCAGTTGTCTGCAGTGCTTATGCTTACAGGGTGATGTCTGCTGGAATATTTACAACGCCCAGTCTAGCATGGATTGTGGGCTTTGGTTATTAATGGCTTCTGCCTGCTTTTGAGGGGGTGAGCAATGCTCAGGCTCTGCTGCTGCTGGCTGAGCCTGAGAGCACCAGGTTAAGGAACCGAAGGGCCTGCCATGAGGGCGTCTGTCACTGCAGGAAGACCATAGTGCCTGCGGGGACCCCGCCCCTGCCGCTCTTAGACGCTGAGATCTGATCCAAGGGAGCGGTCCTGCCTGGTTACCGCAGTCTTGGCGCTTGAGAGCCAGGTCATGGTGAGCCAGGTCACGGCTGTCCTGGTCATGGTGCGTCCCAGGCTGCGTGTGAGGTGCCGGCTGGTAGTGGTACCGAAGAGGAGTTCGGGGGAGCAGGACGTCAGGTGGGCTTGGTTTCCACCAAGCTCTGATTTGTGCCAAGGTGATGACTAGGATGATAAAGTACAAATAAAACAGAAATGTGTCTCATTCAGATGTGATTTTCATTTCAATGCAATTCAGAATTTTTAAAGGAACCTCTGAAAATAAAGCATTCTTCTCAAGACAGAAGCTAGTATCTGATCTGGCCAAATCCTCCTCACGCACAACCATCCCAACGCTCCACGAGGGTTTGCATTACTGCGTGAGCATTTGCTGCCCTCTGGTCCAACGCTGTGCTGCCCCCTCCCCAGGTATGTCCCGTCCCCATCCGGGCACTTCTGCGCCTCCCCCCAAGTATCTCCCATACCTTTCTCCCACAGTGGACTGGGGCTCCTGGGGTTGGGCCTCCAGAGGGAGAGCCACCTCAGGGGTCTGCCTGCTCAGGGAGGCAGTAACCCCCCTGCCGCTGCGTGGGCAGAAGCGGGTGGGAAGTGGTGATTTCCCATCACATCTGCTCTCTGCTTACCTGCTGCCCTCTCAGATCTATCATGCTGGTAGTCTCTGGAATCCTATTTCAAGCACATGGAGTTTGCTAGTGGAAGAAGCTCTTGGAAAGAAAGGAGGCATGGCAAATTTTTAAGTGATTTGATTCTGTGAAGAGCAGAGCAGCTTCCACTATTTGTGTCTGTGGAATTCTCTTGATAACAGACTTGGCCTCTGCGTGCCAGCCAGGTGGGGCCCCAGCACGTGTGTTGCCGAGCCAGGCAGCTGTGGTACAGGAGGGCTCGGGTGCTGCGATGCCCTGGGACCTGTGACTTGAAACAGAGGCAGGCACACAAGTGTCTGCTAATGGCAAATGTCTCCTGTGCCCTGGGTCCCCCAGGGAACAACCCATTCTTATGAAGCCCAAGAGGCTGAGAGGCTGAGTGGAGCCACTGTAAAGCCTGAGGAGCGGCCTGATGGGGACCTGTGCCTCCGCCCAGTCCCAGTGCACCCTGACTGTGCCACTTTCAGTCATGAAGGATTTTCAATGCACCTGTCCAGCCTGCACCTTGTGGCTCTGACAACGCCTGATGTGGCAGCAGCTGTGACAGGTTTCTGCCAGGGTCCAGGAGCAGAGGTCATGGCCCCCACACAAAGGCAAACTGGGCATTAGTAAATGTACTCAGAAATGTCTAATCACTGTGCTGTACACCTGAAACTAATACAATATTGCATGTCAACTGTAATTGAAAAATAAATTTAAAAAGAAAATGTACTCGGTACCAGGGACCAGACAGGTGAGTCTAATGGAGACATGATGTGATCACCGTGATGGACTCTATGGGGACTACTGTGATGGACACTGAGGGACCACCTTCCTGGACTTGTGGGAACCACCATCCGGGACATGGGGACACCACTCTTGTCGCCGCGACGTCCTTTGTACTGGATGAAGCATTGTTTTTTCTCCTGGAGTTCAGCACTGCTTCCTCTTCACCATCCTGGCAAAGGGAGGGCACAGATTCAGGGGCTTCCACTTGGTCCAGCCTACCTTAACGACTCTTGGTCCAGACAGTTCTTTCCAGTTATATACTCAGCTCTTGGGCTATACTTTTTCTCTATTTTAGACCATTTCAGTTTAATAGTGTTCCACCATAATCTCACTTTATCCAGACACCTTTTGGTACATCTGTGAAGCCATCAAATGCCACCACATTGTGTATACATTTCAAACCTAATAATATCAATTTTAAAAAGATAGATGCCATCAAATTACACTGATAGAAGGCAGCTGTGACATGCAAGTACAATGTGTCCGAATTTTAATTTCCTGTGGAGAACTGGTCTTCCTAATCTTACGGTCTAACTTGAATTATCTGAACATATTTATCTAGCTGTTGAAGGAGGCGAAGCTGAGAGCATGTTGGACATTAGAAAGTACAGTGAGGATTAACAATTCTCCTGGAAAATCATCCACCTCCTAAATGGCTGGGTGTTATTTTCCTCATTTTAAAGACAAAACCAAGAGAAACACATTAAATAGTTTATTCAAGGACACATGACAAATCAGTGGAGTAACAGAAAGTAGAATATGCACCAGCTTTAACTGAAGAAATCACTTGCTCAGGTCAGTGGTGGCAATTTACCAGAAAGACATTCTGAGCCTTTACAGAAGCCTCAGACCACAGTGAGCAGAGCCTACAAGCTTTGGGCACAGCCAGGGGCAGAGCCATTTTAGAGAACTTACGGAGGCAGCTTCCTCATCTCTAAAATGGTTCTGAAGATATAAACAACATGTAAGCATAAATTACATAAGATTGTGTGTATAGTATGCATCCAAAAAAGAGTAGCTCTGATGATTATACCCTACGATTCAACTGAAGTTTCCTATAAGCTTAATGTTTTTAATGGTACGTCTTACTGCCACACAGACAGACAAGCAGGCAGATAGGGTGGAGACAGGATTTGAAACCAGATGGACCTCCACCCAGTCACTGCAAGGCCCCTTACATAATTGCACATAAGTTACCAGCAGCTCTGGAGCCAAACTGCCTGAATTCATACTGGCTCCAACATTACCACCAGGGTGACCTTGGGCAGGTTTTTTCCTGACCTCGGTGCCAGTTCCCTCGCCTGTAAAATGAGGATGTGTAGAAGAGTTCACACAGCAGGCCTGAGACTGCAGCCCTCTGAAAAGTCTGCTTACAAGGTTGGCCCTCGGCTGGCACCCAGGGTCCTGTTTTGGGAGGGTTCCCACCACCATTAACTAGTAAGAGTGGCTCACTGTGTCTAAACTTTGTGCCCAGTTTGGACTAAATATCTGCTTTCCTCCTGGGAGTTTGGAATTTGTTGGGTACGTGCCTTGCCAGGCAGAGGTGACTATGTCACCAACCCTCAACAGAATCCCTGGGTGCTGTCTCTAAGGAACATCCCTGGTTGGCAACATCTCACATGTTGCAGCTCACTGCTGGGGGTTAAGTCCCCAGAAGGGGACTTGGGGGCTGCACCTGATCTCCTCACTTCACCCTGTGTGCCTTTCCCTTTGTGTCCTTTCCATGTACTAAATCTTAGCTAGAAGCACAGCTCTGTGCTGGGTCATCAAAGGGGTGGTCTCGGAGTCCCTGGACCTACAGAGGGTAGTAACATTTCTGCACAGCATTGGGGTTAGGATTACTCGAGTGAGGTACGTAAAGCATAGTAAAGGCTGATTCATATTAGTTTTGGGAAAAAATAGGGCCATGAATGCCTGCCTACCTATTAGTTTGTGGCAAAAATTGAGATGATGTATGTAAAAACATTTTGTAAAGAGTAAAAAATTACACACACAAGTGGTAGGTATCTTTTAAATTACAGGTATCTTTTATTATATGTCATCACTAATCAATAATATCTGTTTATTGAACACAGACACAAGCCAAATTCCAAACATACACAAGGGTATCAAGCAGCTACAAGAAATCCCTTTTCCCTTTGGTGGGAGAGGTCTTTAAAATAATACAAAACCTTGATAATATTAGTGTTTTCCTATTATCATCGGTTAGGCAGTTCTATCCACTACCTCACAACTTCTAAATGTAATTTCAGAATGAAGAAAAATAATTTGAGGAAAAAACAGAAGTTGTTTAGGGAGTGATAAAACAGCAAATTTCTTATAGTGAGGATCACTATTGTATTTCACTTTCTTAAAAACAATTTTACACTAGAGCTAAGATACGAGGTTATGCTCTTTGCTTAATAAAACGCTGACAGCTTAAAAAAATGCTTCTGAGAAACAGCTTCCTTAATGACTATACAGGATCAGGGAGGAAACCCTCTGTCTGCTGAGGACTGCTGTCCTCAGAGGGTGGCAGACTGGAAGGCCACTCTGTACATGTGGCCACAACACAGGCAGTACTGGAAGAAGGGAAAAAGAAAACATCAGATAACTGAGAATGTCACAATGGCAGACTGACCTGAGTCATCAAAAGAAGTTTTATTTCATTCTTGTCTTACTCTTCTAGTATGGCTTTCTCTACTTTCTTAAACTTTTTCAGTTCGACAATTAGTTCCCAATATTTGAGATACAGCCACATGAGTCTCCCATTTTGGCGTTTGTTGGTGTTCCAGACATCACCACAATAGGTGTCATGCTTAAATATGTCGGTCAAGCCAGCTGCCATTTCTAGGTCCACAGCAACTGGGTCAGTGGATGCTCGGACCAGTAAGTTCTTCTCTATTTCCAGTCGCTTGCTGCGAGGGAGAACCAGGCTGCAGTAGATGCTCTGTCTTTCTGAAAGAGCACCTTCAAACTCCTTCAGCAGAAGCCGGGCTCTCCTCTGCCAGTTTTCTTCCTTTTCCAGGCACCTCAGATACGCACTTCTCAAGGGCTGCAACTGTTGCTTTTCTTGCATGACCTGAGCCCGTTCCTGTTCCAGAAGCTTCTTTTCTTCCACCAACTTGCGTCCCTGAGCAATAAGGGCTTCTCGATAACTAGTTGTTCTGTTTTTTTCCTTTTCAAGTTCCAAAGACAGCTGAGCAACGGCACGTCGGTTCTCTGAGATCATGGCATGGTACTTGGCCTCAAGATCCCGCTGGAAAGCAGCCGTTCTCTGGCGGTATGCTTCCCTCTCTTTTTCTATTTCTTTTTGGGACTCTCTAGACCAAATCCAACCTGACATGAATAAATTGAGGGAGAAAAATACATATAATGAAAATCCAGAGCTGAAGTTCTTTAAAGAAAACATAAAGCAGCTAAGACATCATTTCAATAAACTCTTAAGTCCTAAGAGTGACAAAAAAGCTAACATTTTGCATAAAACTACATAATATGCAAACTTCTTACTCAGATAAGGACTCCCAAAAGATGAGTATGACAGAGTGTCCCCTCTTCAGCCTTCTAATTTTCCATGGCTAAGAACACCCCACTGCTTTCTTTTGCTCTCAAACCTACTCTAGCCACAGTGCTCCCACATACTATTGCCAAGGTTTAAAAATGAATTGGGTTATTTGTTGAAAAAATGAATATGGGTATACTTCAAATATTGTTGGCCAGGTTAAAGTGAATTTCAAAGTGTGTTCAGCTTTGCCTGGTCATCACTAGTAAACATCTGAAGTACCAGATGTTTGGTTGCTCTGACAAGGGTACATAAAAAGTAAGGTGGAGAGAGAAGTTCAACGTCAAGACATGGTGTCAATGGGCCACAGTGCGAATGGACTTCCACCCCCGCCTGAGAGTAAGGAGGCAGCATTACCCTTCTGCCAGAGCACTGCCCAAGAAGTCAGCCAAAAAAGGTCTGAATGAAAACCACTCTCATAACATAATACCCAAAATGCCCAGATTTCAATGGAAAGTCACTTTTCATACCAAGAATCAGGAAGATCTGAAATTGACTAAAAAAAAAAGATAATCAGTAGGTGTCAATGCTGAGATGACAGAGAGGTCAGTGTTGCCTGAGAAAGAGATTAAGGCAGCCAACGTAATGGAAAGTCTAAGCTAAGAAATAGAAAGTTTCAGTAAAGAAATAGAAGATTAAAAAATGGAAATTTTAGAACTGAAAAATATAATAACTGAGGGGAAAAACAGGATGCTGAAACAGGTATGAAGAGAGCGAGCCTTGCCAAAGGGCTGAAATATTCGATATATCCCTTATGAACAGAGACATGAAAATCTTTAACAAAATATTAGCAAATATAATTCTACAACATATAAAAAGAATTATACAGTATGATCAAGTGGGGATTATTCCAAAAATGTAAGAGTGGTTCAATATTCAAAAATCAATCAATGTAATCTAACAGATTAGCAGGCTACAGTACAATCAATCAAACAACCATATCAACTGATACAGAAAAACATTTGACAAAACTCAACACCCATTCGTGATAAAAACCCAGAGAAACAGGAATCCAGGGAACTTCCTTGCCTTGACACAGAGGATCTATGAAGAACCTACAGCTACCAGTGTACTTAATGGTGAAAATGCTGAAAGCTTTCCCTGTAAGGTCAAACTACTCAACAGGGTCCTGGAAGTTTCAGCCAGTGAATAAAAAGCGAGAAAGGGAAACAGCCTGGAAAGGAGGAAAACCGCAGTCTCAGATCTTTTACAAAAATTAACTCAAAATGGACCACTCACTTTTCCTGTAAAATGTAAAACTAAAACTTTAGGGAACATATAGGAGAGAATCTTTAGGATCTAAGACTAAACCAAGTTCCCAGACTTAGCATGAAAAGCATGACCCATAAAAGGAAAAGTTGACAAACTGGGTCTTCCTTAAAATTAAAACTTTTGCTCTGTGAAATACTCCATTAAAAGACTGAAAAGACAAGCTACCGACTGAGAGAAGATGTCTGCAAACCAGACAGCTAACAAAGTACTAGAATCTGGAATACAGTAAAAACTCAAAAGTCAGTATTAAAAAACTGTTCAGTTAGGAAACAGCTGAAAGACAGGAACAGACCTTTCATGGAAGACGATACACTGATGGCAAATAAGGAGTGAAAAGATGCTCCACATCCCTAGCCTTTAGGGAAATGTAAATTACAACCCCAGGGGCGATCACTACACACCTACAAGAATGGGTAGGCAGAAACCATAGTGACCACACCAAATGCTGGTGAGGACGCCAAGAAACTGGATCACTCACACACTGCTGGTAAGAACGTAAAATGGTACAGCAACTCTGGAAAACATTTTGGCACTTTCTAAAAAACTAAACATCAACTTTGATGGAGGCTGACAAGTGTTGGTGGTTTTTATGACTCAGTGACCTGCTTCTCGAAAAAAAGAAAATCCAGCCCTAAGGCTATGCCATTTTCAAGTTCACCAGCCTGCCATCTTGCAAAACACTACTTAACACTAGGAAAGACTACGAGTTGCCAAGAGACTACCTATTGCCTGTGGCTAGGGTGATGAACTCGGTGAGTGAATTGAAAGGTTTAACATTACAATTACTAATGTAATAATTAGTTTTGACTCTGGGAGAGGCCTGAAGGGACTTTTATTTCCGTTTGTTTTTCAGATTCGTCTCTAGCTTTTATAGCCTTTCAGAATAACCTTTACTTTTGAAGTTCTTGCTCTGGGACTTTTGAAATGATGCTTTTTGTCCCAGAGAAGGGTTGAAGAATATTTTATTTTTTCTTCTTTGTTGTCTTGCTTAGGTAATGTTATCAGAGAAGACTTTTAACTGCATTCTTATAAGGATTCTCCAAAATGTGTGTAATTACAGTGTTGAGAAGTTATATTGCCACATAAGGGTGTTAACTAGACCCCTGGCATAGCTCTACACCATCAGTCCAGAAAATGCAACTCTTAGGAAAATGTGACTTACGAAAAGCAGCCAATCCCAGCATGGGAACCAGCAGGGCATAATTCCATTTGCTTCCATCACCCCCATCATCCCTGGTATTAGGCCGGATATTCCAATTTGGAGGGTCATTTAAGTTATTCATGAATATATACCTAAAGTAAACAATAAAACCATTAACCATGCAAAAGGAATAAAAAACATGTCACAATTTTATCATCTACGTTGCTCATAGGAATTATTTTTTTCTTCCAAAAAATGTTGTTCAGACTATGTATGTGTTACACATCACTGAACCTTATGGGATCAAAAGTAGAGGACAAGAAGACCTCAGGTAAAAGCAGCTCACAGTACTGTGGGGACAGAGACATGTCTCAGTAACTGAAATAACAAGTAGAACGAGGAAAACTGTTTAGTATAAAAATGTTTAAAATTATGGTGGTACATTTATACAAAGAAATAGGAAGGTGTCAAAACACTGGCTGCTTTAGGGAAGGTGACAGACACTGAGGGGCTGAGGGGCAGCGAGGGGAGGCTTCATCCGGACACTGGTCCTAACTCCAGCTTACAGACCTTTCTGCCTGAAGCTCCTGGTTTATCTCCATCACCAGGCGTGGGTCTCATGTTAATATGCATCTGCCACTTCACTAAGTGCCTACATTAGGTTGCGCATTTTTGCAAAATACAGTCATGAGGGCTTTCGGCCTGTTTCTATGTGACTGTGACAAATCATACAGACTGATGACAAAATAGTCAAAGGACAGTTAAAAAAAAGGAAATTCAACTCAATTTTTAAAAATCTTAATGGGTTTTTCAATAAGCACTTGTTTAACACCTAAAAACCTAAATTCAAATTGGCAATAAGGAAGTGCCAAAAAATATGGCTCAGGACTTCATGTTAAAGAGTTTGGGGTACCCATGGAATAAAAAAGTTATCTGAAAGTACTAAACTGCATGACTTTCAAAGGACATGTGGGAATTGCGGTGTCCATTCCCTCGGGCCTGTGGCCTGCGGAAACGTGTAATTCTAGTAAAAGCAACGTAGTCCTACATAAAGACGCAGGTTAGGCGCAAATATATTCTTCATGGCCTTATTTACTAATAGCAAAAATTTGGAAACAACCTAAATGTGAATAGAGTGGGAACGGTCCCTTGTAAACTTACTCAAAATAATTCAAAATGATATTGCACACAATTGCGCCCCAAAAACATCTTAATAGTAATCGAAAGTTATGTGAAGTGCGAGATGATGATCACACTACTTCTGATTATTGCAATATTATTCCCCTACCCTTCCTCCCACAAAGCATCTCAGACATCTCACAGCACAGAACGAAAAACAGAAACATCATCTGCACCGCAGGTGACATCAGGCGAGTGGGTAAAGGCACCCCAGGCCGGACCCGAACCGGACCCGGCCGGGTCCCCAACGCGCTCCACCGCGGGGGCTCGCACAGGAGCGACCAGCCCGCCCCCGGCACACAGCCCGGCCTCCAGCAGCCGCAGCGCGCCGAACCCCAACCTACCCCGGGCCGGAGCGCGGAACAAGGCACCACAGCACACCCCGGTCCGCGAGTCCTCTCTGCGCAGGCGTGGTAATCCCACACTAGCCCCCTCCCCGGGTCGCGGCGAGGTGCGCAGGCGCGATTTCTCTTCCAGCAGTGACCAGGGGCGCGGCGTGGTGCGCAGGCGCAGTGTCCTCCGGCCTCGACCCCGGGCGCGGCGAGGTGCGCAGGCGCGGCTGGGCGCGGGGGCTGGTGGGACTGCACAGCGGAGACTAGAAATGTCAGGGGTCCGGGTTGTGTCTGGGCTGCTGCGCGCCAGACGCCTGGCGCTGTCGGGGGCGGTGAGTGTGCATCGCGGGCCGGGCTGAGGCCCGCTGGGCTGGGGTGGGAGTGGGGGTGGGGGTGGCGGGGGAAGGGGGCGAGGTCTAGGCGGATGGTCCCCACTCTCCGGGGCGGAGTAGACGCCAGGACCCAGCTCCCTGGTCTCTGATCTGGACGGGCTGGGAGCCGCCTGCGAGCCGGAGCGGGAGGACCCACGGGGCCGCCGACAGAGTCAGGCTCCGTCTGGGGGGGCCACTGGACTTTCTTCGAAGCCGGGCGGGCCGCGTCCAGGTGAAGGTCACGATCCCGCAAGCCTCTTCGGGATCCCCAGGGTGCGGATGCCCCTTGGGCCAAGGTCGCCTGGCCTCCGCAGCGGGCATGTGAATGCGAAGGGGAAGCTTGCCTGCCCAAGGTCATGTCGGCGGGTAGCGGCCTGGGGATGCCCCGGGCCTCGGAATTCCAGAACGTTCGTGGAGCCGGGACCTTGGCCGCTGGCGCCGGCACGGCTGGGCGCTCTGCGTACAGCCTACGGGACCGTCCCGTCTGATCCCCTCAGCTTCTGGGTGGGGAGATGGGGCCCCGAGGCCCCGGGTGGCCGGTGGCAGGGCGGGGTTCGAGTCCGTGGGCTCAGTCCCGGCTCCGTCCTTGCCGCCCAAGGCGGGGTGAGGTGGAACGAGTGTCTAACAGCCTCACCTCGGCTTGCCTTACAACTGTTTGCAAAACGGGGCCCCCTTTCGAGAACTCGTAGGTTGTGTGTCCACACCGGGGCCTGGCAAGTAAGTTTAGGCCCTTCGTTTTGGGTTTTGTATCGTGGTGTTTGTGCACACTTTTAAAAATCAGACGAAGAATGTCAAGACGCCGACTGCAAAACCACATTTGGGAGGGGACGTCGGGTCGTTTGTTTTCCGGCGCTATCTGTGGAGGTCGAGGTCCGTGGAGGAGGTGTCTCCGCCTGCTCGGGTCTGTTAGGATGACCGGCAGAAGTATGCTTGCCTCAGCCTTCGTGCTGGGTTTGTCAAACGTACTCTTTACATCTTCAGAATTGGTCTTTTATGGTTTCTGTAAGCACACTAAATTTGGAGGATTTAGATATTGGGTTCTTTTAAATGAACCTGTTCACCCACCTACGTAGTAATTTAATTACCGCGTAAAAGTTCCAGTTGGAACCAAGGCATTAAAATTTACGTTAAATGTGAGAGGGTTTAGTCAGGCATCCCATCCTGCCAACACCAGAAAGCATTTTAAATGCTGTGAGATTCTTACTGACCACCCCATTTTGGGCTCTAAGACACAATTAGGTAGGGAGTCCACGTGAAGGTCGAGGTTAGTGGGGTATTTTTAGTTAAACAAAGGAGCAGGCTTCTGAGTGCTTCCTACTTGTTAGGTGAAATGACAGATTGGTAACTGGTGGTGATTGGAAAAGGGCTAATGTGTCTGTCCTCAACCCGGACTGGTGCCCAAGCATTCCTTGTGCAGACTAAGCCCCCCCCCCCCCCCCCCCCCCCCCCCCCCCGCAGCCTGTGGAACTCCCTTCACCCACCACCCACCCTTTGTCAAGTTATGAAAACCAAAGTTGTTCTTTATCTAGGCTGGACTACAATTCTGGCTCCAGTTTATAGCTGAAAGTGAGAGTGAGGTTCTAAGCGCTAGAGGTCAGAGTGTGTAAATCTTTGATATTGACTTGATTGGAAGTGATCTGCGTTGAAGTCAGCTTTTAGCTGCCAGCGCTTTACCTTCATTTTCTCCTTGAATCTTCATCGGTGTCCTGTGTTTAAGTAGTTGTAAACATGGTGGCAAGATAGAGAGTAAAATTGAACAAGGTAGGCCTACAAAAGATGGTCTTGGGCTTTTTAAGTCTTTTTATCTTGATGAAGATAGGTTTTCCTATGGAAATTAATTCTTCCCTCAAGCAGTATATTTATTGGAGATTAAGATTGGTGAGAACAATAGTGTCAGTTTGACAGCACAAATAGAGAAATTTATGATGCCAACTGAGAAATGTCCACAGAAAGTAGATGATGAGAGAATTTAGATAAAGTCCACAGAGACTTTTTCTTTATCTCATTTTGTACAATTCTGTGGGGTTTCCAAGTCATTTAAAAATGCTTTTAAGTTACAAAATCATCAAAACTATTTTGCCTTTTATTTCCTTTCCAACTGTCCTAATGTACTGACAGTTTGCAACTGTTCCAAAGTAGTTTAATGGAAAGGAAAAGTAAAATTGAGGACTTAAATAACTGTTGGTTAACTGCTCACTTCAGATGAATTTGTTACTGAACTCAAGAGGAACTTAAGAGGTTTGCACTTGGGATGCTCTTAAAAACCAGACATGGAACATGGCTGTGGCAATGTAGTTTTATTTACTTGCAGCAAATATAAAGGAGATGGATTCAGATTTGTATCTAAAGCTCTGTCTCTCCAAAGTTGCTGCATTTATCCATTGGTTGAGTTCTTGTCGGCTTATCCTGTTTACTGCTGCATCTGCAAAATACTGTGCTTTATTTTAATGTTTAGCAAGAAATTATGTTTAGAACTGCCAGACCTTGAGACCCTTGTCCTATCTAAGTTAATCTCTTTTCTTTGTACGTATTATTCTGAATATGTTTTAATGGTGTATCTAGAATTACATTTTTTGCTTCTTGGTGTAATAAGAGTGTCAGTCATATAGAGTTTTGTATCATGTGTGATGTTTTTCGTGGTTCACTTGAATAATTGTGGTTTGGTATTGATACCATTACCTGGATATTCATCTTAATTTGGAGTTCGAGAGATTTTTTCCCCAAGGGTCTTTAGATAGTAGGGAAAGTGCAGGATCTGGAGCTAGCAAGACAGACCCAAGTCCAAATCTCAGGTACCCTGGATAGACTCAGTTTCTCTTGGGGTTAATGAGGATTCTGTGATATAATATGTGAAATCTTTGTGTATGCTCATCTGAGCCAGGGCCCACAGCTTGCAGCCTGTGCTCAGTAACCTTGTGAACTGTATTATTATCTTGTCAGCTATATTTTAAGCATCCCTGTTTTTAAAATCTTAAATTTTTATTTTTTTAAATATATCTATCGATTACAGAGTGAGGAAGGGAGAGGGAGAGAGAGAAAGATAGAAACATCAGTGATGAGAGAGTCATTGATCAGCTGCCTTCTGTGTGCCCCCCACTGGGGATTGAGCCTGCAACCCCGACATGTGCCCTGACTGGGAATCGAACCTCCATCTCCTGGATCATAGGCCGATGCTCATCCGCTGAGCCACACCAGCCAGGCAAAGTCTTTAAATTTTTAATGAAAATAATTATACATAGTTGTAAAAAAGGAAAAGTCAATGAGTGCAGAAGGCCTTATAAATGAAAAGGAATAAGACCCCTTTTTCCCCCCCAGACTTGTTCCCCAATGGAATCAATTCCAAATTGTTTCTGGTATTGATCCTTCATATTTACCTCCGTTTCTCTAGCTCATATGCAGTTGCATTTTTATCCATTTTAGACATGGACTTTTGCTGGTAAATAAGGGTTTAGTTTACTTAAACCATCTTACTTCCCACTTTCTCAGTCCTCCCAATATAGTTATACAATCACTTTCAGATCCTCTGTTGGCTACTTTTGTAATTGTATAGATTATACTAACAATTGAGTTTCTTGTTCATGATTCATAGGTGTAGTCTATTAGATGAGGACTCCCCTCTTTGCTAGATTGATGACATCAGTATCTCTACCCTTCTTCCCTTTTACCTCCTAATTCAGTCACCTGTACTATTAGTAAAAGGTCTATGAGTGTTCCTTTTAGTTGTACCTTAGGTAGATTTCCCATTCTTCATGTTGCCCTGTTAGAAAGTGTTTTATGATTTCTCTTAAAAAAACACAGTAGATTAGTAAGTGACATAAAATTAGTTTTATCTAGAGACAGAAATTGGGTTACAATTGGACTCTCCAGACTCTACAGTTGCTCCCCGTGCCCCCATCAGATACAAAAGTTGGTGTTACTATTTTTCCACAGGGAGACAGTGTCCTTTGTTAAAGATTTTATTACAGAAGCTGCCCCATTTAAGTGTGTGTATATCTTTATTGAACATCCAAACAAGAAATAAATACTTACAGAATCTCACTGTCCTATTTTAATTTGGTATTACAAAGTGTACTGTTCTTATTGGTACTATTACCTATACTTATATTGTACTCTATACAGTTTTCAAGAATGTTTGTATTAAAAGTCTTTCGATGACTTCTTTGTTAAAATATGATTTTGCCATTTAAAAAATTAAATTGAAGCAGACGAATATTTGTTGTTTTTAGTTCTTTTTCATTCATTTTCTGAAAGAAAAAACTGAATTGCCTCATGTCAATAAGAACAAATGTACTTAAAAATAAATTGGAGAATTTAAGAATATTTCCCTTATCAGTTCAGCTTTAAAAATCCAAGAAACTACTTTGTAATTGGAGTTATTAAAATAAACTCAAATATTTGTGCCAGTCATCATTCAGTCTTAGAGTTAGAGGGTGCTTTAAAGGTAGGAGCCACCTCTGAGTTTTCCTCACAGGTGGTCAAGTCATCCAGCCCTTTCTGGAGTCCTTTCATCTTACAGCGAAGTCCATTTAGTTTACAACAGCTCAGTGAGAGTTCATTTTGTATCTTGCCAAATTCTCTTCCCTGTAATCTCCACTTTTTGGCCTACAGAATAATTTTTTTAACCCACAGAGTAAATAACATCTTCCAAATTGCAGAATACTTGAAGGCATCTCTCATATCCCCTTTTGTCATTGTTGTATGTGCTTATTTCCTAAACCTGTTCTTTATGGTATTTCTAAGGCTTATTGTTTTATCAATAGTCTACTAAAATGCAGTCAGCAGAATGGAAAATCATATCCCCTAAGTTGCTCACCATTCTTAGTATGTGAAGAATATCGCCCCATGCTGGGCTGTGATTTCATTAATACATAATTCTTGGGTAAATGTTTATAGGATAGGACCTTTAAGCCGAGTCTTAGAGAATTGTAGAGGTTCCCTAGGGAAAGGCCAGGGACAAGTGTCCAGGCAGAGGGAATGGCACTGTGGTGTAGACAGGTGAGAAGGTGGTATGGCTGAAGCCTAGTGAAGATGTGGAGGATGGCGAAGCAGGACTGTTAGCATCTCGGCCTGGAATCCTCGTGTACAGTGAAGGGATAACATCACTGGTGCCTAAGTGTCACAACAAGCAGTAGAGCCTGCCCTAGAGCATTGATCTCCTGCTACAATGTCTCGTACCTTCCCAGTGAATCACAAAACCTCACAGATGGGTGTAGCTCCAGTGTGAAGAGGTTATGATGGATTCAGTAAAAGTGCTTCCTTATTTGCAAAACTACCACTCATACAATGTAGATGTCTTTCCCTTATCCATTTAAGTAACATAAATTAAGAAATTAATGTGAAAGTATACCTTTTTTATTTCCTATCTGAGTTGGTAAGTATCTTGTTTGGATCCCAGCTTTATCTAGAAGGGCTTTTCCTAGAGTGCCAAGTCCCCTTTGGGCTTGTCTGGATCCTTAGCCCCTGCTCTGTCCTTCAGAGTTCAGTACAGGCAGGCTTCCAGGTAAAGTTTCTGGGTAAAGCAGGGAGCACCTGAATACATAAATAGGTTGGCAACTTAGTAGAGGAAATTTTAATTACAAGTCCCCTGTTTCTTCAAGACACTTAGTGCTCTCCATCTCTCTCATCAGCGGCCGGCAGCATTGCAGACAGGATCCCGTGGTTTTCACTTCACTGTTGATGGGAATAAGAGGTCATCTGCTAAAGTTTCAGATTCAGTAAGTTCATGGCTTTTTGTTCCATTATAAATTATTTTCTTGGCTTATAGCGGTAATGATCTATACCAATTTTTAATATTTTTGAGTAATACCCAGGTTTTATTTAAAGGAAAAAATTCTCATTCCATTGCATGCCCAGATTATTGTTTAGTGTAGAGCTGGCATGAGTAGAGCTGTTCCCTTTCACTGAAGTGCCTGCCACATCTCAGAACTATGAGTTGTTGATATCCAGCCTCACGCATGGTGGAGGCTCTCTGGGCACTTGCTCTTTGTGTTTCTTCTTTCATTCCCTTTAAGCTTTCACTGTAGCTACAGTCTCAGTATTTGACATAGTTGAATGGGTGGCTGACAGGTGAAATTTTCTTTTCCAGATTTCTACGCAATACCCAGTAGTGGATCATGAATTTGACGCAGTGGTGGTTGGCGCTGGAGGGGCAGGCTTGCGAGCTGCATTTGGCCTTTCTGAGGCAGGGTTTAACACAGCCTGTGTTACAAAGCTCTTTCCCACCAGATCCCACACTGTGGCAGCCCAGGTAAGAGAAAGGGGCTCTCAGTGCTTTTGGCACCTGCAAGGCACTGTGCAATCTAGCCTCTGCCAGAACAACCTCCTGCCACAGTCCGCCTTCCCACCATGCTCTTTCACCCACTCTGCTCACTCCCTTAGGGATCTCCCTTAGGGATCACTCATTGCCTGGAGCCTTGTTGTCACCTCAGTTTCTGCTCTACTGACATTTGGGTCTTCTCTGACCACTCCACCCAGCCCCCTCCCCTCTTCTTGGTTAAACTTTCTTTATTGCACTTGCCAGTCTGAAATGAGCTTGTCTCTGGGCTTGTTTACTGTCTGCTCTGGATCTCGTGGTTCCTGCCGCATCCTCATTAGGGGTGGTGGTGATGGGCTTTGACACTGGCATGAGTGTGCAGGACAGTGAAATGGTGGCTCTGAACTGAGGGGGAGGACAAAAGTAAGGGGAGATTACCTGGTGGTTTCATAGTTTTGTTCTCTCGTCCTTGGCACACTAGGTGTGTCCGCTTGCACACAGGCAGTATTCCAAAGTCCTATTTGTCCTTTCTAATAGAGACAGCAGAGCGTGTGGTGCCTTTCCAGGGACCATAACAGCCTCCCTAATCTGGAGCAACCTGTAGTCAGTGTCCAGCAGCATTCTTCAGACACTTAGCTGTCCAGATACTTTGTTCTGAGCTGTGTTTTGTAAACTAAAGAATAAATAATACATACCTTTGGAGAATTTGTTGTCTAAAAGGAAAAATACAAACAGATAATTCTAAATAATGTTGTAAAATAAAAGTGTTCAGGTAGTGCAGTATTAATAAGATAAAAAGAATAAGGAAAGGGTAGCCTAACTTGAATGTTGGTTCTCAAAAAAAGAGGTTTAATTGGAAGGATGAGACAGGTCAGGTCCTGGGAAAGTCTGGAGAGTACTTCTAAGGAATGCCCAGAAGACCAGGCATCTATGTCTCTGATTCTTACTAAAAGCAGCAATAAGATAAATAGCATTTATGCATGCACCGCGCCAAGTAGTTTTATATTTTAAACCAGCTTTCTATATTGTGCTACTATTCTATACCATTCTATCAGGGTTGCATTTGGGTTTACAGGTTGAGGGGTTAGAGAAGGGAAGAAGGAAGTAACAGGTTCCTCACTGTCTGCCAGGAACTCATTTTTGTCCTAACACATAACTTGGGAAACTGAGGCACGGTGGCACTAAGTGGGGAAGGAATTCCAATGTGGGTGTGCTTGATTCAAAAGTTGTGATTGAAGAACAATTGGAAAAAAAATGTAAGTTATAAAATGTGCCTTTACTTATGGAAAAAAGATTACCTGAAGAAGAGGAATCTGATTTTAAGCTGTGGGGGAAAAGGGCGAGCCTTAACATTTGTCCCTGTGCTGCATTTTCTGTGCCTCTGAAGGGGCAGAGACAGTGGGGATAAGGCAGGGATGGGGTGACTGTGCCCAGCAAAAGGAAGTGGGGGTATGGGGAGTGTGACTCTGAGTTTGGAGTTTATTACTTGGCAGTAAGTACTTCTTGTTTTTAACATATACCCATAAAATATCATTAGAAACATTTTGTCATAAAATTATCCAGATTTTTTGAATACCTTTTATGTGCCAGTTTTGGTAAGAAGCATTGCACATGTAACCTCTTGCTTAGTTCTCCAGACAACTCTTCAAGGAGTTTAACTTCATGTCTCCTTCACAGATAGAGAGACTAAGGCTGAGGGATGCAGTAACTTGGCCCACATCATTAGCTTGTTAAGGGGAGGAGGTGTGATTTGGAATCTGTCATGCAGTGCTGCCTCTCTCTGCTAAGGAAGGTCCTAGAACTGGTCTGTAGTCAGATCCCTCACAGATAGTTACCTCACAAGTACTTGGGGCTCCCTCCAAATCCAGTTCCCAAGGAAGGGCCCTGGAGAGATGAGCCTGAAAGATGCTGTGGGGCTCCCATTTGTAGCTCCTAAGGTTGCTTTGTGTTTTCAGGGAGGAATCAATGCTGCTCTGGGGAACATGGAGGAGGACAACTGGAGGTGGCACTTCTATGACACCGTGAAGGGCTCTGACTGGCTGGGGGACCAGGACGCCATCCACTACATGACAGAGCAGGCCCCCGCCTCTGTGGTTGAGGTAAGGTCCTCACAGTCTGTTTCTAGTGGGATTGAGGCAGGTGTGGTCAGCTGAAAAGGATGGTGACAAGTCAGTGTAACAAGGGAAATCTTTTCTGCTATTAACCATTCAATTCATTAAAGGAAATTTTTCTCTTTTCAGAAATGTTGACGTTTTCATAGAATGTATTCATGTTGGGTTTGCAGATTTAGGCTGAAGTTGCTCACAGTAAGTTAGCCATGAGTGTCTTGATTCCTTTGAAGTACTAGGTGTTTGTTTTTGTTTCACAGCTAGAGAATTACGGCATGCCATTTAGCAGAACTGAGGATGGGAAGATCTACCAGCGGGCCTTTGGCGGACAGAGCCTCAAGTTTGGGAAAGGCGGGCAGGCCCATCGGTGCTGCTGTGTGGCTGACCGCACTGGCCACTCACTGCTGCACACGTTGTATGGAAGGGTGAGGCTGGCCTGGGTGCCTAGGGTGATGGGACATGGTCCATTCTGGCCAAGCAGATGAACCGGAGACAGGCCACCCTGGAGATGCGTCAGAGTGTCAGAATGTCAGCCTAAGGAGTGTCTTAAACAACAGAATACCTTGGTAGGCCTTGTATAGAAATTGTTGATTGGAAAGTATTTATTTTAGAAAACTAAATTGGTAATCATTACATACCAGGTTTGAATTTGTAATCCTGTCACACTGAAAGTATAAGAGCAGAGCACATATTTTAAGGCCCTTTCACCACCCTTGAGTTCATGAGCTGATTGATTTAATACTTACTGTTAAAACTGGACTAAGAATTGAGGGCTAGTAGTCACTGGATAATCAGGGCCAACTTTCGCATAGCCAGATAATCAATATTCTGAATGATATTGATTCAGAATAATCAGTATTCTGAACTCTTGTTTACAAATGGGACAGGCCATTGATTTGCAAGTGTTAGAATACCAGTGCTTTCTCTGACTAATATGTAACAGGACTTGCTCATCCCGTGGAATTGTGTGTCATCTGGGAAGCTGACAGTTTCATGAAAGACCCTTCCGTTTGCCGAGGGGACTGTCAGATCCAGGGTTTGGGCCATCGTTGTCCAGTATTGAACCTTCTGCTGCCATAGGAATACGCTTATCTGGGCTGTCCAATCTAGCAACTTCCAGCCACATGTGACCGTCACAAATATGGCTGGTGTGCTGAGGGACTGAATGTTTTGTTTTATTTAGACTAAGTGGTGGTATTTGGCTAGCAGCTGCCTTATAGTATAGCCCAGCCTAAGCCCAGACCCTATGGTCTGTGGGTCCCTAACTCTGGTGTCAAGCTATGTGCGGTACCAGAGAGCCTGGAATGCCTATTAGGATGTGGAGAAATAAGGGATGTGTTAGCACATTACCAGTCTCTCCTGGAGTCAGTTTCCTCCTGGCATGCATTGACATATGTGCAACTTTTTATGTTTTGTTTATACAGCCTGGAGTAGAGCCCCTTTTGTGCTGTTTCACGATAGTATCAGCACTGTGTTGGTGTGAGTTGGCGTCTGTGACTTGTTTCCAGCCTGGTACTCTCCTAGGGTTTACCTGATGCATTTATTCATTTGTTATACATCAAGGTTTTTAACCTGTTCATATGAACAGCATTGCCTTAAATGTTGGTTTAACACCCTAAATGTGGGCTTTTTTTTTTTTTTTTTAGTCTTTGCGATATGATACCAGCTATTTTGTAGAGTATTTTGCTTTGGATCTCCTCATGGAAAATGGGGAGTGTCGTGGTGTTATCGCACTGTGCATAGAAGACGGGACCATCCATCGCATAAGAGCAAAGAACACTGTTATAGCTACTGGGTAGGAATCTAATTTTAATTGTATTTCATTTCTCTACGGGGAGGTTGAGTTTCAGGCTTTCTTTATCCTAATAGAAGTAGAGGCATTTTGGACATGTGGTTCAGACATAGGTCATCACTTAGCCTGTGAGGATAATCACTTTTGCCAGCCTCAATTTCTCTTCTCTCACAGGGCAATAACAACACCTGCCTGTGAAGTGGGCGAGAAAGTGTCCTATCATCAGTTCACAGGGCAGACTTGAAGAAACTGAGGCCTAGAGAATCACATGACACTTTCTGGAATAGTGTCTCTTTTGCTTTAATGGATACTGTTTTATACTGATTTCTCAGGTAGATAAGTGCTGTTTGTTCATATGATGTAAATTCCATTTTATACCATCAGTCTGTTATTTTAAACCTTTAAAAAGGTGAATCTATAAACATTTAAAAATTTTATTATAAAAGTGAGATATCCTTATCATATGAGAAATCGCTCAAACAGCACAAAAGTACCAAAGTACAAATGAGAGTACTTTCTCTTTCCCAGGCTCCCCTCCCAGTTGCCCAGGGTAGTGTATGCAGAGGGCACCTGTGGTGGTCTACATGGGCTGCTGTCCACTCAGTGCCATTAGAAAGGAGATTCTGATCTGGTGCTGTGTGTAGTTACCACTCTCACTGTGCTGGCTTGTCTTTTCCAGAGGCTATGGGCGTACCTACTTCAGCTGCACGTCTGCCCACACCAGCACCGGAGATGGCACTGCAATGATCACCAGGGCAGGCCTTCCCTGCCAGGACTTGGAGTTTGTTCAGTTCCACCCCACAGGTAGGATGGGACTACCTTCATGGAACTGAAGCTATTTGTGTCTTTTAAGCACTTAGTACCTGTGGAATGCTCTTCTGCAGTTCCTATACAGACTTACCACTTTCTTATCTCCAAGGTCCTAACTTGTCATTTCCTCAGGAGACTTTCCCTGCTTCCCTGCAAGGTAGTGGAGGCCCTTTTTTAACTACACCTTGCTCAGGTGTACTTATCCCCTTTGTAAAGCAGTGATTGTTCATTGTCCCTTTTCCCACTGGGTTGTCAGCTCCAGGAGGCAGCGACAGGTCTGTCTCATTTACTGCTGTGCTCTCAGTGCCTGGCACCTACCTGGTAGGACCTCAGTCAGTATTTACTAAGTCAGTATCCTGAAAGTGAGGTGGAATACATGTGACCAGAAAAGTGGCATAGGCAGATTTCAGTTTGTAGGGAGAACATTGGGCTGCCACAGTAACAGTGACGTCAGTATAAAGCTCTGACCTGCAGGGCTCCGTGAGGTGCTAATGAGGGAGGGTGCCTGTCATGGTGGAGATGCACTCATCTTCGGTCGTCAGACAGTACAAGTGTGGGATTCGAAAGGAGGGCGGTCTAGGCTGGGGTTGCAGATTTGAGAGAGTTGCAGGGATGTTATCCATAAATGAATCTGAGAATCTGTCTCTTAGGAGATGAATCTCATCCTGACCTTTCTTTGTGGGTTGCTTTTCTGACCTGTCAATAGATGAGACTTCACACATGGTGGCAGTGGCCCCCATGCTAAGAGCTAGACCTGTGTTTTCTCTTTGCTCTGTCCGTATGTTCTTTCTGATCCCTGCCAGGGATGAAGAATAAAAAATGTAATAGGTAGTTTTATAATTACTAATTTTAACCAGACTTCTTAATTCCTTCTATGATTTATTTAGAGCTCTGTTCTCATGCTTCCTTAAAGCAAAACCAGAGATATTTAACATATACTTAGTTGTGTTGAAGGGTTAAAATGCAGTTAAAGTCAGATTACTTGGCAAGGCTGTAGCATTGTCCACTGCAGCTGTCCTTCCTCCTCACTGCAGTTTTATCAGTACCTTTTATTATCAAAACTTTCTATTTACTATTTCTTAACTTTTCTTCTGTCTTGTTGACTTTAATGTCCTTTGCATACCCTTTGCCCTCCCCTCCCCAATGTCTTTTAGAAAATACTTGCATAGGCGTAGCATTTTCAGGTTATAAATATTTAATTAATTGGGTTCTTTGCAGGCATATATGGTGCTGGTTGTCTCATCACAGAAGGGTGCCGCGGAGAGGGAGGCATTCTCATTAACAGTCAAGGCGAGAGGTTCATGGAGCGATATGCCCCGGTAGCAAAGGACCTAGCCTCCAGAGACGTCGTGTCCCGATCCATGACTCTGGAAATCCGTGAAGGAAGGTCTGTGTGATCTCCAAAGGTGCCTGAGTGCATATGCATGCTCACAGAGCCTCCTTTCTCTTTGGTGACTGTTGTTTACGTCTGCATTTTAAACATGGGCTGGTATGGCTTCTGTGTGAGTTGCAGTACCCACTCCCACTTCTGAATTGGCAGATGGGCTTTTGCCTCTGCTACTTCTGACTGTTGCCTGTTAGTGTATGTCTATATAGAGAGTTACATTTTAAGAAGTTTAGCCAGTTTTGTGGTTTGTTTGTTTTTAAATCTTCACCTGAGGATGATTTTTTTTAGAGGGAGAGAGAAACATTGATTGGTTGTCTGCCATACATGCCCCAACGGGGGAATCGAACCTGAAACCTTTTTGGTGTATGGGACAATACTCCAACCAGCTGAGCCACCTGACCAGGGCTAGAAGTGTAGCTAGTTCAGGGTAAATCTTTCTGAAATCTGTGGAACATTTTTTGTATGTGAGTGTGATAGTGACAGTGTCGGCGAAGTGGAACATGCCCAACCTGCAAGTAGTGTGGAAGCCTTTGGTGGTGTGTTGCATGTTTTTTTGTGTGTTTTTTTAATGTATTTGTTTGTTTATTTCAGAGAGAGGAAGGGGGAGGGAGAGAGAAATAGAAAAATCAATGATGAGAGAGAGTCATTGATTGGCTGCCTCCTGCATGCTCCCTACTGGGGATCGAGCCCACAACACCGGCATGTGCCCTGACTGGGAATTGAAGCGTTACCTCCTTGTTCATGTGTCGATGCTCAATCACTGAGCCACGCCAGCCGGGCTTGTATTGTGTTTTAACTCATGTTTTAGGACCTTCAAGGTATGTGGGCTATTTGCATCTTTAGGCCCTTCAGTGCCTGACACTTTATTGTGGTGATATGTCAAATATTTGCTGGTATGGCTGTTGGAGGTTTTACATTTTTATATAAAAAAATGAGAAGTCAAATGATTCTTTGGGGTATTTGGCATAAAAGGACTTTCTAATGCATTTACCAAAGAAAGCATAGCAAACTGTGAGCCCAGTGAGGCCATGATGGCTGTCTGTGTTACTAGAGTCTACCCTGGCACATAGTAGTTGCTTAGAAAAGGAGAGATGGGTAGGTTTTATTCAGTATCAAAAAGTGAGGAGTCTCATGTGCTTCAATGATTTTGTAACCTCATGTTTTCTATAATCACCGTTCTTTGCCTTATGTTATCCTGCCCTTTTTTACCAGAGGCTGTGGCCCTGAGAAAGATCACGTCTACCTGCAGTTGCACCACCTGCCCCCGGAGCAGCTGGCCATGCGCCTGCCTGGCATTTCAGAGACGGCCATGATCTTTGCGGGTGTGGACGTCACCAAGGAGCCGATCCCTGTTCTTCCCACTGTGCATTATAACATGGGTGGCATTCCCACTAACTACAAGGGACAGGTGACTACACAGCAGAAAAGAGAATGGGGACAGTGGGCCCACCTCACAGTTGTCCCTTTAGATCTTAGAGGAAAAGGCAGATGTTTTCCTCAAAAAAGTACCTTTTGTTTGATAGGTTGCACTTACTTTAAATTGCTATAGCTGGAGGGCAGAGGAAGTCCTTAGTTATATTCCAGTTTTTGCATTCACTCCTTAATAACAATCAATCCTTAATAATTTATTAATCCCTTCTTAGTAAATAGTTATAGACATCATTTGCAGATTTTTCCTGTACATTCTCATGTTATTTCTCCAGGTATCAGGAGGTAGTGATCTTGTCAATTGTGTGTTCTAGACAATTAATATATTTGGGTGGTTCGCAGTTCACAAAGAGCTTTTCAATCAGTTACTTTTAGTCCCTCCTGAGGTGAGCTGGGTAGGAATTGTATTCTTACTTCACAGACGAGTAATAAGTTGGAAGAATCTGAATGACAATTCAAGTCTTCTACCTCATAGTTTAATGCTCCTGAGCTCTGCCGTGCTCCCTCCATCTCAAGTCAGAAGCGGAGGGGGGAAATAAAGAGGGTCAAGTCTGGTTGGGTGAGGTTTCTGATGAGAATTAGCCATGGGATTGACATCACAGGTGCTGCCATTTGGATTCCTTTGACCTTGGCATAGGGTAACCAAGTATCCAGAGGTAGAGGGAGGAGACTGGGCGCATAGGTCCAGAGGGTTCCCTGCAGACAAGAGAAGATCATGTCCTTGCTCTGACTTATGTCATGGCTGCCCCTTGTAGGGAAGGGTCTGTGCAGACTGCTCTTACGTTTCTGTTCCTCTTTCCCAAAGGTACTGAGGCATGTGAATGGCCGGGACCAGGTCGTGCCTGGCCTGTACGCCTGTGGGGAGGCTGCCTGTGCCTCCGTGCATGGTGCCAACCGTCTTGGGGCAAACTCACTCTTGGACTTGGTTGTCTTTGGCCGGGCATGTGCCCTGAGTATCGCAGAGTCCTGCAGACCTGGTATGTTTTCTTCAAGTAGCTAGCCAGGGTCCTTCAGGGGGCAAAGGTTACAAAGTCAAGGTCTGTAATTGGAGATTTGTTTAGTGATCATGTAGTGGTGGTCTGGTTTTCTCCCTATAGGTGAGGAAACAAATTCAGAGGTTTACATGGTGGCAGACTTAATATTGGACACAGCGTGAGTGGGGTCTTTTTAAATTTAATTCAATTCAATTCAATTATTTTATTTTAACTTAATTTTTTATTTTTAAATTTTATTTAATTTTATATTTAATTTTATTATTTATTTTATTATTTATTTTATTATTTTATTTTATTTTATTAAGTTCTCACCTGAGGATTTTTTTTTCATTGCTTTTCAGAGAGAGTAGAAAGGGGAGAAGGAGTGAGAGAGAGAGAAATATCGACATGAGAGAGAGAGAGACATCAATCGATTGGTTGCCTCTAGCAACCGATACATTTAAAAATGTCATCCCAAAAACTTAAAAACCCTCAAAATGTTTATCTGTTTACAAAGTCGAGAACAGCAAACCTTGAGGGGTAGGTATGTGGGTACAAGGGTCAGGGTCAGCAGGAGACATAAACACAGCTGGCCAGGCCTGTGGAGGGAAATAGGGTTGGCAGATTCGCCAAGAACCACTGTTCTGAAGGATGCCATTTTTCCTCTTAATAGAGTAATGGTGCAAGGCTTGTTTGCATAAATCTAAGTTTTAAACTTAAAAGATGGTTTCTCTTTTGTTATTCACAAATTACTTATTGGACACCTACTCTGCCAGACATTTTGTCTTTAGGTTTACTCTTTGAACCCAAGTCAACAGATGGTTCCTCGAGTATAGGGTGGTTCAGGTAGAATTACAGGTGTGTTTTTTTGAAGTGCCTGAAAAGTTATAATACACACTTGGTGTGATTAAATTCATTTGGTTTTTCTCAATGTTTTTCAGAAGTTAAATTATAGCCTTTTTTTTTTATAGGTGATAAAGTTCCACCTATTAAAGCAAATGCTGGGGAAGAATCCGTCATGAATCTTGACAAATTGAGATTTGCTGATGGAAGCATAAGAACATCGGAACTACGACTCAACATGCAGAAGGTAAGAACCTGTACACACACTGCAGTGAGCAGACCAGCTACATCAGATAGCCCTGCACTGGGGTTTGAGGTAAACAGCAGAAGGACAGATTTCTTCCTGTGTCAAGTAGGAGTACAAAAGAAATCAAATAAGATAAAAGTGCATGTCTTTCCACATAGAAGGCTGGGGGTAGCAGCCAAGGGCAGCAAGAGCAACTCCGCAGCATCAGTGACTCAGCCTTCTCTCATATGCTCCAGGATGCTTGTATGTGGGCTTCCTTCCTCACACCATCTCTAGCCATCCTGTATATGTCACAGCCTGAAAGAGGAGGGAAAGTGAAAAGTCTGAGCTCAGTTCCCAGCTGGAAGCTTACTTTTAGCAGGCTTCTTTGAAGCCCAGCACGTTTCATTGCTGAGAAAGTAGTCTCATTATCACACCTAGCTTCCAGCAACTCTGGGAAGTATCTTTATATTGGGCCATTGATGCATTTAAATAAAATCAGGAAGAGAGGAGCATGGATCATGGGTGGAAACTGTAATCTGTGCATTGGTTACTGTCAGAGTATTTATGTTCTAGGTCAGCATGTCTGGTGGAACATTCTGTGAGGGTGGAAATGTTCTGTATCTTTGACCTTATGTGACTGTGGAGCATGTGAAATGTAGCTAGTCTAAGGAACTGAATTTTAACTTTATTTCAGTTTTAATGTAAATAGATACATGCGGTTAGTGGCTACTATATTGGATAACACAGGTTTAGATCAATAAAAATAATATGTAAAACAGCTAGAAATCACTCAGATTCTTAGTACAGGGCTTCTTGGTGCATGAATGAGATCTCTGTCCACTTAAAAGTATTTGCAAGAATTTCTGTGTGGAGACATTTTCTGAAAAGAATCCCCTTGCTTTAGTCATATTCTGAAAGGAGTCCAGTGGCACATCCACACAGATAGCACCAAAAGAAAAAAAGTTTCATATGGCCATGTCTTCAGGTGAGACTGGACTTCAGGGAGGCTTCCTGGACTGGTAAGGAAAATAGCATGAGTGAAGGAACAGAAGTATGTTTATGGAAAACCAGTTGAGTGATGTTCTGCAGGACTTTTGTAGGGTGCTGATTTCAAGGGTAGGGGTTCAGCTAGGACAGATGTGACCATTGTGTTATTTGGGTAATAGAAATGGCAAATCCATGAGAGACTTTGAAGCACTGGAGGCCTCCCACCAAAAAAGGCATGTACTGGTATCTACCATGTGCCAGGCAGTGTTCTAGATGTTAGAGTCAGCATTGAACAAAACACAAAAATTGCTGCCCTGGTGGAATTTACATTTGAGTGATGGAGAGGGAGTAATTTTTTTGCTGATTCCAGCATATACAGTAAGAAACAAAAGAAATTAGGTAAGTATTGAAAAGAAATAGATAAGTCTGGCCGGTGTGTCCCAATGGTTGAGCACAGACCCATGAACCTGGAGATCATGGTTCAGTTCCCAGTCAGGGCACATGCCAGGGTTGTGGGCTCAATCCCCAGTAGGAGGCGTTGTAGGACACAGTCAGTTTATAATTCTCATCATTGATGTTTCTTTCTATCTCTCCCTTCCTCTCTCTGAAATCAATAAAAACATTTAAAAATAAAAATAAAAAAGAAATAGATAAAATTATCATTACTTACAGATATGATTACCTAAGAATTCCAAGAGAATAAACTGAAAAGCTAATAAAAACAATGCAAGAATGAAGTAAGGTGTCTGGATAAAAGATTCATATACAAAAATTAGTAACTTTCCAAGATGCCAGCAAAAATCTATTCAAAAGTTAGTATCTCATTTGCACTACAGCCAAAAATGTTTAAAATGCCTTGAATAAACCTAACATTTTTACCGAATGTAAAAAGGGTATGAAAAACTAGGATTATTGAGAATATGAATGTATTAACTAATATTTACTAGATTCTAAGAATTTTTTTCCATTTGCTCTTCCTGAAAAACCATGACATTGATGGTGTGCATTATAATCTTACAGTGATACGTCATTCTAAGGAAGTAGGTGAGATGCCTATTAAATAGAATTAAATTATAAAGCTACATTAGTTTGTTATTGGTAGAGCGAGAGACATCTAGGTCAGTAGGACAAAATCAATTCCAGAAATAGGCCTCTCAGTACATGCTGGGATTTAGCATATGATAAAGGGGTTTTTCAAGAATGATGAAAAGTCATTTAGTAAATGATGGGAAACAGGTAGATTCTGCTTCTCATGTCTAACTTTCAAGTTTATTTCATATCCCATTTCTTAGGACTATAAGCAGTAAAACTCTAAAGTACTTAATATATGAGGATCTTCTACTGAATAACCAGCAGAGTGAGCAGTGAGGGTTTCCAGGCCTCCTCACGACCTCCCAGCTCAGCACCCACTGCTCACCACCTCATTATCTCAGCACTTCTTAGTTTGTGTCACCAACAGGGTGTCTGCTGGCTCTTGTAAAACTTAACATCAAGCCTTGTGAGTAGGGCGAGGAGGTGTCCTGTAGCCCTCATGTAGCTGTTGTCTCCTCAGTTATTCGAGCATGGAGAGCTTACACCCTTTCCACCACCATTTATTAAAAGCTTTAATCAAAACTTTATTTTAACATCCATTAATGATAAAAATGCTCAATAAAGTGGGTATAGAAAGAACATACCTCAACATAGTAAAGGCCATAAACGACAAGCCCATTGTTTATATTATACTCAACGGTGAAAGGCTGAAAACTTTTCCTCTAAGACCATGAACAAGACAAGGATGCCTACTCTCACCAGTTTTATTCAGCATAGTATTGGCAGTCCTAGCCAGAGCATTAAGTCAAGAAAAAGAACTAAAATGCATCTAAGTTAGAAAAGATTAAGTAAAGCTGTCACTATTTGCAGACGACATGAGAACCGTATGTAGAGAACCCTACAGAGTCCACCAAAAAACTGCTAGAACCAAGAAATGAATTCACTCAAGTTGTAGGATACAAAATCAACACACAAAATCTGTTGCATTTCTATATACTGATAACGAGCTTTCAGAAAGAGAAATTAAGAAAACAATCCAATTTACATCAAAAAGAACAAACTACATAGGAGTAAATGTAACCAAGATTTGAAAAACCTGTAAACTGAAAACTATATTTATGAAAGGAATTGAAGAAGGCAAATAGATTCTGTGCTCATGGATAGTAAGAATTAATATTGTTAAGATGCCCATACTACCCGAAGTAACCTACAGATTCAGTGCAATCCCTATCAAAATTCCAATGGCATTTTTTACTTAAAACAAATAACCCTAAAATTTGTGTGGAACCACAAAAGATCCCAAATAGCCACAGTAATAGTGAGAAGGAAGAACAAAGCTGGAGGCATCACACTCTGATTTCAAACTGTATTACAAAGCTGTAGTAATCAAAGCAGTATGTATGGTATTGGAATAAAAACAGATGTATAGATCAGTGGAACAGAATAGAGAAATCAGAAATCCGTGTATATATGGTTAATGAATTTATTGCTAAAGAGCCAAGAATATACAATTGGGAAAGGACAGTCTCTTCAATAAATGGTGTTGGGAAAATTGGACAGCCACAAGCAGAAGAATGAAACTGGATCACTGTCTTACACTGTACCCAAAAATTAACTCAAAATGAATTAAAGACTTAAAACCATAAAGCTCCTAGAAGAAAACAGGAGTGAGCTCCTTGACATCAATCTTGGTGATGATTTTTGCAGAAGCAAACGCAGCTAGAGGGTAAATAAACAAGTAGGACTACATCAAACTAAGAAGATTCTGCACAGGAAAGGAAACCATCAACAAAATGAAAAGGCAACCTATGGGATGGAAGAAAATATTTGCAAATCATGTATCTAATAAGGGACTAATACATGAAATATATAAAGAACTCATAGAACTTAATAGCAAAAAAATAAAAATCTGATTTAAAAGTGGGCAGAGGATCTTAATAAACATTTTTGCAAAGAAGACATACAAATGGCCAACAGGTACATGAAAAGATACTCAACATTATTCATCAGGGAAATGCATATCAAAACTACAATATGATATCACCTCACCTGTCAGAAGGGCTGTCATCAAAAAGATTAGAAATAAGTGTTGGTGAGGATGTGGAGAAAGGGAACCCATGTACACTGTTGGTGGGAATGTAAATTGGTGTAGCCACTATAAAAAAAGCATGGAGGTTCCTCAAAAAATCAAAATGGAACTACTATTGATTCAGCAATTCCACTTCTAGGTATTTATCCAAAGAAAAACATTAATTCAAAAAGATACATGCTTCCTTGTGTCCATTGCGAAAGCATTTACAGTTGCCAAATCATGGAAACATTGACAGATGAATGTTTAAAGATGTGGCACATATGTACAGTGGAATGTTATTCAGCCATAAAAAAGAAGGAAGTCTTGCCATGTGGAACAAAATAGGTGAACCTGGAGGGTGTTATGCTAAGTGAAGTAAGTCAGAGAAAGACAATTACCATATACTCTCATATGTGGAACCTTAAAACACACATAACCAAGCTCTTAGGTACAGAGAACAGATTGGTGGTTGCCAGAGGTGAGGAGTTACAAAATGAGTGAAAGGGGCCAAAAAATACAAATTTCCAGTTTAAAATAAGTCCTGGGGGTGTAATGTACAGCATGGTGACTATAGTTAATATTGTAATGCATGTTTGAAAGTTGCTAAGAGTATCTCACAAAGCTTCATTTTAAAATTCAATGTAATAAAAGTCTGAATTTCCTAGTTTTTCTATTTAATTTACGTAAATATTTTAGAGAAAATGAAATGCACAAGAGGAAAATCTGAACATTTAGGAGTTTTTGACATGGCTTCCTATGGATAAAAGTTTCCCAATGGTATTTTGTTTTATAGTCAATGCAAAATCATGCTGCAGTGTTCCGTGTGGGCAGCGTCTTACAGGAGGGCTGTGAGAAAATCAGCCAGCTCTACGGAGACCTAAAGCATCTGAAGACGTTTGACAGAGGTGAGCAGTTCCCTGGCCCCTGCACATAGTTGGGGTGCAGGATATCCCATTTAGCAATGACAGCCCCACCCTGTTTGTTTCTCACGGGTACCTTGTGTGTCCCCAGGAATGGTCTGGAACACAGACCTGGTGGAGACCTTGGAGCTGCAGAACCTGATGCTCTGTGCCCTTCAGACCATTTATGGAGCAGAGGCCCGGAAGGAGTCACGTGGTGCTCATGCCCGGGAAGATTATAAGGTGCGCTTTCATGACACACTCGGGTTCACCATGTTTCTTCCCCATGGGCATTCCTAATTGACCTTGCAATTTCTCTACATTTTACTCCCATTTTGAGTAAAATGAGAGAAGTAAATTGAAAAACATGCTTTTCTTTGCTCCTATTAACTTTTATACCTGTGTTCTCATGGTATTCCTACCACAGGACTTTTTTCTGGCTTTGAATCAGTATCTCCTGCTGCCAACAGTGGCATCTCTAAGCAGAATGCACTTTTCCTCACTAGGGCAAAGGTTAGCTTGCAGCTCAAGTACTGTTGCCAGAAAACGCTACTTTAGTGATTTAAAATGATGAGTAAATCATCGTTTTTGTGCCTGTGATTATGAGTCCTTGTCTTGGGGTCGCAATATTTTTAAAGGAGCTGCTTTTTATACAGAGCACACTTGTCATATTCTGCCAGAAAAGAACACTCAGTTTATGAGAAAAAAACAATTCGTGGACAGAGGACCTTGGGGCAAATGCCAGTTAAGGGTGAACGACATCAGCAATCTGAGCCACCTCCCCCCAGACAGGCACACAGACTCTTGTCTAGGACAATGTTTGGGTTGCTGACAGCCTTACCTGTCCACCAAACAGGGTGAGTTGGGGATTGGCTAAGGAAGAGGATCTTGATTTACTGTGAAATTTTATTGATTTTCCACTGATTGGGGCTGGATTAGATTTGCTGTTTACTTGGTGTGAAGGAAGAGATTGGTAAGCACATTCATCATGTGTACAGAAGGACTGAAAGCTTCTCCAGGTTGTGGGTTGGCAGTTCTTGTGGCTGCAATGAAGACTTCATTTCATTCAGTCAGATAGCACTTAGAACCTGTTCACCCCAGGAGAGTGTGCCTTGTCTCTTACTTTAGAAGAGAATGTTCTGAGCTCTCTTGCCCCTAGGTAAAAGGTCTTGCTTCTGCCCACCCCCACACTTGCCTCACTCTGCAGAAATAACAAGTGTTTGAATCTCTTGTGTTTTATTTGAAGAGGCTCTTGTGTGGCTTATCTATTACCATGTACAAGTTACTCCTTAAAAGCATTCAGCTTCTCTTTACAAGATTTTGAAATTTTTAATATGATTTGCTAAGATTAAAACATTTAAATTAAAAGACTGAAGGTGAACTCTCCCAGAGTATAGAGCAAAAAGACAGAGAAAGTATTTGATAGACTTTAAGTGTATAAAAGCACATTAACTCTGGAACCCTCCCTGCCAGTGCAAACCCACTGCCCAGCTGTGTGGTCTGACCTCAGGGGTCCTGACCACCTCAGGATTTGGGCTGTGGTGGAAATGGGATGAGTAAAGGCATAGGGTTCTGGGATTGGCTGGTACAGAGTGAGGAGCTTACCAATAACTAGAGGCTGACAGCTGGCAAATGGCTGGCACGCCTTGTTTCTCCATTCTTCTGCGTCTGGTACTTAGTTGTACCATGTTACATGCTATGTGTTCTTTTTGACGAGATGTACCCAAGTGGTTTTCATTGTAGAGTGGCAGAAATGGTTTGAAAAATGGCCTAGGGAGGTCCCAGCTCTCTGAACAAGGTCTGCATGGGACCTCCTTGTTGAGTGGGATGTAGGGGTTCCTACATCATGTATCTGTTAGCCATATTTTTGTGGTTATATTGCTCTGTTAGAGTAATGAGAAAGTTGGAATGTAATTGTATTTGATGTTTTCTGAAATATACTTACTTCCTTGGCCTCAGGAGCGGGTTGATGAATATGATTATTCCAAACCCATCCAAGGGCAGCAGAAGAAGCCATTTGAGCAGCACTGGAGGAAGCACACCCTTTCCTATGTTGATGTCAAGACTGGGAAGGTAGGTGGGGAATGTGGTTTGCTTATATGTGCACTGACACATGGCATTTAATGAACTGGGAGATACACTGTGGATTTAAATCGACTGCCATAGATTTGAGACACCACTGAAAAAGACACTGTCAGGCATCTGCCTGGAAACAGAATTCAGCATGGGTGAGTGGTTCAGAAGGGCTGGCCTTCCACAGCATTGGAGCTGGGCAGGGAGTGAGCACATGAAGACATGGTGGCCAGGTCTGAAATGGTGAGTGGGCTGAGATAGGAAAATACCCCTCTTCCCTTCCCCTCCCATTGGCTAGACCACCTGGAAGCAGCCTCATGGAAGTCCAGGGGGTTCAGGGAGCAAGCAAAGGGGTTGGGGTGGGCAGGTCCTAGGAATAGTCAGCTGAGATTGCAGTAGGGGCTTCTGGTCTTACCCATTGGGCATTTTTGCCAGGCGTTAAGATAGAAATTAGGATACAAAGTGTTTACCCCTAAGCTTTTCGTAGCTTGTAAGGATAGTCTTGATCCTTTATCTGAGTTTACAGAAATTAAGTTGTGCTCTCTGGTCATCTCTTAATATAGAGTGCCTACGCCTGGCTGGTGGCTTAGTTGGTTGGAGTGTTGTCCCGTACTCCAAAAGGTTGCGGGTTTGATCCTCAATCAGGGTGCATACGGAGGGAATTAATTGATCAGTGTTTCTCTCCTTCCTGTTTCTCTCTTCCTCTGTAAAAGCAATAAACATTTCCTTGGGTGAGGATTAAATATTTACATATATAGAGAGTGCCCACTATGACCACTTAATCCGGGCAGTTAGTCATTTTCAAATTTTTCATGAACGCTATTTTCTGACTGTATGGGAAGAAGTCAGGCTTCCCCCTCTCAGTGCAACCCTATTTTTAGTAATGTTGGAGTTTTTTTAATGTTTTTATTGATTTTAGAGAGAAGAAGGGAGAGAGAGAGAGGAGGAGGGAGAGAGAGAGAAACATCTGTTTGTTGCCTGCCATATGCACACTGCCCGGAGACCGAACCCACCACCTGGGCATGTTCCCTGACTGGGAATCCGACCGGTGACCTTCTCCATGTATGTGATGGTGCTCACTCAATCAACTGAGCCACACCAGCCAGGGCTGTTTGGGTTTTTGGGTGATTATAAAAGAAATACATGCTCATGTTAGAAAGTATAGAAAGTACAAAAAGAATAAAGAAAATTAACATTTATAAGCTCCCCAATTAGAAATATTCTTTATTGCCCTTTTGAAATATTTCCTTCATTTTATGTATGTGTAGTCTTTTCCTTATGTGTGTATATATTCACTTACAAGTAGAATAAAATGGAAGTAAATACACAGTGCAATGATACTTAAAGTATGACAGCATATACAGAGTTCTACCTACTTTTTGAGCATTTTTGTAAAGCATTAAGAATTTTGTAGTCATTTGATCTGCTATGTTCTAAGACACAAACTTACCGTAATTACATGGCTAGTCTCCTGCTGTACATTTAGATCATTTTCAAGTTTGTTGTTAAAAAATACTCCACTGAATACCTTTGTTTTTAAGTGCCTGCATATTTGTGTACAAATCTACTTTTATAGTTAATTTTTCAAAAGATCATTATGATAGTGCTGTTTGTACATTTTTGTGCCCCAACTTACCATTGACTCCTCTGTTTAAGGTTTCGCTGGAATACAGACCTGTAATCGACAAAACTTTAAATGAGTCTGACTGCGCCACAGTTCCCCCAGCCATTCGCTCCTACTGATGAGACCGGAGTTGACCTGCTTTTGTAATAATGTATAATAGCTCACAGACATGTTCAAAGTGTGACTGTATTTTTAAAATTCTGTTCTCTAGTGAATGAGAAATGCCATCTGAGTAGAGACCAGTGGTCAGCAGCTTGCCAGTGATTGAAGCCACAGTGTTAAGCTTACTTTTATCCCTTGCTTCATTCTTGTGAAATAATAAAACTTGGCAGGATTCTTAAAACATAAATTATAGACTTGCTTTAGGCATATTTGTTGACCTGAAATATTAAATGTGGTTATCTTTTTATTCTGGTACACTGAAAGCCCAAAATTTTGTTTTAGTGTATATTTAAGTAAAAATGAATTTTACTGCTTGGCAGCAAATGAAGAAAACAAACATTTCCTCCTTGTTCTTAGTAAACAAATGGTTTCATATGTGAACATGTGTCCTAAAGCATTTCAGTAACCAAATACTAAGTGAAACTGATATGGATGTAATATGGATTTCTTCCCTCCCCACTTCCTTTTAGGTGCTGCTAGGCATCACCCCCATGTTCTTATTTCAGCGTTAGCTTCTGTAGAAACCAATCAAGGCAATTATGTTCATTTATTTCAGATTCTATTTTTCAGTTTTCGAGATTGTCTCAAAATTTTTAAAGCTTATTAATATGTTTGAAATCATGTAAACATTTACATGATTTCAAAGTCTATTTTATTCAGGGCTCGCCTCAATTATCGCTGCATCCTCTCTCCTCCCCCCAGAGCACCGCTTTGTATTTCTAGTGAGTGTTTTAAAAAAAAAAAAAGCAAATAGATATTTGCATATATTACGCACACTGTATATTCTGGGGTTGGTTATTCCTTGTCATCAGTAGAGTTGTCCTCAATCCTCTGTGGCTTCGTAGTCCTTCACTGCTGAATTGACCTTATCCCCTAATGTGGTCATTGGTGGTGTTTTCCAATATGGAGCTTATCCCCTAGTGTAAACATTTGTGTTGTTGCCAGTATTACAGATATCACAATGAATAACTTTGTGTGTGAAGTCGTTTTCTTTGACATTTCTTTGAGGTGGAGTCCTAGGTATAGAATTGCTGAGTCACCTTTTTTCAGATGTTGCCAAATTCTTGGGCTGGTGGGCATTCCCACCAGCAATGTATGAGAGTCCTACTTTGCAAAGAAGGTGTGATGGCAAGCTTCTAGATGTTTACCATTCACATAATGAGAAATTTTATCTTAGTGTAGCTTGTCTTCTAATTCTTTTTTGTTTTGTTATCACTGTTAACATCTTTTTTTGAGGTATAATTGGCAGAAGATAATAAATATATTCACCACTTCCAAATACCCACCTCCCCTTTTTTCCCACCAGTTCACAGGGAACCACTGATCTGCTTTCCTTTCTTACAGATTAGTTTGCATTCTCTATGTTTTATATAAGTGGAAACATACAGCATGTAGTATTTAATATGGCTTCTTCCCTTAGCATGGTAATTGAGATTCATCCACACTGCTGAACCAGTAGTTCACAAGAAAGGGGACTGGTGTGTTTCATGGGTTGAAGGCTGCATCCAGGGTGCCAAAACTCCTGGCCCTGCTCCAAGCCACACTTTACCACCAGGAAAGCCTTCAGGCAGAGTTGCAGGTTCTTGGGGCAAGAAGCTAGGGGCTGCACAGATCTGGAGAGTGCCGAGGGACAGCATCAAGTGTCTAAAACCCAACTGCAAATCCAGTTTTGACAGTCACATAGAGGAGAACATTATTTCAAGTGGCATTGAGTCTACAACTTTAGTAAACTAGAATCTAACTACAAATAGAGTCACTAAGAAATCCCAAATTTCAATCAGTAATCTCATTATTGGTAGTAATGTTGGTATTTATCTTTTGAAATTGTGTAGTGTGAGTTAAAGCTAATAACTAATTATGGTAATGTTAAAACTAAGATTTTTTTTTTTTAAGAGGAAACATTCAAAATCAGAGAGGTGAAAACCCTGTAATGCTAAATTTGGTACAGAAATATAAGTGTAAACTCATTCTTTTCTTTGCTCTTCAAAAGAAATACACATTTCCTAGCTCTGCCCCAGTAGCAGTAGACACCCCAAGCACCTGGATTGTGGCCTGCGTACCATATCCCACTTAAAGAAACTAGGGCTCCATGAAGAATTGCTGATTCCTGGGCTGGGGGAGGAAATGTGCAAGATGAGCCTAAAATGGTTTTCTGATTCAGAGACCCAGGAAACCATCAAAGACTGCTGGAACCATGCCAGAGGGCACATGGGAGCCAGCAAACAATAATGATCACATCTGACTGAAACACTGAATAGATTAAAAACTGAACGTATAATGATAGTTAAAAGAAAAAAACATAATTGGTCACTCTTGGAAGCAATGAGGGCACTAACTCCTAACCCTGAAAATGGACAATTAAAGGAATATAAAGTTATCTTGGCTTTTCTCTACAAACTGCAATTCAGGATAACCTAGTTGATTAGGGAAACTTCTTTACAGAGGACTTCCTGTAAATAAATAAGGAATGATAGAATTTGAAGGTCGCCACTTTGCAATCCCTAATATAGTGGTTCTAGAACTTAAGTGTGCATCAGAATCACATTGAGAGGTCGTTAAGGAATTCCTGCCCCCACCCAGAACTTCTGATTCAGTAGATACTGCATTTCTTAACATGTCCAAGGACCACACTTTGAAAACCACCTACATGGAATGATATGGTCCAACATGAAGGAGGTAATTGAAAATGGGTAGAAAGACAACTGACCACCTCAGAAAGATTCATCCCTGCCAGTAGATATGAGAAATATATATATGTCTGAGCATTTTGTAAACTAAGTGGAAGCATTAATACAGGCTTTCGAGCGACAATGAATTAAAAGCTAGCACAGTACCACTAAAGCAGGATACGATAACAACAGAAGGGCCAGTTAGGCTTCAATGAAAGAATTGGTGGTTTCCTTTTGTCTGTCTGCTACTCTGAAACAGAAACCTTCAAACTACTTTAATGAGTATCCTGAGACCAAGAAAACTACCAAGCATGTGGGTAGTCTGGAAATGTTTCTATGGGACTCCGCTAGTTAAGGAGCCATGGGACAGATTATTTCACACTGGAAATGTTTGTAAAATGTGTTCAGTTTCTAAATGAACCCACCTGTGCTAGGGGAATTGATGAACCAGAGAAATAAAAAAATGTGAATCAAGATATAAAGAGAATAGAATACTGCCCAAAGATGATGTGGATAATTTCTAATATGGATTAAAAGAAGCAGAAAGATAAGACATAGTAGTAAAACATTCAGACTTGCACTGTCCATAGCAATAGCCATAGCCACATGGCTATTTACATTTAAGTTCATTAAAATTAACTAAAATTTAAAATTCCATTCCCAAGTCACCTTGATCCATTTTAAGTTCTTCATAACCATATGTGCCCCATAGCTACCACATTAGACAGCATATACAAAACCATTCCATCATCGCAGAAAGTTTTATTGGCCACTGCTAATGTAGACATTTGCTAGTACCTAAGAAAACAGCATATATTTGATGAGTTGATCACTACTCAGTAAGAAACCTGACAAAAAGTGGTAGGGCATTCCCTTCATACTGAATTCTGATGATACTGGTTGGGAAGGAAAGGGAAGGTGGGCTCTTGGCTCCTAGAATTCTACACCAGAGGCTGTAAAAGGGAGAGACTGAAAAAGAAAAGTTACCCATTATGCAAATGTCACAGTGCAGCTGATGAGAAAAGACAGGTAATCTGTTAAGGTAGGACACATACAAAATTTAGTCATCCATGAACTTCCTGTATGCCATAGAATGAATACGAGGGTGGACTATAGAAAGTTAGGAATTCTATCATCCAGATAAAATCAATGTTTAGAAAAATTCTAGGGATAATAAAAAGGCATTTCCCAATTAGCTCCAAGAAATTAGACCAAAAGGAAAGACTGGCCTGAGATTTGATACATCGTGTGATACCTTTAATGTAGGGAAGAAAGCAGTGTTGTCTTTCAGTTTATTGCCTCCCATCCAGGAGCACCATCTAAATGGAAAGCTTAGAACAGACTAGGTTAGGAGGGAATTGGATCCCTAGATAGGCAAGGAGATAGAGGCAAGCACATCAATACTTTAAATGATTGAGTTAGTAGGACCAGGAGCAAGAGATGATCTGCCTTTTTCTGTTGGCAGAAGGTGGTCTCCATTGTTGTACATCTTTGTAATGTAGTGACAGGGCCCCAAGCAATGCCCCTCATCAATGGCAATGGTCCATTGTGAGGACTCAAGGCCTGGTTGTGCCTTAGCAGTGCAGCACAGGGGTGCGACCCATGTGCAGTGCTCAGGCTTAGCTTCTCAGAGCCAGAGGTTCCTTGGAAATTAGGGCTGCCTGGCTCTTGAGTGCACCAGACCAGTCTGGTGAATGTACAAGGGGCAGGGGTGATTTTTCTATAAACCTTTCTTTCCTAGTAATTTCCCCTTTAAAAGTCAGCCTTGCTACCACTGAAGTAATGCAGGAAAAGCAGAGAGAATCAATTTCCTGTTTGACCTTAGGCCAGCCATGGTTTTCTCATCAGTAACGTGGACCTTGGGACTTTGCTACCAGGTGCATGTATGAGGATTACATAAAGTAATACTTGAACACAAGGGTAGATTCTATCTAATTGTAAGCATCCAGTAAGTGGTTCTCACCTTGAATGAATCATTTCCCACCCCTAGAACTAAACAGAAAGTAGAATGGGGCCCTTCTGGGCCCCACAGGTGGTGTTGGCCTTGCCAATCCAGGCTGGAGACTTGGCCAAAGGTTGGTGGAGCCAGTGACAGTGGAGAGAGGGAGGCAGGGGCCCTCTGCAGCCACCCAGAGGGTTCTTGCTGATGTACCAGAAAACTTACAAATTGGGTTGGAAAATAATAGTTACTAATTTTGTAGAGCTCTAGAGAACAAAAAAGCCAGAGATGGGAGACAGAATAAAGATGGATTTCAGAAACTACAGAGTGAAGAGCTGTGGAAAATCTAGAAAGGACTATTCAAGTGATGTGAATATGAGAAAACAAGAAACCACTTAATTCACTGAGTCATGAGAAAAACCCCACACTATTGAAGAGGTCTGAGGATTAGTACCTTAGGTGAATGACACAGTCACAGAATATCTTAATTTCTTTGTAGAATTTGAAGGAACTCTCCAGGATGGAGCCTCGTGTTAAGTGGGACAGAGGGTAACCGTCGGGGCAGGATCAGCCGCGCCCAGAGCGCTGAATAATGCATTCGTGTCCACCGGGAGCACTCCGATGCCTCGGATAAAAGGTCGTGTCCTTAGCCCTCGGTCCTCCCATGTTCTGTTAAATGCTTCCCAGCTCTGAGGATGAAACAGGTCAGCGATCATTGAATCGGGAATTTAAAAACCTGCGAAGCTGGAAGTCTATGAACTCACAGGAACAAATTCACCCTCCGAACCCGGGCGGGAGGGGCGAGGCCGGTGGATTGGTGGGGAACACGAGTGCCCCGAGGCGGGGACCTCGCTAAAAACGCTCCGAGTCTGTCCCGACGAGGGCGGTGTCTGTTACCCGGAGACGGGGACAGACTGGCCGGGAGCGTGAGGGTTCCCGGGTATGCAGGCACGGAGAGCTACTGGGGAGGTCCGCGAAAGACGCGCGGGGGACCCAACGTGGGGAAGAGGGCGGGGACGGGCAGGCAAACCCAGAGAAGCGCAAGGGTATTCCACGCGCGTCCTCCCCTCGATCACATTCGCTTTCACGACTTTCTTTTGGTGCAAGAATTAAACGTGCCCTTGTGGAGCCCTTTCCGCCCCTCACGCGCGCTCTGCCGGGGCGAAGCAAGCGGTACCCACACCTAGAGGCCGCCGCAGCCAGGGAGCAGGGGGGGACTCGGAGGTGCCTGGCAACGGGGCCGCGGAGGGATTCGCAGCTTTAGGCCCGGGGACCTTTGCGGAGAATCGTACTTCCTGTTGCTCCCAGAAGTGACGTAGCTACTGGCCCCGCCCCTGGCAGAGGCGGAAGTGCAGCTACCCTGAGGCGTCTCTTGTAGCCTCGGACTACTCAGTCTAGCCGCACCCCTGGGCCCATGGCCGCCTACCCCTACCGCCCAGGCCCCGGGACCGGCCCGGGCCCCGGCCCAGCCGTGGGCGCGGCGCTGCCGGACCAGAGCTTCCTGTGGAACGTCTTCCAGAGGTGAGAGCCGGCGCGCGGGGCTTACGGGAGTCCGCCGGCCTCCGCTCCTCCTCTCCCCGACCTCCGGCTCCATGTTACCCCCCGCCCAGGGACTGTCCGGATCCGCACTCCGCGCCCCCCGCGCCCCCCGCCCGCGTCCTCTCCTCAGCCTTCTGCTGCATTTCTCCTCTTCGCGTCTCCCGGTCCTGGCCTGCCTCCTCCGCCCCCGGGCCTCTTCCCAGGCTGCACTCCGGCCTGCCCTGGTCTCTCCCGGGTCTCCCTCCCCAGCCACCGTCTCCGCTCCGCCTCCTCCAGCCTTTCCCTGGCCTGCCCCAGCTTCCCTCCCCCAACTTTTCCTGAGGCCTCGGCTCTGCTCACTCCCCTCCTCTGTCCCCATCTGTCTCAGGGCTTCACCCTCCCTCCGGGCCCCTCCCCGAGGTGTGGAGCTTTCCGAAGACGCTCTGGAGCGCTGCCTCCACCCACCTCCCCAAACAGCCAAAAAACCGCAGACGAGGGGCAGGTTCTTGCTGCTCCGGGAGGGTCTCCTGGCGATGCTAGTTTTAGATAAACAGAAACAAGAATCTGCTCTAGCACTATTAAAATGCCAGCAGCCAGGAAAGAAGCTGGGACATGATGGCTGCCGGGACAGGTGATCTTTACCTGAGCTCCTTCCGTCCATGGCCGTCCTTCTAGTGAATGAATGACGGAAACTTGAGTGACTCATGGCCCGAGAATGACTTGATTGAGACAGTTTTTTCCTGTTTGTGAACAAAAGAGAAACTGGTGTAGGGGGAACTGGGGCCATGGAATAATCAAAGAGTAAGGCCTGGGAAAGGGAAAGGAGAGTGAAAAAATAACTTGGCCTCTGGAGAGAACCAACTTGGACTTTGGCAGGTGGAGTGCTTAGGCTTTGTGAAGGAGCTCCAGCGTATACCTGTTCCCCAGCAGAACAAAGTGAAAGGTCCATGGGAAGAAACATGCTAGAGTTAATGTAGTCTGGTCAGTGGGGTTAAACGTTTGTGCTTGCCATGGTTTGCTTTTCCTGCACTTTTAATCACCAGCTGAATTGGTCTTGATTTTGTAGGGTTGATAAAGACCGGAGCGGCGTGATATCCGACAATGAGCTTCAACAAGCACTGTCCAATGGTGAGTGGGACCTCCCATTAGGACTTCTAAACTGCAAGCCTGACCCATCTGTAGACCTGTTATCATTGGCACATAGTGGAGGTGCTTCTGATTTATTTTGCCCAGTGGTTTCCTGGTGGTTGTCAGTGCTACTCCAAATGCCTTGAGGAACAACTGTGTGGATGGGCATAGGGAAACTGTTTGAGAAGTGCAAGTTGGGGACATAGGTTTTAGGGATGGATAGGAAGTTTAGCTTTGTATAGCAGATATCCTTCATGTATCTTGAAGATCACTGTTTTTCTTAGGTAATCTTTGTGACCCTTCTGGAGAGGATCACCAAGGTCCCAGAGCCCACTGGATTGTGGGGTGGTGGTCTTGTCAGTGGCAGAATTATAGGCATTCAGACAGGGGTGAGGGTTACAGTTTCTTGTGGGTGGTGTGTTGCAGGTTCTCCATGGCTGAGTTCTTGCCAGTTTCAACTTGAATAATCTGTGGAAGTACTATTAGAGTTACACTAGTAGAAGACAGGGTTACTAGAAAGATGTCCAGAGCACAAATCCAGCAGACTATAATCTGGCAAATCCTGGATTAAAACTTTCTAAGTGTTGACAAAAATGGATGATTTCTTCACATCATATGTTAATTGTGGCCAGATGTTAAAGATGTTGGCCATCACAGTGAGAGTGCCCTGCAGGGTAAGGCTTTTCTTTTGAGCTCTTTTCCAGTGAGTAAGGATTGATTTGTGATCTATTTGGACATCTCCTTTTGTTTGTTTGCTATAAGGCTTGAGAGTCCTGCCCAGGTTTAGGGTTTGTGTGAAACCTGCTCAGTTGGGAGTGATGGTCAAATACTCTAAATCTGTCTACCTTGGGGGGATGTGGGGGGAGGTGAGGTCACTGGGGTCAGCCTACCTGGATTCAAATCCTAGCTCAACCAGTTCTAGGAATGTGGCCTTGAGCAAGGACTCGACCTTTCTGGATCTGTGTCCCACAGTTACTGGGCTGGTAAATTGAGGAAGTGCATGCAGAACACTGGTGTGATGCCTGGCACAGAGCAAGGGCTCAGTATTGTTTCTGGGGTGAGGAATAGTGGTGCTGTTGCCACTGTTACTGGCCAGAGAGCCAACTTGAGTCTTTGATGGCCCTTCTTTTCCTAATGACAGAGGTGATGATGGTTACCACCTACTGAGCATCCACTACACCACACATGGGCACTGTGCTGGGCACTTAACAAACCTTGTCCCACAGTCAGCATCGTTGTTTGAGTCCCGTGGATGTGAGCGGGGGACCCTCTGTTCTGACCTGTGGGTTAGGCTCCTCTTGTCTCTACTAGAGGTGTCAGTACTGCCCCCTGGTTCTGCTGGTTGTTGGAGCATATGGCTCTTTGTTCTGTCAGAACATAGTCTTGAACTCCGCTGCTACTAAATCTCAACCAGGAGCCTGCTTGACAGAGAATTTTAACAGGATTTTTGAAAGGGTGATCATTCCCCCCTTCCTAAGACAACTTTGAAATCAATACCTGGTGTAACCCAACTAACAAGTATGTGTCAGGTGCATCTCATAGTCACTTTTCTTGAGTTGCCCTGTGGATTTCCCCAGCTTTTGTTGGGGGCATATAAGAGCTGGCTCCATGAAGCAGTCACTTAATCCTGAGAGAGGTCCTCTCTGGGGCAGCCCTAGAGAAATGTCCAGTTCATTTCTCCCTGCAGGTGTGGTGCTTCTTGTGTACTAAGCAACTGTGGTGATTGTTCTGTCTTGTTTGAATCTTATAAAGACTGAATCTTTTTTTTTTTTTTTTTAAATATATCTTTATTGATTTCAGAGAGAGGAAGGGAGAGGGAGAGACAGAGATAGAAACATCAATGATGAGAGAGTCATTGACCGAGCCCGCAATCCGGGCATGTGCCCTGACCGGGAATCGAACCCCGATCGCCTGGATGCTAGGTCGATGCTCAACCGCTGAGCCATGCCCAGCTGGGCAAAACACTGAATCTTTTAACCAGTTATGTTTTCCTCTTTAAATTAGCTGCTAAAAACCTGAAGTTAAATTTGTGGCCCACCAGTAACCAGAGTTTAGAGGTGTAAGGGATGAGCTTCTTGAATGTAACCTCAGGCTCCGCACTTTCTTACCCTCCTTTTCTTCTCCCATCCAACATAGTTAAAATTTACTTTTGTTACTATCTTCACCAACTTCTTTTTAAAAAAAATATTAATTTTGTATTGTTTTTTTAAGGGCGGGGGGAGAAACATTGATTTGTTGTTTTACTCGTTTATGCATTCATTGTGACTTCTTGTGTGTGTCCTGACCGAAGATGGAATGCTGAGCCTCGGCAGATGGGGACGACACTAACCAGCTGAGCTGCCCGGCCAGGCCTTCATCAACTCCTTTAGGTTCTTTCCGCAGCAAGCAGGTTAATAATGAGTCCCGATTTCTAGTTCTTTTCACGTCACAGAGTGCCTAACGGTATTACCACCACTTGCTTGCCCTCGTAGCTCTCACACTGCAGAGCCAGGATCTGGTGCACAGCAGGGCCGCACCCATTCTGCCTCAGGCTTACTCCTCAGTCAGGCCGCTGACCCCGCTGCTTTCCCACCTGTCTCTTGGCGCCATCTAATGCCTCTAGCGCCTGTGGCATCCTCCCTGGCCTTGAGTCTCTGCTCCTTCCTAGAATGCCTGCCTCTCATGGTAAGATGAACTCCGCCCATCCGCCACATCTTCAAACCCCTTTCCTCCCGTGTGGCGTGTGCTGCCCCTCCTTTTGAACAGCATTTCTTTTTCTTTGATGTGTTCCTTTCTCTTCATTCTCCTTAACCATTTTTGTAGCTATCTCCTCCTAAATGAGGACTGAGCTGGTTACTTAATAGACAAGGTCATTTCTCTTCACTCCTCCTCGAATTCCTGTTGCTGATATGATTGAAGTTATTTTCAGTTCTGATTTTTCTCCCAGGAATGGACTTTTGTTTTCATATTAGAACTAGACTATTGGGCAATCTCAGGAAATTATTTTTATTAGTTTATTGCTGGTGGGAAACTGAAGCTACAGAACAACATAGTCTCTCACTTTAGTTAGACCTGTGGTTTGGAGCGCTCTCTGTTTGAGTCCAGCTGAAACCATCTTGGAAAGGGCTTTTGTAGGTCCCACACACTGAGTCCTTTGTAGGAAAGCCACCAGAAATGACTGCTCTCAGGACGTGTGTGGTCAGTGGGTCTAAAGAGAGAGAGGACTGTTCTTGTGCCTTCGTTTTAAAATAACCTGTCACTATCTTTACTTTTAGATACTTTAAAAAAAAAATTTTGCTCAAGCCTCTTTTGTGTTTTAATGTTTGCCTTAACATAGATATTGATGTATTTTGAGGAGACATTTTTAGCTATGTTTTAAAAAATAATAATTCATCACTTCTCGGCCTTTTGGCTAAGATCAAGTGTAGTATCTGTTCTTACCAGTTTAAAAAATAATAATTCATATATTTTTAAGGTATTTTTATCAAAGTAGAGTTCTAGCTTTCTTGGGGAGCCCATATTTGAAGAAATGAGAAGAATAAGACCATCCAAGCAGACAGGACCTACAGTTGCATCCCTGTCCTGCCACAGCCCAGTGTCGCGGGTGATGGTGTTTGTTGCCCCAGTGCAGCAGAGGGAGTGAGATTCACCTTCAGCCCCCATCTGCCTGTATGCAGGTGAGGGCTGACTCAGCAGGCTGGGTTACTCAGAGCCCACACGTTTCCAGGAAGGGCCTGTTAGATGATGGGCTCCCTCTGGAATGTTCTGACTGATAAGTGTTTTGCCCACTCAGGGCCTTGAGTGCATTGTACCCATTTGCCTGGATATTCACACTGAGAGTTTGGTGATGCAAAGCACCTGACTTCCCTCTGGACACCTGGAGCTTCCATGACTGATCCCCTAAAGAAACCCTGGACTCCCAGGCTCAGAGGAGCTTCCCTGTTGGACAGCACTTCATGTGTGTCATCAGCCTGTCACTAGAGGGTTAAGCTTTCCTTTGTGACTCCACGTGGGGCTCTGGAATCAGTTCCTGGTCTCCCCCAGACTTGTCCCAATGCCTTTAGCTGTGTTGGTTTAACTCTCCCTTCTCTGTAACAAACTGACCATGAGTATTGTCATCCTAGCAAGCTATCAAGCCTGAGAGAGGCCTCAGTACAGCCTGTCACATCTGCCCTTCCTAGAAACTTGCCCACCAGTTTCTGATAGAAGTAAGGAAGGTTGGCTTTACCAACAGGGCACTTCATGAGCCTAGGCAGGTCGCAGCATTCCTGGCCTCTGTCTTTGGGTATAAAAACAGGGTGACTGGATGTTGAGAATCCTTTTCCCCTCCAACCAAGCCCATCTCCAGGTCCCACCCTGTCTGGTCCAGAACTGTAAGACACTGTTGTATCTACCAGAATGAAGTTTATAGTGTTTACCTTAGACACTTAGATTGTTTTCATTTTCAATAATGTAACTATTGCAGTGATTGGACCCAAAGTTTCATAGAACAAGTTTCTAGAAGGGGCATTTACCGGATCAAAGGGTGTAGGCATCGTGCTCTTGGTCAGTATTCAGATGGCTTTTCAGAAAGGCCATATTTCCAGTCTTGGCTGTTTGAAGCCATAACTGAAGATGACTGGGTGAAATGTAGGCTTTTGCTGAACCTGAAGAGGCACTGAAGTCCTCACAAATCCATGCATAGAACAGAGTCAGGCCCTGTGGCACTTCTACCCCCTCCTCACAAGCTCCTCTGGCAGAAAAGCCCAGGAAGGCTGGACTCTGGGTCTGCTGCAGGGAGACTCACAGAGATCACCAGTGATGGTGGGAAAAGTCTATTGTCCCTTCCCCCCTGCCCCAAAAGATTCCAAGTACTTAGGTGTTTCAGTTGTATGTATGCGACATGTTGTGAAGACAACCCTTCACCATCACTCAAGTCTTCTTCAATCAAAATTTAAGTTTTTCGTTAATAGGACATAATTTTAAGAAAGAAAACTCTTTGGAGACTAAAAAGGCAATATATTATTGTAGAGCAGAGTGGGATTTCCCCTTTTGAGAAGGGAGCAGATATAAATTCCTAAAACCATTTGTGTGTTTGGAGTTTTTAAGTGGGAAAACACTAAAGCCCCCGATGATGACTGACCACCCTATAGATGGTAGCTTGTTTCGTAAGCACACTGTTCGTGCAGTGTTGCTTCTTAAGGTTTTAGCACTGATCCCAAATTATGGGTGAAAAGTTGAGTACTCAACTTACAGGGGAAATAATAGTATGTTTGTGTTCTTTGGTTCTTTGAGATGAAGTTGAGACAAGACTTATACATACAGTGAACATATATTTCTATGTAAAAGTCTGGCAGGAAATCTTTTGCAAGCTGGATGCTTCTGATATTCCTGGACACAGCGGTTACTGGGAAGAGGAGATGGAAATGTTTGAAGTTGCGCTGGCCCAGGAAACCTGGGATAGAGGCTCGCTGGAGGTGAAGGGCTTGTGAAAAAAACCCACCTGTAAGATGTGTCCTCTGCCTTCAGCAAGTGCTGTTGCAAACGCCTTATTGGTGTTGCAGTGTGATTTGTTACAGAACACTTTATAAACTGTTTAGGTTTTCGGGCTGACACTCAGGTGCACTTAATGTTTAATATAACCAGAGTGTGAAATGTCTGCACATTGCGACATTTCAGCTTCATTGTGGGGTTAGTAAGCTTTGATGTTAGGCCTGGGAACCAGGCCACAGAACTAGCACACAACAGAGTCAATTACCTGTTAGCTGTTGTTATTGCCCCCTGGTTTCTGTGGAGAGTCAGGTCCCATTTGGCTAACAAGAAGGATGAGTGGATGCCTGTAGCCTTCCTCCACGTTCCAGGTCTCTTCATCATTGACTCAGCCCCAGACCTCCAATCCTCAGACTCCCCCAGCATGGCTGAGTCCCGCAGGCCTGCCTCTCTGTGGTGTGCCATCTGTGTGTTCCACATGTGCCTGTTGGGGCCCTTGGCCCTCACCATGAGAGTGCCTGTGTGTGCAGCCTGATTTAACTGGTTTACTTGTACTGCTTTTGTTTAACACTTTTACCGGCAAGTCGTTTGCTGACGGCCCTGGCTTGATGTGCGCATTTGGGGTGGAATGTGGGTGCAGCTTCATCTCTGCAACCACCCCAGCTCTGCACAGTCAGCTCACTTTAGCCCACATTCCCAACTCTTCTCCTATGGTCACTTAGTCTGTATCAGCACAGAGGAAGGAAGAGATTCCAGTAGGTACTTGTGGTTTCTGGCTTCTGGTCAGTGGTGGGTTATTTTCTGTGAAACCCAATTCAGTTCATGGAGCCACTAAGAGGGAGGGAGGGAGGCGAAAGCAGGCATGGGTGAAACAGTCCCCTGTATGTGGAATTTTCCTGTAACATAGTTTTCTCTTTATACTGGTTTCTAATAATACTACTATTCATCATTCCTTTCTATACATACTCCTGCTCACCTTTCCCTAAAAGATCTGTGAAATCTGCACAAAGGTGCTGTCCAGCACTGATGTGTGCCAAGCCTGGGGACAGGTGAGCCCCTGCTTTCTTGGGAGGACCAGCCTTCCTGGAGTAATAGCCATTGCAGGTGTTCTGAAGGGGCAGTCAGAAGGGCAGGCAGAGCAGATGGATTTAGCTTAGTGACCTGGAGTGTGGGGTACTCAGGGAAAGTTCCCTGAGGAAGCATTTCAGTTGAGGCTTACAGGGGAGGTTGGAGTTGGGTGGAGGGGGTACATGTGTTAGATGGGCACATGTGAGGGTTACAGAAGCTTGGACAAGCCCCGAATTGGGTGGGAGTGGCACTTGGGAGGTGCTGCAGGGCCCAGTGTCCCTGAGTGTGAGGCATGGCACCCTGCAGACTCTCCAGCCCACTAAAGCTCAAAGGTCGGGAGTGCATCTCTGTGTGCCACCCGGAACTATAACAGTTGTGTATATAGAAGAAAAAATGGGCTCTTTTTATACAAATAGGGGATGGGCAGAGATACTGCTTTTCCTCCACATTAAAAACATGTTTTTTACTTTGTTTTTACTGAGTGTAAAAATCAATAAAGGTACAGATCATTCTCTTACTTTACTCCTGTTTGTTTTCAGGCACCTGGACTCCATTTAATCCTGTGACTGTCCGGTCAATCATATGTAAGTAAGGGCGCCAGCATCCTGCCTGCGCAGGCACAGGTGTGGGCCGCTTGGTGCAGCTTGGGCTTCCTACTTACTCTCCTGGAACTCTAGTTAGATGTGGGCCTTCATCCCGCTCCTCTGTCCCCTCACTAATGCTTTACTGCCAGTTTACGTCTGATCCACCCTTTTAGTTGCCAGCCCTGAAGCTTTCATGCATACACTGGACTGTACCCTCCACACGCAGTCCTTATCCTGTGTCACTGCTGACTGGAGGAACATGAAACTTCACTAAATGTAATGTACTTCTGAGCAAACCGAGAGCACTCATACTACAGGTGTCCATTAATCTCTTTATCTGAAGAGACAGCAAATGATTTATCAGTTTCTTTATGGCAGTAATTCAGAGTTAGTCTTTATATACATATATTTTAGCCACTTTGCAATTTTATGTAAATGTAATTACAGGTTCTTTTGTATTTGGACCTGGAATTGGGCCGATTTTCTTTTAAATGAAAGGCAGTTCTTACTAAAAAAAACCATTAAAGATAGTAGAAAGTCTTTCTCATTGGAGTGGACTCCACTAGAGGATGTCAGTCCTGGGGAATGGAGGGTGCCTTGTGTTCTAGATCCAGACCTAGAGGCTGTGAATAAGGGGCACTTTAGCTCTGGCATCTTCCTGGCAAAGCAAGAGCACCCACCAGTGGTTGTGCTTCTGTAGAACCTACCTGTGTGAAGTACCCCCCCCCCCTTTTTTTTTTTTAATATATTTTTATTGATTTTAGAGCGAGGAAGGGAGAGGGAGAGAGAAATAGAAACATCAATGATTCGAGAGAGTCATTGATTGGCTGCCTCCTGCACGCCCCCTAGTGGGGATAGAGCTCAAAACCTTGGCATGTGCCCTGACTGGGAATCGAACCGGGATCTCCTGGATCATAAGTCGATGCTCAACCACTGAGCCACACCAGCCGGACTGAAGTATCCTTTTTATTGTGGCTCTAATAGTGTGTTTTGCTTGCATTTTTCCTTTTCATAGGGGCTGTGGTTGGGTGACAGTTCCCCTGCCCTGCCCCAACAGAGGTGATCTTGCCCCTCACTCAGCCAATGAGCATGATTAGCAACACTTAAGGTTTTGTTGGGCGAGTGCCATGCTGGGGAGATAACTACTGTGGTCATGTTTCTTGCTGATTAATATTCAGATTCCATTCATTGTGCACCACTCACACTCCTTTTTGTCACAGCAATGTTTGATCGTGAGAACAAGGCTGGTGTGAACTTCAGCGAATTCACAGGCGTCTGGAAGTACATCACAGACTGGCAGAATGTCTTCCGTACCTATGACAGGGATAACTCGGGAATGATTGACAAGAACGAGCTCAAGCAAGCACTTTCAGGTTTTGGTAATTCACTTACCTTGATTGTGTAGCATGTTTCATTTTGGAACCTAGGTACCATTCAAGTTCTTTTACTTTGTTCAGCTTACTGATTTTTTAAGCCAGTCTATGTGAAGTTTTTGTTTACATCATACAGACTTATAATTTGATATTATTGAAGACTTTTATGCAGTCTTTTTTAAATGTAATTTTTCATCCAAAATGAGATAAGGGCTATGCAATCATTTATCTTTTGTGAATTGGAATGACGTCACAAGCACATTGAGAATGTGGCTTTGAAATAATTTAAAGTGAGTAAGTGAAAAAGATAGTGTAGGGCACTTATATTTCATGATATATCAAAATACACAGAAAGATGATAAAATACCTGTAAGAGATGATTCTCTAAGCTGTAGTGCACATCACAGGCCGCGCAGGTAGGGCATTAGAGTCAGCACGAGCTCCCATTCTCAAGTGCATGTCAGCGTGTGTGCGTGCAGTGCCTTCAGAAATGTGCACATGGTATGGTACCTTTCCAGAGTGGGTCAGTGTGCCTCTGATACCATGCATGGGTCTGAGAGGAAGTTGGGATTTTTTTATAGAGGGAAAACTGGAATGTTGGACTTGTTCAAGGTTTGAAGTTACACTGAGATTCTAATTTGGGACAATTTTACTTGGCCCTGTGTTCACAGGGCCTGTATTACAAAACTCCTTCTATGTTTTTCTTAAAAGGCTGCTTTATAAATGCCTTGTAGGAAAAATAAGAAAAGTTAGATTGTAATATACTATTTTCTAGGTATCTTGAGTTTTAATAATATAAACTACATTTTAGTTCTTGTGGTGGTTAACATGGTCCTGCCCTCTCTGTTTTTCTCTGGTCATGTACTTTATGTCTCTCTTCTCTTTCTCTCACTTTCTTTTCTTGCCTTATAAACTCAGACATAGTACTAGGTGGAGGCTGTGGTATGGCACAAGAAGTCTGGAGTTCACCAGATGTGTTCAGAGTTTGAGCAGGATGTCAACCTCAGGTTCTCGGAGTTGGAACTCAGAATGCAACTGATCTTGCTTTGCCCTTAGGTGGGAGGACTGGTGGAGGCCCTAGGGAAGTCTGGGAGGAAAGGAGCTAGGGGCCTAGCCAGGCTAGGGAGAACTTGGGAGAGGCCCACATCTTACAAGTGATTTTAGTCAAGTGACCTCAGGTGTATCACGGGTCATGGAACTGCATTTTCTAACCTTGCCAGGCCCAGAGCCCCCTTTTTACTTAGTACTGTGACCACTGGGTTCCTAGAGCTTATGGTAGAAATACTTATGTAGAGGGTGCCCTGGGACTCTCGGGCCTCCCAGCCCCAGTCATTCCCCCCAGTCCTGGTCAGACCCAGGGTGTCTGCAGCTATAGCAGAGCTGAGCAGGTCAGGCAGAGATCCCTAGTCAGGAGCTGGCAGGCTCCTCACACTCTCAGTGCTGAGATCCTTCCTGACGTCCTAGTTTTTCTGAAGAAAGTAAATATTCTTTTGTAGCATTTCTTCAGTTATTCCAAAAATTTTCTTCCTGCAATTGGTTCTTGATTTTTCCAGGGCTTCTCCAAAGCTGTGTTTTCTGTTAAAGGAACATTGTCATCCTTTTCCCACATTGATTATTTTGGAAGATTTTCTGTAGTAACTGTTAGGAAATGTACCACAGAAGCAGAAAGTTCCGTTCCTTGACCCCTAAGAACAAGCATCTTGCCTTGGGTAAGCAGGGGGATAAATTTTAGCTCAGCAGATGCATGAGGGAATCAGGGGATTGAACTAAGGTGCCCTCTGACCTTTGTCAGCTCCATGAGGGTGTCTCAGGCCAACCCTGGCAGCGCTGTGTGACTTACTGGCACACATTCTGGATTTGATAGTCCATTCATTTAAAACTTTTTATTAATATATGCTATGTGCCATGTACAGAGAATTGGAAATGAGAACACGCGTAAGGCACAGCTCTCACTCCTGCCAGCATGGAGGACACAGCTCCCAGATGGAGTTTACTCATGTACCATAGGCCTCGGGGGCAGCTCTGACCCATGACAGGCAGGCACAGGGCAGCTCAGCACCCAGCTCCCCTTTCCTCCACCTGGGCCTGGCAGCCATTAAGCCAGTATAGTGTTTATCATGAAAACTTTGTGAAAGTGTAATGAATCTCCATTTACTTATCAGTCGTTTTCAATTGTTTTCCATCTTTTTGCTGCATATCCCCCCCTCCCCTCGTTTTCTGCTGAAGCAAAAAGGTGCTCAGCTGCAGGTCAGGGGTGTGGCCCTTTGGTCACACCCAGGTGTGAAGGATGGCCCGTCCAGACCTGGGCCCCAGGCAATGGGGGTCCACGAGCAAAGGGCACGTCCTTCTAAATATCGTTATGTGGATTTTCACTGGAAGGACCTCGTAGAGAACTGACTGCTCCCAGATTTTGGCCTCTCAGATAAATATTCTTTCCTGGGTTTGTCTGTCACTTAGTTTTCTAGTCTTGACTTTCTTTGCTTTCGTTTTCCCTGCAGTGGTATTGAGGACTAGAGACGTTGGAAGTTAATGCCAGGGACGATACATGTTGCTTCCATTGTCTGTAGATTGTGGAGTTATTGTGTTATTATTATTATCTTGTCTGTCCTTTCCCAGTCTGGGCAGGAGACCATTGCACCCTGAACGGGCACGGCCTTGTCACTGTGTACCAAGCTCAGTCCTCACCAGCCTGGGCCTCTCTCTTACCTGAACACAGGCATAGGTGCTTGTGTAAGGAGATGAGAATCATATGGGCCAGGAGGAATGGCAGCCATCCAGGACCTGCTGTCTCTTTCTAAGTCGGGCACCCCATCTTCTATTCAGCTTGCAGGGAAGGGACCTGGGATTTAAGTCATAGACGTGCAAAGCACACTGGCAACTTGGGAAGGTACCATTACATGTTTGCATGTTGGAATCTTTCAGTAAAGTGTTAAGTATTCATACACGCAATTAACTGTGAAATTCACTCAGACAGTGGGTGTACATTTCCTTGCAAAGACTGCAGCAAGACTGAAAATCAGTAAAAATATTTTGGCACCTGGATCTTGTCTCCTGAATAAGTGAGGATACCATGGTCATACAGGTAGTGGGATCAGGAGGGGAGGAAAGGGAAGGAAGTAGGTGTCCTCGTTCCCTTGGCCCCCAGGGATGTCCCACACACAAGGGACTGTGTGTCCCCATGCCTTCAGAGCCATGTTCCTGCTGGAGATCTTTTCATGACATATCTAGTAAGTTGAAAATGGAAACGGTGACCCTTTGATGAACGTTGTGATTTTGAACCTTGTGAAGCTTTCTTGTAATGTTCCATTTCCTAATCATTTCATTTCTGTGGGGGAAATGGCTATCAATGAATCTGTTTTCTTAGGTTTACATTTTGTTTAATTGGGAGACATCAGTGATACTTTATCTTTCAAAACATTCTCTAGTAATGAGTTAACCCAGGGCAGCTAAATTATTCAGAACTTTCACATCAGGGTTAATAAATGTAATAAAAATCTATCCATAAAGGCCTTTTTTTGTTTTTTAAATTTAAATCCTCACCCTAGGATATGCTTTTATTTATTTTAGAGAGGGGGGAAGGGGGAAAGATATCCATGTGAGAGGGAAACATCAATCGGTTGCCTCCTGTGTGTGCCTCAACCAGGGATCGAACTTACACCCTAGGTATGTGCACTAACTGGGAATCAGACCCAAAACCTTTTGGTGTACGGGATGACACACTAACCAACTGAGTCACCCGGCCAGGGCTAAAGGGCTTTTAAAATGATCACTGCATTCAAGAAACTCAGCCCTGTGAGGTGGTCTGTGGTGGGGCCACCCTGTGGAGTTGGGATGTGATGTGAACTAGTGAGTTCACGGGATCCTTCAACTCAAAATGCAGTCCTGCCTCCAGTTACCCCTCACCCTCCAGGAAGCTGCTCTGGCCTGTCACGTAGCCTAGAGCGCTTTTGAATGAATGTGCACAATGTGTTTCCCACCAGCCCAGACCGTTTATTATCAGCTGTGATAAGAGGCCTGTCTGTTGGGGGCCTGGGGGTGGTGAGCGTGGCCTGTAAGGCCGTGCTGGCTCTCCTGGCCCTCTATTTACTCTGATTCCCTTTCAAGGCTACCGGCTCTCGGACCAGTTTCACGACATCCTCATTCGAAAGTTTGACAGACAAGGACGGGGACAGATTGCCTTTGACGACTTCATCCAGGGCTGCATCGTCTTGCAGGTAGTTGGGCTCCATGGAGGGAAAGGGCAGTGTCATTCTGGAATTTGCAATTTAATGGAGTCAAACGTATTTAAAATTAGCTCCTGGATCTTCTAAAAGTTAGTCTTGCCTTTGGAGAAGTAACTGTTTTTTCTGTTACACGGAGGTGTAAACAGTAGTGCTTTCTCCCCCTGGAAGTACTATACAGTGGTCCATTTGGAAGCGGTTGGTTTTTTTCCATATCCAGTGGGTTATTTACATGCATGCTCTGGTATTTTTGTTGTGTATTTTTATTCTGAGGAGATGGGTAAATTTTCCATGTGATCTTTCCTCTGCCCTGCCTTCCTGTGTGAGGTGAGGTCTCAATCCCCGACCTGGCTCCCAGGCTCAAGGGTCCTTGTGTGGGTGTTGGTGCTGTTTTTAACCAGGGGCTGGTAGAGCTCTTGAGTTGCACTGAGCCCTGCACGTGCCATTTCCCCACTCGTTTCTGAGATGTCTATCCTATAGCCTCACATTTTACCCCCAAGAAAACTAAGCACAGAGCTTAAGGAGGCTTCCCAGAGACACCTTCTTAAGACAGAAGAGCAATCGATCCTGCACTGGCCGCTCCCACCCTGTTTCTGGGTCCCTGCTCCTGTTTCTAGGTAGGGACCCAAGCTCCATATATTTTAAACTTTAGAAATGCATTGAATTAATAAACACATATCGTTCAACATTTTTATTATGACAGATTAAAACAAACAATCAACAGTAAAATTAACAGTAAGAGACAACAGTAAAATTAACCCAATGTGCCCATCACTCACATTCACTAGTTATCACTCATGGCCAATGAATTATAATAACTATAACTCCCCACCCCCCATTATTCTGAGGCAAATTCCACTTATGGAAAGAGTGTTTTTTCCATCAATATTTTAGTAGAACCCATCTCTAGAAATAAGTCCTTGCAACTTGAATCCAAGTTGAGGTTCCATCTTGTCAGCTTTAGAATCCACTGAAGATGTGAACAGCATGAGGTTTTTAAATGTAATTTGGAATTTTTGAAAATATTCTCAGATTTCCCCCCCCCCGTTTCTTTCTATCTCTCTCTCTCTCTCTCTCCCCCCCCTTCCGCTCTCTGAAATCAATGAAGACATAATAAAAAAATAAATAAATTTTTAAAAATGAAAAAAAGAAAGATTGCCCATTGTTCTTCCAGGCAGAGTTAAGCGCTGCTGCTGTTTTCTGCTATTGTTTCACACACATGCTGGGATGCTCCTGGCTGACACTGAGGGGATGGTCACCTGTGTCAGGCCTCGTTTCTTGTAGCCATTTCACTTGCCCCAGCACTGGAGGGGCAACAGGTGGAGTTCTGAGGAGACTGGGGCACACACAGCCCACATGGCCAGACTCCAGCCTTTCTCCAGGCCTCCCTGGGCAGCCGACTGGCCACCAAGGCCATAATGAACCCTGGCGTTGTTTTCTTCTCTTGTCATTATAATTCTTCAGAGTCTGTTGTGGTTGCCAGCCCTGTCCTGAGGCAGCCCTTATCTGACTTTCCCTGCCTTTGGGTACTGGTGCCCTTCTGTACCTGACCTGACCTCAATGGTCAGGTTTATGAACAGACTAGGGTGGAGCCCTGGGGTTGGGGATTGGCAGACAGGAGGACGTGGTGGGCAAGGTGGACTCTGCACTGGCGAAGGGAGACCTGCTCTTCCATGATGTGTGCAGGGCCTCACCTGCTGGGGGCAGGTTCTGAGGGAGCAGCCCTGGCTTGGGTCAGCCTGGCTTGGGAGGTGGGCAAGAATCCCTCAGTTGTGCCTCCCTGCCCTGGTCTGTTAGTTAGGGGATGTAGAAACATGAATGCTTCTGAAATTGGGTCCCTAAATGTCTTTTTGCCAAATTCATTTTGTTCCTTCTGTTTAATATTGAGATCTAAATGCCTGTGTTTTTTTTCCCCAGAGGTTGACAGATATATTCAGACGCTACGATACAGATCAGGATGGCTGGATTCAGGTGTCATATGAACAGTATCTCTCCATGGTCTTCACCATCGTATAACACTGGCCTTTTACAAACGGCAACATGACTATGGAAAGACTGAAAATGCCAAATCTCTCACCATTAACGAAACGAAGCACGGATGCAGTAGGCACTGCTCTTCCTTTAGACTTTATATAATTAACATTCTGGGACCCACCTGTACATATGTGGATAAGCTGATTAGCATTTTTCCAGTTGTAACAATAGTCATATTGTTATTCAGATACAGGCATTTGATTTGGGACGGTTTAATTGTGCCATGAGGTAAGAGAAAATAATGTTTCAGGAATTCTGCATGTAAAACATTCATCATGTGCTTTTCTATGTAGCTCCAGTTCTATAGCAGAAATACTTTTATTAGCAAATAGGAATTTTAAAATAATACAGAACTTGCACAGAAGGCTTTTCATGTGCCTTACTTTTTAAAAAGGGGGGTTATTGTATTCATTTGAATATGCCACGTAGGCAATAAAGCAATGTACCCCTTGTCCCAGTTCATCTCTGATGTGCTCATGAGGGGAGCTTCGAGGGGTTCGGGACACCTTTGGGTCACTTTTGGGTGTCTGCACGACTCACTAGTGGAAATGCTTATATACGACTTGTCCTGTTATAGGAGGTTGTTTAAATTTCTTAGAACTTTTTTGGACATAAAAATCCAAATGTAGTTTCGAGGTGTGTTTTGGTCATTTACTAATGATTTGCTCTGCAATGGTCTGATAGAGTTTCAGACATGAAAGTGAAGGGAGGAAGTGGTCTGTCAGCCTGTGACCCTTGGCCCTGCCTCTCATGGAATTGCTTTAGGCTGTTTCTGCCCCTCCCCGCTCTAAGTGTGCTTCCCCAAACCAGAATTTGGGGGCATTGTGAGGACATTGGGTTCTGGATAGTTGTTACCAGAAATTGGGTGGCCCTGAAAATCTGTGATTGAGCACCTTGCTGGTTGGGGATGTGGGGATCTGGGGAGGTGTGGGTTTCTTATTCATGGTGTCAGTGATTAGAGGGATGTGAACATCACTGGTCACTATCTGTGTGAGCTCAGTGGGGGAGGGTCCACGGGGATCTCTGAGGATTTCCACTATTTTTTATGTTAGTGCCTCTTTGGACACCAACACACTCATGACACAGCACCAGCACGTGACCCCAAATTCTACTTTAGTGATGTCAATCCCCTGACCCCAAATCCCAAATTTGCAACTACAAGTGGCCTTCAGACCCCCAGACCCTAAGCTCCAGACTCTGTGAGGCCTTCAGACCCTAGAACTGACTTTGTGAGTCCCACACATCCATGTGCTCAGGTGACTTCTTTGGTTCTCACAAACACACTGGAATCAACATCTCCATCTAATCTCATACCCACAACCCCTGCACCCAGTAACTGCTGCTTCCCTGTCCCCATTCTCATGCTACACACCGTCCCTACTAGAAGTGCCCGTGGAAGACACCACTCCCATTTCTCCCTTGATCTCAGGCATGTAAAGACCTCAAGCTTAGAGTGAGGGCAGTAGGCGTCGCCACCAGTCCAGCCTCTCCATGCTCTATCTGGGCCCCATCCTCCAAATGCTGGCTTCCTCGGCCACCCACTTCACCCTACCTACCCTGCACTGCAGCTCCTGGGGCCCTGGATTCAGCCTGAAGCCCCAGGAAGCTGGAGGCCTCTCGAGCTGATCTTGGAGCAGTGGCAGTTCAAGGCCTTGGTGAGGCACCTTCCGCCAGGTACATGGTGTTTAATCTCTGTGGATCACCCAATGCCAGACATGGATGCTGAGAGACCTGTTCTCTCACACTGTATCAGCCACAGTGAGGAGATTGTATGATGTGTGAATGGTATTAATTGCATTTCTGAGTTAGGGAAGGGGAGATAGACACAAAGAAAAAGTCAGATTATAGATGAGTTAAGGTCTTTCCTCACTAGCTGGGAGAGCTGTTCCTGTATGAAAATAGTATGGGCTTCTCGGCAGCTCACAGGTGTGTGGTGCAGACTCAGGCAAGGTATAGATGTGCTGGGGTGTATGGAGCAGATACTCTCAGGTAAGGTACTTGTGCTCAGGTATGGTGACACTATCAGGTAAGATACAGATGTGCTCAGATGTGTGGTATAGATACTCTCAGGTGTGGTACAGAAACACAGATGTGGTGCAGATATTCTTAGGTATTTGGTACTGATGCACTCAGGTGTCTGGTACAGATACTCAGGTGGCACAGACCCTCGAAGTGGGAGTCAAAGGTTTTAGCCAATGGAGGCACAGTGAGGAGTGGGGGACATGTGGGGCGTGGGGGAGCGTGAGTGGGGGGTTGGGCAGTCACTGAGGACTTGGGTGAGGGGGACTGGGAGCTTTGGGGGTAGGGGGAGGTGTCCTGCTGGGGGCAGGGCTACCTGAAGGGTGGTGAGCAAGCCCTCTGCTCCACCAGGCTGCCCTGGCAAAGGGGCAGGAAGGTAAAGGACACCCAACACAGCCCACAAGCAGTCGGCCACACGGGGGCAGTGCAGTCACGCCTCAGGGTCTCCAGCCACTTCATTCTGGCCTGCCAGCATGGAATTCACAGAAGTCACACAGAAACCAGGGGGGGCGGACGGGATGGGACACGACGATGACAATGCCCTAGGAAGTTGTGGAAACACTGACTTTTGCAGCCTTTCATTCATCACGTTGCTTTGTTCAAGCTGCACCTGGTCCACTGGGTGTCGGGTGTTGGGATGAGCAAAGGAAGCACTGCCGGGCAGCCGGCCTGGCCTGGCCCGGCAAGGTCATGGAGGCTAAGCCAGGCAAGCTGCCGAGGCCACCACTGTACCCAGTCCCCCATTCTTGTCCTCCATCCCCTGTCCTCTGTCCCCCACCTTTGCTTCCCCATAACTCCCTCATCTTCTACCCCTGTCCCCCATCCTCAGCCCCAAGGCCCCTATCTTTGTCCCCCATCCCCAGTTACCTGTTCTCTGGGCACATGCTCTCATGACTCCCTCTCTTGCCATTTGAACATGTGTTGACCCAGCTCCTAATTTGACTTTTGGAGAAATGAAGGACCTGCTCAAGACCCCTGAAATTCTTGTCCAGTTCTTCACAAAGCTGAGAATAATCCCGGAACAGTCAGGACACCTGACCTTGGCCACCACACAGATCACAACTAAAGTCACCTTTGCCAGATGGGAGAGTCCCCTGTCCCAGTCTAGATGAGTCTGGCCAAGGAGGAGAGCAGGTGGGGGCCTGGGCAGAGGGGGAATTGGCACCAGGGGCCAAGGGGGCAGAGATGCGGGCTGTTACTCCACCTGGGATGGCGAGAGCAGAGGTCAGGCCTGTTCACCCTGCCATGTGTCTGAGTCAGTCCCCGTGGAGTCCCTGCTGCTGGATGGTCCTCTTGTCTCCTCTGACCAAGGTGCCCACGAGGAGGGGCTGCCCTGCTGCCCTGGAAGGTGGGGACCTTAGGAGCTGGGCCTTGTGTCTTCCTCATCCCCAGCCCCTCACCCTCATGCCACCTGACAGACGGGCCTGGAGCAGTTTGGAGTTTGCTGCTTCTCTAGCACTTACGTGCAGTGTGGGCTTACTCATGCGTGCACATGTAAGTGTGAGTGCATGTGTGTGTGAGTGCGTGTATGAGTCTATGTATGTGTGAGTGTGTGCATGTGATTATTTGATCAATATCTGACTTCAGACTAGAGGCTCCAGGAAGCTGGCCCATGTCTGCCTCTAAGAGTGGGGACATACATACCTGCTGGATAAGTAGGTAAAGGTGGGGATTCTTAACCTGTTTGTGTGTGTTTGTGTGTGGTAAAATATATAGAACATAAAACTTACCATTTTAACTATTTTTAAGTGTGTGTTGGCATTAAGCACATTCACATTGTTGCACAGCTATCATTTCCACAACTTTTCCATATTCCCAAAATGAAACTCTGTCCCCATGAAACACTAACTCCCCATCCCCGCGCCCCAGCCCTGGCACCTACCATCTACTTTCTGTCTCTATGAATTCAGTGTCTCTAGGGGCCTCATATAAGGGATATCACAGTATTTGTCCTTTTGTGACTGGCTTATTTCACGTCAAGGTTAATCCATGTTGCAGCCTGAGTCAGAAGTTCCTTCCTTTTTAAGACTGAATAACATTCTGTTGTATATATGTTACCACATTGTGCTCATCCATTCGTCGATGGGCATTTGGTTTGTTCCCACCTTTCGGCCATTAGTGCATAATGCTACTGGGAACATGGGTGCACAAATATATCTTCAATACCCTGCTTTCAATTCTTTGGTTCTGTACCCAGGAGTGGTGGGTTATTTTTTTGAGGACCCTCCATGCTATTTTCCACAGTGGCTGCACCATCTTACATTCCTACCGAAGTGCACCAGGTTCCAACTTCTCCACATCACTTTTTGTTTTTATTATGATAGTCATTCTAGTGGGTGTGAGGTGTCACCTCATTGTGGTATGATATGCATTCCCCTAATGATTAGTGATGAGCATCTTGCCATGTGCTTATTGGCTACTTGTATATATTGTTTGGAGAAATGTCTGTTCAAGTCCTTTATCCATTTTTAATTGGTTGTTTGTCTTTTTATGATAAGTTACCTTTTCACTCTTGTTAGTGTCCTTTGTGCACAAAAGTTGTACATTCTGATGTATTTTTTTCCCTTTTATTGCTTGTGCTTTTGGTGTTGTTATGTAGGATACCAATGCCAAATCCAATGTCATGAAGCTTTTCCCCTATGTTTTCTTCTAAGAGTTTTATCTTTTATGCTTAGGTTTGATCCATTTTGAGTTAATTTTTACATATGGTGTGAGGTAAGGGTCCAACTTCATTCTTTTGCATGTGGAAACCTTGTTGTCCCACCACCATTTTTGTGGTTTTGGGTTTTTTTTATATATATATTTTTTTATTGATTTCAGAGAGAGGAAAGGAGAGGGAGAGAGAGAGATAGAAACATCAATGATGAGAGAGTCATTGATCGAGCCCGCAACCCGGGCATGTGCCCTGACCGGGAATCGAACCCTGATCGCCTGGATCCTAGGTCGACGCTCAACCGCTGAGCCACAGCCGGCCGGGCTCCCACCACCGTTTTTGGAATGACTGTTTTCCCATCGAATTATCTTGGGACCCTTGTCAAACATCATTGACCACGCATGAGGGGGTTTATTTCTGGGCTCTTAATTCTGTTCCATTGGTCTATATTTACCTGTTTTATAGACAGGAAAATGGAGACCCACAGAGGGCCCATAATTTGGCAGAGGTCACATGATCAGCAGTAGTTAGGCTGGGGTTTGGCCCTGCCCTGTCTCACTGAGAGATGGGGAGTGCAGAGGTCACACCTGAACTGTCAGCTCTTCCCACCATATGCCACACAGGCCAGCAGGGGTGTTTTAAGTAGGTCACACTAGCTGCCAGTAATTCAGGAAGGTTTTAAGATGGCAGAGTACCTCTTGATATTGCCTTCAACAATGCAAAGAACCAGAGCACCCAACAAGCCTACCACCCAGAGTGCTCTTCAGGGCAGTGCTGCCCTGTATGAAGCGCGGCAGAGTTCACCTGACATTTGTAAAAGGCAATTGAAGCATTTAGAATCCTGTACTTTACAGTTGGCATCTCCAGGATGAATGAAGACACTGCATCCATTAAAAAATGAACCAATCCTTTAAGAAAGAAGGAGTACAAGATGAGAATTCACCTGTAAAAATTACAAATAGAATATCTGGTAGGGGGAAAAGAAAGAACAGAAAACTATAGGGAAGAAAACTTCAAAACAAAAGTGGGGGCCACTTTCCAGAACAGGTGAGGCTTCTTTGGAAGAAAGGTGCACTGGCATCTGGACAAGGCTGCCTTGAGGACCACGGGGGACAAGGAGACCGGAACCCTCCCGAGAGGGCTGGCACAGGCCCACATGAGGCTCAGGGACAGGATGGCCGCACCAGGAGCAGCAGACATCAGGCATGTGGAGGGAAAGTTGTTTCCACCTACAGTTCTATCCTTGTGTAGAGTCTGCAAGAAGTTTTCCTCCTACATTTACCTCCTGGAGGGTTTGCTCCAGCAAAAGTGAGTAAACCAAGAGGAAGGCGAGGGGTTCAGGAAAAGGAACCAACATGGGACAGCCCAAGGGAAGCCGGGGGAGTGGGCAGCGGCCTGAAGGGAGCCGTCCCTGTGTGTGTGGGATTGAGATGGTCTGACTCATGGAACCGTGCGGAAGGCTCAGGGACAGAATTTACAGAGCTGCCAAAGGATGTGGAGGACAAGAGCAGGTTCAAAGAAAACCAAGCAAATGAGTCTGTTCAGTCGGGGCTGGGGGTTGTGCAAGAAAGGAAATAAAATATAGTAAGTTGGCCCTCCCTCCCCCTCCTCGACACCTCCCACCCCCACCCCTCACTCTCTTTCCTCCTTTCTCCCCCCTCTCTCTCCCTTTCCTCTCCCTCCCCCTCCCCCTTTCCTTCTTCTCCCCCCCCCATGGGCTATGGAGCTATATAGCAGGTTACAAGGTGAATGAAAGTTCCTGCCCTGCCCCCCATCACAAGGCCAAATGGGGAGTGTCATCTTGTTTCCTCTCAGTTCCATTGACTACCTGAGGCTCTGCTTTGGGGACCAGCGGGGGGGGGGGGGGGGGGCAGGGGGGTGGCCTCTGCCCATCCAGGGCAGTTTAAGGGAAGGAGGGGGAAGGTGGATACTGGTTTTCTTCGGAAATTGGGCTGTACAGCTTCACCTGTCTGGCTGCAGCCAGTCCCCTGATGGGATGGGGTGGGTATGACTGGTGTCTGGACAACAAGACTAGCAAGAGGTTCCCTGAGATTTGGGGGAGCTGTCTTCCCATGCAGGGGAGTGTCAGCTCTTACTACAAAGTTCTAATTCCTCAGGGTGCCCACCCAGGTGTCTGCCCACATTCCTAGATCCAAAGGTCTCCTATAGGCCTAGACTTCCCACAGCAGACCCACGTCACCACTGCCATTCCAAGAGCCATCCCCCCAACACCATATACATGCTTACCTATTTTCTTTAACAAAAAGAAAAAACTACCAAAAAGGTACGAAAGTACTACATGCTTTTTTTGTTTGTTTGTTTGTTATGTTTTTATTGATTTCAGACAGAGGAAGGGAGAGGGAGAGAGAGAGAGAAACATCAATAAGAGAGAATCATCCATCAGCTGCCTCATGCATGTCCCCGACTGAGAATTGAGCCTGCAACCCGGGCATGTGCCCTGACAGGGAATTGAAAAGTGACCTTCTGGCTCATGGGTTGAGGCTCAACCACTGAGTCACACCAGCTGGACCCCACATGCTTCTTGCAAAAATATTTAGAAACTGTAAAAATTTTAGAAAGTATAAAGAAGACATTAAAGTTCACCTGTAGCATTGGAGTTAGCAGACCAACTTTTCTGTGTATAATTGTAATAGGCAGTCAGGCAGACAAGAGAAGAACAACGACAATGGGCCAGGTACAGAAGGTCACCAGGGTGGAAAGCCCCAGATTCCTAGCACCAAAACCAAACAAGCAACACCATGGCTGCCTCAGGACCAGCTGCATTTGACCAATGACCCCCTGCTCTGGTGCTGACCAAGCAGTGGAGACCTCAGTCCTAAAAGGACACACCTGGAAAGCTGATGAATATTCTATTGAGACCCTCCTCTGAGACCTCCCCTAAGATTCCCACCTGCAAGAGAGAGAGAAATACTCCCAAAGCAAAGAACCCAGTGTGCATCCCTGGCTAACCCCCTGAACCTGTCTCCAAGGCTCCCTTTTTTCTGACTTCCCAGTGAGCCAAAGCAGCCCAGCCTAGGCTCCCCTGTTGCTTCCTCTATGCTAAGCCCTTCCTTGTTTCACTGTCCCCAGCTTTAATAAAAGTCCCATCTGAGTGTATTTTTGCTGTGGCCAATAAATTCTTGCTTGCTTTGCTGCACTTGACTGAAATCTTTCCTTCAAGAAGACAAGAACCGAGGTCTCATCCTCTCACCAGTAACATATTTTACAAAAATTGGACCAAGTCACAACTACTGATTTTAACTACTTAAAACAATCAGCATTGTAGTTGCACGTTGTTGCATGTCAAAAAATAATATAAAACCATTTACTCCACCAACATTTTCAGCCCCTGCTGTGCAGCAGGTGCCATGCTCTTCCTTGGTAGAGGCGTACAGAGCAACCCTGGCTGGTGCGTTTACCTGTTAGATCCAAGGAGTAAAGAAACACCTGCTGTGATTTCAGGGGTGTATACACTATGAAAAACATCAAGGAGAGGAAATGGATAGTGGTGGCCTTCCATTTGGGGTGGGTGTTCTCTCTGAGGCAGCAAGAACAGGAGGCTGGCCCTGTGAGTACCTGGAGAAGAGCATTTTCCTGAGGGGACAGTGAGTGCAAAGGTCCCAGCACATTGCTCATTCAGAGCACATCAGTGAGGCCAGGGGGAAGGAGCTGGGGGCTTCTGGGGAGACAGCATTTTGCTCAGCCTGGGGGGCGCCTGGAGTGACATCTTTGGCTATGACGGTGGGGCAGGAGAGGGCACAGAAGCCACTCCAGGGCTGGCTGCAGGGTTGCGAGGTTGGTAAATGGGGCTTGGATGAGAAGTGCCACCCCGGAACCACCGATGGACTGGACTGTGGGAGAGAGCGGAGGCCTGGCGACCCATGGGCGGGCTGGTGAGGGCAGTGGCCTCAGAGTGGGCTGGGGTGTCTGGGGGCCTCTCAGACGTTGGGCAGAGACTTCCAGATGTGCGCCCAGGCTCGGGGGGTGTGCGGGGAGCTCCAGGGCAGGACACGGGGTTGAGCCTCGCGGGGTGTGTGTGTGTGTGTGTGTGTGTGTGTGTGTGCGCGCGTGTGTGAGTCCTGAGGTCTGCACCAGGACAGAGAAGGAGAAGGGCCCTGAGGACCCCAGAGTGGAAGAAAGGAAGAGAGGAGGGAGCACGCCCGGGGAGCTGGCAGGTACTCCCCCCTGGAGGTCCAGGGAGAAAGACGAGGAGAGGGTCCTGCACTTGGCCGCGCGGGGTCCAGGTGCCCACCGCGCGCGGGCTCGCAGAGCAGGGTGTCCACGCCATGCGCACCCCCCTGGTGGGACCCGAAATATCCCGGATTGGGACGTCACACGAACGAAGCTGGGGTTCCTGGGAAGTTCAGGGTCAAAAGATTAGATGTATTACTATTTTATAGTTTGTAAAACCTTTTGACTCTCACAAGCCCTTGGAGCAGGCGGGGCCGGCCACTACCCTCCGTTTTCTATTCGGATGGGGACCGCCGGGACCCCGCGGCCGGGGGAGCCTGAGCCTGGCCCCGGGCCCGCGCGCAGGTGCGCGCTCGAGCTACGCGGGCGCAGGTGGGAGGGGAGCGCGACTGAGGGAAGGAGTAGAGGAGAGGGGAGCGTGGGGGCCTCGAGGGGCGCGGGCACCGCCCACCCCGGAGCCGACAGTTCCTGGGGACGCCACGGGGACAGAGGGACGCAGGGCGCGAGCCCGGCACACAGCCCGGCGGGAGCCAGGGGATGCGCGCGCGCGCCCCCTGCCGCCTGCGGGGCGGTCGGCGGGGGCGGGGCGGGGCGGCTCGGTGCCGGGGTGGGGCCGCGCTTCAGGCTGCGGCCGCCGCCTGGTCCCCGGGATGCGAGCGCCCGCCGCCGCGCCGCCGCAGCTCCTGGCCCGGGCGGGCTTCCCCCGCGGGCGCGCCTGAGCCTCCGCGCCGAGCGGCCCGGTAAGTGCCCTGGGCGGGCTCCCGGCCCGGCCGCGAGACGGGGACGCTCGCAGGGAGCCCTCTTCCCACCGGTCCCCCGGCCCCATCCTGCCCCGGGGCATCCTCCCGCCGCATCCCCACGTCTCCGCGCGCCGGGGTCCGACGGGCAGCTTCTCACTTAAAAATTAAAACGGGGCTTCTGAGGAAAGCCGGCCACGTCCGCTGATCATGGTCCCTGGGTCCCCCCACCCGCAGCCTCACCCCCCATCCTCGCCTTCCCCCCACGCGGTGACTTGACGCTCCGGCTGTGACCAGGCGGCTCTGGGGGAGTTGGTTTCATTGCCCTTCAGTCTTAGTCCAGTTCTCTCAGAGATGTTTTGGGAAGATGCTGGCAGAGGGGCTTTGAACCCATGCCCTGAGCCCTCACCAGGGCAGCTGGGGGTGGGGAAGGCTGCGCTGGGGGCACCCAGAGCGGGGGTGGCACAGCTCGGCCCCTGGCACAGCTTGGCCCCTGCTTCCTGGCATGGAGCACCAGGCTTGGGTCTCACACTTGGGAAGGGCGGAAGGGCCCAAGTTCCAGGAATTCGCTGGGTTTCAGTTAGTGGCACCAAGAAAGTTTTTCCCCTAAAGTCCTGTTTTGAGTGGCTGAAAATCCCAGGTCGTGGATACTCTGTGAGTGGCACAGACCCTCAGGGACCTGCCCACCCTAGTGTTGCCCCAGTGACCCCCACTGGGAGGGGCAGGTGCTGGTCAGGGTCAGGGGTGAGAGGCTTTGGGCCACTCAGCCCTTGGGTTCCTCCTATTTCCCGGTAGGTTCCAGGGGCTAGGGCTGGAGGTATTTGCCCCCTGGAAGCATCCAGAAGGCCTCCAGCTGTTAGTGTCATCGTGGGGTTGGGGAGGTGGCTTCTGTGGGATCAACCACAGGCTCTGGTCCTAAGTGTGTGCCCTGGGCATCTGTCCCCAGGCTCTGGGTACTTGATAGCTATGAACTGGACTTCTCAGCCGAGGCCACTCTCCGAGGGTTTCTGGCAGAGGCAGGCCCCTAAGCCTGGTTGGCCTCTGCCCCACAGCAGGCCTGGCTTCTGCAGGCTCCTGGGTGGGAGCCTGTTAGTTGTGGTGGAGGAGACCCTGCAGTCGTGTGCAGACCGTCCCCCCGAGGCCCTGACCCAGGGGGCTCTGCCATCTCCTGCGGCCTTCCTGAGGTGGCCGGAAGTCACCCTATTTTACGGAGGAGTTCCAGGCGCTGACTGGCAGAGTTTGGACCCAGACTCTGTGTGGTTTCTGTCCAGGGTTGGTCCCAGAGTGATGGGTGCCCAGGGTGGGGGCACTGCTGGGTGGGGAGGATTTCTGTTTGGTTTTTCTTACCTGTATTTTCTTAAAAGGACAGTTATTTCTCTTACCTCTTATAAGAGAAGGGTTTGTGCAAAAGTTCAGATTTCTCTGAGACACACAATCAGGTCAGAGCTTGGTAGGGGTGGAAGGCCCACGAGTCTCCTAGTAGGGCTCAGTGCATCTGTTGTTCGCCTGTGTGGCACCCAGCCCCCCACGTGCCCCTGCCCCAGCACTGTCCACGGCTGCAGGAAGACCCTGGTCCTGGGCAGCTGCAGGCTACAAGGGGCCTAATGGAGAGGGTCTCCTGCCCCCCTTAGAGAAGGAGGCTGATCCTGGGCTGAGACCTGCGTCCCTCCTCAGAGGGACATTTCCGTGGGAAGGTTGGTTCAACCCTAGGAGGCTTCATGTTTTTGAGGAGAGTACACAAATATTTAGTAGAATGGAGAACCTACTGCGCAGTATCCGCCTCCGTTATTTATGATTCCTAGGCTGGGAACTCGGCACAGATCAGATTCCAAACTGTTACTCAACTGGGACTGTGGATGGGAGAGGGGGCGCAACAGCCGGCTTCCACACCCCCAGCGGAGGGGTACCTGGAGATAGTTACCTGTTCTTGGCACTTTTTATCATAGCCTGCGTTTTTAGGGCCCTTTGAGCACCGAGCTGGAGACACAGGGAGAATGTGGCTTGTGGGGGAGCAGGCGGTAGCCGAGGACAGGGAAGGGTCACACAGAGGAGTCTAGATCCTGTCTTAGCTCCTGCTGTGAGGAGGGTCTTGCATAACAGTGTCCAGCCACCAAGGACATGACTTGCTTCTCAAGAAGTGCGGGCCTGGTAGCCCTGGCACAGGGTGAGGCTGAGAAGGCGGGGCCTTCTGAAACATCCGTCCACCTGTTCCTGCTCCAGCCTGTGGCCCCCTGGACCCTATCCCCACTCACCCACCACAACCCATGGATCAGGGCTCCCCGTCACCTCCACAGCACTATCTCCACCAGCCTAAAACGGGCTTTCGACCTTCAAGCCCCTGCTGCTCCACCATTCTCCACTCCCTTCCTGAAGAGCTCCCTGCAGGCTTTTCTGCCTCTGGCACCGGGTTCTCCCCTGCCATACCCTCTCCACCTTACCATTCCAGAGATTTTATTTACATTTGTATATAAATTTGTGTTGTACATTTTTTATTGAGGTAAAATTCACATAGCAAAGAATTAACCATTTAAAAATGTATACAGTTCAGTGGCATTTATTTAGTATATTGCCAAAGTTGTGCAACTGCCACTTCTGTACAATTCCAAAATATTTTCTTCACCCCAGATGGAAACTCTGTACTCATTTGTGCTCACTCCCCACCCCCACCCCCCACTCCCCACCCCCAGCCCCTGGCAACCACGAATCTATTTTCCATCTCTATGAATTTGCCTGTTCTGGACATTTCGCATCAATGGAGTCAATGTGTGCCCCTTGGCGCCTGCCTTCTTTCACACAAGTCGCGTTTGCAAGGTTCATCCATGTTATAGCAGCAGAACTTCATTCCTTTTATGGCTGAGTCATATTCCACTCTACAGAGAGCATGTCTTGTTTGTCCATCCACCAGATGACGGACGTTTGAGTTGCTTCCCCTTTTCGGCTCCCCGTGAATGTGCAGCTGGGAGCAACTGTGTGTCAGGTTTTATTTGAACACATTTTCAGTTCTCTTGGACATCCACCTAGGAGTGGGGTTGCTGGGTCATATGGCGACTCTGTGTTTAGCTGTTTGCGGAAATGCCACACTGTTTTGCGCAGCAGCCCCACTATGTTACGTTCACACTGGCACAGCGCAAGGCCCCAGTTTCTCTGCAGCCTCCCCAAGCCTTGCTCTTCTCTGTTCCTTTCCTTACAGCCGTCCCAGTGGGTGTGGTGTGGGATCTCGTAGTGGGTTGGATTGACATTTCCCCAGTGACTAATGGTGTTCAGCATCTTTTCACGTGTTTGTTGACTATTTCTGTATTTTCTTTGGAAAAATATCTACTCGAGTTGTTTGCCCACTTTTAAATTGAGTTGTTTGTCTTTTTGTTGTTGAGTTTAGGAATTCTTTGTATAGTGTGAATTCTAGACCCTTGTCAGTTATATGATTGGTAAATATTTTCTCCCATTCTGAGGGTTGTCCTTTCACTTTTTTGATAGTGTTCTTCAGAGCACAGCTTTTAATTTTGATGAAGTCCAATTTGTCAATTTTTTCTTTTGTTACTTGTGCTTTTGGTAACATTTCTAAGAATCCATTGCCAAACTTAAGGTCATGAAGATACATGTATAGCACTATGTTTTCTTTGAGAGTTTTATAGTTTAACACTTACACTTCGGTCTTTTAACTAACTTTGGTTAAGTTTTTTCATATCCTGTGAGGTAAGGGTCCAACCTCACTCTCTGGCCTGCGAATATCCAGTTGTCCCAGCATCATCTGTCAAAGAGACTGTCCTTTCCCCATTGAATGGCCTTGGCACCCTTGTTGAACATCAGTTGACCACAGTATGCCTATTCTTATGGCAAATTTTCTCCTTTTAGTGCTTTAAAAAGTTATTATGGATATTTTCAAATCTTTTATAAAAGTGGACACGATTTTATAATGAGCTCAATTTATTCATCAGCCAGCATAGATGGCCAACCATCCATATAGGCTGATCCAGTTCCATTTAGACCCCACTCTGCTCCCACATAGTAGAAGCAAACTCCTAATATATCATTTCTTTCATATGTGTTTCAGTATGTATCTCTAAAATACATGCGCTTTAAAAAATTAGCTTTTTATATTCTTAACTTAATTTTTTTGTGATTTGAGAGACTTAAATATAAAGAAGTACTAGATACAACAGTAGGATAACTGCAAAGGTGAAAAGAGGACCCTGAAGGGTTCTCCAGGGCTGAGCAAGTCGAGGGTCACACTTGGACGTGGAGGGCCCTCCCCAAACCTGGGCTCTGGCCTCCTCTGGGAAGGTATTGTTCAGCCCCCTGGCTGGTGAAGTTCATTGGGTCCCAGCCTCTGGCAGTGGTGAGCAGAAACAAATAGAAAGATTGGAAGCACTGGAACCCAAAGACCCTCACTTTGGCATATCCCTCCAGTGCCTCTACTGGCAGTGACATATTGTGCTAACTTCAAAGAAGAAATGCTTGAGTGGTCCAGCCCATCAGTGCAGAGCAGAGGAGGAGGGTGAATGTGGAGCTTGGAGGCAATACTGTTCTACCACTTCAGGGGTAGTGTAGGAACCTTACCCCAGCCCACTTCTCCTTCTGGCCTTTGTGCTGTCCTTGCCATCTACATATGCTATAAACCCCACAAAACATTGTTATCATTATTTTTAAAAAGGCAACTATCTTTTAAAGATATTTAATAGCAAGAACAAATCCGAGCTTTGTGTTCCATTTTGTGTTCCATGTTACCATCTGGTATCAGTTTCCTTTGGCCTGAAGACACCCTTTCACATTTCTTCTAGTGTGGGTCAGCCCGCAGTGAATTCTTTCAGCTTTTGTATATCCGAAAAAGTCTTTATTTCACCTTCATTTTTGAAAGGTATTTTTGCAGGGTGTGGAGTTCTAGGTCTCAGTGTTTTTTTCTCCATGCTTTCAGGCCAGTGCCCCATTGTCTTCCCGTGCACCTGTTTCTGCCAAGGCATCTGCTGTCATTCTCACCTTTGTTTCTCTACCCAATGACTGTTTTTCTGGTGACAGTTAAGATTATTCTATTTATCGCTGGTTATGAACATTTGATTATGATGTGCCCGGGTGTCATTTTCTTCACGCTTCTTGTGCTGGGAGTCATTGATCTTCTGGAATTTGTAGGTTTACAGTTTTCATTACATTTGAGGGAAAAATTCTGCTATTATTACTTATTTTTTTCCCCCATTACCTCCTTTACCATCCTATTCTTTAGAGCCCCAGTTACACCTCCTGAAATACCTAAGTACATAATTTTTAATGTTTTTAAAAAATCTGTATTCAGATTGTTCCTTGCTGGTCTGTAGAAACATAGTGGACTTTTGTGTATTGTTCTTACCCTGTGACGATGCTGAACTCAGTTATTGGTTATAAGATATTTGTCTTAGTAAAATTGTTGGAATGTGCAACCGTGTGCCTGTGAACACAGAGCATGTTTCTTCCTTTCCTGGCTTCATGACGTTTCTCTTTGTCACTTTGTTGTCCTTACTGGTGCACAAGAGATGTTTGATGGAAGTGGGATGGAGGATGTCCTGGCCTTGTTCTATCTTAGGGGAAATGCTCAGTCTTTCACTGTTGGGTGGAATGTTGGCTGCAGGCTTTTTTTTGGATGCTCTTTCTCAGGTTAATTAAGTTAATTAGCCATTACTAGTTTGATGAGAATTATTCATTATTATGAATGATTTGGATTTTGTCAAAAGCTTTTTTGTATATCTTGAGATGATCATATGTATTTTTTCTTTAGTTTATTAATATAATGAATTACATTGATGAATTTTTGGATGTTGAAGCAGCCTTGAATTTCTTGGATAAACCTCACTTGTGATGTATTGTCCTCTTTATATATTTCTGGATTCCATTTGCTAATATCTAATCAAGGATTTGTATGTCTGTGTTCATGAGGGCTATTGGTCTGTAGTTTTCTCGTCTCAAAATGTCTTTGCTTTTTGGTATCAGGGTGATGCTGAACTTATAAGTAAATTGGCAATTTTTTATTTTATTTTCAATTTCTGCCAGAGGTTTTAGAGAATTGGTATTATTTATTCCTTAAATTGGTAGAATTTACCAATGAAACTGTTGTTGTTGGAATAGATATAGGAATAAACAGGTTATCTATTTTTTCTTGAGTGAGTTTTAGTAGTTTGTGTCTTTCAAGGAATTTGTCCACTTTTTCTAATTATTGGATTTGTGCAGATAGTGTTTGTCTTAGTCAACTTGGGGTTCCATAACAAAATACTGTAGACTGGGCAGCTTAAACAATGGAAATTTATTTCTCATGGTTCTGGAGGCTGGGAGTTCAAGTTCAGGATGCCAGCTGATTTTGTTTCCAGTGAGAGCCCCTTCTTGGCTTGTAGATGGCTACCTTCGCATGGTAAAGAGAGAGCACTTTTTCTTCTTACCAGGGCGATGGTTCTACTGGGTCAGGGCTCCACCTTCATGGCCCAAATTAACTTTAATTACCTCCTGAAAGGCACTGTCTCCAATACAGTCAAATGGAGGATTAGGGCTTCAACATATGGATTTGGGGGAGACGCAACTAAGTTCATAGCAGCACTCTCTTATGTTCCTTCTAGTGTGTGTGGGGTCTATAGTGATGTCCCTTCTTTCATTTCTGATGGTATTTTGTGTCTCTGTTCCTTGATCAACTTTGTTGATCTTTTCAAGGAACCAATTTTTGGTTTCTTTGATTTTTCTCTTTTTTCCTATTTAAATGTCATTGATCCCCCCCCCCCTTTATTGTTTCCATCTTTTTGCTTGATTTGGATTTCTTTTCTTCTGGTTACTTAAAGTGGAAACTTAGATTACTTACTTGAGACCTTTTTTCTAATATAATGTTTAATGCTATCAGTTTCTATCAAAGTACTTTTCAGCTTGTAGCCCAGAAAGTGTGATATGTTATATTTCCATTTTCATGCAGTCCAAAAGACTTTTAAACTTCCTTGAGACTTTCTCTTTGACCTATGGTTATTTAGAAATGGGTTGCTTTCTAAACATTTGGGAATTTTTGATATGTCTTTCTAGTTTAATTTCGTAATTGTCAACAAACATACTTTATATAATTTCTATTCTTTTAAATTTGTTTTAATTTACAGAATATAGTCCATCTTGATGAATGTTCTGTGTACAAAGGCTGCATACTCTGCTGTCGGTGGAGGGAGTGTTCTGTAAGTTGCAATTAGTTCACGCCTGTTGTTTGGATGGTCTGTATTCTTTTGGTTTTACTTGTTCTATTGATTACTGAAAACAATGTTGAAGTCTCCGGTGACTTAATCATCTTTTCAGTTTTGTCAGCTCTTGCTTCATGCATTTTTACATATACATGTTGTTAGGTGCATGTACATTTAGGATTGCTGTGTCCTCTTGGAAAACTGAACCACCTGTCATTATGTAATAGCCCTCTTTGTCCCTGGGAATATCCCCTTTTGAAGCCTACATTGTTTGATACTCATACAGCTCCTGCAGCCTCTTGTGATTAGCGTTTGCATGGTGTGTCTTCTTCTATCCATTTACTTTACCTACTTGTATCTTTATATTCAGAGTGTGTTTCTTGTATTTAAAGTGGGTCCAGGACACATTTCCCATATTCTCGCGCACTTTCTGCACAGGGTGGAGCTCTGTGTCGAGTCTTCCAGGCTGCACACGCTTGAGGCCAGGTGAGGGCTCCTGACCTCCTCGCCTCGTCCATTGGCCCCGAACCTGGCACTGTGTGGTCACTGCACATTCACCTGCAGGACATGGGAGGTCTCAGATGTCCTCACTGCACAGAAGCCTGAAGTGATGGGCAACCCAGCAGCCTCAGGACACAGATAGTGTGCCCGCCCCTCAGGGGCCGCTGCTCGAATCCAGGCACCTGTGCCCGGCAGTGCTGGTGGAGGCTGGCGGGCTTGGTCAGCTAGGCTGGGTGCAGCTGTGAGTTAGTGGCCAAAGTGGGAGATTTTACACAGAAAAGAAGAAGCCTATTGGCCCAGAAGTTCAGGGCCATAAGGGGGAGATGGGAAGAGGAAAGAGAACCACCACAAAGGCCACTGAGGCCACGCAGCTGGGCCCACATGGAGCCCTTACGCTCTGCCCTGGCTGCGTGTCCTGCTCTCGGGGGCCATGTGGACCGGTGTCTGTGTTGTGATGACAGGCCCAGTGCATTTGTCTATCGAAAGGCTCTCAGAGCCAGGTTCAAGAGCACAGGGCTGTTCTCTGTGGGGAGCGGCGATGTGGGTCCTCGGCCAGGCTGGGGGACCGTGATGCTGCCCATCGAAGGGAAGATGTCGCCGGGGCTGTGCTGAGTGAGAGGAGGCGTGAGCAGTGCAGGCTTGTGCTGGAAGTGCTGTGGGTCATCTTGCCTGCGTGGCGATGGAGGGACCCCAGTGGGGGAGCGGGATGGCATGACACCTCGATCCCGGCACAGGGACCTCAGCTGACACTGCTGCCTTTGGTGGTTTGGTGAGCCAAGCGGGCCCTGGGACCTCTTCAATGTGACCAACTCGGTGCTCCTTTCTTTTCCAGGCCAAAGACGATGATCCCGCCAGGGGAGTGCATGTACGCCGGGAGGAAGCGAAGGAAGCCCATCCAGAAACAGTAACGTATCACCTTCTCTCTCTGCTGATTGGTACTGACGAAGGCGGAAGGCGTTTGCGTTCTTGTTGGCAAAAGTGAATTTTAGGAACCAAGTGAGGGAGGGGGAGGTGTTGGTCCCACCTCCCTGAGGGACGGAGGGACTTGCCGAGGCCTGGCTGGTGGTGTGCATGTGGCTCCTGCAGCACGAGGCTGTTGCTGCCCTCCCTTAGGTGGTGGCTGATGGCAGAACCAGCTGCGGCTGCTCTTTTGACTTTGATGGAAGGTGAGGTGAGGCCCAGTGACACTTATTTGGCCAAAAGCCCACATGGAGGGCTGTGACATCACCCCTATCAGTGGTGAGCACCTGACTCCCTCTCTGCCCCAGTGACACCCCGTCCTCAGTGAGGACGAACCCAGCACTCCTTTGAGAGCTTCACCACTGGCGAAAGGAGACCGTGGGGGGCTCATCCTTCCTGCCTGGGGGCTTCCGGAACCCCTTCTACCCCCAGATGGCTCCAGGACCCCTGCTGCTCCCAGGACACATCACCACTGCTCATGGTCCCTCTACATGCCTGTGGCTGGCCCAGAGGAGCTCTGGGCCACAGAGGTGCAAGATCTGTGGTAGCTGCAGGAATAACAGGGTTTGGAGGGTGCCCCGCTGGGAAGTCAGTGGAGAGTGGCATCCCAGAGGCCCACAGGCTACCTCTGGCTCCTCCAACAGGGGTCCTGTAGGTATCCACCGTCAGCAGGGGTGTGTGTATAATACAGCTGTGGGTGTGTGTGAGCGTGTGCGCAATGCAGCTATGTGTGCATGTATGTAATACTGTGTATGAGAGTGTGTGTAGTACAGCTATGTGTGTAATACAGTTGTGTGCGCATGTGTGTAATGCAGCTATTTGTAATAGCTGTGTGTGCACATGTGTAATACAGCTGTGTGTGTAATACAGCTGTGTGTGCAATACAGCTGTATGTGTATGTGTGTGATATAGCTCCGAGTGACTGTGTGTGCATGGGCTGTGTGTGTGGGTGCACACCTACAGCAGCGTCTGTGTGTGGGTCTGTGTTTCTGTGACCGGGCCACCCCCCGGAATTTGGCAGCTGCAGGATTCTGTGGGAGGGTCTTGGGAATATGGCACCACCAGCCCCAAGGATAGGCAGGAAAGGCCTGTGAGACTGGACTTCAGCAAGTGGATTTGTCACCTCAGCCTGTCGTGCGACCACTGTGGCATCGGGGCAGCACAGGCCGTAAGTGGGGTGGGTGCCTGGAGCACAGGCACAGCATGGCCTGCAGGGGAAGGCAGCGGGAGAACGGAGCTATGTGCACCTGGACGAGGGCAAGGCAGAGGGGCGCAGACTTGTGCCTCCTGCCAGCACCCATGGAGCAATGGCAGGTTATCAGTTTGCAAGAAGGAAAATCAAGGCCCAGGCCCCACATGCACACACATGCCTAAAGTGGGATTGCTCAGTCACCGGTGTGGGCATTGGTGATGTTGGCGGGTCACCAAGCTCCCCAGCGTTCAAGAAGTGCCTCTTCCCCAGCCTGGGCACATGGTGTAGTTCAGACTTTGGTAATCTGTATGCTTTTCTCACAAGTGAGGTTTAAGAGCCACTGTATTTCCTTCTCTGTGAACTGTCTGTGTTGAAAATTTTTGCTCATTTTTCCTTTAACTCGTTAATGTTTTTGTGCTTCTTGATCCTTGGGAACTTGTATACTAGGGAGACTAATTCTTGAATGTGTTTAAAATACTTTCCCCCAGTTTTAATTTATTTCTGGTGTTCTTTGCCATGCAGAAAAATTTAATTTTTATGAAGTTGAATGTATTAATCTTTTCCTTTGTGGTTAATTAATTTTACGTCACGATTAGAAAGATCTCTGCTTCACGTTTTTAAGAGAATTTTGCAAATATTTCTTCTCAACTTTTATGGATTCCTTAAAAAAATTTAAAACTTTTGAGCCCTTAGAATTTTTCCTGGAGTAAGAAGTGGGGTCTGAATCCACCTCATTCTTTTCTGCTGTGACCACCAGTTGTTCTTAACAGTTTTATTGAAGAATCATTATTTTCCTCACTGATGTGACATCGAGCATTTTAGAATTGGGATTTGAGAAGCTCACGGGGAGCAGCTGGGTGTGTGCATGTGTTCTGAGCATCTCCACAGGGACATGTTCCAGGAAACTGGGGCCAGACAACTTCTGTTTTTGATGCTTGAACACAGGGCACCCGAGCCCGCAGCCCCTCCTTGGGTGTGAGCTACATCCCTGCATCCCAGCTGCGGTCCTAGACTCCTTGCCACACCAGAGGGTTGTGGGGCTATGGTCTGGCCCTGCCCTCTGGAGCGGTGGTGGGTGAGGGGTCTGTGATTGCCCATCTTTCCCCTGGAAGGAGTGGGTGATGAGAGTCGGGGAGCATGGGGTGAACAGAGGAGGTAGGATTTGGCTGGACCCACAGAAGCCTGGCTCGGGGGCAGAACCTGCTCCTGAGAGGCTTTCTCGGGGCTGGATGCAGAGAGTGGATGCAGAGAGAGTGGACCAGGAGCTGTCAGGTCCCATGGGGCTTCTGGGTGCTGCATGACTGTGCTCTCCCGGGGTGGCACTTTGAGCTCACAGGGGTGAGCAGTGGGCCTTCCCTTCTGTCATCTGCATTTTCCACCTTTACTGGACTATAACTGAAGTGCGCTGAACGGCACAGATTGAAAGTGCACAGTCCGATTGGTTTTGACCTATGTAAACACCTGTGAAAACGTTGCTGAAACCAAGGTCACAGACATGCCTGTCACTCCCAGAGTTTCCCTGTCATTCCTTCCCGTACCTCATCCAGGTAACCTCTGATGTGCTCCGTGCTGCAGACTGGTCTGCATTTCCTGGAAGTTTCTATAGATGGAATCCCACAGACTGGGCCTGCCGTTGTGTCTGGCTTCCGTCACTGGGCAGAATGACTTTGAGATTCCTCCATGGTGTGTGCGTCAGAGTCGTGCCCCAGATGGGAAGCTCCGCGTCTGTTTGTTCACTTGTAGACGGACACTTGGGCTGATCCCAATTTGGGGCCTTTGGGACCGAAGCTGCTGTGAACATCAAACGTGTGCAGGTCTTTGTGTGGATGTGTTTTCACTTCTCTTGAATAAATACCTACGAGTGGAACTGCTGAGTCATACAGTGGGTGTGTGTTTAACTTCTTAAGAAACCACCAAACTGTTTCTGAAGCAGTTGCACTGTTTACATCTGGGGGCAGTACATGAGCTCCTGGCTCTTAAGCACTCTGTCCAGGACCTGGAACTCCAGTCCCTTTGTGTCTGCCCTTCTGCTGGGTCCTGTTGTGCTCAGCCTGCCTTTCCCTACTGACTGCTGGTGTTGAGGACCTTTCAGGTGCTTGTTTGCCAACCACACATCTTCCCTGGTGAAGTGTCTGCTTAAATAATTTTTATATCTTATTGGGTTATTTGTCTTTTCACTGAGTTGTAACACTTCTTTGCATGTTCCGGATACAAGCTCTTATTAATATTTTTTTCCTATCTATGGCTTCACTTTTGATCTTTGTAAAGGTGACTTTCAAAAGACATTTAAAAATTTTTAGTAAAGATCAATTTATCAATTTTTTTCTCTTATGATTTTTTGTGTGTGTTTTGAGTCTGGGACCACCCCAAGGTCACTAAGATTTTCTCCCGTATTTTCTTGTAAAGTTATACTGTAGGTTATGGGTTCAGGTCTATGATGTGTTTTGAGTTAATTTTGGGGTGTAGTGTGAGGTAAGGGTTGATGTTCACTTGTTTTCATGGATGTCCAGTTGATCAGCACCATTTATTGAAAAGACTTTTCTTTTTCTATTGAATTGCTTTAGTATCTTTGTCAAATGAATTGACCGAAAAGATGTGGGTCTATTTCTAGACTATTTTGTGGATCTTTATTTCTATCTTGTTTCTAATACCAAATCATCTTGAATATTGTAGTTTTAGAGGAGGCTTAAAATCAGTGGGATAAGTCCTCCAACTTCGTTCTTTTTTAATGAGCTGTTCTAGGTCCTTTGCATTTCCATGCAAATTTAGAATCAGCTTGTCAGTTTCTGTAGAAAGGCCTGTTAGAATTTTAATTGGATTACATTGAATCTATATATCAGCTTATGGGAGTGTTGCCACCTTAACAATATAGAGTCTTCCAATCTATGAACATGGTATATGTTTTTGTTATTTAGGTCTTTAAAATTTTTTCTCAACAATATTTTTATAGTTTCTGTTTAGGTGTCTGGAATGTCTTTCACTAGATTTTTCCTAAGAATTTCATATTTTTGGTGTCAAGGCTTCCTTTGTAACTCTCCTTCCATCTGAGTTGGCTGTGGCTCCTCCTGCACAGTTTCTGTGCTGATGGTCCCTTGTCCCCATCGCCTCCTGCTGAGTCTGTGTCCTGGGGGATTGGAGCTTTCTCCAGTGCCCCTTACCGCATTTCTTCTCATCTACTTGGGTGTAGGATGGGTGGTTCCTGGCCCTTGGAGCTAGGAGTGGGGTGGAGGAGTTGCATCAGGGGGAAGCCAGATGTTCTGAGAAAGTTTGAAGGAACACAGTGTTGATTGCCAAGCTCTTCTGACACCTGTTTCTTTAGCAGGTGAGTGCCCATCCCCTAGGTGGCCCATGGGGGTGGGTAGGAGAATAGTCACACTCAGCTCATTCTCAGGCATGTGCTCTCTGGGGAGGCAGGTGGGCGACTGCTCCCCCAGGTCTACATAGAGGTGAAATTTGAGCCAGGGCTTCCTGCCCATTTTCTGGAATCTCTCTTCTTCTTTGAACCCACACCTCCCCTTGGTGCTGCCTTGTTTATGGGGACACATGGTGGGAGTCTTTCACTGACAGGGTGGGCCTCTTCTCTGGCCAGGAAGTGCCTGTCCACACTGGAGTCTGCTCAGTTTATCCTCAGTCTCTTGTGTACTTACATTTTGGCTAATGGTGTGAGTAAATTTGGAGTAGGGGCCTCATTAAGAAAAAACAAAAAATAAACCCAACACAGCAGAAAGTGAAAAGATCACCAAAGACATGGGAGAAAATATTTGAAAATTATATATCTGCTAAGGGACTTGTATCTAGAATATATAAAGAGCTCCTACAACTCAACAATAAAAGACAAATAACCCAATTAAAAATGGGCAAAGGAATTGAATAGACATTTCTCCAAAGAAGATACACAAATGGCCAACAAACACATGAAAAGATGCTCAACATTATTGGTCACTAAGGACATGCAAATCATTGAGGTACCACTTCACATCAGCGAGAATGTCTGTTAGAATAAGAAGGAAAATCACAAGTGTCGGCAGGATGTGGAGCAACTGAGAGTCTCCTGTTGGGACTATGAAGTGGTATGGCCCTCGTGGGAACAGTTTGGCAGTTTTTCAAACAGTTAAACAAAGAATTACATACCAACCCAGCTATTCCACTGTAGGGCTATGCCCAAGGGAGCTGAACACAAGTGAAAACTTGGACATGTATGTCTGTGCAGCATATTCACAACACCCACCAAGTGGAAGTGACTCAAATGTGCTTGGGCTGGCAAGGGGATAAATTAACTGTGGTAAATCCAAGCAGAGGAACATTATTCAGCCTTAAGAAGAATGAAGTTCTGATAAATGCTATACCATGGCTGACTCTTAAAAACATGATGTTCAGTGAAAGAAGCAGGACATGAAAGCCTCACATTGTGTGGTTCCATTTATGTGAATTTCCCAAACAGGGAAATCCATGGGGACGGAGAGCACATGGTGGTTTCCTGGGCTGAGAGGAGGGGAAATGGGGAGAAACTGGGTATCAGTTTTATTTGGGGGTGAAGAAAATGTTTTGGACCCTGGTAGAGGTGGTGGCTACACAACACTGTGAATGTACTAAATGGCACCAAACTATACACTTTAAATAGGTTAGTTTAATGTTATATGAATTATATCTCAACCAAAAAATGAAGTGACTCTGGGATTGGGGCTGCAGGTTCTGTCATGGTTCTTGTGGCAGAGGCCCTCAGACAGCTCGGGGGACAGTTTTGTAGACAGAACAGAGAGGACAGACTGTTTAATGTACTTACAAGAGAACACACAATAGGAAAATAGGAACTTCTGGATAAGAGACCCAAGTCCCTAAAGGCAGTGGGAGCCTCCCAGCAGCTCCAGTGCTCTGGCTGCCTTTAGGGGCAGAAGGTTTCCTGTGATGAGAGCTGGGAAGGACAAATGGGAGAAGCTGTTCTGTGAGGTGGGAAATAGGGTCAGATGAAGGGGACTGTCATCCTGGGGGCAAGAGGGGCAGATGAGGAAGGTCATTGTGAGGCAGGTCGAGGTCTGGGGTCAGGGAGGGTGGGCAGGGGACACCCCCTTTGAGGGGAGAGCAGATCTGTTTTGGGGCAAGAGGAGAAAGCAGCCAGGGCCATGCCCATGTGCGTGGTGGCACAGCCTTTGACTTCAGGCCTTGGAGGAGTAGGCGGGACAGCACCCATGGTGCCCAGGGTTCCTCAGTTACCCTCGCCTCACCCCCTTTCAACCTCACCGTGTAGAGGAGAAACTGAGGCCCAGAGGGGCCACTTGCACCTGGACTGCAGGGCTAGAAGTCCAGGTCCTAAGAAAGCTGTGTGTTTAGACACCGAGAAATTACTAAAAGAGGCTGAGCAAATGCAGCCTAGCGCCAGCTGTCCTCCCACTTCTGGGAATATTAGCACAGAGAAGTCAAGAGCCATGCTGGAATCACACAGCTTGCACCAAGCCACGTTCCAGGCCACCGGTTCTTCATCTCTGTTCATGCCCTCCCAGTGATGAGATATAGTCCCTGAGGTGTGGTTTCAGATTCTCAGCATATATGTTTTCAGGAATGGGTGAGCTTTAGTTTGTTTCAGCACTTTTTTCCTGGTGGTAGCTCCATTTTGAAGCAGGGACAGGTTTCCACCTGTGTGGCCGATGGGCCCTGGTAGAGTCACCCGAGCCTGACTGTAGTCATTTCCCCACAGGAAGCCCTCTGCGGGGGCTGAGAAGTCGAACCCTTCCAAGCGGCACCGAGACCGCCTGAACGCCGAGCTGGACCACCTGGCCAGCCTGCTGCCCTTCCCACCCGACGTCGTCTCGAAGCTGGATAAGCTCTCGGTCCTGCGTCTCAGCGTCAGCTACCTCAGGGTGAAGAGCTTCTTCCAAGGTAGGCTCTTACCCGTGTCCTCCTGTGCCCAGCTGGGTCTCGCCTGGGTTCCTCCTCTTTGCTGGACTGGACCAGTTGGTGCCTCTTGTCCTGCGTAACCATTTAGAGGAGGATTCGCTGAATGCTGATTAACAAGAGCAGCTCTGGCAGGTCCTCCCCCTCTTGACTCACTCGCTGTTGGGGCCCTGGGACTTCCTGACAGCCCCAGGGCTCCAAGGGACCGGGCAGATCTGCTTCATGTCCTGTGCTGAGTGGTGAAGGCTATGTGGCCGGGCTCGTGGCTGCTCTGCTGTCCTGGGTGCTCTCCCGCACCTCGCGCTCCAGGTCATGCTCATTCTCCATGTGGCCGGCTCAGCTCCTGAGAAAGAAATGTGGATGTCACTTATTTTAAAACCTGTGACTGCCACTACCAGTGAATTAAGTGTGCACTTCTTACAAAATCATGAATTTACGATAGGTCTTCGGGAGCAGGAAAGGTAAATGTCTCAAATGGGCCTGTGTGGACAACAGGGAGGGGTGGGGACTACAGCAAACTGTAGCGTTCCTGCTCCTCCTGCCATCACCTTTTGTACATCCTCATGGTGCTGAACAAAACGCCTTGGGCTGCAGTGAGGATGGATGGCAGGTGAGGGCTGAGGCCTGAGACCATGTGAAGCAGGTCTGTCTACCTCCCACAGCAGTGGGAGCAGTTTGCGCTGAGACGTGTCTGGGTAAGACTCAGCCCCTGCCCACTGCTAGCTTTCTCTGTCCCCCCAGGAGAGGGAGGGCAGTTTTCCTGAGGACTCAGCTCTGTCTGCCATGTACTCCAGCTGGACACCATCACCGATCCCTCCTCCATAGGGCCCCCTTGGCCTTCATTTCCTCTCACGGAGCAGGAGCCCCAAATCCTCTGGCCACTGCTGGCTCCCGAGAGTCCCCGCTGTGTGTGAGATCTCTGAATGGCGGTCTTGGCTCCCTCCCAACCTCTGTGTGAAGGCCACCCATCTGTGTTCCCACTCTGCTCTGGGACGTGGACCCCTTGTTGGTAGTGTGGGGCTGGTCCTGAGCTGCTCTGAGATGTCCCATCATGGAAAGGCCATCTGCTCCCAGGGGAGGCCAAGCACACAAGGCTGTGTGGCTGTGGGATGAGCTGAGCTGGACTTGGTCCTGTGTGCTGGTGGCTGAGGTATCAGCCATGCCTGGGGCTCCTCTGAGGTGTCCCTGTTCCCCGTGCATACCTGTGCCTCCCCGGGCCACCTGCTTGTGTCCACCCCATAGTCATGCCTGTGGGCACCTTAGGCAGGGATGATGGACTGAGATTTTGCAACCCAGGCCTGGAGCTCACCCAGCACCCAGCCCAGGTCAGTCCTCCCCCAAGAACCACACACTTTTCCTTTGGGTTAAAAGGCTGCGTCCAAGTGTCTGTCACCCAGACCCAAGTGGCTAGAGGCACAGGCTCACAAAACACTTCCTGAAAAGTAGGTTTGGAGAATGGCAGAGAACAGTGGGTGCCATGGGGTTGGACGATTCAGTGGGGGTCACCAGGAGGGTTGTGTGGGCTGGAGGGCTTCCTGCAGGAGAAAAGGGGCCAGGTGCCCTCTGCAGGCTGCACTGAGGTGTTCCGGCATCTTGGTGGGCCCTCTTCAGTGCTCTTCCCCTCCCCGCTGTAGTCTGGGCCCCTTCTCCAGGGCCAGAGGGATTTTTTGTCCCTTCTCCAGCTGCACTGGGATTTCACTAGGCCCTATGGTGATGGACTTGCTGCCGGCCCCTCCCCCGGCCTGCACTAGAACTTTCGCCTGGCCCCCTCTTCTCTGTGAGCATTGTGAGATCCCTAGAGAAGCAGCTGCAGTGGATGCAGGCCCCCATCTCAAACCTGTATAACTGCCAGGGTTCTGGGTTCTCTCACTGGGTTCCAGTCCCACATTCAGAATTATGTCTGAGTTGTGTCTGAATTCTCCTGCCCAGTGTCCACAGTATCAAGCTCGTGTCCTGTTTGTCCCCAGGAGCACCTTTATTTCCTTAGGTTTTGGGTTATTGGATGCCCTGGGACCTTGGGTCTCTGATGAGCCCACAAAAACTTGCAGACTTGAAAATAGCTTGGTGCTGTTGTAAGGTGGGCTGATGGGCTTTGGGCTTCTGTGTATGAAGCTGAAAATGACATCTCCTCAAGTAGTTTTGAATCAGGCTTCTTTCAAGATTAAAAATCAACAGTTTTTGTTCCAGGTCCTCTGTGGGCTCAGCACTGGCTGCCAGGTCCTGGGGGGCTTTGAGGAGACCAGGGGTGTGGCCGGCCTTCTGGCTTGGAGTAGGGGCTCTGCACAGGCCTCTCACTGGCCCTCCTGTGTCCCTTCAGGGAGGAAGGGCTGTCATGGGTGCCTGTGACAGTTCACCACAGGGACCCTGTGGTCTCCACGCATCTCAGATGCCCCTCATGAAGGGTGTTGGCTGTGGGGATGCTGGAGAGGGCACCTGAATGGCATTAACACTCGGCATTGTCCTGTGGCCCTGCAGCAGGGCTTCATAGGCCCCCTCCCCAGGTCCCGGCCAGCTCCAGCACCCCTGGAGTTGAACACACGAATGTGTTAGCAGCAGGTATCTCTGAGTAGAGACGTTCCAGAGGTTTTGTTTTACTTTCCAGTGGTTTCAATTTCATACTGAAATGTATTAATTTTATAAATAAGAAAAACTCATATATGTAAAACAGCCAAGACAATCTTAGCAGAGCTGCTGTCATCTTGGTGTAGGGGGTCCAGGCTCCTCGTCTGGGAAAGCCAGTTGTGCCGGGGCTGCTGGATGGATAGGTCCAATTAGTCAAATAACTGTTGAAATCATCACTTAGTCCCTCATGTATAAGTGTTATAACTGCACATTGCATAGTAATTCATACAATTGAGGACGGACTGATGTCGCCCCTGTACATGCTGACGGCAGGACGGCCCCCAGGCGGGGGTGGGGACAGGCATCCACCAGGCCGCACGGGAAGCCTGCTGTGGAAACAGAGATGGAGCAGAAGGAATTCTGTCTCATCAGGAAAAGCTGCATGACTCTGAGAACTGAGAAAGTAGAAGTTATTGCTCCCTGACCGCTGAGCCAGAAGGGCTGTGTTCACGAAGCTGGGAGAGTCCCTGGAGGGAATGACCAAGGAAGCCCTGCAGATGCAGAGCATGTGCTGCTGGCATATGGCTGGATGTCCCTCAGAACCCTCTGCCTGGCCTGATGCTGTGGGGCCTCGTACCCACGTCCCAATGCCTGGGTATCCCCTCACTGGGGCCACCTCCCCACGCCAGGGGCTCCATCCCCACACCTAGTGCTGAGGTCAATTTGCTGTGGTAACCTGGAGCCTTGTCATGTCTTGCAGGATGACTGTGCCTTTCTAGGAGGGCTGTGATGTGTTGAAGTAGTCAAGAAAGTCATGCAAAATGACAGTGGGTTGTTGTGTGGGACGCAGACTTGCCTCTGCGAAGCACCTGTTCTATGGCTGGAGCTACTGGGCTGTTTGGACAGCTCAGGCCAGGTTTGGGGCCACCCTCCTCCACTAACACACCCACGAAGGCCAGACCTCCTGGCCAGGAGATTGGGAGGTGACCGGTCACTTTCTCTCTGGACCTGTCCAGCTGTGCCCAAGAGTTTAGATGACTGTCCAGGTGTCCACCTGAGTGCCTGGTTTTTAACCAGAAGCAGAGTGACAGTCCGATCTCACTGCTGACCCCCTTCCTGAGTCTGTGAGGCTGACTTCATGCTCCACTGCAGGCTGGCCAGGCTGCAAAGCTCAGAGATGCCATGGGAGCATTGAGACATCACCACTGAGTGAAATGACAAACCTGATTTCTCCATCAAACCTTTTTTTTCAAGGATTCCGAAGTTGTACATTTTAGAGAAAATTCTAAACACTTTCCTGAATTCAGTTCCACTGTGTAGTTAGAAAAAAGTTAAGCTATAAAAATTGGATCTTTATCTGTGCTTCCTGACTCAGAAAGAGATGAATTAATTTCATTACAGCTTCTATAAAAAGTCACCTTTGAGAAGGACATGAACTGGAAAGTTTCGTCCTCAAAGGGTAACAATGACCTGAAAATTCTCAGTAATGTTTACTTTAGTGTTGACTTTCATGAATTTTTAAAAGGCAGTGGGATTATTTTACTTATTTGGTTTCTACATAGAGCAAAGAGCCAGCACTTCTGAGTTATAAACCCTCTGCTTGTACCCAAGAGCAGAGTTTTCCACTCGTAAATCTCACCATTCACAAGAAGGATGTTGTGAGGGAAGGTGGGCAGAGGAGAAGCATGAAGGACCCCCTAGGTGGGGCTGGAGCAGAGCTGTGTTCCTTCCAGGACATGTGGCCCCTGATGTGCGAGTCCAAGAAACCTCCACCCCCTCACTTAGGCTGAGCATTCAATTAGGTCACCCTCCCTGAGCGCCCACTCATTTGGGAGACTCATTGGGCCCAAGGGACAAGCACCCATCAAGGAGAAGCAGCTTATACAGGTGACAGAGAACTCGATGTCCATGCAGGCCTGGCATGTTGATAGCGTCCCCCAGAGTCACACAGATGGGAGCGTCTATGGAGGAAACAGATGTGTACGCCTGGTGCCCTGGAGAGAAGTGCTAGGGAGATGGGAACAATCTCAGTAAACACAACTGAGAAGGGAAAGATCACAAAACCTGGAGATTCTTCACATTGTGACAACACTGCCCCCCCCCCTTCTTCACATATCCTGTGGTTGATTCTTTGTGCTCAGCCTCTGGCACCCAGTTCCACACATGCCTGTCCTGGAGCCCTGCTTGGTTGCCCTGGTCCCCTACGCACCTGGGCCGGATGGGCCTGCTTCATCCCACCATGGGCAGGGCAGGTCCAGAAGCCCTCAAATCACGAGTGTGTCTCCTGGGACCACCACGCAGGTGCCATGTTCATTAGATGTCCAAAGGGAAGTGCTCTCTGAGACAGTTAATGATCTTAAAACCCGCGACTGAAGAGTATACAATACAGTTATTAGGCTAAATTGTACCAGTTCACAGCCTTCACTAAAGAGTCATCTTTCCCTTGTGAGCCTATTATGGACAGAGTATTTGTGTCCCCACAGACGGATATATTGAGGCTCTGATCCCCAGGGTGGCTTGTCTTTGGAGACAGGTCTCTAAGGAGGTAGTTAGGGTTAAATGAAATCACAGGGTGGGGTCTCGATCTGATACGACCAGTGTCCTTACAAGAAGAGACACCAGAGCTCCCTCCCTTCCTCCCTCTCTCCCATGGGGCTGAGGAAAGGCCCATGGGAAGACACGGGAGAAGGTGGTGTCGCAGGCCAGGGAAAAAGCTGTCCCTGGAAAGTGAATCTGCAGGCACCTGGTCTTGGAAGTCCAGCCTCCAGAATGCATTTAAGTTGCCCATGTGTGGCATCTTGTTAAAGCAGCCAAGCAGACTAAGATGGCCCTGTGGTGGGGCTAAAAGTCTGGGACCAGCCTTTTCTCTTTTGAACATTTGGTGAGTTTCTTCCCGCGGGATGGATGTGGTGCGTTCCTGCCAGAGCCACTTCCAGAAGACAGCTCCCTCCTCTGGGGCATTTCCAGCAAGGACACAATGGCTTTGAACCTTTCAGGGCAGAGAGCCAGCCACCTCCAAAGTCGAGGTGACCATCATGTGGCCACCTGCCTCTCTGACCCCAGGGCCCCAGGAGGTCCCCTCACAGTTGTGCGGAAAGATCTCTCTTGATTATTTTATGCAATGGTTTTATTTTTCCTACCATCTCTTAATAAATTCCAAAATATAAACCTGACCAAGAGGAGGGGCAGGCCCTGGGTTCATTCGTTCATTTGTCCACCCACCAGGACACAGGAAGGAGCCAGAATGCAGGTCGACAGAAAATAGCTTTGGCTTTCTCTCGTTGCCCCAGCCAACCTCGTGTGTTCACTGGCTCCCCCTCTGCACCTGGAAGAATGGGTGCAGCCCCAGGACTTCTCTGGCCCCTTCTAGTTAATTCAGTGTTTTCCAGTTACTGCCCTCCAAGCAGGCTGAGCAGCAGCAGTGGGAGAGGGGAGAGCTGGGAGGGGTTCCTTGCAACTGGCACTGCTGTGACCTGTGACTGGCACATGCAGCTCAGCTAGGATCGGGGCTCTTGTGTGCTTTCATGATTTCTTAAGAGGCCACTTACCTGGGGCGGGGGTGTCTGCCTGCTGCTGTTGGCCAACTCAGATGATCCCTCCTCTCTGGGTGGTCCCTTGCACTTCCTTCCTTAGCCCCAAGTGTCAGATGGTGGCTCCAGCCTCTTCTCAGGCCTGCAGACACCTCCAGGGAGGATTTGCAACATCTCAGGCCAATGTCTGGGGGTGTGGCCCTACCTGCTCTTCAGGAAACATGTACATTTGACCCACCTGATTGGCACATGGTACTTCCCACACAGCTCCAGGTGCTGCCTCTGCCCCTTGGATTTCCTGAGTGTAGAGAGACACCAGCCTTCAGTGCCACCACTGGCCCTAGGGATCAGATGGCAGGCCCTCAGAGGGGTCCTCATGAAGCCCCTCTCACTGAGCATAAGGTGAGGAGATAAGTGTCCCACCCTTCTGGTGCAGGTGGGAGCATGGGACTCACTGCACAGCCCCTCCAGGGAAACCTTTCTCTCAACCCGAGTGTCTCTCATCCCTGACAGCAGCTTTGCAGCCCTGCCTAGATCACCTGGAATCTCACTGTGGGGCTTGGGTGTAGTTGGCACCTGTGGTCTTGGGGCCAAAATTCAGACTAAAAGAGTTCCACGTCAACAACCTGTTATAAGAGCACGAAGAGCATGTTATAGAGGAGCCATAGTCCTGCTCTCCTGGCATTCAGAGTCCAGTGGGAAGAGGTGCTCCAAATACATAGTCTCTCCCATTTCCAGCAGCATGCAGAGAAGTCACCAGTCAGCCCTCCTGCTTATAAGAGCCAAAAATACAACAAAATGTCTGAGACCTTGTAAAATATGTTGATGAGCCAGCAGAAAATTAAGGAATACTCAGAGACCAGAACTAAGTGAAGCTGAGAACCCAAGGAGAACTTTATTAAAGGAAATTGTGAAGAAAGGAAATTACAGGTGGTGGATCTGAGATGCGAGGAGGAAGAAAGACAAGAAGGTGGTGACTGTGGGTGCATCAGGTCCTGATTATATGAAGCAATAGCACTGATACTCTGTAAGAATGAAGGGAAATAAATTCCAGGCATAAGAACAGATACATTTGGAGCAGGAGATTTCTGTTAAGTAGTTCAATGGTTCTTGCATTAATTACCTTTGGAGGTTGATTAGCTAATTTATTATAACATTTCCATGATAATCAAAGACAAGAGAAATGCGATTTAACTTTCAAACTAGTGGAGAGAAAAAAGTGGAATGAGAAATGTAATCAATCAAAAGAAAAAAGACAAGAAAGGAGAAAAAAGAAACACGAAAAGGGTGGAACAAATAGAAAGCACAAAATTCCAAACATGTTACTAAATACAGAAAATGTAAGTGGACCTAGCATGCCAAATAGCAGCCTAGGGTTATGAGAGTGGACAGCTGGGCCTGCTCACAGAGGGCACAGGACAGGAGAGTGAGAGGGTGGAGAGATGCTCACCAAAAGAAATCTAATGAAACCATATTAATGTCAAAAAATCAATTTTGGGGTAATATTCAGACAAAATAACTTTAAATTTGTGTGCTTCTAATAACAACTCAAAAATAAAACAAATATCAGCAGAACTGTAAGGAAAAATAGTACATGAATTTATCATCAGAGAGAAAGATGTTAAATAATTTTCTCAGTATTTAATAGATCAAATAAATAAAAATCAGTAAAGTTTATAGGCTATTTGAACAATGCAAAAAAGCTTAATCTAATGGACATACATAAAACACTATAGATTGAAACGAAAGAATTTACAGCTTTTCAAGCCCTCATGAAACTTGTAAATATATTGAAAACAGATTAGTCAATAAAGCAAGACTTAATAAATTTCAAAAGACAAAATCATGGAGAATGCATGGTGAGGCCTCAATGCAATTAAGCTGGAAATCAATAATGAAAATGTGACTTGAAAAACCCTCATACTTGGAAATAAACACTTTGTAAATAACTCATAGTTCAAAGAAGAAAATGTGATGGAATTTAGAAAATATTTACAGATCAAAATGTGTGGGAAACAGCTGACACAATACTTAGAAATAAATAACCTTAAGTGTTTATATAAAAGGAGGCTGGAAATTTATTTCCTGAGCATTCAGTTTAGTAGTTTTGATAAAGAAAAGCATAATAAACAAAGAGAGACTCAAAGAAAGCAAATAATAAAGGAAGATATTCATGAAATAGAAAAGAAACATACAATAGAGTTCCTTTGCAAAGATCTGGTGAGATGGATAAAGGAGAAAAGAGAAACAGTGTCAGGACTGTCTAAGGGACACAATGATAGAGGATGTAGCTATTTCAAAGATACTTTGAAGCTACTCTGAACAAATTTATGCCAATAAATTTGAAAACATAAATGAGTAAATTCCTACAAATACAGCTTTATTAAAATTGACTCAAGAGGAAATAGAAAACATGAACAGTCTTATGACTATTAAAGAAGCTGAATCAGAGAGGGAAGATGACAACACTGTGAGAAGCAGCAGAATGCCCCTGCTCCCAGCCACGGACTCGATTTACTCCTAAAATACTATGTAGCCAGCTTGGAAAAACCAGAGAAACATACCTGAGTGGACAGAGTGCAAGTAGGGAGCACTGAAGAAACATCATAGAGTCTGAACTTGTATTCGCCCTTCATGCTCACAGTTATTTTCACTTGGGTTGTCTTCATTGTGACTGTCAAGATATTTTGTAAGATGCCCCTTGTTTCCTGGAAGTTTAGTAGGGTATTGTCCTGCCTTGCCAGCACCCATACAACAGCTTACATGAGGAGGTTGGGGCTGAGACACACAGTTAGCCAACCTGAGAGGAGAGTCCTCCCAAGGACTGGTTAAAGAAGCTGAATCAATTATAAATCTTCCACAGAGAAAATATAGGCCCAGGTAGTTTTAAAGCAATTTCTAACAAATACTAAAGGGAAAACAATTTCACTCTATACTGAATCCTGTGGTGTTGAGTTGGAATTGGAGGTATTGGTATGATATCATGAATTTTGATATGTAGGTTGCTCCAAAAAAAATGTATACACACACTCCAAATAATTGTAAAGGCAGTGTTTATTAAAATACATTTCATTTTCAAAGTTGAGCTATCAGCAGTTAAAGCATATATACATTCTTGGGGACACTCTGTATATAGATATAGACATAAATATATATGTATAAATGTGTGTGTGTTCTAGCTCTCTCCACTTATGACACCACAGTTTCAGTGAGCACAACTCACATTCACACCTTGGTGTCTAGACACCATTCACCATTAAAAGGGAAGAGGGCCTTTTTTTTGGTCTCCTTCCAGAGTTGGAGCAGGGAATGTACAAGAGAAACTTAGAACATTTGGACCAGAAAGGAAGACTGTGCTCAGACAGTGATTGAGATGTCTTGGAACACAGAGCCATCAGAAGGGGCTGCACTGGCCATATCTGGGACAATTTCAACATTAACAAGAGTAAGGATAATGATAGATTATAACCCAGTGAATAAATAGGATTCCATAAGTCCACACTGATAGGAATAAATGAATAATAAGAGAAAGACCCTCCTTACAATAAACTGCTAACTAATAGACAGGAGACAGGATTCTAGACAGACAATTGTAGGTAGAAGAGGTGAATTATAAACTAGCCAGTTGGTAACAATTGTAGTAACAATTCAGGCAGCAAACATCAATGATGCTAAAATTAGTGTGTTAAAGTGAGGTGAGAAGTGAGATTTTGTAGTCTTGAAATATCTCCCAACAATATACAAATGAATTACAAAGGTAAAATACTTAGAGTGGAGATACCCAGCACACAGTGCCCTAAGTGATCAAATCTGATCCCACCAATAATGAAATAGCTGACATTGTGCAGGAGAAGAGCACACTGTTACTTCTGTCATATTCTGGCTGAAGATAATTGATCATGGAACACCCAACAAACCCAAATTGAGGGGCAGTCTGCAAAATAACTTGCTATAATGTTTAAAGTCAAGGTCATGAAAGTCAAGAATGGACCAAGGAGCACTCTAGATGGACAGGAACAGAGTGATGGGGCAGAAGGACCAGACCCAAGGCTAAAAAGATGTTAGTGGGACAACAGGCAAGACTTGAGTGGAGTCTCTGGCCAAAGGATATTTGGGGTGCTTTGTACTATTCTTATAACTTTCCTATATGTCTGACATTGTCTTGAAACATAAACAAACAGAAGAAAGAACAAAGACAACTGCACAACCAAAAATTTGCTCTGAGGTGTGAACGGTGGGGCTCCTGGAGGGGCAGAGGGGAGAGCGAGTCCCTCTGGCAAGGGAGGGCGGGAGGTTGGCAATGGCAGGTGTTTGGGGCAGTGCTAGATGCAGCAGCCTTGTTGGGGAGCATGGTATGCTTGTAAGTGTTTGTGAGGAAGTCATGTTTGGACCTTTTAGGAGCACTTGGCATTTTGGGGCACCCAATCTTTTTGTAAAGAGAAATATGAGAATAGCCAGCGCTTTCCTCACAGCCACCATTGCCACCAACCATTTCACAAATGCAGTCTGAGCAGAGGTGGGTGGTCAAGAGGGAGCAGGCGAGTGGGTGGCTGTGGCCCTGAGGACTGGGGTGTAGCCCCAGCAGGAGCATGAGGTGCCATGGAGCATGAGGATGGGTCTCCTACCTCAGATGGGGGTGCTCTCCTGACAACCCAACCACCTGGGGGTTTTTCTTACAGCCACAGCCTCACGGGGCCCTCAGCTCCTCCAGGTCTTTTCATCAATTCGGTCTATATCTATTGATGGTGAATTATGCATGAACCTATAGTGACTCGTGATTGATTTCTGAGAAAACTGAAGGTGATGATGACTGACAGGCCAACTTCAAGTCGGAGTTATTTGCAAATCTGGGTAACTGAAGGCCGGGCCTCCAGTTTTTACTACATATTGAATTTGCCATAAATTCACAACTCATGTAGGAATCAGTTGCTCTCTGACAGCTGAGCTGGGCACTCCTCTAAAGTCCAGGACCCTGGCCCTTGAGTGAACAGCTCTGGGACTGTTGTCAGCTGGGACTGCAACTGAGGGCACTGTGTGGGGCTGTCCCTCAAGGCTCTGTACTGTCTGAACTCTGACCAGGGTTCCCTGTCGCGCTGAGGTACTGGGTCCTGCATGGTGGCTTGTGCACCTTGTCTTCACGCCTGCATATTGTGCAGTTATTAATTGAATAAATATTTGAATTTTTAAAAGCACCAGGGCACCATTTTTTGGTTTTGTTTTGCAAAACACTCCTTGAACCCTCAGCTTGACATGTGCACTTTCCTTCCAATGTATTGAAACTTAACAAAAACACCCCAATAGTTGGCTTCTTCCAGGTGTTTTACACCATGAACAAATATGGACCCACAATGTATATAAATAATATTCCTTTTTCTTTTTCTTTCTAAAGAGCTATTCTTGGTTGTACTTTGCATTGTGGCATAGGGATTACAGGAAGGGTGTGTTTGTGCTGCAGGACCTGTGCCCAAGTTTCCATGGAGCCCCCTGAGGACTCCAGGGAGGAGTGACCTCCGAAAGTGGTTAGCAGTTCGGCCTCTTGACCGGAAAAACCAGGCTCGCTGGCCCTGCCTCCGCACCATCACTGGCTCTGAGAAAACACATTTTTGGTGGTTCTTTGAGCTGTATCGCAGTGTTAAATGTCTAAAGCTTGCCTGGTGCATTTTAGAAAATATGGAGGTTCTATATATGCACGACCCATAGACACAGACAACAGTGTGGTGATGGCCGGGCTGGGAGGAGGTGGACAAGGGGCCATGGGGCCATCGGCAGTAGTGTCAACAATAAAAATAAAGTAAAACACGAGAGAAGAAAATATGGAAGTTCTTTCTATAGAAAATTAACAACTTGATGCATAAACATCTTGGAACATGCTCTCATTTTCTAAATACATGAAATGCACATGTTTATTTATACTCCTGATGAGTTTTCTTGTCTAAGGGAACTTGGGGCTTTGAATGGCAGTTTTAATCCCTTCTCCCGTCAAGCTGTACCAGTAAGGAGGGTGACAAGCATTTGGAAGGAGGTACACCCATGCCAAATCCCACATGCTGGGACCCTCTGCCCACGTGTGTGTCACGCTCTGTTAAAACACGTCCACACCATGTGTGGAAGCTTCCTCACAAAGGAATCGTTTTCTCCCTCATTGTCTTAACCCAAAACAGGACATTCACACGCTCACAGCAGTCATGCACACACACACCACACACACAGCATTCACACACAGAGTGTTCACACAGTGTTACACACACAGCATTCACACAGTGTTGACACACACAACACACACACAGCATTCAGACACAGAAGCATTCACATACACACACAGTGTTCACACACACAGAGCATTCACACACAGCACTCACACCGAGAGTTCACACACGTTACTCCCCCTCCTGTGGTCCTTCCCCACCTGACTTTTTTTTTTACATGTTGGGCCTACCCGCTGGCTGGCTGTGGTGTGTGGCTAGCCCTCATAGGAGGGGCACTGCTTAGGGAGGGGTGCCTGGCAGACAGTGGGGACAGTGGGGCTGTGACCAGGGAGGGGGAGGCCTGCAGGCTTGCCCCTCACCTTGCCCCTCTGTGCTGCCCCTGGGGGTCTCCTCCAGACCAGGCTGCAGCCAGGTGAAATGGGGCATGGAGGAGAGGGGACATCATGTTTTCTACCAGAAACTCCCCATTCACCTGCAAACCTGGAGCAGGTTGTAGAGCCTGCAGGCAAAGAACACCTTGGGCACTGCCTTTAATCAAGGCAGGTGAGGTCCCCATAGATCCACAGAGGGAGCTCTTGGGTAGAGGAGAGCCACTGAGAGGCCCATCCTCTTGGGGACAGGGCCAGCATGTCCTCATGTCCTCACTCTGCGGGAGAGGACAGATGCACCTCTGTGATGCTCAGGAGCTCCCACAGACCCACAGGTGGCAGCCTGGACAGCACTCTGCTCCCTCTCACTGGTGCCACATGTTTTCTGGGAGGGCGGGGCTCTCCGGAACCCTCCGCACCCTGGCCCCTCCCCAGACACTCACCCTGGCAGCATCCCTCAGGTGCTGGACTCGCCTGCCTTGTGTGTGTGTTCCTTGCTTATTTGTAGATGTGTGCACACAGCAGACTGTCCAAAGCCACCGTGGTCGTCTCACAACCTGGCGCCCTCTGTGTCTTTTCACAAAGTTTGAGTTTAGGCTGCCTTTACACATTTCCTGTCACCCATCTGGGCGCTCCGGATTTATTTGTGGGGACTTCACCTCCTTGGGGTGGTTAGATGAAAGCTGTGCTTGCCCGAGTCTCCTGCACAGAGAACCTTCCAGTGCTTCCCCACTCCCCCCACCCCCCACTTCTGAGCCCAGCAGGTATTGGACACTAAGCACCCGTAACCCTGCCAGCTACTTAGAATGCATGAAGGATCAATCGTCCGCACCCCAGGTGCCTGCAACACAATCTGTGCAAAGGATAACTGAGGCCAGGAGCTTCCTCTACAAATTTAGTTTGTAGTCATCAAGAAACACTAAATACATGTACACTTCATGATCCTCTCCCAAGGCAAAGCAAGGAGTTTATCTTTTAGTTCTGGGGAAAGAAAGGGAAGGAGACTGAATGTGGGAGAACTGTGCAGTGGTGATGTCAGGGAAGGTGGGTGTGTAGACACAGTAGGGATGGGAGCAGAGGTCAGAGGTGGAGCACACCCTCCCTGCAACTTCACCTCCCACTCCTCCCGCCCTCCCACGGAGCACCTGCCCTCTCTCTGCATTTGCCTCTCTCCATCCCCTGAAGCACCCACCCTCTCTGCCTCCCTTGAAGCACCTGCACTCTCTCCCTGCACATGCTCTTTCCGTCTGGGCTGGAGCACCTGCCATCTACTCGGGAGCTCCTGCCCTGTCTCCCTGCATCTGCCCTTTCTCCCTCCCTCCCCCGGAACACCTGCCCTCTCTCCCTCCCCAGGAGCACCCACCCATCTGCTCTCCCTGCCAGGCCCTGGTCATTTACTCCCCATGGCCTGGCTGCACTGCACTGCATTGGACTCACAACCATGCCCAGCACTCATGGAGAGAGCAAGTGTCCTGAGAGGTGAGCTGGGGATTTCAAGATGTGTGCCCATGTGGTCATAATCTGGATACTTTGGTAACTACCTATCTTAGTCAACTCAGGCTGCCACAGATAAGGCAACTTATAAAGAACAGGCACTGATGTCTCACATTCTGGAGGCTGGAGGTCTGAGTCCAGGGTGCTCACACAGTCAGGTTCTGGTGAAAACCTATTCCAGTAGCAGGTGCTGCCTTTTCTCTGTCCTCACAAGGCAAGAGAGGCTAGAAGCTCTCTGGTTTCTTGTTGTAGGGGCACTAACCACATTCATGGGGTTCTACCCTCATGACTCAATCATCTCCCAAAGGTCCACCTCCAAATACAACTTGGGGGTTAGGTTTCAACACATGAATTTGGGGGAGGGACACACAGTCAATAGCACCACCTTACTGTAGCTGATGTTGAGTCAGTGGCAATAAGATGTGGAAGCAGAAGAGGAAGGTGTTCATGGGGCACCTGCTGCCCAGGCTGCATAAGGCATGTCAGGTGTATGGCCTTGTCGGACCCCGTCTCACAGGGGGTCCTGGGAAGCTGCTCTAAACTGTGCACACCCTTGTGCTGAGCATGACTCCCAGGAGGCCCGGCTGGAAGTTAGCTTCCAATGAGATGGGCCAAAATGGGGGTCATGTTCATGCCAGCTGCCTATAAATGGTCACAAGATGATGTGGAGGTGGGCTCTGACCTGTGAGGGCCTGGGGCAGGAGGCTGAGCCCCAGGGGCCAGCAAGCTGCTGGACCAGGGCTGGAGGAAGAAATACCCAGATGACACTTGCTGTGGGTGCAGCCCCAAGCATGCAGGTCAGGTCACAGAGCAGAGCCCTTGGGGCTCTTGACTTGGTGATAAAATAGTGCCAGATTTTCCTGGGCATGTGTTTTTTCACAGCAGGGGCAGGTGTGTGGTCATGAACCAGTCCTCTCTAGGAACTGCAGCTGGTCAGAATCAGGTTTCGGTCCAGCCTCCTGTGGGAGCCCTGGCTCTCTAACACCGGGGTGACAGAAGTCCTGTACCCCAACCCTTAGATAGCCCCATGAATTCCACATTCGGTTTATCCCACATCCTGGGCTCATCTGTCTTGGACCCACCTGTCCTGAATTCACCTACTGTGGACTTGCTTGTCCTGGACCTAACTGTCTGCCCACCAAGGCGTTGACTTGACTTGAGCTGGGAACAAAGTGGCTGCCACCTTCCAGGCATCACAGCACTGTCCAGAGGCAGAGATGGGGGAGTCTCCTGACCTCTGCCAGGAGCACTTGGCACCTCTCACTGGCCAGACTCAGGCACATGACCCCTAAACAGCTGCTGGTAGGAGTCGGGCCCCAGTGGCACATGGTTCAGCTCAGGGTCACACCTTGCCCTGAGTCTCCTCTGTGCAAAGGAAATGGAGGTCTCTTAGCAAGCAGGGTGGGGGATACTGAGTGGGGGTCAGCAGGCAGGATGCAGTTAGCCCCACTCTGAGCCTTAAAGGGAAGCCCCTACCCCATTCTGCATGGGTACACAGAGACATCCACTATCTCCATGATAATTCTTCAAATTCTCTGTTCCAAATGAAACTTTACAGGGATCCAAGAAATCAATGAAATGAGAGAAAGGCTGGTTCCAGTTAATTCTGCAGCCAGTTGGGGAAAGCGTGGGCAGGGCAATGAGAATCTCAAGTGTGGCTGCAGTTCCGGGGTTCTGGAGACTCAGTGGGGGAGGCTGCAGCGGGACCAGACTCTGTCAGGGTCCAGGAAGCTGCATGAGCCTGTGCCCCTTCATTTCTGGGATTGGACAGCCCTGGCCCCTGCCATCTAGCCCTGAGCTCTGTCTGACAGATAGGAAGCCCTGTGCCCCAGGCTCTGCCCAGGGTGAGATGGGCTTCTGTGGGACCCCACCCCTCACTGCTCTTCAGAGGCCAGGTACACTGGACACTAGGATGTGGATGGGCCTCTCAGTCACTGGTTGGTACCACAGGAAAGTCCTTGCACTCTGGGTCTTGGGGCACTTCTTGTCCCTGGAACATCACCTCCTTACCACCTCCTCCACAAGCTTGGCTTTGGGAAGTGGGGTACACAGTGATTCTCCACACTTTCACCACCTCCCTGAAAAGACACCCCATGCCTGCTCCGCACCAGCCTTTCCCCTTGACACATTACCTTGGGCAGTTGGGCACAGATGGAGGTGACCTGGAACCTTGATGTAGGCTCTCCCTCCTCATACAGGAGCAGGAGACTGGGTATGAGAGGGTGGGCCCTCCAGGGTGTGCCCAGCAGTGAAGCTGGGGTCTGTTGGCTGGCACCCCTGCCCACAGCCCCACCTTCGCTCAGCTCCCCTCTTAGGAGGGTCACACCCTCAGGTCTGAGTCCCAGGGAGAAGAGTGTCACGGGGGAGAACCCCCAGGATGGAAGGGCAGACGCAGAATGACCAGGAAGTGCTGAGCCCAGGAGCTGCTGGGAGGGGACCTGGGGTGCCGGCAGGGGGTGGGGGGTGAGGGCTGCTCCTCATGACCTCCTTGCTGTGTCACCGCTTTTACCCATTGATAACACGAATGACCAGACCCAGAGCCTTTGCGCCCCGCTGTGACCCCCCATTGGCGTTTGCCGCCCTGTTTCAACATCCCGAGCACCCCTGAACTGGGGCACCTGGGAAGTGAGGGGACAGGCCCTGTCCGCTCAGGGTTTGGGGGAAGCTCCCCCCTCCGGCCCTGGAAATCGCATTCGGTTTCTTTCTGTCTCGCCTCAGGCCTGGGGTGGGGGTAGCGGCTCTGCTCGCACGCGAGGCGCTGGCCGGGGTCCAGGCGGCTGTCACTGCGCGGAGGCCCCATCGCGTGACAGGGCCGGAGGAGGCCGCTGGGTGTGGCCCGGAATGCGGCTGCGGAGGAGGGAAGTGGGGGTGCCCGCGGCGCAGGGGAGGGGACCCGCGATGCTGGGGGTGCCGTGTCCGGGTGCAGAGATGTAGGGAGGAGGGAAGTGGGGGTGTGCCCGCAGTACAGCGGGGATGGGGGCGGGGGAAGGGGGCACGCGATGCTGCGGGGGTGGTATCCGGGTGCAGAGAGGTGCGGGGGAGAAGGTAGGAGGTGGGGCGCCCCCCCCCTTTTGGCCGCCGTGTGGGCTGCAGCCTCCGTGTGTCTGGGGTGGAGCGGGCGCGCTTCAGTGCGGGCGGGGTCCCGGTGGCCGTGAAGGGGTCAGCCTCCGCGTCCGCAGTGACGTCAGCGCCCGGGGTCCCCCTCCACCCAGCCCCACCACCGCGGGGGCCAGCATCCCCTCCCCCACGCGGCCTGCAGGGGCGAGGGGTGAGCAGTCAGGACAGTCCGGCCCCAAGCCTCCCCTTCCCCCCGGTTCCAGGGAGGTGCTGGCCGGGGCTGGGCGGGGAGCTGACCCACCCTGGGGCGCGGGCGGGGGCGGGGCGACCCCTGCAATGGAGTTTGCTGAACGGGAGGTCTTGGTGGTCTGGGTCTGCAGCAGGTGACCTGGGTGCACTGAGGTGGGGGTCCTGCCCCCCTCAGTGCCACTCCTGGCCTTTACGGAGCCCCACATCGTCCCAGGCACGGTGGGCTCCCCCACCCCACGGGCCCAGCCTCAAGGCCTAGCGTGGTGGTACAGTCAGCACCGTGGGCTGGGCGGGGAGCTGGACCTGGCCTCAGGGGCTGCCTGGAGGGGTGGCGCTGGGAAAGGAGGGGTGGGGTGGGCCTCCTGGTCTTGTTCTCAGCGGCTGAGAGCACACACTGGCTGTGAGACCCTCGGTCAGCCGCTGGCGCAGCCTCCAGAGCGTGCTGACCCAGGAGGTCCCTTCAGGGGAAGGGGCCGTTCCTGGAGCTGTCTTGAGGAAGGGGAGTGCAGCACAAAAGGGGATTAAAAATAATCGCCTTTACTGTCTCAGAGCTCAGCCTGTGGGCCTTGAAATCCAGTAGCAGTGTGGGAGCTTGGTTGCTCTGAGGTTTCCACTTGGACTCGATGGCTGGCAGCTCAGACAGCCTGTGTGTATTTGTCAGGGACCCCCAGGGACCCCCCCCCAAGTGCGACTGCTTATGTCTCCAGAAATACACCTGCCTTCCTGAAGGGAATGGGTTCCTTCTTGTATTCAGTGCAGTGACCAGAGGTTAGTGGGTATTAGCTGTGGGAGAGGAGGGTGAGGGCACAAAGGCTTCTGAGAGAGGGAGGGAGGAGAGGCCAGCCGAGACCAAAGGCCACCATATGGCCAAGATATGGCCACTGTCTGTGGGGCTCTCCCAAGGGCTGCCTCCCTGAGTTGAGCTCTCTGCCCTGAGGACACTCTGCTGGTCAGTACCAGAGGGCTTACATGAAAGGGCCCAGCATGGCCTCTGTGGGGTGGGGGCACTGCTGGCCCAGGGCTGTAACCTTGTGTGTGTCCACTCTGTGGGGAGGAGGGTCACATTGTGGAGCTGGAGCTCACATTCGAGCCCTGCTGTGCTGTGGATCTGGGGGCCTGGAACCCCTGAAAGCAGGTGCTGCCCACTTCTTACTAACAGGGGTGAGGGGGAATCTGTGGGGAGCAGGTCCTGTGTCTGAATGGGGCTCAGTGGAGAGGTGAAGGCAGAGCCTTGTGGTTTCCCTCACAATCTTTGGATGATGCTGCCTGAGTAAGACAAGCATCTCAAAGCAGCACATCCTGGAGCAAAAGTTCAATACAAACTACTGGTTTTGAAAGAAAAAACACTGGAGGTTTAAGTGCCTGCACTTATATTTTATCCCAAGACGGGAGCAAGTGCTCCGGCTCCACCTGGCCCTCAGGTGCACTAACATCACCTGTAGCTTCAGTTTGCAAATCCCAGAAGTGAGGAGAAGCTGTGAGGCACTTCCCCACCCACCCTCCACGGAGTCAGGGCCCCGAGCTTCTGACTGGATCTCTCTACTGGCCTCTCCTCTTTGCCTCAGGGGTCTTCCCATAACTCCTCCCATAACAGGACGCTGAGCGTGGAGTTGCAGGTCTCATCCAGCTCCTGGGAGCTGTGATGTGGGTGTCTCTGTCTGTCTGAGCTCTTTCCCCCAAAGTGGAGGTGAGGCCAGCCTGGGAAGGATGTGGGAATGTGGGAATGGGAGAGGCATAAGGGTGCCACCAACATCCCAGGGAAGGATGGCAATGTGAGTAGGGGGAGCTTCCTGGACTGGAGCAATCAGTGCAGTAATGGATGCCTGTGGGGTGTGGGCTGCACCACACCGTGGGGGAAGGGTGCCCCTGAAGCCAGTGGGGCTCTGAGGGGTTTGTAGGAGGTAGGTAGAGAGCAGTTTCTGGGGAGCGGAGTAGGGTGGTGCCCTCAGGTTAGGCCCAACTGTGATGTCCCCATCTCCCAAGTGTTAGCAATTTGCTGCCACCTGGCTGCCCTGGTCCTATGTCCTGGCTCCTCCTGCCCTGCCCTCTTCCTGGGGAGGCCGAGTGGTCCCAGTACATCCTGGTGGCCACGGGTCAGCATGGGGCTGTGACTTTGCCTGAAGAGGGTGGCAGTGAAGAATGCTGGGGTGAAGATTGGAGAAATGTAACTTAAAGGTATGCAACCAGGCCTGGGGCCCAGGAAGGGTGCTAACATGCTGTTTTTCTCTCTGGCAGCTGTGCAGGAGAAGTGTCCGAGGCAGCCAGTGGTCGGTGCCCCCTCACCAGGAGACAGTGGTCCTCGTGGAGGGTCAGCCGTGCTAGAGGGAAGGCTGCTGCTGGAGGTGAGCTCCCTTCACCATTTGATCACACTCATGGTCATAGCTTACAGGCCATCTCCCCCAGGGCCCTGAGGCCATGACCATTTACAATTAACTAGAAGTTAAGGCTCTAGAAGTATCTGTGGATGGAATCCCAGGATCTCCTGGGAACAGAGCAAATTGGGGTCTTAGGTACTCCGGGTGACGTGCTGGACAGAGAGAACCAGCCATGCCAGTCTTCAAATCTGAAAACATTTTCATTCTGCATTCTTTGGTTTTACTTGTCCATGGGTCAACCTAATAAAATATTAAGCAAGATTTCTTTACTTTGAAATTAAGGACAGAAAATTGTGCATTAAGCTTCCTGGGGTCTGGCAGGTGTGGCTGGCTGTCCGTTTACTGGTATTACATGCTGGATGTCGAGAGCTGGGTTGGCCCTTTCACCTGAGATGATTCTGGGGTGTTTTTCTGACCGTGCTCTGTGCGCCTTTCTATGCAGGATGGGGGGCCGTGGTCAGTTTCTTAAGGAGATGTAATGGTGAGGAGTTTTCTGGGTTGTATCAAGCCAGTGTTTCAAAGTGAGGGCGTCACTGCCTCACCAGGGGCCAAAAGGCTCTGAGGACCGAGGTCCTGGCTTGTCCTTTCTCGGGCTCACTCAGCCCCTCCATTCTCCTCCTCTGACTCCAGCCCTTCTGTCCAACTTCCCTCGATGCTTTTCTGGGCCCTCCTGGCAGCTTCCCTGACCAGTCTCCTAAGATCTTAGCTACTCAGCTGTTTAACTGACATGGGGTATAGTGGACGTAGAGTGACCTCTGGTCATCTCAGGCCTTGAACTTGGTCACGGTCAGTAGTGCTCATGTTCTTGTAGCCCTCTCTGGCGAGGAAGGGGAACCTGCCTGACACCTTTTCTCTCCTACTCATCCAGGCCTCTCAGAGACTGGCACCCTCTTCCCCTCTTCACTTTCAACTTTTTATTAGAAATTTCTAATGGTGACAAAGAGAAGATGGAGTGATGGATGGCCAGGGACTCGTGGCCAGGCCTCAGTGGCAGTCGGCTTTGGCCAACTTGCTCCTCTTTGTCCCCCAAACTCTCCTTGTCTCTCCCAACAGACCCCCACTCTGCTTTATCTTCCCAGAGCCCTCCCTCATCCTGAGGCTTCTTGGTCCCCTGGTGCCCCTCCTTGGTGCTGCACCTTCTCATTGTGTGGGAGCTGTGTCCAGCCCTCTGCCTTCCCATCTGCCTGGCAGTGAGCTCCCCCATTTCCAAGTACCTGGGTGGGTAGCTGAGCACAGTGGGACCCAGTAAGGGTGATGATGGGCAGACTGACAGACAGACAGAGAGCATCCAGAGTGATCTGAGGGGACTGGGAGAGCAGGAGAGGTTTGCAGCACAGGATCTGGGGGTGCTGGTGCCAGATGGAACATGGTAGCTCTGTGTTCCCACCTGCCCCTCATGTGCCACCATGCTCCCACCCAGCTCCCATGGCCTCATGAGGATCAATGAGCTTATAGATAATTTCCTTTTTAAAAAAATAAAAATATGTGAGGAAGTACATTCGTGCTGTCTATTTTGCTGGGTTCGTGGGTGTTCGGGGGACTCCCGTCGTAGAGTAAGTGCAGGTTTCATTTCAGTTCTGTCTGGAGCAGAACATGGCAGTGGGGGGATGAGGGGGACTGTCATGCTCTCAGTGGAGGAAATACTTCCATACTTCATTATTTAGCAGGTCTTTTAGGAAGCAAATTCTTAAATATTATCTTTCCTTAAAAATTTTTTTATCAGTGCTAGTAAAATTGGAGCTGGAAATGTGGCAGTTTGGATTTTATTCTTGGCAAAGATAGTTGGCATTACTTTTTTATTATTCATGTTCAAAGTTAAGATAATAAAATCTTAATCATAAAATCTTTTTAAAACTTTTGTTCTGAGCTATAAATACAGGAGCTTATGCACAAAGCGCCTGGCCTCCCGGTTGGAGTTCAGGGGACAATTTCACACATGTTCACATGTGTTCACACCACTAACCCTCTTCCGGCTTCTCTGCTGCGTTTGCAGAGAGCAGCACCCCAGAGGCTGTCCTGCGCAATCCCCCCACACCTCACCCCTTGGTTCTGCTCTGGCAGCTGGGTCTTCCCTGGGGGCCTCAGGATGTGGATGGCATCCAGGCTGAGGCTGAGGCCCAGGATCTAATGACCAGGCCTGACTCTTGGGTCCCCACAGGCTCCCTCAGGGCCTGGGAAGGAGGGGAAGGTGGAGCCTAGCCCCATTATCTACCATTGATTTTCTGATTCCTGCTCCCCAGTGAGTGTGGATGATTTTGGAGCTACCCTCTGGGGTTGGACTTTTACAAGGAAGAGGTCCCGAGGCTTAGGGTCAGGGTCTGCTGCCCGTCTGCTCAGGGCACTGTGGTGGTCACCCTGCCCACTGGCTCGAGCCAGGTCGGAATACTGTCCTCCCTCCTGCATTGCAGAGAGTGAGATTTCTAAATGTTTGTGAAGTCTCATTCTGCTGCCTCTTTATTGTTCTCTGTGGCCCACAGGAAGTTTCTGGAAGCTCCCTTTGGTTGCAGTCAGGGAGGTTATATGGTGTCCTCCTTCACCTGGTGACTCTCAGACTTTGGGGTTAGAAACTCTTTATGAAGTTTAAACGTATTCCCAAACAGAGCAAAAGAAGCAGATTAGCAACAACAACAAGAAAATCCCAGCTTTTATTTCCAATCTGCAATCTCTTGAAGATAAGCTAGAAAAAAGGAGAGGTTTATGGCAGGGCATTATTAATTCATAAAAAATTTAGAGCTGGCGCAGACTTTAGAGTGCCTGTGGTCTAATGTCTGTTATTTTAAGATGAAGAAACCAAGATTTGCAGCTGTTAGGGGTTGGTCCAGGGTCCCCACTGGGGTTGGGGATGAGGCTGAGCCCGTGTTTCTTTGAGTTTAGTGGCTCTTGGGTCCAGGGGCTCCAAGCCCTTGGTTCCCCCGGACAGACAGAGCTGCCACCTAGTGAGCTCCTTGGCACAGGCCCTGGGTATGGGTGACAGTGGAGGCCTGGGGGTGAGAGGTTGGTTTGAAGAAGAAAGCAGGAGGGGACATGCTGGGAGAGGGGATGTGGTGGAATAGAGGGTCCTGGACACACACACATTAGGTATATAATAGAGCAATGCTGTGAGTTTTGAGCATGGATCAGAGTGCCTGGGTTCTTATTTCTACTTGTAAGGTGGGCTGCAAGGCCATTGTGTTTAGTGTGGACATGGCAACATGTTCACAGGAACTGTGAACTTGGGCCTGGGGGGACGGGCAGGAAGATGTTATGACTGCTTGACTCTGGCTAGAGTTCAAGTGCATTGTGGCTACATGATACATCTTCTAACATTTTAAAAATTAAATTTATTAGGGTTACATTGGTTAATAAAGTAATGTAGCTTTCAAGTGTATAATTCTATAATACATCATCTGTATATTGTATTGTGTGTTCACCATCTACAGTCTAGTTTCCATCACAACTTATTCCTCCTTTCCACTCTTCTACCTGCCCCCACCCCCCTTTCCCTCTGGTAATCACCATACTGTTATCCGTGTCTATGAGAGTTTTTTTGCGTTTTTTGCTTAATCCCTTCACCAGTTTCACCCAGCCTCCCAGCCCCCTATCCCTCTCCCCTCTGGCAGCTGGCAGTCTGTTCTCTGTATCTATGAGTCTGTTTCTCTTTTGTTTGGTTTTTTGTTCATTAGATTCCACAAGTGAAATCATATGGTGCTTGTCTTTCTCTGACGGGCTTATTTCACTTAGCATAATACACTCTAGGTCTATCCATGCTGTCACGAAAGGTAAGATTTTCCTTCTTTATCATGGTTGAGTAGTATTCCATTGTGTAAATGCCCCATAGCTTTTTTATCCACTCATCTCCTGAAGGGCATTTGGGCTGCTTCCACATCTTGGCTTCTGTAAATAATGCTGCAATGAACTTAGGGGTGCATATATTCTTTCAAATCAGTGTGTCAGGTTTCTTCAGATCTGTTCCCAGAAGTGGAATCACTGGGTCATAAGGCAGTTTCAGTTTTAATTTTTTGAGGTAACTCCATACTGTTTTCCACAGTGGCAGCACCAATATACATTCCCTCCAACAGTACACAAGGGTTCCTTTTTCTCCACATCCAGGCCAGCACTTATTGTTTGTTGATTTACTGATGAAAGCCATTCTGATAGGTGTGAGGTGATATCTGACTGTGGTTTTAATTTGCATTTCTCTGATGATTAGTGACACTGAGCATCTTTTCATATGTCTATTGGTCATCTGTATGTCCTCTTTAGAGAAGTGTCTATTCAGGTGCTTTGCCCATTTTTTAATTGGATTGTTTGTTTTTTTGGTGTTCAGTTGTTTGAGTTCTTTATAAATTTTGGATATTATCCCTTTTTCAGATGTATCATTGGTGAATATGTTCTCCCACTCAGTGGGTTTTCTTTTTATTTTGTTGATGGTTTTCTTTGCTGTGCAAAAAATTTTTGGTTTAATGTAGTCCCATTTGTTAATTTTTTCTTTGTTTCCCTTGCCCAAGGAGATAGATATATCAGAAAAATATTGCTATGAGAAACGTCCAAGATTTTATTGCCTGTTTTCTCTAGGAGTTTTATGGTTTTTAGTTTTACATTTAAGTCTTTAATCCATTTTGAGTTTATTCTTGTGTGTGGTGTAAGGAGGTGATCTAGTTTCATTTTTTGCATGTATCTGCCCAATTTTCTCAGCACCATTTATTGAATAGGCTGTCTTTATCCCATTGTATATTCTTGCCTCCTTTGTCAAATATTAATTGACCATAAAGATGTGGGTTTATTTCTGGGCTCTCTATTTTGCTTCATTGATCTATATGTCTGTTTTTGTGCCAATACCATGCTGTTTTGATTACTGTGGCCTTGTAGTATAGTTTGATATCAGGTAGCATGATTCCTCCAACTTTGTTCTTTCTCAAAATTGCTGAGGCTATTCAGGGCCTTTTGTGGTTCCATATAAGCTTTTTGAATATTTGTTCTAGTTCTGTGAAATATGCCATTGGTATTGTGATAGGAATTGCATTGAATGATAGATTGCTTTGGGTAGTATGGACATTTTAATGATATTAATTCTTCCTATCCATGAACACAGTATATGCTTCCACTTATTTGTATCTTACTCAATTTCTTTCTTCAGTATCTTATAATTTTCCAAGTACGGGTCTTTTGCCTCCTTGGTTAAATTCATTCCTACATACCTTATTTTTTTTGATGCAATTTTAAATGGGATTGTTTTCTTAGTTTCCCTTTCTGGTAGTTTATTATTGGTGTATAAAATTGCCACCAATTTCTGAATATTAATTTTATATTCTTCTACTTTACTGAATTCATTTATCAGTTCTACTAGGTTTTTGGTGGTCATTAGAGTTTTCTGTATACAGTATCATGTCATCTGCAAATAGTGACAGTTTTACTTCTTCCTTTCCAATTTGGATGCCTTTTATTTCTTTTTCTTGACTGATTGCTGTGCCTAGAACTTCTAGTACTGTGTTGAATAAGAGTGGTGAAAGCGGACTTTCCTGCCTTGTTGCTGATCTTAAGGGAAACGCTTTTAGTTTTTGCCCATTGAGTATGATGTTGGCTGTAAGTTTGTCATATATGGCCTTTATAATGTTGAGGTTTATTCCCTCCATTCTCACTTGCTGAGAGATTTTTATCATAAATGGGTGCTGGATTTTATGAAATGCTTTTTCTGTATTTATTGATATGATCATGGAGTTTTTATCCTTCATTTTCTTTATGTGGTGTATCATGTTTATTGATTTGCAGACATTGAACCAATCTTGCATCCCTGGAATAAATCCCACTTGATCATGGTGTATGATCTTTTTGATGTGTTGCTGGATCTGGTTTGCCAATATCTTGTTGCCAATATTGGTTTGCCAATATTTTAGCATCTGTGTTCATCAGGGATATTGGCCTATAATTTTCTTTCTTTGTAGTGTCTTTATCTGGTTTTGGAATTATGATAATGCTGGCTTCATAAAATGAGCGTCAGAGCCTCCCCTCCTCTTGAAATTTTTGGAATAGTTTGAGAAGGATTGGTGTTAGTTCTTCTTTGATGTTTGGTAAAATTGGCCTGTGAAACCATCTGGTCCAGGACTTTTGTTTACTGGGAAGTTCGGGGGTGGGGGGTGGGTTCTGCTTCAATTTCATTAGTTGTAATGAGTCTATTCAGATTTTCTGATTCTTCCTGATTCCGTTTTGGAAGATTGTATATTTCTAGGAATTTATCCATTTTATCTAGGTTGTCCAGTTTGTTGGCATATAGTTGTTCATAGTCATTTTCTAACATTTTTCAATTTACACACACTAAAATTTGTTCTTTTGGCAGTGTGGTGGGACCACCACCATAATCAAGATACACAACAATTCCATCACCCCAAAATCTCCCTTGTGCAGTCAGACCCCTGCCCCCAACCACCACTGCTATGCTCCTTATCCTTATAGTCTTCTCTAACAGCCTTTGTCAGAATGTCCCTTAATCATATCCAACAGCATGCAGCCTTTGGGGTCAGGTTGCTTTCAGGCAGTGAGATTTAGTTCTGACCCACGGTGTTGCTGCATGAATCACAGGTCCTATCTGGCATTGGTGGCTCAGATGTATTTCAGTGTGCTAAACAGTGAAGGAGGCATTTGGGTTGTTTGCAGGATTTGGTGTTTATGAGTAAAACTGTAATAAACATTCACACACAGGTTTTTCCTGAACGGAGGTTTTTGTTTATTTGGGCAACACCTATGCGTGTTATTGCCAAGTCATAAAGTAAGTGCGTTTTTAACTTTATAAGAAACTGCCACACTGTTTCCCAAAGTGGCTGTGCCATGTTCAGTCCCTACTGGCAGTGATGGGCATTCCAGTTGCTCCATCTGAGGGTTGATATTGCAAGGTATTATCTGTTCTCAGACCCATCTTAGGAAGTGTACACTGGAGCCTCACTGAGGTCTTAATTTGTATTTCCTTTAGGACTAATGATACTGGATATTTTTCCTTGTGTTTATTTGCCATCCATCCATCCGTCTTTGTAAACTGTTTGCCTGTTTTAAAATATCAGGTTGTTTGCTTTCTTACTGTTGAGGTAAAAGAGTTCTTTATTTATTCTGGACACATATCCTTTGTTGTATGTATGATTTGTAAGTATTTTCTCCCAGTCTGTGGCTTGTATTTTCATTCTCTTGACAAGGTCTTGCCGAGAGCAAAACTATTTGATTTTGAGGAAGTACAATTTATCAATTTATTTTTTAATGGAGGATGATTTTGGTGTTACATCTATAGGTCCTTGAGGCTCTGTTCACTTTTTCCTAATATTTTCTCTCTGAGGTTGGATAATTTCTATTGGCCTGTCTTTAACTTTACAAACTCTTTTCTCTGTCACCTCCATTCTGCTATTGAGCCCCTCTCTGTGGGACTCTACAGGGCCCTGGGCTGAGAATGCCCCTCTCTGTGGGACTCTGCAGGTGGCCCAGTGGGGCCTGGCAGTGTGAGGGGCTGGTGTCAGGGCCAGGGGCTGTCCCACTGTCAGCAGAGACGAGGATCTCCAGTATAGTGACCACTCCCAGACCTGCAGAGTTCTTCGGAGCTTCAGTTTCAAACCTCAAAGTTCCAGGGGAAAGCTGGCCTGGGGCAGCTTCTGTCAGGCTTGCGATGCAGTCCCTGAGGCCTTCAGTTCCTGCCCACACTGAAACACAAAGGTATCAGGGGGGTGCTGCGGCAGCCAGGGCTGGGTGCCTGGGCGCCAGTTCTCAGAACTAAACCCATATTGTAGAGGATTTTCTCCAAGCATTTCACACAGAAGATAAAACGGAACCCAGTTGGAAACCCAAGGGTGAAGGGCCTGAGTAACGACACTCAGAAGGGAAGGCTGGCTGGGTGACCCATGGACAAGGGTCCTTCCGGGGGTGCTGCTGGGCAGGACGCTCCTAGGAATCAAGGTTCATGCATGTGGCTGGGTCTGGGTGCTGCAATACTGGCTCCTCAGGGAAACCTGAGCTTAGCAACAATGCTGGTGAGGGTCCCGGGGAGCCCAGGTGGGGGCTGTCAGGGCTGAGAGATGGGGAGCAGGTGCTTGGGTATGAACGGGACTTGTCAGCAGATCAGGCTGAAGGGGCAGATTTTCAAGGGAAAAAGCTGTGAATTCAGGCAGTGCTAGTGATAGCTTCATAATTTCACATAAAGTTCTTAGAAACCAATGAGAAATATCCATGGAGATCATTGGGAGCAGTGGTGACCAGGCCCTGGACTCATGTTTTCAAAGAGAATTGAAGAGATTAAAGTCAAAACACAACCAACATAGGGGGATTTAGGTACCATCTCAGCATGTGGACACGATGGCCTCTGGTCGGAATAACTGTTAAAAACACAACTAGGAAGCAGTTAGCCACTGGGAGGCCCTCCTGTCCTGAAGACGAGAATTGGGGTCTCTGGGCCCTGACGCAGCGGGATGGCCGATGCCGCACACCTGTGCTGAGCCCAAGCCCTGACTCGGCCCCCACAGCACTGACCACTTCCACTTCGAGATGCAGGGAAGGACAAGGCACATCCAAAGGGCCTGACAGCTCAGAAAAAGGACCCAAAGATGCCGGCCCCAGGTCTTCCCTGGAGAACACACTCCCCAAAGCCAACAGGCTCCATTGTGGGTGCAGGGCTTCCTGTTGAGTCCTGTGCCTGCTCCCAACCCGAGCACACCAGGATCGCTGGACCCTTCAGCAAGGGGGCTGATGTGAAAGACGGGAGCAAAGCACAGGCCGGGAGTCAGGGCAGTGTGGACGCAGCAGACGTGCAGAGGGAAGAAATGGAGAGCAAACAAACCAAGACGTTGTTGGGCTCCTCAGGACTGAAGGTCGACAAAATGGAAACAGGTTGCTGTAAAAGGGAATATTCAGAGATTCAAGATGAATAATGAAAAGCATGCGAGCAAAACTTAGCAATCCGTAGGAGGGTCAGAAATTAAAGTTGAAGGGATCTTTCCAAGAGTAAAAGAAAAGTAGGGGAGGAAAGGAGAAGAAAGTCAGGCAGACTGCCAGACCCCACAAGACCTGAGTAATCAGAGTTCCAGAAAAATCAGAGGGAAGGAAATGGGCAAGGAAGCAACCAGAAGCTTTCCCAGAACCAATGACCCAGTTTCCGGCCCAGGAGGTCCCGCTGGGTGACTAGCACAATGGATGAAAGGATGCGGGTGTTTGCCTTTGTGAGATTCTACACCTGGGACAGTGAGAAAGCCTCTGTGCTCCCAAAGAGAAGGAGCAGGTTTCATGACGTGTCCATGGGACGCTGGAGGCTGGACCACCAGGAGGACAAGCCTGCACAGCGCTGGAGGAAAGTGACTTCTCACCTGGGATGCACACACACCTGGGACGCGCACACATGTCCACTCCATGGTTGGAGAGGTGGTGGCATCAGGACAACTTCAGACATTCTGGGTCTCGAGGGTTTCGCTTCCTCCGCACGGTCTCGCAGGGAGGATCTCTGCAGCAGAACCAGGGTGACAAGGAGGGGAAGGAGGCAGGCTTCCCGGAGATGTGTGGACAGGACGCCTACAGAGAGAAGGCTTTACTCCGCTCAGGGGACTTGGGGGACAAGTCAGGGACGGTGTAAATAAGTCAGCGCACAGGCATTTGTTAACTCCAGGCCCACAAGTTGTTGAGGGGCAGCAAAGGGTTCAAAGTGCATCCGCCTGGCTCAGCCGAGAAGACTCTGTAATAGCACAAACACTGCACAATGATTTAAGCAAAATTATGACACAGCTAATTTAGGACGGTGGAGGGGAAGTGAGCGTGTGAGCGTGTGAGCGTGTGAGCGTGTGAGCGTGTGTGCGTGTGTGCGGTGGGCAGGTACGCGTGGCAGCAAGCCAACAGTGACGTCTGAACCCAGGGAAATGGAAGGCAAGCGTCATGTCAGCCAGCGACTCAGCGAGCTGAGGCCAGCCCCATGGGCCCCCCCACCGCAGGGCTGGAAGCTGCAGCTCTCAGGACGGAAGCTGTGTGGCGGGGGTCAGGCACCGACTGCTCATTGTTACAGGCTTGGGGTGCCCCATGCCTCTTAAGTCTTGCACGTTTGACTTTAACCCTTTTATCCTAGTAAGTTACATTTTATCAGATATAAAATTGTCCCCAGCTTCCTCTGGATTCCTTGCCGCTTGATACATCTTTTGCATTCTTTTATTTTCAGCTTTTCTTCTCTTTTTAAGTCTGCTTCTTGCAGATGTACATGAGGGGACCCTTCCCCCAAACTTTCTTCTGGTGATTATTTTAACCTATTTGTACTTTATGTAATCACTCTAATTTCTGTCATATTTTCAATTTTCCATTTACTATACACTCATTGCTTTCCTTTTCTCTCTCTGGGTCTCCATTTATAGATTGAACTTTCATATGCTTTTGTTCTTACGGGGTTGCCTTTAGCATAAACGCGTTTCATGTTGGTTTGATCTGATTTATTAGACTTATCAGTGTTGGGATTTCCCCAAAAAGACTTGCACGTGGTATATGCTTGGGTCTTCTGGTGCCCCTCGCACACACACTTCCATGTTGATTTGGTCTAGAAGTTGAATCCTGGATGGCACAGATTCTTGTCTTTGTTCCTAACTTTTTAGAAGACTCTTTAGAGATCACTGGGATTTGGTCACCACCCTTATCATGTCTTGCAGCGCGTATGTGTTTCTCTTCGCGTGATTCCCCCAAAGGGCTTTTCTTGTGGGTCTGGGTGTGAAATCTTCTTGTTTCCCGCAGGCTGGGGAGTTGTTATGCCTTCACATCTGGATAATAACTGGGCTGAATATACAATTTTAGGTCCAAAGTTTTTATCCTTCTACCTTCAGAAATACTGTTGAGTTGTTTGCAGCGTCCTTGTGGCTGCTGGTGTGGGGAGTCTGAGGGGTTTTATTCCCATTCTTTCTCACCATCTCTTGCAACTTTGGGATTCTTTCTTTGGCTTTAATGTCTTAGATTTCACTGTGTCATTTGCCTGTGTCACCTGCGTGGTGCTCTGCTCTCTGTCTGTATGAGCTCTTCCATCTTCAGTCTGGACATCTTCCTTCCATGTTCATCCAGCATTGTTCCCTCTGCGTCATTGTTTTATCTACTGGAGCTGCAGCAGCTGCCCAGGTTCCAGGTCTCTATGTCAACCTCCCCTGCCTCGCTTCTCTTATATTCTGTCTGGTTCCCTCCCAGCTGCTTCAGCAGGTGGTGGATCCATCACTCTCAACCCCTCAACTGTTTTCATTCCTTTGTGCCATTTTCATTCCTATATTTTCAGTTGATTTTTTTTGTACCGTTTTTTGTTCTTGTTTCAGTTTGCTAATAGCTTTTCTTATCTCCTTAAATATATGTATTTAAATAATGCTTGTCTCAGCTCTTTGGCATCTACTTTGTGCTGCCCATGTGCTAGACATCTCCCAGGCTCCTGTGTCCTCTGTCCCTGCAGGTGTCTGACACCAGCTCCTCTAATTAGCTATGTGCTGGCCGAGTGTCAAGGGTCGGAGGGGAGGGGAGGGAAGGGACTGGGTGGAGGTTTGTCTCCCCTTTAGAAAGGGGCACAGTGGGAGGAAACCCCTAGCCTGGGGTTTGCACAAGAAGAATAGGAGAGGTGAGTACCTGGAGGGCAGCTCAGCTGTGTCAGCTTCTCACTCCAGCTGGCCCTGCACCTCTAGTCCTGCCCTTGTTGTCCTACCAGGCAGAGACTGTCCCCAGACAACCGAGAGGGTCAGCAGCATAACATCAAAGGATTCCTTCTCCCTAATCTCTGCTTCCCCAAATCCCCTGCAGGCTGCAACCTCCAGGACCCTCCTCACTCCAACCCAGACAGACTTGAGCTAGCGGGAGGCGCCCAGGGTCCCACCTGCCCTCTTTGTAGCCCTACCGCCCTCAGACAATTGCATCCTTCAGGAACTGCTCTCAAGTGCTGTAGCTGCTTCATGGCAGAGAGTCAAGCCTGAGTGTACTGTTCGTGGGATCTATAAACAGCCAGTTATTCCGCTCCCCAAGCAGGAACGCCGCTCGCACGCACGCTGGCTGGCCGAGGAGAGGCCCAGCGAGTGATCTGGCTCCAGGAGGCCGAGCCAGCTGCCTGACACCCGCGGGTTGGTGCCCGCTTGCTCGCTTGCTCACTGGGCTCGCGTGACTAGCGGGGCTTGGCCTTGTGCTGTTGCTTGGTGACCTTGGCAACAGTTCTCGGGGGAGTTCTCTGCTCCCCGCTGCCCTTTATTCCTGGAGGAGCAACATGGGGCTGTGAGAATTGTTCCTTTCCCCTCTTTTTTCCCCCTCTGCTATGACCTTGACAAAACCACCTCTGAAGTACTTGTTAGCTATTTTTTTTTTTGCCACAAGACTGGAAGAGATCAGGATATTCAAAGTATCGGCCAAAGGAAGTCCTGGCTTTCTCAGATGTCCCTTTTTTCCAAAAAGGGGCTGCGGATGGCAAGTCTGTGGCCAGGCTAGCAGGGAGGCACTGGCCCCTCGGACCCTCCCCCTGAGGTGGCAGGTGCATGTTTCGTGACTTTCAGTAATTGAATGTAGATGTGATTATTTTCCCCTTTTAAAAAAAGTGCAGCCTTAAGCTTGGGGCCAAATCCTTTTTTCCACTTGGAAAAGTGATCTCATTTTCCATGTACCATGTTTAAAAAAAAACACAAAACTCTTGTAGGATTAAAAAGAGAGAGGGAGAGAAAACAAACAAATGCTCACGATGCATATTTGAAGGATGGTCCCACATGTGTAAAAGTATTTGGCGCGATGACTCTGGACCAGAAAGTCAGTCTGATATTGAATCCATATGACTCGGCAAACAGCATTTTATGGTCTTTCTTCTTTTTTTAAATTTCTGCTTTGTGAGTTAAAATTAAGGTTGTTTTGGTTGTGACTAATCTCATAAAATCTTTTTTAAGAAGGCATTTTATATGCTCAAGCCTTGAGCATTTCTTTGGTCTTTGAACTATTATTAGTAGGACATCAGTACGCGGCAACCTCGGCATTGGGAGAAGCTATGGGGGAGCCGGTGCCCAACCCGGGTGCCCACTTCCTCCACCCAGCGCCGAGTTGCTGGGCATGGAGGATGGGGCTGCCCTGAGCCTGCAGGTGGCTGCACCCCTTCCGCTTGTCCAGGAGATGGTCCCTCGGGGTCACTACTGCCCAGCACTCATGGGTGATTGGACTCTGACCACTGCCCTTTTAGCATATGTTCCCTGGACCATGCAGCCCGCTAGTTACATGAGGTTTTCACTTTTTAGTGATTTGCTGTGGTAGCAAATAGTTGCTCTGATAGTCTATTAGAATTGACGCCTTATCTTCTAACCCAGCATCACCCCACCCTACCTCTGCCAAATCCTGGGGATGGGACTGCAAGGGCCTGATGGAGTGGGTATTAGAAAACCTGCAGGGTTTCCCATCCTGGGCTCCTGTTGCTGGCTCCTGATAAGGCATGAGCCACTGTGGTGACAGCACTGCATCCATTGAGCACCTGTGGGAGCCAGGCATTGAACTTCCCTGGTTTGTCTGAGTGTGCCTGTTGCCATCTGGGACGTGGATGGTGCCAGCCCCGCTCTTAACTGCTGAGGCCCTGAGACTCACATCCTCCATCAGCACCAGCCCCAGAGCCTCGGCTCTGCCCAGGTCCTGCTGAGCACAGAGTGGGCATGATTTGTGCATGAGTTCCGATCAAATCCAGGTGAACAGGAGCTCCAGGGTTTCCGAGAAGAAGCATGTGGAAGCCATCACAGGAAGGGCATGAGATGCAGGCTGAGTACCAGAGCACCATCTGTCCTTTGAAAAAGAGTTCCAGCTCGGCAGCATGTTTAAACCTCCTTATGAGCCTCTTTTATCTTAGACAGGGTGTCAGGGAAGAGCAAAGTGTTCTTGAAATGAATTTCATTTTTACCTCAGATACCTTCCTTCTTGAAAATGCACTCACTGTCTTACTGGTACCTCCATGGTCACAGCAGCAGCATTCACAGTAGCCAGAAGTGGAAGCAACCCAAGTGTCCATTGATGGATGAATTGATAAGCACAATGTGGCCCGTCCATACACTGAAATATTACTCAGCCCTAAAGAAGGAAGGAAATTCCGAAATATGCTACAATGTGGATGAACCTTGAGGACATTATGCTGAGTGAGATAAGCAGGTCGGAAAAGGACACATCCTGTATGATTCCACTAATATGAGGTCCCTAGAGCTGTCAAATTCATAGAGACAGAGAGTAGGATGGAAGGGGCCAGGCTGGTTAAAGGGAATGGGGAATTACTGTTTAATTGGGACAGAATCTCAGTTTGGGAAGATGGAAAAATTCTGGAGAGGATGGTGGGTATGGCCCCACAACAATGTGAATGTGCTTAATACCAACAAACTATACACTTAAAAATAGTTAAAATGGTGAGTTTTGTGTTATGTGTATTATACCACAATTTAAAATGTTTAGTTAAAAAAACTGTCATAAAAAATGCACTGCCTTGCCTGGTTTGGTGGTCCGAGGGAACAGAAATCTGGCCACAGTGAGTCCCAGCCTGGTCACAGGTGCTGACAGTAAAGGTGCTTTGGGAAAACCTCTGAGCTGGTGGATGAGACAGTCTTAGATTTTTAGGTAAAATGTCTCTGAAGTGGCACAGGACACAGTTGTGGGAAACATCCACATTCATTGCTTGCCAGGCAAGGGAGATGAGCCTTCGAGCACAGACTTGCCTGTTTAGGAAAATACCCACATGATGCTTTCACACCCTCCACTCAGCCTGCTTCGTGTCCTAGAGTCTGACCCAAATGCCAGGGTAAGAGCTGTGTCCTGTCTGCGCTCATCAGGCCAAGCAAATCGGGTCTTTTGTTAAATTATGTAAATCTCAAATGTTTCACAGATTTTTCCCCAAGAAATACCGCGTGTCTGAGAACAGAGGCACTGGGGAGACTGTGGCACATTCACAAACTCCAGAATAACCCAGTGGGACGAGGCCCAGGCAGACACTGCACGTCCCACTCTACTCAGAGATGTTAGGACAGTGGGACCAGGCACTTCTCCATGGAGCCGCACAGAAATTGAAATGACAAATGACACAATTTGTTTAGTTCCTGGAGACACTGTGGCGGATGCCTGTGTTGCACGGGTCAGTTTCCCATTCTTTAGAAGTACATCAGAGTTTAGGGGTGAGTTGCTGATAATGGGCTTTGCGATGATTTGTGGTCATCGTCTCTGGCTGGACCATTTAAAGCAGCCGCCGTAGCTGTAGTGCCATGTGAGCTGGGATTTCTTGTTTGGAAAACTCAGCACAAAGTCTAAATCATATTGTGAAGTCACTGCCCTGGTGTTTGCACCTCTGTGTCAGGAAAGTTATCTGAAACATTCAAATAAGGCAACAAGCCCAGCTGGAGTGGCACAGTTGGTTGAGTGTCACCAAAAGGTTGCCAGTTTGTTTCCCAGTCAGGGCACATACCTGGGTTGAGGGTTTCACTTCATATCTTTCTTTCTGTCTCTAAGAATGTCCTTGGGTGAAGATTGGGAGGAGGGGGCAGAAATAAGGCAACAATTTGGGTGTCACATCCTTTCCACTAAAGGGTCATCCAGGGACTTAATTTTGCATTTAACAGCAACCATGTCCGATTGCCTAGAGTCACCTCACTTCCCAATAGTTTTTAGACTGGTTTTAACATCTCATTGCTTCCCTCTTGAGTAGAACTCATTTTATATTTTCATGAGCACTGTGGCTTTTCCTTTAACCAGCTGTCCCAGATACATTTGTGTAAAGGACTTTTCTTTCCCCATTGGACTGAACCAACACCTCTACTGAAGACTGCCTGTCTGTCCTTACGCCACGTGGCCTTAATCACCATGGCCTTAGAGTCCGTTGTGGAGGCAGTCAGCATAAGTCCCACAGTTTTGTTCTTTAACAAGATTGCTTTGCCAAGTCTGGGCCCTTTGCATTTCCACATAAACTTTTTAGAATTAGCTTGTCAATTTCTACAAAAAGAAAAACCCTACTGTGATAGGATTGGGGTTGCTTTATATCTTAGATTAATGAAGGGGGATTAGACATTCTAACTCTACTGAGTCTTTCAAGCAGGAATTTGCATATCAGTGTATTTAGGTGTCCTCTCCGCCCTGTCATTGTTTTCAGCATGTAGGTCATGCACATGTTTTATTAGATTTATTCCTAGGTATTTTTTTAAATCTTGTTTCATCTGGGCCTGGAGTTTTCTTTGTGGGGTAGTTTTGATTGCAACTTCAATTCGTTTAATAGATATTGGGCTATTAAATTTTCTAGCTCTTTTAATATTACTTTTCTTAGTGTTTTTCAAGGAATGTGCCCATTTCATTTAAATTTTTACTTTATTTTTATTTATTTATTTTTAAAAATATATCTTTATTGATTTCAGAGAGGGGGAAGGAGAGAGAGATAGAAACATCAATGATGCGAGAGTCATTGATTAGCTGCCTCCTACACGCCCCCGACTGGGGATCGAGCCCACAACCCGGGCATGTGCCCTGACTGGGAATCGAACCCTGATCACCTGGATCCTAGTCGAGGGTCAACCGCTGAGCCATGCCCAGCTGGGCGTAAATTTTTACTTTATTGAAGATCAATTTTAATATTTCCTTACTTTAATGTCTGTAGGAACTGTAATGATGTAGTCTTAAAAATTCCTGGTGTGAGTAATTTGTATTTTTCTTGGTCAAACTTGCTAGGGATTTATTAATTTTATTAATCTTTTCAAAGAACCAAATTTTTACTTTATTGATGACCTTTATTACTTGACTGCTTTAGACATTTTTCCTTGATTTTTACTTTTATTCTAATTTTTCTTTCCTTCTACTTACCATGGAAAGCCATTTCATTGGCTTCTTTCCCTAGTTTCTTGAGGGGGATTTCTACACTTTTCCTTTTGAAACAGTTGTTTTAGGCTCACTGGGATTTCTGTTGCCTTTTCTGCTTATAAGTAACTTGAAGTTTACCGATTTTCTGTGTCCTCAAGGTGAGGGCTTGGATTGTGCAGCTTTGCTTGTCCTTGTTGCTCTCCTCCATGTTTTGGACATGGGGGCTTGAATCTAGGTGGCTCCCATTATCCTAGGCTGCCTAGAAATCTTCAATATTAGTAATTTAAAGTTCTTAGAAGTTGATATTTATAGACTCTAATGGAAAAATTAGCACATGACCTTCATGGACAGTTTACCAAAGAAGAAATACAAGTTACCAATGACTGTATGAAATGTTTTCAATCTCATTGATAATGAAAGAAATGAAAGTCCTACTAATGATAAAATAATTTATCACTTATCAAATTGGCAAAGGTTTTAAAAAGAAAAGAAAAAAAAAAGAAAGTACCCAGATGGCCAAGAATTAAGAGAAATATTATAGTATAATGGGGATGGCCACAGACTTTCTGAAAGTTAATTTAAAGTCTTTAAATGTCTGCATTTTAAAGACACAAATCGAAACATTTATAAACTCCACTGCCTGGGTGTCTCAGCCCCCCTCACCTCCAGCTCCTGTGCTGGCAGAGTGGAATCATAACTGTTTCTGCCTCATGGAGGCGACCTGAATTTGAATGAGATATTCCACATAGGATGCCTGACACTCATGAGGACCCACACAGTGTGTGCTGTCCTTACTTTATCATGGTAATGGTGGTGATGAAGGAGAAGGTGATAGGTAGATGGTAGATAGATGATAGATGATAGATAGATAAATAGATAGTAAATAGATAAATGATAGATGGTAGGTAGATAGATGATCGATGATAGATAGATGGTAGATGGATGATAAATAGATGATAGATGATAGATAGATAGATAGATAGATAGATAGATAGATAGATAGATAGACAGATAGATGGTAGATGGATGATAGAATGCTCACTGGATGATCTTAGACTGAAAAGTTTGTGTCACCCAGGTTGTTGCCTCTAACAGCAACCATATCCCATGTCACCTGCTAACCTGGGACCTGCTGAAAAATGGTCATAAATAAATTAAAAGTAGGCATTTCTGGGAATTAAAAATATAGGCTACAAAACAGGAGAAAAGGTGGAAAACTCAAGCAAAATGATGCTTGCACTTTTTCATTTTGAGTGATTACATGAATGTGTCTTGAAGCCAATTCAATTTTTGTTTCTTCTAGTCCCTGGATGGCTTTGCTCTGGTTGTGAGCTCGGAAGGGGTGATATTTTATGCATCGGCAACGATCGCGGACTACCTGGGCTTCCACCAGGTAAGCAAACCCCTCTCTCTGCCACACGATAGGTCCCTTTACCTGTGAATGCTCATTGTCTTCAAGGTTTAAACATCTCCAAATTCAAGCTTTCCTTATCACAGATGTTTTATCAGATAAGGATTTCCACATCCCAGCTTTGTCTGGGGCCCAGTCACGGCAAGAGGAGTGATGGTGTCCAGGGTGCCCCAAGTCTAAAGAGCAGCAATCTTGCTGACTGTGGCACAGCCCCCACCCGTGTTACACTCTGACGAGTCCTTGCCAGCAGCATGGGTGCCTTAAACCCCAGGACAGTGTTCTGGAAATGCCCTCATGGATGCGCAGATAATCCATTTGGGATGTTGCCGCAGACCAGCCAAGAGGTTGGTTCCAGACATTGAAGCCAAGAGGTGTGGCTGAGGCCCATCAGATGCTGGGACCCAGAAGGTCAACTCCAGCAAGAAAAGGTGCAGTGAGAATTCCCACGCAAAGCCCAGGAAGGGGAAACGAAAGTTCTCTACATGGCCTCTGGGAAAGGAAAGAAGTCTCTTGTGAAAAGTCCCAAACCCAAATGCAGTTTACATTCCCACAGAGAGCATACTCCTGAGTCTGGTGAGAGGAGTCCACAGTATGAAATCACAAGCACACAGGAAGCCACGGCCTATAAGGGGCTGGCGCACTCCCCAAGGACTCGCGATAACAAACAGGTGGATTTCAGAAAGAGCAAAACAGAACTTTGAAATAGAAAGGATACAGTGTGTCAGTCAAGGTTCTGTCTGGAAGCAGAAACCATGCAATAATTTGAACAATTTAATATAAAGCATTACTGTAAGTTTACATAAAGATTTATCAACTAGTAACACAGATTAGCAATAAGGGAGATAGACATAAACACACAGTGGATGGAGGGCAGCAGTGCCCACAGCACTGAGGCCGGGCACCTGGCAGGGAGCACATTTTGGAGACCTCACTGGTGAGGTGGGACCTTGGCCCCTGGATAGAGAAGTCCCTGAGGTCCCCTAGGCCAGGGCTGGCCAGCAGGTAACTGCCCACTGGGATGCTAGTGGTACTCTTGAGGAGGCTATCCATGGTGGGGTGCTCCTCAAGAGGCTGATGAGAGTGTCTGACACTTGAGGGGATAGACCTTCCGATGCAGAGCCCCAAGCACTTTTGCTGGCCGAGAGGAAATGATTGTGGGATCCAGGATCAGAGCCAAGCTATGGAAGGGGGGTTTGGAGCCAAGAGGCAGACTGTGAAGTTAGTAACAAAAATCTCACTGGATGGGGAGAACACCAAGGGAGTGCCTGGAATCAAGGGATGGTGGGAGCTGAGATCTGAGAAGTGCGTCCCTGACACACCATTGGCCCCTGAGGCAGAGGAAGCATTTGATCTGATTTCCATGGAAACCATCATTTTGAATGTTTGCAAAACTAAAGTAGCTGTCACTCTACCATGATTCTAAGGAGCAGTTCCTCTTACACCTGCCTCTAAGTTTGCTTTCCTACCACCTGAACCGAAGGACCGAATGGCCACCACCCCTTGCCCTGCCCAGGCTTCTTTCTTGTCATGGGCCCTGTGCCAGTCCCTGATAGGACACAGGACTCTACCCCCGCCCCAGCCTCTAGTGTAGCCCATCACATGGCCTGGGTGAGACCCTGCAGCATGTGGAGGTGTGGCCCCTGAGGGACCCCATGGGACGGCCAGGTCACGGTGAGTGAATGAAGCACCAGGGCTGAGTCCTCTAAGTGGCATTCCCAGGCTGCGTGTGACCACAGGATTGAGCCGTGGCTCTGCCGTTTTGGTGGTTAGGTGACAGCTCTGAGCCTCATTTTGCTCCTCCACACAATGGGGCAGCAGCAGTGTCCACTGCCAAGGCAGCTGCTGGGACCACATGGGTCCCTGAACATGCAGAGCACTGGGAAGGGCATTGGCGCCTGTGACACTTGTGAGAGTTGTCCCCACAGCAGCCCTGCTACAGGGGAGGCTGCCTGAGGTATTTCTCCCCTTGGCTGCACCTAATAGTGTGTGGCAAGAGCTCTGTCACCACATCCATCTCCTGAAGACACCCCATCTCAGGGAGATGGGAAGTGATGGGTAATGAGTCTCTCATTCCTAGGACAATACAAGCACCAGGTGTGGCCAGCTTAGCCCTGATGCCCACCCTGTCCACTGTCCCCTCCTGTACATCATGGTCACTGGCTCTGGGGTGCCTCCTTTACACACTGCTGTTCACCCCTAAGTGACCAGTAGATTGGTGGGCATGGCTGGGTTAATGGCTCCCTCGCTGGGAGGTCCACTTGCACAACACAGAGCTCACAGCACCGCTGGTGGACAGCGCGAGTGGACACTACTTGATTCCAGCCCCCAGGTGGTGAAGCTTTCTACTGACTTCCCTCGATTGCTTGCACAGGGCCTGCGTCTAGAGAGATGTTATTTGGTTTGCCTTTCAGTGCTGTCACCAGAGTTGCTTCGTGAATCTTTAGCCATAATTCAAAGGTCTTAGCATAGACTTTGGCTCGGTGATCAAGGCAGGGGTCCTGTAGAGCAGCCCTGATTCCAGGTCTGAGCTAGTCATTGGACTTTTGTTTTATTGGAGTTTGGTTATTTCCCTCCAAGAGTTGGAAGTTAAAAAAAAGTTTTGCCTTTTATTATAAGGAAATTGTTTCCAAATGCCATTAAATCAGGCATCGGCTCTAATTTATGCAAAACATTTCATAAAAATATGAGAACAGCTCTGTGCTATTGTGAGCTTCTTGCTCAAAATGCTTTATAAAGTCGGGAGCCAGATTCTTCCTATCACAACCTGAGCCCATTGTCTATCTTCAAGTCCAGCACTTTTTGTGATGAACACACAGGTCTAGGTGTATATTCCAGCTGCCGTTGACATTTATTGATTGAAGAAGTTGCCTGTTCTCTCAAAGGTCAGCAGTGGGGAAGTTGTGCCATGTGAGCCAGGGCACCTGCTGGAACCTGTTGAGCAGAGCACAGGCTTGGATCACAGATATGCACACACTTTGCACAAAAGAATAAAGATGGTAACTGCTGGAATGAGGACTTTGTTCGAATAATGATGGTTTAGAGCTAAAATAACAGGTGCTTTTACTTGACCAAAGCCGTGTTTTTGTCTATTTGAATAATTGTTACATTACTCTCTCCCCCCCTCGTACTTTTCCCACCGTTTATTTCTCTTGACCTCACTTCCAAGGCCTCAAACTCTAGGATATGAAGAAAGACGGGTGGTCAGACATGCCACGCCGATTACTACAATGCAGATCCTTGTTTCCTCAAACTGAAAAATGCATTTCATGTCTTCAAATTTGCCTTAATCAGAAATGCCTTTTCCAGCTTTATTATGCCCTCCTCCAAGTGAATCTGTCCCCTGTTTTGGTTGAGCCACAGACTCATACCTTGCCTGTTAATTCCACACATCCCTTTTGTTAATAACTAAGACGTGATGATGACGAACAGGGCACCCAGGGAGACACTGCCTTCTGGGTTCTGTAAAGCTTGGGGTAACCGACTAAAACTCATGAGGGACTAATGTGAACCACAGTGAGAACTTTGACTACCCAGGGCTCAGAGGCCAGCACACTCTCTTTCTTAATCAAAACCATAGAGGGAAAATGCCATCTATCTACAACAGGATGGAAAAACCCCAAATTCTCAGTAATGACTCAAGCATACAGAAAATATAAAACATTCTTTAAAGAAATTAAAGAAGATCCAGATAAATTAAGGGATAGGCCATATTCATGAATTGGAGGACCCAATATTATTATAAAGATGTCAGATCCAGTTATAGAATTAATGACATTACCACAAAAATGGAGCATCTTTTCTGGAAATTGACAAGCTCATTGGAGATGCGGAAAGTTAAGGTGATCCAAGCGGATTAAGGGAGTGGGGGGGATTATGCAGGATTTATGATCCCAGACACAAGACTTCCTGCAAAACTCAGCAGTTAAGACAGTGTGGTTCAGTGCAGGGACAGACAAATAGACCCATAGGAGACCTGGAAGTCAGTGCAGATGTGTGTGTGCAGATGGAATTTATGATAAAGGCAGTACTGCCGATGGTGGGGAAATGGTCAATAAATGGAGCTGGGTGAACCAGATCTACTGTCAGAAAAACGAATCTTGATTCTTGCCTCAATACCATGCACAATAAATACTAGGTGGATGGTAGAAGTTTCTAGAAGATTACAGGGCAGAGTTAGGAGATCTATGAAGAAAGATTTCTTAGGGCAAAACCCCATTCCTGAGGATTAAACTGTGTTAGATCCATTAAGAGAGCAGGAAGGCAGGCCAGAGAGTAGAGATGTTTGCAATGGAACACGCCCAACAAAGTCCTCGTGTCCAGAACAGATAAAGAGCACTGACAAGTCAGCACGACAGTGCCATGGAAAATGGAGACATAGACACAAATGGGCAACACGCACACACACACATGACATGTGCACTCACATCTAAAGACCAATAAATATGTGAGATGCTCAATTTCCTTAGATTTCATGACGTGCAAATTAAAGCCACACTAAGAAACCATGACACATTTGCCACAGTGGCTCAAACGAGAAAGGCTGAAGTGCCGAATGTTGGCCAGAATGGAAAGCAACTGGACTTCTGCATTCGCCACAGCAAGAGTGTGACACTCACTTTGGAAAGCTGTTTGGCATTATCTACTGAAGCTGAACTTTGGCTACCATGACCAAGTAATTCCACTCCTGGGTGTGCACGCAGACACGCAGCAGCGTCACGTGTCGCGGGCCTAGACGGGAAGAAGCCCAAATGTCCGTCTGCAGGCGAGAGAATCAGCCAGAGGTGGGGTATCCATACAGCGAAACTCATACAACAGTGGGGGGGAAAACTGCCACACACACACACACACACACGGGTAAATGGAGAGGCACCAAAGAGCACACAGCGCTCCATTTAATGCAGAAGCAGTGGAGTCAGCGCTGTGACCCTCCGGGGAGGCAGGAGCGGAGAGGCCTCTGCGGGCTGTTGGTGTCCTGTTTCCTGATTGGGTGGTGGTCACCCGGGGAACTCATCAAGCTGTATATTTATGATTTGGGTACTTTTCAGCCTATACGTTATGCTTGAATCATAAAAGCTATTAGGAAAACATCCCTGTGGGAAGTGCACTTGTGATCATAGGTCTCCAGGTAAGGTGAGAGCCATCAGGTGAGCTGGAAGCCACCAGGGGAGACAAGAACCTTCAGGTGAGGTGGGAGCCAGCAGGTCTGGAGCTGGAGGGAAAGCCTGGTGCATCCCCTTCTACCATGAGCTGGTCTCTGTCTGCTGGTCCCACATTCAGGTCCAGAACCCCTGACCCTGGACAACACTGGCCAAGGACAACACCACTTCTGACCTCTGTGTCCACTTCTTTCTGTGAAAACAGAGTCTCTTTGGATTGTGGGGTGTGCAGGTGATTGGAGTCCAACCTTGGAGTTACTATCCCAGTCCTGCTCTACCTTCCTGAGATCGTGTCTTGTTTGACATTCGGGGTGTCCCAACCAGCCTTAGCCACAGAGTTACAGTAGGGAAAAGCAGTGGGAGATGTGTACAGGCCCTCGTCACTTATCAACACACTCAGGATGTTTTTACCGACAATAGCAATAGTCCTGTGGTTGTGGTTTCTGTGCCCCAGATGGTGGCTTCCTACTGTGGGCCTGGTGCTGCGAGGGTCGGCCTCTATGCCCAAGCAAATGGGAAGACAGAGGACCAGAGAGGGACCTGTGGACTGGTGGGCTCATGTGGCGTCCCGGAAGGGGGTGGATGTGGCCTGGAGGTGCCAGGAAGAAGGAAGTCACTGGCCAGGAGGCACTGGTGTCTCCTACCTTGCCTCACAGGAGTGATTTCCTAATAAACTTCTGTGATCTCGAGTATAATATATAGGCTGCAAAGTGCCCAAATGATACAGCTCGATGAGTTCCCTGAGTCATTGAGGGTCGGAATCAATTTAGAAAATTGGGTATCTTGACTTTAGAAGACATTTGGTCTCTGCCCTCGAAGTCACCACCTGGCAGATGGATGGGAGGCTGGGGGGGGGGGGGGCGGTCTATGTTCCAGGCCACATGACCCAACTTCCCAGGAAGGGAATGGCCTTGAAGCCAAGCTCTGGTCTTTTCTGTGGACTTTCTCTTCACAGAGGTGACTTGCTCTTGACAGATGGATGAGGCATTTGTGCAGGTAGTAATCACTGGGTACTGTGTGGCAACGCCCTCAGGGTAAGGTTGAAATAACTGTTGCAATGTTTCAGACGGACGTGATGCACCAAAACATTTATGACTACATCCACGTGGATGACCGCCAGGACTTCTGCCGGCAGCTCCACTGGGCCATGGACCCACCCCAGGTGGTGTGTGGGCAGCCCCTGCGCTCAGAGACAGGTGGGTCTCACCGAGACTGGGAGCCCTTCATGTAAATGCATGGGCTGCCCAAGAAACTGCCCACCCAACTTCCATCTCTTTTTCTTCACATTGAACGCAGTTTTCCCCCCTCTTTCAGAGACCTCCTCCCACACTCCTTCTGCCTCCTCCAGTCAGCCCTACAGGGCTCTCGGGCTCCTGAGTGTGATGGCGTCTCTTGCCACTTTTCTGTGCTCTGCCAGGGCCTGGGAATCCCTCGCCAAAAAGCTGCGGCGCTTGCCTTCCTCTCGAGATGCAGTCTTCCAGGAAATTCCTCTGGCCTGCATTAGATTTACCTAAAAAAAAAAGCCCCAAAAGATTGTTGTCTGCTCACAGATGTTGCCCCTTGCAAAGCCCACAGACCAAGGGCCCTGCCCACTCAGGCCGCGCTCAGCAGGCGTCCAGCTCCTGCAGAGGTAACAGAGCAGCCTGGCACTCAGGGGAAGTGCACTCCGGCGCCAGAAGACAGGGCGCCATCCACCTGGCGTCCAGCAGGGGAGAGTGAGGCCCGGTTCTCTCACACGTCTCCCCAGAAGTTGTAAATGATTCAAGAAAAGTTTCCAACACAACCTCACGCAACAGCACAATTTTCTCATAAAGCTGAGTGAGGAAAGCAAACCGCAGGTGCCAACACACAAGCCCATTTTATAAAGCTTAAAGTGGACAGACTAAACAACCGGTGGTGGCACACGTGCAGTTGTACTGAAGTGATCTGCTTCTTTTGTTTTTTTATAAATCCTCACCTGAGGATTTGTTTTTATTGATTTTAGACAGAGAGGAAGGGGGAGGGAGAGAGAGAAACATCAATTGGTTGCCTCCTGTACACACCCTAACCTGGGATCAGACCCACAACCTGACTGGGAATCGAACCGGCAACCTTTCGGTGTAGGGGACGATGCTCCGACCAACTAAACCACCTGGCAGGGACTGAAGGGATGTTTCTAAGGGCAAAGGACTGTGAGCACATTTGTGGGAGCAGCTGTCTATAAGGTCTTGGAGATGGGGGGTGGGCGGGAGCACAGGGGACATGTGAATTGTGCCCTACAGGGTGTATTAGGTGGTGACAGCTGGCTGTTACATGCATAACCTTGCTTATCAGCATGTTTTTTTGGTTTCTCTCGGTCATTGCCTTCGTGGTTCTCATTGCTGCCTACGCCCACCTGGGCAGGAGAGGATGCCATCCTGGGGAGGCTGCTCAGAGCCCAGGAGGGGGGTGCAGGTCCCACTGAGTACTCGGCCTTCCTGACCCGCTGCTTCGTGTGCCGTGTACGCTGCCTGCTGGACAGCACCTCAGGCTTCCTGGTGAGTGAGCAGCGGGGGCTCCAGTGATGTTCGGGTGCATTGTGTCCTGTTGCAGAAGAAACAGAGTGGAAAGTGAGGGGCTGGGGGGTAACCTGCATGTAGTTCTCAGCGGGACTGAGTAACAACAGGTGGGTGAAGGAGAGTGAACATGTGACACCTGCTACGAATACATGGCACAACACAGCTGAAATGTTAAAAATCTGCAGTAGGTCTTACACCATACAGGGTTTTAATTTATGTTTAATTGTACCTTAATTTCAAATTCATTTTCAAAAATTTTCCCAGTACCCCTGATAAGCACCCAAGACCATGTTCCTGCCAGGGCCTTTGGTTTAACCTCTTCTCTTGCAAATAGATAACTGTGTTCCCCCTTCTCATATTTGACCATTTCCTCTTCCAGCTCCTCACTGAAGGGATGAGGGGAAGGGAGAAGACGTCCTCCTGGGGCATGACAGAGCTGAGTCCCCAGCCCGTGCCAGACCTCTGCCCACCTCTCAGGCTCTGGGGCATCCCAGAGCCTCTGCTGCTGTCCCCTCCCCAGCCCAGTCCCCACACTCTCCTCTGGGTCACAGCCACCTAAGAGCCCCAGTGTCCCCATCCTTGGGCAGCAATTCAACAACTGAGACCCTCTGACGCCAGAGCCTTTTGTCATCAGTGCTGCATGGCAGGCCCCTGGGGCTCAGCTTCCAGCCCCGTATGGGCGTGTGCACTGCTGCCCCCAGCCCCCCAACCACTGCACACCCCTCCCAGCCCCACCTGGACTGTGCACCCCTGAGAGGTCCATCTCCCCTACCTGGACTTTGGGTCCCTCGAGGGTCCGTCTCCCCGCCTGGGCTGTGGCCCTGGGAGGGATGAACCCCTGGAGTTTGATGGTGTTTGGTGTTTGGCAAAGCTCCAGAGTGTTGGGCCAGGGCTGGGCTGGCAATTTCTAGCTGGTGCTCAGTGTGTAGGAAGGGAAGGCGGGCAGAGGACGGTGGTGTGTTGGAGGATCATCTTCTAAGTGGCTCTGGAAGAGGGAGCAGTCCCTGCAGACCAGCCCTCGGGCGCCACCTACTGGCTTGTTGCATCGATGCCTGTCTCACTGATCTGGATTTGAGCCAGCTTTCCCAGCTCAGGGTCCGTTGAGCCACCATCACCCACCGCCTCCCAGCCCTGGACATTTGGGAAATGCACATCCAAAGCAAACTATCCCACATCGGAGCTGCCCATCGGTTCTGGGCCGAGGGCCAAGCCCCATCAGAACTCCAGACCCTCTGCATCACCAACACGGGCTGGCCCATGGCTGTGCCCTGGGTCAGGGACAGCCCAAGCTGATGCATATTCACGCTCATGTGTGAGGGTCGGCTCACACACCCACACACCGCTGAGTGTACACACGAGAGCATGCTTGTTGGTTAAAGGATATTACAGCGACTCTGGGGAAACCGTGAATCAGCCGGAAGGCCTGGGATAGTCCCTGTCCCAAGGAGGCCAAGCACGGAGAAATGTTGGTTCATGTCTCCTCAGCCACTTAGAATAAGATTCTTGTCCATGTTTCTATCCCTGAGAATGTCATTTCCGCATCATTTGACCATGTTGTTAATCACTCTGTGAACATATTTCTGTCTTTAAAACATCAGACGATGCAGTTTCAAGGAAAACTAAAATTCCTGTTCGGACAGAAGAGGAAAGCGCCGTCGGGAACAGTCCTGTCCCCTCGGCTCTCGCTGTTCTGCATCGTGGTGCCTGTCCTCCTACCTTCTGTGGCAGAGATGAAGATGAAGGGCACGTTTTTGAGGGCGAAGCACAGGGCAGACATCTCGACCGCGATGGACACAAAGTGAGTAAGCCGCCACGCCCGCTGTCGCTGGTGCTTAAGGCAGAGTGCTTGATACGTGGTGCCTTCTGTCTACTTTTTCTTCATTTCCAGAAAGCAAAAAAAAAAAAAGAAAGAAAAGAAAGAAAAGAGATATTTGGTGTGTTCTAAGCTAGCACATTATGGAAGCAACTATTAGAAAAAGAAATGCTTTTGTGAGCTGCGGCAGCAAACACTGCCTACACCACTTTGCCCCTAAGTCCTCTAGCCACAGTCAAGCCCCAAAGGCCATCTTCATAACTCTCCCCTTTTGTGGGTGTGAGTGTCCATTCTTCTTCAGCACCCAGGATTCACCTCTGATGTCTTCAATGACCACGTGTCGGACAGCAGCCGGGGTGACTGGCGCACCCCCACTGTGTGCGCTGGTTTCCCGCGATCATCATTCTCATGCCCACTCTTTGAGATGTGGTCGGCCTCGGCTCTGCAGTTGGAGCCACTGCCTTCACGGTACAAGCCCCTACCTTGCTGCTGCTGGTCTCACATTTTTGCACTGAAGTGGCTTCCAGGGACACAGCCGGCCGTGAGCCTAGGGCTGTCCTCCGGGTCCCTGACACATGCCAGCATGCTAAGACAGCAGTTTTGCGGAGCAGTTTCAAATGAAATACATATGCCTTTTAACTTTTAAAGATGTAATATGGCATGAAATATGAGAGAGGGAAACCAGAATAGCCAATGAAAACAGCTATAAACGTAAGTGATGAAGCAAGCTAAATCAGGAAAGTGTGCCAAAGTGCAAAGGTTATTGCCCGGAGACCAACGGACTTGTGCAGAGCCCATGGCGAAGGTCTTACGTGTCTGGCAGGGAATGGGTCCGTCCACACCTGTTTTCTTACCACCTGGGCTAACACGCTCACGCTCTGAATTATTCTCCATCTTCATCTACTATCTTCAAGTTTTCTGTGTTTATGAGCTGTTGTAGCTTGATAATTATTATTGAAGCTCACACAATGACTTTTCTCTTTTATGTACATGTTTTTCAACCCTACAAACAAGAAAGAGGAAAATTCTACTCTTTGCATCCCCTCCTAGAGGTCTGCGTGCAAGGCGGGCTTCTGCTGCCCCCTGGCGCCCATGTGGGGAAGCGCAACTGGCTGCACAGGTGCCGCTGGTCCACGGTGGCAGTAAGGGATATGAAGGCACACATAATGACAGTTGAGTCAGTATTTTCATTCTGGCCATCCAGAATAAAACAAAAGCACTGAAAAATTGTCCTGGGTGCACATCTACTTTCTGAAGCAAATTCATTAGCCCTTTATTGGTCTAAAATGGGATGTGAATTGGAATTTTCAGCAAATTATCTAGCTGAGAAAAGACTTTATGCTCTATACAAAGCTAAAAAGTGTGAGTTACTGTCGTGTCTCCCTCTCCTAGCCATGACTGTAACGCCTGTTGTGCTATTAACTTCCACCATCAACACATGTAATCTGTATGTTATCTTGCTATTATTTGTTTTCTGCAGAGCAAAAGCCACCAAGAGTCTGTGTGTATCAGAATTGCACGGAAAACCCAATTACTTAGCAGGTACTTTTAAAGTTCAGTCTGTCATCCTATTTAAATGGGTAAAATGTGCCTGTGTCCTTGGGAGGGCTCTCCCTGCTCCTGGAAACCATGGCACATTCATTGGAAATGCTGTTTGTAATGAGGGAGGCTGGGACGACAGCCAGTCCCTGTGGTTGCTGGTCTGTGCGTTTCTGGGGAACTCCATGAGTCATGTCAGTTCACCAATGATGCTTTTACCTTCTCTGAATCCTGACAGGAAGAAACAATGGAGAAAACAGCATTTCAGTGTTCAGGGCACAAATGGATGCCTGCCGCTGGGCCCGGGTTCCAGCCAGGGCCACATGCCTGTGCCTCAGGGGCGGCCCCGACCTTGTCCTTTACCCTGAGGGGGCTGCAGGGTAAGTGGTGCCTCTACACAGCCCAGCTCCTAGCTAAGTCACAGCAGGTGTTAAGAAAAAAAAAAGAGTGGCTGGTGGCCTTGACAATGATGGATAAACCTTGCTCTTAGTTGAACATGCAGATTTACATGAAACACACCCAAACATGCTTCTCACCCTAGAAGTCATCATTACACATGTGGGGACTGACTGGAGATGGGGGAAGTGACTTCAGCCTTGACCCTGGGTGCCTGCCCCATCCTCCCCCCTCACCTTTGCTTGGAAACCTTCCGCACTCACCCCCAGTCCCCACCCCTCCCCTGAACAGCAGGTCTCCTCTTGGAGGACTACCCTGGCTGTTTGTTTACAGGACTCCCCCTCCCCCTCAGTCATCACCTCCCCTGTCCCCACAGGTGAGGCCACACCATGTGATGAGTGTGGCAGCAGCAAGGTCTGTGACAGGACCTGGCACATGGGAACCGCCCAGAACCCCCTCTCCCAGGGTTAGTGGCTACTGGTGGGCAGACTCTTCACACGCGGCCTGTGTGTCACTGCGATGCTGCTCCCTGTAGCCCTACCCCACCTGGCCCTCAGAGTCCCGTCTGGCACCCAGGAGGTGGTGGGAGGGTCAAGCATAGGAAGGGAGGATGCTGGCACTGGCCTCATAGGGCTGCAGGCTGGTTAAGAGCGGCAGTGCAGTGTGGGCACCTAGTGGCCCGCACAGATTCAGTCAGTGTCACCCTAATTTATAGCCCTCCTTTATCTCCGCCCCCACTTTCTGATGGGTCATCTCTCCACAGGGACTGGGGAGGAGAGGAGCACGGGAGGATGCCAAGCGGCTCCTCCGGCGTGAAGAGGAGGAGGGACATACACGCTTATGACTGCCACTTCGAGACACCGGGACCCGTGAGGCAGCTGAACTGGACAACAGGGAAACACAGTCAGGATGGCACCAAGCTGAAGCTGGAGCCCAGCAGGAGTGATCCATTCTCTGTGCATGCCACGTCCCAGGGCTCCTGCATGCCCTACCCCAGTGTCCCGGGCACCATCCCTGCCTTCAGGAATTCACCTGCCACTCATCAGTCCCCCAGTGCCTATGCCAGCCGACCAAGCAGAGCCTTGCAGGATGGTGATCAGGGCCAGGTACACCGTCCTACCAGCGGCCCCTTCCCCCAGGGGAGCCTGGAGAACCAGCTCTCTCAGCCTGGAGTGCAGTGTCTTGCAGCAGGGGGCTATTCCACTGAGGACATCAAGTTGCCAGGAGTGCCCATGCCCCCGGAGGCCCCATGCAACCCCATGTTGTCACTTAATGTGCCCATCAAGATGGAAAGTGACTCTGGATCCGAGGATGCAGCAGATGGCTACTCTGTGTCCCCAAGCCAGGTGTGGCTGGGAGCCAGTGATGTGACTAAGAGACAGCTGGTCACTTTCCCTACCAGGATGCACCTGAAAACAGAGCCAGACTCCAAGCACCACCTATACCCCCCTCACCTGGGGCATGGCATCCTGGGGGCTCCCCCTAGGCCTGGCAGGGAGCTGGCCCCATTCCACCCCACACACTTCGTCTGCCTGGAGCATGGGCATGGCCCTCCTGAGCCGGAGCCTCCCCCCTGTCTCTGCGTGCGGGGCCACCGGCCCCCTACTCTGGGTTGTGACTGCAGAGCTCCCGGGACCACACCCATGATCAAGCTTGAGCCCTTGGACTCAACCCCATGGGCTGCTCACAGCCAGGGTGGGGTGCCCAGGATGCTCCCCAAAAGTGCCTTGGCAACACTGGTACCGCCCAAAGCCTCCGAGTGTTCTTTTCTGCCATAGAGCCGGGCATTTGTTGAAAGTGGCATCTGTCCCGCTCCAATTTACCTGTCAGCTGGGATGGCAGGAGCAGGTCAGAGCCTTTCCTTAGTGATGCTCTGCAGAGTTGCACAGGTTTAGTCTTCTGTTATATGTGGTCGCTCATGCAACGGCATGTTCTCTGTTTTGTAAAATATCACCGAAGTTCTTAAAGTGGTCTTAAGTCTGTTCAAGTATGACAGTACTTCTCTCTGAGGGGTTAATTTTTCAGGAAGCGGACACAGTGAGGCATGTGGGCCTGCTAGGGCGTACTCTGGCCTCGAGAGGTGGCGGCAAGCTCCGGGCTGACTGGCAATCGCAGTGCATGAAAGCTGTTGAGGTGAAGTTTCCTGCAGCCTCCCAGCTCGTAGGTCCAATTCAGAGAGCAGCCTCTCCCTGGGGGTTCCACTGCTAGACAGGAACTTAGGGCTGTAACTCACTGAGCTGCAGGTGACCATGCCCCATTCATGGAAGGCACCTAGGAGTTCCAGGCAGACAGCACCAGAAGCACCACATCTTGCCGCATGTGCTCTGAGACCCGTGGCAGACTTTGAGACCAATAGGAGTGGAGATTCACGGGGTAATGTCCGGTTTCTTCCAGAAGTATCTCTGGGGTTTTGAAAGGGCCTCTGAAGATGGCTTATGCTCCTCTGTCTCTTGGTGCTGCATGTAACCTAGAGTTCACAGAGTCTGAGTTTGGAGGTAGAGAGAAATTGAAAGAGTAGAGAAAAGAAACAGGAGGTGCTGCTGTCCTGCTGTCTTGCTGACTGTCCTCAGTTTTTCACATGAGGACTCCAGTCACCATCCCAGGAAGAATTATTTGAGAAAAGCCAGGCAGATAATTTTTTTTTAATTGAAAGGGTAATACATTCTGATTGTAGGAAATTTATATACAAAGCATAAATCAGAAAGTGAAGGTGACCCCCAATCCCCACCCAGAGAGGACTTGTGGCTGGTGGCAAAGTTCCAGGGGGACCCCAGGGCTTCCCTCAGGGGTCCAGCAACAGGCAGGGGAACACAGCAGGGAGGCCCTGGATCTGGGGTCCCCCTGTGGCCCAGCCCACCTGTACGGGACAAGGACATCTGTCCTTAAAGTCACCTGCAGCTGGGCATCTCAACAGGTGGCAGGAACCCCTGGTGAGGACTTGCTACTTCACCATCTGGAAATTCTGCTCTTCGGTGCAGGGTGTTTCTCATTGGTGGCTTTGGGGTGTCAGTGTTCCATCTCTGGGTTAATGCTGAAACTGTTTGCTAAATGCCACCCTGAGGGCCAGCCACCCTGAGAACCAGCCATCCAGAGGACCTGCCGCCTGTGAGGACAGCCACCTGTGAGGAACTGCCACCTGTGAGGACCAGCTGCTCTGAGGACCACCTACTTTCCCTTTTCGCCCCCTGCTGGCCCAGTGTCCCCTGTCGACCCAGTTCTCATGCTGAGCATAGCACACCTCTGCTCTCTGGGTAGCTATAGATTTAATCCCAAAGACAAGTGAGGGAGTTTCAGAATTTTCCTGCTTCCTTCCTATTCAAATTGAGTGCCCGCCCCTCATCACAGGAAGCCCCGTGTCTCTCAGAAGTAGCCGTCCACTCTCTGTGCTCCCGTCTGGGAGGGCTCTCCCTCAGCTCCTCCTCTCACTTCATTCCACGGAGGGGATGTAGGCCACTGCCCTTCCCCATCTCAGAGTGCAGCAGACAGGCAGTACTGCGCACGTGTAATATGTAACTGGGAGAACATGGGACTGGAAAGATGGAATTCAGAGACATCATCGCGTTTTTTGCACACTGTAGCCAAATCCCAGCGAAACCAAAGGAGACTGCAGGCATGAACCTCACGGGAGGAGAAGCCTTTCCAAACACACTCAGTGGTCCCTGCCCACAAGTGCCAAGGTGCCTGAGCTGCCCCATCCTGCCACGAGTGCCCGTGCTATCCCACCTCCTCCCTAATGTCTGTCCGCATTCTCCTTGGACCATGTGCATCCAATTGGTCTCCGTTGGGTGGACAGGTCATGCTTGTTGGTGTAGAATTCAGCATCTGGACCTCAACTCTGCAGGTTTTCTGTCCGTGAGACCTCCATTGTGCTTGGGCCCAGGCCCCTTCCTCTGCTGGGTCAGTAGCAACAAAACTTCTGTTATTTTACATGCTTGCCTGTCCTAAAAATTATGTGGGGAAGATGATGACAGGAGGCAGCAGGTGCAGCTGTGGCATTCCTGCTCTGAGATGTCAATAGCAGTACTAATTACATGCTGTGTTCTTCTGTTGTCTGTAGCTTTTGCCTGTGTCGCTGAAACAGGTTACAATCAAATAGAAGGTGGGGAGGGGATGGAAGGGGGGGGGGGAGATAAACACAAATTATATTTTATATTTTTGCAGTTTCTACTGGAAGAAAAGTTTTCGATATCTAGACTGATTTGTCGAATTTTACAAATGGATGACTATAATGTCATTTTTTGCAGTTTTCTTGGTGCCTTTAGGAAGAGCTTTCAAATGTATTTCTGAATCTGTGGTTTCATTACATTTGCAATATTGATGTTCAATAAACCACGGTAATATGTGTTTAGCATAAATGGAAACATCTACTTGATTTTTCAAATGAAGTCACTTTATTTCCTTTAAAGTGTGTGTTGGTTAATTTACATTCTAAGACAGGCCTTCACTACAGATACAAGGGAGTAATAAAAGTAAAAATAAACGTGGTGGAGTCAAAAGTCATAAGGGGAAGGGCGACCAACTACCTGGGCAGCATTCTTGCTGTGGCCTAGCAGTGCTTTCTCCCTCTGCCTGCCAGCCACTCTCTTGACCATCAGTGAGGCTTGGGGGACCCTCCCAGGGGCCTTTAGGACACCCCATGATTTGACCTTTTCTGTGAGAATAGGTGCCCCTGCCCCCCACCATGCATGTGTGTGGGGGGGAACCCTGTGGGGTCAGTCTTGCCTGGCCCAGGACCTGGTGATAGGTATGTGGGTAGGGTAAAGGGTCATCAGGGCACACGCAGAGACCCCTCCCAAAGCCCAGAGAATAATGATTTTGTTTCCTGTTTGGTCAAAGAGCACCCCCAAAAGGGAACATGTTTCAGGTGCCCTGGACAGAGCACAGATCTGCCCCTGCTTGCTGCAGGTCAAGCCCTGGCAGGCCTCCTTTGGGGTCCTGAGATTCCTGTGTCCTCAGGGGAGAGCAGGCCAGCCAGTCCCCATTTGCTGGGCCAAACCCGGCTGTTCCCTCTGTAGTGGCCTCCTGTCCTCCCTTGTGTCCCCCTCCTTCCTCCCTGTCTTGCCCATGTTTTTCACACTCACCTGTGTTGAGACCTGAGATGGAGGTCACTCACTTTCACTGTCACATGACTACCTCACTCCTGTGGGGACAGATGGGCATGGGGGTCAATTCCAGACTTCCCAGTGCATTCCTTGGGAGTGAAGGCACCTCAAGAGTGCTGCCCGTGGTCTTCCTCTATGTGGGTGCCCCCGTCTGCTCAGGCAGCTCTAACAGCACCACCACAGACAGGGGCTCATCAATAACAGGCACTTATTTATCATATTCTGGAGGCTCAACCCGAGATCAGAGTGCTGGACAGTGGGTGAGGGCTCAGCCAACTCCTCAGTGTCCTCACTGGTGGGAGGAGCTAGCTCTGTGGAGTTTTTTGTGTTTTTTTTTAATTTAATGTTTTTATTGATTTTGGAGAGAGGAAGGAGAGAAAAAGATTGAACATCAGTGATGAGAGAGTCATTGATCGGCTGCCTCCTACACCCCTCTCCCCCACTGGGAATTGAGCCTGAAACTTGGGCATGTGCCCTGACCAGGAGTCAAACCATGACGTGCTGGTTCATAGGTTGCTGCTCAACCACTGAACCACACCGGCCCGGGCTGTGGAGTCATTTTTTAAGGACACTTAGGGCCTAGTCCCCTTTCAAAGGTCTACCTCCTAACGCTATCACCTTTGGGGTTACGTTTCAACATATTAAGTTTGGGGGATACAAACATTCAGACCACAGCCATACCCCACCAGCAACCCCAGTGCTCACATTCCCACCAACACTGGGTGTTGTCAGAAGCTTTGGTTTTTTCCTTCAGAGGGTGAGTGGTAGTTAGTTGTTTTATGTGTATTTCCTTCCATCAGTCAACAGTGGTTGTTGAGTCCCAGATGAATGTCAGGCTCTGTGACAGGGCTGGGGACACACTAGAGATGGAAGGATGCAGACACTAGTGCTGTGCTGGAGCTGACACCCGTGTGTGCGCACACGTGTGCATGGGGGGAGGGGGGAGAAGTGACCACAGAATCACTAAGTTCTGTAATTCATCAGAAGGGGATGGGCACCACACAAATAGATTAGCCGGGATGGGGCAGCGGGCAGCCCATGTGGCAGTTTTGTGGGCAAGGCGGTGCTGGGAGGCTGTGTTTGAGACAAGACCTGGAATTGGCTTGCAGGCACAGGAGCAGCTGGGGCAGGTGGGGGTGGAGGTGTCTGTGGGCTGGAGTGGGAGGGGAGGAGAGGGTGAGACAGGTAGGCCTGCAGGTCACAGGCAGGCCTGAGTGAGAAGGGCCGGCAGGGCTTCGAGCGGGAACGCCCCTGGCCTGTGGTTTGAAGGTCCCAGTCTGGAGGGCTGCAGGGCGCCAGGAGCCCGCGTGCCTCCCTCAGGGTGGGGCCAGGCCCCAGGCAGCACAGGCCTGGTTTCTTCCCCGCTCCGGCACTTGTTTGCCCCCCCCCCCCCAGGTGACTTGCGGCAATCTTTGCTCAGGATAGCAGCTGCCTCGGGGTCCCGGTGTCTCCAAGAGGCCGCATGAGCCTGGATCTCCCTCCTCCTCAGCCCCGAGGAGCCTCTTGGAAAGGAAGCTGGAGGAGGACGGTCCCCGTTTACTCCCTGAGGGAGAAACATGTCCTAATAAGTTTTCAGGGCTTGTCTGTTGAGAGAAGAACTATTTGCCTTAACTCGAAGTGAAAAGGAAACCTTTCGCTCTTACCAGCTGCTGCACTACTCGCGGCACCTCCTGAAAACCTGCCGAGATGGTACAACTGGGGCGGAGCCCTGAACGGGAAGGGACTGGGTCTGGAGGGGAGGAAGGTGGGGGCAGCAGCCCCCATTTACTGAACATCCGCCACGTGCCAATCGCTGGTCGGGGGACAGCCCTGCCACACTGTGCCGGGCAGACAGGTGTGGCAGACGAATAGGGAGCGTCAGAGGTGGACGCCGCGGTGGAGACACGAAACGAGGTGGCGCCTGGCTGCCTCGCGCGGCGCGGGCGAAGGTGCGTCCCGAGGACCGGGTCCGGGGGAGGGGACGGCGGCGCACTGACCCGAGAGGCCTGAGGGCCCCTCCCACCCGCAGGCATCCCCCCTGAGGGAGCAGCGGCGCGAGTCCCGGGCGCCACGGTGAGTGGGCGCCGCCCTTGGGCAGGGACGCCACCAGCCCCGCCCTCCCAGTCGTAAGGCCGGAAGCGGAAGTGGCCGTGGGCCGCTGAGTTCCGGTCGGGCCGCTGGCCGCAGCGAAACGGACGGCGAGGGGGTAGTTGACACAGGGCGGGGGCGGACGCGGACGCCGACTCCTGGGCAGTGGTCGCGGGTCTCCGCCGCTGTCCCTCTCCGGGCTCGGGCGGGCCAGGGCGCGGCGCGGCCCCGGGGGTGGACAGCGCAGCCTGGGCTGCAGCCACCGTGGCCCCAGCGCCTCAGGTATGTTCAGGCCGAAGTCGGCCGTCGCGAGTGGGTGACTGTTCGGTTCCGAGGGCGCCCGGCTGTCCCGGGCAATGGCGGTGGGAGCTGCGGCCTCCCACTGCCCCGAGGCGCAGACGGACGCTTTGCGCACCTGCGGCCTCTGGAAGCCCCTCCTTGTGCGACTGCCCGCCCCTTAGTGAAAATCCTGCAGGTGTTAATGTCGCTGGAAGTGCTGGAAACATGTCAAAGCGAAACAAGGGAACAAAAGCAAATATAGAGTTAGGAACGCGGGTGGATGCAACTTCGGAATGCAAAGGAAAAACCAGGAGCCCTGGTGGAAGTGCCTGCCTCTGATGGCGGGTTTAAGGCGGGTTGCCTGTTCAGATTTTCTGCATTGGTGTCCGTAACTTCATAATCAGAAAAATAAAAAAGAAAGACAGTGGTTGCAGTGTAGTTCCACTTGAAAGAGAAATAAAAAAGCATACAGTATACAAATGGAGGGATTATGTAACAGCCCTTAAGATAGCCTCGTGGATTTCAGTGTTTTCCTGAAAGCGTGTGGGAGTAATTTAGGGAGGGGTTCGGTCTTTTTCATATTTTTGAGAGGTTGTGTAGAGAAGGTGTGCATGGAAATGGGAGTTCCGTGGCTGAAGTCAAGGGGAATGGGTTCTTGCGTTATCTTCTCACTTGCCAGACTCACCAAATCTCCCTTTTGGGTTCACAGCCAGGATGTAAGTGGAGCTGGGTTGAAGGCAGGTTTGCTTGGTATCAGAGCATCTCTGTTGTACCTCGTATGTGAGCCTTGTGCCCTCTCACCTCTGTTGACCAGGCTGTGTTAGATAGTAGGAAACAGGAATCTGGATGCTACAGACAGTAGTGATTTTTGAGGGGAATCATGGGATGTGTGCTGGGACCTTGACTGGTGTGGTGAGGTGTGCTGTTCCTGTGCCTCCATGTCCTCACTAAGACATTCTGGTGCAGATGCCCCACCAGCATGGCCCAGAGGTGGTATGAATGATTAGGAAATAAGAAATTGGCCCTGTCTGGACATTATAAATGCTTTGGAGACTGACACCTGATAGGCTGAGTGGTCTGGGGTCCACATAGAGATATCCTCCATATGTTCATATCTTTTACCTGTGAATGCCTCTGGTCCCCTTAAAGGTAGAACTTTCTCCATAGTTGAGTTCTGAAGGTTTGTACTTCTTATTAAAGAGTTGATAATCCTAGTTCAGTGTTCTTTCAGGTTTACTGGATTAATCAAATGCTTTCCTTACAGCTCTACTATGAACAACCGGCTGTTGAGGGAGGGGGTTGTACCTAACATTTCTACCGTTCTAACACATCTTCCCCTCCTGTTCCCTCTTCCCCATGCACACAGGGTACATAACTCTAGTATGATAGATTCGGAGATTCTGCCTACTTTTTAACCATGAAGGAGACAGACCGGGAGGCTGTTGCAACAGCAGTCCAGAGGGTTGCTGGGATGCTTCAGCGTCCGGACCAACTGGATAAAGTGGAGCAGTATCGCAGAAGAGAGGCCCGGAAAAAGGCTTCAGTGGAGGCCAGATTGAAGGTACAAGGCCAGAGAGGCCACAGGCACCTGCTGCACCCTCAGGCAGGATAGGGCCATTTATCTGGAGTTTTAGGTCCTTGCTTAGGTTCATTATTGTAATTTTCCTAAATGAGACATAGCGATCTGGAAAGAGACAGAGTGGAGCATGACCTTTACTTAGCACATTCCTTCCAACAGTATATTACCAATCAATAGATTTATAAACAAGATTATGGGAATATTGAAAACACCAAGGGAACAACCTTTAACAGTTATTCTTTTTTCTTAAAAGCTCTTGTACAGAGTGCTTCCCAAGAATATTTTGTTTATATAACTTCAGCACACATTGTGTAGCAGGCTGACTGTGTGCCAGGTATTCTGCTGGCCCTGGTGTGGGAGAGGGGAGGAGAGTTAGACACATTTATTAAGAGTGTGTGAGAGTGGGGCAAGAGTGAAAATCATTCTTTTCAAGGTATTTTATGATTTGGATTGGCTTTCAGCTTAATTCATATGAAAAGGGGAGGTGAGGTTTCATTAAAATATGCACATTCAGTATAATTATGAAAATGTTAAAACCCTGGACTGCTATGGTTGACAGGCAGCAGAACTGTCTTTGGTGAAAGTTAATTCTCACACTGATACAGCAGTGAGATCACCTCTCCACTAGAAAATACTAGCATCCAGGTAAGGTAATGGCAGCCTTGATGAGACAGGATGAGGCCATTCATTTGTACTAAGGAGGCATCCCAAAACCCATGGATGGATTTGAAACAGCAGTTTTGTATTAATTTTAAAATGAGTGTAGACCTGCTGCATTTTTAGTCAGAATGTTAATCTGCTCTGGAAACTTGTGGAATTAACTGAGGATCATCAGTAGTGACTTAGAAACCTTGTGTGGTCTGTTACAATCATTAGTAATTATTTCTAAATGCAACTTAAGACTCCTGGGTTAAAGGTGTTCTTGGCCTCTTTTATGCTACCCATCCACCTGCTGTTGCTTTGTCATGCCCTCTCCCTTCTGACTATACAGTTCCCTGGGTGGCATTCCTCTGGGGCTGGAGAGTGAGCCCAAACCTTATGTGTACCAGCTCTGCTCAGTGCAGCTGGCTGTCCTTGAGCGGAGTCTGGTTTGGGCTGAATGGCAGGAGACCCCTCATCCCTAAAGCTGATGAGCAAGTCCTGACAGTCTTCTGTACTGAGATAAGGCCTGTTAGGAAACTGAGAGGCGCCTGGGAGATTATGGAAGGGGTCCTTCTAAAGATACCATTTAAGGGATGGCCATGGGACCTGAGGTGCAGCCACAGGGGCATCCATTCTCTTTAGTAGGAGGGGCTGGATGAGGAGTGTTGTGAGGTTTTCTGAAAAAGCTTTAAAAGACATTGTTTTTTCCAAGGCAGCAGTGAAAAAGAAAAAGTTCCCTTGGGAATCAGTTAGGTTCTTGTTGAGTTTTATTCTCTTTTCTCTGGTATTGACTGTTCCCTGCTACTACAATGGCATTTCTGCACTTGAGCCTCCTGGGAAGATTTGTTTGTAGTGCCCAGCACTGTTCACTGTCTCCCCCAGGCAGCTATCCAGTCACAGTTAGATGGGGTGCGCACAGGCCTGAGCCAACTCCACAATGCATTGAACGACGTGAAGGACATCCAGCGGTCCCTGGCCGATGTCAGCAAGGACTGGAGACAGGGTATCAACACTATCGAGAGCCTCAAGAACGTGAAGGATGCCGTAGTGCGGCACAGCCAGCTTGCTGCCGCTGTGGAGAACCTCAAGAACATTTTCTCAGGTAGCTGGGCTGACATTGGGGCCGGTGGGTGCCACGAGCATCATGGTTCAGAGTGCCACCAGTGCTCATGCCCATGGCTCTTACCTGGTTTTCCTTGCTCTGTGGGTGATGCAGAAGCAGTCTAGCTTCTGTGCAGTATGTTTTGTAGACCTGTCTCAGAGTGGGCAGTAGATGTGATTCCTGCTTGCACCATTACTTAGTGTTCTGAACACGGATGGAAATGATCAACTGAGCAAGTAAGAGCCAATAGTTCTGTGCTTTTTTAGGACAGAGGCACAGAAGTGGGTGACTGAACCAGCGCTGTGTGAGCTGCGTTCCCTCAGTGGTGGTAGTTAGATCAGTAGACCAGCTAGGACTGTGCTAGATGCAGAAGAATAAAAATGCACCACACCCTTAAAAGGAGCTTATGGTTTTCTAGAGAAGCTGTCCTTTGAAAGGACAGAGGGAGTAGTCCCCAGAGGGAGAGGTGATTAAGGAGAGCAGCAGTTCCCAGGAGGAGGAAGAGAGTGCACAGGCCAGGGGCCTGGAGGTCAGGGGTGGGGCACGCTTAGGAGTCTCAGTCTTAGTTGGAACCAGACCTTGTGGAGGCTGTGTGTAAGATGCTCTAGAAACATGGTAGGCATAGTGGGGGCTTGGGGATGAGTAGTTTCTGTTGTGCTAAGAGCTGAAATTCACCAGAATTAACTGCAATTTACTGTCAGCGCCTTCCCTTGCAAGTTGCACGCCCTCCATGCTAGAATAGTTACATCAGACAGATTCTCTCAGTGCATTTGTTGTCCAGATAGGGAGGAGACAGATTCCTGGTGCTTCCTCCTCTGCTATCTTCCCAGAAGCCTGCACAGCCTTATGTGGTTTTTTACAGTGCCATTTGTGTCTTTTTCCCTAGTGCCTGAGATTGTGAGGGAAACCCAGGACCTCATAGAGCAAGGGGAGCTCCTGCAGGCCCACCGGAAACTAATGGACTTGGAGTGCTCCCGGGATGGGCTGATGTATGAGCAGTACCGTATGGACAGTGGGAACACTCGTGACATGACCCTCATCCACAGCTACTTTGGGAGCACACAGGGGCTCTCTGATGAGCTGGCCAAGCAGCTGTGGATGGTGCTGCAGAGGTCGCTGGTCACCGTCCGCCGTGACCCCACCTTGCTGGTGTCAGTTGTGAGGATCATTGAAAGAGAAGAAAAGATTGACAGGCGCATACTTGACCGAAAAAAGCAGACTAGCTTTGTTCCTCCGGGGAGGCCCAAGAATTGGAAGGAGAAGATGTTTGCCATCTTGGACAGAACCGTAATTACCAGAATCGAGGGCACACAGGCAGACACCAGGGAATCCGACAAGATGTGGCTCGTTCGCCACCTAGAAATCATAAGGAAGTACGTCCTAGATGACCTCATCGTTACCAAAAACCTGATGGTTCAGTGTTTTCCTCCTCATTATGAGATTTTCAGAAATCTCTTGCGCATGTACCACCAGGCCCTGACCACACGAATGCAGGAGCTTGCATCAGAAGACCTAGAAGCAAATGAGATTGTGAGCCTGTTGACTTGGGTCTTAAACACTTACACGAGGTAACACTAACTTTGTCTTGTGTTTTCTTTTACATAGAAACTGTATAAAAACATACTGACTGGCTCTGAACAGCTACTGTTGTTTTACTCCAGTCAGGTGCTCGGCACCCACAGGCATTATTTTCTGGTTGATAAAGTTGTCTTTCTAGTCCACCAGTGGGGGCTTGTCGGTGAGGTCAGGGCGCAGCCTCTGGTTGTTTGAGTGCTCTTATGTTTGGGTGGTGCCTCTGCCCCTGATATCCAGTCCATATTGAGCAGTTCAGGTTGGACTTTCCTATGGTACTAAGTGTTCACTATGTACTAACCTGCTTTCTCCTTGAGGTGACACTGTGCAGGTGGTTTCACCTCCATGGACAGGTGAGGACACTTGGGCCCAAGAGGTCCTTCAGAGTCACATGGTTGGTGAGGAGACACCAACTAACTCTTTCCCCAGGTTTGGTTTCTTCTTCTCACCAGTATATTGGGAAAATCAGTTATCCATTTCACATTTCAGCCTTGGGGCTTTGTCACTTCACGAAAGTGACATGAGCCAATTCATTCATGTATTAGTTTAAGGTAGGGTTTGGAAAACGAGGCAATGGTGGGGAATTCTGAAATTCTTTAAAATCAGCTAGCTGAAAGGAAAACACATTTTAATCTTGTATGGTTTTGTGAATAGAAAACTATTAAGTACTGTTGGAATTTATTTATTTATTTATTTATTTATTTATTTATTTTTTTTTTTTTTCTATCTTGCTACTATTGTTTTAGCAGTAAGGTTCTGGGATTTTTTTGTTTGTGTCTTGTTTTTTTTAATCCTCACCAGAGGATATTGTTTCCATTGCTTCTCAGAGAGAGTGGAAGGGAAAGAGAAACATCAATGTGAGGGAGAAACATCAATTGGTTGCCTCCTGCATGCACCCCAACCGGGGCTGGGGATAGAGCCTGCAACCGAGGCATGTGCCCTTGACCAGAATCTACCAGAGACCCTTAGTCCGTGGGCTGATGCTCTAACCACTGAGCAAAAGTCGCCAGGGCTGTTTTTAGTAACTGCTTATAGTAGAGAATGAGTACATTTCAATGCAGAAAAATATAAAGAGAGAGGAAATATCTTTTTAATCATTATCCTTGGGGCTGCAGCTTTGTTACTTCCTGTGTGCTGCCTTCACACAGCCTGGGAGTCCACAGCTGCCACGATTGCCAGTCATCTCCATGCAGCCTTGGCTACGTGTATTACCTGTGAGGAAGGCACCGTAATGATTATCTTCCTTTCGTACATGAGGGAACTGAGGCATAGGGAGTAATGTGCCCAATTCACATGGCTGGGAAGTGGAGTGGGGAGCAGGATTAAAATTTGGATCCTGGGCCCTTGCCTGTGCTCCAGCCACCTCACCATGGAGTGTGCATTTGTGTGGCATGCCCGTTTTTGTGTGTTGACTTTGTTTTTTACTCACTATGTAAGCACTTTCTGTCCTTGGGAACTCTTGGGCAGCTTCCTATTGTCATCCTGTTCTGTCATATTGGACTTTACCGTGGAAAGAATTGAACTGCTTTCATACTGCACACATTTTCATGCTGAATTAAGGTTTCTTGGGGTGAAAATAATGTGGGTTAAGTAAATAGTCTTTTAACATTGACATAATTTTATGAATTGCTTTTTTTAGTTAAGAAGACCTTGGATTTTTTATAGAGTGGACTAGTGCCATTTAAATACACATTTAGTGACTGCAGCATAAGGCATATGAATTTTCTGAGCAGTTGAACCTAACCACATACACAGGTATTAACTGTTTTTTTAGGAAAATTTTTTTCTGAAACTTAGTCCACATCCCTGCCTTTTTTTTCTTTTATTTTTTTTAATCCTCACCAGAGGATATTTTTCCCATTGATTTTTCAGAGAGAGTGGAAGGAGGAGAGAGAGAAACATCGATGTGAGAGAGACACATTGATTGGTTGCCTCCCTCATGCACCCCGACCAGGGGCTGGGAGTGAACCCACAACCCAGGGACGTACCCTTGACCAGGAATTGAACCCGAGACCCTGCAGTCTGCAGGCTGACGCTCTAACCACTAAGCCAAACCAGCCAGGACCACATCCCTGCCTTCTTAGACACCTTGCTGACTAGTCATGAGTATACATGTGTTTCCGTGTCCGAATGTTGCTGACCAGTCATGAGATAACTCGTGTCTGCACTTATATTCATTTAAGTAATTTTAAAACACTTTGCTGACCAAAGTAGCCAGTTGCATGGGCGAGTTCTGACTCGAAATAGCTGGTCAGCAAAGTGCTAAACATGGTAGACTGGATTCAGTGACATTTTCTTTGCTGACTTGAGTTTCATTAGGGATGTCATGTGTTCTCTGCATTAGAGCTTATTCTCCAGTTTCATAGGATGCATCTTTTCAGCACCTTCTGTTTGACCCTGGTCTTCCATGGGAGGCTTTGTGGATGGAACAAACAGATCTCACCCTCACAGGGCTTCTTTCCTAAGTGAGCCTCCAGTATCCTGTGACATGGGCACAGGGGCTCCTTGGCCAGTACTCTTCCCAAGGCCCCACCTCCCCTTTCGACTGCCTTGAGGGTGGTTGGGTATATGTGTGTAAAAACAAATAGCAAAACTTGAGAATTTTCTGTTTTCCTGGTTCTTAATCTTTCTCATTCCTGGGTTTTCCTGTAGCACAGAGATGATGGGAAATGTGGAGCTGGCCCCAGAAGTGGATGTCAGCACCCTGGAGCCTTTGCTTTCTCCAAATGTGATCTCTGAGCTGTTGGACACATACATGTCAACTCTCACTGTGAGTAGAGCAGTATGTTGTTCTAAAACAGTCTGTATCTACTGCCCAGACATTGCACGGGGTCTCTGCGTGTCAGCCTGGAACAAATGCTTGTGAGCAAAAGCATGGGTGAGACCCTGCCTTGACGTTGGTCTCCTAAGGATGTGCAGACTCTGTTTGTGGGAAATTGGGTCTTGAAATGTACATTTGCCAGTTAGAGGAGGAGAGTGGCCCAATCTTTAGCCCTGGATCTGGAGATTGTCTGCGGTGTACATTCCACAGGTATGAAAACCATCTCTGGTTGGAGGAGTGAGCCTGTCCTGTCCCTAGTAGGCTGGCAAGACCCCAGGACATCCTGATGATGTGTGGTGGCACCTACCAGCTTGGGAGCATTGAGCCTGGGAGTGAGAAGGTGGCAGTTAGGGCACCAAATGCTGCCCAGTGACCCCCAGGTGGTCTCAGAGTAAGATGAGGTGGTCAGGGTCTGCTTCCTGGGATGGTTTACCTGCTCACCACACAGTGTTCTGACATGTGGAGGCCCATGCCTGGAAAGCAGGGAGGGGCTCTGTGCACGGAGCTGGTGATGGAGCTGGTATCTGGTCTTCCACGGACAGGTCTGCCTTGATCTTTTGTGTACTTTTGACAAACTGGCCTGTCCTCCTAAAGGTTAAGTCAGTGGAGGGTGGCAGTGACACTACCACTGTGGAGCTGGCTCTTGGGATGGCTTTTGTGGCATTCTGTTGTTTGGGAGCAGGAAGTCTTAGGGTGCTGTGTTTGGTTTCTGTAGCTGCACCACTATATCCTTGGCTCAGAGAGCCTGTTTTTTTCTCCCTTCCTCTGATGCTAAACTTCCTTAGTCAAACATCATTGCCTGGCTGCGGAAAGCTCTAGAAACAGACAAGAAAGACTGGATAAAAGAGACTGAACCTGAAGCTGACCAAGATGGGTACTACCAGACGACACTCCCGGCTATTGTCTTCCAGGTACCATCTGCAGATTCTGAGGTTCATTTCTGGGTAATTAATAGAGCCTATGGGTTTTACAAATGAACACAAAGTCCCTCATTTCATAGTGAAGATAGAACCCTGTGTAGTTCCTCAGGTCCTCCTCTCAAGCTGAAGAAACTGAGGGTTGTATCTGCCAAGTAGTTCTGCCCAGGGTCATTTTAGTTTTCCTAATCCTTTTTTACTTGAAATAAAACTGAATTCTTTGTTATTTGTGTGTAACACTCAGATTTGAGTTTGTTAGGTTAGAGTTTCCTGATATTGTAAATCGCCAAGATATAGCTTCATAAATGCTACAAAATTGAGGCTAACCTGATGGATTTGGGGAAGAGTCCTTTAGATTTTAACGATAATCATGCATTTTTATAGTTAGTTTACTTTTTAATGCCCAGTTGCCTGCTGGTGTCCCCCTGTGTTGTCCTCTTTTTCTCTTGCCTGTGGAATCTTTTCCCTTTGAGTGAGTTATTGACAGTAGGAGAGCTGAATCCTATGGAATATTTGTATGCCGCTCTGCTGACAGAACTGCAACTCTTGCCAGCAGAAGTGAGTGCTGATGGTGTTTTTCTTTAGGTGATACCATTAGGTAGCCACAGGTTGGTCCTCACCCTTTATTTTGAAAAGTCTGACATCATGATAACCCATTTATGACAAGGACCTGGGGTGAACTCTGCCTGCTGGCCCTTCTCTGTCTTTCCAAGTCCAGTTCCCCTCAGCTCCAACATACGTCCTAATTCTTCTTAAGAAATACACATAACTGCCTCGCCGGGCGTGGCTCAGCGGTTGAGCATTGACCTAGGATCCAGGAGATGACGGTTCAATTCCCAGTCAGGGCACATGCCTGGGTTGTGGGCTCGATCCCCAGTGTGGGGCATGCAGGAGGCAGCCGATCAATGACTCTCTCATCATTGATGTTTCTATCTCTCCCTCTCCCTTCCTCTCTCTCTGAAATCAATAAAGATGTATTTTTTAAAAAAGAAATACACATCACTGATCACAGCACAGCCCCTGGCCCACATACCACCGTGTCTCTGGACCCCCCATCTCCCTGTCAGCTTCCCCCTTCAAGGGGACTTGACTGTTTGCAGGTAATTAGGAAATTATTTACTTGTTTTTATACCCAGTGAAAAAGTTGTTTGTTTAACTAACTTTATTTTCACATGGTTTCACTTTTTCCCCCGAATTTGGATTATTCTAACTACCAGTTAGCAGATGGGAATTTTATATAATGGGAAACCTGTGCTGTTGTGAGTTTATGTCAAAATTCATACGTTCTCCAATTTTTAGATGTTTGAACAGAATCTTCAAGTTGCTGCTCAGATAAGTGAAGATTTGAAAACAAAGGTACTAGTTTTGTGTCTTCAGCAAATGAATTCTTTCTTAAGTAGGTATGTATTTTTGCCAGTGTACTATTTTAGAAAGTAGATGTTTTTAAAAATTAAAAGCAAAAATGTGTTGATCTTGATATGTCAGATATTAAAAAAGAACTTAAGCCTGTGTTGACTGTAGTCACCTTCTTTTTTATTTAGAAAGGCAACCTTTTTTTGTTACCCCCTGTTGAAGGTATTTCAGCAGCCCCTAAGAACCCAGAGCTGATCTGTGATGTCCCCAGCAGTGTAGTCAGTATGTCACAGGACTGGAGTTAGAACTTCTCTTGAGATTCTTTTCCTTCCTGTAGTCTGAATTTCTGGGGTGAGGAGGACAGCTCCAGGTGCAGTGGTCACTCTGAATTCCCACCACTGGGAGGTACCCTCAGCAAAGCCAGCCCTGGATTGGGGGGGGGGCTTCAGAGGGACTGTGTCCAGGACACCTCCTTCCCTTTGAATTGTTCATGAAGCAGATTTTCAAAGCTGTGCAGAAGGAGAAAGAATGACGTAAATACCTGTTTACCTGTCATCCAGGTTCAAAAGCTCTCCCTTTAAAGCCACCCCTTGCTTCATCTGTCTCTCTCCCTCCTCCCCTCCCTCCCTTTGTTGAAATGCGCACATTGTCCTATAGAGTGACCAGCGTCCTCCAGCCTGGGTCTCAGGTTGCTGTCTGCCCACAAACCATAGGTTGTTTCTAAAGGCTTGTAGGACTCCCCTTCTTTACTTAGTGTTCAGCAAGAACCCTGCATAGATAGTGTGTGCGCTCCACATAGCAGCACATCAGGAGATGCGTGTCCCTCCTTCCTGCTCTGGTGGCTCGATGCCAACAACCAGGCCCCTCAGAGTCCCCATCGGCTGTCCATCTGGGGAACATGGCCTGAGTTAGTCATTTTGTTAGAGGAATGAGGTGGGATTCTTCTGTAAAGAGGAAGTCTTTTTCACCTGCCTCAGTGGTTTGATTACCTGAACCACACTTTGGACAGAAAGGTAGAATAAATACTGAATAATTTCCTTTTAATTGCCACCTTTCAGTTTGGGCCTTTCTTAAGATCTGTAGCACGTTGTACTGTTCTATTCCCATACATGTTTGAGAATCTCCATAATAAGTTCAAAAATAAAGCATGTAGCCATCTCAGTTGTTTGTTTTTGTGACATCTAAAGAGTCTAATTTATTTTTAATTTGATTTCTTCATGGAGAGTTTCAGAAAGGGACATTTTATCTAACACTCAGTAGTGTTCCCGTTGTATAAGTTTCTAGGCGAATTATGTCAGATAAAATAATACTTTTCCAATTACTCATAATATTTCAGAATATTTGTATAATCTGAATGCTGAATCCTATTTCAAAGGATTGATATGAAATTAATTTTTAATAATTTATTTTAAATGACCAACTTTTCTGTTCAATTAGTATAGAGCATCCAAAACAAAATTTTTTTTAAAGACTCATCTGGTCAAGTGTTAGTCATGTGAAACATCTATTTAGGTGTGATGTCAGCATGGTGTTTGAAACACCTGCCAGTTATCCTCTGATAGTGTGTGATGTGGGTTGTGTGTCCTCAGATACAAAGATGAAGCCCAGTTGTATAAAGAGGAGCACCTGAGAAACCGGCAGTACCCACACTGCTATGTCCAGTACATGATCGCCATCATCAACAACTGCCAGACCTTCAAGTAAGTGACCGTTAGGGAAGAAGATAGGCATGTGAGGACACGCAGCCATCTCACTGAGCCTCAACTGTTCCCTTGCAGAGAATCTGTAGTCAGTTTAAAGAGGAAGTATTTAAAAAATGAAGTGGAAGAAGGTGTGTCTCTGAGCCAACCAAACATGGATGGGATTCTGGATGCCATCGCAAAAGAGGGCTGCAGCAGCCTGCTGGAGGAGGTCTTCCTGGACCTGGAGGTAGGGCACTCTGACTGCACTCAAGCTGCGTGTGCACTTGCCTTCATCCTTAGTCACAGTTAAAGCGCCGTGGTTTTTCTGTGACACGGTGTGCTCTGTCTGGTGTAGGCCCAAGTTTTGGTCCTTCTGCTACACAACTGAATAGACACTCCCAATAAATATCGTGGCCTACAAACTAAAATCAAGTATATCACAAGAAGACTGTTATATTCATTAGCAGAGTCTTGATGCCAGACCAAACTGAGATCATGTGCATGGTACGCACACGTTACATAGACAAGTCTCGGTTTTGAATAAAGATACAGAACAAAGTCATTAACAAAATGCATTTAGCTTCATATCAAAGGCGTAATACACCACGAGCAAGTAAGGTTTATTTCACAAATACAAAGATGGTTCAGATTATATGGGTGTATTGGCAGAAACCAGAATATGTTTAAAAAAATAAAACCATTGTCATAGGTCCCTTGGAAAGGAGCTCCTGGGATGATTGGTGGGATAACTTCATGATTCTGTAACTTTCTCGAAAATGGTTTAGAAAACAAATGAAATGTGTGAATTTGAAATTATTTCAGAATATGAAAAACAATATAATCAAAAAGTAAATAAAGGACATCAAAAACCACTTCACAGTAAAAGGATCACAAATATCCTAAATATGAAACAAAATGCCCAGTCTTACTGATCTTCAAAGAAATGTAAATTTAAAAAATATTACTTGTTTATCAAGATGACAAGGATTGCAGACATTGATACCACTTGGTGTTGTTAAGGGCATGAGCAAAGGCAGTCTTTTTTTTTTTTTTAAATCCTCACCAAAGGATATGTTTGTTGATTTTAAAGAGAAAGGGAGAAAGAGAGAAACATAGATGTGACAGAAACATTGGTTGCCTCCATTATGCTCCTGGACCGGGGATCAAACCAGCAACCTAGGTGTGTGCCCTGACTGGGAATTGAACCCACAACCTTTATGGTGCATGGGATGATGCTCCAACCAACTGAGCCACCATACTGGCGCCATGGGGCAGTCTCGTGTTCTGTGTAGAATGTGAGGTGTGCAGTTTTTGGAGGACAGTTTGGAAACAATGTTTTAGTTTCCATACTTTTTACGCAATTCCACTTTTAAGAGTTTTACCTGCAGAAGTGTACAAATTTACTGCAGCATTATTTAATTGCAAAATGTGAAAAATGTTAAATGTCTATCAGAATTGGGTAAATAAATTACAGAGTATTTGTATAATATATACAGGGTGGGGCAAAAGTAGATTTACAGTAGTTTGTATGAAAAATAATACAATAATAATAATACAAGAATAAACTATAACGTACTCACAACTGTTAACCTACTTTTACCCAAACCTGTACATGTAGTCATTAAAGGTGAAATGTGTACACACAGATATCTGCATACCTCACAGGTGTGTGTGGTCTGAGTCCTTTGAGGTTAAAGTACATACTTGCAGGTCACGCATCCATAGTGCTTGTGATTACCAGGTGCTCTCATATCAGCACATCAGTGCCTCCTTCCTGATGTACGTGACTTAGGGACAGTATCAAGGTGATGTTTTCTGTCATTTGTGCTTTTTAGCTACAACTCAGTGAGCTGATGACAAAAAAGTGGCTGTTGGGATCGAATGCTGTAGACATCATCTGTGTCACTGTAGAAGACTATTTCAATGATTTTGCAAAAATTAAAAAGCCGTATAAAAAGGTAAGAGTGTGGGGCACAGTCATGTAATCTGAGCTCACCTGCATGCCGGAGCCCATGTGGCATTTTGTGTAGAATTCAGTGTCAAATTAGTTCTGTGAGTGAACATTCACAGATGGTTTTATTAACCTACAGCAGGTAGGAGACATCAGTGTCTAAAGATATGATAAAGTTGGTGTTGGAACCTGTGAGTGAAGATTTAGACCATTCATCTGACTTGACTGTCTCCTCCTGACACCCCACTAAACCCACACTGACACACAGCCACAGACCTGGAACCCTGTGGGTGGTGGGGGTAGTAGCTGTCACTCTGATGAGAAGACGGAGAAAGGGCAGTCCCCTGTCCAGATCCCCATCAGGTCACATTGACTGCCTGCCCTTCTCTACTCTGCAGGGGCCCCGTGAGAACAGGGAGCTCCTGTGTTAACTCGCTGTCTGAGTATCCTCCAGGCCTTAACCATAAGACACCACCATGTCCTCATCCAGGGCTTGGGCATTTTTCTTGTACTTGGCCTTGTGTAATTTTTGCTGTTGTTGCTATTAAAAGCATTACTTTGTAAAATGAGGCTTTCTAAAACTTTTTGTTTCTAGAAATTAAGTGGTTTTGATATGTTGACTTCATATCTGCACACTGTAAAACTTCTAATTGTTCCTAGGATTTGTCTCCACATATTTTCATGTCTCTATGCAGTCACATGTTTTACCTGTGAACAGTGACATTGTGTGTTTTCTTTTCTGGTCCTTATAGTTTTTGTGTCTTCTCCATGTCTTGCTGCACTGGACATGCAGCCCGGGTCATCGGTGTCTAATTACTAATTTTAAAGGGAATTCTTCTAACTGCCATTAAAAGTGGTATTTGCAGGGAGACCCAGGTGTTCTAAGTCCACCTGACTCATGGGTCCCTTCACAGCTGTTAGGAGCCTCTGGTGCTTAGAGGTCGGTGGGACCAGCTGTGGTCAATTTTGAATTTCTTGTTTCTTGCACAGTTTTTATTTCTTTAAACATGTGTGTTGATTTAACAGTTGATGTCTGGGAGTCCTGAGGCCAGGAGCTTATTGTCTCTGTGGACTCCCAGTCTTGGTGGCTTATCTCCTGGTGTGGTTGGAGCTCATGCCTAAACTGAGAACGTCTGCTCTCCTGAGAGCCTGGGCTGTTGGAGTGGCACACAGTCCTTTGACCCTGGTCTCGGCGGTGGCCCCATGTTGGTGCTTGGTGCCATCTTGCTTGTCTTCTTTGGGGCCCTTGGGGTCCCCCTCCCTTTGGCACAGGATGTGGAGCATCCAGCCTTCCCAAGTAGATACAGCTTCTGTTTGGTATGGGGCTGTGATGCCGCATATCACATCACTGCAGTTTTATTTACATATTTGCGGGATGACTGCCTGGTGCTCAGGTGCTACTGGGGGTGGGCTCCTGTGGGAACCAGCATCTACATTGTGTCTGCATATATTGTGGAGATCCGTGGCCTTCTCTGAAACTTCCTCAAATGGATCGATTCGGGGTTCCTCCTTCCTCTGAAGCTCTCACAATTTCCACAGACTGGTCATTAAACAGCCTCCTGTGGACAAGGCACAATGTGTGTGCTTTGTGTACATCTATCCTGTGGAGCCTGTCTTTCTGTGAGAGCTGGAGGTGGGGCCTGGCCTGGGGTTCCCAGTTTCCCCACTGACCCCACACTCTGCTCTGGGGGTGAAGTGCTCTGAGACTCATGCAGGATGGGGCAGCTAGAGGAGTTGACTGGAGTCACCCAGAGGGGTGGGTGTGGGGCCCTGTGAAGGGGTCTGCGGAAAGCAGGTGCTGTGCTGGAGCAGGTGCTGTGCTGGAGCAGCTGGCAGGAAGCTTTCCTGCAGTGACGTCTTTTGCTAAAAGGACATGTCACGTGAGGCTGCAGGCAGGCGTCATTTGGGGACCTTTAGTCTGTTTGCTTTCTGGAGGGACCATCAGCATCTGAGGCACAAGGTCAGCTCCGTGGGCGCTCACCTGCATGGCTCCTGCCTGTGCTGTGCCCTACCTGTATAATTCCCTCTCACCTTTGGGTTTTAGGGAAACAGTGAATACTGCTATAATTTTCTAAAGTAAAATTTATAATTAAAAGTCACAGAGGTGCTTATTTACTTAATATATTCACTCTGAAGTTCTGCTGTTTGTATTGACGGGAAATGGGAAGGAATTGTGCTGTGTTCACATATTGACCTAAATTTCAAGTGGAGCCCATGTGTTGGCTGAGCTGACATGTCTCTGCTTCCCAGCGGATGACAGCTGAGGCACACCGACGCGTGGTGGTGGAGTACCTGCGCGCCGTCATGCAGAAGCGCATCTCCTTCCGTGGCCCCGAGGAGCGCAAGGAGGGTGCCGAGAGGATGGTCCGGGAGGCCGAGCAGCTGCGCTTCCTGTTCCGTAAGCTGGCATCTGTGAGTGCCACTGCCTCCTTCCCTTTACTGTCACTAACAAGTATCGCTGTGGCTTTTTTTTGTTTCAACCCCTGGGAGTTTTAGGGCAGTTGATTAGGATCAGTCACATCAGGAACCAAGTAACTGGTTGATTCTTGTTTCCTTTGTAAACAGGAGGATCTGCGTGCAGATCTGCCTCACCTGTGGTTGGGGCACATGCACTCAGGGCAGTAGCTTCTAGACTCTTCTGGTAGCACCATGTAGCCAGACTTCAACTTTGAGACACAGTGCTCACACATCCCCTTCCTCATGAGGGACTGAGCTGATTTCATGACCCACCCAGACCCCCAACCCCCTCTCTGTGCTGTGTGCTCCCATGGGAATGGGTCACTTTTGGGAACTGGTCTTGGTGTTTACATGAGAGGAGGGAGCGGGCTGGCCAGCCAGGCATCCTTAGCCAGAGAGAGGGTTTGACAGACTCCAGCTTGCATCTGGCTTAGAAGCATGGGGGTACTGCGCGCTGCTCATGGCCTCCATGCTCACTTCTAGGGATTTGGCGAAGACGCAGATGGGTACTGTGATACCATCATTGCCGTTGCAGAAGTGATTAAGCTGACAGACCCTTCCCTGCTCTACCTGGAAGTCTCGACTCTGGTCAGCAAATACCCAGACATCAGGTAACGACCTCCTAACTCAGCTAGAACTCGGGGAACAGAGCAGCAGGATCGTTCCCGGGGTCCTGGGCTTTAGGTTTAACCCTCAGGGATGACAGTGCAGTAGGTCAGGGCTCCCTCAAGGACAAGCTGTGCAGACCACAGTTGCAGGCAGAGTGGGTTTCTGAGAATGATAACGGATATGCCTGCATCTCATATGCCCTCCTGCCAGCCCTGCTATGGTTCACGTACCTCCCAGTGGTCAATGCGAGTGGGGCCGGGCGGAGGCTTGATATTGGTGGGAAGGTGGCTGAACAGAGTGGTTTTAGGAAGCTTATATGGTGCTTGTGGTGGATTCAGAGAAGGGAGCCTGCGTGCCATGCTTGGCCAGGACACCTTCCAGCCTTCATATGGAAGGGGCCTGTCTACAGTGCTGTCTACAGTGCTGGCTGCAGGCTCTCACCAGCCTCTCTGAACCCATCCAGGTCACCTCAGCCAGGTTTCTTTTTCTCCTGTTGTTCTGGGCTTGCTTTGAGCAAGAAGAACCAGTGTTCCTGTGCTCTCCAGGGTCCTCGTGCTCTAGTTAGTTCATTAAACAAAGATTTAAAAAAGCAACCTTTAAAAAATTTTGCAATTGTAGGTTAAAAAAAAGACCACATTAGAATATGAAAATTTGGGCTTCTCTCCCTCTGGTATGCCAAAGGAGACGTGCCTCTCATCTGCAGCTGTTGACCTGGTTCTGGGGCCCTCAGTGTCTGCGGAGCTGCAGGCAGTGGGGGAGGGGGACTCGATGCATCCCCCACAAACCCCTGTCTTCCCCCCCTTTCCCAGGGATGACCACATTGGTGCGCTGCTGGCTTTGCGAGGGGATGCCAGCCGGGACATGAAGCAGACCATCATTGAGACACTGGAGCAGGGCCCCACGCAAGCGAATCCAAACTATGTGCCCATCTTCAGGGAAATCATAGTTCCCAGTCTGAACGTGGCCAAGCTCCTCAAGTAAACTTTCAGTTTCTGACCTAAACGTGGTCCCGTGATCTTTACCCTGTGTGACACATCCAGTGACTCATGGTGCCGAGCGCAAGGCTGCCTGACAGACCAATGGTCTGGTGTCATGTTCTGTCCCTCTCATCTTGCTGTGGACAAGCTTTGTGAGCAGGGTACTGGTTGACTGTTTTGTTCACCTCTCGATCCTACTCCCTTCTGTAGTGTCAGCACTTCTGATGCTGTTCAATAAAAGGAAACGCTGTGGGGAAATGAGAGTTTTCCAACTGTTTCTTAATAGCAGTGACTGCAAGGGTCTCAGGGCATCTGAAGGCCACCCTCGCCTTCACCTGCCTGGACGATCCCACTGGTGTCCCTCCTGCCCGCTGCTCCGCACCTGCAGAGGCAGCAGCCCTGGGTGTTTCAGATTTATAGTCCCTGCTTATTTCTGACACAGCGTCCCTGAGACCCTCTTTCTTTCCTTCAGCGATCTCTCCATGGCTGCCTTCATACCAGGCTCATGGAAAGGTCAGTGAGCCCCTGTGTGTGCCTCCCCAAACCTTCCTCACCCCACCATCCCAGTGAGCGAGATTTCTTGGGTGGACTGTGCTTGGGTTTAGCTGCACAGTGCTGACTAAAACAGGAAGTGGAGGCGTTTGCCTGTTCCTCTGTCACAGGTCCCTTCTACCTTTGATTCAGGGTCCCAGGTACTGGCCAGTTCAGGCTGGAGGTCGTCCCTCAGGGAGGCGCCTGTGCTGCTCCCTCCCTGCAGGACAGCTCGTGTGGTGTCGGACTGCCTTGAACGTCCCAGTGTGTCTGACAGGCTTATTTCCTCTTAAGACATGTCCCAGTCACAAAGTTGATACTGCGCTTTCATCCTCACGAGACATGAAAAACTCACAAATAGGACTCTTTCTTGAAGGAATCAAAACTGAAGTGGAATTAGGTAACTAAACATTAAATCTAGTTCTTATAAGTATTACTGACTCAGAAGAGAGATAATCTTCCCAAAGACAGCTAATGTGCAGTCTCTATATTCATATTAATCTAGTTCCCTACTTAAGACATGCTTTAAACAGCATCTAGCAATGCTCAAAAATATTTTTAAGTTAAATTGTTCCACATTAATTATTGCTCCTTATAATAATAAAAATACATATTTTATTTTCACTCCAAGTGACTTCTGGAATAAATCCAGGGCTGTCTAGAGGATAAGACCCCAGTGGCGTACGTTCTGACTGGTGTCCTGCTCTGATTATGTGATGGTCACTGGCTATATCCACTTCCGGGACACCTGCAGTAACAGCTGAGCATTGGCTGCCCAAGCCGAAGGCACAGTCCAAACAGTGGGTACATGTGATTATGGGGACAGGATATTGGCTAGGATGTGCTGGGCAACATGGGGGTGCCCATGGAGGAGGGCCATGTCCTGGTGGGTGGGCAGTGGGTGTTCACACCAACACCCAGGGGAGGGTCATGTCCAGACCACCTGGCGAGAGGTGAGCAGCAAGGCCAATACCTGCCTCCCACACGCTGCCAAGTGCCCTTGATTTAACAGGACAGCCTGCAGCCTATACCAGGAGCCGGTTTCATCCCATCTTCTTAGGCCACTCACTGTCTACTCACTGAGTCTTGGGGTCATTCTTCGTAAAAAAAAACCTTACTGTTCCAGAGAAAGAACATCTTCAGGAAATTTCCTTGACTCATTTTATTTGGTGGGTTTTCAGAGAGTGGGAAAGAAAGGGCTCCTGAATATCTAACTGATGAGAGTCATGTAGCTCTTGCCAGTCAGCCTTACCTGATATACGGTCCCCTCGTATCTTCTAACATACCATCCAGGCTGCTGGGATGAGAACACCCAAGACACAGGGCCTGAGAGCATGGGAGTTTCTATCCAGATGAAACCAGTCATGCCTGATGGGTAATACCATGGCTGTTTGGCCTCGCCCTTCTGTGCAGGGCATGCCTTGGCTAGGATGGCACCAGACACCAGTTGCCAGTTGGGTGCAGACATGGGACACAGAGCAAGGAGAGGCCAGAAAATGGCTCCTTCTGTTAGCCAACAGGTAGGTGGGGCCCTTACCTGATGTTACTGTGTCCTTACAAGGTGATACCAGGTAAAGACAAGCCTTATCTCTGCCGTGCAGAGACCCTCCTTGTGCACATAGGCTCTGGACCCAGCTCTTGTTTTAGCCCCAGGCTCACCCCCCCCCCCTTGATGTTTCAGGTGCTTCATTCTCCCACTTAGGCTGGGTGGGCACTGCTCCCATCCTTCCTGGGCCCTGTCCTCTCTGTGCTGTGATGAGTCTAAGCGAGAGAGTGGTGGTGTCCACCTGTCTCTGCTGGGGAGGAACCAGTTTCCAGGGCCCAGGCTATGCCTACAGCTGTGTGTCCAGTGACCTCGTACCAGCCAGTAGGGCCCTCCTCATTCTCTCTCTCTCTCTCTCTCTCTCTCCACACACACACACACACACACACACACACACACACATATGCGCACACACGTCAACATTAACACACACACACACACATACATACATATGCGCACACACGTCAACATTAACTCTAGCACCAGAACAATGTATGCCTTCAGGAGACTGCTCCTTATGTTCTCCTTGATGTGATTTCTCACTGAAATCATTTTTGCACCATGCCTTGAAATGTTTTTAATAGATTTGATCAGGCAGTATGGCAGGGTCTATGATGGGCCCCCTGCCCAGACACTGCCAACAGCACATTGGGGGACACTTTAAGGCACATTGATTGTGGTTAGGGTTACACAAAGTTTGACTAAGATCGTTTTCACAAAATTAAATTCACAATTTCACCACTCATAACTTACAATACATTTCAATTCCAGTTTCATTGAAATTCTTGCTTTAAAAATCTCCTTTCTCAATGGATCAATAGTACACAATATGCGAGCAGTGTGACAAAATTTTCAAGATACAGAAGTGAGAAATAGTGACTTCTAAATTTGTGTGCTTTATAGTCTACCACAAAGTAGGCCAAAGTTCAGTATTAAATAAATAGGAATTCTTTCCTAATAAAAAAATTTTACAACATTTTCCTAAGGAAATACATTCATAAGATATTGTTTACATTCTGTTTTACAGTGACAAGAACAGCTAGGATTCTCATTTATGAAATGTATCCACAGTACTAGGGTTTATAACACTGTGTTGACAGAGTTGTCTCTTGATCACTGAAATGTGCAGTTTTGGGTTCTGTGAGGTTTCATGTCTGGAACTTTGGTTCCATTATGGCTGTGCTTAGACTGTGCAGTTCAACAAACAGAAAATCTGCCCACCCACCGCAGAAACACAGGGCTGAAGGGTTTGTCCAGGAGAGATTTGTCGAATGGATTCACCACCTGGCAGTTTAGAGTGTCGAGTGGGTCAAGTAAGGTATCCAGGAACTGCCCTTGAGCTGCTTCACCCAACTCAGCCTCTGGCCCTGCAGCTGGAAATTGGATGAGTCCTGTGGTCCAGGGGAGTTGTTAAGGCAGCTGGAGATGCCAGACTGGCTGGGCTCAGCGCCTGCTGGCCTAGGATCACTAATAGGCAGGTTTTGTTGTGCAGATCATGGCTGGGTTTTGTGCTCTCAGAGTTGATTAAAATGGTTGCAAAGTGTGGGAAACAACTACTGAAAACCACCGTCACTTCTTTATCTGTGATGGCTGAGGTAATGATTCAATTCAAATAATGAGCAGCTCTGCTCCTCTTAGGATAAAGAGCCTTCTCTGTATTGGTGAACAAACACCACACTGAATGTTCCTTTTGCTGTTGGTTGTTTTTCTCAACAGCAAAGCAATAATCAGTAAATTGTAGAGACTTTCCCATCAGGGACTCAATGTGCACCATGAAAACACTACAAACTGCTAGTAATCCTGACCTGTGATGGCTGTGAGCATTTGAGCACAGCATGAAGCCGCCTTTCCTGAGCAGAGCTGAGTGGCTTTAGAAAAGCCTCTAGGAGTGTCCTGAAGTCCACTGTCCCTTTAATCCTTCACTACCTTGTCTTCATGCAAAACACTACCTCTGAGTAATGGATGGGCAAATGAGGGCCAACTCAGGGGCCCCTTTCCTGTCCCCCCAGACAGCCAGGCAGTAATCTCCTTTTAGAGGCCTGGCAGGGTAGAGGATTGCGAGGGGATCTCTAAGGCCATGTCCCTGAAACCTCAGAGGGGATGAAGGTCTGTGCTACAACAGCCTCAAGGAGTCCCAGGAGGGCCTGAGCATCCTTCCAAGTCCCCTTAGCTCTCCATGAAACAGCAGCTCCCAAGGGCAGGGCTTCCACCAGCTTCCCCCTGCTGTGGCTACGAGGGGCCAGACCAACCACCTGGCCCAGGTCCACTTAAGGACTGGCTGTGATTCTGAACAAAAGATGCTTGCTAATGAAGACCCCACTCGACTTAGCTGGAGCTGTGTGGGTGCACCCATGGGGCCAGTGCAACCTCTGCCTCAGCCTGGGCTATCTGCCAGTGTCAGGTGGGGCAACTCAGGCCAGAGAGCAGGTGTTTGGGCATGGGGCAGTACCTGGTACCCAGAAGCTGCCACACTGAGACCCAGGCAGGACAAGTGCTGGGTTCTAAAAGTCTCAACACAAAAAGGATGAACAAACAGATGTTTCTGCAATTGTACCCACTCCATAAGGTGACAGGTGATTCACAGAACTGGTAAGTGGTCATGATATCACACAGGGCCTAGCACAACGACAACCTCAACCACTTGGCCTGTGAATTGCTCCTGGAGTCAGGGCCTCTGACCTCCTAGGGCCCTGAGAGAGGCCAGCCTGGGCCTGGAATCAGGTTGGTATTATGGGCAAATCTCATTTTGCATGAGTCTCAGTTTCCCTGGCAGTGCTGATGAGAGAATGGACACAAAGTGGCAAGAACTCAAACACGGAGCCTGGCCTCTGGGGTTCCAGTCCCTGAGTCAGGGGTGACAACGGGAATAGTAACAAGTGCCAGCTCAGTTCAAAACCAGGACAGGTGTGCAGAAAGACCCACGAGGCAGTCTCGTACAAGGGCACCTGCCAAGACCTCCCAGAAGCTGGAGGCTTGGCCACTGTCCACTTTCTGCCCCACAGGGTCTCCTCTCCAGATGGCGCCGAGGAATTTCAAGGTTCAGGCCTTGCAGACATTTGGTCCCCCTGCTGCCGATCCCACACGCATACTTCGGTTGGGGGCGGAGGGGGGTCGCCCAAGGAAGACTCCGGGTGGATAAGGCCAGGGGAAAACTCCCGGGGTCAAGGCCATGGAGAGGACACCAGGGCGGTCGCAGCAATCACAGGGGTGTCTCCTCCTGCTCCAGCTCGTGCGGCGGCGTGTGGCACGATGGCTGCAGCGACGCAAGCTTGAGCAGCGCGGGGCGGCGCGCCCGGGGCCGCTGGAAGGAGCGCCGGCTGTGCACGCGGCGCGCAGCCGCGGACCGCGCGTGCGCCCCAGGCAGCCCGCGGCGCTCCAGCCAGGCTCCCGGTGCAAAATCCGCGTCTGCCGCAGACCCCGCCTTCGAGATAGGCCCCGCTCCCAGCTCCTCGGCGGGCTGCGAGGGGGGCTCTGGGTTCTGGGCAGTGGGAGGGGCGGGGGGCGTGGTGAGAGGGGGCGAAGCGAGCAGGCGCGTGGGCTTCTCGGTGACCGGCAGAACTGGGGATGTGCGTCCCATCAGCGGCACGTCAGAGCTCGTGTTACCTGCGGGAGAAACCAGCGTGAGCGCGGGGCACCTGGGGGCACAGGAGGGCCCCCACAGACCCATCTTTGGGTCCACCTCCACCACCTGCAATGTTCATGGACATTTGCAGGTCACACTCTGGTTGTGTGACTGCCAGGGTCCCCAGTGACAGGATCAGCTGAGACCCTGACTGTGCAGACCCTCGCCAGGCGCCCACTCTGCCCACCGCTGTACAGCACCCAGCACTGAGACCCAAGGTGTTCAAGAAGACCCCAGGAAGGAGGAAGCCAGGATGCAGAAGGAGCAGAGAAGCCCTGTGGGGTCCTGCGCACAAGCTCTCTGCCAGGACCCGCAGCGGGTCTGTTCGCCACTCGCCCCTGTGCACCCTCACCTCTAGCCCCAGAAACGTCCGAGAGAAAGGCCAGCTTGTGTACCAAGAAACCACTTTGCTAGCCCAGCCAGCACGACTGCGTCCCCTAGCTGGACTGATACTCACCCCTCTCCAAGTGTCCACAGGAGAGAAAAACAGCTGTCACTGCTTCAGTGGAAAGAACGTGAAACCCCCATGAACGAGTCTGCCCAACCTGTGCTGGGGGAAGTCTTGTTTTCCATCTCCTCCCACGTTCCCGCCAAACATAAGGCACAGGTGAGATAAGCCCCTAAACCCTGCCCAAGGGGGCTGGACCCCCTTCCCTGCAGAAGGCAAAGTGGGGGCAGTGCCTTCTGGGACCCAGCAATAGCACCCCTGCAGCGCCTACTGAATGGGGACCTCGTCCTTCACCCGCTGTCCTTGCCCACCGTCCTCCTTGCTTCGCCCTGTCCTGATCCAGGAGGGCGCCCCCACCACAGTGCCTACAGCAAGGATGTGGGCACACCAGCCGCGCTCCTCTCTGTATGAGGGTAAAAGGGAACAGTTGCTTCTCTCCTGGGCTCACTTTTGTCATGTTGGTTTTTCCCAGGGCCCCAGGGCCTTCAGGGAGAAAAACAGATGCTCCCTGTGCACGCGGCACTTGAGCCCAGCGCATGCCCCGTCCCCTCTGAGCTTGTGATTTAGATCCATGGGCTGACCACACAGATTAAACACCCATCTCAGAGTAGTTAGTGATCAAAGGGACAACCTAAGAGTAAATTCTAATCAATAAGCTGAATCATTCAAATCCTCAGACAGCTCTGGATCCCGACATCCCAGCTGGAGAAGCAGAGACTCGGATCGTCTCCTAAGCAGTGTTTGGCTAGAACAAGAGGCTTGTAGAACAGGCTTAGCAAGAGGAAGAGCAGCGGCTAGAGAAAGTCTGCAGAGTTTCAGGTCCAGGGCCAAGAGAGAGGCAGATGCCTGGGGAGAGGAGCTGAGGAAAAAGCAGGCATTAGGGGCTCGGGAAGGGCTAGGAGCCAGTTACATGTGCGTGGACTCAGGCATAGTGGTGTGGAGCTGCTCCTTGGGGCCCTCAGCCAGCAGGACGGAGTCCACGGACTTGTTGCTGAGGCGGAAGGGAGCCAGGCGGTGGAAGTTGTCAGGAGAGTGGGGGATCTGCATACGGGCCCTCTGGGAGGGCACTACTGTCTCCCCAGGAGACAGCCAGGGTGGCACCCTGGACAGGATGCTCAGGTCCTCATCCGGGGAGAACACAGGGTTGTCAATTCCTAGGAGAAAGGGCAGTGGCTGATCAGCTTCCCAAGTTACCCAGATGGCAGGAGGGAGGGTGCTGCCCAGGGGTCTGACATCAGCACATCCTGCTGCCATCACCTGGAGGTAACCTGGAAGGTCAGGGTCATGTGCTTTTGGGGTTTCAGGTCCTCCACCCCATGATCTCCCCACATCATAGGCAGGATCATGACAGCTCCCTTATCTCAGAGCAGAGACCCCCAGCCTGCCACGTGCAGTTGCACAGCCACAGTCCTCCTGTCCTACTGCCCCTGTCCAATCACTGAGTTCACTTCTGAGGCAGCAGAGGGCCACCCCTATCCCCTCACCTGAGGGGGAGTCTGTTGCTATATCCCTTGTGACATTCGCCAGGAACTCGATCCCCCCACTCATCTCCTCAGCATCGTAGTTGGGAGTCTCTTCCTGGTCTGAAAGTTCCAAATCTGGTGGCAAAGAAAGGGCAGCACAAGGGAAACAGGCTGGAAACACAAAAGACCCAATGCTCCTAGAGTACCCTGAGAGTTGTCATTACTACCACTCTTACAAGCAGGGTAGCAGCCTGCAGAGGAGGGTCCTGGGTGCTGCGTGAAGGATCTCCCTCCAAGGACAGCCCTCTGCACCCTGCCTGGCCCCCTGCGCACGTCCCCAAGGTCCTGCTGACAAGCATTTCTGCCATGGCTCCCATCCGTACCTTTTTCCTTAATGGTGAAATTGTGCATGGAGCTCTCCATTGGCAGTTTCCCATTAGGAATACTGCTGTTTCTCTGAAAAACAGAACAAAACCCCTTACAGGTAAGGGTGCAACGGCCACGGGGACCCTGACTGCAGATTGTCCCCAGGAGACCCCACTGGCCTACAGCCCAGGGCCCTCCCTGCCCAGCCCTGTCCCTGAAAGGGGTGCCTTGGCTGTTCCGTCTCTGATCAGCATGGTCCCACGGTGGCCTCAACGCCACGAGCCCCCCTCACGCGGCACCCCCGCCCCACCTGCCACCCCGCCCGGGCCCCGCCCGGCCCTCGCCCAGGCCCTCACCCGCTTCTGGGCGCGCTCTCGCTTGTACAGTTTGGCCGCCTTCTTGTTCTGGTGGATGCCCAGCTTGGTGGACTTGAAAGACTCCAGGCGCTTCCTCATGGTCCTGTGGAAGATCTCCTTATCCTGCTTCTCATCTTCCTCCAGGCTCAGCTCGTGCCGACTGTAGAGATGTTTGTACTGGGGAAGGCAGGGCGGTGACAGTGATGGTTAGGGCTGGTGGTGGCCCCAGGGCTGGAGGCACCCTGCCCCCACCGCCCCAGGGCGGGCTCCCTGGGCTCCAGAGCCCCAGGCCCACCTGGCTGGTAGGCTGAGCCCTGGCCCTCCAGCCTGAGCGCTGTCTGCCCTAAGGGTGAGGCTCTCTCCCTTGTTCCAGGGAGAGGAGAGGGGGGCCGGTGTCCCCACCCAAGGCTCTCTCCCTGGGCAGGATCCCCCACTTGCTGGCAAGCCCACCTCCTGCCGGGGCTTGTACAGGTACTGCTGCAGCGTGTGGTGAGTGACCATGTCCTCCGTGTCGCGGATGCTCCTCCGCCTCTGCTCCAAGGACTGCATGTCCAAGCACACCGCACTGACATTTTCCCTCCTACATGGGACCACATGGAGTGTCGGAGAGTTCCGTGCTCTCCTCTGGCCTGGGCACCAACCCCTGCCAAAAGGGCTGATCCTGGGAGTCCTCGCCCTGGGGATTTTGGTCAGAATGACCCCTAGAAGGTCTCGTATTTAAGGTTGACCTAATCTGTGTGCAGTTCCCACAGCCCCTCTAAAGCCCCAGCTGTGAGCCCACCTGCGCGCCCATGCACCCACTGCCTCTCCCCAGCACCTGGACACTGACTGACAAGGCCAAGAACAGCCCTCTGTTGCCTACAAGCCCCAGCCAAGCAGCTGGCCGGACAAAGGCAGGAGGCTCTGCCCCAAATCTGCTGCCTGGCTTTCCTTCCCTCCCTCTCTGCCAACACCAACATGTTGACTGGATAATAAAGGTGAATTTGTGCAGGCGGAATACCTGGCCCCCACCTGTTTCCATGCCCCTCCCCACACCCTGTGCCATCCCCCATGGTGTTCACGCTGGGAGCCTGCACTTGCCCCTTTTGTCCCGAGATGCCCACTGGCTGATGCCTGTCCAGAGGGGCCCCTGCTGTAGCTGTGATCAGGAAGGCCTGGGAACCTGGCCGGGGAATACACCCACTCCCGCCCACAGCAGCCTCCAGGGCCATGGTGAGAGGTGCCCTGGTGAGGGGTGGCTTCTCCCAGGGGGAAGCCTGGGTGAATTGGGGCACATACAGCAGGTAGGAGACGGAGGCCTCCACAGTGGAGGGGCGTGGTGTGTTGAAGTCCACGTTGACCATGTTGTCTGTGCTGGGGGAGCGAATGAAGGCCAGGGACCCACGGCGCTCTCCCTGCGAGAGGATATGCATGCATAATCCAGGACAGGGAACACCCCAGGCACTGGGGCAGAGCCCAAGAAAGCCTGTAGCGCCTGATCATGTCACCTCTTAGCCTGGAGAGCTGAGATTTCAGAGGCCACAGCCAAGGCCTTGCTTGAGCTGAGCGGTTAGTCAGTCATTGTGTTAAGAGGAAAGTGAAGACACAATTGTGAGTAAAAGACACAGCACCTCATTGTGCACCATGGGGAGTGTTGGGAAAGCATGACAGATCCCCATGGGATTAAAGAAGGTGACCTCTGTCCCCACTGGGGGTTCAAACCAGCTGTCTTTGTTTCTCCAAGAAGGGAACCCTCAGGAATTGAACCTTCAGATTGAGACCACACAGAGCAGAGCCCAACAGGAACAAAAATCACAGCCTGGCTCCTGTTGCTGGGGGCTAGGCATGTGCTGGGGGCACCCCTTAGGGGAGGGGCTTGGAGCTGGGAAGGGTGGCCAGGTGGGGCAATGGGTGTGGGGAGCAGCAGGTAGAGGTGAGGCTGGGGGCCTTGCCAGGAGCCCGCATCACCCATATGGGGTCTTGGAGTCTGGAGCATGTGGGTTGGGGTTTCCATGGAGCTGGGTTGGGGAGGCACTGGCTCAGTGGATAGTTTAGGGCCCCCTCTCCTTATCTCCCACTGGCCTCCAGCTCCTCTGCCAGGAGCACCTGGTCGCTCTGTGTAACCCTGGGTCTGAGAGGCCAGCATGTGTGGAGTAGAGGAGCCCTGCAGAGACAGCAGTCATTTTCTCTCTGGACAAGCAGATGCTTCCAGTCCCCTAATGCATTTCTGTGCTGAGGCCACATCATTTGCTGAGACCCCCCCAGCTCACCAGGCCCTACACAGATCCCAGCTGGCACAGGATAGGACAAAGGGAAGGCATGAAATCTACAGGCTCTGAGGGATCAGAGGGAAGGCAGAGACTGCCTGGTCAGAGCCCCTCGGAGGAGGCCTGGGCAGGGATCTAAAGTGACCCTGCCCATGTGAATACTGGTTGCCACTGTGGGCAGCAGTGCCCAGCAGGGCCGTATGGAATGGCTTGGAAGTCACTGTTACAGGACACACACTGGGGGTGGGGGAGGAGCAAGCTCGGGACCTGTCTAGACCCAGGCCTGTACAGGGTGCCAGGTGACCTTGGGGCCCACAGGGCATGCATGGAGACATGTATATTGCAGAAGAGGCCTGATGATCAATGTAATGGCCACGTGGTGGTCACATGTATGCATTGAGAAGCTAGGAAGCACTGCCAGGAGGTGTGTGGCCACTGGGGAAGAGGCCAGCTGCACACTGTGTCGCACGAGGGGTAGAGTTAGACCTGAGACCTCCCCATGACTCGTGTCCCATTAGACATATCCTGAGTCCTGACTGTGAGTGGCTGGAGGCTGCCAATAGGAAGGTGGTATCAGAAATAGCAAGATGCTGGGTGTCACCATGCAGCCCACAGAGCAGGCTCATCCCTTATCTACCCACATGCTCCCTGAGCCTGCTCATTCAAGCCACATCCTGGATACATGGGGTTGGACAGCCTTTTCAGAGACCTGGGGGTGGACCCATTCACCTGGAGAAGGCAGGGAGCTCAGTGAATGCAGGAGAGTCCTGCTCACCTGGAGGGATTAGGAGATGATGGGGAGGCCACTTCAGAACCATAGCCTGTCCATGGGTGTGTGCCATACTTACCCATGGGACTGGAGAAGACATCCTTGCTGCTTCTACACATGTGCATATGTGTGCATGACTGCCTGTGTGTACATGTATGTTGGGAGCCATGGCACCATATTCCCTACCTGGCCTCAGAGGTCAGACCCACCAGCACCATAGTGTCTGACAGAGTGAGGGGGGAAGGTTCTATGCTTCAGCTTCCCATGAGTGAGAAGGAGCTGTGACATGACCCTTTCTCAAGGTGTTGGAGGACCCATTAGCCTCACATAGACTTGGGGGTGGGCCATTAAGAATAGCATGGTGCCACTGCAACAACCCCACCCACCCAAGTCCTTGGGTGCAGGAAGACCCCAGTGGCTGTCCACATCCCATGTCTGAGTCCTGCATCATCCCCAACCTCCAACACTGAGAACATGTGGCGTGTCTGGTACCTCGGCCACGTAGCTGATGGCGTCCTTCAAGTTGAGCTCATGGAAAACATTAAGAATTCGATCTCGTGACTTTTGGGCTGACCTTCTCATAAGGATTTTGCTGAGGAATTTTCTATCAAAATTGGACCACCTGGGGAATGGAACCAGAAAGTGTCAGCACCTGGCAAGCTGTGGGCAAGGCCTGGAGAGGATGGAGAAGGGCATTCCCCACCCACTACCCAGACTCACTGAACATGGTCTCCTAAGCTGAGTGGGCACAGAAGACCCCCTTGTCTCTCCCTGGTTTTTATGTACTATTTATAACCACCACAAAGGTGAGTTTTAAAATAAGAGCAATAAACCACAATCAGACCTATTTCACAATTCTGTACTTTGTTCCTACCTTTCTATCTGATGACATTTGTCATTAGAAGGTACATAAAATTGTGGGTTCCATTTTCTAATTTAACTCCATATTGCAGAGAGTTTTCCAAATCACTATACAGCCCTCTAGAGAGGTGGGGCTGGGTGAGGGCAGGGGCCCCGAGCTCTGGCTACAGTGACAGGGGTGCATTGTACCTGCATGAGGCATAGGCCAGGGGAGGAGACCTCCCCAACCCCAGCTCTCACACTTAGAGAGAACCAGGCTGCCCAAAAAGAATAAATTTTTTAATTCAACACAATTAGAACAGTGACCAGTTGTTTGGGTCAGAAGAGGATGTGGCTGGGCCAGACTTGAAGAGGAACTTCTAGAAGAGGCTCAGTGCACTGTGGGAGGGGGGAAACCCTGGGCAGGAGGGGCTCCAAGCAGAGGAAGGGGAGGAGGGGGCCCCAGGTGGAAGAGGGGGACCCAGACATTTAGGTTCCTTTGAGTACAGTGTTCTTCCATAATTAGGGTTTTGTGGGGCTAGATTTAAGGTGAAAGGCAGTGTTCTCTTTACCCTGAGGGTCCTATAGTCAGTCATTGGATAAAGGAAGAGGGAAGGAAATGAACAACTGAGGCAAAAGTCCCGCCCAAGGTTCCCATGTGCCAGCCACTTACTTGTCTCTGAGATAATTGTGTCCGATTTGTCCTGATATGTCCTCGATGGCTGAGAGGATGTGGTCAAACGCCTTTCCAGAACAGACAGGAGGGTGGGTGTCACTGATGGCCCTCCCTGTGCTTCTCCCCATGCCTTCCCCTTCCCCCAGCTCTCCCCCTTCCCCACTGCTTCCTCCCTCCCTGCACCCCCTACCCGGCCATGCAGCTTCTCATTGAGTTTGGGCTCACGATGCTCACTCCTCTTCACCTTCAGCCACTGCACCAGGGGCTTGATGGTCAGGCCCTGGGAGACAGAGGTACACTGATGCTGACAGCCAGGGCAGGCCCCACTGCACCCCACTCCAGCCCAATGGGTCCCCAGTGTGTGAATCTACACCCGACTCACTTGCACCCACACAGGGTGAAGTGGGCCACCCTTATCCAGGGACCCAGCAGGTCTGCGACCTTCCCTGCAGAGAGGAACCCCCCCAACAGCCCCTGTGGGTCCATTGATACCCCTAAAGAGCCCCAAATCAGCTTCTCAAATGAGCCTAAAGTAAGGCCAAGTTGAGGGATAAAATATTAACTGGGGCTCCGTTAACCAGTGGCAGCTAAGGAAGGACATTTTTAAGCCAAACTGTGCTGTGTCCCCTGTGGGGCCACATGAAAACCTACAAACCAGCTCCTAGTTACTAAAATTACAAAATCCAATTAGGGCCTGGAGTTGGAAAGGCCCTTTGGAGGGAGCGGTGACGGTGGCCTGCCCCTCGCAGCCAGCGAGTGGGGCAAGGAGGGCTGTCGGGGGGACAGCAAAGCGAGGCTGGCCCGGCCGGGGGCTACCTGGAAGATGACGGTGAAGTAGATGACAACAATGGTGGTGCTGACAAAGAGGTTCTTCTCCTTGACCTTCTTGTCATCTAGAAGGACGACCAGGGCAAAAGCCACGGCGCCCCTCAGGCCGCCGTAGGACATGACCACCTGGTCTATGATCTCCAGCTGCACCATTCGGTACCGGTTCAGAATCCAGGTCTGCAGCACGACACCTGCGGGGACCAGGCGGGGACCAGGCGTGCGCTCAGCTTCCACAGAGCGCCGTGCACCCAAACCATCGTCCTCCTTGGCCGCCGCTGCACTTGAAAGGTAACATCTAGGAATTCCCTCCGTGGATGGAAGGCGGTGACAGGTGACAGCAGCATCCAGCATAGGGCTTGATGAAAACTCCAGCCCGTGGCCCTGCTCACCCCCGGCCCTTGTTCTACCCTGGAACCGCGCGCTCTGTGGATACAGCCAACACTCGGAGTTTGTGGTGCTGGGCTGCCGGGCAGCTCCGCTGTTCTCAGGTCTCAGTGTGGCTAAGGCTCTACTGGCCGAGGCCTTGCCTCTTGCTGCTCAGGCAGCTCCAGGGCCAAAGGCCACTGCTGAGGGCAGCAGGAAGAGAGTGACCCTACCCCACCATGGCATCTGCTCCCTGGAGCCCTTGGTCCCCAGGGACTGGGGAAGGAGCAGGTGTGACCACTGGGAGCCTCTCTCACTGCCACTGACCCCACTCACGGCCCCCAAGGCACCACACACCAGGGATGGTGGCAGGTTCTGGGTGGGGGTAGCAGGGGCTCCTGCCTCACACATGCCATGGTTCATTTCCTCAGTGACGACACTGTCCCTGAGTCACTCTGCCACATCCAGAGTGAGTCAGTGGGAAACCAAATGGGTTCCCCTGGGTTCCAGAACCTTCCATCCTGCCCCCAGCTGTGTCCCACCTTAGTCTCACTGTGGTGAGGCCACAAGAAGGCCTGGAACTTCACTGAGGACTACTGACAGTCCATCTGAGGCTCCCCAGGGCTCCTGAACCTACCTTTCACTGGACTGGGGGCAAATGCCAAGTCCCTGGTTCCCATGACTCCCCACAGCCAGTTCCATTGTCACCCCACTATTGTCTCCCCAGTGCTGTCCCTCCATTGTCCTCCTCCCACCTTTCTATTAGCTCTGTAGTCTCCCATCCTCCATCTCTCCATCCCCCATCTTCCCCCATTGTGCCCCATTCCCATTGTCCCCCACCATCTCCCATGGTCCACATGGTCTCCCCTTCATCATCCATGGCTCCCCCATGCCCACACTGTCCCTCACCATCCCCCATCACCCCCCACTCCCCACCCTCCACCACCATGCCCTCACCAATGGCTCGGTACACAGAGATGAAGACCAACGTCAGGAGCACGAAGGCTGTGTTCCACTTCCAGATCTGGGGGTCCACTGCCGAGATGCCCAGAAACATGAAGATGATGGTTTCGGCCCCGCTCGCCAGCATCTTCATGGTGTAGCGCACAGTGGTGGCCGACTGCTCTGAGATGTTGGCCTTCACATACTTCTGACAGCAGATGCCACAAAAGGTGATGCTGGGGTATAAGACAACATGCATGAGGCCACAGGGCCACACTCTGCTCCCACTTGACCTTGTGGGGTCATTCTCAAGACCCAGCACTTGCTGTCCTCTGGTGGCACCTCAGGACCTCTGTGTCCTGGACAGACATCCACCTCACTGATCAGCCCTTCTCTCCATGAGCTCGGGGTTCCTACTGTGGATCAGCGCCCTGAGCTGGGCCCACGCCCAGCTCCAGTACCTCGCCACCACTGTCACCTGAGTATGAGCCTTCGGGACCTGAACCCTAAGCTGCAGAGCAGGTTGCCTGTTTCTGTCCAAGCCAGGCTGGCTGGCTCTGCTCGAGGCCGAGGGCAGACATGGGAGGGAGGAGCCGGGTGTGGGCCCAGAACACAAAGCCCTTCCCCTTTGGCTCGGAGAGGACCTGCAGCTCTGACAATTGCATCAGAACTCCAACTCCCTATTTAAAAAGCTAAATAGATCAAATTTTTCGCCCCCACAGTGACTTTCCACTCGGCTTGGGAAGTGGGCCAGGCAGATAGTGTAAGGGGCTGTGAAAGACGGCGCCTTCTGGGGGGCTGTGGGAGCCCAGGCGCCACTCCTGCCACCCCCTCGTCTGGGTGGGTCCTGCTCCCTGCTTAGCCCTCCCCCCCCTCCCAGCAGGGCCACCAGAATATGCTCCAGGCTCTGGGGCCTATAGGAGCGAGGGAGGACTTACGCCAGGATGGCCGACAGGGACAGCATCTCGGAGGTGAGGTAGGACAGGTAGGAGATGACGAACACGAAGCCGGGCTCGATGATGCGCACGTGCTTGGTGAAGCGGGTCACCAGTGAGAGCAGGAAGGCGAACACGACCCCCACCAGCGTGCCCCCCAGGCTCACCACGAAGAAGGACACTGCAAGGGGCAAGGACGTGATGCTGGGCTGCCTAAATGGCCCTTTGTGGCCTGGGCATGGCCTGACCCATGTGGTGTGGGCCAGGCTGGTCAGGCTAGCCTTCCTTCCAGGTCATTCCTCATGGCAGTTGCCTGGTAACCTCCCCCCCGCACACACACACACAGAGGCACTAACAGCTCAGCAAACAAGAGGCCTATTATCTGGAAGAGAGGCCTGGACTCCTCAAGCCTCAACATGGAAAGCTGGGGAGGGGACAGTCCTGCAGCCCACAGGAGGCCCAGCTCCCTGCTCCCATCAGAGAGAGAGCACTGTGACAAGTGGCCCTTGGGTATGGGTTAGCAGTAAGGACCAAGCTCTGCACCTGCAGGCACAGCCAGACTGTTGTTATTCCTGCCCCAAGAAACACCTAGAACCCCTCAGGACACCAGAACCCATATTCTCCAACCTGATATTCTTGTGGGTCTAACCAGGCAGTGACCCTCGGGCTTCCCAGGGTTGCTGGAACCCAGTAAAATTGTTTGTGAAACACACTGGAGGCAGAAAGGACTGTCAAGCTGTGGGTCACAGGGGCAGGTCTGGTGCCCACGCCTGGCCCGGCCCACCTCCACAGTCTACAGAGGCGCTGCCAAGAGGTGGCCCGCATCTTGGAGAAAGAGATGCTACCTTGGCATTCCCCTGATACATGGACCCACCAACACATACCTATGCCTTTCACGCAATCCACACCAGTCACCTTGTCACCACCCAGGGTCACGAAAGATTCAAACACGGTGTACAGGACCTGGGGGACAGAGAAGCAAGCCAGACATGGGGTCAGCCCTCCATCAGCACTGACCCCTCCCTGTCCTGGGCCTCAGGCCTTTTGGGACTTAGGGCTGGAGAGAGGAGCTTGTGGCAGCCATCTATTTTGGGGCCTGCACGCCGCTGGCAGGGAAAGCATCACAGGGCAGTAATGGTCGAAAATCATCACAGGAAGAAGGCCAAAGATGAGCCAGCAGGCGGGACCAGGGAGACAGAACATTCTGGAAGGAACTAGAACCTTCAGGAGCAACCTGGCCCTTTCCTACCCTGGGCAAAATAGGGGCGGCCACAAAGCTCACCCACTGTGTTCAATTTCATTTTCCAAGACAAACCCAGAGTTTCATCCTTAATGACTTAGTTCTCTGTTTTGGTGCCCCCCGGTGTGGGATCACACCCCCTGGCATTTTTGCATGTTGATGTTTAAACCTTACCCTACCAAGACATTGAGATAAAACGCCCAGAAACCTTATCCGAGGCCTCAGTTGTGGAGACAGCTGTGTTTTCTGAGCCTGAGCTCTCCTAAACGATGTGCCGGGCTCTACCCCCAGGAGGCCAAGGTGCTCCCTGGGTGAGCTACAGGCCCCCAGGGAGGAAACTTATCTCTGTGCCCCCAAGTGTGTGCTCCCCAAGTCTGTGCTCCCCAGGGCCCCCAAAGGGTGGGTGTATAGAACTGTATTTACAGAAGGAGACACACAAGTGCTGTGCACAGGGACAGGGCGCACACAGAAGGTCATTGGGAACCAAACCACTGCTTGCCTGGCTTCTTTATGCAAACGCAGGTGGGAGGGAAGACAGTGCCTATGTAGGAAATCCTGGCTCCAGCAGGAGTTTATGCCTCTACAGAGACGCAAAAGCCTCAGGACAGAGCAGCCCCAGTCTTGAAGGAGCCGTGCACTGTGTTTCTGATTATATCTCAAATTACTTTTAATTCCCCAAGACTATCTCATCTGTCACATAGGAATCTGGTGCAATCTGCCCTTAAGCTCTTCCATCTCCTGAACCCTGAAGGGAAATCAGGGAGGAGAATTTCTTAGAGAAGCCACAGGCAGTTTTACAGCAAACAGGGAACTCCAGGTCCCTGCCGAGGTGGTGGGCGAGGTGGTGGGCAGCAGGACATGCAGCCAGGCCTAGAGCCGCTCAGAGACACGTTTACTTCCAGGGAGGCTGTGGCCTAGTTTGGGGGCGGGTTTTGAAAACCTCAAGATGACCACAATCCTGAGACAGTTCCTCGAATTCATGAATCTTTTATTTGCTTCGCATAGTGTTAACCTGCCCTCCAGCCCCTGCTCACCCACGGGCCCTGCTGAGCTCCTTGGCACAACCTCCTTGAGGGAAAATCACCCTCCTGAGCACACTGACACCTGATGCCCCTCCCTAAAAATGTGAGATTTTGTTTTTATGTATTCATTCTCTTTGGAAAATCAGGAAGGAGAGCACCAACTGTGGACCCAAAGTTAAAGACCCTCTGCTCTGGGAACAGAGACCGTGAAGGAATGAAGTGTGTGTGTAGCAGGGAGGGAGAGGGGGTGCTAAGAACTGAGAAAGAAAGAAAGAAAGAAAGAAAGAAAGAAAGAAAGAAAGAAGGAAGGAAGGAAGGAAGGAAGGAAGGAAGGAAGGAAGGAAGGAAGGAAGGAAGGAAGGAAGAAAGAAAGAAAGAAAGAAAGAAAGAAAGAAAGAAAGAAAGAAAGAAAGAAAGAAAGAAAGAAAGAAAGAAAGAAAGAAAGAAGAAATCTGATTAAAACAACCAGTCATTCGGAGTTAGGAAAAAGTAGAGGAAAAGGCCCCAGTGAAAGGAGCTGGCCTGGGAAATGCTGTTTAACCACGAGCCTTTAGGGTATTGGGGCCAAGGAACAGACTCGGGCTCTGTGGGCGACCTCGGCAAGGCTCTCCCTGTGCTAACGGCACCGAGGGACACGTGATGCCCAGGGAGTGGGGGCTCAGTGGTTTCCAGCACAGTAAATATGGTTCCCCCCACCCACAGCTTTGAAACGCTCTGTTGCAAGTCCAGGACCCTCCCCTGCCCTCTCACCACAGTGACAGCATCATTCAGCAGTGACTCCCCAAAGACAATGATGAACAGGACCTCGTTGACGTGAACCTCCTCAAACACCGCCAGGACAGCCACTGGGTCCACAGCAGCGATCAAGCTGCCAAACAGGAGGAAATCCAACAGCCCGATGTTCAGGTCTCCTGGGAGACAAGGGGGCATCAGGGAGAGCCTTAGAGGGCCGGGCAAGTGAGGGTCCCTATGGCGTCCCCTGGCTACCAGGACCTGGGAGAGAAGAGGGGCTATGGGGAGCAGAGGCAGGAGCACATCCTTGACCTTCCCAGGACTGCCTCAGGCTGCTTGCCTGGTAACTGCTGGGCTGGGAACCCCCAGGGTGGGGCCTCTAACTCTCAGGGCTCAGATAACTGGTGTGGAACCTGGGTTAGACTACTGGCCTACCTCAGGGGCTCCCACAGTCCTTCCAGAAGCAGCAGCCCATTCAGAGGAGACTGACTGCCCCTGGTTCTCTTCATCTCCCCTTGGGCCTGGCTGACCCCTCCTGGCTGGCTCACCAGTGAGCCCACTGCAGGCACGTGAGGGACTCGGGTGGTGCCTGGCCATGAGACATGCAGTCAGATCCCAGCCCTGGGGAATTTGCAGCTAGGTCAATGTGAGTACAGATGGAGGTTCATAAGTGCTGGGAAGGCATCAGGGGACTTGATGGCATGGGTGAAAGCCTCCCAGGAAAATGATGTCTCAGCCATGATTGGAACAACCAGGAAGGGCCCAAGGGAGGTTTTGGGTGGGGGTAGGCCTCACAGGATCCTGGGGACCACGACTGCCTAGGGCCCCCAATATGAGCAGCTACAGAGGGATGGGGAGAGAGGGTGGGAGGGAGATAAATGACACATATGGGGGTGCTGGGAGGGGTGGAGCAGAGACTGGAGGCAGGGAGGAGGTCGTGGAAGGCGTGGGTCTGTGTGGAGCCCAGCCCCCTGCTTCCTTCTGCTGCACTGCTCCTGCCCAGGGGGTTCCTGGGCACCCTTGGGTAGGGAGGTAATGCTGAAGTGTACTTTCATCCTTTGCAATTCTTCCAGAGTTATCTCAGGTCCCAGATCACCAATAGGCTGTATGCAAACCCTGTTTCCCAGCGACGAACACACAACCTCAGAGAGGTGCATGTGGGTGCCTGTCTGGCTCAGTCTGAGTGTCAGGTCTGCTCTCAGCTGGGCTTGGTTGGAGAAAGACCTTGGCTGCAGGCCTTCCTGCTGCCTTTTTGGAATTGAGTCCCCACCCCAGCCTAGGGTCAAGGAGCCAGTCAGGCCTTGAGGGCAGGAAGAGGCCCACCTACAGGGCAAGGAAGATAGAGGGAGTAGGGAGAGGCGGAGTACATGTGGGCTGAACGCTGCAGGAGCCTTGCTCTTCCTCAGGGCTAAGCCACGTCCCCACGGCCCCCTCAGAGAAGGTGGTCTCTGTAGAAGTTTGTGCCCCAGAGGGAGTTGGCTGGGAGCTACTAAAGCTCCACAGACTGGAGCCAGTGTCACTGTCCAGAAGTGACAGGTGTTATAAGACCAGCTTCCAGTAAGTTTAAAATGCCCCATTTGGAATGGGGATCATAGGTTTTGCTTTTCCACCCCAGACTCTGTCAGCGGGCAGATGTGATAACACAGTTCTACCAGGGGCTTCCAGATGTACACCCTCCATCCAGGCCCATCAATCCTTAAATGCCTCCCTGAACATTGGCCTCAAGTTGTGGAGGACCCTGACCGACCCAATGGCACATTCCAGAAGCCAGCCACTCCAAGCAGGACATGACCTGGGGCCAAGAGCAGCCTACCCTCCTTCCTGGTGGGAGAGTCCACCACCCACTGACCCTGCCAAGAGAGTTCTGTGGACTGGACTGTGGGCTCACAGCCGACAAACCACATGTTCTAGCCCCTCTCTCCACCTGGGGCATGAAGACCTGTGGCTTTGCCCACCTGCTGGGACCTCTCCAACTGCCCAGAGCTTCTGCAGAGCCTATCTTTGAGCTGGCTCACCTGGACAGCGACCCAGAAAGCCTAGGCTGACCCTTCCTCAGAAGGGCGCACTGAGCCTTGAGCCCCTGGTCTGCACAGACAGATCCCTGCCCTCCCAGCTCCATTGGTTCCCAGCTTTGTTTATCCAGGAACAGAGCAGACATGTTGGCCCTGGGTTCTGTTCTGCTCCATGACCTGGGCTGATGCCCAGCCTGACTAGCTGTGTCCTGGGTGCCAGTCACAGGTGTTCCTACTCTAAACCTTGAGACTTTCCCTTGGGCCCAGGGGCTGGTGATGGCCATGTCATCTTAGGTATGTCCTGACTACCTAAAGACATTGCCAATAAATGTAAACTAATCACACCTCACGGTCCTGCAGCTTCTAGGCAAGTGTAGCCCTATGTCACCCTTGGTAGGTCTCTCCGGGATGAGCCTGTTGGGTGGTGCCAATAGTGGGGGGCTTGAGGGAGCATGTGTGCTCCCTGTGGAGTAAGGACAAAGTCCTGAGGTGATAAACATGCTAGGTGAGGTGACTGTTCTTGTCAGGGGACCTTTGGTTTCTCTTCCTCAGTGTATCTCCTGTGTCACTAGGAGGAGAGGAGGGGCTCAGGTGGTGCCTGGTGTCAGGTGGTGTGAGGCTCTTCCTTCAATCAAATGGGAAATTGAGGATCTGGGCTCATCCCCACGAGTCTGGCTCCAATGGAGGAAGTCTGTGAGGTGCGGCTAAGTGCTCGGACAAGCCCGTGGGTGCCGACATTGACCCTTTCCCTACCCTGGTTACCCAGTGCGACCTGTGATGCATCAGGGGCAGCGGAAGCAACCCCAGACAGTGCAGCATTTAGGGCTTCATGATACAGGCACATCCGTGTGAGGTCTCAGTGAACCCCTGGCCTCACCTACTCCAGTTTCCCAGGGAGATAAGGACCAACTCCCAGGTGGGTGGGGTGCACCTCACAAGTCTACCAGGCCAGGGCTGAGTTAAGTAACCAAACTGCAGGAAACACAGCAGGGGAGTAGCTTCAAGTGCATGTGAAAGGGTGTGCCCTTTTCTCCAAGGTTTGGGTAGAAAGGACACCCAAACACTTTGCTTACGTGGGCATTTACATGGGCTATGGGGCTCTGCCAGAGGGGCCTCCTCCTTTCTGTTTCTGGGGACTTGGGGACAGGGGAGTGGGGCCAGGCCTCACCTCCCTGCCAAGGGGGAGGGACAGCAGCTGGGCTGTTTCACCTGCCCAGCCCACTGGCCACCCTGGTCCAATAGGACTTCATTCCCAAGCAAGACACATACCTTGGCCTGGGGATGCTGGGTTGTACAGGGACCAGCTATTTATGAATTGAACCTTACTTTATTTTATTTTAATATGCCTTTATTGATTTCAGAGAGAGGAAGGGAGATGGGGAGAGAGAGATAGAAACATCAATGCTGGAGAGTCATTGATTGGCTGCCACCTGCATGCCCCCTACTGGGGATTGAAACCCAAAACCTAGGCATGTGCCCTGACCGGGAATCAAACCTCGATCTCCTGGATCCTAGGTCAATATTCAACTGCTGAGCCACGCTGGCCGGCTTGAACCTTACTTTAAACAAACCAGGAGGGTTAAGTGGACCCACCAGTGACATTTCTCGCTGACCCAAAACACCACTTTTTAGGTCTGTGTTCTGCACCCTAGGTTTTCTTAAATGGGGCTGCCTAGAGCCCACCTGACTGAGCCCGCCCTGAAGAGCTCACCCTCTGATGCCCACCCTGCAGAGCCCACCCTGATGTCGCCCAGCCTGCAGAGCCCGCCTGGTGGACGGGGGTGCCTACTCACCCATCAGGCCACTGAGGAAGACCCCATAGAGGGAAAGGCCCGTGGTGGCCGCATTCCACACGGTGCCGATGACAGCGTACAGCAGGATGGTGCCCAGGTTGCCGAAGAAGAGCCGGTTGGGCATGAAGTAGCCAGCGTCCAGCACGATGGGCGGCAGCAGGTAGAAGAAGAAGACGTTGGGCGTGAGTTTGAAGGAGGCCATGCGGTTGGCTGCCCAGACAATGCCGCCTAGCACCAGGCCCACCACAATGAGCAGTGCACTCTCAGGGACCACGCTGGTGACCTTGTGGGACAAGTGGAAGCCTGCGGAGGAGAGAGGCGTCAAGGGGGCCAGGAACCCTCAGGGGAAGGGAGCGAGGTTGTGGGGAGTAGGACCCACAGGGAAGGGGAGGGAGAGTGAGCAACTGGGACCCCATGTGGGAGGAGAAGGAGGGAGAGGGTTGGGGACCCCACAGGAGGGACCATCCTGGTACCACAGGACAGACATGGGCTCCAGAAGCAAGGCCCACATCCAGACTATACACGTTTCCTTCTGTCCTACTCTCATGGCCTGGACGCCTGGCCAGTCCTCTGTCAGCTGCCCCCTCAGGACCTTGCCAGAGTACACCCTCCTCAGGGGTCTCCCCATCTCCTGCCCAGAGAATGACCCCCTCCCAGGAACAGAGCCTTCTAAGACCAGGGTCTCCAGGGCTCCCTAAAGAAACTAGCTCCACTGCCCGCATTCTAGCTTTCAGGGGATCGTGAGCTCCAGAGGTCTCTCTGCCCACAGCTGGCCCCTCGCTCCCCTCAAACCCTTGGGCCATCAATCCTGCCAGGGTCTTAGGATGCGGAGGCACTGCCCGCACAGGCCTATTGGAGTCCATTTCTCCTTTGTTCTCTTCTAAGACTCAGAAAAAAAGTGATAATTCCTACGTTGAGCCTGATTGCAAAATAACTGGAATGTTGACGGAAGCACTGGGCTCCTTCTGCTTAAGCGATATTTGGCACGATTATCCTTTTCAGTCACTGGATTCTGCTTATTGAGAGGTTTTCTTTGAAATTCTGAGGAGCATGTCTCCTGAGCTGCTAGGATCCCAACCCCCAGTGGGGAAGAGAGGGATGCAGAGCACAGGGCGCTGTCTTGCCAGGGTCCTGTCCTTACAGACCCTGCCCCATCTCGGGGAGAATTCTTGGGTGAGGCTGGAGGAGGTGGCTGGCTCAGAGGCTGGGTCCAGCTGGTTCTGATCCAGCCCCACCCTTGCTGTCAGGTTGCCTCACCCCTCCACGGCCTGCTTTCTCACTTGTAATTACCAGTTATTGTGGGGGCTCCCCAAGGAAGGAAGTCTCCTGTTCTCACTGTTGTTTCTTCCCTGTGGACAGCCCTCTCCAATCTGGCTGAGAAACCGAGTGACAGATCCAGCACAGGACCTTCCCGGTACCATGGCCTCTGGCCTGTGTCCTGTGACTTACAAGGGTCCCCTGCATGCTTGGTAAGGATCAGATTTCATCTGGGTACTGCTTCTGGGGCCTGAGGACCCGCTGGGGGTCCTGCTCCCATGCCCATAGGTCTGCAGGCCCTCTGGAGCCCCCAGCCCGGCTGCACATCTTGCATTCTGATCAGGTCCTGCTTTCTCCTCTGATATCACACACACACACACACACACACACACACACACACACACACACACACATCAGGTGGAGGCAGCATTTCTTCGCCCCACCCCAGAAGAACCACCCAGGAAGCCCGCACAGGGAGTTCCAACCCTGGTGGAGAAACTCAGGAGGCCCAGGAGGCTGGCGCCTGGATGTTTCCACATACCTGAGGAGGGGTGACAAGTGGCACCAGAGGGTGACCACCTGGAATGAGGGAAGTTGTTTCTGAATATGGAGGACTGGGTTCCTGGATTTCCTCAGGCCCTGCCAGGCTGCTCAGCAGGAAAACATCCTGGCCGCACCAGAGTTTACAGGCTCACACCCCCTGGAGGGAGTTCTCTCTGAGCTTGGGAAGGGCCATGATGTGGGTGAGAAAGGACAGGCGTCCAGCACAGCCTACCTCGGGCCCAGTTCTATTCCCACATGACAGCGTCCGAGATCCTGTTCTCCCTTGGCAGCAACTGGCCTGCCAGATCCTCTCACAGGGCTAGCCAAGGCAGGGGCACAGAGAAGTCATCTCTTCCTGTGATAGCATGCTCCAACTGCCCCGGGCCCTGAGACATTGGGGGTTGCCTTATGCTTTGGGAAGAGACCTGGGAGACCTTGCCCTTCCTTGTGGCCCTGACATCCAAGCACATAGGGCAGCACAAGAACCCCCTGCAGGTCCCAAGGCCCCACACCAGACACCAGACACCAGACTCAGCAGGTCCTGGACTGTCCCAGGAGTCTGCATTCTAATGGGTCTAAAGGCCCCTCCCTGGCGGACTCTGGAAAGGACTGGGGCACGTGTACCTCCATCTGGACTCTCCCTAATTGTTTATTAATGTCCAGAGAGAACCGAGCTGATGGTCTTCTCTTCCTTCCTGATGGACTCAGTGTCCAGGAGCTGGGTTTAGAAGGTCAGTGGTCCCTGCCCCTGTCTGGCCCCACTTCTCTATCCTTGGCTGGGCCATTGGTGAGGGAATGCCTTTCTCTGAGGTGGGGGAGCCTCCTGCCCCCATGAATTCCCAAGAGCCCCAAGCCAGCGTGTTGGGGGCCACCCTCTTGGAGGCTCTAACTCCATTCACCATTATGTAAGTCACTGTTTTCTACAAAATGCATGTTTTCTGTCCTTCCTCATGTCCTGGCCAGGCTCTAGCAGCGACTGTATTTGTGACAACCTCCTCACTTGTTTCTCTTGCCTTTTAAGGGCCAGCAAAGCTCCCACAGCAGCTGGGAGGCTGGGACCCTCAGTGCCCACTGGTCAGTAGGCCTCTTGGAAGATGGAATCCAGTGACCAAAAGACATAGCACTTCAGGTCACAGGGCCCAGAGCCAGACCTGGGGGGCACCGAGTGACCTCTGAACTCTGGAAGGCTTCTTGGTGAGGAGGCAGTGAGGGATCCCCAGACCTGGCAAAGGTGGTGTGGTCAGGACTTAGTGTTTAGTCACAATCTCTCCAAAATTAGAGATTCACCACCAATCATGATCATGAGCATTGTGAGTTTACCTTTGACAACTGCAGGGCCAGGGGGCGGGAAGGTGCCGAGGGACCAGGCTTATCCTTAAAAACAACAACAACAAACTTTGCACTTTAGGAACTGGAAGTCCTCGTTGGCACCATCGCTAATCCTCTGCCACATTCCTGTATGGCAGCTGGTTACTACAAAATCTTATTAATTTGGGAAATGAGAGGATGAGACGCCAACTTCGGACCAGATACTTTTGCTCAGAAGCCCTGAAAATCCACAGAAAAAATAATTTGCACTTTTTACTCACTGAGAAAGAAACCCACATCTGCACACAGTGCGTGGCACAGGCACTTGATTCTGAACGTCTGCCGTCAGCGCGGAGCACACTCTGTGGGCGCATTTTAAGGTTGAGGGCTCACCTGTGTTCTCCTGAGTGGAAGTGATTGTCACATGTGCCCACTGTGGGGGGCGGGGTCCCTGTCCTCATCTCAGGCAGGTGAGAAACAAACAGCAGATTTAACCTGGCTTCTCTTCACCTTTGGGAAACAGTCTTTCCTCTTTTGTGACCTGTGTCTTCACAGCATTTGTTCACAACTTCACAAGTTCTCAAGCTTTTTCTTATCGACAGGTCGCTCTTCTCATATTGGTCCAGGGATATTTTCACTGTCAAAGGTATGGCCACTTCTCTTTTTACTTTATGTTGTTTTGCTATAGACACACATCATCTCTTCGGGTAAATCTATCGGTCTTTTGTTTTATGGCTTCTGAGTTTTGGGTTATGCTTCAAATAGCCATTCCTACTCCTCTGATTTCTACTAAACTTTTAACATTCAATTCAGCTTGACTTGAATTTAACAAAGAAAAGATTCAAAAATAGTTGTAAAACTGAAGGACCTTCCCAGTCCCAAAGAGAATCTTCCCTTGAATCTGAGTGTCCGTGGACAACTCACTGCTCCTGTGGCTGGGGCTCCCACACCTCCTGCATCCGTGGGTGCTCAGCCAGCTGTGACATCATGTTCTCTCCTGGGCATGGACTCACTCTCTGTTCCTGCATCAGAGAGTGGCTGGGTTTCACCTTCTCATGTTTGCAGACATCTCCCCGATGCCTATGTCGAGGGGTTGTGTCCTGGGTTGCACAGAGGCCCAGGACCTCCCCCAGATGCTGCACCATCTTTGGGCTCTAAGTGGTGTGAGGAGGAAAGTCAGGCCAGCTGCTTTTACTTACTTGTTTCAGCCCTGCAAGTCACCTGTTGGCTTGTTTTTTCTGTCTGGTTGTCAGAAGAAATTTTTTCATCCTTGAGAACATCCTTATAGCAAGGACACCTCTCAACGCTGATTTTCCTTCTTTCCCCAAATATTGAGGACGCCTTTTCAGCTGCAACTTCTGCCCTCCCTCCACTTCAGTGCCCGGCCTCTGGTTACAGGTTTCTTTCCGGCATGGGGACAAGGGGAGGGTGGCCGTCTGAGATTGTCTAGGTTCTCCCAGAACTCAGGGTCTCTGGTTGAGGGGATTTCTTCTCAAGCGTGTCTTGCCAGCCTGGAACGGATTAGGCCTGCGGGCGGCTATCTTCATCTCCCATGACCACGCTCGGATGGCAGGTTGCATTATAATGAGCTAATTAAACCAAAAGCTTGATAGCTTTAAAGTGGCAATTTGCTAGTGGTTTAGCAATTAAGCACATAATGGAGCACTTTAGGAATAAGAAAGTCAAGTTCTGGCTCAAAGTGCCCTGCAGCATTGCTCCTACTGCTTATGGTAAGACTTTCCAGCCAGAACCGGGTCTGGCCACCGTGGGGTGGTCTGTGGTGGACACAGGCAGGGACTAGGCTCTTGGTCAGGACCCACGTCACTGCAGGCCACACACTTCCTGCCTGCCTGCACATTACCAGGATAGGGTAACAATACTCGTGTCTCAGGGTTATTGTGGGAATTTACCAAGGTGATGGGGTGGAGGTGACAACTCATGGGGCCTTTCTTTCCTTCCTGCACCTTCAGTCCACAGTCCACAGCCCTGTGAGGGCGAAGGTGGGGAGAACACCCATCCAGCAACGTCCAACCTAGCATCTTTGTCACTGCCACCACCTCGGGCAGCTTGGTCTTCTGGGGATGCATGCAAGAAGGGCACTAGGGTGGCGGGAGCAGGACACAGAGTGGTCAGGTTAGGAGCTCCAGGCTCTCACCCTGCTCCACTGTCCTCATCACCAGAAGACCCAGCACCTCAGCCCACACTGTGGGAACCATGTGCTTATGTGGGCTTGGCCACCTGGACACCAATGGCAGTGGGAAGATCCTCCGTTCCTTCTCAGCCTTTGTTCTCTTTACCTCCAAAGAGACAAGGGACCAGCAAGAATATGTGAGCAGGCATGTGTGGTCACCTCCTCTGGACCTACAGCTCCGGGGTCTACACATCTGGCCTGCCCAAGGCCTGAGCCATGAACACAAAGAAAGGACCAGTATCCTACATCCCTGTGCTACCAGTGTGGCCTTGATTGGGACGTGAGCACATGGTGTAACCTTGTGCATCATAATTCTGCTTTTGCTGGGGAGAAGCCGGACCATTTCAGCTGGAAGGGCAGAGGAGCTGCGCTTTGTGTGCCTCGTGGTATGTGAAAGGCAGCAAGCCACCCAGCTGTACATCAGCCCTGCATACTGACACTGGCGGCAGCAGCCAGTCAGAGCTGAGACAAAGCTTTGCAGAGAGACCGTGGCTCCCTGCGTACCCCAAACACTTCCTTGGCAGCAACACACACCGGTGTAAACTCCAGCTCAACAGACACTGATGTACTCCCAGGGCCAACAGCACCGAGTGATAATCACAGTGGGACGCAGCATGGGAGTCTCTGTACAGGACAAAATCAAAGTGTGCCAAGGACACCAGACCACCAAACAGCAGAGTGAGGCCTGGCCGGGTCTGAAGCTCCCCTGCTGTGGCAGGTGTCTTCCAACAAGGAACTTTAACAAGTGACTTCCAAGCCTACAGGTAACTGATCGCAGAGACCACAGAGTTACAGCTAATTAAATGCAAACAGCCTGGCCACAGGATAGTAACGACAGGGGACATACACTTTTAGTTCTAATTACAACCTATGACCAATGTTAAAGGTCAGAAGGAGCTGACCAGCCAGCTAGCCAGCCATTTCTGGAGCAGGCCCCGGACAAAGCTGGCACCAAGGGGCTCAGGAAGGTCATTGCTTATGTGTGTCATGCCCGTCGAGACACAGCCAGGACCTCGACCTGCGGTCAGGCCCTGCGTGGTTGCTGCCTCCAAGGATCTCTCCACAAGATTTCAGCTGAGTCCACGCAAATGCAGCAGCACAGTAAATCCTTTGGTTTTACTTTAACATGTGCAAGCCTGGTAAATTAACCCTGCGGACAAAATAACCAGAGCAAACAGTAACACCTTTCCAGAGGAGGGATGGGAAGCACTTGGGACCCATGTCGCTTGTAGGAGGAGCTGGTAAAGATTGAAATGTCACACACTCAGGTACACATAGACACACACAGATACACAGAAAGATACACACACAGACACACACACATACACAAAGACACAGACACAGATACACACACAAATGCATGCAGATATACACACATACACAGAGAGATACACACAAAGATGCACACATACACACACTCACATACACAGATACACATGCATGTGGGTCCCCATCATTAACTCTCTAGCATTCTCTACAGACAAGGTACAGGGGCCCCTCAGCATTCCTCCAGGACAGGGGCTGGCTCTGTATACCTGGTCCCCAGCAGCCTACTCCTCTCTGACCACCAATGCACTGGCTGAGCTCACTCGGCACCCTGTGAGGAATTATAGTAAATGTGTCAGCTGAGTTCAGGGCAGGAGGCAATGATATTTATAGTGTCCGCAAATATTATCTAACTGACCCAACACCTCCTGCCTGCAAGGATGTTCCAGATGAGTGCTCTGAGGTCACCATCAGATGAAGCAGAATGAGACCCTGGCCTCTCCCTGGGGAGGGCTGTGCAGGGAGCCCCGCTCCCCTGGCAGGTGTGCATGGAGGGGAGGGAGGTGGCTGCTTCTTGCACCATGTGCATAGAGCTTAGAGTACTGGCCCTTCTGCTCACAAACCACAAAGTGTTTAAAATTTTTAAACATTGCATGTTTATAAAACTCAAGCAAACTTTGTCAACTTTTAAATTAAAAAATGAAAATTGTTAGTGGCTTCCTATGAAAGCAGTAGATTCTTCAATTCTGAGCCATTGCGAGCAACAGACATGAGGATAGAAGGAAGACTGGGCCTCCACACTGCAGCGATCTTTCCCCCAAGTGCCTCCTCCCTCTTAGTCCTTCCTCTCTGTCAGTCTGCTCCCAAAGTGTTCCATAGACAAAGGATTATACATTTTAATTTAAAGCTTTGAGAGTGGATTTGTAACAATTACTGACGGTATCTACTGCTTTTCAAAAGTTTGCATTCTGCCACTTCGCTTTTATGAAAGACCTACATTAGTACCTGTTTTTGCTAACTGGAAGAAATTCAAAGAGGTTTTTTGTTTTTATGAAAAAAGGCAAAAAGCACAAAAAGCATTCAGTGTTTGTTTTGCAGCAGCCATTATGGAGGCAGTGGCACCCAGAGTAGGGAGAGTGGCAATGTTTTTATTGTGTTAATGTTATTTGGTATGATTTGGTAGGTTTATTTTTTTCAGTCTGGGAACACTAAAAATTTTTTCCCATATAAATGAATAGTAATTGCTTCTCCCCTTTAAGGCATTTTAAAAAAATGTTTTTATTGATTTTTAGAGAGAGAGAGGGAGGGAGAGGGAGAGATAGAAACATTGATGAGAGAGAAACATCAATCAGCTGTCCCACACACCCCCAACTGGGGATCAAGCCCATAACCTGGGAATGTGCCCTGGCCAGGAATAGAACCGGCAACCTCCTGGTGCGTGGAACGATGCTCAATCAACTGAGCCACACTGGCTAGATTCCCCTTTATGCCATTTTGGCTTAAGAAAGTTTTCATAGAAACATTCCATTTTCAAATTGTTGGGGAAACCTGTACATCTTTATGGTTGGAAATTGGTGGAGTAGCTCCTATTGTACCAACTCTCTCTCAAGTAACAAGCATGAACTCTGAAAAAAACCACACACACATATGAAACTACTTACTACACTGAAGGGATACCTAAAGAAAGCAGAAACTAGAGTGGTCTCTAAGCTTTGAGGAAGGAAAAAGCACTGAGTGATTTCCCTGTTTGTTTTTTAATGGCTTATTCCCCCAGAGAACAGATCCCAGTCAGGCCATGCAGAGCAGCTAAAACTCAGAAAGAAACCTGTAGTCTTACTGGATTGAAAAATCAGAGGACAAAGATCAGTGTAAGCACAGCAGCCAAGAAGTGAGGGTGAGGGACAAATCCAAGAAAGAGAAGAACCTGAGAGCCAGAACACCAGAGTCTGTGTATGAACTCTTTCCAGATCTCTGGCTGATCCTTGCATTACACACGAGAGAGGCAGGCCCAAGCACCAACAGAAGCCAAAATAATTGGGCAGAGATATCAGCTGCTGTCATCACAGCAGAAACATATTTGGAGTTTCAGTCCAGTTCTGGTAAAACAACAATGCAGCAACAACAAATATCACACACAAAAATCAATGTTCCTCAGAAAAACCTAATAGAACACATTGCATCTATAATGTATCAGTAATAATGTCCTGGATACAATCCAAAATCACTAGACATATGAACCAGGAAAGTGGGACCCATAAATCAATGGAGACCTCAAGATGTTGGAGTTAGCAGACAAGGATTTAAAAACACCTATTAAAGCTATGTTTAAAGATATTAAGGAAAGTATAATATGTAAACAAATTGTAAACCTTAGCAGTGTAATAGAACAGGGGTTGGTCAATTTTTCCTAAAGGGCTAGATAGTGGGGTTTAAGATGGCAGCAGCATAAGAGGATACTGAATTCACTCCCTCCCATGAGCACACTGAAATATACATGTATATAGAGGGAAATTCCTTCTGAGAGACAATAGATTTTGATGAATGAACAGCTTTTGAACAACAAATGAGAGAAAAAGACAAAATAGAGAACACTTAGAAATTGTGGAAGCTCTCTGGAAGCTGCAGGAATTCTCCAGGGTCGGAGGCGCCAGTGTCCCTCTCCATCTTGATAGGGTGGGTGGGAGTTCTGCTCAGGTGCTTTAACCTACCTACAAGATCACTACAGCATACTCTCAGACACACTGCTCAGAGCCCATTTCTTCTCTGATTAAAGGGAGCAAGCAGGATCAACAGGTGTCACCACATGACCTGGCCTCCCTGCCCAGAGCTGCTCCAGCCCAACAGTCCAGTGCCCCAGGCTCTGTAGGCTCCTGTCAGTCTACAATCAGTCTGCCAAAACCACCCAGCACACACAGCCTACACAGAGGTCACTTCTACACAAGGCCACTTTTTTAAGACTGGGAGAAAGCTATTTTGTCAAATTCATATAATCAAACTTAGAAAGCCAAACAAAATGAAAAGACAGAAAAACATTTCTCAAATGAATGAACAAGAAAAATCCCCAGGAAAAAAATCTTAAGCAAATGGAGATAAGTAACTTGCCTGATAAAGAATTTAAAGAAAAGGTCATAAGGATTCTCACCAAAATCGAGAGTGGAATAAAGGAACTTATGGAACACTTCAACAAAGAGTTAGGAAGTATAATAAAGAACCAAGCAGAGCTGAAGAATATAATAACTGAAGTGAAAAATACTAACAGAAGAACAAATCGGCAACCTAGAAGACAGACCAGTGGAATCAACCAATCAGAACAACAACAAGGAAAAAGAATTTTAAAAAACAAAGATAGTTTAAGGGACTTCTTGGATAGTATGAAGCACACAAACATTTGCATTACAGGGATCCCAGAAGGAGATGAAAGAAAGGAACAGCAACTTTATTTGAAGAAATAAATGGCTGAAAACTTTCTTAACTTTGGGAAAGAATCAGAAATCCAGGTTCAGGAAGCACAGCAAGTTTCAAACAAGATGAACCCAAAGAGACCCACACCAAGACATATTATAATTAAAATGGTAAAAGTTAAAGAGACAATGTTGAAGAAAGCAAGAGAAAAAGGACTGGTTATATACAAAGGAAACCACGTAAGACTATCAGCTGATTTCTCAGAAGCAACAATTATGGGCTAGAAGGAAATCACATGAAAGGAACCTACAACCTTGAATAATTTACCCAGCAAGGTTATCATTCAGAATTGAAGGAGAGATAAAGAGTTTCCCAGACAAACAAAAACTAAATGAGTTCCTTACCAGCTTTACAAAAAATGATAAAGGGCATTATTTAAGCAGAAAAGGGAGTCCATAATCAGAAATAAGAAAATATGAGAAAGAAAAAAATCTCACAGGTAAAGCTAAATATTTAATAAATACAGTAAATCAGACATTAAAATACCTACTATAAAGGTCCAAAGACAAAAGTACCAGAATCGACTCAAATTACAATAAGTCGTTAGGAGTTCACAAAACAAAAAGAACTAAAATACGACATTAAAAACATTAAGCATAGAACAAAAATCTAGTACTTTTACTACCACATGCACCTGGCTTTCCAGCCAGAATATATTAAAACTTAAATGCGTATCAGTTTAAAATATACTGCTATAGATACAGAATGATATACATAAACCTCATGGTAGCCACAAAAATAACCTACAAAAGATACTCAAAGAATAAAGAGAAAGAAACTCAAGCAAAACTACAAAAACAACCCAAAACAATGAACAAAATGGCAATAAGTACATACATAATAATTACTTTAAATGTAGATGGATTAAATGTGCCAATTAAAAGACATAGACTGGTTGAATGGATTTAAAATCATGACCCATCTATATGCTGCCTACAAGATACTCACTTCAAATTGAAAGACACATGCAGACTGAAAGTGAAGGGATGGAAAAAGATATCCCATGCAAATAGAAGCAAAAAGAAAGCTGGGGTAACAATGTTCATATCAGACAAAACTTTAAAACAAACAATGTTAAAAAAAAGACAAAGAAGGACATTACCTAAATATAAAGAGGTCAATCCAAGTAGAAGATATAACAGTCATAAAGACCTATGCACCCAACAGAGAAGCACCTAAATATATACAGTAAATATTAATAGGCATAAAGGGAGAAATTTACAGTAAAGAAGTAAAGGATTGTAATAACCCACTGACATCAATGGACAGATCATCCAGACAGAATATTAATAAGAAAATGATGGTCTGAAATGTCACATTAGACTAGATCAATTTAAAAGGCACTTATAGAACATTTCATTCAAAAACTGAAGAATATACATTTTTTAAGTGCCCATGGAACATTTTCCAGGATAGATCACATAGTAGGCCACGAACAAGCCTCAGTAAATTCAAAGAGGCCAAAATCATATCAGGCATCTTTTCTAACCACAATGGCATGAAGTTAGAAATCAACTACAGGAAGAAAACTAGAAAAACACACAAATACACAGAGGCCAAACAACATGCTACTAGCAAGCAATGGATCAAAAGGGAAAGCAAACAAGGAATCAAAACCGCCTTGAGACAAACAAAAATGAAAATGCAATTTTCCAATTTTATGGTATGAAGTAAAAGCAGTTCTAAGAAGGAAGTTAATGTTCTACAGGCTTACCTCAAGAAGCAGGACAAATTCCCCCCCAAATCCTAACTTTACACCTGAAGGAACTAGAAAAAGAAGAGCAAACAAAACCTAGAGTCAACAGAAAGAAGGAAATAATTAAAATCAGAGCAGAAATACATGAAGTGGAAATATTTTTTAAAAATAGAAAAGATCAATGAAATTAAGAGCTGGTTCTTTGTAAAGATAAACAAAATTGACAAACCTGTAGCCAAAATCATCAAGAATAAGAGAGAGAGCCCAGATAAATAAAATCATAAGTAAAAGAGAAGTTAACAACTGACACGACAGAAATACAAAAGATCATTAAAGAATACTATGATTATATGCCAACCAATTCGACAATCTAGAAGAAATGAATACATTTCTAGAAGTATATAACCTTCCAGGACTGAACCAGAAAGAAAAAAATCTAAACAGACTGATTGCTAGTGATAAAACTGAAGCAGTGATCTAAAAACTCTCAACAAGTAAAAGTCCAGGATCAGACAGCTTTACAGATGAATTCTACCAAAACTTTAAAGAAGAATTAATACCTATCCTTAAACCATTTCAAAAAAATCAAAGAGAAAGGAATGCTTCCAAAGTCATCCAATGAAGACAGAATTACCCTGATACCCAAACCAGGTAAAGACATTACAAAAAAAAGAAAATTACAGGCCAATATCCCTGATGAACACAGAGACAAAAATCCTCAATAGAATATTAGCAAACAGATGCAACAGTACATGAAAAGGATCATGGACTATGACGAAGCGGAATTTATGCCAGGGCTGCAAGGTATCATTGATCAGTGAATTGATCAGCATGATACACCTTATTAACAAAGCAAATTATAAAAATCACATGTCAATAAATGCAGACATTTGACAGAATTCAATTATGATAAAAACTTAAACAATCTGATTAAAAAAGAGGCAGAGAACCTGAATAGATGCTTCTCCAAAGAAGACATATAGATGACCAACAGATATATGGAAAGATGCGCAATGTCAATAATCATCAGGGAATGTAAGTCAAAACCACAATTAGCCCTGGCCGGGTTGCTCAGTAGTTAGAGCTTCACCAGGGACAGCGCGTGCCGCGGCCTCCCTCTCGCAGAATGAGGAAGCTGGAGGCCTGCTTGGGCGGGTGTTCTTTGTGAAGGCTTTAAGTTTCAAGAACATAAAAGATTCATTACATCATCGGAAGCATGAGAGGAGAAAAATCTCGCCCTCAGTTGGGGTTGGGGTTGGTTGGAGGTCTGGAGATTGACTCTGACCTTCAAATTCATTGTAAAGTCCGCTGAAGCAAAGAGGCAGACACTACACTTTAGCATGGGGTTGGGGGGACGAGAGGGGCCCCCGAAAAGGCTACAAGGATTTGGCAAACAGATGCTCTAAAGGAGAGAGATTTGGATCTCATTAACCTTTACAGTTTCATGTAAAAAATCCCAGCAAGGCTACTTCCTCCATGGACATCTTCCTGCAAACACAAGGTGTGGACGACATCCCATGGCATCATAAACAAGGCTGTGCCTGCTCACGTAGCCACAGTGTCCCCACGGTACTATTATCAGGGTGCTCTGAGTACCATCCACCGAAGCCAGGACTTTGTCACAGGCCACAAGACAGCAGGAACTGATGGGACTATTGATTTTTTATACTGGTGCGACACAGCCAGAGGACAAAGGGCTCCCCAAGGTGAGAGGACCACGAGACACCACCAGACCAGAGGTCCTGCACAGGCACTGAGTCTCTAGAAAGCTCAACTGAGGCAAATGCAAGCAAAAGCTTCTGGAGGCAAACACAGAGCCAGAACACACTCATGGGGGCAGCTTTTGTGTCCCCACATCCCACGGTGTGCCCCAAATGCAGGAGAGACAGGGGCCAAGGGCAGGCCCTGCTGAATGGCCTGGCTGGGAGCTGCCCCCCCACCCCCACCCCCAGTGCAGGGGCCCTCATGGAGCCACACCTATGGCAGGGGTGGAGTAGGGGTGGTCAGAGTCACATTCCTGCACATTGGACAGCTTTCTGTAGGAGGGACCTGTCTTGCCACTTACTACAAGTTATTATTAGTATTTTATCTCTTTTAGATTTGGTTTCCTCATTGTAAAATGATAGTCTAGACGTTTCTGGGCTGTTGTAAAGATGAAAATCAGATCCCCACAAGAAACGTGCATTGAGTACTTCCTCTCCAAGCCCAATGAAAGCACAGGGGGAAAGCTGTCGTTTATTTCCTTTAGTTTTAATTTTTTGGCCAGGGCAACAGGAAAGAGGGATCTTCCACCCCACATGCCCTCACCATGGCCTACACATGCCCCCACCACAGCATGCACACACCTTCACCGTGGCGCACACAGGCGTCCTTCCTGGGTCCAGCCATGGGCTGCCCAAGTGGCACTCATGGCAGGAGGGTGGGCTCTGGGCCAGGCTGCTCGGCGAGCACAGACCCTTCCCTGCTCCCCTTGATGGAGGCACAGGGTGCTACCCCAGGGGGCACATTATGAAGCAGGAGAACCTTCCTGGGGGGTGTCTTGTTTAACTTCTAATAGTCAGGCACTGAGGCCCCGTAGCATGGACTTAAGCTGAAAACAGCTAAGCATGGCCCCTCAGGCTCTTGCAGGTGGCTGGGCTGGTATGATGGACCCTCTCAACTCGAGGGCTGCCTGCCTTCAGCACCTCTCCCCTGACGGTGGCCACCAGAGACATGGGTCAGGGGTCAGGGCCAGGTCTCCACCAAGGACAGAGCTTCCAGGGCAGCGGCATCCTTCCTGCTCCTCTCCTGGGAGCAAACACCACTATGCCACATCAGGTCTACCTGAGAAATTTTACTTGGTTCTGTGTTAGCCACAGGCCACAAGCACAAGTGAGGATTATATATGATATGCCACACACTTAGCAGAGGCCCCATCCCACCCCTGACCCCTGACCCCTGACCCGTGCTCTGTTCACTAGTTATATTTTTAAATGGCAGTCGCGATGACCCTACAAATCTCAGCCACACTGTGCTGGAGATCTCCATCCAACCCCCGCACTGTCATATAGTGGCAGAAGAAGAGGTAAGTTAGCGGTGTGGGGTGAGGTGCACCTGTGTGGGGCCAACACCGTCACTGGGTGGTCCCCTCCTCACAAGCCTGACCAGCTCCATGAAGTAACCTTGTAGCTGGGGACTCAGTGAGTGGAAGCCAGCACCCACCAGGATGGGACCACAAAATCATTCCCAACGCAAGGACAGCTGAGACCAAGAGGCTGCAGGTAATAGGTATGTGGGGGTGGGACGGCTGTGTCCCTTCCTTAACCAGCATCAAAGGACACTGGCCCCTGCCCTTGCTGGGTGCTGTGAGAGCCACAGCTCAGTGGCTCAGATATAGGTGCCTGAGCTATTGTGTGACTGTCTTGGCATTTTCATTTTTATTCAACTGTTGTTTGTTGATCTCTTATTATGTGCTGGGCAATATGCAGGGTAATTACAATGTCCACAGAAAGTCCACCAGGCACTTTTCACTTTCCATGCACTCATTCACCTGCCCGAGTCTACCCTCACAGCCACATCTGAGAGAGATGCCATTACTGGCTATGTCCCTGCTGTGGAGGCCGAGGCTCAGAAGGGACAGCAGCTTGCCCTCGGACAAGGCCGATCACGAGTCCTCTGAGAGGCAGTAACAGACCAGGCAGGAGCCAGGGGGTGGGAGGCCCTGGAGAATTATCAAATTCCATGAAGTTGCAGGCAGGGGGTGTCTGCTTGGGGACAGTGAACAGCCTCTTCTTTCCTGCTCCCCTCCAGGAGACCCATGTGCTGGGGTCCTGGCCCCAGCCTCACCCCAGGAGCTCTAATTTAAGATGGCTGGAGCAACCCCCAGGGTACTGAACAGGCTGAGCACCACTGGTCTCACCGGGCTTCTCAGCTGCTGCCCCAGGTGACAGGGACAGCTGGTCCCTCATCCAGATTCTTGGCTGAAGGAGCAGGACATGGAAATGGGCGGCAATTCCACATGCAAAGTGTGGTTTTGCTTTACAATATGCACTTGCTGCTCAATTATTAAGTTATTGCTGTCACCGCACAGGGATGACATCTCCTTCAGGCAGTCTGGCCTCTGAGTTGGCCTTTGGGAAGAGGCAGGAGACTGAAGGCCCTCTGGAGCATTGGTATTGACCATGCCTGTTCCCAGGCCTGCTCTGGGGCCCTGCCTTGGGACTGGGGGTGCCTGGCGACTTCTCAAACTGGAAAGGCCTCTGTGACCCCATGACACACTTTCATTGGGCCAAGCCTCCAACAGGTGCAGCCAAAGGATAGCCAAAGAGTGGCTTCAGCCTCTTCCCGCACCCCCAGGGTTTTCCCTAGCCATTTCCCTGAGAGCCCACTTTTTCCCATTGGGGTGGGTCCCAGGAGCCTCCCTGGTGACCCTGTGTCCAAGGTTCAAAGCCATCATGCCAACACTCCATTAGATGGGTGTGTGGGGTGAAAATATCGTGAGAGTTAATTGGATAGCGTCTGCCACCATCTGTCCTGGCCTGAATTTCACCCACTTCTTACTGACCCTTTATAGGAAGGGTCTGTTGGTGCCACAGAGGTCACTGACGGGCCTGGGGCAATGACAGAACCAGGATTCAAACCCAGGCCCAGCATCCATGGCCATATGCGGAATAGATCTCAATGCCACAGGCTGAAACCCTCAACCTCAGGGGAACCAGCGCAGACACGCACATGTGCATGAACATGCACAACCACACATGGACATGCCCATGGAAATGCACAGACATGGGCCTCCCCAGTGGCCCTGCCCCATTCACTTTCATGTCTAGCTAGCAAGCAGTGGGGGTGAGGGTGAACTGTGCTGAGTGCCTAGCACATGGGGGCCAAGTTTTAAGGGGAAGCACGAGGGGGAGGCTGCAGCACTGTGCTTATTGCACCCCAAAACTAAGGCTAGCTAAATCCAAGAAGAAATAGAGCCCCCATGAGCTGGTGGTTTCCACCCTTTGCATTGTTCCAAAAGCTGTTAGAAACCAGCATTTCCAGCTTTCCCATCCTGCCTTTGCAAGAAACCTTTTTCCAGCTGAGAACTCAAACCAGGTTGGACTTTGGCATGACAGCTCAGCAGGTGGTAAATTCATGGAAGGGAAGAAACAGAGTCTGACCCTCCCCCAGCAGCCCTGCTCCTTCCCTCTGAGCACTGGTTTGGCCCTGAAAGGAGCTGATTTACCTCTGCCCCCAGAAGCTGGAGGTTGGGGCTGGGATGGTTCACAAGCTATCTTCCTGGAGCTGACACTAGTATGTCTGCAGGGGCCCTGTCTGTGCCTGAAGCAGAGAATTCTATGGTGGGAGATACCTAGGGCTCAACCCCTCCCCATCCCCCATCTCCTCCTTCAGGACCGAACCATCCACCACTTCAGCCCAAATGGCCCTGGCCCCCTGGACTGGTGTTGCTGCCTGAGCATTCTCCCCTCAGCCTCTCTTGCTCAGCCCAGCCCCCTCTCTTCCTCTGAGGCCCGTCTTGACTGCCCCCTATATGGGAAGCCTGCATCTGGCCACCATCTGACCCCTCCGCCTGGACTCTGACCCCTCACTTAGTCAACTATTGGGCTCTCATCTCTTTCTAGACCTGAATGAACACTTGGGTTATAGATATGGACTTGAGACACAGCCAGCTCCAAGGAAGGACGTCGGGCCCAGCTGAGGTGCCTTGCATGACCTGAAGAATGGCCACTTCAGGGCTCACCACACTCAGGTGCTGTCCCGGACTTCACCACGGGGACCCACAGCCCTGATGCTGTCAGTGGTCATTGTGTGTAGACACCAACCCTGCATGTGGTTCATGTCTAATAGAGCCAGACCCCATGCACCCTCTTTACCTTCCAGGCCTCCACCCTCCTGGGATGCTGGAAGCACAGAGGCCCAAACAACAGCCTGGCAGGCCCTTCAGCTCTCAGAAGCCTTGTCTCACCAAGGCTGTCAGCAGCTCCAGAGAGAAGAGCCTGCATCTCTAATTAGACTCTAGCACACATACACACTGGTTTTCTGACTTGTTTATTCCGAACATGTTTTGAGGAAGAATCTTATGAAATCAGAGGAGTTTTGCCACATTACAAATCACCTTGGGGCAGCTCAGCTTATGGAGTGATGGGTCTGAGGGCCTCATCCCTCCCTGGTGTCTTGTTCCTCCCAGTGGGGTCAAGTTCGTCTCAATTCAGAAGCCCTCATGGCTCCACTTCCCTGGCCCCTCTGACCTCACCTCCCACCCCTCCACTGGTGGCTCTCCCAGCTGCTCCTCAGACACACCCACACATGCCCATCACAGTGCCTTTGCACTGGCTGTTCCACCCCTGAAAATGCTTTTCCTCTCACCCAAGGGCTCACTCCTCCTGTCATTTATTCACTATTGCATTTAATGCATATCCTGTGGCATGATTGCATTGTCTGTCCCTGTACAAATGCTTCCCTCTGAGGTTTAGGTCTGTTTTGTTTAAAGTGGCCTCCTCCTGGCCTATAGCAGTGCCAGGAACATGGCAGCACTAACATTTGTTAAATGACTATTACACTGGTGAGTGCTCATCTAGTGCCCAGAACTGTGGCTAAAAACATCAAACATTTTGGATTATATTAATAAATCAAACTGTTCAAGCCCAAAATAGTCATCACAGTGCTGAGGATACAGACTTGCCTGGGACCCAATTTCTAGGCTCTGTCCCAGGAGGGTGCATGAGCCAGGACCTGTGCAGGTGTCTGTGTCTCTGGAGGCCAGCATGTCAGGGCCTGGTGGATTCATCCTGTCTTGTTCCAGAAGGTCGGATGGCGGTGAACAGGGCAGCAGATTTCAGCTTGTGGTGGAGGGCACTTTAGACACGCATAGGCGAGCATGCTGTCTCCTGGAGACCTGGCCCACCCAGGCTAGCTCTGTGTGGGGTGATGGTGCTCCCCACCCTGAACCCCAACACGCCTTCAGTGCTCTGAGCAATTGCTGGCGCCACTTGTCATAGGGTGTGCCGCTAAGCTCACCGGAGGCTGTGTGGCAATTTGGGGGGGAAATTCAGCTGAGGAGCTTAGGGAGCGGCTTCCCAGACCCAGCATCTGGATGGTTTGTAGGAAGCTCACAGACAGGTTAGAAGCTGACATTCGTCAGTGCATTCATTCATTCACTCATCCATCACCTCTGCACAAGCAGATCTTCAGGAGCACTGCTGGAGGCCGGTAGGACTCCGAGCTTCAGGTTTTGGGGACACAGCAGGAAGAGAAAGACACAGTCCCTGACTTTGCAGCACTGACCTGGTTGTGGAAGCATCCTTGGGAGCTCTAGGGTTGGAGGGCTGGAGGGTTCTGAGCTCAGAAGTGGGGCAAGAGAAATTCTGGGTAGGTGGGGCTCAGCGCCCTGGTGACCTGCCTGAATAGGTCAGTGTGTGTGTGTGTGTGTGTGTGTGTGTGTGTGTGTGTGTGTGTCTAGAGGTATGGATGTGGAGTCTGGGCTTCGGGTGAAGCCAAGAAAAGCCACTGCACAGCAGCAGTATGGATGAGAGGCTGCCACAAACTCACCCACCCCCAACCCACATGCCCCCCTAAGCTCATCACTCCAGAGTCTGATGGACTCTGCAGGCAGGGCTGGGTGAGAAGGGGCACTGCGAGCACCTGGACTCACTAGTGCTGCTCTCTCCTCAGCTCTGAACAGAGACAGGAGGAGATAGAAAACAAAGATATGAAGAGATAGAGAAGGGCTGGAAATAAGTGCATGAGGTCAGGTCAGGAAGAAGGGCTGGAGATCAGAGGGTAGGGGCAGGATGTGAGCAAGGTACAGGCAGAGGTGGGGGGCAAAGATCTGCCCCCGTTGAGCAAACCTCAGACAGCTCAGACCCTCATACTAGGAAAACACCCAGACGCCTTGAAGCTTTACTGGGTGCAGGTGACAGGGACCCCACTGTGCCCAGCATGGCTCAAGCAGGAAACCACCCACTCTGGGCTCCAGTGCTGAGGGGTGGGGAAGTAGGCTCTGCTTAGACTCCCCACCCAACACCTGGCACACTAACACATGGTACCCCAAGACAGGGTCCCTGAGGCCTGGTGCCCTAACACCTGGTACTTGAGATCCAGCACCTCAGTACTCAGCACCCCAAGGCTGGCATCTGAGACTCAACACCAGAGAGTTGCCAGCTGCCAGACTCAGAGCTGTGGGCACCGTGTTCCTGGTAGTAGGTCTGTCCTAGCACCCAGCAGGGACAGAGGCAGAGAAGACCCTTCTCTAAGAGAAACTCAGAGCATCTGCCAGCGTAGGGCCGGTAGAGGAGCTGAGGAGAGCTGGCCCTGACCTTGGCCAGCCCTGACCCTGGCCAGCACTGATGTTGGCTGGTCTCCTTCATCAGCCACTGAGCAGCCCCAAGCCCTTCGTGGGTGCACAGCTCTTGGTAAAACTTGTAGCCAAAAGGAAGTGGGGAGACACTGGGGAGAAGATGTGTGGCTGGGAAACCCAACTTTAAACACTCCCTGGCTCCTGGGGAGCACATGGTGAAGGGTTTACTGGGCCAGAGCGGGGGGCCAGAGAGGGGGGGGGGAGGAGGGGGGGAGTGGGCCTGACATGTCTGTGAAGAAATAAAATGTGAGGCTTATTAAAGGCCAGATCAGGGAGCCCAGAGATAAGTTACACCAAAGTCCTGTGTTCACAGAGCCTGTGTGAGCCGAGGCTGACCCAGGCCCAGGCTCTGAAGAAGGACCTGGAGTCCTGGGAACAGATAATGATTCTCTCTGGGACTCTTACTAGAAGCTGGCCCAGGTGGAAGGCTCCCTGGGGAGTCCCCTCTATGGAGCAAGCAGGACTGGGTGCTATCGCACTTCCCGACCTTTGCCCCCTTCCTCAGATTATCCCGGCAAAATACCTTAGCTCCAAATGCCCAGGGATTGTTTTATAGCCGGGGGCTAATTCTCCCATGGGCCGGTCCTGAATAAGGAGACTTTACACCTTCAGCATAGAACTCTCCCTCCTAGAAGACTCTTGGGAGAGTCCTTGGTTCCAGGCCTTGGATAAGGGGTCTTCACTCCAGGCCCACTGACTTCATCTGTCCTGTCAGGACTGGGGTCCACTAGGGCCCACTGACTTTGTCTACTCTTGGGAGGATGGGGTCCACTGGGAGCTCCTGCTGGTCGCTCTACCCTTCTAGGCCATCCTTATCTTCCAGATCTTCGCTCCAGGGGAGCAAGGGAAATTCAGCGGGTGCAGGGAGGAGAGCATGGTGGAGGGTGCTCAGGAGCCCACAGGAAAGAGGGGGACAGGGGTCAGGTGCAGCGTCAGGGGCTCCTGGTCTAAACCGGAGCATGTAAAATTAGCCCCAGGAGGTAAACACCACCCCAGGGCTTCCCCCACAGCCTGGAACATAGTTCAGGGCAGACGCCCAGTGCCTGACAGTTGTACCTCAGAGAAATCCACCATTAGGCAGGGGGTCTAGACAGACGTCACACAGCCAGAGGAGGGCTAAGGACTGAGACCACTATTAGAGAGAGAAAGCCTGGCCTGGTCCAAAGTTCAAAGTGACCCTGGTGTGGGCGGCTGCAGACTCAGGAGCCCCCAGAGAAGCACACGGCCAGGCTGGCCTAGAGGAAGTTCCCCACCAAGTGCAGATACTGTCCCACTGCATAAGGGTATTCAACCTCACTTTCCACCTGGCCCTGAGTTGTGGATGGCTCCCTGGCCTCAATGGCCCCCTTCTCCCTTGAATTTCCTAAAGATGCAATAACACACCCAATTGTAAACATGTGGGGTGCTTGCAGACACGGGGTCTCAGGCATCTGTGGACACAGTAGCCACACCTGCTCCCCACCTTGCAAAGTGGCAAAACCCAGGCCCGGGCCACCAAGATAGTGCTATGACCCTGCTTTCCACAATTCTCTGTCCCTAACTGCTGAGCAGAGAAGTTGCCTTGAAAGATGCAGATGAGTTATTGCCTCTGTCTCAGGGTCCCCTGCACCTTGTTTCCTCAACAAGGTTACAAATGGCTGGAAAATGTCTGACCTCTCCAACACAAGGTGTTTGGAAATCAGTATCAACCCAGCTTTTCTGTTCCTGTAACTTGAGACTCAAATAGTCTGGATGATCCCTGATCATTTTAAATGATGAAAGGGGCCAAGTAGCTTAACAAGTGTGAACCCTGGACTGTGGGGCAGGAGGAAGTGCACTGTGATCCCAACACGTCTCTCATCTGTGCACAGGCTGGACCCACGGCCATGAGGCCTCCAGACCCAGTCAGGTGAAGGCATGGGTGTGAGTGGTCTTTAGGGGTTTGAACGATGGGCACTAGGGTTGGCTTCACAGGGAGGGAGATGTCTGAGGGGGCCTGGTCCCTGAGTCAGGACCTAAGTGTTAAGTCCAGAGTTCTTGGGGAGGGGAGGGTGGGGAGGGGTGGGCAGGGGGACCCAAATACAGAAGGCTGAGCAGGGAGGTGGGCTGGGCAGTAGAAAGTCCCTGGCTTAGTCCAGCAGAAACTAGGTCATAGCTCTGGTTTTTCACAGCAGAGAGCACAGTGAATTGTGGGGGGTGGGACCTGAGCCTTGGAGGGTGTGGAGCACAGTCTGGTCTGGTCTGCAGTGAGTCGGGACCATTGAGATGAGGCGACTGGTTTGAGGTGACTCCTGGTTTGTGCAGCTAAGTGTGAATGGTGGGTCCAGATCGTTTGCTAAGCTTTGGTTTTGAGCCTGGAGGGCTAAGTGGGGACATGGGGGTCCATCTGAGGTGTGGGGAGATTTCTGTGCAGAGATGCCTGATAACCAGCCATACTTTCAGGGAACCCTGGGCTGGAGATGAAGGCTTCCCTGGCACCAAGACAGTACCTGGAGGTGCTGAGTGTGGGCAGTGCAGGGAGAGTGGACAGGGGGGAGGGCTTGTGCCCAGGTCCAGGGGCAGGGCCTCAAGGTGGATGGAGAAGGAGCAGCCTCAGATGATGGAGACAGGACAAGGCAGTAAGGGGTGGGATTCCAGAGGGTAGGGGAAAGAGGAGAGGTTATGTGAGGCCCATGCTGAGCCACAAAGAGGGCCTTGGGGAGCTGGGCAGGGTCAGTGCCGGGGATTCCAAGGGACAGGATTATGGGTGGGGGCCACAAGGAGGAACAGGGAGTGAACAAAGTGGTGAGAGGGCTGGGTATGGTTAGAGTCCCAGCTTATGTGTTAAGATGGGGAGACTGAGTGTCTGCAGTGCTGCCTATTCACAGGCAAGGCCCCGGTGCCGTCATAGTGGGAGCCTCCAGACACAGAACTGTGTAGGCAGGGACAGGACAAGGCCTGACCCAGGGCCAGGGGGCACTCCAGGAGGCACTTGGTCAGCCCCATGGGTCTTCTCCCTGGGGTCCTCTTCATGTTGTCCCAAGAGCCCCCACCTCCAGCCTCCCAGGATTACAACATAGAGGGTGTGGTGCTGTTAAGGTGAGCCTTTTTAAATGGTGAGTGCCAGGAGGAAAACACATTCTGCCCTGCCCAGGAGACGAAGCTGGAGCTGCTGGAGTGGGTGGCCCCCACCTGGGAAAAGGCCCTCTTTGGACAGTTCGAGTGCTCAGAGACCTGCAAGCCATGGATCTTCCTGGGTGAGTAACAAAATCTGGGCTAGGCAAATACTTGGGTCAGTGCTGCCCTCCCAGTGGCCCCACACCCAAGGCTGAGCAGCTGGCGCCCTGATGGATGTCACTGGACTCTCATATGCCAGGCTCCACACCTGTGTAGATACTGAGGCTGGACAGAAAATGCACATTTGATTACACAACAGAGGTGCTGCCCTTCCCAGAGTGTCTTGGGCCCATCCTGCACAAGTCATCATCCTTATGATGGCTTCAGAGAGTAGAGAAGGTTGCAGAGGAAGAGACGCTCCCCACAATTCTGCCCCAGAAACAGGTCAGTTCTTAGGTGAGCAGCATGAGTGTCAGGGCTGGGTGTGCCCAAAGCCTCAGGATGAGGCTGGACCTGCCCAGTTATATCACATTGGACACGGCCAGTGTCAGTGGTCTCCCCATGGCAGAGGCGTCTGGCAGAGACATAGCATATGAGACCCCCTCTTGGTGCTCACATTTCACTCCTGACATCACAACCCCCACTGGAAAGCCCTGTGGGGGACAAAGTAAGCGAGGTGACCAGGCAGGCAGGACCAAGGGGCTACACATATGCCAGGAAAAAGGAGGGAGGAGGCAGGGGGATTCAGAGAGCTTCTAAGAAAGACAAAGCAGAAATGAGAGGGACTTCAAGGGAGGCCACTGGCATAAGCAGGAAGTGAAGGGAAAGCAAGCTGCAAGCAGCCTCTGTCAGGTACCCCCGAACCCCAGGTCCAAAGCCCTCTAGGGTCTTGCCCCAAACCTGTCCTTCCCGTCATGTAGAGGACAACAGTGCCCCCCAAAGCCCCAGAAGGGGCCCTCTTCCTTTTGCCTTGCCCTTCCCCATCCCAAAACCATAGGTGATCTGTCCCTGCCACCTACAGTTCCTTGGAGGGCAAAAGTGGGGGATGTCCTTAGACCTTGCTCTCAGTGGGCCCTTCCTCAGGCTGCCCCCAGTAAGTTACAAATGCCATTACACCTCCACCACCTCAACTAAGATCCTGCCTGGTGCTGACCAACACTAAGAAACTTTAGTACTCATAAGGTCGTAGGGAAGCTGACCTCCCCCATCACCTTGGGCAGAGTTAGGGCAATCCCACCTTGCTGGCTCACTGGAGCAAGTTAAGAGAAGAGAAATCTGACAGAAAGGGATTTTAAAAAGAGAAACAATGGAAAAAATGCTCCTATAAATAGGATTTTACTGGGTTTAATTTTGAGTGACACCGTTTCCCTTCTGCTCTGGGAACAAAGTATCACTTCAGTGCTTGACAGCAAGGACATTCCCTCTCTCAGGGCATTAAAAAGCCCCATAAGCCCGACAGACAGAAAACCTGGCACAGGAGCACTAGAGCGGAGCGACGCGCTGTACCTCAGGCCTGGATGGGCAGACTGGAGCCCAAACGCGGGACCGGGGATCCGGAGCGGAGCGCGTGGGCTTCCCAAACTGCACCCCAAGGCAATCCGGGGACTCTCTCAGGGACCAGCACGGAGCTCTGGGCCCCGCCAGGCTGGGGGGGGGGGCGTCTGAGCCTCGCCCTGCCTGACCCAAGGGCTGACTCCCTGGGGTTGGGCGCAGTGCCCTCGGATGGGACCGAGGGGCAACTGACGCTGGACGTGCCCCTTCCACAGGGAAGACTGTGGACCCAGCACAGACCCGGAGGAAAGCTGGCGCCTAGTCCTGTCCCCTGGAGCGCAGGCGGGGTTGGTGGAGGGAAAGTCGTGGCGGGGCCAGAACCCCAAAACCCTCTGAGTGCGGGGTCGCTTACCGATCTTGGCCACACTGGCCACGAGGATCCAGAGCGCGATGATGTATGGGTCCTGAACGTGGTGCCATTTGAAGGTGACCACTTGGAAGCCATGGGTTTCTTTGAGCTCGCTTTCAGGGTTCTCCTCGATGCCCTGCGCCTGTGGCAGCTCGCCCAGCACCAGCAGGAACGCTAGCAGAAGCCTCCAACTGGGCCCTGGGGCCTCGCGCCGCAACATCGTCCCCACCGCTCAGTGCCCTGTTGGGACGCTCATGTCGTGTGAGTCCGGCTGCGCTCTGCAGGACACGCTGCGCTGGGGCCAGTGACAGGACGGCCGGCCGGCAGGACGCGCGTTGGGCGGCGCAGAGCAGAGAGCGCTCCGGGTGTGGGCTGCTGTCCTGGTCCCCGCCCGCTGGGGTGGCCTTTAATCCAGTGGCCCCCTCCCGCCCCGGGGCGGGGCCTTCCCGCCCCCGCTGCGCACAAGCCAGCTAGTACACGGGTTGCGCGTTCTCGGCACGCCCACCCCGGCCGGACCGGCCCCTAGACTTCACCTTCCCACCTCCGCGCGCCGGGTCCCCTTGGTCTCCCTGGCTCACTGACCTGCACACTCTCAGCTCTGCGCGCTCCCTACTCCCGCCCTCTCCTGGAGCCCTGGGCTGCAGGTCGCAGGGCGATGGAGGACCTCCTCCCTCGAGGACCGAGGGCAGCCCTGAGGGCTGGAGGTCCCTAAGGGCTCTGCTGCTCGGTGCCTCAGGCGCCCCTCGGGGGCTTTTGCTCAGCTCCGGAGTTGCCTGGGGCCGCCCGCGGGCATACTAGCCTCAAGCCCCTCCTTCTCCACAAACGCAGGACCTGGGGCTGTGCAGACCCCGCTAGAGGCCCCAGGACCCAGGAGGGGGTCAGGCCGCCAGTCTCGTGCTGCCTTTCACATGAACCTGCATTTCATCACAGGATCCAACAACTTGTCAGGAACCAGGGCCGACTCCTCCTCAACCTCAGGTGATGCACAATCCAGGTCGCTGCCCTTCCTCAAGCATGGTCCCTGTTCCGTCTGTGAGGGACCCCTACCTCGCCGCCCAGACCTGAAATGCCCTTTTTACCGCAGGGTGGGCTTCGGATTGATATGGTGGCTGGGGGGGGGGGACACGGGTCTGTCCTCAATCCCCTTCTGCTTGCACCGCATCTGCAGACTGCTCACCTGGACATCTCAGACTCCACCATGCAAACGCACCTCACATTTCCTCCCTAAACCCACCCTGCAGCCTTAGCGGGGCAACTTTGTCTTCTGTTCAGGCCCAAACCTAGGAGGCATACCTGACTTCTTCAACTCCCGCTGTTTCCATCTCAGAAAACCTGTCTGCTCTACTTGCAAAATACAACCGGAACCAGCCACTGCTCATCACCTCTGGCCACTACCCGCTTCTGCAAAGGCTTCCCCTTCATCTGCCTGGTCTGGCCCTCCTGTTGGACCCTCCCTCCTCCAAGCCTCCCTCTGCCAGATGCTCCCCCTTTCTGGGGACCTCTGCTCCCAGACTCCCTTGGCTGCCTAAGGTCTTTGCTCCAATGTCACCTCTTTGTTCCATCCGCTGATCTCTCAGCTCCCGTTGCCCCCTTCCCCACTTGAGTTCCTCCATGCCTTCTGGGCTTCTGACACGCTATCTGCTCTGTTTGCCTGTTGACTGTCTCCCCTCTCCATGGAAACATCTGTTCCCTGAGTGAGGGGCTGCACAAAGCCCTCCAGGCTCACTGGCTGCATCCCTAGTGCCTGAAATGGTGCCTGGCACACAGGAGCACTTATGAGACGTTGGTTAGGTGGATGGACAGGTAGGTGAGAAGGCAGGTGGACATATCTTCTAATATCTGAGCATATGTCAGTGTCTCAGGGGTTGGGGAGGGCAGTGCTGAGCTGGATGACTTCATTCCTTGAATTCTCCCCCTAGTTTCTTATGGTGAGAGGTGGCTATCAGTCATGTAGTGGAGAGAGAGTGAATTCAAATCATGCTTACTTGGCTGGATGGCTGGGTGCTGAATGGAAAGTGAAGCTGGGTGACCACTGGGAGGATGCTGCAGTCTTCACTGGGGGTCCTGGGAGGACTTGCCAGTTGTAAGGGCCTCTGTGGTAGCCCAGGGATTCTTGGTGGGGGAAGAAGGCCAGCCTCAAGGGTTGTTGTGATCATGGGGGAGGAGCTGGACTGAGCTGGGCACAGGGTCTGTAGGAGTATGTGACTGCTGGCTGCCAGGGTGGCTCTGCTTGGTGGACCATGGTGGATGGTGGTCACTCCCAGCTCAAGGCTATCCATGCTGTACCTGCTTCTGTCCCTAGCTTTATTTTTGGCTTCCTGTCCCAGAGGTAGAGCCAGCTGGACATGATTAGATTATTTGCAACTCAGACACCCTCCCTGTTCCTTTTTCATGGTTCTTGGGTGAAGCCTTTACAAGGGGTCCTCTTTGAAGATGGTGCCTTTGCATTCCACAGGAAGGCGAAATGCCCACTAGAACGGCATGTACTATGATGCCCAGTCACCCAAGGGTCATGCCACCCTTGGGGTTTTTTACTGGAGCATGTCCTAAGAGCTCACAGTATTTCTCCTGGGAGAGGCCACTTCTGAGACCCAGGAGGCAGTTCAAAGGGCAGAGGAGCAGAGCATTATTGTGCACACATGAGGATTCAGAGTGAAGATTTATGCTAGTTATCAGCCATTGGACAGTGTGCTGCAGAAGTGGCTACAGGTTGCCCAAGGACAAGGGAGAATTGAAAGGAAGCAAGCCCCTGCAGTGGCACAGTTGGAGCACGGTGTGACCATGCAGGGCAGGCAAGGTCTGGTGAGAAGCAGGCTGTTTGCAAGATCTGCGGGCAAGTATAGGATGAATGCATTTGTACTTCAGGTTGCTGGAAGGCTCCAGGGCAATGGTGCATTGGCGAGAATACCAGCCTTCCTTACAAGCAGAAGTCAGTTTACGGGGGTGGGGAGTGTGTACTGCTCCATTACTCCAATACACCACCCACCCACTGGCCCACTTCTCCACAGTGCTCACCCCCCAAAAGGACAGGAGCCATGTGGTAGGTGATCAGCCCCCATGACCTCTTTTCCTGTAACTGGGCTGTGGTTTTAAGCAGGGCTGCAGCATTTCACCACTCCAGGGCTACCATTATGAACAGCGGTGCACAATCCAAATGGCCATGTGGCCAAATGTAGCCAGAGGCCTGTGTGCGTGTGTGTGTGTGTGTGTGTTGGGAGGTGTCCTCAGGGCCTGGTGGGTGTATGATTATCTGATAACTGCCCTACTCAGCACCGCCATCAGGCAGGCCTGAGCAGCATTGCAGAGCTGCCCCACTGCACCCTCCCCAGTGGTGAGGATCACCTGCAGGTTTGCCCACACACATGTTGTCTTAGTTTGGTATCAAGTTTCCAAGCAGGTTCTGGTTCTGCAAAGAGCCCCTTCCTGCCTGTGACAACCACTATATCCTCATGTGGCCTTTCCTCAGGGTGCAAGTATGAGGAGAGAGAGGGAGGGAGATCTCTCTTCCTCTTCTTGTAAGGGCACAGACCCTATTGGATTAAGGCCCCAACGTTATGAACTCACTTAACCTTAATTACCTCCCAAAGGCCCCACTGCCAAATACAGCCACAGTGGGTGCTCCGGCTTCAACATAATGACAAACATTTAGTCCATAGCATATGTGAGATGCCATGACCACATGACCGACTCAGAAATGTTAAAGTAATGCAAATAACCAGTCCCAAAAGAACTGCAATCTGCCATGAGCATCTGAACTTCAAAATTAAGAAAATGGAAGTGAAAACATCACATCTAGTCCATTGTAGTAATTTCTGCTTATTGTGAGAAACATCTCATGAATAGAGACAAAGGTTTAGAATCTATTTATGCTTTTGCTGACAATACACAAGAGATGAAAGTTAAGTTTTAATGTAACTTAAATGGCACTCTTAAAGCACCAGCTGAGTGCCTGCCATGCCCAGGTCCTACCTAGAGTCCAGGCCCCTCTGGGAGCAGACCACCATTCTGGGTGTTGTTCTTCTTTATTTGATTACTGTAATACAGCTGCATTTTTCAGAACAAATTGTGAGCACGGGCTCTTCTGTAGTCGGCCTGTGGTGGCCCTGAGGCCTCAGGTGAGCCTGGAGCCTTTCCAGCCCACAGCCAGTGACCAGTGTGCAGGTGGGGGGAGTCCAGGGCAGCAAGGTCTCAGGCCAAGCAGAAGTTCCAACGTTGCCATCTTGGCTATAGTGTCTCCAGGCTCTGGGGTTGCCCGGCTGTGGCCACAGGACTGGGATTGCAGTCACACTCTATATTCTCCCACTGCCCTGCTGGCCTGTGGCTTGGCAGCAGGTGGGTGTGGCAGTCTGGGGTGGGGTTGAGGTCCCAAGGATCTTGGGCCTGCCTTGAGCCCTATGCCCTTGGCTTGGCAACCCCTCTACCCTTGGCGACATGGGGGACCTTCTGCAATAAGGACTCCTTGGCTGCACTGAGCTCCCACAGAAGCCTCTCCCCCAACTACTTTGATCACTCCCTGCTCCCACCTCCTGTCCCTTGTGATATCCTGCCAACCCCACCACACCCCTTGGTGGGATCCCCACTCTCCAGGCCTGGCCCCCTCCTCCAAGGAATATTGACATCCCCCTCCTTTCTGGAGGCAAGACCTTATTCTGGAAGGGAACCCCTGCCATGGGCCACTCCTCCGGACATTCCCTGGTTGGGACCCCTTCCCCAGAAATACCCTGTGACCTGCCTGCGTAGTGTTCCCTGCCCCCACCCATGGTCATCGAAGATCCCCAAACCCAGCTCCTCACTGAGGCCCCACAAAAGTCCCTGGACTGGTGACCAGTGGTATCCCTCTACCCCCACCCCAGGCCTGCCAACTGGCCCAGAAGCCAGCCTAGTCACCAACAACTGGAAGCATCCTAAACACAAGGGACCAGCTGAACCCTGCAAAGTGCAGAGAAGGTGCCAGGCTGAGGAGCTGGCTTAATGTTAGAAGAGCTGCTTGTGAGTCATCACCTCAACAGCTTAAAGGAGAAAGCTCAGTGATGTGTTAACAGAGGCAGAAAGAGCCTTTGGGAAAATTATAAATGCACTCATGACAAAACATGCAAGAAGGAAAACTCTCAGCAAACTTAGAGCAGAAGTAAGTTTCCTTGCCCTGGCAAGTAGGATCTACAACCCCGCAGTGAGTGCAGTGCTGATGAAACTGGGACTTGTCTCCTGGAGGTGAGGAGCCATCCAGATGCCTCCCTCACTGCTTCCAGGAGCAGAGAGAAAGAAAAGCTGTGAGAACGGGAAAGGAAGGAACAAAGTTGTTCTTAGCATGTGAGATGTCGCCTATATGTAATGTCCAAAAGGACTTATAAATTATTAGAATTAAGGAGAGTTAGGTCAGCAAGGTTGCTGGCTACAAAATCAATTTCTATACACTGCAAAAGATGTTTTAGAAAATGAAAATTAACTTGACAATACTATTTACATCAAAAACAATGAGACACCTAGGGGGAAAATCTAAAAATATATATATGCAAGATGCTTATGGGAGTGTCCTCTGCAGTCCTCCAGCTGGCTCTGCAGTTTTCTAGGTGGAACTTTTAAAGTTTGGATTTAATTTATTTAATAAATATAAGACTAGTCAGACTTTCTGTTTTTGTGTTCATTTTGGTAAATTGTGTTTTCAAGGAATTTGCCCATTTCATCAAAGATTTCATGTTTATCGATATAAGTTCATAATGTCCTTTTACTATCTTTTTATGTCTATAAGACTGTGTGGTGATGGTTCCCTTTTTACTCCTCATGTTGGTAATTTTTGTGTTCTCTCTTTTTAATGATCAATATTTCTAGAAGTTTGCCAACTTTATTCCTCCTTTCACAGAATCGGATTCTGGTCTTGTTGATTTTCTCCACTGTATTTCTGTCTTCTCTTTTACAGACTTTTAAATGCTTCTTTCTTTCTACTTTCTTTGCTTTTATTTCGATGTTCTTCTCCTAGCTTCTTGAGCTGGAAGCTCAGGTCATTGATTTTCAGTGTTTCTCATTTTTTAATGTGTGACTTTTCCAGTAAGCTACGAAGTTCCCTTGGATAACTACTTTTGTGCATTCCAGCATTTATAAGATGTTGAATTTTCCTTATTCAGGTCAAAATATTATCTGATTTCTACTGGGGTTTCTTCCTTGATGTAGGTTACTTTAAGTGTATTTCCAAACATTTGGAGAGTTTTCTATCTTTCTATCACTGAGATATAATATAATCCCACCCTGGCCAGAGAACACGCACTGTAAGATTTCAATCCTACCCTGGCTGGGTGGCTCATTTGGTTGGAGTGTTGTCCCATACACACACACACACACACACACAAAAGGTTGCAGGTTTGATTCCCCGTCAGAGCACATGCCTAGGTTTCCTATTCGATCCTCATTTGGAGCATGTGTGGAGAGCCTCCGATGGATGATTCTTTCTCACATCAATGACCCTCTCTCTCTCTCTCTCTTCCTCTCTCCTAAAAAAGAATAAAATCAATGAGCATATCTTTAGGTGAGGATAAAAAAAGATTTCAATCCTTTCACCTTTGTTAAAACTTGCTTTGTGATTTAGAATATGGGCCACTTTGGTAAGTATTCATGTGCTCCTGATAAGAGCGTGTATTCTGCACTTGTTGGATGTAGGGTGCTTTGTTTGTCCATTTGGTCAAATTGGTCAATTAAGTTGTTCAAATTTTCTGTATTCTTACTAAGTTTGGTAACTGAGAGAGACATGTTAAAACCATGTCTGTCATTTTAGTTCTATTAGCTTCTGCTTTCTATAATTTAAGCTTAGAAATAGGGTCGCTGTGTTTTCAGATTGAATTGGCTCCTTGTCATCATGGAATGTCCCTCCATTTCTTTCCTAATACTTCTTGCCTCAAGTTTACTGTGATATTCTTGCAGCCACACCGTTTTCTTTCAGTTAATGCATGTAAGGTGTGCCATTTTCCATTCTTTTGCTTGCAGCTATAGGTGTTCTTATATTTAAAGTGCATTTTTTTGTTTTCTCATCATGTCTGACAAGATTTGTCTTCATGCATCCATTCTTAACTAATAACACAAATGGCCGGTCTGTATATTTAAGATCTGGATGTCGCTGTTAACCTCCTGCTCTTTATATAAGCGACAAACTTTTGTCTTCCTTATCACTTACTCTTCTCTGCCAGAGACACAGCTCTGTTTCTCCACTCACTAAGACTCCGCTCCATCTGGTCCATCACTCACCCAGAATCAGCTCCTTTTGGTCCACCACTCATTTGGACTCAGCTTTGTCTTGTCCATCACTCACTCAAACTTAGCTCTGCCTGGTCCATCACTCACTGGGACTCAGCTCTGCCTGGTCCATCACTCACTGGGACTCAGCTCTGTTTGTTCCATCACTCACAGGGACTCAGCTCTGTTTGTTCCATCACTCACAAGGACTCAGCTCTGCCTGGTCCATCACTCACTGGGACTCAGCTCTGCCTGGTCCATCACTCACTGGGATTCAGCTCTGCCTGGTCCATCACTCACAGGGACTCAGCTCTGCCTGGTCCATCACTCACTGGGACTCAGCTCTGCTTGGTCCATCACTCACAGGGACTCAGCTCTGTTTGTTCCATCACTCACAGGGACTCAGCTCTGCCTGGTCCATCACTCACAGGGACTCAGCTCTGTTTGTTCCATCACTCACAGGGACTCAGCTCTGTTTGTTCCATCACTCACAGGGACTCAGCTCTGCCTGGTCCATCACTCACTGGGACTCAGCTCTGCCTGGTCTATCACTTACTGGGACTCAGCTCTGCCTGGTCCATCACTCACTGGGACTCAGCTCTGTCTGGTCCATCACTCACAGGGACTCAGCTCTGCCTGGTCCATCACTCACAGGGACTCAGCTCTGCCTGGTCCATCACTCACAGGGACTCAGCTCTGTTTGTTCCATCACTCACTGGGACTCAGCTCTGCCTGGTCCATCACTCACTGGGACTCAGCTCTGCCTGGTCCATCACTCACAGGGACTCAGCTCTGCCTGGTCCATCACTCACTTGGATTCAGCTTCCCATCACTCATACTCAGCTCCTTTTGGCCCATTACTTAATCAGACTTAGCTTTATCTGGCCCATCACTAATTCAGACTCAGCTCCATTTGGTCCATCACTCACTCAGATTCAGCTCAAAGAAAAGTGAATTCGCTCTGCATGTCTGTCCTCGGATGTTTTCTTCTTCCTTTGGGCCTTGTTAATTTTCCTAAGCACTCTTGTTATATTTACTTCCCTTCAGCTAGCTTGACTTGCATTGCTGGGTTCTGTGGGTAGCAGATGTGCCCTCAGTCATGCATGGGAAGGGGATCCTCACATGTAAAAGTCAGAGGACAGCATAAAGGGTTGTGAGCCCGGAGACACGGGGAGAGATCCAGGAGGCAGCACCACAAGTGGGATCTCACCCACACCCCCAAGATCCAGGCCTGCCCACCGCTTTACACAGGTGCATTCCCGGTCACTGCTCATGCAGAATTCAGCTTCCGTTGGTGTCCCAGAGGCTTCTCATACTTGAATGGTCATCCAGGTCTCCTCCTCGGCTTCTTCCCAGGCCCAGAGGTCCCCCAGGGGCTCCAGACTCTGTTCCTAGCTGGACAAAATCAGGTTTTCTGGACTGAGCTTTTCGATCTGATCACCTGTGGATTTTCCCATTTTCCAGGAGACTTGCTTTTGGCCCCGTCCCTGGTCCTGCAAGGCCCACCCTCTGGGAGGATTCATTCACCCTCAAAGGCAACATAACAGCCCTCTCAGCTGACCTGAGGCTTCGTGCTTCTGAGGACCTTGGAGTTCACTCAGGTACTTAGACCCTACAATCACCCGGGGGCTTATGAAGCAGCTGGGCGCAGATACTCAGGAGGGGGTGACCCAGAGCTGGCCCCACCCGCCACTGCAAGCAGCCTGCCCTCTGTTTGTCCCTGCCTCACTTGGGAGTCTAGGAGTCTGGACCACTAGGCTGTGCCTTCTAGGGGCAAATTATCATTCAGAATGTGGACCTGCACTCAGAGAGGGCATGTGGTGGGCCTGCGTGCGATGACACTCACTTCTGCTGTCTGCTGGTGGAATTCCTGCCAGTCACCACGGAATTATTGAAAAAGGAAGGAATTAATTAATCAGGCAATTGTTCACTTGATCCTAACTCACCCCCCAGATGGGGAAACTTCTTCTCCTCCAGGAGAGCTCCAATGTTCCTCACTCCTCTACTTTCCACAGTTTTCTTTTGAGCTGAAAGTGCCTGGAAGCTACTGGGCATTTCTGACCGGAACTTGATTTGGGAGACAGAAGCTCTGGAGACCCTGGGACCAGACTCCCAACTGCCTTGGGGGAGATCTTATTTATATTAAAGAGCCTCAGTTTCCTGAAGTGGCCACCCACTTAGGTGCACAGATGTGAACAAGACTGTACCCAGAGGCCTCGTCTGCAACCCATGTTGTACACTATTGGGGGTCCCCATCTTGAAACTGGGAATGCCCTGGGGCAGTGGTGCCAGCCTGTTCCCTGCTCCCTGGACCTTCCAGATGGGGAGAGACACACAGCTAACATGTGAGTGTGAGAAGAAGTCTGCAGAGCCCTCACAGGGGCTGCTGGAGGTGGGCCTGAAAACCACTGTGGGCCCTGTCTGGCCTGTCAATCAATAGCATCAGGCCAGGTACAGAGAAAACACTCCCTGAAACACCAGTGACAGCTCGACAGGGAGGGTGGGGCAACCTGGCTTGTTTAAGGCTGCAAGTGTATGCCAGAGGAGTTAGGAGCCTCTGAGCCGGTGCCATCCCAGGGACACACAGTGCTCCTGGAGGGACTGGTGGCCCCTCTTCATAGAGGTGGGTAAAGCTTTGTTAACATACTCACTCCTGAGAGTATTTCTTCTGAAAAAAATCTAGAGGAATTTCTCCAAGAAATGGCAGTTTTGTCAATGGGAATAACTTTAGAACTCCTAACATGCTATGAAAATTGGCTCTTAACTTTTTTGTGCATTTGTCCTCTTATTTATATTCTTAAATGTAAGCAAAGGCCAAAGTCTGGTTGGCAGCCTCCAGATTTCCAGAGAACTGGAGGCCTCAAAGTAAGCCTTGGGTTCAATCATCCCGGAAGGTATTGAGGAGATTGCGGGAGGGGGGGAGAGGGTTGCGCAGAGGTGAGGGGCCATGGTGGGATATTCGTTCCCACCTTGGGCTGCTGGAGAACCTAGGAGAGCTGGGCTATTTAGTAAAGGAGGTAGGCTGGTGGGGATCAGGGCTGAACCCCAGCTGCCTCTGTCATGGCTCAAGCAGTTGCTGTATGCAAAGGAGCAGGTCAGGCTGCAGTGTGTCCCATGGCCTCTTTCAAGTTTCATTTTCTCCTACCCTTGTTGTGATTCCACGGCGGACTGCTGGGAACCATGCTGGCAAACTCAGAACCCGATCACCCAGCATCGTGGCCCAGAGAGCCTTCACCATCCTTAGCAAGGGAGATGGGGGGCTGGTTTGCCACAGCTATCTCTCGGGGCCTGTCACTGTCACCGGAGGGACCCTCCCCCTTTAGGAAGCATGCCATGAATGCCATACACCCCCACTTTGGGGTCCTGTTTGTGGGGATCCCCACCAGTGGAGTCAGGCCCCCATGAGTGCTCTGATGGGACTCACAGGCAGAATCAGTGACAGGCATCTGACGCCCCAAACCCACTGATTGAGAACATGCAGACACCTCCTCCCCTGCTTTGCTGAGCCCGAGAGCAGAGGACCAAGGGCCCCAGCTGGTGATCCCAGGCCCTGTGATCAGCACAGCTCTGTCCAGACCTCCCTGTCAAAGGCTCTGACCTCCAGAAATGTTGCCTAAGCCCAAAGACAGCGCTGGAAATGGAAACAGAAACATGGGAGCTGGGCTCCCCCGGACAACAAGCATGTGGTCCCTCCAGTGGGACCAGCAGGGCTCACTTGACAGTGGAAAGTTTTCAGAGAGAGGAATGTCTGCAGCTTGCGTGGTGGGGACGGGAATTCCTAGGTAGAGGTGAGCAGAACTCTCATTTGCACAAATTAGCCTTTTAGATGGGAATGTTGCTCATGCAAGACCTGACTGGCACAGAACCGCTTCTGGGGGGTACTCTGCGTCCTGGGCACAGAGTCAAGGTCCCTGCAAAGGGCTGGCTTCCCCCTGCCCCCCACACAGCCTCTTCGCTCCAAGCCTCTGGGCAAAGCTGACTACCTTCATCAGGAGGACCACAGGGAAGACAAAAGGCCTCTGGTCACCTGCTCATTTTGGCTTTAAGGATGGGTAGGGTGGGGGTTGACTACCCCTACATGACTCTCTGGCCTGATCCTTACATGGGTGCTCTTAGAGCAGAGGGACTCACTCTTGCGCTCAGTGAGAACACTGGGAATACACTGTGCCTGCACTGTCCCCTGAGACCCTCACACAATCCTTTACAGTCCTGTAGGTGGGGGCTGGCCCAGCAGGGGGTCATGGGTGTCCTGGCAGGAGGTATACCCCAGCCCAGGCATACCACTGTCCCACCCAGTTCCTTTCACTGCTGTTCTCCCTAGGTGCCTGGGGCCATTTAAGACCTCCTGGCCCTGGGCAGGCCTGAGATGGCTGAGAGAGGGAGGCCTTCTGTCTGGATACTGCAGGGGGCAAGTATTTCCCCTGCCCCAGGACAGGGGGTGGCAGAGGGTCCCTTCTGGCCTGGCCTCTGTAACTCAGTTCTGCTGACATGTGCAGCCTTCCCATCCAGGGGGCCACCCAGTGTTGACCCAGACTTGCCTGAGCACACCTGTCCATTCAGACTTCCATGACTAAAACCACTAAAACAGAAATAAAGACTCTCGAGGAACCTGTCCTCCCTGGAGGAAGAGGGCCCAAGGAAGCCCTCTTGGTCCCTGAAGACCCCCAGCATTTTACTGTAGACCAAGGGACCAACGGCGGTGGGGGTCTATTTGGCCCTCTGGTCTCCTCTGTGAAGGGCGGAGGTCAGGGCAGAGCAGAGCGGAGGGCGGTGCTGAGTGGGTGCCCAGACTACCCAGCCTTGGCCCAGCAGGGGCCCTGCCCTCTGGGGATGTGTTGGATTCCAGGGCATAAGGAGGCTAAAGATGGGCATCAGCCAGGTCCCAAGGGCAGTTCAGTGGATCTGTCCTTGTCCTCGCGGTGCAACTCCTATCAGACTGTCCTAAACTAGGGCGGCAGGCAGGAGGGCGAGGCTACACAGACCACATGGCCAGGGGGACCCAGCAGGTGCTGTGTGCACAGACACTCCCCATCTGCCTCCCACCCCCTCCCTGCTCCATCCCCTCAGGGCCCTGAGACCCCATAGAGCCTCAGACATGACTTCCCTACCCCAATTCTTATGGCACCCTGACCAGGGCTTCTCCAGGACACCTCCTCCCAGCTAAGACACTTGGAGGCCTCACCAGCCCCACAGCCAGGGGATATCAGGACTGGGCTTCAAAGCCACTGTGACCGAGACCAAGGGCAGTGAGTCCGAGCCTCCACCCTTTTGCCATGGGTATCATCACAGGCCTGTGATAAGTGCTCTGCAGCATTTGCTCCCAGTTATCTGTGGTGGCATTGAGGCCTGCCTAGCGTTCACTGCACACCAAGCTCACCAGACACAGGGTCTTTGTGGGGGTCGTGGAACTTGGTTGGACACTCAGCCTTTCGGTGTCTCAGTTTCCCCACCTGTAAAATGAGTGTGAAAGCAGGGTTGAGGGAGGGCAAAACCAAGGACTGCATCTCCCTTTTAGGAGATGGGGAAACTGAGGCACATTGATTTTGCCCCAGGCCACTTGATTGATGGTGGCCTGTACACAAGAGTCCATCCTTAAAGCCCCTCACTGCCCTTTCTTGCCCTGTCCTGTGTGTGGTGAACTGTGCTATCCCCAGGTTCTGTGACGACCTTGTGGATGGTAGCCGACACCATCTGGGTTGGGTTTCCCCCATGACAAGGTCCATCCAGCTCAAGGAGGGGAGGGAGAGGGATGCTAAGCCCGTCATCCCAAGAGGCGGTCCTGGAGGACCACTCGGCCTCCTCTCCGAAGCTTGAGGCATTGGGGTGTGGCCCTCCTGGCCCCCATCCAGTTCAGGCAACTCCTACTGGAGCCCACAGGTTCCCTTCGGAGCTCAGCTTTGGCTCCCTCTTGCTTCCATCCCCTCCCCTGCCGGGAGGACTTCTTCCATACTGGATTTGTCCCTGCAGCCCCATCCTTTCTCACCCCTCCTAAGATCTTACAAAACAGAACCTGCGGGCTGGCCCTGAGCACTCACCCTGGGCCTGGCAGTGAGGGCACTTGAGGGTACAGGTTGGACGGAGGTCAATTGGGCTGTTAAAGAGATGTGATTGTGTAGGACATAAACCAGGACTTCTTTCCAGAAACACAAGTCACAGGGTTTATTGAGTGTAATTCTGAGGAAAAAGTGGAAAGCCAGCACTGTCTGAGTCACCGTTTAGTGGCCCAGGAGAGGGTGTGCAAGATGTGAGCGCCACTCCCTTGCCCCTCCCACTCCTGGGGTGGACAGTATGTAAATGCAAGTGTTTCCTCCCCAGTTTCAACAGGCTTCATTGACCACTTCAGCCAAGCCCCAGGGTGGACACTGGTGTCCTGAGACCAAGATGCCCAAACAGCTGAGCTGCCAGGAAACAGTAGCTGCAAGTTTAGATTTCAGGAATAATATTTTCAAAAATCAATCTCTCCTGCATCTGCCGACTCAGCTTGTGAAAACAAGGGTGTTTTCCTTGGATATGCATGGGGTCCTCCTGCAGAATAGCCACCGTCATCAGCCCCACTGCCCCACCCCACCGCTGGCCTGTCCCTGCTGGCTCACCTGCCCAGGGTGACAGATATCACTAACCGAATAAATAAAATGAGTGGTGGCTTGCTCACCATTTCCCTCATGTAAAAATGCCTGTGCATTTTGTTTCAGTAATTCTGACATCATATCAAAGGCATAATGCTCTGCTCATGATCGGCACCCACTCACCTGGGCAGGTTATAGCCACAGGAATTCATTAGTCCCGCTGATTTTTGTTTATGGGTTGGGACCAAGGTCTCCTTTAGTTAACATAGCCTTTGGCATTTATGAAAATGTACCAAGAAAGAATACGCTTCATGGTGTGGCAGAGACCCAGAGCACACTATTTTCAGGCAGCACTGGCTGTCAAGGGGTTCTCGACTTAGTATGGGAACCATCCTTCATGATCCCCTGCAAATGAATATATTCATTGTTCTGCCTCTGAACTTCCCTATTTAGAGATCGGGTATTAGCTACACAGAAAAATAACAACAGCTCAGCTGCTTACCCCGCACACGTCCCCACCCTAAGTTTCATTTGATACCCTTGGGAACCCCACGCAGCAGGTCCAACTGACACTCTCTGCCCTCACCTCTGGATCCCATTTTGAAATAAAGAAGCGGAAAACCTCAGTGATTTGCCGAAGGTCACACAGTCCAGAGCCAGGCCCCTGCGCCTCAATTGCCCTGCCTCTCTGAGAGGCAGCATGTATGGTGGGTGGGTGGGCCTGCAGCAATCCAAGGGCCCCGGGGAATCCTGCCCCCATCTGTGGCCAGCTGTGTTGCCTTTGGGGAATTACTTAACATCTCTAACTAACTACCTTATCTGTCAGACAAGGTGATGGCAACAGCACCCAGCTCTCCAGCTCCATGTGAGGGTTCAGCATCTGGGTCAGTGAATGCAGGTGTGGGCATTTGGCCATCCCGTGCAGGAGAAGGGGGCATTTTGTGTGTACTGAGGGCCACTCATGATGGTCCCAGGGAAGCCACTGCCCAGGTGTGGAGCCAGCAGAAAACTTAGCCAGAATGAATATGCTAATAGTGAACTGATTTACTAACTTGCCCGGACAGCCCTGGGCAACAGTGTTCTGCTAGCAGGAGTCGTGTCTGTGTCCAACCCAGGCACAGTGCACTTACCGGCCTAGTGAGGAGCTTCTCTGTCTCTCTTCATGGCACCATTGCAAAAGGGGCACTCAGGTTTCTCTCCAAAGCCTGGAGTCCCCAGTGGGAAAAGCAAGAAGGCTAAAAGCGAAGGCTTGGGTGGTGAGGTGGGCAGGTGACTTGGGGCAGTGGCATGGGGTCAGGGATAGAAAAACCTGATGAGCCCTTGACCAATAGCTAGAGCCCATCACACGGCAGGTTTTGAGAGATACGCAGAGAACAACAGCTGGGACAATACTCAACCTTATCCATGTCCCTCGTGTCTGTGGATAAGATCACCCCAGGATGCCCAGATGCCTGCAGGCACAAGAGCGGCTCAGCTGGGGGGAAATGCATCTCCTGACTCTGTTCTAGCATCGGGTTAGCTGAGTGATCACTTAATATTTGCTGAAGATCACAGTTGACTTTTCATTAATGCCTCAAACGCTCCAGAGTTATGATCTGATGTGTCAGCTTGTGTGACAGTCATGGTTTTGGATGGCTAGAGAATGCACACGCACTTGAAGGTTTTCTTCTGGGGTTTTGTCCAGGGTTTTCCAGAGCCCAGCCCACAGCCCACAGGCCTGGCTGCGGTCAGCTGGCAGAGAAGGGGAGAGCAGCACTGGAGCAGGAGTCAGGTGCAGACCTTCTTCCCACCGCCCAGCCCCAAATGTGTCTCCTAAGCGGGCACTGTCCACCTACCCGCAGTGCAGGAGACATGGGAACTGACTCACCAACCACATTTGTACAGAAAGTGGTCCTTGAGACCAGGACCAGATGTGTGAAACCAAGCTGTGTGTGTGCGTGCGTGTGTGCACCTTGAGACCAGGAAAATGATCTCTGCGTATCTGCATTTGAGCAAGGACCTCAGTGCGGAGCCCCTGGGGGCTTGTCTCATGAACATATGTCTAATGTATGCCCCTTTTCCTTCTGGATTAGCTCATCTGAGAGGGGGCTACACCCAGAGGGTCATGGAGGGGCTCTGCTTGCCTCCTCAGGAAGGTGGGTGGAGGTGTGGCCTACAGCAGAGAACTGGTAGCTTTGGCAGTCACTCACTATGTGGCTGGCTGACCAGAGGCAGAGGGCAGGTCGGGGAGAGGGGTCCTCAACTTGTTCCTTTCTCTGAGACTCATTCCTCTGCTTCCTTGGAAGGCTAACACCCACCTGCTGTGTTCCTACCAGCCCTGGCAGGATATCTCAGGGAATAGCAGGTATCAGCACTTAGTCACCATTCCTGTTGGCAACTGGCAGCTGGCCTATAATCGGTCAGCGTGCAGGCACCCCACAGACACAGGATGGGCTGGGAGGTGAGCCCAGTTTATGACATGCCATATCCTTGCTTTAAACCCCAAATGCTTGTGCTCTGCCCTCCCTGCCACCTTAACCTACTTGCAGGAAGGGAACTGCCTGTTCGGGAATGCATGACTCTACAAATCACCCGCTCCCTGACCTTGCCCTCCCGGGATTGCTGTCTGTGCGCCAAGAGGGAAAAGCACACGGAGACGGGACGGCTTGGGCGCCTGGGGGTGACCTGTGCGGACAAGCCTCTCAGCAAAGCTGCAGCCTGTGGTGAACGTTAACGCAAATAATAGTAAAACACCCTCCCGAAACTTTCAGTGATGACGCTTGCTGAGGCTTCACCCCAAAGCCCTCACCGGGTGGGTGCTGACATCGGTGGGGGCATCAGGGCCTGGATGATGTGAGGGGCTCCCTGTGGCAGGGCCCTAGGTGGGTGGTGAAGGAGCAGGGTCCGTGCCCTTTCCTGGGGCAATCCTCCCCCCCATTCTGTGACCTTGGTGCTGTTCACAATGAGAAAAGTCTCTTATCAGGCGCCTTCCCTTCTTATTTCTCATTAAATCCTTATCAAACAATAGTGCTGGCACTGGCAAGATACCCGTGGGTGTTTGTGTGTGTGTGTGTGTATGTGTGTGTGTGTACGCCCACACGCAGAATTATATATTAACTCGTGCTAATTAATGTTTACGTAGCTGCTTACAGCAGACAGCTCCTTGGACCACCATCCACAACAGTGGCTTCCACACAGAGAGTGGCCTCCTGACATTCTGGCCTCAGGCTCCAGGGCTTGGCAGTTGCATGCCCTGGTCCCCCAGGCAGGCCAGGCCTTCCCTATGCTCCTTGTCCCCATTTGGGGAGCTGTCTCAAACACCTGAGCCTCCCCTCTGAGAGCAACAAGAGCGATTAGGGTGACTGCCCCACTCTGAGCCTGTCCATGGTCTCAACTCAAGGAACCACTACCCCTTTGGATGAAGCCCCCGGCCCATCTCCGAGGCCCAGCCCAGGCCTGGGTCCTTTCCCTGTGTCCTGTGCCTTTGGTCCTGCAGCTCCAGTTGCAAGCTCTTCCCCCTCCCCTCCTCAGCCACACCTTCCTTTCTCCTTGACCTGCTGCCCCTAAATGGGCTCTGCCAGAGTCACCTCCTCCCTGGCACCTCAGATGGTTTTGAAGCCATCTAGATACACTATCATTTCATTCAAGGTAATAACAACAATAATAACAACAATAACAATAATGTCTGTAACTTCACGGGACATGGTGAGTAGGGAGACAATCCTTCAGGGAGAGGTGCTGGGCTCTTGGAGCTTCTCCTTTTGGGAAGGATTGACCCTCTAGCTCTGCAGGGCTGTACCTGGCTGCTTTGGGGAGGGTTTGGTCAGAGGAGCACTCTGTCCTGAGCTGTGTAGGGACCAGGGACACTGTGTGCAGGGAACATGCCCACCAGGAGTAGGCAGGTGTGGGGGGCTGCAGGGTGACATCCACACTGGACAGCTGAGGAGGGAGGGGCATTTTCAAGCAGGAAAGGCAATTGAAGGTGCTCAGTGGTGACCTGGAACCCAGCCTGTCTCCCTGTGTCAGCGGGAGCTTCATGTGTAGTCGGGTGGGGCTGGAGGGGCTGGTGGATAGGGCCAGATGGGACAACAGCCAGCTGGGGATATGGATGAGCTGGGATGAGTGGAGTTGGGGGAGGCTGGGGGTCCACAGATGCCCTCAAACTGCCCTAGGAACTGGCTTGCATGCTTGGTTCAGTGTTTGACCCCAACAGGACACTCACTGCTTTTTGACCCTTTGTCCCCTCATCCTTTTGTCCCACCTCTCCAGGTCTCAGCTCCCTGTTCCCCTGTGTCCTCAAGCTTAAGCTTGGGACATCACCAAACCTCCAAGTCACATTCAAGTCCTCAGGCTGAAGCTCCAAGACCCCAGAACAAGAGGAGGGTGTGGCTGTTCCCAAGAGCTGGCTTCCTTTGTGGACCCCCGTGCTTGTTCCCAGATGGCTACCCCACCAGATCAGGACCTGAGCCTGCTGGCCTTAGACATCAGCCCCACAGACCTCCTTTCATAGCGTCAGACTTATCCAGTGAGTCAACTTGGGAAAAGAGGTCTAAGGCAGGAAGATCCAATAGTCATGTTTGGTTTCAAAGTAAAATTTGTATTCACTCCTAGAGAAATCCCTGCCAATCACTGATTTCATCCAGGGAATGTTCAGATGGATTCAGCCTTCTGAGATCATACTCTGAGGGGTGGCAGTGGTGCAGCCCAGGGCTGGGGCAAGTGGGCATTAATACTACCCAGGATGCAATCCAAAGACTGGGGTGAGCTGATCTAAAGTTTATATGGAAGGAAAAGACTCAAGACAGCTAACACAAAGAGAAGACCAGAGTTGGAGGCTGACGGCACCCAACTTCAAGACTTGCTATAAAGCTGCAGTAATCAACATAGTGTGGTGTTTGCGATGTAGCAAATAGATCAATGAGACAGAATAGAGCCCAGAAACAGACCCATAAATATAGTCACTGATCTCTGACAAAGGAGCAAAGGCAACACAATGGAACAGATAGTCTCTTCCACCAATGGTGCTGAAACAACTGGACATCCACATGCAAAAAAAAAATGAATCTAGACACAGACCATTCACCCTTCACAAAATTAACTCAAAATGGATCAGAGACCTAACTATAAAACACAAAACTATAAAATTCCTACAAGATAGCACAGGAGAAAACCTAGATGTCCTGGGGTATGAAGATGATTTTTTAGATATGACACCAAAGATATGATCCACAAAAGATATAATTGATAAGCTGGACGTCATTAAAATGAAAAACTTCTGCTGTTCAAAACACAATTTGAAAAGAATGAGAAGACAAGCCACAGACAGGGAGAAAATATTTGCAAAAGGCAAATCTGATAAATACACAATGAAATTCTTAAAACTCAACAATAAGAAAACAAACAACTGAATTTAAAAATTGGCCAAAGACCTTGACAGACACTTCACCAAAGAAGATATACAGATGGCAAGTAAGCATATGACAAAGATGCTCCACATCACCAAGGAAATAAAAATTAGAACCATAATGAAATACCACTATACACCCATCAGAATGGACAAAATCCAGAGCACTGACACCCCCAAATGTTGGTGAGGATGTGGAACAATAGGAACCCTCATTCACTACTGGTTGGAATGCAACATGGAACAGCCGCTTAGGAAGACAGTTTGGCAGTCTCTTACAAAACTAAATGCACTGTTACTGTGTATGACCCAGCAGTTATGCTCCTTGGTATTCACCCAAATGACCTGAAAACTTATATCCACACAAAAACCTGCATGCTGATGTTCACAGCAGCTCTATTCATAATTTCCAAAGCTTGGAAGCAGCCAAGATGTCCTTCAGTAGATGAATAAACAAAGTGTGGTCCATCCAGACAATGGAATATTATTTAGCACTAAACAGACATAAGCTCTCAAGCCATGAAAAAACATGGAGGAACTGAAGTGCATATTAGTATAGTAAGTGAAAGAAGCCGATCTGCAAAGGAAACACACCACATGATCCCAACTCTATGACATTCTGGAAAAGGCAAAACTGCGGAGACAGTAAAGATCAGTGGTTATCAAGGTTTGGGCTGGGAGGGAGGAATAGACAGAGCAGAGAGGATTTTAGGGCAGCGAAACTGCTCTGTATAACACTATAATGATGAATATGTGTCATTACACATTTGTCCAAACCCACAGAATGTACGCCGGGGGTGACCCTAATGTGAACGACAACTCTGGGTGATGATGATGTGTGAACATAGGTTCAGCCGTTATAACAAATGTCCCATCTGGTGGGGGCTGTTAATAATGGGGGAGGCTGTGTGCATTTTGGAGGGCAGGGAGTGTAAGGGAAATCCCTGTGCCTTTCATTCACCTTTGCTGTGACCCTAAAACTGATCTAGAAATGTAGTCTTAAGAAAAATAAGAAAAGACAACAAAAAGTGTCTAAAAGGGACAATGGAGTTTAGGTAATCCCCAAGGAGAAGCAGAACTTGGCGATGGGCGTTGGACCACCTTAGAGAATGGCCATTGGAGGAAGGCACATAGGACATGGCACTCAGCTGCCCTGCTTGCCGACCACCTCCCTGGCGGGTCTAGGCCCTCAGCCCCCACAGGAGACCAAGAGATCCTTTTATTTATTTATTTATTCATAAAATTTTTGTTGATTGATTTAGAGATAGAGAAGAAAGGAGGAAGAGAGAGAGGGAGGGAGGGATGGAGAGAAAGAGAAACATCAATTTGTTGTTCCACTTATTTATGCATTTATTGTATGTGCCCTGACCAAGATTGAACCTACAACCATGATGTATTGAGATGCTGCTCTAACCAACTGAGCTACCCGGCCAGGGCCCAGGGTCAGCTCCTGTTCCTGGCTGCCCCACCTGGTTCCTGCATGCCCCTGGTTCCTGGTTCCCCCTCTTCCTGCCTCCCTGGATCTGGCCCTCCCTAGCCTGTGGTTACCCCTTGCTCTCTCAGCCCTGACTCGGAGCTCCATGGGACAGGGTTTCTCAGAAATGGGAAGGAATGGCCATACTCCTCTCCAGACCAGGGCCACCTCGTGCTTGGGCCGCACTGGGAAGGCACAATCCCTCCCCTCCCGAACGGATGGGGGGCGGTATACTGCTAGTCACGTGCACAATGTTGAAAGCAGGCTTTGCTCAGTTTCTTTTGCCTCAAAGTTGTTGAGGGGACATCCTCTGGGCTGCTTCACTGTTTATTAGTAAGACATTCAGTGCTAACTGCTCAGATAGCCCAGGGCAGATTGTTTCTGCAAAGGCAGTCTCCATGGGGCACTGGATGGCAGAGGGGGGGCAGGGGCCTTCGTGGGCGGAGAAGCAGCCTGAGTGAGCATCTCAGCTGGACACACACTGGCTCTGGGCCCTGGTGGGGGACTTTGCTCCTGGGCTTGTGTCCTCTGTGGATGCTCCTTGGGTCCTTGCCACCTTCAGACATCAGAACAAGTGTGGTCAGGGGATGAGGTGGGCCAAGGACCTCAGCAGGGCCATGCTCTGGAACCTGAGTAGGAAAAACAAGTCTTGTGGGGCTCCTAGGGAAAGCAGGGAGGGTGGGATAGAGGTTCTGGGAGGGCAGATGATAAAGGCCACTCGCAAGAATGCTGCCCACCTGGACCCACATCACAGTCAGGCTCAGAGGAGACCCAGAGTCTCTTCTCTCTGCACATTCAGTCATAAGCCTCGAGTGATTTATGAAACCTTAGTCAGCAGAAGAGAAACAGTTAACCTCTGGGAGCAAATAGTGAAATTGGGCATCATCTGTCATTTGAACTGAAAGAAAAAGCAGCTGTAGTAGGAGCTGATCAAAGAACAGGATTATCTCACTGTGATGGCTTCTGATGGGCAGGGCTCCTGCCATGAACACCGAGGATCCAAAAATAGTTTTATGATCAAGTCACCTTTAGCCTACCTTGTTCTTTAGAAGGTGGGGGCCAGTGCAGGGAAGTTAACATGCTGGCCAAGTGCAGGCTCAAGGCTCTGGCCCTTGAGCTGTAGGAGGAGCCAGGTCCCTATGCCTTCCGCTTCCTCACCTTGTTTCATTTTTACATGCTTCATAATTGTGGGAGTAGAGTGGGGAGGTGGGTGGCGCCTACAGCTGTAACAGACGCTGGGGGTTTTCAGCCTGGCAGATCTGCCCCCTGGAAAGTGAGTAAAAAGTAGCCATGCATAGTGGCTCCCTCCCAGGGGACAGGAGACATCGGTGACATTGACTTGTTTCCTCATCATTACTCATGAAGAGCCATTGCAGGGGCCCCTGAGCAAGGTCAGGGCTGTTCCTCAACAGGACTCCAGATGCCCCACGCCATACCGCTTTCTGTTCTCTCAGCTTGTCTAGCCTGGTGTCAGGTGAATCTGAACTGTCACATGAGCCTGGTGAAAAACAAAACTCAGACAGCAGATTAGGCCCCTTGGATCACACAGAGAAATCAGCTCTCACTAAGGGGCTTGTGGCTGGGGGGCAGAGCTGGATGGAACCTCGGTGCTCTGTGCTTACTGCTCAGATCACTGTGCTCTTCTCCTGCCGTCTGCTTTCAGGGCAGAGTATTGACATATGTCCTGAAGATTCTCTGGTGCTTAAACTCTCCAAACCCATCAGAGGACCAAGAGGGCTTGTCTTTCCAAGAGCAGGCCCCGTCTCCCAGAGGTCCCCAGAGCCATTTGTGCATGACTGTCAGCTGTGCACCCTTTGGTCAGTCATGACCAAAGAGGTCTCACTAGATCCTGAGTGTGAGCAGGTGACCTACTGAGGACTCAACACATAGACTCTTCCACTCAAACTTGGCCATTAAGAAACCCCTTCTTCCTGGGCATTGCTGAACCCATATTTGGCTGGATACATGAGCAGACATGAGACTGGAGGTCAGACATCACTGATGACCCTGCCTGCTGTGAGTGATCTCAGGGTGGTATGTGATCTCTGGGCCCATTGATGATGGCCATCAGCCAGGATAACTTCACCTTCCCTGCTGACTAGAACTGTCTCTGGGGGCGTGATCGCCAGGGTGGTCCAGGACGTGCCAGATGTGGCACCAGGTACCTAACAATTTCCATGGGCTTGTGCACTTCCAGAGCTTGTGCACTGGAGCCAGGCAGAAGGGAGGGAAGGCTGGGTTCTGTTGAGGCTGTGTTGGGTGTTGGGCCCGAGTACCTCCCCCTTACCTGTCTAGTTGGGAGGGTACTACCAGGGAGCCAGGTATCTGCCCATGTATGCAGCCTGTTGGTTCCAAGATGTTCCCCAAAATCCTATCTACATTAAACCCCATTTAGGACATGTTGGGGGGAGTCCTGTATGAAGTTTGCCATTGATCAGTTGCTCACGTTCCTTTTTCCCAGCATGGGTTCTTCTTTCATGGGGCTTTGCTTTGACCTGCCCACCCCTCATCTGTCAGGGTCCTGCAGAGCTCAGCAGCTGGCAGCTAAAAGCACTGGGGATAGGAGGGGCTTTGGGGCTGCTTCTCAAGGTCATGAGGACCCCACCTTGAAAACCTGCAGAATTGGCCTGAGACAGGCTAGTAAGACAGGACAAGTAGGATAGGGAAACTGAGACAGGTGGTTTTAAGGGCCAAGCAGTTTACAGTCATCTAGTAAATGACAAAATCATATCTTCCTCTAACCAAGGACACTTAAACACTTAAGAGTAAATGGTTTACACTTTTCTCCTCCCCAACCAGAGGGTAAATAGCTTAAATCACCCTACTCAGGGAGATAGCAGAAATACAATTAGTACCATTTGTGCCAACCACACCCAAGGACAGGTGAAGTTAAGGGAATTAATCTCATTTTGGTGCATCAGCATAAAGCTGGTGAATATTCTGTTGAGATCCTCTCCTAAGACCTCCCCTAAATGCCCAGCCTTTAAAACCCTCAGTACAAAGAACCTAGGGCCCACTCTCCCTCCCAGGAACGACCCTTTTCCCCTCCTCTTCCCTCACAGGGGTGCATCTCCTAAACTCTAAGGGACCCCAGGAGACTTGCAACCAGGGGAAACAATGGGCAGCAGCAGCTTGCCCCCCGCTCACCCCTTGAATGTCTCCACGGTCCCCTCTTCCCTGACTTTCCAGTGAGCTTATAGCAGTCCCCCCTTGGCTCACTTCTTTCACTATGACTTTTATTTCTCAGCAAGCCAAAGCAGCCCCACCTAGGCTCTCCTGCTGCTTCTATCCTAAGCCCTTCTTTGTTTCACTGTCCCCAGCTTTAATAAATGTACTCTCAAAATCACCTGGATCTCTCTTGTGAAATCTTTCCTGCACAAAGTCAAGAACACATCTACTACAGGCCAGCTCAAGACAGACCTGCTCTGGCTGGTCTCTTTCTGGTAAAGGGCCCTGGGCCCCAAAAGACACAGGTAGAGGATGTTTCCAAATCCCACAGTGCACTCATCCAGTTCTTAGCAGGCTCAGCCTCTGTTGCCTCCAGCAGTTTTGGGAAGGTTCCGGGAAGGAGGTTGAGGAAAGTCACTTTGTCTGTCCCAGCCAATGCCTGGAGCGGTTGCCAGGGACTTATCAGGAGGAAAGTCTACCTGCACATGCCTGTCATCTCGTGGTTCCAACACTGACATTGGGAGCTTCGGTCCAAGTGGGGGCTTTGTTCACATGTGCGTGGCTGTGGGGCCAGGCGACAGGCTAGCCTGCCCAGCTGTGACCCTAGTGCTAGCCCCTCCCCTGAGGCCCAGCTCAGGCTCTCCTGGCCTTCCATGTCCTCTGCCTTTTGCCTTGCTGGAGGTTGAGCACAGATGTCCTATGCCCAAAAGGCTTTGCTGTGGACTGGGGCACACATATTTGGTGCCAAAGCCATTTTTAGAATAGGGGTAAGAGGGCCCAGAAGATGGCCCCTCCTGCCAATAAAGTTCACAGAGTTACAGGCTTGGACTTTGTGCCATCAGATGACTCCTGCGGCTCAGGCCTGCCATGCTGACTTCCTGCTTCCTGATAATGAGGCAGGAACCCTGTCTCCACAGCTCAGCGCCAGCCCCGGAGCCTCCCAGGTGGTCAGGAATATGGCAGCTGCCTCCTGCCTGTTCGAGTTTAAAACTCACAGCTCCATCCTGGAGGGGCAAAGGGCCCTCTGAGGGTGAGCTTGAAGCCCCCCGGCAGAAGGGAGAACCAAGTGTGGGACCCAGAGAAGGAGGGGATGCTCTGGGGGCCTCCAAGGAGCCAGGGAGATGTCCCCAGATGAGGGTCTCCCCCTAGTCTGCCCTGACCCTGAAGGAGCAAGCAGCCTGGGAGAGGGAGAGGTTGGCCATGGCCCGCTGCTCCCCACGACCCACTCACCCCAGCCCCCTGGACCTACCATGCCTGGGTAAGGAAGCTATACCCTCAAGTGCAGCTTTTATTATTCCATTAGAATCACTGAAACAATGGAAGCAGTAGCCCCACCTGTGTTGTCTGCACTGACCAGTGGTCTCGGTGTCCTCAGGCTCAGCCACAATACCACGGGGCACTGGCTGGACAGTTCAGTCCAGCAGCTCTCACAGTCCCTGGGGCCAGACTCTTACTTTGGGTTTATTGAGGGGCCCAGGATCAAGGCTGCTCAAACCCAACATAGGGAAGAAGGCAAGTCTGGGGTCCAGCCACTGGGCATCTACGGCTTAGAGGTAAAGTTCAGCCCATGGGGTCTGAATTCATATACCTTGGCTGTAGGCGGTCAGCAGCGTGGGGAAGGAACCTGGCTGCGGATGGTGTTAACAAGGCAGGTGGTATTCCAAGACTCTCATTGGCAGGCAGTCCTGTCTTGGAGTACCAGCTGGATGTAGCTTTGGGGTGGGGTGGGGATGCGAGTTGTGTGGGACGGGTGCAGTGCAGTGGGCCCCAGCAGTGTTGCTTCCATTGGCCCACAGGAGATTTGGCCCAGGGCAGCCCAGCCCACAAGTGGCCAGGTTGGGACAATGTTCCTGCTGCCTGTTGGTGGATACAGCCTGATGTGCGAGGTGCTGCCAGCCCAAGTGAATCCAAACTCACGTGATGCTCAGGCATCAGGTGGATAAAGCCCTCTCTGCCCACACCTGCATGAGGAGCCAAGTGCCTGGTCCCTCAGCCTTCATGGTGTCCAGCCTCCTACCAAGACCTGAACCACAGGGACCCTCCCAACCAAATAACTTGCAGGCACTGACTCACCAGGGTTCCTTAGTGGTAAGTGCACAATGAATAGTTTTCTATTTATTCCAATGAATAAATATCCATCTTATGATAACTTTAATACTGCCACACAGTAATCTTGTCTTTGGACTGGGTGCAGTTTATATGAGTCACTTTGTTACAATTAGGACTCTGATAGTCTTGGTAAGTTCAGGTCTGACTACGGGGAATCAGCAAACAGACCCTAAAATCACTAATGCCACCTTGAATAGCTTTGGGGGCCACGAGACCTGAGAAGTCCATCCATTATCTGTATTAGGAAGACAACTACTCACCAGCAGCTCTCTATGCAAAAGCCCATGCACTGTTGGCCCTGGAGGAAGGGAGACCCTGCGAGTGTCGACAAGGGCCAGGCTCCTGTTTTCGAGATGGATAAACTAGATTCCCACTCTCAAAGTGCTCCAGAGATATTTCAGCTCTGTGCAGGGTCTGCTAGGGATGTGGGAGCCCCTGTGGGCCCTAAAGGAAAGGCACCTGGCCAGGGGGTGGGGGGCTTCCTGGAGCAGGTGACACTGTGGTAAGACCTGAGGGTGGAGCTTGTAGGTAAAGACAGAGAAAAGAAGGTTGTCCTGGCAATCTCTCTCTAAAAATTTTATTTTTATTAATCCTCAACTGAGGATTTTTCCATTGATTTTTAGAGAGAGTAGGAGGGAGGGAGGAGGAGAGAGAGATAGGAGGAGAGAGAGAGACATCGATGTGAGACACATTGATTGTTGCCTCCCACATGCGCCCCCACTGGGGCTGGGGATGAGCCTGTCAATGTGCCCTTGACTGAGAATTGAACCAGAGACCCTTTGATCTGTGGGCCGACGCTCTAACCACTGAGCCAAACCAGCCAAAGCTGTCCTGGCAATCTCTTGATTGTAAACCATTCATTCATTTTCTACGCTGTTTGACTGGAAGAAGGCATGACTGTGGTCCTAGCCTTATGTTTCCAAATGCCTAGAGGGAAGTCACACAATCTCAGTAGAAGAATCCTTTTTCCACAGGCCTGTGGTGCTGCTGTGTGCTGTCCCAGCCCTCCGTGAACTTGGGGCTGCCTCCAGGCTGTTACCCCTCCCCTTTTGGCCTGTTTCGCATCAGTCTGGTATCCACCACTCTCCTGAAATTCTGCCAGCTAAAATGGTCAACTATGTGAGCCCCCAAAGTGAAAATGCATAATAAGTAAACTGCTACAATCTTGCTATATTTACTGAATTGTCCAGCCACCATATCAAATCTTGGAGTTGAGGTGGACCTTGGCCTCTCCCCTTCCAGTAGTTCCTGAGAGATGCCACTGGGGCCCCAGCAATGGAGAGGCTTCTCCCGTCTTCCCAGTGAGAAGAGTCACCTGCCCACCTCCCTGCAAGGGTCTTAATACCACGGAGAGGAGTCTTGGTGACCATAGCCGCCTCTTCATTCTACACACGAAGAAGCCTGTTTCATCTGCACTTGGGTTGTGGTAAAGCTAATGCTGCAAGGACCTCTTCCTCCCTACCAGTCATCGAGTAGAACTTCAGGGTAAGTGTGCACATGGACACACACACATACACACAGAGTTCTCTTTTATATTATGCCCTGGGCTTCCTTTAATCTAGGAACTCCACTGTTAGGAATCTACCCTAGGGAAACCACAAGATGCAAAGACAAGAAAAACATGGAAACAACCTTAATAAGGGGACCAATTAAATAAATTACAGTACATTCAAATATGGGTGTTGTGCTGCCTTTAAAATTCCAAGGAATTTTAGTGACATGAAAAATATTCCCTATTTGATGTTAGGAGAGAAAAACTATCAGGACCCACGCACACGTACACTGTGATTGCAGCTGCACAAGATTGCAGCTATACGCATCACGTATGCCTACATACAGGAAAGTAGATGGATGGAGGTGTAGTTAGCTCTAGAGAGGGGGATTTAGGATAGTTTGATTTTATGATCTTTTACTTTCCTATAGCTTCCAACTTTTTATTTTTTATTTTTACAGTGAACACACACAGCTTACACAAATGAAAAAGATCTATTTTAAAAAGTGGGTTGACTTCCCCTCTAGCTGGAAGTCAAGGTGGAGTAACTGGGACCAGTTTTACTGCCTCATGAGACAAATGGAAACAGGAATAATAAGTGGAACAAAGGTTTTGGAGACACTGGACATCAGGCCACCTAGACAGTGATGCCCGAGAGACAGGAAACAAATTGATTGTGTCATGGAATTTGTAAGGTGTGCAGAACATGCACCTGTTGTGAAGGTCTCAGCTGGTATGACACCAGTGGGAGGTAGAGTGTGATAAACTAAGGTGTGCGTCATAAACCCTAACGTGACTGTGAAAACCCAACAAACACACAGCCAGTAACAGCCAAAACCCAACCAAAGAGATGAAATAGAATCATAAAAACGTACTCAGTCTGAACCCCGCTCCAGCACGTCTCTGGGGGGCGGGGGACGGGGGGTTCTCTCTGCTCTGCTTGCTGGGATCTGACCTCTTACCCTAATTCTGATTAAGTTAAAAAAAAAAAAAAAAAAGAAGAAGAAGAAAACCAAGCACATACACTCTCAAGATAAATGGATGTGACCGGGGCAGTAAAGTTGCTTCTGTGCTGTGGACTAAATGGCAGAAGAGCAGGAACAGCAAAGGAAGGGGCCTCTGCACTGGTGGCCCAGGCGGGGAAGTGATGGCCTGCCACCTACTGGTGAGTCAATGCCTCCCCAAGCCACAGCTGTGGTCAAGGCCCACTGCGAGGAGCAGTGGGTTTCAGGATCTCCAGTGGTGTGGCCTGGCTGAGATGCCAGACCATACACAAGGCTGTTCAAGCCACACTCCACAGAGCCTCCAGAGGAAAAGGACAGAGCTTGATGTCTCTATGGTCAACCTCACCTCTGCCCAGGCCTCCTAGTCTCTACAGACCACCCACACTGCCCAGATCCCCCCACACTGCCAGGACCACCCACATTGCACAGACCACTTACACTGTAAAGACCATCTACATTGTCCAGATACACCCCACACTGCAGACTAATCATACTGCATAGACCACTACATTGCAAGGGTCACCCAAACCTCACAATCACCTGCGTTGCACAGACCATTCATACTGCCCAGACCACTCGCATTACCCAGATGACCCACACTGCAAAGCATCTCAGTGTGTCTGCTTCTTAGGAAAACAAAAATGACAGCTGACACTGTGGGGAGGCTCTAAGTATGTTGTATTAGCTCATCTGCATCACACTCAGTGAGGCAGGTGCTATTACTATGCTATTTTACAGTCAAGGAAACACAGCTCTGTGCCACCTGTCTGACCAAACAGTCCTCTCCAACGGGATGGACATGGTGTGGTTCTAGGAGGTTCTTCTCTGTCTCTGATACAATTAAGGAGAAACAAGACCCCAGGCTCTTGCTGGAAAGACACTCCCTAGTCTGGGGCAGAGCTGGGCCAGGAGGCATCTTAAGCAACTAGATAACCCCATCTCAAGATAGGAGCATTGTTTTCCACACTTTTGAGATTATCATTAGCTTATAACCAACTGACTAAATTCAACAAGTTTGCTAAAAGAAGCAAAATAAGAACCATGTGGTCCCGGGGATCGGTGGGGGGGATACCATAAATGAAATAAAACAGCTCAAAGGATAGGTTTAACAGTAAATTAACTTCAGGTTTTCAAAACTACTCATCAAGAAAACACACCTTTTTGAAAAAAACTATTGACTAGGAGAAGGTATTTGCAACTCATGAAATGGACAAAAGATTAGTATCCAGCAAAACAAAACTTCTGTAAATCAATATGAGAAAGACAAGTAATCCAAAGTTTTTGTTTGAAGAATCCAGCTTTGCTATTTGCCTCTTTCTGAGCCCATGTAACAACACCTTGATGAACGATTTTATAACAGTGACATCTTAAAAGTCATGAGAGCAAAGAAAGCCTGCAACCTAGAGTCCTGTACTCGTGGAAAATCTCCTTCAAAATGAAGGCAAATAAAGGTGTTTTCAGATAAGCAAAAGCAGAGCTTCACCACACACACAGCGCACAGGTTCCTAGGGCTGAGGAAACGGAACCACGTCGGGGGAGACAGTGGAGGCCACCGCAACCGGGGCGGATGACAAGTGACAGGGAATGCAGGAGGAAGCAGCCGCACCGGCCTGGGCAGGGGCTCTCCGAGTGCTGGTCCAGGAGGGGGAAGGACTTGGCCGGGATGGTGACAGACGTGTTATAGGGTTTACTGTTGGCTTGAGCACCCGGGAGTGACGTCAACAGGTTGCTGAGACAGCTTCATCCAGGGTTTCTCAATCTGAGCATTGCTGACATTTCTCCCCCAATTTTTTTTATTGTGGTAAGCTGTATAAAACATAAAATTTACTATCTTAACCCTTTTGAAATGCTGAGCTCAGGGGCATTAAGCATATTCACATTCGTTGTGCGGCCATCGCCACCATTCATCTCCAGTATTCTTTTCCTCTTTCAAACTGAACCCCCATCCCCATTGAACACTAACTCCCCCACCTCTACCCCAGTCCCTGGCGCCCGCCATCTACTTTCTGTCCCTATGAATTCGACTACTTGAGGTACTTCATATAAGTGGTATCACACGGTATTTGTCTTTTTGTGACTGGTTTATTTCACTGAGCATAAAATCCTCAAGATTTTATCCATGTTGTAGCATGTGTCAGAAATTTCCTTCTTTTTAAAGGCTGAATTACATTCCACTGCAAGTATATGGAACATTTTGCTCATCCATTCATCTGTCGATGGACACTTGGGTTACTTCCACCTGTTGGCCATTGTGACTAATGCTACCGTAAACATGGATGCACAAATATCTCTTCAAGACCCTGCTTTCAGTTATTTGAGCATATACCCAAAAATGGAATTGCTAGATTGTATAGTAATTTTATTTTTAATTTTCTGAGGAACCATCATACTGTTTTCCACAATAGTTGACTATTCACATTCCCACCAGCAGTGCACAAAGTTTCCAATTTCTCTACATCCTTGACAATATTGCAATTTTCTGTTTTGCTTTGTTCTATAGAAACCTTACTAATGGTTGTGAGGTGGTATCTCATTGTAGTTTTGATTGACGTTTTTCTAATGACTAGTGATTTTGAGAATTTTTTCATGTTCTTACTGACCACTGTCATGGACTTCCACTGCAAATTTGTATATTTTCTTTGGAGAAATATCTATTCAAGTATTTTGCTCATTTTTGAATTGGGGTCTTTTGTTGTTGTTGTTGAGTGTTAGGAGTTTTCTCTATATTAAATATATCCAACCCTGCTGATACCTTGATCTTGGACTCCTAGCCTCCAGAACTGTGAGAAAATATGTTTCTGTTTAAGCTGCCAGTCTGTAGTATTTGTTATAGCAGCTGCAGCAGACTAAGACCATAGGGGAACGTACTCTACTAGGTGTTCAGACTAATAAAACCATATCAGTTAACAGAGTTGGGCTCTGGCATGAGGTTGAATGGAAAGAAATGAAGAGCCCAGTTAGCATGTGTATGGGCACTTGTGACAAAGGTGCGCTGCAGGCCAGTGGAGAAAGGATGGTCTTTGTAAGTAAAAGGTGTTGGGACAAGTGAATGTCTGTGTGAAAAAAAACAAAAACAACTAAGCATCCATTTGGAAAGATTTCTTACATAGGACACAAAATACATTAACTATAAAAATATGGATAAACTTGACTATGTTAATATTAAGAACTATTTATTCAAAAGACATAATTTTTTTTTTCAACCCTCACCCGAGGATATTTTTTCCATTGCTTTTCAGAGAGAGTGGAAGAAGAGAGAGAGAGAGAGAGAGGGAAACATCAACATGAAAGAGACACATCCATTGGTTGCCTTCCGCACTCACTATGACCAGGGGCTGGGGATCGAGCCTGCAACCAAGGTACGTGCCCTTGGCTGGAATCAAACCCGGAGGGCCGACGCTCTAACCACTGAGAAAACTGGCTAGGGCTCAAAAGACATAATTTTGAGAGGAAAAGGTAAGCCAGAGTTGGAGAAGATACATGACTATATGTGAGTTACAAAGGAATTAGTACCCAAGTTACACAAAGAGCTACAAAAAACGAGAACAAGGAAAAGGAACAATAGAAACAGCAGATGTCATTGTAAAGGAAACCCAAGTCCATCAGCAATCAGGACAACGCAAACACCACTGGAATGAGAACCGCTAGAAGGTCTGAAACGCAAAGGTCTGATAATACCAGTTATGGGGCGTGAAGCATGGGGGTCTCCTCCACCACTGGTGGGAATCTGTGAGACTACTCTAGGTTAGGCATTATTTACCAAAGTTCACGAGCTCACGACCGCGTGTTTTCCCAGCAAAGCTCTTGCACATTACAGCAGGGCCAAGTGCAGGAAGACTTACAGTAACATTGCTGGAGACAGCGCATTGCAGAGAAGCAACGTCTACTGTGGGGATGCAGTTGGTGGCCACCCAACCCACTGGCCTGCCAACACCTGCAGCTGCTGTTGTGACAGTGCACACCTGGTGGAAGGGGCCTGCCCTCGGGAGACCTGGGGAGTGACATCCCTGAAGCCCTTTCTGTCCACCATTGGAGGAACCTCTACACAGTTCACACAGCTGCTGAAGAGACACTTTGAAGTCTCCATCTCTGAACAGAAGCAGTGGCACAGGTGGAGGTTTGTTCCCGTGAGTCCCTCCTGAATGTGTATTGTCCAACTATCCATGCCTGTGCACATTCACGGCGGTAACTCCAGGCCTGAAGTCTCTGAAGCCCTTGTAGGCATGCTCAAGAAGTGTCTGGTCATTCCAAATTGTCACCCCTAAATCTTTTACCCCCAGTACAGCATCCGGAGGAGAACTGCATGGGGCAAGTTTGTCCTCACACCTGTCGTCTGAGTGAAGACAATGCTGCCTTCCCTCCCCCTCCCTTCTCTACCCTGAATCCTCCAGGACTGTTATCCCACCACATCTGTTATCTCCCTCTCTGCCCATTATAAGGAGCTGGACTCCTGGACCACCCTCATTCCACACCGTGCATGCCCACCTGGCTCTGCTCACCCCATCCTACCCCTCCTGACTCCTAAAATCCTTCCACTGCTTCCAGACCATTCTCCCTTTCTTGTCTTCACCAAAACTCCTAGGTCATTGTACAGCATCCTTTGCCAGGTCATTTCCCCTCATTTCTCCAGGATTTTGGTTTCTGGCTCAGTGTTACTCTCTCCACTTCATCCCTGTCTGAATTTTGTCACCATTGAAACACACATAGGCTCCTCCCTGAGCCCCTCTCCTCCAGGGGTCTGTCTCCTGCCCACCCGAGCCCCTCACTCCCACAATCACACCCTAGACCTTGTCCTACCAATCTCTGCACCTCTCCAACCCAAAGGTAAGCCTCCTACTCCCTGACCACCCAGCAACAGGGACCTCCAGGCCACTGACCCTCACATTTCCCTCTCCCCACGGACCAGCCCCCTAGTACAGTCACATCCTCACATTTCCCTGGACCCCTTCCATTTCCACTTCATCACCATAGTGCCCACTTGGCAAAGGCTCATGTGTTCAAATCAATCCTGTGCCCTCCTGCTGCTTGCTTCCTTCTTCCTCCTGCCCATGGCCTCCTGCAGGTGCAGGCACAGCCCCAGCCCAACTCAGGCCTCAGCCAGCGCCCTCCTCTCTCCTCTCTCTCTGCTGGACGATCCCTATTGGCCTATAGACAAGCTGTGAATCCCTCCTATCTTAGAAGACAAACTTTCCTTCCACCAGACCCTCACCCCTGGGGAACCCACACTAGGTACCCCACTCACTTGTCCCCCCTCCAAGGCTTGGCCTGGCTGTGTCCAGGCCTCTCCTCTGGCGCAAGGAAGAAAAAGGTTGCCAGTGCCCTGGATGGCTTTGTGTAGCCCAGTCAGGGTGGATTCCCAGGCTGTTCTCCCTCAGTCTTCCCTGGAGGACTCCCAGGCCACTCCCTTTCATTCATCCTATACACCAGCCAGCAGTTCCCTGTAGAGCTACTGGCAGTGGTGAACACCTTCTCTGTCTGGTCTATGTCCACTCCAGCTCCTGGCTCCATAACTGTGACCACACCCAGACACCTGCCACCCCAGGCAGAGGCTCAGGAAGCACCAGGCAGCCCCCTGAGGTGTGGGCAGCCAGCCGAGAACTTGAAACAGTTGTTCAGGGTCCTCTGCCTTGGGCAGTCTCCACACACCTTCAGTATCCTGCAGCTCTAAAACCTGTTTCCTGGGCTCCTTGGAGCTTGCAGGTCACCTTGCAAAAGGAATTAAAATCTACCAATTCCAAATCTATCCTCAAATATCAAAGCCCTGAGTTCTGCTCCACAGGGAACTCTGCAGGCTTCACCATGCAGTTTACACAGAAGCCTCAGAAAGCTGGCCGCTCAGGGTTCACAGACATCCTCCTGCTCCCTAAAAAGCCCCAACTGTAATAGGCAGTCAGACAGATAAGAGAAGAGCAAGGACGATGGGCCAGGTGCAGAAGGTGACCAGGGCAGAAAACCCTGGATGCCTAGCAAGGGGCAAAACTGGGAAAGCAAGGATCTCACTCCCAGGGTAAACTTTCCTCCCCCAGCATATCGCTGGTCATGTGGTTTAGATCCCCTGACCTTTCCTCTCTACAGATAACATCTAGGCCTCAGTTGTATTTCAGTTCCAGGTTCAGAAGAGCAGCAAAACCGACAAGTGACACCATGGCTGCCTTAGGACCAGCTGCATTGACTAATGACACCCTGCCCTGGCGCCGACCAATCAGTGGAAACCAGAACCCTGAAGGAGCACACCTGGAAAGCTGATGAATATTCTATTGAGACCCTCCCCTGAGACCTCTCCTAAGATTTCCACCTGCAAGAGAGAGAGAAATAAGCTCAGGACAAAGGACCCAGCACGTGCTACCTTTCAGGGGAGCAACCAAAGCCATCTCCTTCCCCCTTCTTTCCTCCGAGGGGACCCCAAGAGACTTGCAACCAGGGGAGCAATGGGCAGCAGCAGTTCGTCCCAGGCTAACTCCCTGAACCTGTCTCCAGAGCCCCCCTGCTTTTGGCAGACAGATGTAGGCCCCCCACTCAGGCCAGACATTTCCCAGCCCTTCCAGGCTCTCCCTGGCAGGGAGCAGAGAGAAGTTGCCGCATGTGTGTGGTTGCTGGGGTGGGTTCTACCTGCACCCTGGGCCAGGTGGGTAAATTTCTGTCAGCTGACGGCCCTGCGTGCCTGTCACAGCCTTCTTTGTAGGTGTCTCTTCAATTAGCAAAGCACCTCCCCGCCCTTCATGTCCTCTTTGACCTATGCCCTGGGTAAGACACTGCTACCTGAGGGTAAGCCAGTTGTACCCTTAGGAAGGACATACGGCCATCGGCAGCCGGGCAGGGCTGGGACCAGACCCTCAGCACCCGGCCCCCTTGCCCTGGCCGCTCCTGGCCACGCACACACACTCATGCTCCACCAATCTGGTGCACAGACAGGGGAATGTTAAAGCCAAATCAATTCTCTTTGTAAAGAGGAGGTCATTGGAATCAGTCATAATTGAATATACCCTTTGTCTTTCTTCTTAATCTGGTCACAATTTAATTTGACATATAGCCCCAAAATTCAGTTTACCCTTACAGCTGAGTTATTTGTTCTGTGCAATTTTACCAAGAGGCTACATGTTTTATAAAGATTAAGCACTCACAAATTCAGACTCCAAAATTTGTGAAAATGGTGGTGGGCATTAATCTCGTATTCAATATAAAAAAAAACACTAAACAAATGTACCAAGAGTTGCAAGGGGTCAGATGACTCCTGTACAAGGGAGCAGGGCCTTCTCTGCTCACATTTGTGCAGACGCATGGCAGCCAGGCGGGCCAGCCCACCACCTACCGCTGCCGAGGGGTCCCTCAGACAGTGGTATTGGCCAGGACAGTGCCCGTGTGCACTCGATTAAGCAATTCCACCTCAAAGAGGCTCTTGAAAGCTCAGCAGGCCCCGAGCCTCAGCCTCCTCCTCACCCCGCTGGGTAGGTGTGGGACTGAGATAGCCCAAGAGGGCAGGAGGGGGGACAGTGAGTGGCCAGTGCTCATCAGCCGCTCGCTTGAGCCTGGAAGGCCTGTTTGCTGCTCTAGAAGAACAGTGCTTACTTGCAGAATATTTACAAGGCACAAGGAATTGTGGAACAAAACCAGAAAGGCCCTGGAGACCACTGAACAGCACTTGGATGCTTCTAGAGGCTTGTTCTGCGAACAGAGTGGAAACCCTCAAACCAACATGGTGAGCTTACCCGCAAGGGACGAAAGGGCCACAAGAGTCCACAGGGTGATGAGGAAGGGGGCCGGCACAGAGAGCCACCGCAGGCTGGCCACCAGGACCCCACTGCTGTTTTGGGGGGCAGTGGGTGCTGGCCCTGGGCCCCAGCTAACGAGTGCCCATCAGTCAGCCAGCAATGTAAAGGCACACAGACCAGACCCCCATGCCTGCATGCTGGGGATGGGGTGCCGTGCTCCCAACCAGTCTCGCAATATCCGCCTCAGGTTTTCACAACTGGTGGCCACCTGGTTAATGCAGGGAACTGCCTAGCTGGTCTCTGGCAGCACTCTGGCCCCACTTCCCTCCAGCCACCTCATCCTAAAGTTGAGTTGGCTACACCCTCAACCTCCCTACTACTTTTCCTTCACTGACCAGCCTTGTCCTGGGCAGCGCCCTGACCCCCAGGTCATCTCCAGATAAGCCCCCGGTTCCTTCCTTGCCCATTGATTCTGGCCAGCGGGCCTTCCCTGGGCTGGCTCTCTCCCCGCAGGAGTTCAAAGCCTTTGCCGGGATGGGGTGCCCATTTCCCTATGCTGGGAAGATAAGGGGCTGCCCGTTCCTATGAGATTAAGTTTTGGCTGTCACATAAAATAAAAGCAGATGAAGAAATGGGGTTTAATGGGTTCTTTATCAGTTGTTTCAGTCTTTGTTTGGAATACTGCTGTGGGATGGGGAAACCACAGGAAGGGATCACACCTGATAACATTACCTGCAAATGCAGCACCAGCAGTGTAGTTCCCATGTGGGGTCCGCAGCAAGCTGTGCGCCTCACAAAGCTCCCTCCTACCTTCTCTGGGGCTCCTTGGTGGCAGAGCGACCCCAGGACCTTTGGCTTTGACAGGCGCCTTCCCTCCAAGTCAGGCTTGGGCTTGTTGAGCCTTCATCCCAGCTGGCTCCCACTTACCTGAGCCCAGGTGGCCTTGCAAACTGCAGTGAAGAGACACTAACTAGAAGCCTGGGGAAAGCGGGGCATCCTGCCTGGTCAAACCTGAGCACACTGGGCAGATGGGGGTGGGGACAATGGCCTGGGCTGGCATGTGGTACTGAAACCCAAGCAGGGTGAGGGGGCATCCTCATGGGGTGACCTGGCGTGGGTTTTCAAACCCAAGCAAGATGAAGAGAGTGCCATGGGGAGGTGAGGAGGGGTGGGGGTGTCAGGAGACTGGTTGCCTAAAGGGGGGTGGGTCAAATATAAACTATATTGAGGACAACAGAAGCTGACTTTCTTGCTTCCAGAAAAGGGAATGACATTTTTGAAAGAGAGAAAATGCTTATAAACTTGCCATCATGTTTGTGGTACTCCTGCAGTAGATTCATAACCTGAATCTAATCACAAGGAAACATCCGACAGACCCAAACTGAGAGAACTTCTAAAAAAGTAAATGAACTATAACTGTCAAAGAAGACTAAAGAGACATGACAACTAAAAGCAACACTTGATTTTGGGTTGGATTCTCTGCTAAAAGACACCCAGGGAGACTGGGGAAACTTTGTGGAATCTGAGGGCCATGAATTGAGTTACTATTCTGGTTTGTATGTTGAGACTTCAATGAAAGACATCTTTTTGGCAATTTACTCTCAAATGGTCGGGGAAAAAATATTTCATGCAACATTTCTGTCAAAATAAAATATTTTATGCAACATTTCTGTCAAAATAAAAATTTTTAAATATACCACTTTCAAAATTCTACAAATAAATAAGTTTATATAAAAATGCACATTTAACTTCTTCAATGATAATGCAGAAATCACAGGAGACTATTTTCACCTAACAACTTAAATTCGTAGTTTTTAGAAACCTGTCAAAAAGCCACTGGAAGTGAGGAGCCCCTTATAAGAGAGAAGGGACTATTCTCTCCACAGAGAGAGCAGGGAGACCAAACCCTGGGATCTGCTGGGTTTGCATGGCATGGAGTTGGGGAAAACTGGCTGACTCAGCCTCATAGGTCCAGAGAGGTACCTCTGTCTTGGACCTAAGTTTCCTCCAATAGCATCCTTCACCACTTATATTTCAAAGGGAAACAAAAAGAAACCAGTTCTCGAGTGTACCAAATGAAGACAGAGACCTCTATCTTGATCACAAGGTTCCTAAAGGAAGATGCTGAAAGTAGCCAGGACACCTCCTCCTTCTGCAACAGATGTCTAGTTGTTCCCCCAAAGCTTGGCTCTGGGCTGTGGGAACACTCCTCTGTGCCTGCCACCACCTCCTGGCAGGCAACCGCACTCAGAACCCAAACTGTTCAATCCATTAGAAATCTTACCTTTGGCAGAAAGCAAGAGGGTGAGAACTCGTAAACATTGCTCAGCATTGTCTTAGGGAATAAAGGGACAATGAGCCTCTGTTGTCTTTCTCGTGGTGTCCTGACACTTCTGTCTCACTCCACTGAAAGGATTCCAAAATAGATCTAATGTAAGTTGAAATGTCATTCCTAATTGTGTCATGTCCTAAAACACTGCAATCTTGTCTTTGATTTTTTTTTTTCTACTAGTGACTTAGAAAGGCATAACTTTCTGGACTGGCAAGTGTATATATGTGAGTAACTCTTCCCAGGAAGTGTGATATAGATGCAGCTCAGATACTTAGGTATCTATGAAGGGCAAAGACTGAGGTGAAGCAAGTACTGAGGGTCCAGGAGGCAGGTGAAGCTGAGAGGTTGTGTGGATGTGTAAGATGGTCCCACATACCCACCAAAGGATGACAACCAGAGACTAGCAGCAGATTTTTCATCCAGGGCGATACATACCAGGGAACAATGGGATCATGGCTTCATAGTATGAAGGGTGAGTAGCAGTAACACTGATCCATCAGTTAAACTATCACTCCAGAATGAGGGTAAAATAAAGATGCTCTGGGACACATCAAGACTAAAAAGAGAGGGTGTGGCTCATGGACTCTCCCTGAAATAACCACTAAGTATATACTTCATTCAGAAGGAAGGAGTGAAATGAAAGAAGCAAAAGAAAAGAAATTGGTAAATCTTATTAGTAAGTATAAATAAATATCAAGTATTTTAAAATAAAAATTTGGAGGGCCTATAAAAATTATTCAAAGAATTTTTCTTTGTAAATGGCAGAGTAGCTTGTATCAGAGTAACTCTCCCATAGATGATAATTATACATTCTAGAAAACAAACAAACAAACAAAAACACTAGTTGAATATATTGGAGAACAACTAAAAGGTAGAAACTGAAATACAAGTAACCCTTGAAAGAATGGAACTGCAACAGGGGAGAGTCAAGTGTACAGCTTTTTGCCAGGTGGCACACCTGGTCAGTGTGACATGGGGCTGCTGTAACCCAGGCAGGAAGCTGTAGCCTCACTGGTTTGAAGAGTCAAATGCTGGAAAATGAAGGATAATATCCTCAAAAGGGGGAGACCCAGACAATGAAGCTATCAAATCTGTATAGAAATCCCCTCCAAATCCTTGGCGGACTCCTGACTGCATGCATGGGGAAGGTGCCAAGGATCCCAGTGAAGAAAAGCAGCAGCTCGAGGCAGAAGGAGCTGAGCAGAGGTGGCAGCTGCTGTCCACTTCAGGGAAAAAGAGCTCGTGCTTGAGTTCAGCCTGCTAGAACAAGACTGAACACTCTTCAGAGGCAGATAATGTAATCCAGAGTCTCTACAACATACTAACAACAGTGACTGGTATACAGTAGTTTATGATAAAAAGTTACTAGCCGTGCAAAGAAACAAGACAATGTGACCCAGGTACAAAAAAAAAGCAGTCTACAGAAACCAACCTTAGATAATAAAAGAGGGTGAAAGTAGAAGACAGTGACTTAAATATGTTCAGGGAATTCAAGGAAAATATAGTCACAAGGAATAAACAGGGGATCTCAGCAGAGAAACAAAATTTAAATTCTGGAACATAAATGAACTATGGCTCATATTCTGGGTCATCAAATATGTCTTAAGTACTCCCAATAAGTGAAATCTTAGGGAGTATATTAACTCTCTGATCACATCAGACTTAAATTAGAAGTCAAAACTAATTATACACAAACATTTGCAAATCAAATAATACACTTTTAAATAATCCATGGGTTCAAAAAAATCACGGGAAATTAGAAAATATTTCAAACTGAGTGCCATATAACAGATCAAATCTATAATATGAGCTTAAAGGGAAACTGGCAGCTTTAAATGTTCACTTTAGAAAAGATAAATTTTTCAAAGAAGTTTATAATATTTCACCTTAAGAAGTTTAAAAATGATGAGCAAATTAAATCCAAAATAAGAAAGAGAGAAAATGACAAAGATGAGAAAAAAATAAATTATAAAACAGAGAAGTCAGAAAAGACAAGTTATTTTTTAAAAAGGTTAATAAAATTGATAGAGCCCTAGCAAGACTGATCAAAGGAAAAAATAATCATGAATTACCACTATCAGGAATATAAGAGAGTATGTCAATACAAATTCTATACATTTTAATAGTATAATATTGGAACATTATGAAAAATTTTATACTGATAAATTTGACAATTTATGTAATAAACAAATTCTTTTGGGAACTCAAGTTACCAAAATTGACACAAGGTGAAATAGAAAATTTGAACAACCTTATATTTCCCCCCAGGTGAGAACTTTAATGAACTGAACACTATTGACATCACTATATTTATTGAAGAAATTGAATTTATTATCAAAAACTTTTTCACAAAGATGGTCCAGCCCCCAAAATAGGGTACCTGAGGGTCAGTGCCCGGGGTTCAGCTCAGGGCTGGGACGCGATTCTGAACACTGAAGTCCTATTTCTGACTATGTGGGTTGGATCCCAGCCCCTGTGAGCTCCGGCAAGACCTGTCCTCTTGAGGACATCACTGTATCTGGGCTGTGATGAGGACATTTGGCCCAATGGCCCCAGATTCTTCACTGTGTTTGGATGAGCCCTGCTCTGCCTGTCACTCCATGCTGACTGGAAAGGGTCTGCCTATAGACCGGGCCCGCCTCCCCCCCTCGGGAAGTGCTCGTGTTTGGCACAGTGCCTGGTGCACAGTAGATGTTCAACAGATGCCAGCAAGTGGTTGCATCAAGCGGTCACCGTTGCTTCCCTCTGCAGTATGAGGATCTTTGACCAAGCCTTAGACCCTCTACGCGAACAGCCAGGGATTCCACTGGCAGGCACAAGAGTGAGCGCAGAGTTAGTTAACTGAACATGTGAGCAACTATCGCATCTTTGTTGTAATCCTTAAATTGGTGGGCACTGAGTTTCCTCCTCTGATCAGCTCTTCCTTGTTTTGAATTTCATCCAGTCTCATTTTGTGTGTATTAAAGATTTCTTTACATTTGTTCTGCCCTTTTAGGGCATTCACGTGACACCAAGCACAAAGGTGTTCCCTTCTTTTCTCCTAATTCTTCAATTTCTGCTGATATTTGATATTTTCAATTCCTGGGCCTTCACACGGGTATTATGCCCTTGTTTGTTGCAGAATTAAAAGCAGGAAGAGAATAAATAAAGCAGTGCCTTTCATGAGGTAGGCTTCAGTGACCCTAGCCCTTGGGGTTGCAGGTAGGGGTGCTACCTTGTGCTCAGGCCACAGGAGCAGGTGTGGAAAGTATACAACTGCCAGGCATTTTGAAACCATGTAAAGGAGATGAGTGGATGGGTAAATGGATAGGATTTGAAGAAAATTAAATATGTATACCATTTATCATTATAATTTTTTAAATTTACATTTTACTTGTATATTTGCAAGATGCCAAAATAGAGATGGTCTTTTCTTTCACCTATTAAATCATTGAGGCGGCAAACAGATTTAAACCCAACATGGGTGCCCAGATGCAAGGCATTCTACAAATAACCAGGGCTCCTCAATACAGCTGCTGAGGGCTTCTGGTCATAATAAAAAGTGGGGACTGCATATGACATAGGGGACATGTTTGCTCCAGGAAATAGCTATACCGTCAGGAGAGCCACATGCTTTACAGCAGGCTTCTCATGTGCTAATAGCATTCAGATGAAACACATGGCACAGGGGCATTTTATATTTTATATTGGATATTTTATATTTTCAAAGCAGAATTGCACACGCACACACTTGTACACACAGATGTGTACAGACACTTGTCCTGCTTGCAACTCTGTTCCTATCTGGGACTGACCTGCTCTGACACTTGTATTGTTCATTCCTTAACTTCCCTTTTGGAGATCATCCTCAGGTTTATTGGTGCTGTGTGTTTGGTGACCACCAGCTGCGCCTGAGACAATCAACCAATTGCACAGTGAACAGGTAGAAAAGGGAAGATGTAACTTCCAAAGGGCCCAAAGGCATGCCCAGTTTTCCCCCTTGAAGTGGACGCTGTCCCACAGGTGGGAGCCAGAAGTGGCTGAAGAGAAAAACATGGGACACTCACAAGCCTGCTGCCACCCTCACACAGGGTTGTATTAATCTCCATGTGCTCCCAATTTTAGTACATGGGCTTAGTTATTATTCTTTTTTTTTTTTTTAATATATCTTTATTGATTTCAGAGAGAGGAAGAGAGAGGGAGAGAGAGAAATAGAAACATCAATGGTGAGAGAGTCACTGATCGGCTGCCTAGCCCATGCAACCCAGGCATGTGCCCTGACCGGGAATCGAACCCCGATCACCCGGATCCGAGGTCGACGCTCAACTGCTGAGCCAGGCCAGGCCCGGCCGGGCTAATTATTATTCTTGAAAAGAAGATGTAAGTTGGAGAAAATTTAAGGAAACTCACATACTAGGTAACATATAGATTGCTCTCTGCCAGGCAATGTTTCAAGTGCTGGACAGGTGTTCACTCGCTCTCTCCCCACGAAGCTCAGTGAGGTACAGGGGCCACACGAGACAAGCCACTGAGAGGCAGACAATTGGGTGTGCGACACGGGGCCAAGGGTCACACTGGACTATGACAGGATGCCATCCTCCCACTGAATCTGACCAGCCAGGTCCACACCTGCCCCGAAAGACTCAGACCCTGCAACTCTCCCTGGATGGTACCAGAAGTTTAAACCAACCTGGAGTCCCAGTGGGCCTCAATGTCCTCTGATCTCCAAGAGTAAAAGTTCAAAGAAAAGGACATCTCCCCAGCAGCTACCCAAAGTCCTGAAGCTCTTCCTCCCATCCAGGTTTTGCCACCTCTGTCTTTATTCTTCCAACAGAGGGAAACTATTCAAAATTCTTTTCTAACCTGGTGAATTAGATGTCTGAAGAAATGGGCAGAGATTCATTTCGATAGCAGCCATTCCTCCAGCAATGAGTGCAGATTTTCCCTCCGGAATTATGGGCATAGACATCTTGGGTGAGAAGTTCCACATCAGCTTGGTGTGGACTGAACAAAGCTACATTTCTTTGCTTCACGGTTTCGCTTCATGTGTGTTGTGTGTCTTTCCAGAAGGAGCCCTGGTGCTCAGTGTTTCCGAGGCACACTAACCCCAGAGCCCTCCCTCTCCACTCTGTCCATTTTGTTTGAAGGGTCCCATTGTCATCATATCATTTTTTGTGCACAAAGAGTGGGAAACAATATTACTGCTCTGTGACCTATTTACTTTAAAGATGCTGTGAGATGTTTGTGGACATTAGATTTAAAAATAATGATGTTTTCAGCCTATCACCTTAAAACAAAAGAGAGTGAGATGTTGCACCTATCTCCCAGTCCACAAAAATGTCACTGGGCAGCTCGCCGAGGAGGAGTTGGTCTGAGCTGGCCTGTGACTCATTCTACCAATAGCTGCAGGGGCAGCCGTGGACCGGAGGCAGAGGGAACGCATTGTGCTTAGCAGTCACTGCGTTCCCACAGTTATTAACATGTTGGGAGTCTGGCTTGTGGCTCAGCGGCTCAGAAGGTTTCCACCTGCAGAAAGAGAGAGTGTAATTCCATCTTGCTTGGTCCTGCGTTGTCAGGAAAGCATCTTCAGAAACATTGGGCTAAGCTGGATGTTCCTTTCTCTGCCACGCCTTTGAGCCAGGTGCTTTTACAACTACCCCTTAGGACACTGTGATCTATATCCTGGTTTTGCAGTCATGCCACTGCTTTGCTAAGCCATAAATAACGCAAGTGGGAACACATTGTTGTTTTGGCTCTGAAGAAAGACAGCTCCCAAATCATCACTCACTCACAAGGGAGAGAGGAAAAGGGTACCATCCACATAGCTCTACCACCACCTAGGCTCCACCCAAATCATCTTACTGAAATTGTAGTTATCTATTACTGCAACAACAACAACGATAAAAACTACCCTGAAACTGAGTAGCTTGAAACAACAAACTTGTTTTCTCATGGTTTCTGTGGGCAAAGAACCTGGGAGTGGTTTTACTGGCTAGTCTGTCTCGGAGTCTCTAGTGTGGCAGTCAAGCTCTCATTTGGGGCTGTGGTCTCATCTGAAGGCCCAGTTAGGGTCTATGGGCCTGTCCTTAGGCTCACCCACATGAGGTTGGCAGGAGGCCCAGTTCTTCTCCAGAGACTGCTGGAGCACCTCCCAGAACCAGCCATCCCAGAGCCAGCACTCAGGGTAGAGACACAGTCTGCAACATCCAACTCAGAAATGACATCCCTTCACACCTCCCATTTCCCATTGGCGACAGTCCAACCTAGTGTGATGAGACCAACTACCTGAGTGTGTGAACTCAGGAGCAAGATCATGGGGCCACTGAGGAGGCTGCCAATGGCAAAGTGAGACCATTTAGGTGGATTTCCTTTACTTTAAATAAACATCTATTGTATGACTGATGTGTTTATAATGTGCTAAATGTTATAGATAAAAATTATATATCTGGCAAGACCTTAACAATTTCACTGTTTAATTTTGTATTTTGCTGCAGAAAGAACTGGCTTTGGAACAAGGGCAGAAACTTGCCCCAGATATGAAGACACAATTAGCTGGTAATAGAGCTGTTATCAGAATTTTTGTCTGTAATTCCCATTTCTATTTCACCTTGCACAGTTTCTAAGAAAAAAGCACAACATTTGCTTTTAAGAAAAATCTGAAAAATTTCTTTGGAAGATAAATGCTTTTGAAATGAATGAATGAATGAATGAATGAACTAATGAAGAATTGTGGTCTTAGTATTTTCCATAGAACTATAGAAGAAGTTACTGTTCCATAGGGAAGCTAAGAGAAAAGCAGTAGGAAATCTTAGCACATGAGGACAGTGTTTGCACTAATCAATAAAGAAAGCCTATTCGGGTACAGGAGAGATGAATAAAGGAAAAATCAAGCCATTAAAGATAGAGGAAAAGGACTGTATCATGTCAGAGTCTCTTGTAACCAAGAAAGAAAGTTTCAGGTATAATTAGATGTGTTTCCTTGACATCCTAAAAAAATAATTTTCTTATCAAGAACGTTCATTTGCACCCTGGCTTGTTTGGCTCAGTGGTTAGGGCATCATCCTGTGGACTGAAGGGTCTTGAGGTCAATTCCTGATCAAGGGCACATACCTGGGTTGCAGGTGTGATCCCCCGCCCCCGTGAGGAGGTGTGAGGGGGGGGCAACCAATTGATGTGTCTCTCTCACATGGATGTTTCTCTCTGTCCCCCTCCCTCCCTCTCTTCCACTCTATCTAAAAAATCAGTGGAAAAAATATCAAGGATTAACAACAACAAAAAAAGAATGTTCATTTGTAATGATGTGGTGAGATATTACCATTTTAGTCAATAATAACTAGTCATAAGCCTCATGTATCCATGAGGGCACAGTCAGAAAACAGAAAACAAAGCAATTATTTGAATACAGGGAATTAAATATAAAGGATTGTTAACTGGGTATGAAGTTTACAGAGGACTAAAAGGTATCTTGGAGGTAGGAACTACTATGCTTATGGCCAAGGGAACAAAGGGAAAAGGTTGGAATTATTAAAACTTTAAAACTCAGACCTTTGGGGAGGGAAACCAACTAGCTGCAGCTGGTCAGTCTTAAGGCTCAGAGGAGAGGTCCCATGTCAGGTGAAGGGTCGGTTTCATTGTTTTCCATGTAGATATGAAATTAACCTAGCACTATTTATTGAAAAGATTGTTTTTTCCCACTGCTTTGCCAATATTTTTATTGTTCTCCCAGGAGTTTTAATTCCTTTTGTCTTTAATTATAAAATGTTTTTATTTTAACTTTATTCTTGAGTGACATTTTTACTGGATGTAATATTCTAGGTTGGGCATTAATTTTTCTTTTCTGCAGCATTTAAAGATATTATTCCATTGTTCTCTATCTTTCATTGTATCTGTTGAGAAGTTAGATGTATATCAAATTGTTTCTTTTAAAGTAGTCTTACTTTGTTCTCTAGCTGTGTTTGGGATTTTCCTCTTTGTTTGGTTCTCTGAAGTTTCACTATAATGTGCCTAAGCTGTGACTTTCTTTTTAATTCATTTTGATTGGAGTTCTTTGTGATCCCTGAATTTGTAGATTGATGTCTTTACCTACCTTTGCAAATTTCTCAACCATTATCTCTTTCAATATTGACTCTGATCCATTATGTCCAATTTTTTCTTCTACAACTTTAATTATACATATATTAGACCTCCTCACTGTGTTTTCTGTTTTCTTACCCTCTCTTCTTTATATTCCTTTCTTTTGTCTCCTAACTTCATTCTGGATAATTTCTTCTGATCTATCTTTCATCTCATTAAAATCTCTCTTTCATTGTTACTAATCTTCTTCTATTAAACCTATTTTTTGTGTGCTCTTAATTTTTGGTTATTGTAGTAAAATTCTAGAATTTCTGTTTGGCTTCTTGTTCAAATCTGCCATGTCATTTTTTATTGTTTCCAATTCTCTGTTGGAACCTTCAGTCTTATATGTATCTCACTGAATATAGTTAGCATTACTATCTAAAGGCTTTGCATGATTATTCCAATACCAGGACTTTTGTAGTGTTTACTTCTTGTTAGTTGTTTCTGATGCATTGTGTTCCTTTAAGATCATGCAATTGGTGGTTTATTGTATGCAGACACTCTGTCTGGAGTTTTGTATTTTTGAGCCTAATATAATTTCTCTACCTCCAGTGAGGATTTTTGTTTGCTTCTTCTCAGAGCCTGAAGCCAACAGTGTGGTGTCACCTTGATTCAAGTATCAAGGAGAGATTTTCTGGGCCACCCAGATGACTCAAGTCTGTGCTGTTTACCTCAGTCCACCTCCCTGCTCAAGAGCGGCCATGCAGGTTCTCAACCCCAGCTAGAGGTGTACACCAGAGCCTTTGTCCCACTGTGTCCTAATGGCAACATTTGTTTTCCAGATCCCACAGTGCTTTCAAAAGGCTGGCTCTGATATTTAGCCACTCTTTATGGAATTGGCACAGTCCACAAAAGACATGACCCCAAATTCTAAGGTCACCTATCTGGACCCATATTTATCTCAGCTATTGATTAATTATATCTACCCAGCCATGTTAGCTCACAATGCTTTCAAGCAAATATGTTTGTATTTGCTCTTTTCCAGTTATCCTTAGCAGCATGGTTAGTTTAAATTAATTTGAATTCCCTTGGTTGACTTTTTTCCAGTTTATGCATTTTCCAACTTATCTGTTGGCACTGGCTCTAGTTATGTGGTAGAAGGCACAGACTAGCCTGTTAACCATTATATGCTCTTTTCTGTGAAGTGTCCCACATATCACTCAGGCTCAGACCTGTACTGACCACTAGAGTTATCCATCATTTGAGATCATGTCTTTACTGATGTTCCCATCACAGAGAACACTGTTTTCATCAATGTGCCTTCTGTGTCATAGGGATTCTGGCTGGCTGTGTTCTTGCTGGTTCTCATCTAAGGTGGCTGGAATCACAAGCAAGTCATTTACCCATCGAATTAGGTCCAAGGCTCAAGAAGATCTGTGTCTCCTAGGAGGTCAGTGCTTGCTGATTAGAGTCACTTTCTCTAACTCAGTAAGAAAACCATGCTGAAAAGCAAGGTGTGGGACCCTGCAGCTTTTGCCCAAGCAGGCCTATAGGACTTAAAGGAAAAGAGGCATATACATACAGAAAAGGGGTGTGTATGAGCATCCCAGGGCTGCCATAACATATTAGCACAAACTGGGTGGCCTGAAACAGCAGAAACATATTCTGGAGGTCAGAAGTCTAATCAAGGTGTCAGCATGGCCACACTCCCTCTGAAGACTCTAGGGGAGGAGCATTTCTGCCTCTTTCAGTCTCTGAAAGTTGCTGGCAATCATTGGTGTTTCTTGGGTTGTAACAACCTCACTCCAGTCTCTGCATCTCCATGTAGCTACCTCCCTCTGCATGTATCTGTGTTAGTTTCCCTCTTCTCACAGGGATACTGGTCATTGCATTAGGGCCTACCTTAATCTAATAGGATCTCATCTTGATTTAGTTACATATGCAAAGACCCCATTTCCAAATAAGTTCACATTCATAGGTACTAGAGGTTTGGATTTGAACATATCTTTGTGGGGCACACCATTCAACCCACAACAGGGTGCTTCCTCTTCTCCATAAACCTCCAATGTTATCATCTACCTGGACCCAAAGTCTTTAGACCTAATACCGATCTTTCCCCAAAGTTCCATATGAAGTGATGGCTCATTGACCAGAGAGGGCATTTGATTTCCAATCATCTGTTACATGTCTGTTTTACCCCTTGACAGAGCTCAGTTTCTCACCATGTCCATCAAGTGACAGGTGTTCAATAAAGTGTTTGTTGAAAAAAGAGTGTTTATTTAAATTAATTAACTTAGTGCTAGGAAAACAATCAGAGAAAAATGGCACAGTGCCCCACACAGAACAATAATCCAAACAAGTGCAGGTTTCTCATCAGTGCAAGTAGAGACCAGAAGGACATGGAGTAACGTGTTTAAACTGACAAACTAAGGAACCATTGGGTCAGAGTTATGTGTCCAGTAGCAGCACCCTTCAGACGTGAGGCCAGTGAAGGTGTTCTCTGGGAAAGAAGCCCTGAGAGTCTGTGCCAGTATGCCTACTTCAGAAGGCACTAGAAGACTTGCTAAGGAGTCTTTCAGGTAGAAAGAGATGATACCAGAGAGAAACCCAAAGTGCAGGAAGGAAGCAAAATCAGGAGAAATGGTAGATATCTGAGCAATCACAGTGGCCTATTTCTCTTCTTTACTCCTACTAATTTTCCTGGCTCTGATGTCTGTTTGTCTAACATTAATGCGGCCATTTGAAGAGTTTTATTTAATTGATGTTTGTCTTGTCAACAAAAGAATGCTGAGCCTAAGAAAGTGTTATGGGTTTATTTGAGCCAAACTGATGACAATTTCCGGGAAGCAAAATCTCAATGGATTGAGAAAATGCTCGGAAGAATGAGTTTTACAGCTCATTTTATATGTTAGAGTCAAAGGAGAAGCTGTAAGGAGGGTAAATTACATGAAATCCACTGATGGTAGATTAAGGGGGTAGGAGAAAGCAAAGTGGAGAAATCTCTAGGGTTGGATAAAAACCAATGGAGAGACACATACTTGTTTTACAGTGGTGGGTACAGGATAATTAATAATTAACATTACAGCACATAGAGATGATATGCGGGAAACAAAATAACAAGGGGTCTGTGGTCTTGTGCTCTAGTGGGAGGTTGTGCCCTGAGGGGTCTAGAAAAGGGGGATTACTCTGACATTTCAAAGGTGTGTTATCTGAGATGCAAAAAGACAATAGATAGACTTACTTAAGGTAAAGATTGACCTTTTCAAGGAAGCTACCAGCCTAAGATGTGACTGCTCACTATGACCCACTTTTAGTAATTTTTATGTCTGACCATCCTATGTGGTGACTTTTAGTCTCTGGGTTTGTAAGACCTGCCATGTGACCCCCCAGAGTTTGTTAGGTTTAGTATGTGACCCTTTTTTTGGTCCACAGTCTGGTATACCTTTTTTCATTCCCAATATGCGGACATTAAACAGCACACTTCCAGGTAATCCAGGTATTCAGGAGAATGTCTCAGAAAAATTGGAAATTATTTGAACTGAATGAAAATAAAAATACACTATATTAAAACTAAACAGTGTTTAGAGGGAAATTTATAGAATTAACCATTTATATTAGAAGCTAATTAGAAAAAATAAATGCTTATATTTAAAACAAAAAAATTAAAAGTCAACAATCAAAACGTTCACCTTAAGAAACTAGAAAAGGAAGAGCAAATTAAACTGAAAGCAAGCAGTAGGAAAGAAATAATAGAGATAAATCAATGAAATTAAAAACAGAAAGACAATAAAGAAAAAAATCAATGAAACTAAAAGCTGATTCTTTGAAAAGATCAATAAAGTTGATAAACCTTTAACCAGACTTATCAGAGAGAGAGAGAGAGAGAGAGAGAGAGAGAGAGAAGATATAAATTACCAATATCTGTATTGAAAGAGGAGATACCACCACATCCCCACAGACACTATAAAAGTATACTAAGGGAGCATTATGAACTACTCTGTGTTCAGGTTTGGGGTTCCAAGTTCTGTATGTAGAATCTTTAATTCAAAACCAGATACCAAATTCTAGATCTTAATTCCTAGCTCACCTTCCCTGTCACTTTGGTTTCCTGAGGCTAGTTCTCATATACAGAGGTCAACACAGCCTGACTCCTGGCAAAGTCAAGCCCTTCCAAAGGAAGAATGGTCTTTACATTCTAAGTAGTTACATTTTAAATGGTTTGTTAGGCCCTATATAGCCCCTTTACTTTGCCTTTGGGCCTGAAGAGCCTAAATTCTTTCCCGTCTCGCCCTTAGGGGTGCATTGCTGACCACTGCTGTGCTGGATCCTCCGCCAGGCTCTCAAGAACATTCACAATGTGTCTGAAGCTCTTCTGTCTACACTCTGGGGTCAGTTTGGCTGAATGTAAGTCCCTGGCCTATATTCTCTTTCCTTGATTATCTTGAAAATGTCACTCCTACCAAAAAGATGACCCTGATTTTCTTTCCTTTATAAGTGAGCTAGTCTTTGTCTCATGACCACATAACCTCTCTTTTTCTGTAAAGCCCACTAGTTTTGTTAACAGATGCCTGATGCCGGTCACTCTGCCTCGGTTTTCAGGACATGATGCACTCATTGTCATATATATTTTCAGCTGGTTTTTCTTCTTCCAGAAAAGTTTTCTTGAATTACGCTTGTGCTGTTGGTCTGTGCTTTGCTCTCTTCTTCAAGGACAAGTGTGTCCATGGGCTTCTTTGCCCATCTCCAGGCCACTTCCTCTAGTCCTTCCCTCATTGTCCTTCATTCTTTACTTTGAAACATAGCCTTTGTTTCATTTATTTCTCTTAAGGCAATATTCATTGTGATTTTTCACTGTTATGATCCTTCTAGTTTAGTCTTCTCTGAATTTTAAAAATATTTTAAATTCTTTCCTGAGTTTAGTCATTTGCCTTTTCAAATACTTTCTTCAATCACTTCACTTCCAAGTTGTTTTCATCTATTTTTCCCCAGGTCATTTGTGCCATTGTTAAACACTTTTTTTAAGGTAAAATGTTCTAATTCTGAATCACTATGTTCTTCTTTTATAGCTTAAATCATTTTGTTTCTTTTTAGTCCCTTTTGAAATGTTAAGTTATGGTTTTCATCTCTTTTCTATCTAGTGTATCTTTTTTATGTGCTACATGGATTTAATGACACACAGCCCTTAGTGTGGGTTAGAAATTAGCCCATAAGCCAGTCCTAAGCTCACTTCAAAAATTAGGAAATAAATTACATAAATGAATTCTATTAATATCACCAATTCTATTAATATACCTGTTTACATTCATCTGCTTCTTTGGCTTTCTACTCTAAATCTTTATTTATTTATTCCTATGGCTATTTCTGTTCAAAAGTATTAAATGAACCATTTGACAAATGAACCATTTGAGTATTAAATAACTCATGTGACATTTATTTAAACTAAATTAAATACATTTCCTGTAAGACCCATCATTTGATTTGGTACCCTGTCAGTATGTATAGAAGTAGAGAAAGGCCAAATGCACTATAAGATAAGGTGGGACATGGATTTAATGGCAATCAGCAGAAAAATAATCCCAGCAAGAAGAAAATGGTAGAAAGGGTAAAAACAAACACTTATTTGGCATTTTGGCTTCAAGAGGTGCTGATGCCAGTCAGTGCAGGCCAGCACTAGTGCGGACAGGAGTGCATGTCCCATTCACCTACCCTCGTAGCCAGCCATGGTCACCAGCCCCTGACCCTGAGCACCTGTGTCAGGGCCTCTCCTGCTCTTCCCCAAGAGCCCCAGTGTAGACAGCAACGCCTCCGGTCGAGTAGCAGGTCCCTACTCAAACAGCGTCTCCGTGATCAGGCCTCTCCTGCCTCTGTGCAACTTGGACCCTGCCCAGTGCTCGTGTCCTAACCCTGCTCCCCTCTTCACTGTTTCCAGGAACACCTCACCTTCAGGCATGCTGTAGCATTGACTGCTGCCCAAGTCCCTGCCTCCCTCACTGTAGTCAAAAGTCCACTCTACACCCAGCACCTAAAGCAAGACCTGGAATAAGTAGGCACTCAATAAACACGTGATGAATGAATGAATGAATGAATGAATGAATGAATGAATGAATGCTTCTTCTAGAGAAGTCTTGGCCTCACTCATCTACCTTCCATTGGTACTGGCAGCCATGAAATAGAGAAAGAGATGTCAGGAAACAAGGCAAGTCGAGGCTTCATAAACAAGGCTGGGTAAAGACACTGGGCTGACATTGCTGGGAGGAGCTGGCAAGAGTGGTGGTTGTGTGAGGAGCTCCTGGGGGCAAACTTTCTTGGCACTCTTTCCCAGATGTTTTCATCCCTTTGGCATTTTTCTCTGCAGGGCATGTCATGGGGTTCCAAGAAAAGGGATATGTTAGCAAGTTAAAAGGCAGTATCTAAACATCCGTGAAGTTGGTGAGAATCCAGGCATGTGTCTGTGGGATAGGACTGGGTCCCACCGTGTGCCAGGTGTGGCCACCTCCCATGGACTTCAAAGGTCGGGAGAGGAAAGGGGCTGCAGACCTGCAAACAAGTGACTCAGTCCATTGTTCCACGTATCTGAAAAATCAATTAGGTCCAAAGTAAAAATATTTATTTAATGAGCAAAAATGTGTGGCTAATTGGTTTTTAAAAGAATATTGCTTCCTGCTCCCTAAGACTGAAAAAGGGCCTTTGAAAAAAAATTATTTACAGAGATTCAATTTTGAAAATGGTTATTGGAGGTTAAATAAGTACAGAAAATGGCATATAAGCCACAGGAGGCAACGCAGTCTTTTCCATGGGGTACTGAGGAAAGGGGACACCTTTCAGAGCAATACCATGCCAGCAGAGAACACACTACAAAAAAATGTACATTGGAGGGCCAGACTGCTAGGGTGGTGGTGATGTGACAACCCTCTTGGGCTCCCACCATGCACTGCAGGCTTGCGTCTTATGGAAGGTGGTCTCCATTAGTGAAGAGCTGATGTCTGGAAGCAGAACTGGGTGTGGCTCATGTCATGTTTCATAGCTCCTTCAAACCCAGATCACTCCTCTATAAAACAGACATGAGATAATGATGTCCCCTCATTCCTTGTGACAATACCTGCAATGCACCTGCCATAGCTCAACAAGGCTGAATCTGCTCTTGGCCAGGCCTGCTGCTCAGTGATGCAGATGAGGCTCTTCTCTTAGGGTGCCTGTGCCCTGTCCCACTGTCAGTCCTGCTGCCCAGTGTCCTAGGACACCCCCCCACACACACACACACTCCTACCCAGGAATCCTGACATATGAGAGGATGCAGGACCCTGTGGAGCTGTCTTCTTAGCATCCCACATGCTGGCTCACTTTTACCATATAGATGGGGCCCAGACAGGAGCCTGCAGAGCAGAGGCCCTCACAAATAAAACAACTGGTTATCTTCGGAACTTCGGTGAAACGTTTGACATCTGTGAACATCAGTTTTCTGTATAAGCAGACTGATCAAGTTGCCATCTAATGTCTTTTTGTATTTCGATATGCTGCCGAATTTGGACTGTGTGTGTATGAGTTTCCTGGAGATGCTACAACAAATCCCCCACAGACGGAGTGGCTTAAAACCACACGCGTTTGCTCTCCCACAGCTCTGTAGCCAAGTCTGACACCAAGTGTTCCCAGCACAGCTTTCGCAAGCACACAGTCAAGTCAATTGTAAGCTTCTTGCAGGCAAAGATCTTCCATTTGTGCTTTATTTTTCTGAATGCAACCTGTAACAACAAACCCAGGCTCCGGCTTTGCCCCAGGAGTCTCGTCATTGGCTGTTTATTTCAATTCTTGATAGTTACAAATGACAAAGGGCAGAAGGACTATCAGAATTCTCTGTCACTTTGTAGTTAGGAAAACAATTAAGTTTCAAGTTTCTGTTTGTACTTCACCCTGATATGCAGGGCCTGTCCAGATGGAGTCATGGAATGCAGAAATGCAGGCCTCGTTGTCATGTCTCCTCATGTTCAGAAAGATCTGAAAGTCACGATTTTCCTGATAAGTCTCGGGTTTTTACGTATTGGCAACTGTAGCAAACAGCCGGCCTCTATGCCTCTTCTGAAGGTTGAGGCCCCTCCCCAGCACAGGGTAGCTCAAGAACACGGGCACTGCGGGCTGGCAGATGGGACAAGGGACTTGTGAGGCTGTGGGAAGCCTTTCTGGGCTCAGTAGCAGGGTGTGGGAGCAGGGGGGTCTCCTGCTGGAGACAGGTGGAGGGAATTGTGTCCAGCCTCATGGGAACTGAGAAGTTAAGTTGCTGATCAGCAAAGCTGAACCCTCCCTGCCTTGCATTCTTGTGTAGCCTGTTCTAGCTGGGTTTTACTTGCATCTTAACTGATACCTCAACTAGATGAAAATGTTTACAAACACTCTCAGGTGAACACCCTCCCATGTTCCACAGGGTGGCCCATCTGCCCCTTCCTGCTCTGTTCCCCTGTTGTATCCTGATGTCCATTTTACTGATGACTCATGAGGGTACATCTCCAAGGTTAAGTGTGTCTTCCCCATCTCAGGGGACTACTGCCCCAGGGACCAAGACCCTCAGCTCCCAGGGGAAGCCACTAGAGCTATGGGTCTAGCAGGGAGAGGCCTTATACCTCTAATTTTGACATCTCGCCTTCCCAGGATTAAGCGTAAATCACATGCAATGAGAGCTTCAGTGTAAAGCAAAGACACAGATCTGGACTCCCTCCTGGCCACAGTGGCCGCCCCGCAGTCTGTCCCATGAGCTGATGGAGCTCACATGACACCCTATTGTTCTGGACAAGGGAGAAGAAGCAGGACTCAAGCTCCATGTTAAGATTACTAGTTACAGGTCAAGATGTTATCGTGAGCCCCAGCCCACCCTCAAGAGCGTTAACCTTAAGGCAACCATAAAAAGGGTCTTGCACCCCAGCTCATTCCACACTTCAGAGAGAAATTAATTGGAAAAATGACACATTGACTCTTCACAAATATTGATGTTGATCTTTACTATTAGAAATGTAGCAAGGGAAAGGGCTCTTTTGTTCAACATTTATGAATGAATGAGCACAAGAAGGAAGTATATCCATTGCAAAGCTGCCTGCATTTGATCATATGCTTCCCATGAAAAAGCTTTGGTGGGGGGACAGGAGGGTGGGCAGGGCCTGCTCCATGGGCTGATGGCCTCCCCTGCCTCCCAACAGGGCTCCAAGACTTGGGAGCAGCACTGACCACAAGCTCATCAATGAGAAATCTTTTGGGTGTGTCTGCTCAGTATCCACCTTGTCCAAGGTAGGGGTGAGCCCACAGAGCACTCAGGCTCAACAGTGCCTCACTGGTGACCAAGGGCAATTTTCCTGTCGTTTGGCTGGGAAAGGCCCACAGAGTTGGAGCTCTGGCTGTGTGCTGATCCTGGAGGTTTGTGTGAGTGTGTGCAAGTATGCATTTGAATACATGGCTGAGAGTCTGCCTGAGAGTATGCATTACATTAGAAACGCTGTGTGGTGCTGTCCCACAGGGTATGTGCTGAGGTCTGTTCTCTACAACTCAGCCTCAAAGAGTGGGCCACCTGACCTGAAGTGACTGCAGGCAGGAGGAAGCAGTGGTTATTTGGAGTGTGGGCTGTGCCTGACAAGCTACTTGTCTTGGGTTGGGGCCGACAGAAGCCTTTTGTCTGCCTTTGTTTGTTTCTGAAAAGCAAGGATATTTGTTCCTTTTCCAGGTCTCCTGGCTGCACAAATTTCCACTCAGATGAAACCTGGCGTGGTGACCGCAAGCTGGCCCGGGATGGGCTGGAATACCTCCAGTCTTGTAGGAAGGGGACTTGGGAACAGTATCAGGAAAGATTGTGTTACAGGACAATCTTGACCCAGTGTTACTGAGTGTTCTCCAGTCACAATAAATGACTCTGTACAGGTGCCCAAGGAGGCCTGTGTGCCAGGTTTGAAGCTCTGCTCTGCTTAGATTGGGGCACCCTGCATAACCACCCTGCACCCTATCCCTTTACACATCCACCACCTAGGCTGTGACATGCCAGGGGACGTTACCAACAAACTGTTTAAACCTGGGGTGAGGGGTAGCAGGGGCGCCCTCAGACACCAGGAGGGGGTGTAGGGAGGGTCACCAGGAGCCCCGGCTGGGTGGGGTAGATTCAGACCCCGAATGGGGTCTTCCCTAAATCCTGCAGATCTCAGAGGCTCCTCACGACGCCCCATAAAGGACGCAGAGGGTCAGACACCCAACGAGCTCTCCGGTGAGTGGGTGACCCGCATGATCGGACCCCAGAGATGGCAGGGAAGTTCAGGACCGGGACAAAGGAGGAGTGGCCGCCGCGAGTGGCTAAGGAGGGGAAGAATTACGATTCCACGTGCGGGGGTTCTGCCCAGGATGCGGGCTAGGCTGGGGACGGGTGGGGTCCCCGGGTGGGGCGAAGTCTCCAGGTGGGGCGGGGCGGCAGGTGGGGCTGGTTTCCGCGTGGGGCGGGTCCCCGGGTGTAACGGGCTCCCTGAGGGCAGACGGTCTTTCCAAGGAGGGGCCGCACCCAGCAAGCCGCAGCATTCCGGGGGCGTCGTGGGCAGAGCTGGCCCGGTACGAGGCTGGGGTGGCTGCCCCACGCCCTAGGACGGGCTCCAACTCCATCCTACCCTGCGGCTGTGGCCCGGCCGCCCCGCTCCCCTCCTCCCAGGGGCCCTGCCTTTCCCCCGCCCCCGGAGGGCCTTGGCCACGCCCTTTCGACCCGGTCCCAGCTCCTGGCCCCGCCCCCAGCTCCTGGCCCCGCCCCCTGCCACCGCTGCCGGGGCTCAGCGGCCAAACTGCGCAGGCGCAGGCTCAGGTGCGTGCCGTTTGAAAGCATGGCGCCGGCGGGCCCGCCGTTGGTGCTGAGCGAGGAGAAGGTCCGGGAGAAGAGCTGCCTGTCGCCTCACCGCGACCTGGGTGCGTGGGGCCGGCAGGCGGGCGGGGCCGCTGGCTGAGGGCGCAAACTTCCCGCCAGAGGGTCAGCGTCAGACCAGAGGCGCCCGCACACGGACCGGTCGCCCCGAACGGTCACAGGCCAGGGTGGTGAGGGTTGGGGGTCCCCAGGGGCACGTGTGCAAAGGAGGGGGTGAAGGGTGGAGGGCTGGGCGTAGGAGCCTGTTGGGGAAGAGGCGGGATGTGGGGGTAGACAGGTGGGAGGGGGGTTAGGTGGGGGGAGGGGGGAGGGGGGAAGAGGTGGGAGGAGGGAGGAGGGGAGGGGAGGGGGGAGGGGGGTCCTGACTGTAACTGTGGATTTGCCGGTTTCTCCTTTCACTTCATGTGTTTTGAAGCTCTGCGATTTGTTGCAAACTATTTAGGATTTTTATGTCTTGTTGGAGGGACTCTTGTAGTATCATACTTTTCTTTGTTGAGACGTCTTGCCCCTGATAATTTTCTTTGTTGAGGCGTCTACTTTATCTGATATTAGTGTAGCCACTCCGGCTGTGCTTTGGTCTTTGAAGAGCATATCTTTCCCCATCTATTTACTTTTTAATCTTTTAACTTACCTATATCATTATATTTGAAATGAGTTTGTTGTAGACAGTGTATATAGTTCGTTCATTTTAATGCACTCTGCCAGTCTCTGTCTTTTATTGTGTATTTAGACCATTTACACTTAATGTAATTGTCAATATGGTTGGACTTAAGTGTGCCATCTTATTATTTTTTTTCTGTTTGTTCTCTTTGTTTTTCTTGTGCTGTTTCCCGTTTCCTGCCTCCTGTAGTTTACTTGAATATTTTTTAGTTTTCCATTTTTATTTGTCATATATATTTCTGAGTATATCTGTTTGTATAGCTCTTTTAGTGGCTGCATTACAAATTACAGCCCACTTGTGTGGGCATTTTACCACCTCAAGTGAAAGGGAGAAACCACCACCATTAGGTTTCATTTTCATCGCCCCTTTATATTGCAGTTGTCTTAAATGTACATAGCTTGAGAACTACATTAATGATAGGATTTTTTTTTACAGTCATCTAACAGTTTAAATAACTCAGAAGGAAACATTTATCCACATATTACCTACCCATTTTTTTTTTCTTCATTCCTGATGTTCCAGGTTTCCTTCTTGTATCTTTCCTTTATACTTGAAGAGTTTTTGTTGTTGTTTTAACAATTATCTTAAAGTGCTGGTGACACATTCTCTTAGTATTTTTTCATTTGAGAATATCTTTATTTCACCTGTAGTCCTGAAGGTTGTTTTTGTTGGATATAGACTTCTGGGTTGAAAATTCTTTTCTTTCAGCACTTGAAAAATGTGACAGGCCTTCGTAGTTTCTGAAGAATAATTCACTGCCATGTGAGTTGTGTTCCCCCTATGGGTAATGCCTTTTAAGTCTTTTTTTCTCTCTGTTGGTCAGAAAGGACAATTTTGTTCAATCTGTCTTTGCATTTACTCTTCAACTTTTTTCCTCGTGATCTCCATTCTGTTATTGAGCCACTCCTGTGTTTTTGTTTCAGTTATTTTTCATTTCTGAAGTTTCTTTGTTTCTTTATAGTATTTGTCAAGACTTCCTAATTTTTCACTTATTCCAGGAGTGTTTGTAATTGCTCATTGAATTATTTTTATAACAGTTGCTGTAAAATCCTTGTTAGGTAATTCTGACTTCTGTCATCTCAGTGTTAGTGTTTATTGATTGTTTTTTTCTCATTCAAACTGAGATGTTACTAGTTTTTGGTAATTTTTTTATTGTATCATGGACATTTTGAATATTAAGTGGCGAGACTCTGTTTTTTGTTTAAGTCTCATTGCTCATTACTGGCACTGATTGGGTACTGCCTAACTGAGGTGGTAGACAGTCTCCTGTCACACACATGGCCTCTGCAGATGCCTGCAGGCTACCTCATTATAGCCAGGCTAGGATAGTAGTCAGGGTCCACTCACACAGTTGCTGTGCTAGCCACTGTGCAAGGCCAGGTTTACAAGGTGCATTTTTTCCCCTTGGTGTTGGACTGGAATGGGCCTGATGTTGTCAGGAGTCTGTCCTAGAAGGCTTCCCCATCCTCGGCCTTTGACCATGGATGGCAGCAGGCTTACCCTTGTTTTTTGGTCAGTGTCTGCTGGCATTTCTGGGTTAACAGCTTCTTTGGCACTCAGATTGGGATGTATAGGAGACAAAAAAAACACACCAAACCAACCCAACTCATTCATTGCTTAACCATCTTTCTTTTCTTCTTTTATTGTTTGTTTTAGTACAGTTTACAGTCAGTATTATTTTGTTTTAGTTTCATGTGTACAGCACAGTGTTCAGACAATCATATACTTTGCAGTGTTCCCCTGGATATTTCCAGTACCCACCAGGCACCATACATAGTTATTACAAACCTTGTTGACTATATTCCTTATGCTGTGCTGTACACCCCATGACTATTTTGTAACTACCAATTTGTACTTCTTAATCCCTTCACCTTTTACACCCAGTCCCTCAACCTCCCTCCCCTCTGGCAACCATTAGTCCATTGTCTGTATCTATGAATCCCTTTCAATTTTGTCTGTTTATTTTGTTCTTTAGATTATACATGTAAGTGAAATCATATGGTATTTGTCTTTCTCTGACTGGCTTATTTCACTTAGCATGATACCCTTTGGGTCCATTCATGCTGTCATAGATATTAAGATTTCATTCTTTTTTATGGCTGAGTAATATTCCATTGTATATATGGGGGCAGGCAAAAGCAGGTTTACAGTCATGAGTGACATTCTTTTGAGTTAATAAAGCTATTGTAATAATCATCACCTGCATGTCTTTTTCCACATGAACAACTGTAAACCTACTTTTGCTTACCCCTGTATATACCAGATCTTTTTATCCACTCATATATTGATAGGCATCTGGGTTGCTTTCATATCTTGGCTATTGTAAATAACACAGTAGTGAGCATAAGGGTGCATATATTCTTCCAAATCAGTGTTTTTTGGATTTCTTCAGATACATATCCAGAAGTACAATCACTGGGTCATAAGGTAGTTCCATTTTTATTTTTTTGAGGATTCTCTATACTGTTCTCCATAGTGGCTGCACCAATCCGCATTCCCACCAACAGTACATGAGGATTTCCTTTTCTGCACATCCTTGTCAACACTTGTTTATGGATTTATTGATGATAGCCATTCTTACAGGTGTGATGTGGTATCTCATTGTGTTTTTAATTTGCATTTCTCTGATGATTAGTGATATTGAGCATCTTTTCATATGTTTGTTGGCCACCTGTATGTCCTCTTTGGAGAAAGGTCTATTCAGGTCCTCTGCCCATTTTTTAATTGGATTGTTTGCTTTTTGTGTGTTGAGTTGTATGAGTTCTTTATAACTTTTGGATATTAACCCCTTATTGGATGTATCGTTGGCAGATATCTTCTCCCATTCAATAGGTTGTCTTTTCATTTTGTTGATGGTTTCCTTTGCTTTGCAAAAAAATTTTAGTTTGATGTAGTCTCATTTATTAATTTTTTCTTTTGCTTCCCTTGCCCTAGAAGATATAACAGAAAAAATATTGCTAAGAGAGGTGTCAGAGATTTCACTGCCTATGTTTTCTTCTAGGACTTTTATGGTTTTGAGTCTTACATTTAAGTCTTTAATCCATTCTGAGTTTATTCTTGTATATGGTGTAAGAAGGTGATCTAGTTTCATGTTTTTAGCATGTATCTGTCCAATGTTTTCAGCACCACTTATTGAATAGACTGTCTTAATATTATTGTATGTTATTGCCTCTTTTGTCAAATATTCATTGACCATATAGGTGCACTTATTTCTGGACTCTGTATTCTGTTCCATTGATCTATGTGCATGTTATTATCTCAGCACCATGCTGTTTTGAGTACTATGGCCTTGTTTGTAGTATAGTTTGATACCAGGTAGTGTGATACCTCCAGCTTTTTTCTTCTTTCTGAAGATTGTCAAGATTGTTTGGCTGATTGTTATACATTTTTGGAATATTTGTTCTAGTTCTGTGAAATGTTCCATTGGTATTTTGGTAGGAATTGGACTGAATCTGTAGATTGCTTTGGGTGGTATGGACATTTTAATTATGTTAATTCTTCCTAACTATGAACACTTGATATGCTTCCATTTATTCGTATCTTCTTCAATTTCTTTCTTCAATGTGTTATAATTTTCCTAGTATTGGTCTTTTACCTTCTTGTTTAAATTTATCCCTAAGTATTTTTTTTATTCATTTGTAAATATGATTTTTTTTTTTAGTATCCCTTTCTGATAGTTCATCATTGGTGTATAAAAATGCAACTGATTCCTGAGTATTTATTTTGATTCTGTTACTTTACTGAATTAATTTATCAGTTCTAGTATTTTTTGTGTGTGGAATCTTTAGGGTCTCTGTATACAGTATCATGTCATCTGCAAATAATGACCATTTTACTTCTTCCTTTCCAATTTGGATGCTTTTTATTTCTTCTGATTGTTTGATTGCTGTGGCTAGGACCTCCAGTAGTATGTTGAATAAGAGTGGTGAAAGGGGACATCCCTGTCTTGTTTCTGATCTTAAGGGAAATGCTTTTGGTTTTTCCCCATTCGGTATGATGTCAGCTGTGGGTTTGTCATATATGCCTTTATTATGTTGAGGTATGTTCCCTCTATTCCCATTTTTCTGAGAGTTTTTATCATAAACAGATGGATTTTGTCAAATGCTTTTTGTGCATCTCTTGATATGATCATGATTTTTATCCTTTGTTTTATTTATGTGGTGTATCACGTTAGTTGATTTGTGGATATTGTACCAATCTTGCATCCCAGCAATAAATCCCACTTCTTCATGACCATTTTCTTCAGGTCCTTTGATAGTTGGCCTTCTGTTCCCCACCCTTCAGAGTAGTCTGGTGTTTGTTTTTTGTATTGTCCAGGGTTTTTAGGATGAGAAATAGGGAGAAATAGGGTGAAATCTGTCTGCTCTGTCTTGTCTGGGACTGAAAGCATGCAAACCAGTTTCTTTAATGAAGACATTTTTTAAAACATAAATATTCCTGGGAAAGTATTAGTGTAATTTAGACCCAAACTGTCTTTTTGATTACAGAAACTTATTTTTGTAGTGACATTTATTAAATGGCTGCTTATTGGGCGTGTCATACAGAGGCATATGGTGCACAGAGCATGCAATCTGCCCTCACGTGTAACGGGCATGGAGTGGCCAGGTCAGCGAAATAGTGATCCCTGCATGGAGGCTACATAGGCAGTGGGGTGAGCAGCCAGGAGCGAAACTGGGAGTCCATTCAGGAGGGCGTTCCTGGCAACAGAGGGTGTTGGACGGAGAGGCAGTGGAGTGAAGAACAAGCAGGGGTTTGCAGACAGTTTGGAGGTGAACATAAGCTAAAACTGTATGCAGTTCTTGTTCTTGAGGTTATGATATATCGCTTTTATGACAATTTATTTTCAACTTCAAAAATAAGGTTAAAATCTCATAATTTTCTATTTCTTAGCTGAACTTCGGTCATTATCTATACCTGGAACTTACCAAGAAAAGATTACTCACCTAGGAAATTCTTTGATGAATTTAACAGGTCTAAAATCTTTAGATCTCTCGCGCAACTCCTTGGTTAGTCTAGAGGTAAGTTTTAGGTTTGTTTTTTCTTTAAAGGAGGAAGTTGGGAGAGGTTGTTTTATTTTATTGTACTGTATTATTATTTTATTAAATCCTCAGCCAAAGACATGCTTAGAGAGCAGAAGGGGGGAGAGAGAGAAAGAGAGAGGAAAGAGAAACATTGATGTGAGAGAGAAACATCAATTGATTACCTTCCGTACATTCCCCAACTGGTGATCAAACCCATAACCCAGGTATGTATCCTGACTGGGAATTGAACCAGCAACCTTTCAGTGCACAGGACGATTCTCATCATCTGAGCCACTCCGGCCAGGCTCAGTTTGTTTTTTAAAAGAAAATTTCTTGCTATCAATAGCAGTGGAAAGTCTGTTTATAATTAAAACGACAATCTGTTTTATGACTATGCCTATAATATTTGTAAACTGTACACTTAACAATGATTTAAGCACAGGGTTGTTTTTCTTGTGTTTACTGTGAACTAGATTTCTTATGCATCACATTACATCTTTAAACTACTTTGACAAACCAAAGTCTTAGCTCTCTGATGAAACAGTTGTATCTTTAAAGGAATAAAATAAGGCCCAGAAGACTAATGTGTGTGTGTCCATCCCTCTCCATCCCTCTATCATTTGTATTTTTCTTTATCCACTTTCTGCACTGTACCTCTGTTTATAGTCTGCCTCTTGGTGGCTGCGGGCCCTTGAATGGCAGGGACACAAATGCAGGCTTACTGCAGGGGGCCTGACCTGACGGGCTCAGTCCTGGTGAGTGAGTGAGAAGTTACCTGGGTGATGGCAGGTGGCTTATATTTTAAAGGGGTTCTTGCCTGAAAGAAAGGCAGGACATCATTACCCTGGAACATGATCCTGTCAGTGCCCCTGACATGGGGTCAGGCATCTGCTCAGAGTCAGAGGAGAGTCCCAATCCAGGCTGCACCCAGTGCTGGCTCGTCTCTCAGCCCCCCCAAGCCTCAGTTTTCTAATCTGTGAAATGGGAGCAGTAATAGGGCTTACCCTGAAGGGTTGTATGTGATGGAATGAAGTTGTTTGTGTAAATCACTTAGCTTGGCACATGCCAATAATACCAGCTGTCCTTAGTAGTCACAATTGTTGCAAACTTCCCTGAACAGTCATATCACTGTGTGCAAGACAGAAATTTCATCTTTATGCTCTTCCTGTAATAGTATGTATTCATTTTAAGTGCATTTGTTAAGTTGATCAGTTTGTACTGTGGCTCATATTGCTATGTGTTTATTTTTAAAAGCACAGACTCATTCAGCATTTTGTCCTGTTAACAGGGCATTCAGTACCTGGCTGCATTGGAAAGCCTCAATCTCTACTACAACTGCATTTCCTCGCTAGCAGAAGTGTTCCGGCTCCACTGCTTGACTGAACTCATGGACGTGGACTTCCGACTAAACCCTGTGGTGAAGAATGAGTCCGATTACCGCCTCTTTGTTGTGCACATGCTCCCAAAGCTCAGGCAGCTGGGTAGGTGCAGTGTGCTGAGGCCCTTGCTCAGTAGAGCCCTGACGAGTGTTTGGTGCTGTCAGATTATCCCACTGTGGATCTTCCTGAAAAGGGAAGTTACTTTCTACTCTGATAGCATGAGTCCCTCTTTCACAGGATGGGTCTTATAGGAGAGCCTCCTGGGAAGGTGACAGGGAGCCCCATGACCACAGATAATTGCCAGGAGGCCAGGAGCACAGGTGTAGGCTGGACTGTTTGGTCTCATTCTGTCTTTGCTTTCAAGCTATTTGACTTGGGCATGTTTCTGAACTTCTGGTGCCCTGTTTCCATGCATGGCCCCCGGGCATTGCCTTAGGCTCAGCTGGACAGCTGGATTCTACTGGTTTCCCATCTATCTGGAAAGATACAGAACTAGAAATTCATTGTGCCACACCCTCCCATCTGCCTCCCCACCAACCAGGAGGGGTCTTTGCTGTGAGCAATGTGGCCACTGGTGCTTCTGATACTCCCTTATGTCACACTTCAAAGGGAGAGAACTGGAACATGAGTCCAGGATGCACTGACCATGCAAATGGGGAAGGGAGGGCTTGGGTACTTCATCCCCTTGGTCCTGTGTGAAGGGTGGTGGTAAGTGCTGGGTAGCTGTGGTGCAGGAATGTCTGATTGAAGGGTATTGTCGTGTGCCCCAGTGATCACAGCATGTCCTCAATCTGCAGCCCCATTCACCTCTTGGCAAGGCTGGGGATGCATTCAGGGCACCTCCATCTCCTAGGTTCTGATCTAATGAAACTAAAGTGAGACCCACATCAGGGCTGCATTTGTCAGGGAAGATACTGCTCCACCACTGTTACTGTGGTAAATACTGAGCTGTGGGCAGACTGCCCCTCTGTGCTGTCTGTGTCCAGCCAGTGTCTATAGAAACCCATGTTTTGCATCTCTTGGCTGTGAGTGAATTTATGCATATCTCAGCCGCTCGTGTCAGCTTATCCCCCAGTCTCCTCTACACTGCCTGGGCCTGGGAGCAGGGCTGGGCTGTGGGTATAGTGACTGACCCCTAAAGGCACACTCTTCAGTGTCAAACCTACTTAGAAATTCAATGTTTCATTTTAATTTTTAGATACTTGGGAGGAATAAGTGCTTCTGTTCCAACTTTTGACTCTAAGTAACTTATAAATAGTTGAATTTGGGTCTTTACAGAAACATTACAATCCTTATGGGAAGTTTTTGCAATCTTCAGTCTGAAATCATTACTTTTCCTTTGTTGTAAAAGTTTTAGGTTGAGAATTACACAATGTTTGTATAGAGAAAGGACATGAGAGTCTTTCCACATGGGAAAGATATTTTCAGACATGAAAAAGGAACATAATTGAAAATCAAAGTCATTTTGGGACTCATGGCCCACCCTACCTAGCAGGGTGCCCAGTAAGGACATAGCTCAGTTGTTTGTTCTTAGTAACTGAAAGGTTCTGGAGGGGTGTGGTGTCTGGGGTGGTGCGAGGGGCTGTGGAGTGGAAGTGGGGTCAGGGAGCAGAGCAAGCCACCCATATGGGTCTAAGGATTGTGGGGGCTGGGAGAATGTTACAAAGTCAAGAGAGATTCGCTTTGGGGAGAAAGAGTTTGCATTTGGTTTTAGCCATATTGAACTTGAATTTATAGTGTAATAGTCTAGAGAATTATTCTTAGAGTAAGGGATTTGGAACTGACTCAAAAGTAAAGTTAAGGCTCAGTGACTAGAATTGTTGTTAGCACAAAGGAGTGTCTACACTATGAGAGCAGATGCCGTATTGGGAAGTGTGGAAAAAAAGGCCAGAAGTTCCCAGACCATGTCTCAAGGACGGGAGTCACAGGACAGGCCATGGACAGGATTAGGAAGGCAGTTGTGTCTTGAGGAGGAGCCCCAGTGTGCAGAGGCACTTCTGGATGGTTTTCACAGCTCCTTTGTTTTTCTTCTTTGAGAATGATTATTGTACTATCATTCATTTACTCATTTCTTACTGAAATTATGTACTTTTGGGGTTGTGCCACAGGTTAATGCTCTTTGGGAGGCAGCTTCAGAACTTAACCACCATGTGTAACGTTAATTCTATGCTCAAACATGTTGCAAGTTCCACCACACTGACCTTCAGCATTTGGGAATCACCTCATCTTCAGTACTTCCTGAGGAAGTCTGGGAGTTGCTGAGTAAAGAGACGCCTCTGAGGCCCAGGGCATGCATGTGGGAACAGTTTAAACTTACCTCTTTTTCCCATTCCTGAGGATCTGAGGGTGCAAACGCTAGGCATAAACACACAGCTGGGATGTCTTCTCTCTTTAGCGTGTTCAGGATTCTCACCCATGGAGATTCTTAGCAGTGCTCAATGTGGTTCAAGAATCTCATGCAACACTCAAAATGTACATTAAAAGAAGGGAGCCCAGAAGATGTGTCTGTATGTGAACTTGTTTGTATATTTATTTTCCTGCGGTAGTAGCCTGCCTCCAAAGGAGTGTCTGAGCAGTGAGCTATGTGGGAACAGGGCAGCCTCTTGGAATCAGCACCTCAGAAACCAAGTGTAGCCACCAGAACCCAGCATCCCTTTACTGCTCAGTGCTGATGGGGGATGCTGTGGCGGGGTCAGCCCTGAGGGGACAGAAGGTCCAGAACAAGCAGTGGCAGCCCTGGTCATGTGTGGTGTGCTGTAGGGCAGTGATGGGGTGCTGGAAGGTGCACCTGCTTCATGGTGTCGTTTGCTAGTTTCTCTGGCATTTTCTCCTTAGATGACCGCCCTGTGAGAGAGAGCGAGCGGAAAGCATCGCAGCTGCATTTTGCTTTGGAAGAGTCACTTGACTCCGTACACAGCTTCCCAGCTATTTGCAGAGTTGGAAGGTATGAACACGAGTGGTGTTTGAATGTGGAAAGAAGTTGCTCAGGCTTATTTATTCATAGAATGACTAAAAGATATAAAGCCCTGTATTAACTAAAAGATGTAAATGTTCTTGTGCACTGATCTCCACTTAAAGGGCAGACATGCAGGAAGAGAGGAAAAGAGCAATGCCCAGATACCAGCTGGGGCTCCAGGAGACAGTTGGACGGAGTCTGTCTGTTGCCCACATTTTCTATACATTATTTTTTAATATTAAAATGTTTATTAAAGTAATACATATAAAATCAATAACACGGAAGACTTATGATGATAAACAACAGTCCCCTCTCCCCACTGTCCAGCCCACTCCTCAGAGCAGCCACTTTCATTCACTTCTGTAATTGTTTCTGCTTCCTTCTGAATCCCCAGACAATACAAATTAATTGCCCTTTCTGGGTGTGCACACTTGAAGCAGGGCCTGACAGCTGCCATAGCCCCTTTGCCACCCCATGGTGACAGTTTGTGGACTGTGCCCTCCTATATTCTCTGTTCAGTGCCCTGTGGCCGGTGCTCCAGGCTCTGCTCTGGTGGGGCTGTAGGAACGTGTGCCCGTCTGTGCTTCCCCGCTCCTGCCATCTGCATCTTTATGTTTAACTTTAGATTGTCTGGGTCGATAGTATTTAAATGTTCTGAAGCCATAAAGGGCCTTCATGCTTTGTGTATGGGTTGATTCTAAAGGCAAAAGTCAATAAACTGTTTACGTTTCCTGTAATGTGCTAGGATTATGTACTCCTTGTACACTGTTTTGTTTTGTCTGAAGTTTTTAATAGTTTTTTTTCTTCTTGCATTATATGCCTTAGTTTATCTATAAATTCCTCTAATGTAGAGGTTGGCCACCATTTTTTTGTAAAGGGCTGAGAGTGAATATTTTTACTTATTTATTTATTTGAAAGTAATTTATGAAATTTTGTTTCTGTTTGCCACCTTTAGGGGAAGAATCAAGTGACCTCCACCCCAACAAAAATCATTCTTGCTTATTTACTTTTTTTTAACATTGTATCATTTAAAAATTTTTTAATTACAGTTGACATACATTATTATTAGTTTCAGGTGTACACCCCAGTGATTAGACATTATGTAACTTACTAAGTAATCGTCCAATAAATCTCACACCCATGTGACAGCATACATGGTTATTAGATATATTCCCTATGCTGTACTTCACAGCCCCGTGACTATTCTATAACAACCAATTTTTACTTCTTAATTCCTTCACCTTTTTCACCCACCCTCCAAGCCCCCTCCCACCTGGCAAGTGTCAAAACATTCTCTGTATTTATGAGTCTATTTCTGTTCTGCTTGTTTATTTTGTTTTTAGATTCAATTGTTATAGATATGTATTTATTGCCATTTTATTGTTCATATTTTTGATCATCTCATTCATAAAGAAGACCCTGTAACATTTCATTTAATACTGGGTTGATGATGATGAACTCCTTAAGCTTTTTCTTGTCTGGCAAGCTCTTTATCTGTCCTTCAATTCTAAATGACAGCTTTGCAAGGTAGAGTAATCTTCGTTGTAGGTCCTTGCTTTTCATCACTTTGAATATTTCTTGCCAATTTCTTTTGGTCTGCAAAGTTTCTTTTGAGAAATCAGCTGACAGTCTTATGGGAGCTCCCTTATAGAATCACTGTTAAAAGGAAGGTAATCTTCTAAAACACCTCACATTCTAGTCACTTTGTGTAAAAATAGAAATTTGGAACACTATGTCCTTTAACTTTCTTGATTATATGATACGCTAAGAAAAGAGGAGCTTTCTGAACTTTCGTTCTTGAACAAACCCTAGTGGGGCTCTGCACATTCTGGATGGTGTGGTGACATCATACACCCTTGCTTTTCATCACCAGTTGTCCTGCTGGGTCCCTCCAAGACCTCACTTTAGTAGAGACCCAAGAGCCATTTCCTGCAGTGCACCAGTTGCTCTTCCCAAGAGCTCAGTGGCTGTGCTGGCAGTGCAGTCATCTTCCTCACAGGGTCTGGTCAGCTGGAACGCATCCCAGTTGGGGCAACAGCACTAAGTTGGCTTTTCTTTGCAGACCACACCCCTCCAGAGCTAAGTGCACTGACCCCTCAGCCAAGAAGTGCTTGGTCATGGATGCAGATGATGAGGCGGTCCTGAACCTCATTGCCGAGTGTGAGTGGGACTTGAGCAACCCTCCTAGGAGTACAAGTTCTAGCCAGAAGGAGCGAGAGGATGACTTCCATAGTTCCCAAGGTACAATGCTGCTCCACCCGAAGGCCCAGCGGGTCCAGCTTGCTCTGGGCACAGTTGTGCTTTTTAGAAAGCTTACCTTTAAATATAGAATCTTCATGAAGTCTTGTGTACTTGCAAATATCAGTAATTTGGATTATAGAATTATAAAAGAAAAAGTTATGTATTTGAGTATAGTCATACTGCATGGTGATTTTAATTGTATTCTTCCTCAGATCAGTTACAGTTGCAGGGAGGAAGTAAAATGTCCAAGTGGGCAAGAAGGTGATGTGTCCTGTGGCTGGTGGAACTCATGTCTGTGTCAGCCACCAAGGGGTGTTCACTTAGCTTTAGGGAGCATTTAGAGCTCAGGCTCCCACGTTAGAACATTAAATCTGACAAGGACATTGTGAAGTCCTCCTAATGCTTGCATGAACTTCATTACTTTGCCAAGGACTCTTTTCTACTAGGACTTTTTTTAAAAATCTTCACCTGAGGATATTTTTTCCACTGCTTTTCAGAGAGAGTGGAAGGGGGGGGGAGAGAGATCCATGTGAGAGAGACACATCAATTGGTTGCCTCCTGCACACGCTTCAACTGGGGCTGGGAATTGAGCCTGCATCCGAGGCACGTGCCCTTGTCTGGAATCGAACCTGGGACCCTTCATTCTGCTGGCTGACACTCTAACCACTGTGCCAAACCAGCTAGGGCTCTCTATGGTTTTTTTAATACAACCCTTTCTCAGATCTAAGTACTGCAAATTTTCTCCCATTCTGTTGCTTGCCTTTTGTTTTCTTAACAGTGCTTTGAAGACCAGAAGTTTTAATTTCAATGAAATCAGCTTATCAGTTTTTTTCTGTATATGATTTGCACTTTTTTTGAGCCTGGTAAAAAAATCTTTCTCTGCCCCATGCTTGTGAAGATTTTCTTCTATGGATGTGTATAGATGTCCTATGGTTCCAATGTTCAGCTCTGTGGTCCACTGTTAGAGTGGTTTTGTGACTGTAGTATGAAATGGGTCAGGTTGTCTCCCCTCAGCCCTACTCCATATATCCAGTTGTGCTAATGCCATTTGTTGAAAATACTGTCTTTTTTCTCACTTAATAACCTTAGCACATTTGTTAATTCAGTTGACCTGAGTGTCTGGGTTCTGGGTGCTGTTTTATCTGTCATCACGTCTGTCTTTGTATCAATACCAAACTGTCTTGACTCCTCAGCCGTGTAGTGAGTGGTGGTTGGTCAGTGTCAGTCCTGCACCTGCAGCACTGTTTGCAGTGACTACTAGGCTCACTACAGGTTTGGCGATTGCATTATTAACCCACTCAGTCATCTTTTTTATTTAATTAATACACGTTATAGATATAGTATACTGTCAGAAGCTTAAAATGTAATTTTTAACGAACTAAAACTTTTTAAATGTTCTTAAATAAAATAGAATCCAGACATCTATTGAGTCCTCACTCAGTGCAGCACCAGTGTGGGGACTGCATAAAGAAGGGCCACGAGAAGCGAAAAAGCTGCTCCAGAGAGTGTTGTCCAGAAAAGAGGCTTCAGAACCAGTACTGTGGAGAGCTCCCGCCACAGCAGGGAGACCAGCCCGAGGTCTGCTGCTCCTTCAGGCAGCACGTGCACTTCCCCCCACACCCAGGTAATTTCACACGACTCCTTCTTAAATGTGTACATTTCTCCCATTCTCTACTGCATTTATTTGTTTGTGGAACTCTCTAAAGTGACTTAGGAAAGAGCCTTGTACATTGAAATTTAGAATACATCCACCCTAGTTAGGTGGCTCAGTTGTTGGGAGCGTGGTCTCCTACATCAAAAGGTTGCAGGTTCAATTCCTGGTCGGAGCACACGTGAGAGGCAACTGATCGATGTTTCTTGCATCATTGTTTCTTCCTCCCCCTCTCTCTCCTTCCCTCCCTCCCTCCCTCCCTCTCTAAAAGTCAATGAAAACATATCCTCAGGTAAGGGTAAAAAAATTTATAATACATTCCTATTTTAGATTCCTAGGCTGTGAGTACTCTGTTGCTTTTCTCTACACACAGACCATACACACATACTTTTTCTCCCTCTCCCTCTCTCTCACTGACACACACGATTTCTTGTGACTACACTGGCCCAGGTTATGACAATAGTTGTATTTTAAAAATTAAAGATGAGGGAAGTTAATAAGTTAATTGAGAGTGTTGTGTGCACATCTGTGACAAAAATGTCAGGAAACCTCCCAATATGAGTGAACCGAGCACCTTTCTGGGCCTTGTTCAGGCGAGTTCATGGGGTCTTTGGAATGAAGGCGAGTTGTGGTAATGACCTGCCCAGGTTGCCTGTGGCCACTGCAGAGCAGGGTGTGGCATTGAGTCCAGGTCACGTGCACCCTGTTGCCTCCTTTCACTGTCCCGGTTCCTTTTACCCTGTGTCCTGAGGCTTCATAATGCTGCTGTGGCGTATGGGTGCACAGGACCCCCATCTCCACTCGTCGTCAGAATTCTTCATTCCACCTCTGTTCACAAAGGCATATATGCTTGATGTTTAGACTCTGTTGACCTGTAGTCCTTGTGCATTTCCACAGTGAACATAGAAAGGCTGCCACAGCAGAACAAGGAAGATTCATATCTGCTTCACCCAGACCCCTAGTCAGCATTGAACACATTTGCCCTTGCCCCTGCCCTGTGTGTCCCTCTGTGTGCGTGTGCATGTGCATGTATATACGTATGTGTATGTCCATATGTATGTATGCATACACTCCCTTGTCAGCAGATGTGGGCCGTGTCCCCTGGGGTAGGGAGTGTCCCAGGTACTCACATTAACAGAATCTCCTATAGGAACAAATTGTTGAGTCCTCCCTAATTTCCAAAGTTTTAGATTTTTACTCACTTAACTCATCTTTGTTATACATAATTTTGGCAAGAAAACATATAATTATCAGTTGATTCATTTATTAAAGTTACTCAGTTTTGTCACACTGATGGATTTTCCATATGTGCATGCATGCTTACATACACATGCACACTCTGTTTAAATAATAGTCCTGGTCACTGTGCCCAGAGAACTTGGTCTGAGGACTGTGTTCTCCCCTCTGTTACAGACTCCGCAGACACTGAGGACTCAGCCTCCTCTTCTCAGAAGTCAAGTTTGTCAACACAAAAGGTATTAAATCCTTTGCCTGCTCTCGAAAAGTACAGGAAGCGAAGAATGCCTGGTGGGAGATTCCAGGCACCTGCAGACCAGGAGTGTATTAGCTGCCTGGAGGAGAGTCTGGGCAGGCAGAATGGCTCCGAGGGCAGGAGCGAAAGGGCCTTTTCTCATCTGGAGGTATCTGAGCCTGAAGAGCAGAGGCCCCACAGCACAAGTGGCGCCAGGGAGGTGAGCGGAGAGCCAAGGATGACTGGATGTTGAAGGGCTGCCATCTTTGGTAATGCCATGTCTTCTATTTGCAACATTAACTGTGATCCCAAGATAAATACAGCTCTTAAATGTACTTTTCCTCAGTGTTTGTCATCTCTCTGTTTTACTAGAAGTGTGCATGCATTGGGTTCGGGACATCGTGGCTCAGAGTCTGTTTTTACAGAAGGCCTGGCTGTCATCCATTCTTACATGCAGTCTTTCACTGTCTCACTGTCCAGGTTGAGAGAAGGAAGGAAAATAGGGATGTGCTCAGGCCAGGGATGTGCACTGGCCTTTCCTGTCTGCCAGGGATGGACATCGCCAAGTGTAGAGCTGTGCCCGGCAAGCTTGCATACTCACTGTGGGGCTGGGACTTTATAGGAGGGACTCCTGCCCAGGGCGCCCTCTCCTCTCAGTTTAGGGCTCTGACCTCATGGTGGTCATCCTCTTGGAGAGGGCACAACCTGTGCATCTCAAGTGGGAGATGGAAACCTGTGTGACTGTGCTGTGTCCACCCTGATAACTTTGCTCTGTCATCCATGCCTATTGCACTGGCCAAGTGTCCAGATGATGGAGGTGTTTGTGCCAAGCACTCACTGGGATGGTCTCAGCCTCAGTTCTGGGAGGCAAGCAGCTAGGCCTTAATGTTACCTTGCTGACCAGTTACAGGATATGGGCTGCCCCATCCCTGGTGTGAACTTGGACAGAGCAGTGCTCCCTTGGTGGGCTTGTTCCTGGGGGGCTGAGGGTACATCCACCACCCACCACTGTGCTCCCTGGTGCTCATGGAGCTCTCTTTGGGTAGGTGGTGGTAGTGGGAGGTGAGGAGCATCCCAGCTGAAGCAGCTTTACCTGCCCTGGCCTGGGTTCTCCCATCACTCAGGGCCTCACTGGCTGTTCCAAAAGTTCTTCAGTAGAAAGCCCCTTTGCCTGTTAAATAATAGTTAAGAGCGCTGGCTGTGAAGGGTGGGGCTCTCGCTGGCCTTCTGCCTGGAACTGATTCCTGGAAACCTGGGACCAGTTCTATGTCTCCAGCTCTGGTCATGGCCTGTGGGAAAGATGTCAGCTTTAACTCCACCTTCCCTTCCCAGACACCCTACTCACAGTAAATGTACCCTGAACACTTGGAAAGTGAGCAGGAAAGCACGAGCCATCCCCTTTTCTTCAGTAATTCTCTCAAATTGGTAAAATAGTTTTCCTAAAGGGAGGAAAAAAGAGAGCACGGAGGTGAGTGCCGACAACGGCAGACTGTCGAGGCCCCTGCAGGTGCTGGTACGCTCGGGCACTGGGTGCAGCCTGGACAGTTCTGCCCTGTAGCCTCTTCTGCAGGTGTGGCTTTATTACATTCAGGGCCCTCTGCCAGTGACCGTGCAGGCTGAGACTGGCTCTAGAGAATGTCCCCCTCTTCAGGAGTCACTGTGGGCTAGTCAGGAAGACCCAGAACAGCCACCACGGTGGACGTTCCCGCAGCCTCAGCCCGAAAACTGTGATTGTGGCTTTCATGACCATGTGTTAGTGCCAACACATGGTGAAATGCCTTATAGTTTAGGGTACTTATAGTTTAGCTTTTCCTCCTGGTGTGAGATGTCATCCCCCCCACACAGCTGTAGACACTCAGGGCACTAAGCTCTTGTAACCCTCCCATGGTCACAGGTCCAGGGGGTGGGGAGGTGAATCCCATGAGTCACTTACCTCCTGCAAATTTGTGAACAGCCCCATCATGCAGTCTCCATGGGACAAGGGCATCAGTATGATGCCTGGTGGGCATGTAAGCATGTGGTATTAGAAGCCTTGTGTTTCAGGAACTGAAAGTCAGTGTCATGGTTTTGTTTCTGTTGCAGGTGTCTCCCAAATTGCACCCAGCTGTGCTGCCTGGGAAGAAGGCGACCCTGGAGGTGGCCCTCCTTGAAGCACTCCTTGACCTGGTGGACAGGTACTGGAGTGGCTGCAAGTCCCTGCATAGCAACGAGGTGTTCCTGGGTGAGTCAGGAAGGGACATCAGCTCATCAGTTCAGTGCCATGTGCAGGCCCACCCTGCAGGTAGCATTGTGTTAGTAGGTACCTGTTCTCCCATTGGGTTCTGCACCGCCCACGTTGCTGTGCCCTCCTCACCAGCTGTCACTGTGGCTGCTGTGCTTCAGGGAGCACGCTGACAGTGTTCCTCTCAGTGGCTGGAGGCTCCCCTGAGGTGTGGCTTTTGGTTTTCCCAGCCACTGGTTCTGGTGTTTGGGGAGATGCCTCGTTGCCTGGTTTTGCTAGAAGTGTTGTTCACAGGTATTTGGTTCTTGTGGCTGTGTTTTCACATGTCCCCACGGAGAAATTAAAAAGCTGCTGCTGTCTTCTCCAAATCTGAGAGCTTGATTGTATGGAGGATCTGGGATTTGCCCAGATTTTGATGGAAATGAGATTTTGATGGAAATGTCTGAGGCCCAGGAGGATGGCCCCTCCCCTAGGAGGACTTTGGTTTGCTTCCACCTGGTGCCTAGATACAGGAGCACATTGGGGATCCCATCGCCCAGAGTCAGGATGTGAAACAGGATGCTGCATCCTCAGGGAACCACCTCTTTTCCCCACAGCCTGGGGTGCAGCATTCAGTGTCCCAATGGGAGGGGATTTGCCAGCCCTTCCCTACAGACCCTGGGCCCTTCCTGGAGCTGCCATCTGAGCCACCACCAGAGGCTCCTGAGTACTTCAGCTGCTCAGTCTTATGGCCCCTTAGCTTCTCCACCTAGAATCAGGATGCCCCAAGATGCTGGAGCCCCTGGATGCTGACCCCATGAATCTACACCCTCTCGTTAGGGTAGCAGCAGGACTGGTCTTTTTTGCCACGCTGCTATTCCCAGTGAAGTTGCCAGATGGTGTCTACACACATGTCCCAGGCCAGGCACAGGAGCAGTCAGAGCTGTTGAAGAGAGTGTGGTGGGCTGCTGGGGCATTCAACCCAACCATTCTAGTCGTAGCCTTCTCCTGAGCGGCACCTTTTCTCTAGAATAAAACTTTTTCTACTCTTCTCTGCCTCCCATCCTTGACTAGATGTGAACAGCCTGAGCGAAGGTAATTTCAGTGGTGCCCTCATCCCTTGGCCAATCTCCATGCCTGCAGTGCTTTTGAGGCCTGTAATGTGTGTGATTCAAAATTTATTGAATGTATTTTGTTTACACTTTATCCTTTTGGCATAAATGGGATAATAATACTTGATTTTTATTCCCAGCTCAGGCAAGGCATATTTTGTCATCTGTTCAAGAGATTACAGCAACTCAGGACAGTTCAGCAATTGTGAATGAAGAAATTAGCTACTTGACTCTTGAAAATAAATCTTTGCAAAATCACCTTGTTGAACAACAGCAGCAATATAGTGAAAAGATGAGTGAGGTTGTATCGGAGCTCAACAACACTCGGAAAGAGATGGTGAGCCACACCCCTGTGTTTCATTTTATTCACAAATGGGTGAAAACATCATTTTGACTTCACAGAAGGAGGGGAGACTCTCCACTCTGCACTTTCCCTTAGCTGCCGTCAGGCTGTCCTTCCAGGATCACAAACCCTCCCCACCAGGCTTTCCCCACCTGAGGGGACTCTTAACTGTGTGTTAGAGTCCCCTCAGCAACACAATTTGCAGATGGAGGCATGGCTGCTTCTCCCAGCTCTGCCTCTCCTGAGTGGCTACCGTCACTTCTGAGAGAGGGTGAGTGGGAGAGGGAGAGACAAGGTGAAGCTGAGCTTAAGGTGGAGTTTTTGTGGTCCCGAGTTCCCTGCCCCAGGCTCCCCAGACTACTGATGAGAGAGGTTCCATATAGCTGGGTGATCCTAGGGTTCCTGCTCCAGTCCTACCTGCACCAGCCACAGGCCCAAGGTGTCCTATTGGACCTGAGGGAATTTCCACCACCAGGTGGCTCCACAGGGCAGCCAAAGCCCGCACAGCTGGGCCTCCTGGCTGAGCCCAAGAGTCCTGGCCTTCAGGGCTGCCCTTTTCCTTTGTAACTTCACCATAAGACCATCATACACAAATATCTACATTAAAAAAGAAGAAAGATCTCAAATTAACAACCTAAATTTATACCTCAAGGAACTAGAAAAAGGACAACAAACTAAACCCAAAGTTGACAGAAGGAAGAAAATAATAAAGATCAGAGCAGAAATAGAGAATAGAAAAGCAATAGAAAAAATCAACAAAATTGAGTTGGGTTTTTGAAAAAAAATATACAAAATCAACAAACCCATAGCTAGACTAAAAAAAGGAAGACTCAAAATAAGAAATGAAAGAGGATGCCTCAGAAATAAGTAAAAATCATAAAGGACTATTGTGAATGACTATATGCAAACACATTGGATAACCTAGAAGAAATGAATAAATTCCTAGAAACATGCAACCTACCAGAAGACAGGAAAAAGCTTCTTGACATGGACTTGGAAAAGATTTTTTTGATATAACACCAAAATAGCAGGCAACAAAGGCAAAAATAAGCTAGTGGGACTACATCAAACTAAAAAGCTGCTGCACAGCAAAGGAAACAGTCAGCAGAATGAAAAGGCAACCTATAGAATGGGAGGAAATATTTGTAAATCATATATCTGATAATGGGTTAATGTCCAGAATACAGAAAAACTTGTACAGCTCCACAGCAAAAAAAAAAAAAAAGAGCCTCATTAAAAAATGGGCAGGGGACCTGAATAGATATTTCTCCAAAGAGGGGCATACAAATGGCCAATAGGAACATGAAAAGATGCTCAACATCACTAATCACCAGGGAAATGCATCTCAAAACCACAGTGAGGTACCACCTCACACCTGTTAGAATGGCTCCATCAATAAATCCACAAACAACAAGTGCTGGTAAGGATGTGGAGAAAAGGGAGCCCTCGTGCGTTGCTGATAGGAATGTAAATTGATGCAGCCACTATGGAAAACAGTATGGAGTTTCCTCAAAAAATTAAAAATAGGGCTGCCTTATGATCCAGCAATCCCACTTCTGGGTATAAACTTGTAGGAAATAAGTCAGTATCACGAAGAGATATCTGAATGCTCCATTTTCATTGCAGCATTATTTATGATAGCCAAGGTGTGGAAGCAACCTTGTCCATCAGGAACAGGTATATGAACAAGTATATATGCAACATGTATTCAGCCTTACAAAGAAGGAAATCCTCACATTTGCAACAACAGATGGACCTCGAGGTTAAGTGAACTAAGTCAGGCAGAACAAACTGCATGACCTCACTTTTTATATGGAATATAAAAAAGTTGGAGGGAGGCTACCTGCCCAGGCACACCATAAAGGCCTGGGGTCTGCCTGTGCTCTTGCTGTGGTGACCATGGGGTCTTCCTGGAGGAGGCAGCCACTACATTTATTCCTCTCAGCACCAGGCCTGTGGCTCCAGCTGAAGCATACCCTTCACCAGGGGACATGGGAAGATGGGTGCTCCCCTGTGAGCTGAACTACCCTTTTTCCTGTCCTTTCTGAAGGACATTACTTTCAGCCTGGGCCAGCCTGCTGACAGGTAAGATACATGCTTACAATGATGTGCCACGTAATGACATTTCAGTGAACGCCAAACTGCACATAGGACAGTGGTTCCATAAGATTATAATGGAGCTGAAAAATTCCTATTGCCTAGTGACATTGTAGCTGCCCTAGTGTTGTAGCACAAAGGTTGTAAAAATCACCAAGGCCGTGGTTGAGACGGGAAACAGCTTTATCCCTGGTGTGCATGAGGATGACATTGTCAAGCTCCTAGAGGTGGTTCCTATGGGACTGACTAATGAGCTGTTGGAATTGGAACAGGAATGCATAGCTGACAGACAAGAGAAAAGGAAACTGCAGGAGAAGATAAAGCAGGACCCCTAGAAAATTTAGTGAAGGATTTAGCAGAAGCTTTTGCAGACCTTGCCAAGCCCCTTAAAAGATTAAAAAACATGGACCTCAACACCAAAAGCTTTCATTAATAGAGAAGAATGTTCATGGTGGTCACATTTCTAGAAGGAGTGATGTCCTCAAGAAGAGCCTCAGGCAGGTCCTTCAGGAGGTATTCCAGAAGAAGGCATAGATGTCATCATAGGAGATAACAGCTCCATGCCTGTTACTGCCCCTGAAGACCTTCCAGTGGGACAAGATGTGGAGGTGGATGACAGTGATGTTGATGATCCTAACCCTGTGTGGGCCTAATGTGTGTGTGTGTGACAGTTTTTAATAAACAAGTTTAAAAAGTGGAAAAAAAAAATTGGGGGTGGGGGAGCCTTTAGACTAAGGATATAAAGAAAATATTTTTGTACAGCTATACAGTGTGTGTGTTTTAAGCTAAATGTTATTACAAGAGTCAAAAAGTTTTTAAAAATTCAAGTTTATAAAGTGAAAATTTATAATAACTTAAGGTTAATATATTATTGAAGGAAACATATTTTTTATAAGTTAGTGTAGCCTAAGTATAGTGTTTTATAAAGTCTATAGTCGTGTACAGTAACATCCCAGGCCTTCATATCACTCACTCGCTGACTCACCAGAGCCACTTCCAGTCCTGTGGGCTCTGTTCGTGGAAAGTGACCTACACACACACATACCACATTTTATCTTTTATACTGTATTTTTACTGGGTCTTTTTTGTGTTTAGGTATGTTTAGACACACAGATACTTCCCATGTGTTACAGTTGCCTGCATTACCTGGTGCAGTAACATGCCATACAGGTTTGTAGCCAAGGAGCAACAGGCAGTACCACATAACCTAGGTGTATAGTGGGCTGTACCATCTAGGTTTGTGTACGTGCCTCTGTGGCATTCACAAAATGAGAGAATCACCTGACAATGCATTTTTCAGAACATATCTCTGTCGTTAATCAACTCATGATTATACAGCTTTTCACATTGTGATTCAGCAGTTCTGATATGTAAAAGGAAACTGGTTATTTCGAAGGGTTTTATATCATTTTCTATATGCATTTTGCTGAATTTGACTTGTCTTTTTTAAGTGTATTGTTCTGTGTCCTTAGGATGACTTGAGGCAACATTTAGACAAATCTTTGGAGGAGAATAGTAGCTTAAAGTCTCTTTTGTCCAGCATGAAAAAAGAAGTAAAAAATGCAGATGCTTCAGCTGCCTTAAATGTGCAGATCACTGGTGAGTTGACAGTCTGTTTAGCACCACTACTTGGTAAATGTATGTGTTCAAACACTCATGAGATTTCATTTTAAATTATTCACAGAGTTCAGAACCAGCAAATACTGGAAAATGGGTGTTGGAGCCCACACCCCTGGTTATTCTGTGAGTTGTCTTGGCTCACGAGTGATGCTCACGCTTGCCCACGGCACGCTCGGGTGTGTATGGAAGGAGGGCTGTGCCTGAAGGAGAGGCGCCTCCACTGTGGGCTCCGTCAGGTCCTTACTGCTCCATTCCTTTGACTCCTTAGGTGCTCAGGGATCATCCCGTGGCTGTGGCGCCATGGACTGTGGTGGTAGCCTGTCTGCCTCTGACGTGTGCAGGGCAATAGCACTTATTGCTCAGCTTTGTCTGTCCCCAGCGGGCACAGTGGTCCTTCTTGATCACTACCTTCCAGACCCAGATCATTTTCATTTCCCTCTCTTCTCTTTCTTTGATTCTATTTTGCCATTTTACAAAAGTACACTCTCTGTATTTCAGATTCAGATACTGGGCTTTAGAATGAGGAGGTGTTAGTGGTGTCTGCTTTTCATGGTAACTTGGGGTGAAATGGGGTCTCTTGAAGCTTTTTATTTCAAAGGAAGGACAGATTGAGCATCTTTTCCCATTCTCACCTCTCAGGGATCCAAAGGCTTTTACTTAAAGTTCCAGATAGTAAATATTTCAAGGCCCGTGGCCTCTGTCCCAAGTACTTACTGTGGCCTTTGTCACGTGAATGCAGGCATGGAGTCCCCTCATCTGTCCTTGCCCATTGTTTATTGGTCTAGTTTATTGAGTGGTAAAAGTTGTTTACAATCTTCTCTTTTTAAAAAATTTTTTTACAGAATCATTTATTAGTTTTTAGAGAGAGAGGAAGGGAGAGGAAGAGAAGGAAAGGGAGAGGAAGAGAAACCAATGTGAGAGCACACTGATTGGCTGCCTCCTGCACGCCCCCCACTGGGGAATTGAGCCCACGCTCTTCTAATGCACCCAACCAACTGAGCCACACTGGCCAGGGCTAAATTTTTATTTAAAACCTTTCCTCTTTTTGCCTTCCATTTCACTGCTCTTGGGTTCCTTCTGGTTCAGCCTCCATTCTGCATTCTTGCTTGAGTTCAACCGCCTCCTTTCTGACACTGCTCGATTCTGACTTCAGTTCATTCTGAAGCAGTTGGTTGTGGTTTTGATCTGTTGGGAGTGGCTTTTGCTGTCTGAATGGCTGCTCTTGTGCTTGTGCAGTAACTTGTATGGGGTTTGACTTCAGTACGTCTCTGTTGTTCATTGTCTCGTGAGGTTTGTTCTGAATTTCTAGAAGGAGCAGGTCAGACAGCTTCTCTAACCTCACAGATAAATATGGTGGCCTCCTTTGCCCTGTTCCCTCCCCTCTTCTTTCTGGTGTCCTGTCTAATTCAATCTGAACCCCTCACCAGCTGTTTCTCTGCAGAATGGCCCTGTTCTGGAAAGGACCAGGTGGATCAGCCCCAAGGGCTCATGGGTTGCTCCAACCTTCAGACCACGCAGGACACCCCTACCCCAAGTTCATCTCATTAGAGGAGGCTGAACCTTCCTCCTGCCAGCCCTGGTTCCCTAGTTGGCCTGCCAGGATTTCCCATGAAAACAGGATACTTGGGGGTGCTCCGTCCTCAGGTCTGTCAGCTGCCCCACTGCTGAGTGCTGCACCCGCACAGATGTGGATACCATGCAGGGCTATGGCTGCCTTGCGTTTGGGGTCTTGAGGCTACCTCATCACCAGGAGCTATAATGTCTGTGGGGCTCCGGTTTCATCATCTATTTATTCTTGGTGTTGACTAATGTGGGGTTCTGGGAGAACTGACCCATGCGCCACTGCCCCCTTCCCAGAAGCTCTTTCAGCATGCCCTCTAGGGAGGTTTGGGTGGACACAGACTCTGAGTAGGGTTTTCTTGTCTGAGTGCAAGAAGATGCCCCTCCATCTCTGGGACAATCCTTGTGAGAAGGACCCACTGTCAATGTCTGCATCCCTTTGCCTGTTATCTTTCCACAGTGGCTTTCTCGTTGTCTCTGGCGTTGTTTGCTTTTGCAGTGGTGTGTCTACATGTGGAGTTATTTGTATCCTGGTTTTGGATTTAAGAGCCAATGAATGGTATATTTCCCCGACCCTCACCCCTTAAGGAAACCCAGAGAGATGCAACAGTCATATAGATGGAATGCAGACACAGGCTCTGCTACTGATGGACATGGGACCAGAGACCTGTGGCCACAGTGGGCTTCCAGTTGCTTCTCAAAGCTTCTCCTCAAAGCCTCCCCTCGGCAGAGCTTGTTGCTCTGTGGAAGAGACACCCTGAAGCCCTCCCCTGCCAGCAGGCAGGCCCAATTGAGGGATCATTCACCTGGTACCAGGCCCACCTCTGTCATCACTCTGCCCTCCACACAAGGGTGTGGTTCCTCAGGGATATCTGCAGGGCAGATTCCCACAGCTTCAACCCAAGGAGGGAGCCAGGGCTGGGCCCTGGGGTAGAAACAGCTGGATGTGTTCACCCTTATCTTTGAGTTGCTTACAAAAATTGACCTTTTTTAAGCTATATTCTTTTTCTTCTGTCCCAGGTCCAGTTTAAACTCTAGAATTGTTTTTAGTTTTCCAAATACATAAGTGAATTTCACTCAATAATGCTACTTGATTTTCTTTTTCAGGGCTTCAAACAAACGTGAAGAGGCTCTCCGGTGAGATCGTGGAATTGAAGCAGCATCTGGAACACTATGACAAGGTCCAGGAGCTCACACAGATGCTGCAGGAGAGCCACAGGTGCCTGCGGGGGTGGGGGTATAGATGAGGGGATGGGGGTGAGGTGGGGTGAGGCATGGGGAGGGTGCAGGAGCAGCAGATGCTGGTGTCCAGTGTTCTGGGCCCATGTGTGTCGCTGTGCTGACTTGGCACTTCCATGAGCTTCCGTTTCTTAATGAAAAGCAAGTCCCTTTCTGCTGCAGTATTCTGTGAGGTATGTGATCTGAGAGGTGAGGGGCATCTGAGTGGTGATGAGTGGTGATGTGGGTCTGTGTTCCCGGAGAGGCGGGACTGAGCTAGACTAGATGGAGGAGCAGAAGGAAGGGAAATGAGACACAGTCACGGTGCAGGAAAGTGGCAGGCAAGGCAAGATCACTCCCTGGAGTCCAACAGCCCCATCTGTGGCAGGTCACAAGGTATTGGCACCTTGGCATTAATGTTGACAAGGCAGGGGGGCAGAGCCTCTAAGTGCAGTAGAGTGAGAGAGTGAGGTCCATAAGGACGTGTCTACTCTGAGCCTCTGTCTGGTCAGTGGTCCAGGCAAACAAGACTGCCACGTGTACAGGGAGTTTGTCAGTGGGGGGACCTTTGTGGAGAAAATGGCCCTGCTTTCACCCATTACTTGTGATGCCACAAATGTGCTTGAGTCATTGCTGACTGAGTGAGTTGGATAATTTGGTAAAATACAATACCACTTTCTTTCTGAAATCCCCTCTAATTAAAAATGGTTAACAATATTAAAAAATCAGAGCTTTTCAATTATACTATTACAATGTCAGGATTTTTAAGAGGGTCCTTTATATTTGACTGGAAATTAGAAATACTTTGGTATTTGGGTCTTTTCTAGAATTAGAACATTGTTTTGCTGGCCATGCATGGCGGAGCACTGAGGGACCATCTATTCACTTTGAGTCATGGGTCCATTCCACGGGTGCTGGGCAGTGCTTGCCGGGCAGCATGAGGGCTGAGGGGTTGAGTCAGACCTGGCCCCACCAGGTCTGGAGGCAAGAGGCAGATGGGCAGTCGCCAGGAGGGAGCAGGAGCAGACAGGTTTGCGGGCCTGGGCACGGCTGGGGCGTGTGGGGTCAACAGGCAGGCTTGGCCATCTGAGGGAGGATGCTGCTGGAGAGGACAGCAGCACAGCCAGGACATGGCTGCCCTGTGTTCTCTCCAGTTCCCTGGTCAGCACCAACGAGCACCTCCTGCAGGAGCTGGGCCAGGTGAGGGCTCAGCACAGGGCCGAGGTGGAGCAGCTGCACTGGAGCTACAAGGAGCTCAAGAAAACCATGGCCTTGTTCCCGCTCAGCAGCGCCCGCCTCGGTGGCTGCTCCTAAACCTGACCTTCCAAGCAGTGTGGTGTGCATGTGTGTATTTTTACCTGGCGTACTTGATGAGAGTTGTTTCTTCTGTTTGCAGTTATCTTGTGAGCTCTGAAATGTATTTAGGGCCCACAGTTCAGTTTTCTAAAACATTTTAAAAAGACAGGATTAATCCAGGCCCTTCACATGTTTTGAGACAAAACACATTGACACTTAAGACAAACAGATTATTAATTTTTCATCAAATATCTTATAAAGAAAATGCAGTATTTTTCTGCCTAATGTAAAAGAGAACTATGTATGATATTTAAAGAAAATAACTTATTGTGTAACAAGCAGTTCTTATTTAATAAATGAATACATTGTTCTGAAAAGTGGGTCTTCATAAATTATAGTTGATTTTATTATTGAATTCTTTTATAAAACAAGCTATGCACCATGGTTGGTGAGCAGAAACAAGTAAGTTCCAGGACTTAATCAAAGTAACATTTATAGTGTGGGAAACAAAAAATGTTCTGTGATATTACCATCCTACTCTAAAAGCATCTACCCAAGCTCTGGCTCTCTTTTGCTTACAGTGTATTTCTGAAAATTATGTCATAACAAGGCATAAAATTAGGTTTTTTAGTTTGAAACTTTATATCTTATGTAATACTTGCTTTCTTTGATAAAACAAAATGATTTTTTAGAATAATATTTAATTGGTTGAGGAAGAAGAACAGGCCTCAGAAAAGATGCTGTGTGTAGCTGTGCACATCAGGACTCCGTGGGGAAGTCAGAGGGGCATTGGTCTTCCCCTTAGAGGGGGGTCCCTGGGCTTCAGGTGTCTTTCCAGTCTCCTATCTGATCATGCTTATGTCCAACAGCACCAGTTTTTGTAGCTTAGCTGGGAAATGTGTCATCCCAAAAGTGTGGGAGTGGAATTTCTGTCATCAGATCATTTTTAAAACTTTAGAAGATTTTAGTATTAATGCATTTTAAGCTTATGGAGAATAGTCACTGTGCTGCTACTTACGAAGTCTTGTTAAGATTTTATTGAACTTCTTAGACCTGTGAGTTTATATTTTTTAATCAAATTTGGAAGTTTTGGCCGCCGTTTCTTCAGATTTCTTATTTGACCCAATGTCTGTTTCCCTCTCCCTTTTCTCCTGGGCTCTAGCCACACTTAGTTTGCCCACTTGATATTGTCTCCACAGGTCCCTAAACTTGGTCTTTCTTTCATTCTAGTTCTCTCAGTGCTTTAGTTTGGATCAGTTCTGTTGCCCTGTTGCAATGTGTACTGACATTCTGCCTTCTCTGCTGTTAAGCTTGTATAGTGAATTTTTAATTTCAGAAATAATATTTTTTTAGTTCTAAAATTATGTTTGGTTCTTTTTTATTAAGGTTTTATTTCCCATTATGTTCATATTTCATTTAACTCCTTAACCATATTCTTAATAGCACTACTATATATAGATAATTTCAAAGTGTTTCCAAAGTGTTAAACCAACTAACACTCTTAGTAGTGGTATATGAGAATTTCCATTGGTCTATGTTTTCAGCATATATTTCCAAAGTTTTTAATATCTTCATTCTAGAAGGTGTGTAATATATCTTCTGTGGTTCTAATTTGCTTCTTCCCAATTATCAAGGGAGTTGAGCATCTCTTCACATGTTTATTGGCCATCCGGACTTCCTTTTGTAAAGTGACTGTTCAAGTGTTTTCCTTATTTATCTGTTGTATAGTCTGTTTACTATTCATTTGCAGGAATTATTTATAATTCTGGATAGTAGTTCTTTGTGGTTTACATTTGCTAATAGCTTTTTCTTGTCTTTTTACTTTTTAATGGTGTCTTGATGAAGAAAACTTTTAAACTTTAATATGGTCTAATCTATTGTCTTTTTATTATGCTTCAATAATTTTAGATCCTAATTTTTAGAAATCTCTCTCTGTTTGTAATCATGAAGATATTCTGGTGTATTATCTTCCAAAAGACTTTATAGTTTTGTCTATTAGATGTATATTCTACCTGGAACTGATTTTTGTGCATGTAATAAGGGTTAAAGACCCAATTTTGTTTTTATATGTAAGTCCAACTACCCAGCATCGTCACTGACAAGATTCCTTGGGCATAAGTGGTGTGTGTGAGCTCTGTTCTTCCCATGGGCCTCCCTGTCCACCTCTGTGCACGTCCACGCTTTGCATGGAAAGACCTTCTGTCTCAAGTGCAGGATGTTTGGGTAACTTTTGACCCTTTGCATTTCTTAAGTTTTAGAATTAGCTGGTTGAAATTTTGTTTGAGATTACATTGGTTGGTTTGGGAAGAACTGACATATAGGTAATATTGAGTCTTACAAACAGTGGATAGGATATCTCTGTTCACTTGTTAGGTCTCCTCTAATGTTCATCATTGTAGTTTTTGTCACTTTCTCCATAGGTTTTATGCATATTTTGTTATATTTATTCCTAGGTTTTTCTTATTTTGTGATGACATTTCTAAAAGATACTTTTAAAATTTATTTGATTTCTTTTTCTAATTAGTTGTTGCTGTTATATGGAAATCCAGTTGAGTTTTGTATGTTTTATACCAGCAAACTTGTGAAACTCTTAACTAATTTTAATAATTTACCTGCAGTTATTTTAGCTTTCCTAGGCACATAGTCGTGTTTCCTGTGAGTAATGGATTATTTTGTTTTCTTTTCTATTCCTTTACTCTGGGTTTTCACTTTATTTTTTTCTTTTTATTTTCCTTTGGTTTTTGCTTTTCCATGCTGGCTAGTAATTCTAGTACAATATTGATTAGACATGGTATTAGAGTGGGCTCTTTTGTTTTAGATAATAAATAAAAGGAGAGCTTTCACCATTTCTCCACTAAATTTGTGGTAGGTTTTTTGGTAGATGGCCTTTATCAGCTTAAAGAGGTTCCTTCCTATTGTTGATTTGCTAAGAATTTTTCATCATGAATGAATGAATTTTATCAGATACTTTTCTGCAACTATTGACATGACCATATGATTTTTCTTCTTTATTATTAACATGGTTAATCACAATAGTTTGCTAATGTAAAAAGTACCTTAAATTTCTGGGATAAATGATGGGTTTCCTTTATAGATATATTGTTGTATTTTAGTAATGATGGATTTTCCCTTACAGATACATTATAAAGGAAAATTTAGTAATGATGGGTTTTCCTTTACAGATATATTATTGTATTTTGTTTGTTAATATTTTGTTTTGTATTTTATCGTCTAGTACACCATTTAATGCCTAACTCTGGGTAATTATTTAAATTCTGTGTTCCTCAATTTCCTCATTTGTGAAATGGGGTAATACTAGTGCCTTCGTTATAGGTTGTTGTGATGGTTAAATGGTAAGTTCTAGGACAGTATCTGACACATAGTAAGCATGATATAATTGTTTGTGTGGTAGGCCACTCCAATAGCTTCCCATCCCTCAGTGACCTTGCTAGCTACATCACAAGATCAGGAAGCCCGTTTCTCTTCTGTTGAAGAGACCTCTGCTTGACCCCAGTTGGACTTCTTGTGAATGAGAAATAACTTGTTGTGTCCAGCCGCTGAGATTTGGGAGGCTTTCCACTACAGTTGGTAGTTATTTTCCTTAAATCATAGGACTATGCAGGCTTTCCATTTCTTCTTCTGTTAGTTTTCATAAGTTACACATCTCTAGGAATTTGTTCGATTGTTTCAAAATTTTTCGCATAACACCCAATCTTTTAATATCATTTTAATAGTTTCAGCATTTGAAGTTGTGTCCCTGTGGCAGAGATGTAGGGGTAGTTGTGTTCTTTCAAGTAAGTCCTTGCCATGAATGTAAGAGATGACCACCAGCTGCTTGTGGCCTCAGGCTCTGCCCCAGCTTTCATCTGTGGGCCCTAGCCAGTGACTGAGCAGGTGGGGCACCAGGACCTGACCCTCCTGCCACGGGGATTGCCTCAAACTGGCTGTCTTGGTTCACAAGACTTTGTCGAGTCTGCATCATGGTCTGGAGGGCTCCCTGCTCCTGCATCCTTCCAGTAACATGCTGACTGCTCAGCATCAGCTTCCTGGGCCCAACTCCCACTCCCCTCCATCATCTGTCTCATCTCTTCATTAATCTCCCAGAAGTTTGTTGAGCTGACCAGTCCTGTCAAAGGACCAGCCTTGGTCTTCATTTCCTTCTCTTCCTTTTTAATTTCTGCTGTTCCTTTCCTTTTTAGCCATGCTGAAATTAATGATACATTTGGCTTAAAAATACTATTTTATCAATTTTCCCGTTCCGTGTTTCTCTTGCTTTATCCTCTAGCAGAATTGATACATTTTCATTTAAATCTGCCATGTCATTCTATGCTGTTCAGTGTCTCCTGTCATTTTTTTTCCCTCCCCACTATTGCTGTTTTTGGATTTTTTATCATTTTGCATTTCACCTCTACTAGTTTGGAAGCCATGCACTCTGTTCCTGGTGTATTCTTACACATTCATATTTATTTAATCAGCCCTTCCATCCGCCTCTGATATCATATAGCAGCCATGAGCATGTAACCCCCATGCACCCCTTCTGGCTCACGTGTGATGATGCTTTTCATTCATTTTAATGAAATAGTTAATCCCACAGAAAGTCATACTTAGTCACTATGTATTTGTAGTTATTTATTTTCTTCTCTTTCCTTTCTCAAATCTCACTCTTTCTATTTGTGATCACTGTCCTTCTGCATTTAGAATTTCTATTCATGTCTACTGGTGGAACGTCCCCTGTTGTAGTCTAAAAATGCCTTTATTTTATCTTTATTTTTGAAAACTGTTCTCTGGCTGGGATTTCAGGTTGCAGTTATTTGATGACGGTGTTCTTGTTGGGGTTGCTGTGCTGTAATGTAGTTTGTGTCCTGTCCCCCTGGATCTGGACCCCCCAGGGCTGCACAAGAACTCGACTAGACCTCAGACATAGCAGGTGGTCAGTCCACCTGCTTCTCACGGGGTCAGTTCAGTAGTTGCCTGTCTAAGTGAGGAGGTGAAAGACTCTCTCTTGGGTGAGGGGACAGGAGGCTCTCTGCCCTGGGAGCTATGGCTCTGTACTCCCTCCCCTGGCCCCTCCCAGGTCCTGTTCCATGTTAGATGTTGGTGCCCATGTGACTGTTGGTCCAGACAGTACACTTTGAGGACAAGAGATCCACCATTTAACACTTTATTTATCACTTTTGACACACAATGTTAACAACAGCGAACACATAAGGAGTAATGTGCAGACAGACATGAGCTGTTTCACTAAAGGTTTGCAGGCCAGGCTTTGACAGTGACCCGACAGGTGACTCCGAGCCTCACACTCTAAGGGAGGGAGAGCAGGGCCCCCCAACCCCACGGATGTTCCTGTTGAGTCCAGTTTAGACTTTCTGAGTCAGAACACCCATGACATTGACGTTACTGTACCTATCACTCTGGTAAAGTGATACACTCAGTACTCCCTAACATTAATAAGATGGTGTAAAAATATATTGCATGTATATATAAATTTTATTTCCCTTTCCTGAAAAAACTTAGTACAAACTAGTAGTATATGATCCCTTTCAAGTTTCTTTTAAGTTGTGCAGGTTTCCTTTGTTTGGCTTGGTTTGGTTTTTCAAAAGTCTAAAGGAAGAGAGTTAACTAGAGCATCTCCAAGCACAGTGACCACTGCCAGGCACACCACCACCTGGGCCATGCTCTCCACATGCCCACAGACAAAAACCAGGCCCCTGAACCACCAGATTTCCTGAAGTGTTCAGTGGTAAATCAGTGGAAGGAAACTGTTCAGGGTCAGTGTTTTAAGGACATTCTAACCTATTAATAATTTCACAGTACAGCTAAATTGTCAACCTGTACTGTATTGAACAGGTGACAACAGGGTGCCCCCATGTGTTGTGTGCTGCAGGACAGGGAGGTACCCAGCTTGTGTATAAATACCTAGGAGCACATGAGCCCCAGTGGATCCTCTAGGGCTCCCCCAGCAAAGGCCAGATGGCGAATATTTTAGGTTTCATGGGTCAGGGCGTCAACTCCCCAAATGCCAATGTCACTGCAAAAGCAGCCACAGACAGTACATAAGCACACGGGCATGGCCTGTGCCGTTAAAACTTGATTCACAGAAACAGGCGATTGTACTGGCCCAAGGTGTTGGGTTGGTGAGCCTCTGCCTGCTGCCACAGTCTCTTTGTCCATTGAGCGGATCCAACAGCCACTGTGGCCTGCCCGGAGCTCTCAGCCCACGGGACATGGAGCGAGGAGTACAGGCTGGCAGCGAGTGGGTGCCAGTGGAACGCCTCCGCGGACCTTTTCCTGGCAGATCAGCGTCTGCTATAATTTTCATCTGTCTCAAAACTCAAGCCAGAGAATATTAAAGGTTTAAAAATACCCCAGTATAAATATATATCTTACTATAATATTTTAAAATTATGAAATTTGAACTTCGATTTTGGTAAAGCTAACTCTGTTCCTGACCATTGCCTAGTTGTGTTAAATAGAAATAAATAAGTCTTCTGGTATGATCAGTGTTCTCAAATGCATTCCTTCTACTGCTCTTTCCAGATGTTCAGACACTGTCATCACTGTCCTTCCCCGGGACCCTCCCTGTCTCCTGGGTGTCCTCCCTGGAACCCCTCCGGCCCCCCGGGTGTCCTCCCCAGAACCCATCCTGTCTCCCGGGTGTCCTCCCTCAGATCACGTCCTGTCTCCCGGGTGTCCTCCCTCAGATCACATCCTGTCTCCTGGGTGTCCTCCCCAGAACCCGTCCTGTCCCCCGGGTGTCCTCCCCTGGAACCTGTCCTGTCCCCCGGGTGTCCTCCCTCAGATCATGTCCTGTCTCCCGGGTGTCCTCCCCGGAACCCGCCCTGTCTCCCGGGTGTCCTCCCCGGAACCCGCCCTGTCTCCCGGGTGTCCTCCCCGGAACCCGCCCTGTCTCCCGGGTGTCCTCCCTGGAACCCGTCCTGTCTCCCAGGTGTCCTCCCCGAACCCGCCCTGTCTCCTTGGTGTCCTCCCTGGAACCCGTCCTGTCCCCCGGGTGTCCTCCCCGGAACCCGCCCTGTCTCCTGAGGTGCCTGCTGTGCAGTTTCTTTTGTTCACAGATAGACATTGAACTTGTATTGAACTGGTTAGTAGAAGCTGACTGGCATTGCAGAAAAACGTGCAGCACAGACACACACTGCCTATGTGTTCACAATATTCAGAACCTGATGGAGGGACATGCACGGGTGTGTCTGTTTTGTGCAGTGAAGTTGGGTCCAAGCTAATGTGAGTCTGGAGGCTGCACACAGGCGCAATGGTGCACTCACCAGGTGACTATAAAGGGACAGCATGGCGAATACTTAGTCTCAAACCTACCCCTTGTTTCTCCTCCTCTGACAGAGGGGAGGGTGGGTTTTCAAAGCTATACTTTGACTAGAGAACGATGTGCCTGACGAAGCCTGGGGACGGGCAGGGGACGCAGGGAGGCCACAGTGCCTGTGTGGCCAGCAGGACCGCGGTGCCGTAGACCTGCTCCCGGCCCTGGGGGGTAGGGAATCAGGCCCAGGGTATGGGTTCTCCCGTGAGCTGGGCTGGGCTGGGCTGGGCTGGGCTGGGGAGGGCCGCCCAGGGGGAGCAGCTGTGTGCACTTGATTTCATTCATAAAACCCCAAAAGCTGCTGCTCTCAGGGTCAGCAGAGCATTTTGAAATTTCCCTCAGAAGTGACCAATAGTTTATCAAGTAGCTCACCTCCACCAGCCTGAGGTGGGTGGTGGTGCTGCTCCGCAGGCTGGGGCTGCTTTGAGGGTAGGTGGGGGGCTCCAGTTCTGAGGCAGGCGCCGTGGGAGAAAGCTGCTAACTGTGGGTGCTGTGGCAGCGTCCCCGAGGACAGGCATTCATGTTCCTTTCGCTCAGACCCCACTTTCCCAGTGTGCTCCTGGAAGGCTGGCCCTCGACTGGGGTTAGAACCTTTGGGTGGAGGCCGTTCTTGCCTGAAGACAACACTCTGTGACAGGAGATCACATCCTGGTGCTGGCACCTCTCTCCAGGGTCCAGCAGGCAAGGAAGGGCTGAGAAAGGCCTGCATCCATAGCAGGCCCAGGTGACATCTGTCTCTCTATGGGTTGTGGCATGGGGAGCCCTCGCCAGCAGGCACCCTGTAGTGGCCGAGGTCCTTCTGGATTCCAGTGTCTGTGATGATGGAGTCTGGGCTGTTCGCGGGCAGGAGAAAAGCGGCCTCAGACCAGGAGACCACAGCCTCTGGTGGCGGATGCTTCTCCACGTGGGGTCTCCAGGCCTGCAGAGGAGCCCTGTCTCTGCCACTGAAGAAAACCCTGCCGGCACTGGAACACTAGGGCTGTGGTTTGTGATCAGCTTATTGTCAAGAAACACTTTGCATGTCTTCAGACGCGTTTTCCACAGGTTACTCTTGCCTTTGAGTTTGACTCAAAGATCCAGCCTGGGGGAGGAGAGGGAGGCACAGGGTGGGAGCCTCACATCCTGGCTGCCTTTGATCCTCAGTTTCCCCACTGTGGAGTAGCCCAGCTAGGCAGCTTAGGATCCCCAAGTTAGAAACTTTCAAGACAATAGTGAGATTAGCCCTAAAAGCCTGAGTTCCATCACCTCCTGGGTTTTAATGCCACACGCTGAACTCCCATAACCTCAGAATGAAGCTGCCTACAGAGGCCACCTACATCCGTGAGTCGAGGCCACCCTGGGTTGCAAGGGGAGGCCGGTGTTTGAGGGGCCTGTTGGAGAAACAGTCAGTTCAGAGGAGCCATATCCACTGGGAGCGCTGGCCCTGAGCTGGTGGGTGGGGGCCTTCCCCAGCCCAAGAGGCGACCAGCTCCTGTGCCATGGCAGTGTTGGTCCATGTTTCGGCCGCCCATGCTAGGTCAGGCTATGTGTCAGGGAGGGGGCAGAGCAGATAGTGGATGTGGCAGCTGGGCTCCAGGAAGCATTTTCCTGAGACTGCCGTGGACTTTTCCCAGGATTAGCTCCAAGACCACATGGTCCAGCAGGTCACACACCAGACTCTGGCTGTATTTATGCAAAAGTGTTGCCTTGTGGCCTCTGTGAGAGTGCCCCCTCCCCTCCAACCCCAGCATATGCAGTGGTTGTGTGGTTTCCTGTACTTTGGGGTTGGGAGAGTCCAGAGAGGCGAGAATTAACTATAGAGGCTAGAACCGCAGAGATTTGTGCTGTACTGTGAGCAAAGGGAGTAGCCACATCGACCGCAGCCTCGAAGCCCTGATTTCAGAGCGGGGATGGGCAGAAGATGCCCCGCCACATGCCTGCCTGCAGGGGAGCCTCGGGGCCCACAGTCTTGTGACCTGGAGACGCGGGGACAGCAAAGAGAGAGTCACAGAAACAGGATACTCTGAATCTTCCCTGATCCGTTCTGACAATCAACACACAGTCACTGTTTCTTCTTCTTTCTAATTTTCTTTAAAAAGCAAAGTGAAATGGCCTGTCCTTGGTTTCCATTTAAAAGCTTCTAACTTCACACTTCAAATCACGTTCCTTTGGTCTACTGAGGAGCATTCTCTCACTGGCTCACCTGTCGCACATCAGCCTCCGCTGACATGAGCGCCCTTGGCACAGACCTGGTCCATAGGCATGTGTGTAAGCATCTGTGTGTCAGTGGATGTGTGTGTGCATGAGCATGTGTAAGCATGTGTCGTGAGTGCACGAGTATGAGTGCATGAGCGTGTATGTGTGTGCAAGCGTGCACCCATGTCTTGCACACCTGAACAGAGCCCTTGCAGACATTGCTGTGTCCTGTTTGAGGTTCACTTCATCTCACTGGTGCTGCTGGTTAGTGCATTAGTGCATGTTGCCCTCGTGGCTCCTGGGAGGGTCTGCTGGTCAGGAAGTCAGCACCGCCTCTGACAGGGTCCTACGCGCTCCTGTAAAACAACCGCTTTTGCCTGCAAACCAGGTGGCCTCTGTGGTCTGGATCCAGGAAACACTTTGGAAAGGACCATTTGTTGACTTCCCAACATGGGACAAGGCAGGTGCATTAGAGAAAGGTCAGTGAGTTCAGGGGCTACACCTGGGGTAGGAGAGGAGCATGCTGGGGCCCCTGGCAGGAGGGAGGCCTGGGAGTCACCCACAGCCACTCTGCCCCAGCATCTGAGTTCTGCCCCAGTGAGCCCAGGAATGTAAAGAAGAGTGAGGTGATGTGGGGCCAGCAACAGAGGAAGGCCCTGTCCCCGGGATTGGCTACTTGCCCCCCTGCACCTTCTGGTCGTAGGTGCCTGCGTGCTTGTAGCCTGGCACGTAGCCCGACTCGTCCACCAGGTCCACGCGGCCGGCCTTGCCCTTGCCCCTGCCGGACGGGTCAAAGCGCTCCTTGTGGGAGCCTGTGAACTTGGTCGTGTCCGTGAGCCGCGACACGGTGGGCGAGGAGATGGCTTTCTGTAGGAGAGCAGGGAGATGGGTTAACTGCAGTCGAACCACAGGAGAAAGAATGGGTGTGTCAAGGGGAACCAGAGATGGGAGATTCCAACAAAGGGGCTGAGCCTGTGCACAAGGGACAATAAAGGCTCCTGGAATCCATTCTGGGCTCTGGGCCCAGGGAGATGGCCTGGGTCAGCCCACTCCCGGGGGATTAAGGCTTCCACCCCGTCTTTAGGTCACTGCCATCTGTCCCCTAGACCTCATGGACCCTGCTTCCCAAGGGACCCGCCCACCTGCCGTGCTCACCGTCACTCCTGAGATGATGGGGGCCTTGCCCTCTATAAGCCTATGCACCTCTCGCACAGCCTCCTCGCTGCTCTTGTCCTTGAATCTCTTCTTGGAGAGCTCCTCCAGCGCCTCCTTGAACTGCTCAAACGTGATGGTCCGGCAGGACTTCCCCCTGCAGGAAGAGAGGACTCAGGGGCACTGGCCACTTGCCTCACTGGGCTGGGACCTAGGGACCCAGTGACATTGAGGAACCCTAATCCTGCCTGGGGACCCACTGACATTGGGGGACCCAGCCCTGCCCAGGGACCTGCTGACCACAGCCTTGCCCCGGGGACCCCCACCCCGCCTCTCTCCCACACCAGAAAGCAAGTCTAACATTAAAACACAGAACACGCCCCTCCCCTTGCAGTGTTTACACCAAACAGTCAGTCACCATTGGCAACAGCAGCAAATATAAATTGTCTTGGAAAAAAGCTTAAAGGAAGCACATCCTTTATGAACAACTGGACATTAAAACAAAGCCGTTGTCTGGCTCTAAATGGGGCATGTGTGTGGCCTCCACTCAGGGAAGGACTTTCAAAGAAAAGTTAGGGTGAGCAGCCCGTCAAATCTGAACCAAAGATGGTCCTGCCAGGGGCCACCACAAGCAGTCTGTGTGTCACGGTTACCACATAGGGACAAGAGGGGTGCACCTCCCAGGACACCCGGTAACGTGGGCCCAGAGCCTACACGTCAGGCCCACCCCGTGGGACGCCCGCTGCCCCTGCCCAAGGGCTGCATGGGCCTGACCAGGGCTGGTCCAGATGAGCAGCACAGGGGGCCACGGGGCCGCCTGCAGAGCTTCATCCGCATGCCTCCTGTGGCAGCAGAGTGCCCCCGGGGAGGCCAGTCATGCAATTTCAAAACACTCTAAACTGGCTTTTCACCTTTTATAATGTTAACTAAAAAAACATTTTTGCCATTTTGACTGGATCTTCCCCAATTCAAAATGGCAAAAATGTTTCCCACAAAAGAGCCAAGGCTATGCCACGCAGCAAGGATCATCTTTCCAACAGCTGGACAGCCACAGGTAAAGTAATGAGCTTCAATCTGGGCCTTGCACCATATACAGAAGTTAATTCAAAGTGAATCAGTCCTAAGTTTATTATGAAACCTAAAACTATAAAACTTCTGGAAGAACATCTAAGAGAATACTTAAGACCTTAAGTTAGATAAAGATGTCTTAGGAATTACACGGAAAACAGTCCATTAAAAAGAAGGATGACTTGGACTTCACCAAACTTTTTAAAACCATTTTCTTCAAAAGACACTGTAATGAGGAGACAAGCACAGACTGGGAGAAAATACTTGTAAAACATGTCTGATAAAGGACTGTATTGAAAATACTATATGAAGAACTCTTAAAACTCAAGGAGAAGAAGAAAAACTCCAGTGTGAGAAATTGGGCATAATATTTGAACCAGACACATGACCAAAGATCTGAGGTTGGCAAACGAGCACATGGAGGGAGACTGCACGTGTCCGTTCCCAGGGAGACGCCACCCATCCACAGGATGGCCCAGGTGACTAGATGAACATGACGACATCCCCAGTGCTGGGAAGCTGCAGGGCTGCTGGGGCTCAGACGCAGTCCGTGGGGACACAGTGTGGCGTCCTCTACGGAAAGCTGTTTGGCAGTTCCGTAAAGGTCACCTATGACACGACCTCGAGACCCCACTCCTGGGTTCACACTCAAGAGAAATGAAAACTTGAGCTCACACGTTATCGCAGCTCTACTCCCAGTTCTACCATCACCAAGACCCAGAAATGGCCCAAGTCCTTCAGCGGTGGATAGACAAACATGCCTTGGCACATCCCTAGCAAGCGCACGGATTCCCTCCCATGTTACACGTGTGTCTGAAGACCAGGGATGCTGACTGAGGCGCCCAACCTCACCCCTCAGGGAGGCCATTGGGAAGGAGGGATGGGGAGCGGGCCCTCTGGGCACATTCAGAGCCATCCATCCATCCTGAGGGTGCTTGTGTGAATGAGGATCACAGGGCAGGGGCTGGGTAACGTGCTGGATTAGGGTTTCATTAGCCTCATGTGTTTGGTGGTGGGTTCTGCCCCTCAGTGCTCTCAGACTCAACACCCACAAGTGTGTTGAGGTCCACGGACACTGAGGGCCATTCCAGGAAGCTGCCCTCGGCTTGGCGTGCCTGGAATGGTGTAAACACAGTCTCTTTTCTTACTCTCCACCCTGCTGGGTGGGTAACCTCCGGGGCCCAGAGGAGGCCTGTTTGTCCTGGGCTGTCACAGGCACTCCTGTCTCCTATTCATGGCCGGCCTGGGCTGGCATGTGGACACCAGGCCTGATGGCTGGCCCAGTGACCAACCACTAGAGCACACAGCCCTCTGGGCACTGCGGCACCAGGCGCCACCAGTGTGAGTCACTAAGGCCAGGGGTGGGGGGATGGCCCACAGGGACTCCCGTCAAAGGGCACATTCAGATTGGGGTGGATGCACAGGCCCAGGGCCCTGACTTGCCCGCTCTACCTGGCTGGGCCAGGTGTCCCCACTGTGACCAATGGGTGGGTCTCGGAGCCCTCCCCAGGGAACCTGGTGCCCTGCTGCTGAGAGAGTCCCCAGGGAGTTCTAGAGTGACAATGCCAGTCTCTTCCCAGAGACACGATCACATTACGCTGCTCTCCACACATAGAGCGAGCCTGTTATCAAGAGTGCACACAACAGTGGTGTCCCCACACCGAGCCCCTCCTCTCCCCACCAGCGCCCTGCTCAGAAGGCTGTTGTTCTGCTGGAAAGCCAGACACAAGGCCCCTGCATCCCCTGGGGCTCCAGGCCCAACTAAGGGCAGGCAGGGAAGGGGCTGGGCTGGCTGCTCCTGAAGGTCACCCAGGGACACTAGGGGCCAGTCCAGCCCTCCAAGGACAGGCTCAGACCTGTGTGTCTCCCAGGCCAACACCACAAAGGCTCCCAGGCTTCTGCCAATGCATCTCAGGATGGATCACCATGATCTCCCAGTCCCCTCCTTGCCAGCACCTTCGTGAATCAGAGTGAACTGCACACTCCCAGGGGCCCCTCTCTGAGAGGCAGTGTCCAGCCTACTGGGTCCACTGGGGGTGAAGGGGTGAGGGGTGTCAGAGAAAGTGCTGGTTCTGCCAGACTCCCTTGACCAGCTGTAACTGGGACCTGGTGACCGGTCGGAGAGCAGCCTGGCTGGCCAGGATGCCACTATGGGCAGAAAGTGGGGATGTTGAGGGACAGACCTAAGGCACTGATGAGGGTCAGAGAGCCAGGAGCCTCCATGACATTCCCACCGTCCCCTGGGCCAGTGGGATGTGGGGGCTCCTGGAAGAGCTGTGTCTGGTGGGGACACACCTCTGGGGGAGCCCTGCCTGGAGGATCTCTTGCTGTGCTCTGGTCAGGTTCTCCTGGCAGACACCCTCATCCCTGCCCAGAGCCACCCCTCCGCTCACCAGCCCTGCCTGCCTGGGCCCAGCAGGTGCAGAGCTGGGAGTGTGGACCCAGCTGCGGTGGATGGGACATGCTGACAGCCACTCAGATTGTAGATCTGGTTGCAGATGGACCAACCTGCCTGAAGGGACAGCTGTGATCCTCCCCCCACCCCTAACCACCACCACATTCAGTTACTGCCCTTAAGTAGGGAAAAAAATACCCTTAACGATCTTCCCAACTCTAACTTCGAGTTTGCCTGGTGCAAGCCTGAGGTGGCTTGGACATGCAGATGGGCTCCTGGGGCTAGACTTACCCTGGGAGGGGCAGGGTCTGAAAGTCTCTGGGTGGAAGCCACGGGACACCCTGCACTTCCACCAGTGGTCACAAGGGGGCCCCACAGAGAAGCTCTCCCCACCACAGCCACCTTGACTAAGAGACCCCGAGGCGAAGCTGAGAGCACAGCAGGGGACTGAGTGCCCAACTCAAATGCCCCAAACTTACCACCAGCCTGAAGGGAGGGGCTGGAGCCCTTCCCTCCAGGAGCATGGCCATGTCAGCCCTCTGTGACACCCCCACCCCACAGATGCACTTTGCTGGGGCTCCTACTACGGGGTCAGCCTGCTCCAGATGCTGGACACCACTGGACAGCACTGGGCTCCAGGCCTGTGCTTCTATGCTGAGCTTCTGTGGCACACACACATCCATGCCTCAGGAGCCCCTGCTTCTGATAATTCCCATGTGTCCTGGCTTTGACTGTAGCGTGTGTGGCAAGAATGGAGCAACTTTCCAAGTCTTCAGTGACAGGGAGCCCCGCCCACCTGCTTCCTCCTAACCTGGGACCCAGATGCCAAACACAAACACATGGGCTGAGCTGTCTCCCTGCACCAGTGTCACAGGAAACAGGTTTTCTCTGCAAGCACACAGCAGCTACCAGACAGGTGTGTGTGTGGGTGGGGGGGGGGGGGGGGTCAGGAGAGGCTGCAGCAGAGATCCCTGCCCTCCTCTGCCCCCTTGGTCTGTCCTCTCCACTTGCAGGGTGGGAACCCCAGTGCTTGACCCCACACATGCAGACACACGCAGGCAGGATAGAAAGGGATGTTGCTGTCCACAGCCCCCGAAATTGGACTGTCAGGGTGACAGTCCTATTTGTGCATATGAGGTCCTGATTAATTAATATTTCAGACTGACCATCATCTGTCCTTTGGGGCGTGGAGGATGCCGGAGTCTTTGTCTAGGTAACAATAGTCTTCAATCTAGACCTGGTATAGAGCTGCAAGAAATTTGTTTAAAATTTAACACATAGTAACATCAAAACAAACAGGCACTGCCATGGCGACAGGACCTAAACAAAGGCTGCAGATACCCTGGCTGGCGTCACCGCCTAGAGCCCTGGCAACCGCCCCCAAACAGAAAGAGCTACTCTTCTCCACCAAGTCAGCAACTTTGAGGTTCCACACCCATCCCGCAGGATCCTGTGGCCCTACCCAGGGCACTGTCCACCTCTCCCATCCCAGGGACAAGGGCATGAATCCCATCTACTGTAACCCCATGGTATCCACCAAGCCACCGGGGGGGGGAGGGGTGCCTGTTCCCTTCTAGGGGCCCTGCAGCCACCACAGGCTGGTCTTTACTGTGTAGAGACCACAACCCCTCACTGGCTGGGGCCACAGCACCCATTCTCCCATTCCATGTCCCCCAACAGTGAGATGAGGCAGAGATACCAGGGGACCTCGAACAGCCCTGGGCTCTGCAATAGGGAGCCCTCCATGCCCAGGAGCTGGAGGCCATACCTCAGCCCCTAAGGATCCAAGCAGCTGATACCCTGCCTCCCAGGACAGGTACAGGGAGCAAATGGAGTCCTTCCTGGTGCCCACTCACTCCTGTGAAGCCAGCACCCGCCATGTGGGTGGTAGGGCGTACATGCCTCCTGCACACAGGGTCTCCAGTCTTATCCAGGGCACTTGTCCTCTAAATGAGCCACCACCACACTTGCCACCTCCCCCTCTGCAAGGGTATGGGCAGCCTGAGTTCTACCCAGGCACACATGCATGTATTGTGCATGCGCACTGTGAGCTCGTGGGCACATGTGCATACATGTGTACAGGCATGCCTGTGTATATGTGTATGGGCTGTGAGCTCCTGTGTGGACATGTGTGGACATGTCTGCATGCAATAGTTTAAAGGCAACTTACTAAAGAAGGAATTAAGATTGTGGGAAAGAAAATTGCCCCCATCTGCCCCAACACTTTGTGTGTCTGGGCCAGTGCAGAGGGTATGGGAACCTATGGCACCCCCTGGCGGGGTGACCTGCCCCTGGACACGCCACTTAGCTCACCTCCATCCCAGCCCTTCTGCAACATCCCCAATAGACACAGCTCTTAGGTTCCTTTACTCCTGGGTCTGTCCTGCTTTCTCTCCTGGACACAATGGGTTTACAAAGGCCAATGCTAAAGGCTGGAGAACCTGCCCAGAAAGCCGAACAGAAGGCCCATGCTGGGCCTCATCTCAGTCCCTGTTCCCAGCTCCTCCTCACCTGCACCCCACCTCCTGCTCTTCCTTACCCACACTCACCCCTTTCTGCAAGTCCTGGCCCACACTCTCCTCTGACTCTGGGCCTTGGGAAGGCCCAGGCTCACAGGAAATGGAGGGTCCACCAGGGTCCCATATCCTGTGCTATTGTGTCCTTGGGGCTCTGGCCCGACTGCAGTAAATCTGAAATGGTTCCACCTCTTCAGGTGAGTCGAGTCCCCTCTACTTGGCAAGTGCCTATCTCTTGTGCCCCATGACTAGATCCCGATGGTTGGCCCTCGGGGCCACTTGGGAGGCCACCTCCACCCTACCCCAGCCAGGCCACCCCGTGCAACCGCCCACTCAGTGGCAATGAGCCAACCCCGGGAGAGCTGGCTGTTAGGCTGCCTCAGGCGGCCGTTAGGATGGCAGGCAGGCTGAGGAGCTGGGAGACCTCACCGTCATGGAGATACACCAAACGTTTCCACAAGCGAAGTGGTGACATGAAGTCACAGGCTCTGGAGGCACAAAGAAAAACTGTTCGCTGCCTCCTGCTCAGAAGAGGATGGGTGGAGAGGAGCCAGGCAGGCCATTAACAGGGAGGGAGCCGGGGCACATGAGATGAAAGGCGGCAAGGTCACAGCAACATACAGCTAAAGGATTACACCAACCACGATGGACACAGGCCAAAAATAAGCTGAAATAAAGCCATTTTCCAGCAACAAGTATGACCTGGATAGAGAGGGCTGGACATCTGGTGGCCTTGGGGACGCTGTAAATTTTCTCACGTGTGGTCACGGGTTGAGGAGGGCAGGAGAATATTTTCACACTCCAGAGACACCAGGGGAATGGGAAGGGTGTGTGTGTAACCTTTCCTGGGTAGGTGCAGGAGCACATGTGCACATGCGCATTCACACACGTGCAGCACCCGTGTCTTCACAGGTGCACAGGAACATACACTTGCATGCACACAGGTGTATTTGCACACAGAGGAAGCACACGAGCATAATGCTCACAGCCGCTGAGTCACAGGTGAAGACTCGGGTGCTAACTGCTCTGTTACCTACACCCTTTGTCATGTGTGATCATTCCCAAAGCACAGGGGAACCCCATGGAGGGGCAGCAGGCAGGGCAGGTGAGATGCAGGTCACACCATAGGGGCAGGCTTCACAGTGGCACCTCTCGGACTCACCCCACAGTGGGCCTGGAGCTCTGCCACCGAGACTCCTCCAAGCTCCCAAGGGCAGAGTAGTGTCCCCCTCCCTGGCTCCCAGCCTGCCCCAAGGCAGCTTGTTCTGGTTCCAATTCCTGGGCATGTGATTCTGGGAAGGGAAGGATCTTGAAGCATCACACTTCCTCACAGCCCGTTAAGACACAAAGCCCAGCAGCGGACCCTGGACGTGCAGCCTGGCTGAGCACAGGCCTCTGGGAAGCTGGCTCTGCCATGTGAGAGCCCTGGCTCACTTACTTGATTTTGCTGAACACAATGTCCACGTCGGTGACAGTCACGTTCTTCCCGTCGATCACCTGGCAGTCCTTGCACAGTTTCGACCAGTTCTTGCCATGCATCTCCTTCCCGGTGGCCCTGGTGTCCCCGTGCACCGCGAACCGCCGGAAGGCCTCCTCCAGAGCAGTGAGCTCCGGGGCCAAGGCGGCCGCCCCCTCGTTGGCACCTTCTGACTCCAGTGACAGCCTCTTAGCAGCCTTGTCCTTTGCAGGGTCCCCTGGGGACTTGGGGGGCGTCTTGTTGGCGGCTTTATTGGGCTTGGCCTTGCTGTCGGCCATGTTTCTGGTGGAGGAAGGAGAAAAGAAAGGGGTTATTCTGTTTCTGCAGGGCCTCTGTCCAGGAGCCAAGCTCTGGGCATGAGGGGGCAGAACCCCTGTCCAGGTGGCCACAGCAGGATGAATCTCTGCCTCTGTGAGGCACCTGATCCCCAAAGCTGGGCTGGGTCCCCGGGGGGCTCAGAAGATAGGAGCCCGTGCTGCCTCTAGCAGGTTTCAGGAGCACAGAACACCGATGCCTCCCCATTGCTGCAGCCATGCAGCCCCTACTGCATCATGGCTGGTGGCCAGGGCAAGACCCTGAGATGCCCAGGCCCAGAGTAAAACCCCCATGGGTCCCTCAGGAGTATCTCATCTCTCTCTGCCTCACTGACAATGGACACTGCCAGGGGCTCAATGAAAGGACAGAACTCAGGACCCACTGGCGCACAACACAAAACCTGGTACCACGAATAGCAAGCTGGCTCACAACTCCACCATTCACTAAAAATTGCCTCCAAATTCACATCCTCAATACCCGTTAGAATGGAGGAAGATGGGTGATCGGGCCTTGTGGGGGGTCCTGGGGGGCCTGCTGAACTCAAGATCCTACCAAGTCCCAGTAGGGAGAAGTCAAATGCCCTTCACCATTGGACTGAAGTCCTCAGGGGCCGCACGGGCCGTGGCCCCGCCCTGTCCCCCCTCCTCTGTGATGGCGCAGAAAGTACACCCGCTGCTGAGAGAACCCCGTACACCTGATGATGGAGCGCAGCTGGCTCCGGGCACAAATGAGAGTTGGGGCCGCATGTCCGGCTTCCCACAGGGTTCAGGTGCGGGACAGGGAGTGGGATCTCTCCAAGGGCCCCACAACAAGCTGCTCAGGCACAGCACATCCCTCAGCCCACAAACTCGCGCTGGGCACGCGGTTTTAACAAGCTGGGAGATCAGCCTCCACAGTCAATTAAAAAGTGAGGGCTGAACAAGATGTGAGAAAGTTCTGTTGTCATAAGCTTTGCTTTCCAGCTGGATTCAGGCAATAAACAAGTAAACAGATGAATGGTATGACATCAGGTAATAAGAGGTGCACCGAGGAGAATAAGGCGGGTGAGACGGTGGCAGCGAGTGTGACTAGACGAATTGGAAGTGGAGTGGAGACTGGAGCCGCACGAAGGCTCCGGCATGTGGCTCCTACGCATGAAGCGTCTGCTACCAAGGCCGCCCTGAACCCACCAGACAGTTGAGGTTCCTCCCAGACTGAAAACCCCTCGTGGTGGCAAGCAGACAGAAGAGGGAAGGCCAGACAGGATGCAGTCAGGCTGGCATTGGGTCTCCATCTGCCGCCCTGGGCACCAGTAGAAAAGGGACCGTGCTTTAAATGTTCTGAAGAAAAACCCTTCCAACCAGGGACTTGCACACCCACACCACGGCCCCCAGGGGTGAGGGGCCGAGGATGGCTGCAGACAGGTGAGCTCAGTGACCCTGCCACACTTGTCAAGCAGGCTGTTGATAGCAGACAGCATGGCAGGAATCCAGGGCTAACCCTGGAGAGGGTACAGGAGGCCTGGAGTAGGCAGGCAGCACTGGGAGGGGCACCTGGGGGGAGAGCTTGGGGAGAGCAGGCAGACAGCATCCTGAGGCCCTGCATCACCAGGAGAGCTCTCCAGTTTCAACCCGCAGCGCGGCTGGCCCAGGACCTTTCTCCACCAGGCAGTGCGCAGCTTCAGCCTTTGACTTCTCCTTCTCTAGCTGTGGCCCTGGGCGGCGTGCCCCTACTGCCAACACTGTTTCAGAGCTGTTTCTGAGTGTGTTGATGGGTTTTCACTTAGGAATCAGCTTGGAGTCTGTTCTCAGAGTCGATTGAAAGTGAGAGTAGACAGAAGGGCCCTGGAGTAATGACCGAGGTGGGCAGTGGGTGGAGCAGGGCACCTCCCACCCCCACTGCCCCCCCCCCCCCCGTTAAGTCTGTGACCTCAAAGCTGCAGAGGTAAGATGCCCACAAGACCCAGAGCACAGCTCTCCGTTCTGGGTTTCCACTTTGCTTTACTATGAACATGCATGATCATAATAAAATATTTTTAAAATTATCTTAACAAAAATAACAGATGGAGTTAGACCCTATGTGCGGTGGGGGAAGATCTCCAAGAGCATTGTTTGCTGTGTGGAGAAGCAGGACATGGAATGGCAGGAATCATGCACCCCACTCTGGGAAAACAGACAGCGGGGACGAGAGAGATAAATATTGGCGCTGCTAGGAAGACGGGGGGCTGCTGGGGCTGAGGGGAGGGGTCACGTGCTTCTGTTGTTTGAACTGCTCCAATAAATCCATGTGCTAGTTCGAGAATGATGTAATAATAATAAATTTAATTTAAAAAGAAGTCGAGGACCCCAGCAGAGTTCTACTGGAATACAGAGGTGTCCAGAGAGGCCCTTCTGTACATTGACGACAGCCTGCACTGGGGGTCTCTCTCCAAGTGCCAGCCTCCAGCAACTGACCTGCCTGACTCCTCTGCCCCCATGGAGGCTATGGTTTCCCTCTGCTTTCCTGCCCCCATGGTTCCTGAGCATGTGGTGAGTCTGCACCCAGGGTGGCCTTCCATGCCCATTCCCACCTGAGCTAACCACTTTCCACCATGATGAAAAATAAAGTCACTTAGAAGAGGCTGCCAGGAAGTCCAAATGCCAACCCACCGAATGCAGCATTCTCTGAGGTGTGGCCTGTATTCTCAGGTGTGTACTATTTCCAGGTGTGTACCTGCACCTAGTTGTGTACTCTGCACCCCCAGGTGTGTGCCCTGCATCACCAGGAAAGCTGACCCCTCCCTGGCCAAGATTCCCCTTATAGGGCACAGGTCAGTGTACGGTAGGAGTGGAGACTGAGCAGGTATGATCAGGCATCACTCCGACTGGCCACAGACATGGCAGTCTGGATGCCCAGGAGGCTCTGTTCCTGCTCCCTCAATGTAAGGATTTTCAGCAGCTCAGGAAAGCCCCACTGAGTCAAGTTCTGATTTATTTCATGGTCCAGGACCCCTGGCTCCACGTGAAAACCCAGTCTCTCTCCTGACCCTCTCATCTGCTTCCCTGGAAAGAGCCTGGACTCTGGGGATGTGTATGTGCTTGAGGGGCGGGGGAGGAGGAATGCACAGAGGGGCAGGGAGGCAGATGGGGAGGTGGGATCTGCTTTCCCAGACAAGAGCTGGGCTCCCTTGGAACCCCTTTCCTGCTGACCTCAGGGGTCCCTGGGCAGGAGGATGAGAACTGTGTCCCTCTCCATCCCTGGGCTTATGACCAAGCAGCCACCACAGGACCCTTCTTGGCAGGGACCCCACCAGCAAGTCCCTCGGCAGCCCTGGGCTCTGATGGTGTCTAACAGGATGGGGGAGGGGCAGGGGAGGAGCAGGTGGGAGGCAGGTGAGGTCCAGCTCTGTGTGCGCCATTAGCCTCCATCAGGTCATGCTTGAGGCAGGGCAGGCGCTGTCCTAGAGGGGTCAGGAGGGAACTGATACTCACACTGGGTGTGGCGACGGACTATGTTACCAGATTTGCATTTTTAAAAGAGGGTTTAGAGAGGGCAGGGCAGTCAAAAGGTGGAATTACAGACAGAGCAGCAGGAGATACAGGGGCAGGCACTTCGTGCCCAGAGGGCAGCTACCCTAGAGATAGTCAAACAAAAGCCACTGGCCAGGTGACCCATCCAAACCTGGGGACACTTGCCCCTTGAGTGTCCGCCAGGTTCCAGGGACTGTCCCACCACTGGGGTGGACTGTCTCTCAGATATCACATGGTCTCCCTCACAGGCTACAGATGCTCCAAAGATAGGCCATGACACAATGAACTGGGCTCCACTTCAGAATGACTCTTCCTCGAAACCTGCTTAACATTTGACAGCCTGAGGCAAAACCTATAGAAAAGGTGACACAGGACAGACCCCAACAGGTGACAGTCACAGTTGCCACATGACATTAGCACACAGCACCCCAATCAGGAGGAATGAAAATTTGTTTTAGTGACATGCCTGCAGTAGGGCCTGTCTGTGAGCAAGACCAGGTATCTATAAGTAGAACCAGGTGTATCTGTGTGTAGGGCCAGTGTTTGTGACCAGGGCCAGGTGTCTGTGAGCAGAACCAGGTGTGTCTTAGAGCAGGGACAGGGGTACCTATGTGCAGGGCCAGTTGTGTCTGTGAGCAGGAGCAGGAGCAGGTGTGTCTGTGAGTCTGTATGCTGGGACAGGTGTGTCTGTGTGCAAGGCCAGGTGCCTGTGATCAGGGGCAGGTGTGGTTTTAAAGGTGGCAGTGACAGTAGCTCTATGCTCTCCTGGTTCCCCTTCCTGGACAGGACATGGTTGTGTCCTGAATGCAAAGACGGGTATGTGCCTGTTTTCTCAGGTGTGAATCACCTCCACTCTCTGGCTCCCTCAAGCACATGCTCAGCAACTCATTCCTGATGGCTCGCCAGCTCCCTTGTCCTATCCCCAATCTGCACCCCCACCTGCTGGCACTTCCTGCAGTCTGACCTGGCCAGTGGGGCTGACCATGTTGCCTCTTGTAACCAGGTGCCTTCTAACTCCCAAGGCCCTTCACCACCTGTAGCTTCCTCCCCCCTACCCTGCATCCTCTAGCGCCACTGTCTGTGGCATTACCAAGCTGACCAACACACTGTCCTCCCCAAGTGGGCACTGGGTGCACCAAAATGGCTGAGCCTTGCTCGAGTGAGGGCCTGGACAAGTTGCACCAACACTGAGTGGGCAGCCAGAGTGCAGACCAGCAGGCTGCATGGGGCTGGGAACTGGGACCTGCTGCAGGGTTCCCAGAGCTCACACAGGACCATCCACCCCACCTCATACTCCCATTGCCCTCCCTGGGGACTGCGGGAGACCCTCCTGATGGCCCCTTTGCCCAGGGAACCTCTGCCTCAGACAGCCTCCCTGGGACCACCTCTGGGACATGCTGGGTCTGACCAGCCTCTCCTCCCCAGGAGCAGTGTCCTCTGCCTGTGGCCTGTTCTGGGCCCTGCTCTCAGACTCTCATGGGAGAGCCTACAGAGAGAGGCCCTGTGGCCCACAGGTCTGCTCAGGGGACTGTCCACAGTGGCAGCCACTGGGGCCTCAGGCTCCATCTTGCCTGACTCAGCCAAACTGCTGGAAACTCAGTTCTCACCTTTGAGAGGGACAAAACCCTGCCCCCTCCCCCATGCTGAAGCGACCCAGGCTCTCAGCACATGGTGGAACGAAGACACCTGTGCACTAGTGGTAAGAACCCACTCAGCAGAAAATGTTCTGCAACTAGGGCTGCCTGGATTCCACCATGAACACAAGAGAAATGTTCTTTGCCAAATAACCAGGTGGGGTGTCTAGCTCTGGTGAGACATCACACAATCTTAACTCCAGAACCTTCTGGTGTAACTAAGGTTATGCAGAAATCCCACTGGAGAATTCCCCTTTTAAAGAGAACAGGACCCTTGTGATTCAGATGCCTGTGGGCCTGGATGGGGAAACGTACCTGCTGAGCTCCAGGAGAGGCTGCCAGGCCTTGGCTGAGGCTGCTCCTGGCAGTGGCTCCACTATCTAAATGCAGGACCTCGGCTTGGGTTCTTGACATTAAGCTCTTCCTCTAAAGGCACAGCACCAACCCCCTCAGGTGGGCTGGAGTTTCCTGGGATGCACATGTTGCAAGCTGGATTGGGAAATGATTGCATGGGCCCCACCCACTGGGCTCTTTGGGAATGGGGTGTGTCTCCTGGGCTGGTGACAAATGCCTCCACAGGCCCTGCAGGTGGGAAAGGGCTCCCAGAAGAGTGGGCATCAGAAGGAAGCCGCCCAAGCGCCCTAAGCTCCTGCCTGGGCGTCACTGGTCCTCCACCCCAAGGGCTTCTGAGGGGTGGGTGTGGTGCCACACACAAATCCTCTGAATCTTTACACTCACTTGATGTCAGAGGTACCGCCCACCACCAGGACTAGGAACCAGAGCCCTTGGACCATAGCTGGGCCCGCTGATGACCCCAAAGCCCACAGTCTGTGTGAGAAGCCTCACAGGCCCTGGAAATACAAGTATCCCCAAGGGTCTGATAAAGTGACTCCTGCCAGACCTCGATGGAGTGCCCAACACCGGCAGGGTGGACAGGCAGCCAGGGAGCAGCTCTGGTGATGGGAGCTGAGCTAAGAGCACCTGCAGGGAGGCTTTGGGTGCAGGAAGCGCCTTGCCAGATGCCGCTGAACTCTCAAAGGCAACAAGGGAGCTCCAAACAAAGTGTGCAGAAGGAGAGAAAGAAAAGTAGGGAGAGAACCTGTGCTTCCTCCCCTCAGAGGCCTCCGTGGCAGGCGGGCCCTGGAAGCCCAGGTGCCAAGGACCCAGGAAGACCCTCTTGGAAATGCTCCATGGGCTCCATTAGGGCCTGGTCCCAGGACACTGATCCGGAGGGAGGGGAGTTGGGGGGATAATGGCAAGAGCCCCCAGATTAATCCCAAGTACAACTGCCCCAGAGGCAGCAAGGGAGGCTTAGGCCCGGTCAGCTGGTCCAGGGACAGCCTTCTGCTCACTGAGGCAACCTGCCAGGCTCACATATGTCCTCACCTCCGCCTCCCATCATGGCGGTTGCCGGGGTATTTGGGTGTGTGTATGAGACCCTCAGCAAAGGCAAGGTCAGGGTGGAACAGTAAATTCGAAAGGCCACAGGGGCCTGAAGCTGGGAGGCAAATGGTGTCCATTTAGCTCACCTCCCCCTTCTCTCTTCCAGTCCACCAGGGCCCAGAGCCCACCGGAGGCTCAGTCCCCCAGCATCGAGGCCTAGGAGGGTTGGTGCCACACCTGGGCCAGCCCAGCACTACCCCCACCATCTTCAGCTCTTTATTTGAGTCCATTTGAGTACAACATGGCCCTTTGGCAATTGTTCACATTTTCAGTCATAACATGGCCACCCACCCCATGGCTGTCTTGGACACTCGATGTGAAGAACCACTCGTCTCATCTGAGGGCCGTCCCAGGCAGCGGGAGCCTCCCAGAGCTAGACAAAGCAGCCTTTTCTGAGCCCACAGGCCCCCGCCACATGCACGGGAATGGTGTCTGGAGCCCCAGCTCAGTGTGGAAAGCAGCCCCGCCACCCCCAGCACCCTGGCCTTCACAGTCCCAGTGTTAGCAGCCCCGACGGGCTGAGCTGGCTGGACTAGGGCAGTGTGAGTGGGATGCTGCTCATGTCCTGTCACGTAGCCTCAGGCCGCTGGCCCAGAAGGTCCAAGGGGTCTGAGAAGCCTGAGAACTAAATCATACCCTTGATGTTCCCCGTTCATAGGTCAAAGGTGATGTCTCCTGGACACAAGAGAAGAAAGAGCAGAGTAGGCACCCTTCCCCAGACTACCCGGCCACCCTAGGGCATGGCCCATCCTGCCATTGCTGTCCTCACCCTGGGCCCCCAAAGGGCCTGCACAGGACAGGGCTGGGTGGAATGGGGGCAGCCCTAGGACCGGCTGTAAGCTCTCCAAGAGATGGCCCATAGGCCAGGAGGCTTCCGGGAAGGAAAACTGAGGGAGGAGGAGTTCTCCTCTCCTACCCCTCAGAAGAAGTGTCCACAGCAGGAACTTCTCTGGTCGACATGGAGTTGGCAGTTTCAGGAGGACCCGCCTCCCAGGAGCTGAACTTTGCCCCAGCCCCCGACCCCCAGAGCCACCCTATTTTCCATCAACATGTTTCCTATGAAATCCAAGAACACTGCTGGCCAGCAGTGGCCGAGAGGAGCATGTGTGCACAGGGAGCTAAAAAAAATGAGGGTCTCTTAGGGTAAGAGAGAGCCCTGCAGGCCAATGTAGCCACCCCACTCCTGAGAGAGGCCTCTCAGGGCTCAGGACAGCAGAGGCTGGAAGGGAAGATCCCTTAGCACCAACAGGAATGGAAAAGCGAGGAGCTTGCTGCTCTCTGCGCACTTGGGGATCCACGTGGTCCTCACAGTGGCCCCCAGACCAGCAAGGGTATACCAGGTTCCAAGATGCCTGCCCAGGGCTGCACATATTAAATCCCATCCCTGTCACGAGACATTCTGCCAACAGAGCACCCAGCAGGAGTCCATGCCATGAAGTGGGACAGAAAGAAGACCCAGATGACACAGCTACCACGTAGCGCAGATGGAATGGAGAACTGGAAGGTACTTCATGCCAACAGACAGGCATCCACCATGCAGGGGTCTGACCCTCACCCTCTTGCCAGAATCCCCCTGTGGGTTAGATGAGGAAACTGGTAGAAACTTCCAGTCACTGATCCCTTCCTTAGTCAATCAGCACAAGCCCCTGTCCAATAAGGAACCAGCGGGGGGTAAGGGGGTATCTCATCCTGCAGTCAACCTGGGGGATCAGGAGGGCTCCCTATGCAGGGGGCAAGTGTAGTGGGACGAATAATGGCCCCGAATTAGGTGTGTTCTGTCCTCACCCCAGAGCCTGTGAATGGGATCTTGTTTCAAGAAAGGTTCTTTGCAGATGTGATCAAGCCACAGGTGTTGAGATGAGCTCAGCCTGGGTCATCTGGGTGGCCATGAACCCAATGAGAGTGTCCTTATGAGACAGAAGAAGAGGGACGAGGACACAGAGGGGAGGCCACATAATGACAGAGGACAGGACTGGAGCACCAGGAGCTGGAATATGCAGGAAAGATCATATCTTAGAGACTCTGGAGGGAGCGTGCCCCTGGGACACCTCGATCTCAGACTTCGGGCCCCAGAACTGGGAGAGGATAAGTTTCTGTGTGTGAAGCCACCAGCTTGTGGTCCTTCATTAGAGCAGCTCCAAAACCCTCATACAGGTGAGACCAGAAGGGGGAGCGTCCCTCACAGAGAAGAGAGTGTGAATGGCTCACAGGAGGCAATGCCATCTGGTGGTGGTACAGAGAACCCAGGGGCAAGACCCAGTAGAGGGTCCCAGTGCAGTGGACTCCAGAGGCCCCCGGAGGTCACCCTAAGCCAGGATGGGCTCTAAGTAGGGGACTGTCAAATGACACCTGTCCTCTAAAATACCCATTCTGGCCTCAGGTTGAAGGTATTTGGGCAGGAAAAAAGATGGGTGCACATTCAAGGTGAGGAAAAATACTGGGTGAAGCATGGGAGACCTTGACAGGAAACTTTAATTCAGGGCAAGGATAAACTGCAGGTGCACATGCTACGTGGCCCCTTCTAGATGGGGCCCCCTTTCCTGCTGGATGAGCTGGAGGCCAGAGTGGATCCCTGGTGCTTCTCCTGCTTTGGAGATGTTCCAGGCCAAACCAGCACAGATGGCAACTGAGGGCAGGTCAGAAAGAACTGGGATTTGCTCTGGCCAGAGCGGTGACAACAGGAATGAGACCAGAAAGTACAGAGGACCTGCAGGAAAGGGCCACTGACCAGGTCTGCCTGGTTCACAGTGAAAGCAGTGTGTCACACCTTCAGGCCTCAAAGCTCTCCTGCCCCAAAAGCAGCCAATATGGGAAGAGGCCAACAGAGTGCTGGAGTCAGGAAGAAAAAAATGGAGGACGAAGGAGGGCCCACCTTGTGGGTGAGACACTGGAGGAGCCTGGTGCGGGCGTGAAGTGCAGCAAGCGTTAAAGAGAAGTGTGAGTGGGCGTGTTCCCTGCAAACAGCATCCTCCACCTGGCCAGGCACTGCTCAGCCCGAGAATGCAGGAGGGTCTCGGTGAGGGGTTTTCAGCCAGGCCAGGCATCAGAACCAGCAGGGGCTGTGAAAATGCAGATTTTGTGCTCCTACTTCCTGTGATGGAGGCCAGGCCCACCCACTCGCAGGGCCACGAGGAAGAGTGGACAACTAGAAAACCCAGCTTCCTCAGTACACCCACGTGCTAACAGGGGAGAGAAAAGTAAGCAGCCAGGCCCCAGGAAAGAGGGAACCCTGGACAGGCCAGCATGCACTCAGCCGATTCTGGGCGCACTGGCTGGGGCAGGGGGAAGAGTGGGGAGCTCGCAGGCTGAGCACCCTGCCTCACAGCTGTTCCTGGAGGGGCGCTGGGAGTGAGGGGAGCTGGCAGGAGACCAAGTCAGCTCAGCTTCTCAACCCGCAACCTGGATTCAGGTGACTCTGGATTCCCAATGCCCAAAATGCCAGCAGGACACATATAAAAACTCTCTCGAGAAAGAGGCTGTCATAGAGACCATAAAATATCCCTATGAACATATTTTGATTACAATATCTAGTACACAGTAAAAAATAGCCAGGCACACGAGGAGGGAAAGTGCCAAGAACCTGCAGAACAACAGACAATAGAAACAACCTAGAGGTTCCGATTATTGGCACTTGATCGGGCACTGAGTCTGAAGTGACTATGTGTGCCATGTGCAAAGAAAAAAGGGCAGCATGTGCTGCGGGCAAGGGAGAAAGAGGACAAGCGTGTAAATTCCAGCAAAGAACCGGGAACTCTAAAGTGTAGATAGCAACTTTGAGAGAGAACACCTTAGAAATCTTAGCACTAAAAAATACAATAACTAAACTTCAGAACTCAAAGGGTAGGTTTAACGGTACAGTTGACTCAACACAGTATTAAAAAAAAAAAACACTCGCCCGGCCAGGCATGGCTCAGCGGTTGAGCATTGACCTAGGATCCAGGCGATCAGGGTTCGATTCCCGGTCAGGGCACAGGCCTGGGTTGCAGGCTCGCTCTCTCATCATTGATGTTTCTATCTGTCTCTCCCTCTCCTTTCCTCTCTCTGAAATCAATAAAGATATATTTAAAATAAATAAATAAATAAAAATAAAAACTCATAAATTGGAAATGGAAAAACCAAGAGAAAACACCTCAATGTGGTGGAAACGTGTGTGTGTGTGTGTACACACATGCATATTAGGACAAAAACAATGGAAATAATGAAGATACACATAAATATTAATAAATTAGAAAATAAATCTACAATACATAGGACAACAATATCAAAAGGTTGTGCCTTAAAACACTAACTATATTGATAAATACTTGGGATATTGATGAATAAGAAAAAAAAGAGGTCAAAACATACAATGTCAGGAATGGAAATTGGGGACATCCATGTAGAACTTTCTACAGGTTTTAAAGGATTAAAATACAACGAGAGTATTACAAACAACTTTAGACCAATAATTTGATCACTTAAATTCTTAAAAACACAGATTTCTCAAAACAAAACAAAAGCCACCTTGTTAAAACATAACAAAAAGAAATAGATATTGTTATAATTATTATAAGAATTATTGTTATAACTATTAAGGACTTGAATCCTTATTTTAAACTTATCTCGCAAAAAACCCCCAGTCATGGATGTCTTCACCAGCAGATTCTACCTTATACTGAAAGAAGAAATAATGTCAATCTTACTTAAATTCTTCCAGAGAAGAGTAAAAGATGAGCCGCCCCAGCCAATCATTTCATAAGGCTAAAATAATCCTGGTACCAAAATCTGATAAGACTGTTACGAGTAAAGAATAATTTATGGCCCCGGACGGGTGGGTCAGTGGGTTGGAGTGTCATCCCGTACACCGAAAAGCTTGCGGGTTCGATCCCCCAATCCCAGGACCGATTCATGTTTCTCACATCAATGTCTTTCCCTCTCTCTCTCTCTCTCTCTCTCTTTCTCTCTCTCTCTGTCTCCTTCCCTCCCTCCTTTCCTTTCTCTCTAAAAAAAATCAATAAATATATCTTCAGGTGAGGATTTAAACAAAAGAATAATTTATGCCAATCTCACTTGTAGATGCAAAAACCATAAACAAAATATTAACAAACTGATTCCAGTAATAGATAAAAAGAATCAATACCTTATCATCAGTTCAGGGTTGTGCCAGGAATGCAAGGTTGGTTGAACAGTAACATCAATCAATATAATTTATCACACTAACAGAATGGAGGATACAAATCATATGATCATAATAAGTGCAGGAAAAGCATTCAATGGAGTTCAGCATCTAGTCATCATAAAAATTCTTAGCAAATTAGAAAAAAAGGAAATTTCTTAATTTGATAAAGGGTATCTACCAAACAAACAAACAAACAAACAAAAATCCTACAAAAATCATCATACTTAACAATAGTGGTCCTAGCACAAGGAAAGAAATTCAGTGGGATGGAATAAAGGCCCACTAGACCCAAGCATACACTGACACATTCAGTATGACAAAGGTGGCTCTGCAGGGGGAAAAAAATAAGGGGGTGGGGGGAGAATGTTTTCAGTCAGTGGAGATCAGTTGATTGAATAGACACATGGAGGGGGGGGAGAACACTGGGTCCTGACCCATCAGCTCAGGTCCATGGCAGATGGAAGCAGGGTAACGAGGCCGCAAGAAGAGCATCTGATGTCCTCAGGGCTGCGGAAGATTCATTACACAGGACACAAGCATCACTACCCCCAGAGGAAACAGTTATCAAATGGCACCAGGTTAAAATTAAGAACTTCTGTTCAGCAAAAAATATTATGGAGGAAATGAAAAGGCAAGTCGCAAGGAAGGGGGCATCTGCTACTCCTTATGAACACAGGCTCGTCTCAGAGTCTGTGAGGAGCGCTGCTCACCAACAGGAGAGAGACAGCCAGTTCTAGGACAACGGCAAGGACTTGGCCCAGGATTCAGTGAGAGCGCATCTGATGCCCAGCACCACAGCAATGTAAATAATCCGGAAAGTGCAAAATAATCCAAGGCTGATACCACCTCACCCTCCGGAATGGCTGACAACTGAAAACGGCGGTGATGCCAAGTGCTGCAGAATGAGGAGCGACAGGGAACTGCAGGGCACACGGTGCCAGCTGCCTTGGCGATGTGGACTGCAGGGGGACATCTGGATAACCGAGGGCCTACTCTCCAGTCCGCATTCACCAACAGAAACGCTTGCACATGTGCTCCAGAGACTGTTACAGGGAGGCTGGGGCAGCTTCATTCACAGCGGCCCCAAAATGGAAGTGCCCTCCACGCCCACCAGCCACACAGTGGGTAAAGGATGGTGGTGGCCCCCGGCATGGCACACGTGCACACTGGCCACTCAAGACCACATGGGTGAGTTGCTCACACAGCACTGACTGAAATAAGCCAGCGCTGCAGAATGTTCTCTATGGCTCCCTAGATATAAAGGTTAAACACAACCACAGTGGTAAGTGGTAAAACTGTAGCAGAGGCACAAGCCCTCCCCCAGAAAAAGGAGAAGAGAGCAGCCCCACATCCAGCCTGGGGACATCTGGGTGCCAGCATCCTAGGGAAGGCTGGGCTCAGATGAGTTCTTTCATCCTGCAGCACCACTCTGTCCACAGCCTGCCCCTCACGCGAGCACAGAGGCAGGTGAGGCATCCGGCACGTGCAGCACCAAGGCCATAGACAGAAGTGGAGTGGACGTGGCAGAGGTGCCCAAGGACAAGGGAACAGACATGTGGGGCAGGCTGTGGAGAAGCGATACCAGGTTTGCAGAGAGGACGGATAGTCACCTGTGAGAGGGTTCCTAGTTAGAAGGCAGGAGTCACAATTCAGGCAGGAAGCAAAGATACTCAAAGAGAAAAGAGCCAGGGTGGAGAAGGCCCCAGTGGGGAGGACCTGACAGCCAGGGTGCCGGCTCAGCCCCCAGGCACACGCAGATGACAGGGAGAAGTGTCTGAACCAGGAGGATAGCAAGCGTGGTGCCCTGGCAAGCAACAGCAGGACCAGGGTGTAGTGGGAGGGTGACCGATGAGGCCATCTCTCCCCAGAGGTGGGCCCTGCTGCCAGGAAATGAGAGCATTTGGCCAAGGAGACAGGGCCAGGGGAAGAGCAGGGCCAGGAAGGGACCAGGTGGATGCCTGACCACGGGGGCAAGAGAAGAAGGACAGGATTCGAAGACTTTCCATGGAGTGCAGGCATGAGCAGGCCGCCAGTGACTATCAAAGGCTGAAGGCATGGGTGTGGGAGACCAGTGGCACCCACACCCCACAAGAGCTTCTCAGAAGCATCAAGGAAGGGGAGACTGTGCTCTTGGTGACTGCTGCCCTGAAGCCTCTCCCTCCAGGTGCCTCCTCCCCTGGAACCAGGCCCCCTCGGAAATTGCCTCCACCACAGGATGGAGGGGGAGGGAAGCTGCTGACTTCTGAAGTCACAGCATAAAGGGTGAGACTCCTTTCACCTGGTTTTCTCTAGGGACCTGTAACAGGGAGCCCTCCACTAACAGGCAAGGCAGAAAGCAAAGGTGGCTTAAAGAGAGCCTGAAGCTGGCATTTGGGAAAAACCCCACAAGACACAGAAGAGATCCCACTGTGGCAGCCAACCATCAACCCAGACATGTGACTGAGCAGAGGGGCCCAGCCAAGGCCAAGGAAACGGAGACCTCCATCCATGCCAAGCCCTGCTGGGTGGCAGATTCATGAGCAAACAGAAGGCTGTCACTGTCTTAACTCCTGGTTTGGGGTGGGCTGTGGAACAGCATTAGAAAACTGGAGCAGGTTGGGGGACAGGGAGGAGCTGAGGGTCGTCAAATGGACAGTGGTAAAAACCATGGTGTGTGAAGCACACTTCCTTAGGGGTAGCGCATGACCCAGGGCTGCAGGCTCCTGGGAGCTCACTCGAGTCAGATGTGCGGGGGCACTGACTCTGGGGCCAGACTACTGGGTGTGAGGCCCGCCTGCACACCCCCACCGCGAAGCTCCACCTGCCCACCTGGCTCATCCCTCGCCAAGAAGAGATGAGACAGTGGGGAGTGTGAGGCCTAAATGAGGTCACCTAGAGGACTCTGGCTGTTTTGTGACATTCCAGCTTGAGTGAGAGCTCCCCAGGGCGGAGGCCACGCTGGCTCACCTGGCACCTGGCAGGTGCTCAGACACCTGTTGAACAAAAGGGTGCAACAGGGTGACAGGATGAGATCTCAGGGAAAAGTGGCCCAGGGCGGGGGGGATCACGCGGAGCCACTCGGGGTGCCCCACTTATCGTGCCAAAAAATTAGACTTGGGACCGCTGGAAACATTCTGGGGACATGTGGAGACACTGCTGCAGAAGAAGGCAGAAGAGCAAAAAGGGGCTCCAGGTGGTTTTAAATTTTAGGCATAAAAAAACGTAAGGACCCATCCTTCCCTTTCACAAATCGAATTTAAAAAGAAAAAGTCGGCATGAACATGGTGTTCTGAGGATGAGCTCATACTTCCTGCTAAGCAGTTCAGATCTCTGAGCCTATGGAGGGTTGCAGAAGTCATTTTAGTGTGGTGCAAATGTCAGAAAGCCATCATTTTCTTATCATTGTGAACGACTCTTTGCATTTGTTCACCAAAGAAGGTCCTGCATTTGGACATTTAGAGAGTCAATCACAGTCACAACTGAACTGCCTTTACATGCTGTTGTACCGTTAAACGGAAAATATGGAAGCGAAAACAAGTCTTAATTCCCATATCAGGAACTGAGATTTGGAGACAGTATGCTGCGTTCCTGTGGGGAGCTGCCCTTCTCCCATATGCAGTTCTTGGGGGCTGCCAATGGATCACAGACCCTGTACCCTCCTCCATGACCCCAGAAGGTCCAATTAAAGCCCCTGCCAGGAACTGGCACTTGAAAGCTGCCCAGAAACCTGCCCAGGAAGCTCTGCAGAGCTGGGATGCCATGGTTAGGGATGGAGTGGGTTGGGACACTGTGGCTACCTCCCCACCCAAAGAGGAAGCTGGTCTCCCCAGGAGGGGGCTGAACAGTGGACCTATCTGGCAGCTCCCCTCCTTCCTTCCCAGCAAACACCTGTTGCTTAAGAAGCAGGATCTGGGAGGGTGTCCATTCTCCTGCCTGGTCCTGGATTTGTAGGCTCAGGTGGTCTTGGCACCATGCCCAAACCACCCTGGGTCCAGACTGGTTTCTGGGCAGGAGCTCAGGGCCCAGATCTAATAGCTGGAGGAGGACCTGATATTTCAAGGTGCTGCAGGGCCCCTTGCCTCAAGATCCCCAGATGGCATCTCTTGTGCATGCTCCTCCAGCCTCTCCAACAACATCACCAGCTATATATAGGCCTGGCTCCAAGTCAGCACAGCCTCTCCCCAGGAAGCCTTTCTTTAAAAAAAACAATCTTTCAATTTACTTTCAATATTGTTTTACATTGGTTTACATGTACAGCATAGTGGTTAGACAATCAATACACTTTACAAAGTGTTCCCCTCAGTATTTCCAGTACTTCTCAGCCTCTTCTACAGGGAGCAGCTCTGCTGCCCCTCGGGGAAGAAAGCCAAGTAGTTACGTCCCTGAGGACAGTTTGGCTGCTCAAAGATTTCTCTTAAATCTCCATCAGTGATGAGTGGTTTTAACTTATGAAATGTGCACATTTTCCACCATTAGCATTTATAACCTTGTACATAGTTGAAACAGTTATTTGTTGCAACTTAGAAGGATGCAGGATGATCAGCCAAACAACACAGGGGAGATAATACAATCAGCACAGCTTCCTCTAATCTCCATCACCTCATCATTCTGTAGAGATGGGGAGAAATTTTTTATTGTAGCCCTTAAGTAATGGTACCTTTCTGAGTCCGATCCCTTTGGAAATCATGAAAGCCAAGGAACCTTCCAGAGAAAACCGTGCGTACATAACCCTCCTGCATACATTTGCAGATGCTCTGAGCTCCCAGAAAGTTCACCAGCACCACCCCTCCCCATCAGCACCCATCTCGGAGCCCTGCGATTCCGACCTAGTGATGGGAGGAGGGGCTGGTACCAGAGACAGGACCTTGGAATTTCAGTTTAAGGCCATCAGGAAGCCTTGCGGTTTGTCTCACTGCCCCCTTCACACACCCCATTTCCTGCCAGTTCCAAGCTCTCCCTCTCCCAGCCCCATCACTTCATCCCCGGATGTGATCCCAGCGCGCTCAGAGTTCAGGTCAGTGTTTACTGATCACGTCCTAGAGGCCAGGGGCTGGGCTGGGCTCGGGGGAGCCCCCCTCCCCTGCCCCTCCCCTGCCCCTCCCCGGCTTGTCCTCCCTGAGAGGTTGGCCTCGGGGAGAGCGGGGAGGCGGCCCTGGGAGCTGGGTCCTTTTATCGGCGTCCCCCCGGGACTCCACGAGTATCCAATAAATGTCAGGGGAATCAGCCAATGAAATGCGCAGGTGGATGACAGCGCAGCGGGCTCGTCCCAAAAGGTGTCAGATCCTCGGAGAACACACAACCCCTATCAAAATAGCAGTCCCAACGGGGAAGCGCGAATGCATTTTTTCCCCCCACAGCGTCGCAAGGCTTCTGTACAAAACTGAAACCGCAAAATAAAGGGTTTCTCAGGACCCTCCCTCTAAGGCGGGCACTGGCCCCAGAGGTGCGTGGGAAATGCACCGGCAGCCAACCTCCTATCTCGACTGCGAGCTCTGTACTCCCATCGATAAGAAAACAGAAAACCGTTCGGGAAGCTTCGATTTGCAGACTGTAGGCCCGACACTTTGCCCGAGAAATGGTGACGTTTGTGCCAGACCGAGGGGGGCTGGGACCCTGAGAGGAGCAGCGCAGTCTGTGCCCCAGGATCAGGCTCATCCTGGGCCCCTGGATACGAACGGCCGTTCCGTGCAGTAGGACGGCGGCTTCCTTTCAAACCCATTTAGTCCTAATTTCCCGCCGTCGCGAAGGGAGCGGCACCCCGGCCCCGGCGTCGGTAAACAGCGCTTCTGCAGCTGGACGTGAAGGGCGGGGGCGGGGGGGGGATACTGCCCTGCGGCGCAGGAGAGAAGCGACTGCAAGAGGCATCGATGCGAAGGAGCAAAGCGCCTCGCTCGGGGCCCAATGATAAACCTGTCCTTTGCACCTCCAGACACTCCCGCCCGCGTCCCCCGCGTCCCCCGCGTCCCCAGACCCGCGTCCGACGCGGCGCCGACCGCCTGGCAGCCCCGGGGCGAGGGCGCAGGTGGCGAGCGGAGCAGGCCGGCCAGAGGCCCTGCGACCCCGAAGGGTGTCGGTCTGCCCGGTGCCCCGGGGCCGAGCCCCGCGGCCGCTTACCTCGCAGGCTCAGGGACTGCTGCGGCGGCGCCTCCGCGACTCGGCCGCGCGCAACCGGGTGCCTGGCGGTGCTCTCGCGCCGCCGCCGCCCCGGCCCCGCCCCGGCCCCGCCCCCACTGGTCGGCTCGCGCCCCCCCCTCCCCAGCCCCGCCTCGCCCTGCTCCACGGCCCCCACCCCCGAGTGCCCCAAGTCCCGGAGAGCCCCAGGCCCCCACACAAACCTGCCCCCGGCCCCGCCCACACTGGCCGGCGCTCGCCCCCGGCCCCGCCCCGGCCCCCAACCCAGCCCACCCGGGCGCTCATTGCAGGCCCCGCCCCCGGTCCTTCCCCGCCCGGGGAGCGCGCAGGGCGCACGGAGGCCGGTCCGAGCGCCGCCTCTGCCTTACAAGGCCGTCTCCGCGCAGGCCCCGCGGCCACCCGCTCTTTGCGCAAGGCCGTGGGAACCTCGCGGGCAGTGCCCGGACCGCCGCAGCTGGCCCTCCGGGGGCCCCCCGGACCGCGGGTCTGGTCTCCGCGCCACCCCCAGCCAGGACGCGGGCGGACGAGGGTGGCGGCGGAGGGAGAATGAATGGGTGCGCAGACTGGCCTTCCAGGGTGGGGTGGCTGGGAGCGCCGGCCTCTCCTCCGAGGCGCTCGGGCCGAGAGGCACCGGGGTGGCGGGGGACTCGGACCGCACGAAGGTGCGCAGGTCAGGGGAGTGGGGCTGCGTCCCGAGAGTTGCTGGGGTACCAGGGTGGGGGTGCGGCGAGCACCTGGGTGGAGCACCGAGGCACGGAAGCACGCACGCCCGCGCTCAGCACCAGCACCATGCGCGGCTGGCTCGCCTTCGCCTGGCGCAGGCAGTGGCTGCGCTCCCGCCCCATTCCTCCACTCCAGCTTGAGGCCTGCCTTCTTCCTACGGACCGCGTTGGCCTCCCCTGGTTACCTGTGTGGAAAGTGCCATCCCGAATTCCTCTTCCAATTTCTCTTTTCTTGGAGACACCTGCTGCCCATTCCCCACCCGGCCAATTCTGCGGAGGGGAGGGGCGGTGTCAGCCTTCAGCAGAAGGCTCTCAGGCCAGGATGACAGAGAGGTACTGGCCTGAGTGCTGGGACTTGGGGTGCAGGCGTCCCTCTCACCCCAGGACCCCTCCAGTGTAAGAGGTCTCCTCAGGCTATTGAGGGATTCGGCCTCCAGTGGGGAGGGTGGCCTTGAGGTCACTTTCAGCTTCACTGCTATGGTTCCTTTGGAGCTAGCCAAGGAACCCCACCCCAGGCTGTCTTCAACCTCCTCGCTGGAGACACTCCCCCCACACACACACACACCCATCCCTCCAGGTGTGTCCTGCTGTCAGCACCTCACCTGAATCACAAGTGCCTGAGGCAGGAGTCCGCATGTGGGAGCACAGCTTTCAGGTTCACCTCAGATTCCAGCAGGTCAGGGAGCCTGGCAAAGGCAACAGAGGAAGTTGGGGTGCTGAGCCCGAGAAGGGGTGATGTGTTTATCCACCAGACGAGTGAGAAAACATGGTTTCCTGATGCTCAGGGAGCCACAGGCTGCTGCTGCACAGCCCTCACCCTCCCGGTGGTCCTGGGTCCCAATGCCTTCCTGTCAAACCCTCTGGTTTCTACTTCTACTTAAAACTGGCCCAAAGATGGGCTTCTAATTCTCAATCCTTTGAAAAGTTCCATACCGAAGAGACCAGGCAAGTCCAAAAACTTAGAGTTGGAAAAACAGGGAAAACCTGAGTGTCCTCCGGAGGCTCCTCTCTCCTGACTCATGGTTCTGTTCTATTTAGGTTGAAATTGGGTTGTGGCTTCTCTGTGTCCACACAGCCCTAAGCACTGCTGTTACCTGGAAGTTATTAACAATGCAAATGAAGTAATCGTATTAGCCAGGTGATTGTTTAATTCTGTCTTTCAAAACCAACACAATAAATGTGGTGATTTTGCCAATGGTAAAACGGCAGTGGGAGGTGAGCACCAGGCTTCAGAAACAAAAGTGTTCAAGGAACATAACCATTGGGAAGCAGAGGCCAGGCATGAGGAGAAGGAGCGGGCCTCGCAGGGCCCTGAGCGAGTAGTCAGCACCCTGCCCCAAGGACAAGGGTAGAGGCTCAGCTGTGGAGGTGCCACCCCTATGTTCAGGCCTGACACTTTGCTTCTGGATTGTCAGTCCCTGGAGATGGAGTTGCTGTCTGTGCCCTGCCTGGTCATCTGGGGATGAAGTTTTGAGTTTACAGGTGTGCTGTTTCTTAACAGGGAGTCAGTTCAGTCCACATTTACAAATTCACATAAAATAGTGGCATAGGGTCTTGCCAAGCTGGGAAAGTCCCACTTCATGATGCAATTGCATTTTATCCAGGTTCAGGAGTCAGAGTGCCCTTCCTGCTAGACGCTGCACCCCTCTTGGTCCACTGAGACCTGGACAACCTCCATCTACCCTCCAGTTATTAAAACCCCACTCATGCCCAGCTGGTGTGGTTCAGTGGTTGAATGTCAACCTATGAACCAGGAGGTCACAGTTTGATTTCCAGTCAGGGCACATGCCAGGGTTGCAGGCTAGATCCCCAGTAGGGGGCGTTCAGGAGGCAGCTGATCAATGACTCTCATCATTGATGTTTCTCTCTCTTCCTCTCCCTTCCTCTCTCTGAAATCAATAAAAATGTATTTTTTAAAAATAATAAAATTAAAATTAAAAAAATAAAACCCCACTCACAGTTGGAGGGGCAGTGTATGTCCACACAGTGGCCACGTAGAGACTTTGCCTGTAAGCTGGAATTATCTGCATGTATAGGAAGGGCACTGCTTATTTCCTGAGGCCCAGGGAACAAAGGACCACACACTGGCAACTTAAACAACAGAAATCCTCTCAGTTTTGGGGCCAAAAGTCCCAAGTGAATGTGTCAGCAGGCCGCCTTCCCTCCAGAGGCTCTAGGGGGGGACCTTCCTGCCTTCTCCAGCTCCTGGTGCTGCAGATGTGCCTGGGCTTGTGGCTCTGGCTGCATCCCTCCAGCCTCTTCCTCCATCTTCGTGTGCTCCCACTCCCGTTTGTCTTCTTCCCTGGGCCTCTTATTATACAACACTCTCATTGGATTCAGGGCCTTCCGGGTAATCTAGGATGATCTCTCACCAAGGCCCCTAATTATATCTGCAGAGACCCTTCCTCCAAATGCAGTCACCTGAGGTTCTGGTGGACTGTCACCCCAGTACAGATGCTCTTCCTGGCTCTCCCAGAGGTGGCCATCTCGGCCCAGCAGCCATGGCAGGTCACCAGGAGATGTCTCCAAGTCCCTCGCTGCCCTCCCTGGCTTCCTGAGCAGGTTTTGTGTCATGCAGTTGGGAGCATGAAGGACAGCCCAACACCAGGTGTCTCAGGAGGTGGCAGCAGAAGGGTTTTCCACCCAGGCTCCCTGCCAGCCCTCCACTGAGACAACCGCCCAAGAGCCAAAGATTTAAAATTACCAAGACTGATTATATTTATTGCCATTAAAATTAATTTTTATTATTTCCTATAAAACTTTCTAAAGAATGCTGAAGAATTCCCTTAAAAGCTACTTAAACTCATAAACTTACCAACATTACTAATCAACAGAGTAAAAACATTGTACCAAGTTCATTTTGGATTCACTTTCTTCCTTGAATAACACAGACATGCTAAGAAAACACTGAATGTCTTTTTAAAAAATTTATCTTTATTGTTGAAAGCATTACAGATGCCGCCTTTTCCCCCCATTGATCCCCTCCACCCTTCACTTGCCCCTCCCCCCCCAGGTGAATGTCTTTTAAAATATGGTTTCCAAACCGAGAAAATGCAGAGTTCAAAAAAAATCACATGTAGCCAAAAAAGAGGAAGAAGTCTAGTTTCCTCTTTTCTTGACTCTCTTAGAAAGAGTGGAGGCCTGTGCAGGCAGAGGGGATCTGAGTGTGGGTCTTGGGTGCCCCTTCTGGGCAGTGATGTCTAGGGGGTTGGGAGGGAAAGGATCTGGGAGATGTCCACACATTTTCTTTTATTTTAAACACCTTCTTGGGCCAGTCCCCTCCACAAGCTCCAGGTCATCAGGCATCATGGTGAGGGGTGACTCTGGAAGAGTGTCTGCTTCAACCTCAATGGACTCATTAGAGGAGCAACTGAGCTCCACCTGGGGACCAGGGACAGGTTGGTCCCTGTCCATCCCTGAAGGGTGGGGAGGCCCACTTGGCTGAGCCACTTGGCCCAGCACAGTCACCTCCTGTTTAGCTTCTAGAAGTTGGTTAGGCTGGAGGGAACACTCATCCTGGGGGCCTGCCCCTCATCCAGCTCCTTCACAATGATGATGGTGGGGGACGGCACACTGGGCCTCCTGGCCTCTGGGAGGGCAGCCTGGGAGCTCCTGAGATGGGACATTCTGGCTGCTGCCATGCAGCAAGTTCAGGAGCAGCAGGTTTTCTATGGCTGACTCTGCAGCCAGGATCAGAATCTTGAAGAAGGGCTCCTGGTGGGGCACTCAGCCAATGCCAGCAGCTCGGCTTCTGCACAGCAAAGGAAAGTCACTGTGATGGCCCACAGAGGAGATGCAGCCAGGAACAGAGCCCAGCCCTATATGCAGTAGAGACCAAGGCTGGGTTCTTGGGACACCTTGCTGGGAGGTGGGGGCTGGCTCCCGGGGGGAACACCTAGGTTTACCCACAGAGCCCACTCAAACTGTGAAACAAAATATCTTACCTGAAGCTAAGCCTTCATTTTCAGCCCTGTCTCCTTCCACAGGCAGGAGATTATTTTCAACCTATAGAAAGAGAAATATTAGGCAACATGTGATGCAGTATTTGTTATACTGCCAGAGAGAATGAAATGTAGCAACAAGTATATTCTAGGGATAGACATACCTGCCTCTCTCCCTGATAAGCTTGGGGACGTGGGCAATCCCCTCACCTTCCAAGTTTCAGAACATTCATTGTGTGTGTGGTTGTCGTCATGACTGCATTGGGGGAAGGATGTGGGCTTTTCTGCATGTCCCACTAGTGCTCTGCCTAACGAGTATGGGGGTTTTGTGGTAGCCAAGCATTTCTGAAACAGGATGACTTTGTCTTGGAGAGCTCAACAATCATGTACCCAGCAATTCCACTCCTGGGAATAGCCCCCACACACTTATAACAGGAGACGTGTCAAGGTTGGGGATGGCAGCACCAGCTTGGTAGCAAAACCCTGAGAACCATCCCGTGGCCCATCCACAGTAGGGGTGAAGGTGGAGGGTAAATGCTATGTGGGAAAAAATAGCCACAGAAGCAAAAGCAAAGGGACTGCAGTGACACAATATGGACAGCCTTGGCAATTTAGTATCAAGTGAAAAAGGTGATTCCCCAAAGATTCAAGCATATACAGTGTCCTTTCTGGAAAAGAAAAGTAATCAGTGTGTTGTGTGTACTTTTTAGAAATACCTATAACCTGAAACACTAAATTCAAAGGAAAACACAAGAATGAAGAAGGGGATGGGGTGCAAGAATTTGGAATGGAGGCCACATCAGCAGATATAGACCATGTCAGGACCCTGGCCTGTTTCTGAGAGAAGGTCCTTCTTCTGTTCTCAAAAATAAATAACTAGCCTTGGCGCAGTTGGTTAGAGCGTCATTCCCATGTGTCAAGGTTGCGGGTTCCATCCCTGGTCAGGGCACATACAAGAAGCAACCAATGAAAGCATAGATAAGCAGAACAACAAATCAGTCTCTCTCTCCTCTCTCTAAAAAAACAGTCAATCAATCAATCAATCAATCAATCAAACATTGAGTAAATTTAAAAAGCAAGTTGTGCATAGATCAATGCTGAATCGCTGAATCCATGTACCCAAATGGGGGTTATGATTATTGCAACTCTGCTCCAAGGTCCAAAGCAAGTGTGTGTGAGGGGGAGGGGACAGCTACCATTCACTGAGCACCACTGAGCGAGACACTGGGTGGCAGTGTCCATGGTTCCTCACTCAATCTTCTCACGCATCCTACTCTGGGAAGCAGATATTAATACTCCCTTATTTCCTCATGAAGAAATATGAACTCAAAGAGATTTAAGAAACTTACTCAAGGTTATATAGCACCAGAAATATCTCCATACTAGACAGACTCAGGTCTGCCTAATGCCGAAGTCCAAGTGCACTTTATGGTGCCAATTAGTTTCTAATCACACTGCTAAGAGCTGCAGGCTTTGGAGCCACCCTCAGAGAAGTGAGTTTGAGGGGCACCCGGGGGCTGTTAGAGCAGCAGCATCTCACAAGGGCTCTGCACTGAGCCTGTGCTGAGAGGTCATGGGGTGGGGATGCGAATGAGTATGTGTGGTTAAGGGCCGGTGTCTGATCTTCCTTGGTCAGGGCTCTCCTAAGTGGAACCAAGGACAAAGACTAGACTTCAGGTGTGTCCTTCTGAATCTCTGCTGCCACAAAAGAGAAGTTGGGCCCCACTGCCTGAAGGGATGGGGAATCAAGCCCAGCAGGCTCCCTGGGGCTGCCTGAATCACTCTGGAAGGGAGCACCCAGGGCTGTGAGGACCTGCCCCTTGGAGCCCGAGGGCAGTCTCACTCCCTCTAGAGCAGTCTGGCTTCCACACTGCAGGTCTCTACACTCAGCCACTAGCAACTCTGTTCTTGAGCCACGGGCCACAGGTGGGTCTGCCTTGTGCACCTCAGCTTGCAGCACCCCGTCCTGCCCAAGCATCCTGTCTGGGCCTCACAGCACTTCTCATGCAGGCTTCCTCACTCAGTTTGCCTTTGACCCCTGCATGCGTCTCACTCGCACACTGACATGCTCTATTTGTTGACCACCCGTTATACACAAACACCATCTTTATTCCCTGTTTTCTACATGCACAGTTATCCCCCAGCATTTTATTATGAAAAATTGCAAACATACAGAAAAGTTGAAAAGATTCTACAGAGAACCACCACAAAACACCCACCACCAGGATTCCATCTTTACTAACATTTGCCCTATATCTTTTATCACATTACTTTATGTGTGGTGCATTTCGAAACTGGTGGCAGACATCAGTACCCTTCACCAAAGCAAGCATGTGATGCTTCGGTTTTAGCAACAACAGTTTTGTGCTCTATCTGCTTCCATCTCATACACTCACACCTCCCACAGTTAAGAATATTTTTTGTCCCTCACTTTTTCTTCTATTCCACACTCACCTTGTTGCCATTTCAGTAGCATCTCCGGGAACACTATAGATGTTAACAACCAGTCAAACAAGCCACCCAGAATATTGTCCTAAACCTCAGTTCCTGGGCGGCCTTAGACCCTACTTGGCCCTCACCCTTGCAACAGAGGCTCAGTAACCGACAGGCCTGGCTTACCTTTGTCTTTATTGTTGGGGAACTCTCTGGGCTGATGGGAGTGATGGAGCTCATATTCGAGTATTCAGACAGCCCCTGGAACTCCTTGGGTTCACTCTGCTAGGATGGGGCAGAAAACACACACGTATCAACAAAGAAGGCCCTCGCTGTGGGTGGTGAGCTCACAGAGGCCGCTGAAGGCTGCAAAGTGCCACACGAGTGTCTGGTTATTGTGGTTCCCCTCCTACCTGCACAATCTCAGGGACAGGCGGCTCCTGGGAGGCTGAGTGCTTGAGAGTTTACTGTACAATAAACAGGCTCACTCCTCACGTAGAAAGGATTCTGCATGCTTGTCGGTGGGATGGAACAAAGAGATGCTTCCATGTACCAACAGACAATTAGAAGAAGCCACGTGCTGAATTTTAGCTGAGTGAAACTCCTTTAAAATTAGACAAGTAGCAGATTCACATGTGTGACTGATCCTACTCCCTGTTCATATTTTCATTTGGTTGGCACAGTCGTTTCTATCCATTCAAGTTAATATCCCATAACAGATAAACAGGCCAGAAGAAAAACTCCCAATAATTTTGTCTGATAACTACCACCAGAGACAGACACTTTCTAAAGTCCAATGTTTTACAATAAAACATGCCCGTGACTAACACCCTCTCACTACACAGGCACTCAGTGAGTGGGCGCTTTTCCATTGGCATGGTGCAGACAAAGGCCCTGACCTCTAAGAACTTAGCCCCTAAACTGTCACAGGGGCACTGGATGAAAAGTCGTTGAGGTTAGAGGGTAAGAACGCCACGGCCACACACTTAAAACACAGGAAAATGTCTTACAGGACTAGCCTTCTAATTACAAAGGCAACATGCGCTCACTGTACGGTCAGGTAGATACTGTGGGGACAAACAGTATATAACTTACATTCATGCTGTGAGGATATTTCTTGTTACTCCATATGAGAAGACGACTTTTCATGGCTGTGCACAGTTTTGTCATGAGGACAGAGTATACTCTTTAAAATGTGTGCTTGAACCTGGACCGCGATCTCTATAATGGGCAACTTAACGGTGAAAAGTCACGTGCACCCCAGGTTGGCCTGTGTGCCCTGCTCGGGGCAGAGTGGCCGCCGTGAACATGTTTACTCAGCATCTACTTGACTCGGGAATGAGTAAAGGACAAGCCCTGCTTAACCAAACACTATTATAAACTACTGAAAGGGCACCCAGACATAGAATGTTGCAGAAAGATGGAAGAGAAATGAGCATTACCTACATTTGTGCATTAGTTCAGATATTAGTTGTAAAGAATATAGAGGAGAATTTTTATAATTTTTCAAATTATAATTATAATTTTTATAATTGCAAGGTAATTGCAATGTGCTACATGAATGGCTATCGGTGTCAATAATGTTAGCTGAAACAACTTTATTTTCTATTATGTCATCACAATAGTTTAAAATATCTCATTATATATGAATCATTTTTCTAAGCAGTTTTAGTTAAGACAAGTATATAGCTCTTTTTCAGAAAGATAAAACAACTCCGATAAGCTTATACACTTACCCAAGTGCAGGTAAACTCTATTTCCTGTGAGGGCATAAATGATAATTCATAAAATGGAAAAAAAAAGTTGTTGATATTGAGCTTATTCTTAAACAAAATTCAAGTCCATTATTAGTCGATTGTGAGTAATGGTACCTCAGGATGCTCCTGGGTCCAGGGAAAGGATGGATCTCTGGTAGGAAGCACCCTTCCTCCCAATCCTTGTGTTACAATCTGAATTGCGCCCCCTTCAATTCCATGTGTTGAAGTCCTAACCCCTGCTAACTTAGAATGGGACTGTATGTGAAGAGAGGGTCTTTAAAAAGGTAATGTTAAATTAAGTCGTTAGGGTGGGCCCTAAGCCAATATGACTGCTGTCTATACAATGAAGGGATTAGGACAAAAGTGCACACCAAGGGAGGACCACGTGAGCACGTGGAGGAGATGGCCAAGGAGAGAGGCCTCAGAAGAATCCAACTGTGACTGCTTGTCAATGTGGCATCATCTTGCATTCCTATTTTCTATCCCATTAGCAACATATGAGACTTCTAATTCCTCTACATCAGCCATGGTTTATAGCTTTCATTGCACAGATTTGTTAAATTTATTGTTTTTTATGCTATTGCAAATAGATCACATTATTTTCAGATTCTTTGCTGTATATAGTCATATGATTAAGTTTTATACATTGATGTTGTGTCCTACACAGAAGCAAAGGACTATGGCTAAGTGGTCCTAGCTACCAGGCGACCTAGGGCCTTGTCCCAGCTCCGAATAAACAGGAATGATGAAGCACAGGGACATCGGTAACTGTGGCCATCCTTGTATTTGAAAGGTCAGATTTTTGTTCCTTGATGAGGCTTTTGACCTGTTGTTTGTAGCCCCATATCACATCATCAAATGTACTAGAAGGAGAAGGAAGGAAAAGGGCAGTTACCAACCATCTACTGTGCACACATGACCCAGCACCCAGGGCTCCAACCCAAGGTGTTGGGGGTGGGCCCTAACCCAGGATGCTGGGGAGCTGCAGGACAGTTACTGCAGAGCCCACTGGCCTTAAGGAGTAGCAACTCCTCATACTCACCTGAGGCACGCAGGCCCCTATCCCTAGAGGGGCCGCTGCTCTGCCCGCCTCACAGCCCATAATGTAAATATGGGCCTATGGCAAGTGCCCTGCCCCGCACCCTTTTTATTAAGTTGAGATATTGGCTCCAGCATGTGGCAAGAGCACCCCAGGTTATTGAAAGAAAATCTGAGACATGTTTGTCAGTAGAAAAGCAATATCAATGATGATGGGTTCTATGCCTGTTTCAGCCGTGTGCTTCCATGGAGGGGCCAAACTTTCCATTTCTCTTCCCCTAGAAACTAACAAACATGAGAACAGATGGTTTATAATTATTTCTGGAAAGTGAAAAGGGCCACCCACAGAAGCTTATTTGCAGCTTGAGGAGCAGGAGGAGGGGTGGGCCACTCCCCCGTCCCCCAGTCCCCCAGTGACATCAGGCTGCTAGCCCAGGTTGGGGGAGCTCCACGGAGCGAAACCCCATCCCCTTCCCTGGGCAGTGTCAGTGAGTGCTTTTGTTTTTGTTGTAGTTGGGCCTGACTTGTCTTTCCTGATGAACTCCACCTGACTCTTACTGCATTCTTCCACATTCCCTCAAAACCTGGGTCACAGAGGATATAAACTTGCACTTGTGTATATTCTAGTGGAAATATCCATTCTTTTGCATGGGTTTGCACAAGTCCCATCAAAATCAGCTTGTAAAGCATGCCCTGTATGTCTCCCAGAGCTCACACTCATTCTGAGTAAGTTTCATGTAAGACATTTAAATCTGACATAACAATAGAGGAGACACAGCACAGAACTTTAAACCTCACAGGCGAGGAACTTGGAGGCCAGAGTGCAGTGTGCATTAAATGGACACTCATCCGTGTTTGCTCCAACATTAGCTCAAGCAGTCTGTGGAATCCTGCTTTCCTTAATGTCATCCAGAAGGCTTTCTGTCCCATTTCCCATGAGTGTGGCTTTTCTTCACCCCTCTGTAGTGGGCATGCTCCATGTCTACCCATCTTCCCAGGAGGTCTCACCCTCACCAGTTTCACTCCCACTCATGTTCTAAGAATTCATCAGGATGCTCCTGTCTCAAGCTTCAAAATGGAGCATCCAACTGCCAGTAGCTTCCCACGTGTCCCTGGCAGTGGCCACTGCAGGACGCCCGTGCCTTGTGGACTCCATCCTCAGGAGTACAGGCTGGTCCCAGTGACTAGCAGAAAAGGTGATGGGATGCCACCTCCACGACTGGTTAGAGAGGCTGGCTTCCAGCCTACTGCCCTGTCTCTCACCCTCTCATTTGCTCAGCTGCCCTTTTATGAGACACTCCATCGTGTTGGAACATCCACGTGACAAGAAATGGAAGGAAGGCACTGGCCAAAGACTCATGAGGACTGACCCTGCCAACAGCCTGCTGATGAGCCTGAAGGGGGTCCTCCCAGTCAGATGAGACCACAGGCCCTGCCAGCACCTTCGCTGAAACCTCAGGAAAGATCCAGGGTCTGAGGAGCCAGCTGAGCCATGGACTCCTGACCCACACACACTATGAGGTAATAAACGTGTGGTTTTAAGTGGCTGCATTTTAGGGTAATTTTACTCTAACTAATATCCCAACTTTTTCCTGGAAATCTATTCTTTGATGTCCAAAAACCCTAAAATAGACATGTTCAGTCCTGAACTCAGTATGCTTCTCCCCTCTCAGGGGGTCTCCTCCTGTGATTCCCCATTTGTGGGTTCAATCCCAGGGCAAGGCACATACAAGAATCAACCAATGAATGCATAAGTAGTTGGAACGACAAATCTCTCTCTCTTAAAACCAATAAATTTTTTAAAAAGAAGAATCGCCTATAACAGAAGCAGACATGGCTCAGTGGCTCAGAGTGGGCAGCTGCAGCCCTGACAGCATGGTGACCAGTGCCTGCATGTCCCCCCAGGTGGACCACCTGAGGACAAGTGCCTAAGCATCCCTGTGGTGTGGGCAACCCTGCACACTCTGGGTTCTGCTCCAGTTGCATCGTGAAGCCCTTTCCTCCCACTCTGTCTTTTGGTCGTTTCTTTCAGCACTCAAGGTGACATCACTGGTTCATGACCACCACTGATCACACCTAGTTTATATTGCCTCACAACAAGCAAACATGATCTCACTTAATCCCAAGACGTTGCAAGGAGGGGAGCCGCCCCCCCAGTTCACAAATAGGGAAACTGAGTCTCAGAGATGGGGTGTTACCTCCCCAAGCCACCTAGGCCCACCTAGACTGTCAGTGCAGGATTCCATCACATCCCCAGCCTACAGCCCACAGGCCCACCTGCTTTTCCCTGCTCCCACTTATTCAGGCCACAGGTCTCTCCAAGCCACAACTCCCTTGGTCCCCCACCCCCTCAAGTTCTGGAATCGTGAAAAATAAGCCTTCTGAGCTCAGCCTGGAGTCAGGTAATGACCTTGAACAGAATCAGGTGGTGGGGCTCCTTGGTGCCCCTACTACCATCAAGGGCCCTGGGAGGGACACAGAGCCAGGAGTGCACCATGGAGGTTGCCCAGAAGGCACACAGTCCACCACGGCTGGACTCAGTGCCCACAGGCAGGCCCGGGGGAGCTTGACCACTCTGTACTTGCAGATGGCACATTCTTCTGAGGCCCATGCACACATCTGGGCCACAAACGATTAGACCGAAACCACTCCTGCCTCGTGTCTATGCTCAAAAGACATGGAGAATGACCCGTCCATCCAAAAAATAAATTCTAGATGGCAATTCTCAGAATATGTTTTCACTAAAACATCTCCCTTTAGTCTTTGTGTGATTATAATAGTTTTTTAAAAACTATTCCTTTGCATTTTCAATGTTAAACAATGTCTTTTGTTCACCTGGAATTTCAATGAACCCATTTTTCTTTCATAGAACTTCTTGAAGTTTCTTTACACAAATCTTTAGGTGGAGGGTTAAAGTGTGAGTGTTCTCAGAGGGTCGGGTGGATGTGGAACTCGGCCCTGGGTAAGATGTGGCCCTGAGGCCCCATTGTCCCTCTGAGGTGTCTCTTCTGTTACCCAGCGCAGGCTGACTCTGTCCTGTGTGACTGTGGGTACTCCAGAGCCTGGGCACATAACCCCACAGCTTTAGAGGACACAAGGTGTGGCCCCCACATCTGGCTCTAGTCTCCAGGAGTCCCGGAGGTGCAGGGAGGAGCCCACTGCAGGAGGTGGGCTTGCCTCAGGGTCATCTTTGTCCTGCTGTCCCCACAGAACCACCCTCTCACCTGGTGCAAGAGGTGGGCCCGTAGGACAAGGTGGGGGTCCCACCAAACAGTCAAGCTCATCATGGTGCTCTCCCTGAAATGTCCACAAAGAATGGTCTCCTCCCTGGATTCCTGGATTGTTTTGCCCACCCCTCTCCAGCTTTCAACCTGGCGCCATTCCTCATCTTCTTTTCCCAACTGTGGGCCTGTTATATACAATTTGGGCCAAATTACATTCTAAATGCTGCTGCTCTCACTGTCCTACATTTGAAAGGACAAAAGGCAATTGGGGACAAATGCTGGTGGTGGCCTATTCCCACCACTTAGGGCCAGCAATGGTCCTGGCTCCCACTCTGACCCCTTCCCCAGCCTTTGTGTACATAGGGCCCCTTCCCAACTGTGCTCCTACCGAGGTAAGCAGACCTCTCCTGGCCGTGTGCCAGGCTCCTGGTCTGTCCCGCCGACCCTGCCAGTGGTTGTGGGTAGGGTTCCTGGGCTCCTCTTCTGTAGGGGAGAAGGCAGGAAGAGGGCTCCCAGGCCCCTTCCAGGCACGCAATTCTGCTTGGATTTTTCTAATTATGAGACTTTTGGATTCCCTTCTGCTCAAAGCATAAAACTTCTTCTCATGCAGAAACAAGTGCTGCATTTTTCATGTGGTGTCCTGTGCTTGGCGGCAGGGAACACTGTGCAAGTTTGCTATCCAAGGTGGGTAAGCAATGGAGTCCTCTCTCCGCAGCTGGGAGGCCACACGACATGACGGCAAAGGCCTTCATTTCCAAGTCCAGCAGGGATTGGGGGAAGACCACTTGTGTTTCTTCTGGAGACACATAGCTCTCTAGGTCCAGCAGAACTGCCTGACAGCCCTGGTAAACCCCACAGGCCCTGCACCCTAATCTCACAGAGGAAAGGACTCTGGTCATGGCTGGATGCTTGCTCCTGGCATAGACCCCAGCCCACATCCTCTGTGCTCGGTGCCTGGCAGATGGAAGGCAGAGGGACCCAGGCCAAGCAGGCCAAAGACTCGTCAGCCCGGTTTGTGTCCTGTGGACAGGGGCTGCTCCTCAACCATCCTAATGAGGATCTCAGCAATTTACTTTGTAAAGATGGGCTTGACAAGGCACGTCCAGGTACAGATCCATCCAAACCCACTTCAGAACACTAAGCACTGTTGTGCTGGGGGATGAGACACAGCCCCTCATGCTCATGGCCCCCGGCTCTAATCACAAGGCTCCCAGCCCACAGACCCACTCCTGGGTCCCCCTCCTTCCTTCTCCCTCCCTTCTTCCAGATCCCTCACCAGTAATTCCTGCTCCTGTTGCAGTTGTTGAGTCATTTACAGTGATGGTCAGAGCCAGATGGTGCCAGAGTTTGAGACCTGGAGGCTGGGCTAGGACCCTGCCCTTAGCCACTGGGCTTCCGTCCCAGGCCACCCACTAATGTCCCCAGGACCACTAAAGATCCTGGGGTCCTGATCAGCCCTGTGATCTGGTGGGGGCAGGGGACTCATCTGAGAAACCCTAAGAAAGATATTGCTCTCCTACACCTAGATCAGCATGGGGCAGAGGGGGGCAGTGCTGTGTGTCTGAGGGTCATAGCTGCCTGAAAACAGCCCCTACTTCTATGAGGAAACAGCACTGCAGTGGCCCTCACGAGTGGCTGGAGAATTAAATTTGGCTGTCCACCAAGTGGGTGTCAGGCCATCGGTGTCGCCTGGCCCCATGCCCCAGTGCTCACACGGCGACCTCACACAGAGAGCATGGTACTCGACATGACGGTGTTTGGATTCATTGAAAGGAGGCAGTGGTTGACCGTGATTGTGTCTAACAATCATTTCAGCCAAATCAATAGAAACAGACACCAAGTGCAGGAGGAGATGAAAAAAGGAAATTCCTCCAGTCACCTGTTGCAGGGGTGGGGCAGTGTCAAGGAGTAACTTAGCCCTAGGCCTGGTCAGCACGGGACGAGGTGTCCAGGCCTTGGTGGTTGGCCAGGAGCTGTAGGCCAGCTAGTGGCAGGAACCGAGGGCAGCCTCTCTTGCCTTCCATTCCTCCCTCCAGGAAGGACAAAGGGCCTGCTGGAGGGAGGCTTTAAAATTGGACCCATGGCCTCACAATGGGCAAACAGTTGTTCACCTAAGGGTGTGGCTCCCACCAGTTTCACTAAGTGGAGGCCCGTGTGCACAGGTGGGAACCAAGCCCCACGCTGAAGGTTGGGGGTGGGAGGGTCTTTGGGCAGCAGAGACCTTCTGAAAGCATGGGTAACACTAGGAAGAAATCGTATCATCAAGAAACAAAGGAGGGAGGGAGAGAGGGAGGATTCAAACGCCCAGCCAATGAGCTTTGGGATGAGTGGGCAGGCTCTCTCTCCCCCACAGGATGGCTCAGCTTTCTCCAGCTCTCACTCCCTGCAGGGCTCAGAGGTAAAATCAAGCCCTCACATCCCACCTCTCCACCTCCTCTCCCCTGGGGACCAACACACCATCCCCATAGAAACCAAACAGAAGGGGGTGGAAGTACTGGTGTGGCCTCCCCATTAGCCCTGCCCTGCTTCCTAGGAACAAGCTCTGAGCCAGGAGGAAAGGAAGGGTTCAGGGTTTGCAGGCCTGTCTCCAGGACAGAGGGCAGCCTGGGTATGGTAGGAAACATTGCCTGACCACAGGGTCTGTGTGCCTGGGAGGGCGTCACCTGACTCACTGTCTTAGGCAAAAGATTCGGGAGATTTTGCAGGAGGGCCAACAAGCAGGACAGGCTCTGAACAGGGAGGTGGGATTAGGGCTCCATCCTGTGGAACCTCCTTCTCAGGTTCTTCCCAGTCTGCCACTTGGCCTGCAAGGTTGATCTCAGGGTGGAGCTGCCTGGGGCTCTGGGGCTTGGGTTTCTATGAGTGGACCTGTCTTGGTGAGGGTCTGGTCACAAATGTCCATAGTGTGCAACAAGCCTGAGTGGATGCTGGTTCTGGCCAAAGCTGCACATTCCTCCTGTGTCCTCCCACCTCCAGGCAGCGAGTACAGACCTAGGTCCCTGGGGCCCACCTAGCTGGGAATGCCCTGAGACAACTCAGGGAGGGAGGACGAGAGGAAGGCACCAGGAGAGTCATAGAGGCAAGCTGGTACCTGGGTCAGGGGTGGGTGGGTGCAGATCCAGGAGGAGCTGGGAAGAGGGGTTGGGGAGATGGCTGAGAACCAGCCATTCCCTGGGGGATGCATGCTGGGGAAAGAACTGACCAGGCCCCTCCCGTGCCATGTGGGGGACTTCCCATGGCCACTGAATCCTGCAGGGCTGGGGGTAAAGCTTGAGCCTCCTTTACTCTGCTGTTGAGTAGACAGGCCAGGCTCCTGTACAGGGTGTGGGGCAGCAGGGCAGGTGGCCAGCGGCTGGGCCTCACTGTCACAGCTGGTAATACTAACAAGGTCCTGGCACGCTGGTCCCCCTGCACCTGGTCCCTGAAGCCTGAGGAGCCTGCAGCACTATTTGTGTGGTTACTGGGGTAACAGGAGTATGGCCTGAGTGGCAGGACACAGGAGGGGGACAGCCAGCTGAGGACAATGAAACACAGCAGGAAGTAGCACAGTGGCCCAGGTGCAGCCCCTTCCTCTGCAGAGCAAGAGTATAATGGCCTTTGTCAGAAACTAGTGGGTGGGGTGCTGGTGGGGAGGGGTGGTAGTCAGTCGGGCAGGTGACTGGATGGGGCCTCCTTCTGGGCAGCAGGTAAGGCTGAGACTGAGGTGTGTGGCCCAAGCCTCTGCCCCCATGTCTACACTTGGCTCACACACAAGACCACTGCCATGAAGTGTGGGGACAGCATCACCTGCACTAGTATCCTGGGCCTCAAAGTGGAGGTGCTAGGGCCTCTGACCTGGGTCTGCCTGTCCAGCCCTGCAGAGCTGCCTGTGGCCAATTTCCCAAGCTGTCCCAAACCTGCAAAGCTGCAGACAGGTCACCTCTTGCATGTCCCTTGGAAACAAAGAGGTGAGGCTTCCAGGTGGAAAGGACCCTGAGATTCTAGGGTGGTGTCCTGTCTAGACTCAGTGGGCAAAGCTGCCCAAAGTCCCCTTGGACATGAAGCTGCCCAAACCCAGAACAAACAAGTACACCTTGCACAGCATGTGGAAGGGAATCCACCTGAGCATATGACCAAACACCTCCGCCAGCAGTCAGCGCTTGACCAGGTCTGATTGGTCCCTCAGCACACAGATCACCTACAGGACTGATTGAGGAGCGAAAGTTGGTCACATTTTGCCCAAGATGACCTGGCCGGTCACACTCATTCACCTTCATTGAGGGTGGGCTGAGCTCCTGGAATGGGAAGGTCACAGGATAGGTACCAAACTCTCAGATTCCCTGCTTTCACTTTCAGAGGCAATTTTATCTCAGGTTCAAGTTTATAGTAAAGAGAAAAAAGAAGGGGGTTCATGATCACACTTTCATTACAAATCAGGAGCCGCCTGACCAGCCCTGAGGGCTTGCAGGAGCTGTTCTGAGAACTGGCTGGAAGGTCCCCTAGCAACAATCTCTGTTTGGTAAACAAACAGCACAGAGGGCGCCAGCCCAGGACACGCCCTCGTCACACTGTTAACCTCTTGTCCTGTTTGCAGCAGGAAGAGGCGGAGAGCAGGCCCCACAGCAGGGTTCCCACTGCCACAGTCACGTCCTACCCCCCCTCCCGGGCTGGCTCTGGAGTCAGAGCCAGGCATGCTGAAGATGCCAGCTTCACTGTCCTCACTAGGAGCTTCTCCACCACATGCCCAAGTCCATTTAGCCTCTGGCCACAGCACAGGATGCCCAGATTAAATAAAGTTCCATCAGATTCCAGAGCTTTCTGCACAATGGACCATAGGGATCAACCAGCCAAGGGAAGCACCGACTCAGAGGGTCAGCCAATACTGGACGTTGACCTCTGCCCTGTACAGAAGTCCACCTTTGCTGTTCCTTCCTTGTTCCCACTGGGAACCCCACCCTGCCTATTCTAGGGCCATGGACTGCGGTCCCTGCAGGCACCAAATGATGCTGGCACCCCCCCCACTGGCCAGGGTATAGAGCCCAAGTGCAGCTTCTGGGGCCTGAGGGATGTCACTGGCGGGGTGGGTGGTGCCATCCTGCATCCACCACTTAGGACAAGTGGGAAGGGCAGCACAGCCTGGGCTACAAGCTACCCAGGGGTAGGGAAGGCCAGGGCAGGTGTGAGTAGGGAGTGCAGGTAAGCCTGGACTCCTTGCTGCACCATAAAGCAGATACGACCTCAGGGTGACAACTGGACAAAGAACAAGAGGCCAAAACAGGGCTGAGTTCTGGGCCAAAAGGAAATACAGATAATTGACTATAACCCAGTACATAAGCAAAATCAAGTTAGGGGCTGAACTGCATCCCCCAAAAGATGTTGACGTCCTAACCCTCAGAACCTCTAAGTGTGATCTTATTTGGAAATAGGGTATTTGCGAATGATCAAGTTAAGATGAGGTCATTAGGGTGGGTCCTAATCTATACAACTGGTGTCCTATAAGGAGAGATTAGTATGTAGACATACACAGAGAATGACCATGTAAGGACACAGAGGCCGTGGCCATCTATAAGCCAAGGGACACTTAAGGCCACCAGAGCTGGGAGAGAGGCCTGCAATGGGTCCTCCCCTGAGTCTTTAGAGGGCACACGGCCCTGCCCATACCTTGCTCTGAGAATGGAGAGATAATGGATTTCTTTGTTCAAGCCACCCAGTCTGTGGTACTCGTTATAGCAGCAGCCAGGGGAAACTCGTACACAGTCCATGGTGCTGCTAAGGGGTGCCAACACTCACCGGTCTGGCCTGCAAATGGGCTGATGTTGCAAGAGCAGATTTTGGCTGGTGTCCACTGCTTTTGGTCATCTGCTCTGGTTCTCTGGGTGTGATACCAGGTGGACATGGTGCCACGGTGGCCCTGAGCTTACTTGGGTTACATGAGAATCTCAGGGAGACCTGAGAGAACATCACATTTATGAAACAAGATCAAGGTCCTGGGGGGTAGGGGAGAACACAGAAAGGTAATATTAGTATAAAAACATGATTCACAAATAAAAACATGCAGATATAAGAGCCAACTAACAGAAAAACATGGCCAAAAATCAAAGTCCTCTAATCCAGAAAGTGAAATCAAGAAATTATGGCAGATCTTGGGAGAGGTGAAGAAGTGAAAATTATGAGAGAAAATATAAGTGACATGGAGAACAGAAACTGGAGACACAATATTATATGTTGGGGTTTCTGGAAGAGGTAATGGGGAGGGTATAAGAGAAGAAACAAAGGAAAAAAGTAAAGAAAGTGTGCCTGAACTTCAAGGAGATTTAGGACTTTAGACTCAAAGTATACTCCAAGAGCCAGACAGGAATAGTGAAAAAAAGAAATGAGATTACCTATAATAGATGGATACCTAAAAGTTGTAAGTGGCTTCAGATTTTGTAGAATTTAAAACAGAGCAATTCTTCAAGTTCTGATAGTCTTTTGAACCCAAAATAGATGCAACCAAACTATCACTAAAGTGTGAGAGCAAAGTGAAAAATCTTGAAATGTGTGACTCAGGACAGGACGCCGAAAAGGTTCACGCCATTGAATCTGAAAATTACTCACAGTTATGAGCAAATGAATCCAGAATTATGTCTGAATCAAATCTACAAAATCAAGTTGAAACAACGCCTGATGACAGACCTATGAGTCTGTGCAACTGTCAGCAGGCACGCTTGGTCGGAAGGCAGAGTGTCAGCAAGATGACATATGCCAAAACGATGAGCGTGAGGCATACACTCACTCGTTTCCTAGGACACAGATGATCTGCAGGCAGCAGCTGAAGTCCGCCGCTTTCCCAGGTGCTTTCCCAGGCGCTGCGCCGGGCTATGGGATCTAAATGGATTCTTCAGAGAGGGGCTGGACTGCCACCCCAAGGTGCTGCACACCCTCATCCCATTCCTCCCCTCAGCAGGGTTTGTGCTCATCTCCATGAATGAGCACATATTTCACCCAGTTTGAAATATGTGCAAAAGGGAAAATGTGTCTCTCTTGGGAGACCCAGATAAGTTAAAAAAAACTGGGACCAAACATCTGGCTGTCAACAAATGTTGCACTTCCTGTTTCCTTCTGGGGTGAAATGGGCACAATTAAAGTGGGCTCCCTATGAGCACCCCCACTGCCTCCCTGTGTGGACAAAGTGCCCCATCAGGGGACAGCCATGACCCCCACCCCGAGGAAGTCAGTCATCACCTCCAGCTACCCTTTCATCCAACTCCGAGGAACATCTGCTTGGGGCCAGGCCTTCTGGGAAATACCACTTCCTACTGGAGATTCAGCTCTACCTTGCCTGCCCTACACTTAGAGAAATGAAACCATAGTGCTGTCTTGTCTGCCAATGGCACACACTCATTCCTCCATGGTTCTTAAGAGGAGTGTGCTGGTGAGGACCCCAGGGCTGGAATAGCAGCACAGTGTAAGGCGAATGCCCCCACTGCCAGAAGAAGGCAGCAGCAAGGCTAGGTTCCCACACCCAACCAGCAACAGATGCCAGCAGGCTCATCCCTCCTCAGAGAGCCCACTTCTCACCACAGCCATGCAGTCAAACTGGTCAGGCCCCAACAGTGAAGAGGGAGGGAAAAGGCTCTTCTTCCCACCTGGCCTGACACATGGCTTTGATACTGATGCTGCATGTGAACACATGGACACTACACCCCACCACACCCCCCACACCCATATGCCACATAAACCACACCCACCCCCCCACACATGCATCACACATACATACACACTACACCTACATAACCACAACCCCCCACACATCCATACCATATAAACCATATGCCATACACATACACCAAACACACATGCACACACACTACACACACCGCTGTGGGAGCTGGGCCCACAGGGCTAGTGCCAAGGCTGACCTCTGGTTGTGGTCAGTCCACTCTGCCCAGCTACCTGGCCTCACCCGTCCCCACTCTGACCCCAGTCACCTGGTTTTCCATTTTCTCACACTGTAGCAGTGTCATCCTAAGGAACAGAAAAGGAGCAAAGCATCATGTGGATGACAGGAACACTTATCCTGGAAACCTGGGCTGACCACGGGTGAGCAGGAGACAGGGCCTGAGAGGATCTCCTGGGATCGCCAGCCTCAGAGGCCCCAGAGAAGGCAGGCTCCGGAGGTTTTGTCACCAGGCCACTGTGGGTTGAGTGGCTGTCTCCCAGGGCCCCTGGGCACCAGTACCACCTGCAGGCAGGCCGAACCTGGCACCAACATGGCTCTGCTGCACTCACCTCTGCCTAGAAAGCACGTCCAAGTGACAGCCCAAAGACACTCACAGCTGACTAGACAGCAACCACTGCGGGGCACCGCTGTCCATGGTGCTGCCCAGGCCAGGCCCTTGTTGCTGGGGTCCCACCAGGTGCCAGGCCAATGCACTACCGGAGACCCAGGACAGACAATCTGGCTGCTAGACTGGGTCTCAGATGCCTGAGAATCCAGCCAACAGTACACGGAGGCCACAAATTGCGGGAAAGATCAGAGCTATGATCACTGGTAACTAAAAACCCGGGCATGGCACCCCTCAGGGAGGGTGGTGAGTCTAAGGCACCCACACTTTCAAAAGGATTGATTTTGACAGAACTTCTGTGCAGACACACATACAGGGACTTAAACATGATGAATGTTCTGTGGGACCCACGTCACAGCCCACTCTTATCCCCTAACTGCAGCACGTTTTGGTCCCTTCCCTCAACACAGATGCACCACACTGATTTTATGGATGCGTAACACCCATCATGTGTGATCAACATGTTTGAAATTCAGATCGTCCATGACTTTCCATTATAATGCTGTGAACCTGTGTGCGGTTCTGCTGTGCACATGTCTAAGATCCTGAAAAACGGCCACCTCACTGCAAGGGTCTCCGCTGCAGGTGAGGGAGGTTGGTGTGGTTGGGGGCGCTGAGGAGCAGCTACACAAGGGAGCAGAGGTGGGCACAGGCCAGGCCAGGCATGGGTGCTCACACATGTGAGCTCACCTGAGCACTTGCGTATGCAGACATACCTGGGCACAGGGCTTCCCTTTGGAATAATGGAAATGTTCTGGACTTGATGGAGATGGTGGTGGCACAACACTGTGAAGATGCAAAGGCTATTGAATTGCGTATCGACAATGGGTAATGGTTAATTACCTCATGTGAATTTTACCAAAATAAAGACTTAACAAAACATGAAGACCATGGATCAGAGGTTCCTCCAGTCCTGGCGCTTCTTCATTCCCTGCAGGCGTGCAGCTTTCTGAGCAAAAAAGCCTTCCTTGGGGGCGCCCTCCACAGTGTGCCCTGGGCTGTGCCAGGCTGCACCACAGGCTCAGGCTCAGGAGGCAGAAGCTCCCCACACTACACCCCTAGAGGTGGAGACCACACCTTTCTGGGAGATCTAGGCTTCTGGGTGGTGCCGTCATGAACTATACCAATGTCACACTGGCAGACATGGAGAAGTTAGGCCAGAGAGGTAAAGGCTCCAGGAAGGTGACTCCAATACCCTCACCCATGAGGCCTGTGGGACCGAGTCCAAAATCTGAGCTCCATCCCATCTACAAAGAATCCAACCTGAGTCCCAGTGGAGGCAGAGTCCATCCCTCATCCCGAGGCTGGAAATTCAGATTCTGCCTCTCCCAGCCTTCCTGAAGTTGGGATGCCAATGCAGAGATGAGGGACTGGGGGAAGCAGGGGCAGTGGGGAAGCAGTGGCACTCAGGCCAGCAGAGGGCCAGCTGCAGGGCTGGGACAGCTCTGTAGTCTGACTGTGGGATCATGCTCCTTAGCTTATGCCCATTAAGAAATTCCTTTTCTGCACTAGCCAGGTGGTTCAGTTGGCTGGAGTGACGTTCCATACACCAGAAGGTTGTGGGTTCAATTCCCAGTCAGGGCACATACCTAGGTTGTGGGTTCGATCCTTAGTCGAGGAGCACATGGGAGGCAACAGATTGATGCTTCTCTCTCACATGGATGTTTCTCTCTCTCTACAAAATCAATAAAAACATATCCTCGGGTGAGAATTTAAAAGAAAATTTCTTTTCTGCTCCCATAAGCCACAGCTGCTTCCTGATGGTTCACCTATGACAGGTTTTGCTCCCCTTTCACCAAATGTCTGCAGGGAACCCTTACCTACTCCAGACAGGGCTTCAGCCAGCCCTTCTCATCCAGGCACACATTCTCCCCTAGGACTTATCCTACCCTAGGAGGTAACCAATTCTCCAACTTCATATTTTCACAATAAGGAACAGAGCAGGAAGTTGCGCAGAGATGAGTGTGACCCCAAACATCACTGCAGGGGCCGAGAACCAGGCTAGATGCTGAGAAGATGGCAGGAAGACCAGACATTATCTTCCTGGCCAGCATGGCTCAATGCTTGAGCATCAACCCATGAACCAGGAGATCATGGTTCAATTCCCGGTCAGGGCACATGCCTGGGTTGCAGGCTTGATCCCTAATGGGGGGAGTACAGGAAGCAGCCGATCAATGTTTCTCTCCAACATTGATGTTTCTATCTCTCCCTCTCCCTTCCTCTCTAAAAATCAATACAAAAATATATTTTAAAAAAGATCTGTATTTATATTTTGCCAATATAAACAGGCATCCAGCAAACATATTCAGTATAAAAAACATTTTAAGGACATAATACTTCATCGTAACTGGCAGGGCAGTTGACCTCTATGTCTTCCAGCGGAATGTACTCCTCTCAGGCATGTGAATTAAAAAGCGAACAGGGGAAGTTGCCTCAACTCTCTGCCAGTCCAGGGCCAGGAGGGTGTGCAACCAGCTCCCCACATGCTCCTGTGTGGCCGCTACCATGATTTACCTCAGAAATGTGGGGATGTGGGGGACTGGTGGGAAAGAATATACAGGATCTCCAACAGAACAGGAACAGACTCTACCATGTCTGCTTCCCAAGGGCCACTTGTGGAGGATGTGGGGCAGAACAGGTGCATCCACACCAGCCACAGAGAAGGGCTTTACTGATACCATGAAGCTCAAGACAGACCACACCAGCTTTATATGATCCGGTCACACACCCTTTATATAGGATTTCCATTATTCAGATTCATAGGACTATCTACAGAAATACTGCATCTACATGCGGCCGACATGATATCAGAGACAATTCACCACCTCCCCAGGCTCCTTCCCACCTGCATACCAAAGGGGACATGATAGTCTTTGTCTCACAACAAAAACATTGTACTCTGTACATGCAAATAAAAACAAAAAAAACAAACAAACAAAAAAACAAACAAAAAAAACCCTGTAGACAATCCACAAGGCTAGCTCTTTGTAGAGGCTGCAGGTTCTGGAGACTGAAGAAATTCGTATGGGTCATGGGACACCTCTGGCTGCTCACCAACACTGAGGCGAGAAGGGCTTCCTGCAATCACGGGAAAGACAAGACATTTCAATAAATCTATACACACAGTCCAGGCCCAGCAGGCACCTGGTCAAAATCTTGTGTCTCCCTGTTAGTAGCAAAGCCCAGGACTCAGCCAGAGCAATGGCTCCTGAGGTACAGGCCACCCCTCTCATCACTCCTGGGGTATGGGCCACCACCCATACCACTCCCAGGTTATAGGTCACCCCATCGTATCTCCCAGGGTACAGGCCATCCCTATCACTCCTGGGAGGAGGCAGAAGGCCCCTGTTCACAGACATGGTTGTAAAGACCTGGTAGCAGGAGGCTGGCCCTGACCCTCCAGACAGGACTACTGCTTCTGTAAGAACAAAGGCTCCTTGGCCAGGGGTCCCTCAGACAAACACTAGCCCCTTGAGCAGGCTCCAGTGTCACCTTGGGAGTCCACAAGGATGATGGAGTCCTCAGACCTGGAGCTGACCTAGGGCTACCTGGAACCTACTTCGTGTGCTGTTTATCACAAGGTTAATGGGACCAAAAATACTGGTCCTTATTTGGACAGCTTTTTGCCAAAACTCTGTAGCTGATTACCTCCCCCACCAATTATTCTCTGAAAAAATAATTCAATATTCGTATCTGGGAACTAAAACAGTAGCACAGACACATTTAAGGAGCCTCGAGGCAAATGTTTAGTTTCCCTCCTGGACCGGCTATGACACTCATTAAATGCAGGAGCCCTGCCCTGGCCAGTATTGCTCAGTGGTTAGAGCATCGGCCCACACACCCAAGGGTGGGTTTGATTCCTGGTCAAGGGCACACACCTGGGTTGCAGGTTCGACCCCTGACCCTGGTCAGGGCTCCTGTGGGAGGCAACCAATAGATAATTCTCTCTCTCCCTCTTCCTCCCTCCCTTCCACTCTCTTAAAAATCAATGGTAAAAAATATCCTCAGGTGAAAATTAACCAAAAAAAAACACGAAAAAAAAAACACAGGAGCCTCCGGGCCATGGAAGGTCATGTGCTCTCCCCAAATAAGGATCCTGGAGGAACAAACTTGTCAACACACTGTTTTAGGACTAAAAGCAGGAACGAAAGAAAGAAACATTCCCAACATCTAACTCTGTATGCCTGTAAGGGTCTACAGCCTCTGTCTAATTCTGCCACCACCTAGGACTCCTCCTGATACATGGACTGCCAGCATCCTATGGCCAAGGCCACAAATTCCTAACACTAACTGAACTTCACTTAAACACTTCATCTCAGTGCAGTCACACTGGGAGGCCTGTTCTCCAAGCTCCAACGGACTGGTCTGCACTGCCTGCACAAGCTGCAACCTCCTAGATCTCTAGCCTTTCTGATAGTGCTCCTGCTCTCTTCCCAGACTGATGTTGGAAGATTTGGGGCAGAGGTCAGGCCAGGGGCTGCCTTACCCAGGTGGTGCTGATCCCTGTCGGAGGTGTTAGACAGGGAGCTGAGGTTGGATGACGGCCGGGAGCCCCCGCGCTCTGCCTGTGCCTCATGCAGATCCTGTAAGAGTTTTGTTGTCTCATCCAAGTTCAGATGGCTGTCATCATGGTCCAGCTCCTTCTTCACTTTCCCTGTGCAAACACAGCATGACAACATCAGCCCAGATCCGCTGGCCCACCTGTCGAGCACTGCGTGCCGGCACTTCTGGTCTGTAACTGTGATCTCTCTCTCGTCACTATGCACACTCAAGAAAACAACCCCTCATAAGTGAAGCCAGATGAGCACAAGCTCAGAGGATAGGGCGATACAGTCGGAGCGAGGGGAAGAGGGTGGAGAATGATGGGAGGGGCAACATGCCTAACAAGGAACCAGTAACCACGTCAATCTGAGTCATTTTATGGTCAGAGGCCTTGCATTCCTGTCATAAACAACTAGAAAACAAGACGATGTGTGCAACTGAGGCCTGCAGACACCAGGACTAGACAAAGGCTACAGCCAGGGCAGGGAACTGCAGGGCCAGGCAGTGAGTGGGCTAAGAGCTGGAGAAGACAGGCCTGGAGAGCTCACAGGTCTTGGCCAAGCACTGCCCTGCACCCCACCAGGTAGTTCAACAGTTCACACATGTGTGTGACAACCTGTGTCCCACACACATGGAGGAATGCAGCCTATGGGTGGGACTACATTCACTCTACACTGTGGCTCTGTGCCTGCCCTAATAATGCCTCAAAGCAAAACCCGGACAGGGTCTGACAGATCCAAGTTGCCCAACAGCCTACTGAAGCAAGGTCACCACAGTTCAAAGGCATGTAACAAATCTAGCACCCAACAGCATATCTGCAGAGTCTGGCCTCCAAGAAATCACCAGGCAGGCAACGGAGCAAGAAAACACATCCCCACCCGGAAGGAACATTGTGAAGAGATGCAGGAATAAGCAGAGAGGGCGTTAAAACGACAACTGGGTACCTGCTCCATGTGTTAAAGGCAGAGAAACCATGACCGTGAGGCGAGAAAGGGACGACAACATTGAAAAGTGAAATAGAGCTAGCTGGGAAGGGAAACCCCAGGAAGGACAATGGCAGGTCAGCACAGCAGAAGAGATGACCAGTACCCTTGAGGATGTAGCGCAGGACAGCCCAAAACATTGACTCAACAACAAATGGGCAGTCTGGGTAGAGCCAAACTTCCCATATTTGATAAAACATCTAACCCCTCGGATCAAGCAGTTGAACATAACCCAGGAAGAATAAACTTAAAGAAAAACAAACATGGCACATTACAATCAAACTACTGAAAACCAGTAATAAGGAGGAAATCTTAAGATGCAGCCAGAGAAAAAAAGAATAGCTGGTGTGTAGAAAAGCATTATCATAGCAGCTCTAGACCGCTAGCTTTACTGAACAAGGATTTCAGAACTCCTCCCACCACCCAAATGACAGGAAGGGTTCCCTGCATCTGACCTATCTGTGCAGTGGTATGATTGATGCTGAACACCTGCTTTCCTTCTGGAAGCCCAAAATTTGGGGCTGTGCCAAGCAAAGGTGCTACACTGTCACAATCACTGTTGGGGGTTAGGTATATCCTGCAGAACATGAGGATGGGGCTCTGGGAGCCGTGCCTGGTCTCCAGATGCACCCCATGTGCCTCATTCCTTTGGGGAGTCTGGTCAGTGTCTTTTCACTGTAATAAACCACAACCATGAGGACAACTATATGCTAAGTCATAGGCAATCACCAAACCTGTGGGTGGTCTTGGGGACCCCTGAATATTGGGAAAACAGAAAGAAAAAACCCCCCAGCAAGATGGCAGATGTGAATCCAATAGTCCTTGTAATTGGGCAAAACACACTCCAACCAAAAGACAGAGACTGTCAGGGTGGATGACAAAGCAAGACTTTACTTTATGCTCTTAAAATTGTTTGATGAAATCCATTTTAACATAAGGTACTATAGACACTGGGGCCGGGTCACTCTTTGTGGGGGTACTATTCTGTGCGTTTCAAAAGGTTCAGCATCTCTGGCCTCTACATGTGATGCCAGAAGCACCACTCTCCCAACTGTGACAAGCAATGATGTCTCCAGATGTTGCTACATGTGCCAGGGGGTGGGGGGAGTTGCTCTCAGGTGAAAAGCACATGTGTGTCCAAAGTAAGCAGAGGGATGAAGATGTACCATGACCACTACTAATCAACAGGCAGCTGGGATAGCAGAGTAGACTTCAAAAGATTGAATGCTGTGTTAGAGGGCATTTCACATGGGGTGGGGGGAGGGTCAGCAGTCCACGAGGGAACATCCTGGTGGGCACACTTGAGCACGCCGATACACCAACAGAATGGAAGGACCCAGTGATTCTAAAGATGGAGCCTGAAGTCAGGAAGGAGATCCAGGCAAGCCTCATCAGGAGTCATCTCACCTATGGCCACTCACTAGGCTATGCCATCCTCTGGGGAACAAGGACAGGCTGCAGTATACCAGCCCTGTGCCCCCAGGGACCACCCCTCAGGCTAAGTGGAAATGCAGTACTAGGGGTCACTTCCTTTCAGCTGAGCCTGATGATCCTACTGCAGTGTTACATGGAAGGCATGTGCCCAGCACAACCTACCCAGAGAGCTGAGCATGGAGATGTCCAGAGAGACGTCAGAATACGACTTCATTGACATGAAATCCAAAACAGAGCCACCATCTCCTATGGAGTCTCCAGCCTGCAGAAAATGGGAAACAAAAGAGGGAAAGACTACTAAGTGGGCAGTGAACATCCACTGGCAGTACAGGCCTGCTCTGCCATGTCCAATTCCAAGGAGTGGGAAAAAGTAAGCTGTGTCCAGCCCATGCTACTGTCCAGGGACCAATGGGTATGAGCTCATGAGCGAGCTACTATCTAGGCCAAGAATACTAGACCGATATACAAAGGCTGCTGGCTCTCTGGGGACTTACGGGTGTGGAGGGAACCGTTGAGACGCCCGAGGGTACAGACTGTAGCTACCCCTGCTCTCCTGACTCTCATGAGGCACAACTTCTCTCTGGAAGTTTTCTGCTGTGTCAATTCCCCACTCTTTCTACATCATTACAGAAATGGCCAGCCCACCTTCCTTGAAATACTCTATCCTACCATACACACAAATTTTCTTCCTTCTGATTTGCTACTACTCTCAGGCTATTAGAATTTTAGGATTAACATAGCTATATTTTAAGTAAATATTTGAAGGGCCATCTCCAGTATTTTAAGGCCCTCGAAATCCTGCCAAATCACATACTTTACATGAGTGCTGAGTCCTAAGTCACTACTAGACAATTTAGTGTCAAATGACAGTGTCCTCCCCAACTGTCCGGAGTGACATCATTTCTTCACCAAGTAGTTAAGAAACAAAAGCTCCACATGACAGATGCTGAGTCTATGGGCCTGGCTGGGGTGTATGCCTTCTATGCGCCCCCACTCCACCCTCAGCACTCTGCCGGGGCTCAGACAGGACCTCTGCCAACCTGAACGGTAGGGAGGGTGTCCACCTCCATCCAGTGACTCACAGGAACCCAGTGACTGAAAGAAGCTGAGGATTTTGCTGCTGAGCAAGGGGGTACCAGGCCTTTGACCCCCATGCCCACTGGGCAGCCTTGGCCTCAGTGTGAAACCCTCTGCCATGGTGATCTGTGAATTTGCTTCCTCCCCTCAGCTTTTACAAAACCTACTTCTGTGTGTGCTTTGACAAGCAGTCTCTTCCAAGAGGAACTATTACCATAACAATTTAGGCCATCAGTACATCAGGCTGAACTCATGTTTTACAGAGCCCGATGATGGGCCAAGCACCAAGGTTTGAGTGTCACCATAAATTCCTACAACAACCCCACCATTACCACCCTGCCTCTTAACCAGAGACTGAGGATTAGAACTTTTAGTTATCCTGCTCAGTGCCCAGCACCAAAGCCCTCACTCCTCATACTCAGGGGGTCATCCCACAGCGTGTCTTTGAAGGATGTTACAGGTTTACCTGATGATCCTAAAGCATGAGGCAAGTTGGAACCCAAGGCATCCTGAAAAAAACTGGGTTGCTCATACCTACTCCACTAGCAGAAGGACATTTAGCACCACTCATTTCCCTAGAGACCAGGCAGAGCAACACCCCACCCCACACCCTAATGCACACATGCATGCGCGCATACCAAAGAGCCTTCCCAACGCTAGACCTCTACAGGCCCACCTGTGGGAAACTTGGCCACTTCTGCTAGCTATGTGTGGAGATCTACATTCTCAGAAACCACTGAAAATGCTACCAATAAAGTTTATGCCTTTGAGGATGTTAAAAAGTTAATCCTAAAGCAAAAGTGAGCATTATATTTGCAGAAATGTCTGGGAGCCCTGAGTGGTGACAGAAGCACATTGCCACAGATGCCATGAAGGGCAGAGGATGAGGGAATGAAGTGAATAGAGGTGGGTGCCTCATCCCATGTCAACATCAGGCTGCACATCATAGACAGATAGGAAAGCACAGAATGGACCAACTGCAGGGACGAGCACAGCCACCACAGGGTCGAAGAGGGGTGTGAAGCGGGTGCTCAGCACAAGGGACAGCACAGGTAACAGGAGGCCCCTTCAGAAAGCTGCACACCTGCCCTGGGGCTGTCCCTGTGGAGGCCCTGGCAGCAGGGTAAGAATGTGTGCCAGGATCCCAGCTCAAGGCAGCTTGCAGTGCATCCCAGGTTTTCGGAGATGAGTGTGGGGCTTACACTCTTCCCCACAGGGTGTCTGCATAACCAGACAGAGAGCCTGAGCAGAACCCTGGTTGCCTTATGTACCCATCCACACTGGGAAGCACACCATCTGAAGAGACACCATGTTACCTTCTCTGGTCTGTTACTCAACAAGCCCCACCTGCCAGACACCTGATCCTCCTGCCCCAGGCAAGCCCTCCAACCACCTACCAAGCCCGGGTAATAACTATGGCCCAGGCCCCAACACCCTGCCCAGTGTCCTGGCGTCTCTGCTCCAACACGTGTGCTCCAAGTTATTCCCAAGAAACAGGGAAAAAGGGGGGGGGAACTTAGCCAGATCACAGGGAACAGTTTCCTCAAATAGAGACCATCTATATTAGGCGCTGGTGAGGCCCCAATGACCTAGATGTGCCAAACTCATCTCACAAGCATGCAGTGCACCTAGCTGATGGCACACAGCACTTGCCAGTTGGTGTACCCACCTTTCAGGACTGGAAGAACCCATTGCAGAAACAGTGCTTGCTGCATGCCCTGCAGGCCTTGGAGCAGGCCCACCTGCCTGGCACCTGTGAATGACTGAGTCTGGATTTGGAGGAATATACTGTGGTTTTACATCCCTTACCCCAAGCCATTAAAAATTGGGGGGGGGGGGAACTACCACTTAATCTTAGTCATCAAAAACTTACTCAGTTTCTAAATAAGACAGTTCATGAAGTTCTTCTCATTCATCCTGTTTCAAAGGCAGAATACAACCGCCCTGCTGGAGCGCTAAAAATTATGTTTTTACTTACATGTCCAAGGAACTCACCTTTACTTCATCCGGGGGCTTCATCGGGACATTTCTCCTCTGCAAAGCAAAACAGGCAGGAAACCAGTTTTTCCAAACGATCTTATAAAGGACAATTCTTCCACACCACGGACACATGTGGTGTCTTATTCACAACTCTTGGGCTGTGCTCATTACGTTCCCACTATATTGTGAATCAGAGCAGGGCCTCATTACTTCCATGCAGCTGGAAGTGTGAGAAAGCTAACTCTACCACGGAGGGCCTGATTCACACAGCACCAGCCATGATTCCTGGGGGCCAAGTGCCCATGAGAGCACTGGGGGCAAAACAGAGATGAAGGGGTGAGAGGACACCCAATCTTGTTTCTGCAGCCTTGGAGGGCGTAAAACAAAAGAAAAAAGTCAGATGTTGGACCCTGGATCTCCAGGGCAGCTCAGGAAAATACCAGGCCTAATGGTTTAACCTAGAAGAGCTGCACAAGTCCAGCTCAAATCCTGACAGGAGCAAGGTACCTGATGGTGTCACTGCCCTTGGATGGGCAGAGCTATGGGGCCATGCACCCTTCTCCTCGGCATGTACAGTGCCTGGAAGAGGGCTTATGCTTGACTACTACTGTGTGACTACAGCCTGAATGCTGCACTGAGCCACTGTTCTATAATCTGGCAGGGGCACTACCTTAAAAATACTCTACTCCTGCATATATATCCCCAAAATAGCCATTCAGTTTGTACACGATTGTATTGGGGCTTTTGTTCAAAATAATGTTTCTGAGATTTGTTGTGTTATTTTCACAAACTTCTAAGCAGAAAAATAAGTATTCACATATTTTAATGTCTGTTTCTTCGTATCAGCTTCCTTTACCGTACATTTTAGTATTATTTAATGCTGTGGCCCATCTTAAATGATACAACTCTGCAACACAAATTCCCTATCAGAGAGTGATGAAACTGGAACCTAAAAAGGAAACTGAGGTGCCAGCACATTTTAGAGCCTCCTACTATAACCACCACACGATGTACAGACACATGCTGCAGATGCACGTTCCAGATGCTGTGTCCAGAGACAGTGCCACGAGGAAACTTTCAGACCACAGTGCAAAGAACAGCACCCAGATCCTGGCTGCCACACAGATCACAGGCTAGCAAGACAGAGTCTAGAGAGGAGCGCACTGCTCAGAGTAGAAGCTCCAGAAATCTGGGAGGGATGCTGGGCCTGGATGACACTAACCTGTGCACATACAGATGAAATGCAACAGAGCTATGCGCGTAGAGTGAGACATGTCTGAACTCTACCCAGCCAAAGCAGACACCTCACAGAAACTAGGGCCACCAGAAGAGACCTCAAAAAGGCCACTCCTTAGTATTTAAACCAAAATAGCCCTAAAAGAAAGGTTGCCTAGACCGATCCTAACAAAGCTTAAAAACAAGCCCCAAGAGGATCAGGTCATTCAGAAGTACCAACTCTGCCAAAATCAACATAAACATTTTTTAAAGGAAGAAAATAAAAACCAGACCAATCGTGTCCAACAGAAATATAATGTAAGCTTACAACTAATTTTAAATTTTCTAGTAGCCATATTAAAATTAACCTTAACGCTAGTGCAATTAGTCTTAACAGTTTACTTAATCTATAGAATATGTTTTTATTTTAACATGTAAATCAAACAAAATAATCATTAAAATGTTTTTACATTTCTTTTTTTGTACTAGTCTTTAAAATTCTAGTTTGTAGCTCACACTTTGGACATTTCTAAATCCAGACTAGCTACCTCTAAATTTCCCAATAGCCACCTGTGGCTAATAGCTGCTGTATCAGCACAGTCTAAACACACAGCAGTGTAAGCCCAGCATCCAACCAGATAACAAAGCAGCAAATCATGGCCTATAAACCAAAGGAAAATTTGCCAACAGAGATAGATCCAGAAGGATAGAAATGACAGGATTAGTGGGTAAGGACTTTAAAAGAAGCTATAATAAAGATTATGAACATGTTCAAAGATTTAAAGGAAAACAAAAACACAATGTGAGAAAGGATGATGCAAAAAAAAAAAAAAAAAAAGAACTAAATGGAATTCTAGAGATAGAAAACAGTATCTTAAATGAAAAGTTTACTGTTTGGGATTAACAGATTTAGGCATGGCATAAGAAAAGATTACTAAACTCAAAGCCATGACAATAGAAACTCTTCAAACTGAAAGAGGAAAAAAAGTCTTTAAAAAAAAAGGAGAGCTTTAGTAATGTGTGGAATATGTTAAGATATCTTAACACAACGGTCAGTGTCTCGGAAAAGATGAAAGAAGGGTGCAAACAATATTTGAAGAAATAATAGCTGAAAATTCTTCTAAATTTGTTGAAAACTATAATAAGTTGCTGAAAATCAGTTATAAAGATTAAAAATTAAAAGCATCTAGAGCAGAAGTCAGCAAACTTTTCCTCTGAAGGGCCAGACAGCAAATACAGGGGCAAAAGGAGGTTTATAGTTGTTTGTATGGAAATACAAATGCTACAGTAAATAAATACAAGAATAATCTCTCATGTACTCACAACTGTTAGCCTACTTCTGCCTACCCCTGTATTTGAGGCTTTGAAGGCCATGTAGGGTCTGTAGCATAGTCGTCTTCTTTTTTTTAATAATCTTAAAAAAGTGTAAAAAAACATTCTTAGCTCATGGGCCTGTTTGTCAAGGCTTGATCTTGACTTAAAAAACACACATTACAAATGGAAAACAAAGATAAAAATGACTGCAGACACAGAAACACTGCAAGTCAGATATCTTTTAAAGTAAAGAGGAAAACAACATCAACCTATTAAGTTCATACCCAAGCAAAATAAATTTCAAAAATGAAGGTAAGCCTGGCCGGCATGGCTCAGTGGTTGAGCATCAACCTATGATCCAGGAAGTTGAGGTTTGATTCTGGGTTGGGGCACATGCTCTGGTTTGGAGCTCAATCCCCAGTAGGAGGTGTGCAGGAGGTAGCCAATCAATGACTCTCTCTCATCATTGATGTTTCTCTCTCTCTCCCCCCCTCTCCCTTCCTCTCTGAAATCAATAAAAACATATTTTTTTAAAAATTTAAGGTAAAATAAAGACTTTTCTCAAAGAAAAGCTGATCAAATTCACTGCAGCAAACCTATACTATAAAAGAATTCTTCAGGACAAAGAAAAATGACAGCAGATGAAAGAAATCTGGACATACACAAAGTTATGAAGATATATGTGGTAAATAGAGAGGACTTTTAAAAGCCTCTTTTAAAGACAGTTGGTGGTTAAAAGTAAAAATGAAAAATGAGTGAAGGAAGAACTACTAGAGATAATCTAAAAACAGCCCATTCTTCCCTGAGAAGCCAGTTGTTTGGATGGGCTCTTACAGGAATTGCGCCACAGTGCAGCCCACCTGCCTCAGCTGGAAGAGCATCCGTGAGTGGTCTCCACCTGTGATCTGGTCCAGAAGGTCGTCCACCATTCTCTTGCTGTAGCTCCCAGCATCCTTCACAAACTCCTGCAGGCTGAAAAGGGTCAGGAGAGAATATGCTGACACAAACACTATGTGCTCTCATCTTCCAGACTCTATTGCCAGCAGTCCTGAGCAGAGAAGCCTGTGACATCAGTACACCTCAACCACTGCTCCATGAGAGGTTCTTTCTGAGAGCTGCGAACCTCCCAGATGTGGAGGTTCAAACTTCACTGGATCCTCAAAGTGGACCATGACCCAAAAAAGTTAAAAAGATCTTAAGAAAAAATTAATTTAAAAAAAAGAAAGGTGAAGAACAGTGTATATACATACATAAGATGACTTATACTAACTCTGTAAAGAAGCACATTCATAGCTATGTTTTGGATTTTAAAATACAAGTAGATTGAGAAGAGATGCACAATGTAAATGGCTACTTACTTAAGAGGGGAGGGAGCAGTTGTAGAAGCCAGGCTCTCCATGGACACCTTTTAGTTTCACTTTGATTTTTGGGCCATGTGAATGCTTTAAAAACCAAAATAAAACTACCAAGAAATTTAAAAGAAGGCAGCAAATGGATAACCCATGGTCCTAGCACGGAAAAGGCTCAAAAGGGCTGTCCAGACTTCAAAGACCTTCACACAGAGCGAGGAGGGCTGCTGGTCTGGAAGTGACACTACCCAAGTGTCTACCAGGAACATTTTATGATAAACCACCAAATGACAGTTGAGAAAAGGGACTGGCCAGAACACTCACAGTATGGACTGGAAGTGCCACAGGGCAAAGTGTCTGGGGAAGGTGGTGTGGGGAGTCCAGTAGGAAGGGGCCCTGATATCCAAGGCCAGGCCCTGTCTGCCTGCCTTCAAGTGTTGCTCTTGCGCTGTGACTTTTCACTGTACAGCACACAATCTATACGTGCTTAAGGAGTACACACTTAGGGAAAGCAAGTATGGTCCAGCCACACAGTGCTACCTGACCAAAAGATGACTGGTGTCCCTGAAGGGCTGTGAGCATGCTGCCAGAGTAAGCAGGGTAAAGGGGAGGGTCACCAACTTATGACACCATTCTCTCCGGTAAGAAATTCCTCCTCAGTCTTCTACTTTTTCTTTTGTATCACAAAAATCTGGGCTAGGTATTCATTTACTGTATTAGCTGCTGACTTTTTTTATTTTTCAGATATTCTGTTTCTTTTTAGAATAAAACAAAGATCTAGTATGGAAAGATTCCACTTCTTAGAGGATATAGCAAAATTAAGTTACTTTCCCCAGAGAAAATTACTAAAATTCATGAGTAACCAACTTCTCTTTTGCCACAAAAAATGAAAAATACACAAAGAGGCCTCAGGAGAAAGCTGCTCTGCAGACACCTGCATCTTAGACTTGCAGCCTCCAGAACTAGGAGACAATAAATGTCAGCTGTTTACTGCTCTGTCTGGTGGGCTTGTTACATAGCCCAAGCTGACTAATGGAGCCACCAAGAACCACATCTCAATACAATTGTGAAACAAACTCTTACTAAACATACACAGGTGGTTATACACATACACACAAATGCTTTTTTGAGCTACAGCCTGGATCACCACCTTCTTAAAATTGTGACTGAGTTACCCAAACTTCACTGAAAATAACTTGGAAATTTCTGCTATTTGAACCTGCTGCCAGTGGATGTCTCCCCCACTTGGCCACAAATGAGTTCTGAACTACTCAGTGGGAAAATGGCTCCCACCACAGAGCAAGCAAGAAACAGGCCCATGTCTCCAGGCACAGCTTACCTTAGTGCACACTGCACACCCGTCTCATCTCCGTAGGCAGAATACAGAAGCTCTGTTTCGTCTGATTTCAAGTCTCCAAATACAGAATTATTATGCATTGAAAGTGCAGTACTGGCACTTGAGAGAAATGTGACTGAGAGTGAAAGAAAAAGTAAAAGCATAAGAAGCGTCAGATTTACACTCAAACTGCATCCAGTACAAGATGCACTCCAGCTTTCTCCTTGTGTTGCTCACCCACAGTCTTGCACAACATATCACCCCCAGTGGCATCCTTTCTCCTCTATGAAATTCTTGCTGAACTAGTGAGTACAGCTGAACTAGTAAAAACTTTGGGGGCATAACTAGGAGAATCACTTCATCACCCTGTTTTTAACTCTGTGGCAAATGGCTGCAGAGAACGGTTCAGTATTCTGTAAGGAGGTGAGTGCGACAAGCAGAAGGGCTTCTTGGTGCTGGTCATGTCGCATCCCAGACATCACTGGCAACCACATCTACAGAGGCCAGCTCATGCTGAGGGGTTGTAAGGGGAATCAGAGGGTCACTGTCCTGAGGGAGGTACATGCTGGCACCTCTGCACAAATAATGTGAGGGGCCAAGACGGCTGTGTCCGGGGCACGAAAGGGTATGAAGCAGCAGCCTGGGCCTCTCCCTGCTAGATGCCAGTAGCACACCAGTGTGATAATCAAAGGGTCCCCTGGGAAGAAAACAGCTACACATACTAACAGACACTCTAAAACAAACCAGATAGCCAACCACCAATACAAATGCAGCCAATGCACCCACACCCTCCCTCATGCTCTCTGGAGACAGTCACTCACAGATCTCTCTCGGATGCAGGCAGCATCAACACCCTGTCCAAATGGATAAAATGTGATAGTTTGTGGGAGGAAATTAAATTTCCACCACTAGTTCACTACCATCTGGCCCCAAGAGTCCTAGCTATCACGGCAGCAGCCCATCTAGGGAACTGCATTAAGTGCAGGGCTGAGACCCATCCATCAGTAAAGAGCAGATGACAAAGGAGGAACTTGCCCAATGTCATTTTTATTCCCATCACTTCAAATGGTCTTAATTTTATTACTGGTCTCAAAATCAGAATCTAAACACAGTTCTAAAAATAGGAAGATCTTGGAGGAGGAATTGGGGACTCACTCCTTTACAGTGACTCACTGACCTGTGCGCTCCTCCCCACTTACCTTTGCTCCGTCTCTCGTCTTTGAAGCCCAGTGTGGTGAAGCTGAAGCCAGGAAGCAGCTTGCTGGAGAGGGAGCTCAGGTCCACTGGGTGGGTCTCCTCCTCTGCAAGAAGACCAGGGCTGTGAGCTGGGGGTTCTGGGAACCCCCAGCCCCACACAGCACCTCAAGCACTCTCTTTAAATCAGAGTAGGTATGTATGGGAGAGAGGGCCTGAGGGCTCTCTATAAAGACCATCTAAAATCAAATTTACAAAAGCCAACTGCCATTCTCAAACCTTAACTGCACTCCAATTTCACTTTATGATTACTCCGAAGTCAACATAATGAAAAACTTCAGCTCTCTGACCACGACACTAGCAACATAACATTTTCAAACTAACCACTCACCACCTCTAAGAAATGCTGTATGCATTCTAATAGCAACAGTGGAGCCCCCACCTTTGTACACTCTCCAACTGCACATTTTCTATATTGAAGTTGTCATTCACATGCTATTCATGTGACCTGCCCAGGATTCTTCAAATCCCCAATCAGAACCTCTACCTCATGCTCTCTAAGCTAACTGCTGATCAACTCATCTATTCTCTTATGAAGAAGAGTATGATTCACTCTGGCTAAAAAGCAAAGAAACTGATCAGAGTTTATACTCTGTACACATCAGAGAACACTAAACAAACCTGCATGTCAAGGGCTGGGTGCAATAATGCCACCAGGCATGTCAGGTCCATGGGGGCTGCCAGGCATCTATGTGAGCAAGGCCAAGAAAAGTGTTTCATTTTCTCTGTGTGTGTGCACGTATGCATATTCAATTCCAGTGAGTTTTGCGTTTCTTCATAGGACAAGCCTTTGAAATCTCTTTCAAGGAGATGGAAAAGTACAAAAAGACTTCTCAAAGACCACAAAAATGATCACAGAGATTGGATGAAACCAGTATTTATGTCTCCTTCAAGATCTTCCTTGATGTACTTATCAACAGGGGTTTTTCTTCTAAAACCCGTGTTTGAGCTGACAGTTACCTCTTTCAAGCTTCGAGGGTAGGGCAGAGTTGGGCACTAGTTTCTGACAAAGGAGCTCTCAGTGAACTTGTGAGGTAAATCCCTCATGACAGTATCGGGAAGTCCAGCCCCAAGCCTGCAGCTTTGCGGGAGTGCAACTCTAGCCCTGCTGGCTGTCCTAGGGATCTCGGTCAGTTAGGTCTGACCAGCACCCCCGCCCCCACTGGACAACCACCCTCAGTCCATTTACCACATAGGTGTCATGGTGAGGGGAGCTGTGCAGGCATGAGAAACCAAACAGTGCTTCTTATCTGCACTTTACTCCAGGGAAAATAGACATTACAATCAGGTTAAAAGGTTTTAAAATCACTGAATAGGAATAGAGGTCAGTAGAATAGCATGAAGGCTAAAAAGAAAACTGAGCCCTGAGAGGGGCCACCCACCGTCGGCGTCTGGCTCAGCTGTGTTGACCACGCTGTAGAGCAGGCTCCCATCTCCGCTCTTCTTCAGATAGCCCATCTGCAAGGAAGCAGGCCTGAGTGCACACTCCCCCCAGGAGTGTGCCCTTAGCTTCTACACATGAGACTTCTACTGAAGCTCCAACAAAACAAAGGCCTAGGAGCATGGCCTAGCTTGGACAACCCTGAAAGGCCACAGAGGTCACTTGTTTCTTCATGAACAAAGACCAGAGGCCCCTCTCATATCCTTCCCTGGAGTTTAAGACCCACTTGCAAGTAAAGTGCACACAAATGCAATGAAAGAACTTAGAAAAGCTCTTCATGACACCTTCTAAAAAGGAGCTTCTGAAACAGAAAACTTTACCTAGTAACATTTTATAGTAGGTCAGAAGCCTCTACAAAACAAGTCAGAACAAGACAACAATTAGCCCAGAGGCTCCATCTCTAAAACACATGGGAACTTTCCACTTAAAACCAACCACCAGATAAGACCAACTCCTCCTCTGCAGGCCATGAAGAGAGTAAAAGAAGGCACCTCTGTGTCAGTGTGCATGGTGAAGAGGTGGAGAAGGGTGCCCACCTGTCCAGATGCTGGAGCCCAAACTGGGACCGAATGTCTGAGAGGGAGCAGCAAGCCTGGAAGGGGAACCAGGGCTCAAGCAGGGTGAGTAGGGCATAAGGGGATGTGGGATTGGTTACTCTTAATCAAATAAGTGTATTAAGGGTAACGAAAGTCAGGTTTTTCACTGTGGAATTATAAAACCGAAAGGGAAAAAGGGAGAGCAGGCCCAGTGATACTGGGTGGCATTAGAGGTGCAGTAGAAAAACATGGTTTTTGGTGAATATAAACACAGAGGTCGGTCTAGGTTCCTTCTAGATGCTGTGTGTAACAGCCTTTCCTAGTTCTATCCACTGAGAACCACATATACACAGCATCCAGGTCTGGGTTTCTGAACACCATTCTCCACTAAGGAACCAGGGATCCTTGGAGAAACAGCCGATTCCAAGGCTAAAGCGCAATAGGTGCAGATCAGCAGGTGCAACAGAACGACAACATAAGCCACACAGGGAACCTCAAACTTTCTAACAGGCACATTAATAACCAAAAAGAAGCAGGCAAAATTAATTTTAACAGAATTTATATAACCCGACATATTGAAAAAGTTATCACTTCTGAATTCTTTACGATCTGCATTTCACAGACTTAGTATGAAAAAAATGTGAGGTTCTAGTTCAGACTACACATTGAAATAAGATCTTGGGTATATCAGGTAAAGTAAAATATATCATAATGTCACCTGTGTCCTTGTTAACACAACTACTAGGAAGTTTAAAGCAAATGTGACTTGCATTATTTCTACTGGACGTGCTGGCTTAGAACGTCTTCTTGTGTCAGAGAAGAGGAGATGCTCACAGGATGGTTGAGACCTCCTCCTGAGGACCAGCCATACCTGGGTCAGACCCATGAGTGACTGCAGGGCACACAAAGACATGAGTACCCAGGGAAAAGAATTAACTACAGCAGGGAAGCCTGGTTGGCTCAGCCTCTGTCGAGTGATGGAGGTTAACATACTCCTGACCCAGGCTTCTGTCCCTGGAGGACCCCTTCACCCCCATGAGATAGGGCCAGTGGCTACAATGGCCACAGAGGACAAGGAGCTGACCCTGACTATAGCATGTGCTCCTGAGCTGGATCCTCCAGTGACAAAGGCACCCCATGACAGCAATGAAGCTTGGACTAGACACATGTACATCCTGATGTTAACTCTTGATTCTGACAGCTGTGCCATCGTCCTGGCAGAAAACACCCACACCCACCAGGGAGCACTACCTTGCCACCTGGAAGGAGTCGGTTGATTCTGTCTCGAGCCTCATCCGCAGCGTGCTCCACCAAGGCCAGCACATGCTCTTCTGCTGTGCTGTCAGTCAAGCTGCAAGCATTTCCTTCTGGCTCAAACATGCAGCTACAAGGCAGGAACACCACACGAGTCACCAGGAGGCAGAGCGTACACCATTTCACTCCTTCCCACTGTGGTCAGTTCCTAGCGCCCCCCAAGTCACATAAAGGACCAGTAGGAGTGACACAAAGTGCACTTTTGCTCCCTTTCCTTTTAGTTATAACCACATAAAACAAGACCCTCCCATTAAGAAGAACAACAAGTAAAGTAAATTTTCCATATTTCTCACGTCTCAGTTACGTTTCAGTTACTTTAAGAAAAATAGAAGAAATACCACATGACAGGAGCCTCACTAGTTCAAGCATTATTCAAGGCACCACTAGGAAAAGTGGCAAAAATTCTGTGGAGGGTTGAGGTGCTGGTGGCGAGCTGGGGCTGGGAGTACGAGGCTGCTTGTGGGCTAAAGAGCAGCCTCCACTGCAAGGCCCAAGGGATGCCCCAAGACTTTAACAAGCCAGCCTCAGGTTCCATGTGGAGGAGTTCTTGATTTAAAAAACTGAGAGGTGCTAGGTGCAGCACCCGAGGGAGACAGTCTCTGTAGAAGGTTCCAGAAGCAGGTGGGTGGGACCCCCTCCAAGGAGCCATGGGAGCAAGCCCTGCCTGGGGATCCTGAACCTACAAGGCCCTTCCCCTGGTCCAGCGTTTACAGCTACAGGAGCAGGGAGCTGAGGGAGCGTGGTGAGAAATGCACATTGTCATGTGTGTTGCCTACCCAACATGACACAATTTTGCTCCATCAGCCTGGGACAGGCAAGCCCAGATCCCCAGCATGTGTCCTGCATGTAAGGAGGCTTCTTGGAAGTAAAGAGCCAACAAATATTTACAAACAGGATACATGTGGGAATAGCAGTGACCAGTAGACATACTGCAAGGCGGGACAGATGAGCTCATCGTGTCACACCTGGGACAGAGCAGTGTGCATGCAAGTGGGGGCTGTCTCAGCCCTTTTGCCTCTTGTGTCCATCAGTGTAACACTGACTCTCCTCCAGGACAAGTTACTGTGCTTGCTGTAGAACAGTGGTGCGTGTACATGTGGAGAGCATGAGTCACACAGCAAATCACCATTCCTCATAGAACTGACTGCGGGGTCCATGGTCTTCTGACACTGTCCAGTGATAATGGTGACATTCATTACCCACACATTATGGTCACTTCACTCTCAAGGTGGACAGGGAAAGATGATCATGTCCCTCTGAACATATATTGAAGCTTCTGAGGAGCTGTGTTCCTCCCACCAGGCTGCACAAGCAGCCTATCCCTAAGCTACTCTGGAGATACCAGCACAAACACAGGCCTGTGTCCCTAACCTTCTCTCTGCGGGAAGCACCCGCCTTCCCAAGGTAGGTGTCCGACTCCATAGACAAGGGCACTTCTCTTTACCTGATGACTTCTCTACTCGGCCTTTTCGATTTCTTGGCAGTTTCTACTTGTACAGGTACAACTTCAGGAACAGGTTCCTCAACAGCTGTGTCTTCATTGCCCAGAAGAGCTGCCTGCTGAGAAAAATCCATGTCCTGCATAAACGACATGCTGCGCTTCAAAGCTAACAGCCGCTCCTAGAATCAGAAAGGACAGAGCAGCACGACTTTACCTCTCCCTCACAGCCAAGGCGCCATGATGATGGGATGGGATGGGGATGGCCACAGCCTCACCTGGCCTATCAGCTAACCTTCCATGCAGTGCAGCAGGAGGTGCTCATGGGGTCAGCACCAAAGGGTGCAATTAGCTGGCAAGTGCTCAGAGCTGACAGAAGGGAACAGGCCAGAGGGCACAGGGCTGCACCTCACCTACAGGCTCATCGGGCACAAGGCACTGGTCCTAGACACATGACACATGCAACATGGCTCACAGGACAGACCTGGCAAACCATTCAGGATGACAAGGATCTCCTGGCTGGATTCACTGAGGCAACCATACAAAACAAACCCAAAGGCTGCTGGCAAACCAGTGAGACAGACACCTAGAGTTGAGATCAACAGATTGGAACTGTCCACCCACCCTAAAGGAGACGTTACAGCTAGGGCAGGAGCAGGAACAGAAAGAGGAGTGCCTGGAGGAGAGGGACATGGAGAGGGCAGCCTGCGGTGTCTACCCTAAAGCAGAGGGGTCCATGCCGTGGCCAGTGACGGAAAGATGGAAGCATGTCATTCACTGTGAGTGAGTTTCTGTTTAGGCATAAACAACGTAGAGGAGGAGAACTCTCGTTTCTGTGGCTCCTCGATGTTAGTGGCTTTCTTACTTTGCTCATCATCTTAAAGCCTGCGTGAAGAATCTTCTTAGCTAACTTGTAGTACACAGTATCAGGTCTGTTGTATGTCATTGCATTATCACACATCAGTTTGAAATCTGCCTGAAAAAAGAAAAGAAAAATTCATCAAGTTTGAAATACCATCCAGACAACAGCAAAGAGTTTAGAGGCAAAAATGAAGAGCTGGAAATTAGGTGAAAAACAATTAAATTTCTTTAATTAAAAAATTAACTTTAAAACCCTTTCAGAGAAATTTTCATAATTGTTCACTGATCTTTACTTGCATGAAACAAAGTCTGTACTTTTTTGAGCATAATACAGTAAACCCTCAATTTTGAGGACCTTGATTTAACAGACTTCAGATTTAACGAACAAAATTCCAATCCATGTGTCACTTGTGAATATGAATATTCTGTGAATCTTAAAATGCTCTGAACCAAGATTTGCTTATAATTAAGTTAATAGGTTATTTTTTGTTATTAATTCACTGTTATTTTAAACAAATTTTAGCAAATAGGCCATATGTTGGAAAAAACACTGTAGTGATTTTGCAGACATACACCTATGACAATATTGTACACATTTAAATCTAAGAGTCATAGCTCATAACGTTCAGGAAATGATTAGCACATGATCACACTGCATTGTGTGTGGTCAATGGTTCTGTTGTCTCCTGACATGACTTCCTGTAGCAGTTTTAACCACGCCACACCAGCCAGGGCCACTGACCTCTTTGCCCATAGACTGTCAAATAAAAAAAATGACAACAGCCAAAAAAACAATAGCTGTCTGGTGTGAATAAATTTAAATTATACCTATTTTTTTGGTCAGATCAGCCAAAAATATATTTTTTGGTGTGCTACAGGATTTTAGTAATTAGTTTATGTGCCCTGAGACGAAAAAGTTGAAAATCACTGTTCTAGACCAAAATACAGAGAAAATTACAACCAACCCATTTCCTTGATGTTTGTGAAACATCAACCCAAATACAGAAACACCTGTGAAAGCTTGCAACTGGAAATGACCTAAGATGAATGAAGCATTTACAGAGCATAAATTAATGCAGAGCTTCCAAACAATTATTTTAGGAACTGAAATTAATTTACCTTAAATTCCGTGACTGACTTATATTCGTTAGCCATGATTTTGTCTTTCATTGTGCCAAAATCCATTGGATGTTTTATTATCATTGAATATCCAGGAGCAATTGCATCCGTGACAGGAAAAGCAAAAAATCCATGAGGATCTTTTCTGAAAACAAAAACATCTTTATTTGAACTGGAAACCCCTAAAACCTAAATTTCTGAATGATACAAAATCCTTCACAACAAAAATATTAATATAATTGACCAAAGTTTCTTTCTTAAAAATAAGAAATAAAAGTTATGCTCTCTAAAACTGTGGTAGGTATTTTTGAATACACTAAAAATTCCAAAACCAGCATCCTGGCTATAGCCATGACATTTACATCACAGCGTCTTTGACAATCCCCCACAGTGACAGAGCCCTCCCCACTCTGCTCTCCAATGGTGCTTGCCCACATGCTTGCCACCCAGTCAGACTAGGTGTTACCAGTAAAAGCCAAGTATCTACTTCACACATGATGGTGGTGGGGGCAAGAATGCCTCAGAGAAAAGGACACCCAAATGTCCCCAAGCACGAGCTCTTTAGAAACACTCTTTACCTCTGGAGCTGGCGGAGGAAATGCTCTAGTAGTTGTTGAATAGGCGTGCTCTCATTTTCAGCTGATGATTTAAAAAGTAAAAAAATAAATTGAACAAAAAGATTCTGATATCATTTCACTGGAGAGCTCCAATTTCACAGTATGTACTTATTTGTTTGAGTTCCACAGCATTTTAATAAGAAGGTTCAAATAAGAACTGGATACAAAGATAAACCAGACCCAGCCTTGGCCCCCTACAAAGCTCAGCTGGGTGGAAAGGACACTCACACATCAGTCCCTAAACCTGAGTGCCAATATCCCTTAAAACAAGAACATGTAGCTATCAGCAATCAATCTATTTCCAGCCCCTATCATCAAATGGGCCTAGTATATTCCAGACAAGGTATGAAAGGGAGAACAAAGGCTTTGGATATAGAAGCTGATCCTGGATTCACCATCATTTCACTTGAGTCCTACACTTCTGGATATGTCTGTTCTTCATGTGTGAAACAGGGATAGGAACACACACTGCACAGGAGTTATTACAAGCTACATCTCCGGGCACACATGTGAAAACATAGTTATTGGTGAATGTAAACGCAGATGTCAGTCTAGCTTCCCTCTAGAAGTTGTATGTATATAATGGCCTTTCCTGGCTCTGTTCACTGAGGGCTACACCTAGTACACCCAGACTTTGATTTCTAAATGCCATTCTCCATTGAGGAACCAAGGCACAACAGAAGTGAAGACCGGCAGGTACCCAATAGTAATGCTCTTCAGAATCACTAAGAAAGTATCATGTGATCATTAGCTCTTCAGGCATACTGAGGGGGAAGCACCAGTATATGACCTCAAAGAGTTAAGTCAGATTAAGCCAACAATTACCAGTGACTGTACTAACTTTGTACTAACACATTCATTTAATGAAATGTTGTTTGCACTTGATCTTCTCAACACATTCAGCAGCCCCGAGTCCTACTTGTTCACCATGGCAATGACTCGCACAGGGGAGGGTGCTGCCAGAAAACAGCACCCCACCACGACTGCAATACAATACCTCCTACCTCCCCCAGCAAGAAAAGAAACCCCTAAAGGGCAAACATCCTGACCATCTGGAAGCCTCTGAGGGAAGTGACCACACACAGATCAGAGGGTTCTAGAAGCTCTCCTTTGGTGGAGCCAGCACAGCTCCCAGTGTTTCTGAAGTCCTGAATAACTGATTGAAACACTAGCTGCCTCCCATCTATAATGAGCTCCTTAGCTCACGTGCTTAAAGAAAAAGGCCAGGAGCAACAGTTGGTCAAACCCTGCTCTAGAAGTTCATAGATGATGGCAAGAACCTCAGATCCAGCTATATTTCATGTGAGACCTTGAAAGAGAAAACACTGTCCCTTCCTTCTGTGCTTCTCCCCAAAAGCTGCAGGACATGGTACCAACCACTGCGTTAGTGACAAGCTCCAACACTCCAAGGAAGTTTTTGAAAATGCCATCACTTGCCTGGCTGTGTCCGGCATGCTCGAATTGGCCGATCGGGGGGTGGCTCCACCTCTACCTTCTTCCCAGGATCAAAGTCATCAGCCTCTCCCTCTGTGTCACAGTGTTCCTTTTCCCGTTTCCGCTTCTTCTCTTCCTGGGAGGCAAATTCAAGGCAGTGAGAGCAATGCAAACAGCTTTAAGCAAACCTCCTGATTCTAAGGAGAAACACAAAGCTAAGAGAGAAACACCCTCTTTCCAGAGACTCTTCTCACTCCAGACTCCCGCTCTTGCAAAGACCTTCCCCAAAAGTCAGAGGAGAAGCAATGCTCAAAGAGCCAGAACTGAAGAAACTACTTTTATGGTCTGTCTTGCTACAAACAAAATACCCCCTCCTTTCCTAAGCCCTGCAGCACTCATTCTGTATGCCTTCCCTCCGGGGGTTTTGGGGCCAGCACATGCTGGCCACCACCCTCCTTTACCTTTCGCTTCCTTCTTTCTTCATCATCCAGATATTTCTCCTTCTCTGACTTTTTCTTCTTTTTCTTCTTCTTTTCTTTGTGTCTCTCTCGCTCATGGTCTGATCTATCATCGTAATAACTGGAGTCGTGGCCAGATCCAGAGAGTTCAGTCACTTCACTTCCTCCAACCTTGAGAACCAGCTTCAGAGGCTTCTCCAAGGGTTTGTCTGTGTAATCTGCAGAGAAAGAGAGGGCGGCCCCTCACTGTATATGCTTAGAAAAAACACCTCACAGGTAGATTGCATGGCTGGCCCAATGTGTGGGTGTTACTGCCGAGGCCCACATAAGAGGAGGACTAGCCCTGCTAAGGCAGAGCAGGGAAATGCTAAAAGCATGAGGGAAACACCATGGGGCAAAGCTGAGAGTGGCTGGGTGTTGCTTGCCTTTCCTCTTCATATCCTTCCCCCTCATACTGCATTATCCTCAGGAAGCCAGTGACAGGGGTAAGCAACAAGACCAGGACCTGCGACCCCGCAGCCCGATCCCGCATCCTCAATCCCCCCCTGGCCTCTGTTCACCCCCTTGTCCGCTGGCACAGAACGAACTGTTGCAGGACCAGGCACTGGCAGGGAAAGGCGGAAGGACAGAGCAGTAAGAGCTTCTCCTGGAAACCCGGACACAAGTCAACTCAGATGCTTAGCTCTTCTCCAGGGCTTGGGAGATGAACCAGACTCAGAGCTCGAGCCCCCTGCCCCTCGAGCCCAGTCCCCGCCCACCGCGAAAGCACGCGAGCCCGGGATCCTTAGCGCGTCCCCGGGACCGTCGCTCGCCCGCCCGCCCGCGCGAACGCCCACCCGGCCCGGCGTCACAAAGCGCGCCCGCCGCCTCACCCTCGTACGACGAGCGCCACTCAGTTTTGTGCTTCTTGTGCTTCTTGCCCATGGCGGTGGCCGGGGCGAGGCGCGGGCCGAGGGCAGCAGCGAGCGCGGCCCAAGCGTGGCCACCGCCCCTGCAGCCCCGGCTTGGTGCTCAACTCACCCGGGGGAGGTCCAGGGACCCAGCCGGAAGTCGACCCCGCAGCCGGAAGTACCCCCCCGCTCGCCCGGCCAGAGTGCTTCCGGGTTAGGGGACGGCGCTCGGAGCGCGGCAGATTCAAAGTGCGGGCAGGGCCAGCAGGCTTTTTGGCAGCTGTGGCTGAGGTGGACGTGGAGGTGGTGGTGGCGCCCGGCGTCAGGCGGCGGCCACGCTCGGGCCTGGTACCTGCTGCTCCTGGCAGCGGCGGCGGTGCTATGGACCAGGCCGTGGGCGACCTGAAGCAGGCGCTGCCCTGTGTGGCCGAGACGCCGACCGTCCATGTGGAGGTGCATCAGCGAAGCAGCAGGTGAGCCGGTCCGACCGGACCCGATAGGACCAGGGCCGGCCTGAGCGGATTCGGCCCCGGCGTGGCCCCTACAGATAACACTTGGTCCAGACCCCGACTGGATCCCACTGCGCCGGACACGGACCTGACCCATCTGGCCTGACCCTGAACGGGACCCACGCAGAGCCCAGCCTGGCGCCTCCCGGGAAAGCTGGAAGTTGGGACCGGCCAGATACTCAGAGCTCTCAGTTCTAAGGGAAATGTAGATGTTGTCATTGGAGCTAGCATTTCTCAGGCCCTTTCGTGTAAGGAGGCACATCATAGTGATCGCACACCTTGGTGTGGACTCAGAACCAGTCAGCCTGGCCGTCAGGTGGCAAGGTGGGCTGAGTGGAGCCTTGAATGCCAAGCCGGAAGTGTTACGTTTTCTCAGTGTGAATGCCAGGCCTTGGGCACTTGTTAAAATGAAAACTCTTGACCTGGCCCCACAGCTGTGGGGTTTTCTTCTTTCACTAATAATAGTAATAGCCAACATTTATTGAGTGCTCACTATGTGCTAGGCATTGTCCTAAACACTTTAAATGTATTGACTGAAAGTAGTCCAGTGTAGCAAAAACTTGCTGCTGCCCCTTTATCTGATGGAGAGCTGAGGCACCAAGTCCTCTGGCTGCTCCCCGGGTCACGCAGTGAGCAGGCAAGGGACAGGCCCACGCCCTCCTGTACTCCTAATTACTGCACTTTCTTGTGCATGTTCTGATTTCTTTTTTTTTAATGTTAAAATCTTGGGTTTTTTAACTTAGAACTGATCTTTGTGTTTTGTTTGTCTGTCCAGCACGGCAAAAAAAGAAGATATAAAGCTGAGTGTTAGAAAGCTACTTAACAGACATAATATTGTGTTTGGTGATTACACGTGGACTGAGTTTGATGAACCTTTTCTGACCAGAAATGTGCAATCTGTGTCTATTGTTGACACAGAATTACAGGTTAAAGACCCACAGGTAAGTTACTAATTTCCCTGTGCCAAGAAACAGTCAACCCTTAGCTGAATAGAAAGTTGGTGCCATGAATGTCTGCTTGCTGCTTTGATAGTGTGTGTCAGAAACTGGTTTGCTCTGCTTACCTGTTGGTTTGATGATCAAACAGGTACTGGCTCTGGCAGGAGCCAGGTGCTGGGAGCAGATGTCGCCCAGTGCCAGCATGCTATCAGTACAGTTGGGGAGAGATTGGAAACCAGGAATTAGAATGAAGCACCATAGAGTAGTGGACTACACCGATGAAGCCTGTGTGCCTCCTCTCTTATTCAGTCAACAAAATTTATGGAGTGCTCAGCATGTGTTGGGACCATAGGATGTCTGGGGTCAACAGAGATGAGGAAATGGGCTTGCCTTCTTGAATCTCTTCATCTAGTCTAGCATATGAACTGCCTTACCCACCATCTTGTAGAGTTCGTGTGCGGGAGCTAAAAGGAGCTTTGTATAACAGTGTGAATGTGTTGGGGCAGTTCTATCACCAGTGTAAAAACAAGCCAAAGTTTGTTTTTACTCAAACAAACCTCAGGAGGATGAGTCACTGATACCTCCACAGTTTCTGTCTTATAAAGAATCAATTTGGAAGAATTAGTACGGCACTAAAATAACGCTTATGTGGTGGACCTCTTCATTCCTTTTTTTATTGATTTCAGAGAGAGGAAGGAAGAGGGAGAGAGAGAGCTAGAAACATCAATGATGAGAGAGTCACTGATCAGTCGAAAGTCCTGCACACCCCCCAGTGGTGATCGGGCCCACAACCCAGGCATGTGCTCTGACCAGGAATTGAACCTCAGTCTACTGGATCATAGGTTGATGCTCAACCGCTGAGCCACACCGGCTGGGCAACCTCTTCATTCTTATATTAGGGCTATCATTTGTGACATTGTTGGAGATTTATCCACACTGAGATCTAATGCCATTGTACTCGATTTTGGTCAGCCTAAGGGGAACTGGAGAGCTTTCCAACACTGTTGTGGAGGGACAGTTAGCATAGCCTAACTGGAGGACATAGGTGCTAATCACTAAACATTTTAATGTTCTCATCTTCGACTGCAGATTCACCTCAAGGAATTTATCTTAACAGATAATTATGTAATTTTGTAGAGATATATGAACAAATATCATTGCTAATAAACACTAACAACTTGAAATATTTTAACTATCCATCAGAGAGTGGTTAAATATCTGACACATTCATACCAGTTATGATATAACCATGAAAAAGAATGAGATTTCTATCTACTGACGTACAATACCTCTAAGTTCTAGAAAGGCATGGTTAGAAAGCTGGGATAGAATCAATTTGGGGTCAGATATGTGTGGATGTGTTATACACTAACATCTATGAGGTTGGATGTAGGGGACTTAGACATTCTTCATTTTATAATTGCAGTTTTTCAACAAGCATGTGCTACTTTTATAATTATAAGAACAAAAAACTTGTTTTTTCAAATAGATGTTATACCCCAAAAGGGAAAGGAAGGATAAACATGTTTAAAAGAGCTAATTCTAAGTCTAAAATAAGTTAATAGCCTTTTCATGTAATTTAAGAACTAGTTTTTAACATACTGCACCTTCAATCTTTATTTTTGGACTTTAAGATTAAAATTGGACATTAGAATTCAAAAGCGAGCGATTTTTCCATTTGTGTAGGTTTATTTGATTTTCCTTCTCATCACAGCCCATCGATTTGAGTGTGTGCACTATTGCACTTCACATCTTCCACCTGAATGAAGATGGCCCCACGAGTGAAAATTTGGAAGAAGAGACAGAAAATATAATTGCAGCAAATCATTGGGTTCTGCCCGCAGGTACAATGTGATAGTAACAGTAGGTGGAGCATGCTGAGTCCATAAGGTCAGAGGATGGCACACACCCTGGGCTTGCCAAGTCAGTTAACCAAAGAGATTTTTGTTCACTTGTTTTGTAGGATTTTAGGATATTTTATATCTTAAGAAATGGAAAGTATATCACAAAAGAGGGAAGTAGAGAATTCCTTTGGACTGGTCCCTCACAGGCAGTGTTCATCAAGAATGTGACCAAACTCTTCTTTCCTGCCCAGTTGGTCAGTCCTGCTGGACCACTCCTTTCTCTTCCTGTCTCGATACTTGTTCATGGACTTCCCAATGTGTTCTTGTAGGCAGAATCCTGGGGTTAACTCAGTCATCAGGTTTTATGCCTGATGTGTTAATGGCTAGGCTAGACCCGCTGGTTTGCCTTGCCCAAATGTTGGATTCTCTGTGCTGTGTAAAGCTTAGGTCCACAAAAGATGACTGTGCATAATGACATAACAAGAAGTAACTCTTACTCAGTTAATTATCAGTAGTCCTACATAATCGGCATTTGTTTTACATATTAAGAAAATTTTTTAAAATACAACTTCCCTGTAATCAGAATCTTAGCATACCATGTGTGGGGCAGGAGACAGCATCATGGCTCAAGGCAGATCTACCTGGTAGGTGTAATGCTTGTTTTCCTAAAGTTAAATATTTGTTTTACTTTGTCACAGCTGAATTCCATGGGCTGTGGGACAGCCTGGTGTATGATGTGGAAGTCAAATCTCACGTAAGTTGCACTTTTCCCCTGCAAAAGGCCCCGTTATTTGAAATAGAATCATTATTGTGTTGCTCTCCAACACCTCAGCTCTTTTAACTCAAAAGGGCTTTTGGGAGCCACTGCCTGCCCACAGCCAGTATCCTGGATGTCCGTCCTCTGAGATTGCTCCCAAGTGGAGTCAGTCTCGGGAGCATCCCCTGACGGGGAAGAGGGAGGGTGCTGAATGTGAAGACAGCTTCGGTTGGTTTTCACTCTTAGGAACCTGTGGGGGCTGAGGGGACAGTGCCACAGAGCAGACAGAGCAATTACCAGCACATCTGAACCCCCTTCAAGGGGAAGGGTCCTTCTGCACACTGTGAGGGACACTAAAAGCCTGTATCCCATTCCCCCAGGCTGCTCTTGGCAGCCACAGTGAGAGAAGGAAATTCTGGCTGTTGTATATTTTAGTGAGTGTGCCGTGTGCTTGCCTACTGCTGTGTCAGCCCAGAGGAAGGAGCTTACTCCTGCTTGACAAGTCCCTTAGTTATTTTGTGTGATGTTGGCGTTCTAAATAAAAGTGTCTTTGTGTTTGTCCTTTATGCTTGTAATAGTAATAGCCAGTAATAGCCGGCAGTTGTCCTCTTCTAAGTTATCTTTTAAAGTGAAAGCTTGTGATGTATTCAAGAAGTGTTTGATTGTGGCAGTCTCTAGAGGGCTGCCTTGCTCCTCTCCCTGCTGTTCATGTAGGAGCACATATAATGGGAATCCTTGCCTGTTAGCTCCTTTATCTGCATTTTTCCTTTCTTCACTCAGCTCCTCGATTATGTGATGACAGCGTTACTGTTTTCAGACAGGAATGTTGACAGCAATCTCATCACCTGGAACCGTGTGGTGCTGCTTCACGGTAAAGCATGCGGGATTGCGTTTGACAAGATAGACTGTGTGATGTCAGACTTTACTTGTACCTTTGTCCTTCTGCGAGGAGTTACAGCAGTTTTATTCTGGTGGAGCCAGAGTTGTCCTAGAATGCTTCTTCTCTGTGAAGCCTATGCAGCTCACATTACTCTGGGCATTTGTTGCTTGACCCTTGGTTTGGCAGCCACCCAGTTACTGCCTTGTAACCTTTTATATTATTATTAAACTTTTCAACCAACTCTTATTTCCCCAACTGATCATATACTCCTTGGAAAAGAAATTGCCTCGAATTTCTTTTTAGCATTCTTAGAGCTTTGCTTTGTGAGTAGTAAACTGCAAAACCATCTTTACAGAAATTCTGTCTGCTTCTCAGAGAAAGATAATAGCTATTTTTCTTAACACTGGATGGAAAGAAAGCTAGGATACACAAATTATAGTGAGGAGGGAGTTCAGAGAAGCCAGCCTCTTTATACCAGTTAAGATTGTATGCTTGAATACCCCTTTTAAAAAGTTATGTCTTTTAAATAGCAGATACCTCAGCACATTATACTGATACCAGGATCAGGGTAGGCAATCAATAGGTATTTCAATTATTTTTTCATTTTCTTTTTTATTATTGAAAATGCTTACAGAAAATCAGTTGAACCTGTCAGCATTTTCTATTAGATGCATTTGTTGTTCTACATTGGTCACCTCAGGACTTCTGCAAGGCATGCTAGGTGACACACAGACCAAGAAGCTGTACAATCAAGGATCCTCGCCTTCACCCTCTGGTTTAGTATGGGGTGCAGGCCCATGTAGAAATAGCCATAGTGAAAGACGGTGCTGCTATGGGCTGCAGATACAGCAAACTTCGGTGCTTAAGAGTCCTGATGATTAGCAAGAAAGGTGGGTTTTACCTTCGAAAGGTGCGTTAATAGGTGAATTTCATAGAGGACATGGGGCAAGGAGGATGTCAGCGAAGACATAGAACAGGAAATGCAGTGCATGCGCAGAGAGCTGATCAAGTCCCTGGGCCCAAAAGCAGGGTTTGTGTCAGGGGCAGTGGAAGCTAAGGAAGCACAAGTTAAATTCAGATTTGGAAGAAAGACTTTTAAAGTGTGTTGGTAATATTTTATGGCACTTGCTCTGCTAGCAGACTTCTTTGTGAGTTAACAAGCAGTGCTTGTAATAGCATTCGTAATATTGGAGACTCTGCTTCTAATTTTGTATTCTGTGGAAAATGCAACTGCTATTGTTTTGAGAAATTTGTTACAGCACTGGCTTATACACTCATTTGCTTAAATTTTGTTACAGGTCCTCCGGGAACTGGAAAAACATCCCTGTGTAGAGCCCTGGCCCAGAAATTGACCATTCGACTTTCAAGCAGGTAACTGGTGATTTGAGAGGAGAGTAGCAGGAATGGGATTACCTGCATTTCCTTTATAATCGCAGAAGCTGTCTTTATTTTATTTTATTCTGTCTTTATTTTTTCATAATTTACATGAATAGCAGGTCCCTCTCTTTCTTTATAAATTAACTTTCTGTATTCAACATAGAGTTATGATTTCAGTCTTTTTAAATTTATGGAGACTTGCTTAATGACCAATACATGGTCTGTCCTGCTGACTGTTCCATGTGTACTTCAAAGAACATGTTTCTGTTCTTGTTGGGTGGAATATTTCATGGATGTCAGCTTAGGGTACTTGATGCCCCTGCTGATTGTTTGGTCTGCTGTTCTGTCACTTACTGCAAAGGAATGGCCAAGCCTCTAATGGTGAATTTGTCTGTTTCTCCTTGAGTTCTGTCTGTTTTTGGGTTTATGGTTTCATCACATTTGGAAAGTAGTTGGCCATCATTTTCTCAACTAAGTTTCCTCCCCACTCCCCCATCCCACCCCTTTTCTGGGAGTCCGTTAATTTGCATGTTAGACTGTGTGATATTGTCCCACAGATCACTGATATTCTTTTTTGTTTTTTCAGGTTTAAAAATTTTTCTGTCTGTGTTTCACTTTGGGCAATTTCTGCAGAATCTAATTTACTTTTAACTCTATTCAGTGAAATTTTCATATCTCACAGTGAATTTTTTTCTCTGAGGTTCCATTTGGTTCCTTTCGTACTTTTCACTTACTATGTTCTGTTGAAATCCTTGAGCAAGTATACAATAGCTGTTTCAATGTTCTTGTTTACTAAATCCATAATCATTCTTATTTCTGAGTCTTTCTATTGACTGGTTTTTCTTCTGGTTACAGGTCACATTTTATGCTCTTGGCATGTCAGGTAATTTGTTTGAATCAGACATTATGATTTGAAGTGTCTGGGTTCTCTAAAGACTGTTGGGTCTTGTTCTGGTAGGCATTTCAGTTATTCATGATTTATTGTGATCCTTTTGAGGTTTGTTTTTAAGCTTTTTTAGAGAGGGGTCTAGATGTAGTCTAGTTTTAATTCTCAAGCAGGCTCTTCCTGCGGCCTCAGTTGAACACCTTGAATGAGTAACAAGTATTCTCCGCTTTGGCTTTTGAGAACTTGAATACACCCAATCTGTGTGAGCACCGGGAACCATTTAGCTCACAAATCTGTAGAGCCTCATGGATTTTCCTGCTCATAGATATCCAAGTTCTAAAGATTTAGAGGGACCTCAGGGTGATTTCTGGTGCTTTATTCCTGAAAATCTTCCTCCTGCCTGGGTCCTGCTCTGCAGCTATTTGCTGCCTCAGGCTCTTTGAACTCTGGCCTCTGTCTCCTTAATTCAGCACAATGGTGGTGCCCTTCCTGTGTCCTCTCCAGGTGCTCCAGGATGAGAGCTGGGCGATTGTAGCACTTACTTTATTTTCCTTCTGTCAGGTCACAGTCCTCTGTTGCCTTGTTGTCCAGTGCCCTTCATAGATGTTTCATTTATTCTGTCCAGTTTTCTAATTGGTGAAGGCAGAGGGTAAATCTGGTACCTGTTACTCCCATTTGGCTTTAGAAAATGAAATCCTAAGAGATTTACTTTTAAATGTCTACTTTCTTTTCAAAATATCTTGTAAGTATCTTTACATAGGGAAAATGCTTTATTTCAACCCTTTATTTTATGCTTAGGAACTTGGCCTTTGTCTTGATATGTTGAAATGCACCTATGTTTTAAAGATAACTAAGGGCAGTTTCCTAAAACATCAGAGAGTGAAAATGTTATTACAAGAAATAAAAGTTTTTCTAGTACAGTCATGCATCACATAACTACGTTTTAGTCAACAACGGACCGCATATATGATGGCGATCCCATAAGATTATAATGGAGCTGAAAATTTTCTATTGCCTAGTGACATTGTAGCCATCATAACTGTCAGGGCACAATGCATTACTCACATGTTTGTGCTCATGCTGGTGTAAACAAACCCACTGAGCTGCCGGTTGTATAAAAGTATAGTGCATACAGTTACGTACAGTACATAATACTTGATAATGATAATAAACAACTGTTACTAGTTTATGTATTTACTATGCATACTTTTTATTATTTTACAGTGTACTTTCTACTGTGAAAAATGTTTGCTGTAAAACTGTGTGCCGTGTGTTGCTGGCTCATACTCTTGTTTACCCGAGTCTCGATTGCGTCCTTTTGCCTTGTGCTTGATTTAACCTTCTGTTGTTTTGCACGGTAACAGGCTGTACAGGTTGGTAGCCAGAGCACCAGGCTGTACCATAGAGTCTAGGTGTGCAGTGGGCTGTGTGCCCAGGTCTGTGTAAGTGCTTCTGTGATGCTCTCACAATGGCAAAATCCCCTGATCATGCATTTCTCAGAATGTACCCCCATCATTAAGCAAGTGATGTATGACTATTTATACAGTGATCTGAAAATAATATATAACTTTGTTTAATATTCAACCCAGTCTTTATTTTGTTACATTGTTTGTCTTCCCTCTCCCCTCTTTTGTGAACGGAATTGCTAAATGGCCTTTTCTCTTTTTTAAATGGAAAGGCAGTGATACTTTTTGAAAGTAATTTTTTTCCTTCTGTGGACTTTCAAGATGAAAGAAACTGGAGAGGACCTAGAAGTCAGCTTCTGTCCTTCCTCAGTCTGGTTTCCTGTGTGATTCTAGTCAGAACTAAGTGCATTCAGACCTCTCAGCTGCCTCTTGAGTGCCTGGAGTATTAGTGCTGGATGTCATTCACTTAGTGTGTTATGGTTCACTTTTTGCCATTTGAGCATCCAGGGTGCTAGACTGTGTGCTGGAAAACAAATTGTCACAGTCTTTAAGGTTTTGTGGAAGGAGAAAAAAATATTCAGCTTCAGCCAAAACTTCTGAGCTTGTTTACGTTTGTTTGCCATATTAATACCAGTAGTACTTTTTAAACATAAATATAAATTACAGGTAGATTAAAAATGAGAGGGATTTTACTTTTGTTTTAATTCTAATGAAGATATTCAGTTTGAAAAACTTGATTTGCTTCAACCAGAACTGTTGGTTGCATTCTTTTAGAATTTTCATACTTATTTATTATGCAGATTACTTAGGTACCTTGATTCTTTGTCAGTAATTATAATGACTTAAGTTAGTAATGCTCACCACACTGGGCAGCTGAGAGATGTATTTAATGAGCAAAAGTGCTGCCACTGGGGTGGCACCAGAGGACTAATTTGTAAAGTAATTGTCTTGACTCTTTTTTTTATCATCCTAGGTACCGGTATGGTCAATTAATTGAAATAAACAGCCACAGCCTCTTTTCTAAGTGGTTTTCAGAAGTAAGTATTAATATTAATTCTAATTCTCTGGATTGTCAACCATGTAGTTGAAAAGGTGGCCTGTATATTAAGCAGACTTTCTGTGCTGCTGACTTTGTGGTGGTCAGAGGAAACTTTCAGAGTTAAGCAGTAACTTGGAAATAGTCTGAGGCCTGAAAGGCTGGGTACATCCAGACCTTTGATTGGGTGGAACTGGACATTCAACATTGTCTGAGGAGGGAGGGCATTGGAGTTCTAACCTGGACTGCACTGCTCAGCTGAGCGTGCCCTCAGGGCTCTGAGCCTTTTTCCGCCATCTGTGAACTCAGGGGCTTGGACAGGGTGACATTGCAGGTATCCCTCACTTCTGAACTGCTCTGCCCCAGGGAACCCTGTCAGTAGGCCCTTCTGGTGGATGGGAGTGGGGACAGGGAGTGTCTGTAAGGGGTGCACCCAGCTGGTTTGCATGTTTGCACCTATGATTCATCTCATTCCCAGTCATGGGGACAGCCGGGAAAGGGGAGGTAAGAGGAAGGCAGGCAGGTGAGCCGTGTGGCCGTGACAGGAGTCAGTGTGGGCTCAAGTCTTAGTGTCCTGTCACATGAAGCAGGGAGAGAGGGCATTTGGGTTGACCTCCACCCCTGCAGATCTGGCTTCTCTGATTTAGGGAGTTCTCTGAGGGCTGTCAGGAGATGGTAGGCTTGCGGGGGCACCTGGGGTGAGAGTGATACCTGGTGGGGACATGTGTATACCAGGCAGCGTGATGAGTACAGGTCAACACTAAGAGTATTTTGGTTCCAGAGTGGCAAGCTAGTAACTAAGATGTTCCAGAAGATCCAGGATCTAATTGATGACAAAGACGCTCTGGTGTTCGTGCTGATTGATGAGGTAGGCAGACCTGTGGTGGAGGAAATTCAAGTCTGAATGCCTTCTTACTGCTGCTGGGGTGCAACCAGCCCCTTGCTCAGCCCAGCTTCCATCAGGCAGTCGCTGTCTCATGCAGTCCTGTCCTTGGCATCCCACATGTTAAGCTCCTGGCACACCCGGACTCCTGACACCCATTCATTTGTTCCTTCTCTCGCTCAGTTGACTTGTTCTGTGACTGCCCTGTGGGGCCAGGTACTATAATTTTTTATCCATTGCTCTGTCCCCACAGGTGGAGAGCCTCACAGCTTCCCGCAATGCCTGCAGGGCAGGCACCGAGCCTTCAGATGCCATCCGTGTGGTCAATGCTGTTTTGACCCAAATCGATCAAATTAAAAGGTAATACAGTTATGTGCCACTTAACGATGGGGGTACATTCTGAAAAATGCATTGTTAGGTAATTTTGTTGTTGTGGGACCATCATAGAGGCACTTACATAATCCCAGATGGCATAGCCCACTGCACGCCTAGGCTGTGTGGCATAGCCTGTTGCTCCTCACCTACAAACCTGTGCAGCATGCTACTGTACCGAGCACTGTAGGCAGCTGTAACACATGGTAAATATTTGTATGTTTGAACATAACCTAAATGTAGAAAAGGCCCAGTAAAAATACGGTATAAAAGAAAGTGTATGCGTACATGCATGTTGTGGGAGCAGGGGAAGGGCTGTGGAGGGAAGCACTAGAGGGAGAGTAGATGTCAGGAGGAGAGAAGGAAAAGGGGAGACAAAGGGGGAGCAGAGAGTGAAAGAGACCCAGAGAGATAAAGCCTGAGACAAGAGATAATAAAAAGGAGAATCAGAAAGGAAGTGAGTGTGTGTGTGTGTGTGTGTGTGTGTGTGTGTGTGTGCAGGGGTGGGTGGGCTCCCGGGCTCCCCTGTCTGCCAACTCTGGGGCCCCAGCCACGGGCAGCTGCACAGTGGAATGACAGCTTGTTGAGCCTTCTCAACTATTTAAACCAGCCAGCTAGCAGTAAATTCAACATTGTAGTCAGGTCCAGCTTTTTCTTTTAACATTGCAAATAAACCTTTTGCTTCTAACCCATTATAATCTTATGAGACCACCATTGTATGTGCCGTTCGTTGCTGACCAAAACATAGTTGTGCGGCGCATGGCTGTAAAGTCTCTGGCACACAGTGACCTTATGTGAGAAGTCACAGAGAAGATGTATGAGGGCCTGGCCAAGTAGCTCAGTTGGTTAGAGCGTTGTCCTGATACGCCAAGGTTGCAAATCAATCGCTGGTCAGGGCTCAGATAAGAATCAACCAATGAATGCATAACTAAGTAGAATAGCAAATCGATGTTTCTTTCCCTTTCTCTCTCTCAAAATCAAATATATTTTAAAAAGAAAAGAAGATGTGTGAGTATCACACACTTCTAGACCCTATTCCAGCTCTCGTAACTAAAAATGCCTCTGGCATTGAGTATTTGTTCTTTTTCCACTCTTGAGGCAGCATATACTAAATGCATTTTTCAGAAATTAAGCACTTTATTAGAGTATTAAAAATGTAAAACAACTTGGGCATGGTGAAGACTCATACCCTACAGAGAAGCATAAAATGAAGAGTAAACTGCTGCATTCATGCATCAGCTCCAGTACAACTAGGTGTGTCGTGGTTGAAGGGGCTGGCACTGGGCAGAGGAAGCATCCCTTGCTTGCCCTTCTTAGGGCCAGATTTCATGTCCTCATAGTCTAGTCTTACAGGTCCAGGGCCTGTGCTCAATGTTCCCAAAGCTGTTCTAGCTTTAGAAAACAACTCCTAACCTGACTCACAAGGAGGTAATGTCCAAACCAGAACCTCCACTTATTCTTTGCAGGACTTCAGTGCTCCCTCTGTCAACCAGAGTCCTCATGTTTGTTCTCCAGTGTCTCTCTGCTTCCAGGGTGCCAGGGCTCCATCACTCAGAAGCTAGCTTATTGAATGTGGAATGACAGTGAACTAAATTGTGCTTATCCCAGCCTTTACCATTGTTTTACAATAGAGAATATCTCTAGCTTCTTGGACATGTAGTTGTCTGTTGGGGTCAGCTGCAGAAAGAAGCCTCTTGCTTCTCGCCCTTCTATAGGCAAACCTGTGGAAGGTGTAGCCCCTCGTTGCTACTTTTGTCCCTCCCCAACTTGCTCCTCAGTCTAATTTCTACCCGTGCTACTACCCCTCGTTCACCTCAGTGTTCAGTTTTCTCTTCCTGGAAATTTCCACAGCATTTGACTCCCTTGACTTCACTCCCCTGATACCTCAGTTTCTGCTGCTGGTGTTTCCCCACCCTCTCTTCATGGGGTCCCTGCATAGCCTGTTCATAGCCTTCTGTCCTCTAGCATCACTCATAGTTCTGATGAGCAAATCCTCACCATATATCTATGTATCCACCATGACCAAACATCAGACACGCTTCCAAGCTGCTCATTTGTCCCTGAAACCCCAAATGCCCATGCTCCCATGACACTGACAGCCATGCTATGCACCCACCACTCAGGCCATGACATGGGGTCACCCTGACACTTCTATCATCAGGGTACGTAGGCTCAGGAAGGAGCAGAGACACATGTGCCTCTGTTTCTCACCTCCCTTGCCTCACATCTTTACATCCTAGTTTAGGTCCCTCTCTGGGTAATCATTGCACACCTGCTTTTGTGTGGATCATACCCTTCATAACAGCCCACCCTGAGACATGTTTCCAGCTACTTGCTCCTTCTGCATCCCCACTTGGGTACTACACTGAGCAGCCTGCTCACCCAGCCTCTATACCAGTTCTTTCTGCCAGGCTCCTAGGACCCCTGTGCTCCCATCCCTGCCCTCATTTGGCTTGTCCTGTTCACTCTGCGGAGGGCTGTATACCTGTTGCCAGAGTCTAGGTGAAACTGATCTTCCTAGGTGCTTCCTGGCCACACAGCTGCCTGTGGACCACCTGTATGCTGACCACAGGCCCTTGAGGGCAGCACTGCCACATCCCCTGTGCCCAAGTCCACCAGGCTGGGAAGCATGCTCCCCAGGGCACCCTGTGCCAGCCTAGGTTGGTAAGCAGAGTGGCGATGGTGGCTCTCTTGGAATTTGGAAGCTAGAGGGGAAAGCAGCTGGTAAAAGGGATAAATAATTCAGCTTCATGGTGTATCCATGAGAGCTGTGTGGTAATGAGCAGTTGTGTGGCTAGGCAGGCAGGCAGGGGTATGGGTGCAAGGGGGCCATAGTTCAGGAGATGGGGTGGTCGGGGATGCTCTACAGAGATTAGACCTTTACTGCAGTTGAAAATAGTAAGGGAATAGCCAGCAGGTGTCTAGGAGAGATTTCCAGAAGCAGAGAATCGACCAGAGAAAAGGCCCCTGAAGAGTTGGCCTGGCACGCTGTGTTGTGGCCAGGACCTCAGAGCTGCAGGACCTCAGGAGGCAATGCAGGTTGGTATTGGGACAGCTAGCTGTGTAGCTAGCTGAACAGCAGCTAAATGCCCAGAAATTTCAAGGGCATCTCCTGATAATCCCTGTGTAGGGTAGGGTATAATCGAGTTACAGGCACAGGGTGATTGGTCCTCACTTCTCTGCCTCCAGGCACTCCAATGTGGTAATACTGACCACTTCCAACATTACGGAGAGGATTGACGTGGCCTTCGTGGACAGGGCTGACATTAGGCAGTATATTGGGCCACCCTCTGCAGCAGCCATCTTCAAAATCTACCTCTCCTGTTTGGAAGAACTGATGAAGGTACTTTGATTTATTTTTCCTCTCTGCTAACCAGTAGATTTCTTACATTTTCTTAATTCCCTGACATAGCTTAAAATAGTTGATTCCAGTATGGAATAAGGTATTTTGACATGGCATTAACCATTTTCTTAGATTGAAATTTTTAGTTGTATCTGGTAGGTTGCGGTAGTAATCAAAATTATGGCCACTGACTCAATATTTTTGCTCTTTCTGCACAAAATGATCATCATGGATGTTTGATCTACCTGCAGGTGATGAGTGAGTGGGAGAGGTGTGGGCTGTGGTCAGTATTGCTGGCAAGTTCTGGTTCTAATGGCCTTTGCAAGTGACCTATTCTCTGGGCCTTCTTTTCCTCCCCTGAAAGAAGAAAAGTAGAGGTCCTGGATCCTAGGGAGGTCATCCGGACTGGAAGGTCCTTCTCAGTGAGGTCGTCTGACTGGAGGTTGTTCACAGGGAGGTCATCCGACTAGAGGTCATTATTCACAGGAAGGTCATTATTCACAGGGAGGTCATCCTGACTGCAGGTCATCCTGACTGGAAGGTCCTTCGCAATGAGGTCATCTGACTGTAGGTTGTTCATAGGGAATTCATCTGACTGGAGGTCATAGTTGAGAGGGAGATTATTTAACTGGAGGTCATAGTTCACAGAGAAGTCATCCTGGCCAGACAGACACTCACAACCTATCATCGGCTATAGTGTTCATGTCCATTTGGTCCCATGTTCTAGTGATAGCAATGAGCACAGCAGCAGTAAGCGCAGTAATGTTCACAGTCTCTCATAATTCAGTCTAACAGGCCTGACCTGTGCCTGCTGCCAGGAGCTCTGGGCACTTGGGGAACATGGGCAGTTACCAAGCCAGTCAACAAATGGGCATTTACATGGTGATCATAGTAATGGCATCATTGTAATTGCTGATGGGATGGAATCAACACCTCCCCCTCACCCTGCAGCCACCTCCTGGCACCACTGATGTGGGACTCCAACATCCTCAAAAAGGATGACACAGCCTCTGTGACAGGGACAGGAGAGCCAGTCTCAGCACTGGTCTCAGTTAGCTTGGCACTTTCCATCCTACTTTTCTGTGGTGTGGGAGAGGGGCTCCATGGAGCTTTAACTTGAGACCCCAAGTAGCAGTCAGAAATGATGTAATGCAGTACTGCTGCCAAGCAGCCAGTGTGATGGCAGATCCTGCTGGAGATCACTGAGTGCCTTCAGTGTGGTCATACTCACACTGTGCTGCGAATCCAGGGCGTGTTCTAAGATTTAGCCAAGTGCACGGACTTTTTCTGGGAGCTGAGCATGTGGGCAGATGTAGTTTCTTGTACAGATTATAGGAGTTAAGGTATTCCAGTGCTGTAGTGGAGAGCTGGCTGGTCCTGAAGACTGACGTGATTGTGGTCCTCTTTGTTAAGAGCCTGAGGTCTGCCATTCTTGCACGAGTCTGCAGGACAGCGCCTGTCAATGGAGGGGGGGCAGGGGCAGCTTGGGAGGCTGCAGGGAGCCTGAGGTAGTCAGTCACTTAGGCGGGGTCAGAATATATCAAACACAAACTCTATTTCTTAATTTTATCCATGACCCTCACCAAACGTCCAAAATGTGTGAAGGAAGCCATTTCTTCTTTCTCCTCTCTCCTGGTTCCCAAATTGAAACAGTTCATGTTAAAATTCATTCAGTAGTGGGCACTGTCGCAGTTCAACAGTTCAGTGTGGCTACTTGGCAAAGTGCGTCCAACATGCAGATCTTGTGACAAAGTCTACAAGGTGAACTTGGACTCAGATCCTGGGTCTGTGTCATTCCACCAAATGAGAGTCTTATCTTAAAAACAACAAGCACAGACCCTTTTTGAAAGGCAGGCGAAGTCCTGGCCCCAGAGCCCAGCTCTGCCATCTATGGGTGGTGTCACACCCTTGAAACTGAATACCAGACTGGACTCCCATGTTGTCACGTGGTGAGGATACATTTTGGCCAAAGGCATAGAAGAGGCTGGGTCGATGCTGGTTTCTGAGACATGTTTTGTTTGTATTCTTGCCTTTGTTTGAAGAATCAGGGAGATGTGTGTTGGGAAGGGGTGGAGTGTGCGCATGTGCGTGCACACGGGCACCCCTGAGAGGGGAAACCAGTCTGTTTCCTGGTTGTCTGTGCTTGTTAAATGACCTTATTTGCATTTTTATAAGATGTGATGTGGTTTATGTTTGTTGTCTCAGTGCTGTACTGTTGCTGACCATATGCACTCTGCCCTCTATCATCCCAGTGTCAGATCATATACCCTCGCCAGCAGCTGCTGACCCTCCGCGAGCTGGAGATGATTGGCTTCATTGAAAACAACGTGTCAAAGTTGAGCCTCCTTTTGAGTGAAATTTCAAGGTGTGGATGGACCTCATTTTTGTAACCAAGAAAAGTCCATTTGCTGTAGGAATAGGGAGTTATAATTGATTGTAGCCATCTAGGGTAGTCGTTTGGGGGTCAGAGGACAGGGAGTTGAATCCTGAGTCATACAGAGGCAGGGGAAGCTTTGAGAGCCCCCTAGGCCCCAGGTTCCTGGACCAGAGGATGGAGGTCCAGTGCTTTCAAGTTTTCAGATGGCTTTGGGGATCAAGGGAAGGTGGGAAAACGGAGCAGAGCCTCAAAGGACAGTTAGAATTCAGATAAACTAGAGAGAAATCTTCAAGGCCACAGGCACTATGTGTGCAGGGACCTCAGGTAGGGTTGCACTGCCAAGGGCCAAGTTGGGAGAACTTCCGAGTTCTGACCAAAGAGTTTGGACTTTATTCTGAGGTGGTGAGACATGTGAAAGGTTTTGAATGAATGATAGCATAAAGAACAGTATTATTATTATCTTTATATAATTTTTTTTAAAAACTTTAAGAGTGGGAGGAAGGAGGAGGCAGAGAGAGAAACATTGATGTGAGAGAGATACATAGATTGGTTGCCTCCCATACGTGCCCCAATTGGGGATTGAACCTACAACCTGGGTATGTGCCCTGACTAGGACTTGAACCCATGACCTTTCAGTGCACGGGATGGCGCTCCAACCAACTGAGCTACTCTGGCCAGGACAGGAACAGTAATTTTTAAAGATTATATTTTTGAATTATCTGTTGAAGAGATTTAAACCAGTTGAGATGGGACAGAGGGGAGCAGTTCAGAAACTTGTGCAAAAGTTAATAAAGACATCAGATAATCCATGCCACTGGGCAGGCATTGCAGCCCCTGAGCACAGCAGTGCTTATAGGTGGCACATCAGGGCAGCAAGAACCCTGTCCCACCTGGAGCAGTAGCTCAGGACTAAGGGAGACCAGCCCCACTCAAGGGGTTGGAGAAGGGATATTCAGGGGTAGGGGTGGCGAAACCAGTCCTGAAACACATGACTGTTCATGTGGAATTGACATCCCTGAACTTGGTTTACATTCACAGGAAGAGCCAGGGCCTCAGCGGCCGCGTCTTAAGAAAACTTCCTTTTCTGGCTCATGCGCTGTATATTCAGGTAATTCTTCCACAGCTGTCTTCTTCCTCTGGGTATTCCTCTCACTGCCACCCACTCTGTCCAGCAGAGTGTGGCCTTGCTAGGAGTCGCAAGTAATACCATTGGGATATCTGCCTTATTTTACCTCCATTTCTAAAGGGACAGGCTCCTGGGGCTGTAGGAGGTGCTAGCCTTGATACCTTAGTGGTGGGGCCCTGTCAAACCCTTTGGGAGGAGGTGGCCATGCTATCTGCTCACACACATCAAGCTCACATGCAAGCCTCCTCAGGTGCTCATGCCCCTCAGGTCTGGGCTCAGCTCAGACAGAACAGTGGCCTGGAGTTGCCCTCTCTGATGTCTGCGTCTTGGATGGGGTGAGTGCTGCCAGTGGCTCCCAAGGGCAAGGGTCACCCCACAATTCTTTCATATCCTTTCAGGCTCCCACCGTCACCATCGAGGGCTTCCTCCAGGCCCTGTCTCTGGCGGTGGACAAGCAGTTTGAAGAGAGAAAGAAGCTTTCCTCTTGTGATTGATCAGGAAAACAAAAGAGAAACTACATGGCCGTAATTAAGAATGTGGTCATAGCATTAAAAATGTACATATTACTCAAGATCAAAGGTGGCACTTGCTATCTGAAGTGAGCTTGTTTTATTTAGTGCAGACATTTCAAAGACTATTTAATGCATAAGGAAAAACCTATTCCTGTGTTACAGAAATCAAGAAAAAAATTCTAGGCAAAGTGTTCTTCACAATAGTCAGATATTGTCCTCTTTGTGGAAAGATGCAGTCCTCGATGTTCATTCAAAACATGTGTCAAACGCCCCTCATAACCAGCGCAGGCAGTGCAGCAGTGTTTCTCCCTGCCGTTCTGTTCAATAATGTTATCACAGTTCAAATGAAAATTCACATTAACAGATGTGAAACAAATTGGCTAATAATTGGTATATTCCACAGAATATTATGTTTGCTTTTATCTCATGCTAAAATAAATTTTATATTAGTGTTTTGTACACATTTTTTAAAGAACATGTTACCTCTTGTTATATAGCTTTTTAAGTATTAAAACATTTTTTTCCAGAATTTTCTCATTTTGTTTCTCTTATCACTCCCAACCTCTTTGAATATTATTTAAAAATTGTTTACATGATTCCTTAACTTTTAGCCTGTTTTTTGCTTTAAGGATAAAGGCAGAAGAGGCTGTGCCCGTTTCTGGGAACTACACACACAACTATGGGGAGGGTTTCTCTCAGGCTGCATGGTGGAGGGACCCCCAAGGTCGTGGCACACACAGGTTTTGTGTCTGTGCCATCTTCCATCCTTGGCTTTAGCCAGATCCAGTGACTTCTGCCTTGGAACCAGAGCGTGGCTCTGGTTTCCTAAAGACCCTATAAGGGGGTTAAGGTAGGGTGTGGGCACCGTAACAGAAGGTGAGACGCTTCATGCCCTAGTATTGGGGCTGGAGTAGGCAGAGACTATGAAACAACTTCATTTCACAGGTTTGCTGCTGAAATGCCCAATGTCCAGGTACCCAGGTGGAAGGAAGGGGTTGGGGGAGGAGAAGGAGAGCCTGAGGCACTGTGGATGAAGAGACAGACATAGTAAGGGAGACAGCCAGGGGGAGGAGAGCTCAGAAAGAGGTGCTGGCTGAAGATGAGAGATGTGTGGGGGGGGAGTCCATCTACCAGACCTAGGCCCATTTCCCAGAAAGTGGGTTCTAGAGGTTCTGTGGGTGTGGCTGATACATCCTCCCATGGGCCACTAGAGGGCGACACCACTCCATGGGATGGGATGGAGGAAGTTTGGGGCTCACCAAGGCCCCAGGGTAGAAAGAGTGGCCAGCAGAGGTTGGCCATCCAGGCCATGTGTCCCTGTTCAGGCCCCGTGGGCCCCTCTATCCACCTACAAGCTATGTGTGTTCATATACTTGTATGTGTGCACACGTGCATCTGTCCCAGTGAGTGTGTATATATGGACATCTGTGTGTGTGTGTGTGTGTGTGTGTGTGTGTGTGTGTGTGTGTGTAGGGGAGGGGGTGGGGCAGAGCATGGGAACATGCCTCCTCAGCACCTAGCTCACTAGACCTGTGTAAAGAGAAGGAACATGGGCCATCCCTACATCCACCTGTCCTTCCAGAGGATGCCCCTGCTTGGGATGGAAGGGCCAAGGTATGAGGGGGGCATCATACCTGGAACCTGAGGCAGAGGACACCAAACCCAGACTCCTGGCCCTGGGCAGGCTGTCATGGGCACTGTCTGGGATGCAGTCAAAATCCCTGAGATGCACATTGCCTTGCAAGGCTAGATGTTCCAGCTGGCCCAGGGCAAGGATGGGGGGGCGCTGCCCTACCCATGAGAGGCAGGTTTGTGAAGGGGTGTTCCTGTGGTGGGCCACTCATTCCTCATTGGTGATGCAGACCAGAGCACTGTCCCCAGAAGTCCATACGGTTATAACTCAAGGCAGGGGAGAGAGCACCATCCAAGAATCCATGTGTATGTGACCACATCTGGTCCTTTCTGAGTTCTCCAAATTAGTGGGCATGAGCCATGGACCTGAGCCCCATGGGACACTGTAACCACAAGGCCACACCTGGTACAGAGGTGCAGGGGCACGTGGGTGGAACCACCACTCAGCCAAGCCTGAGGGAGTCTATGGTAATGCCAAGGTCCTTAGTTTCTGCAGGGCCAGGTCATTGAGGATGGGTGTACCCTGCACTCCGCTCCCCATGTAGGATTGGTTTTCTGAGTTTTCCATTTGGCCTTCCCCACTAGGATGGCTCTCATCCCTAGGCAAGGACCCACTGTTGGGATCACCCCAACTGCCAAGTGTGTCAATCCTAATGACACATGGGGCAGGGGAAATGCTGCATTTAGTTCCTGGGAGCTCCAGCTGTACAAAGGTTCTAGCAGCCTCAGCTCCTGTTGGCCCAGCCCACAGAGGAGGCCCTGGGCGCCTTCCACACAGGCCTTGGGACCAAAGAGAGTTGGCACAGGCTTATGCTTTTTGAGGGGAAGTGTGGAAAAGCCAGTGCCTAACTTTGGGAGAATTACTCTGGGTTGGTACCGCTGGGGGCTATCTTGATGGCCCTAACTCTGGGAAAGATGAGGTGGCATAGAAGCAAGTAGAGGTGCATGCTGGGGTGGGCTGGAGAGATCATAGCAGAGACGGTGCTCCCAAATCGCACCCCTGATCGTTCAGCGCACTCACAGCTTCCCTTGAGTAGGTATGGCTATGGGAATAAGGGGTGGGATACACAGAGCTCCAAGGACGGATGGCCTCGGCCACATGTGGAAAGCTACGCAGCCTCCCCGGTCGGCCTGACCAAGTGGATGAAAGCGGCCCCCACCCCGCCACCCCTGTGCCACGAGCAAGAACTGACGCTGCTGAGGTTAGCTATCACACACCTGCGCTCTGCGTCGGAGCTGCTCACCTGCTGTGGCAATGGCACCGTGCGGGAAACAATCCCCAGGACTGAGCGTGACGGTTACACACTCCCGCCGTACAAGGCCAGGGAGGCCTTCGTCTGGACACCACCTCAAAGCCCAGGAAAGGAAGCAACGGCTCTCCTTGGGTGCACTTGCCGCGACTCCTGTCACCGTGACTGCGCTGCTGGAAAACTTTCTCATCAGCTGAGTTACCATTTATAACTGCAAGTGTTTCTCTGTCACCTGAGTTATCATTTAAAGCTGGAAACCCTCTTCCTCAATTATGTGAGTTATATTTGCGACTGAAAACATTTCGTTCTCTATCATCTGAATTATTTATTTATGACTGGAAATGTTTCTCTATTACCTGACTTATTATTTATGATTGAAGACATTTTGTTCTCCTGAGATATTTATTACAGGAAACCTACTTCTTCTATAACCTGAGTTATCATTTATGACTGAAACCATTATGTTCTCTGAGACCTGAGTTATTTATGACTAGAAACCTTCTTCCTCCAAAATTTGAGATATTACATGACTGGGAGCATTTTGTTTATAATCACCTGAATTATAATTTATGACTGGGAGTGTTGTTTCTCTATCACCTGAGTTATGAGTTATGACTAAAAACAGTTGTTCCCTATAGCCTGAGTAAAAAAATGACTGGAAATATTTTGTATTCTATCACCCGAATTATCACTTATGATTGGAAATATTTTACTTTACCTGAGTTATCATTGATGACTGAATGCATTCTTGCTTTATCACGAGAGTTATCTTTTATGACTGAAAAATTCTTCCCCTAAAACCTGAGTTGTCACTTATGACTGAAAATCTTCCTCCTGTATTACCCACACTACTACTTATGACTGATAATAATTTGTTCTATTACCTGAAATTTTATTTATGATTGCAATTTTGGTTTCTCAACTACCTGAGTTACCATTTATGACTGAAAACAGTCTTCCTCTATAACCTGAATTATATTTATGACTGAAAACCTTCTTCCTCCAAACCTTTAGTTATCGTATTATTGAAAACATTTCGCATCGCCTAAATTATCATTTATGACTTGAGACATTCTTCCTCTATCACGATGACTGAAAACATTTTGTTCTCTGTTACCTGAGATAACGTTTGTGACTGGAAATCTTTTTCCTCTACTACCTGAATTATTATTTATGATGGGAAACATCCTCCCTCTAATCTCATGACTTAATCTCATTCTCCCTCTAATTTATGACTTAAAACATTGTGTTCTCTATCAACTGAGTTGTCATCTATGAATGAAAATGGTTTTCTATCAACTTATTTATCACTTATGACAGGTAACATCCTTGCCTTATAACCTTATTTATGACTATAAACATTTTTCCTATATCACCTGAGTTGTCATTTATGACGAAAAAACATTCTCTGTAACTTGAGCTATCACAACTGAAAACTTTCTTTTCCAACGATCTGAGTTAGCATGACTGAAAACATTTTGTTCTCTGTCATCTTAAATAACATTTATGACTGGAGCTGTTTCTCTATGACCTGAGTTGTCATTTATGAAAGAAAACATTATGCTCTCTTTCTCCAGAGTTAACATTTATGACTGGAAATCTTTTTACTCTATAACCTGACTTCCATTTATTACTGAAAACCTTCTTCTGCTATAACCTGAGCTACCATTGATGACTGAAGACTTCGGGCCCTCTCCCTGGCCCGGGAGTTCAGCTGGTTGGGGCGTCGTCCCCTACACCAAAAGGTGGGCGGTTCAGTTCCCAGTCAGGGCACCTACCTAGGTTGCAGGTTCGATTCCCCAGTCGGGGCACGCACTGGAGGCAACTGATCGATGTTTCTCTCTCACACCGATGCTTCTCTTTCTCTCTCCCTTCCTCTCTAACTATCAATTTTAAAAAGCATATCCTCAGGTAAGGATTAAAAAAAGTTTTAAAAAACAACAAAAAACCCATTTTGACCTCTATCATCTGAATAATAATTCACACATAGAAATGTTTCACTATCACCTGTGTTATCATTTGTGACTGGAATTGTTTCTCCATCATTGACTCATTTGTAACTGAAAATATTTATCACCCAAATTAACATTTGGAACTGGAAATGTATCTCTGTCATCTGAGGTACCATTTATGGCTGAAAACCTTATTGCTCTATAGCCTGAGTTATCATTTATGACCGAAAACATTTTGTTTTCTCTCAGGAGAATGGAATGTTTGTTTCTCTATCACCTGAGTTTTCATTTATGACTGGAAACATTCTTTCTCTATAACCGGAGTTATCATGTATGACTGAAATATTTTGTTCTCTATCACCTAAGTTATCAGTTAGGAGTGGATTTTTTTAATTTTTAAAATAAATGTATTGGAGTGACATTGACTAATAAAATTATATAGGTTTCAGCTGTACACTTCTATAATACATCATCTGCATATTGCATTGTGTATGTTTTTTGTTTCTCTATCCACCCGAGTTTTTATTTATGACTGGAAACTTTCTTTCTCTAACCAGAGTTATCGTTTATGATTAAAAACCTTCCTGTGTAACTTGAATTACCGTTTATAACTGAAAACATTTTGTTTTCTATAACCTGAGTTATCATTTATGACTGAAAACCTCCTTTTTCAATCATCTGAATATTTCTGACTGAAAACTTTTTTTCTCTATCACCTAAACTATCATTTCTGACTGAAAATGTTCCTTTATCACCCAAGTTATCATATATGACTGAACACCTTTTTTATCAATCATTCAACTTAACATTTATGACTGAAAACTTTCTTCTTCTATATCCTGAGTGATTACTTATTGCTGAAAACATTTTCCCTCTAATCTATCATTTATGTCTGAAAACCTACCTCTAAAACCTGAGTTATCATTTAGGATCTAAACATTTTGTTCTCTATCACCTGAGTTATTTATGACTAGAACCTTCCTCCTCTATAAACTGAGTTTTCATTTATGACTAAAAATACTTGGTACTCTATCAACTGATATGTCATTAATTACTGAAAATGTTTCTGTATCGCCTCACTTATTACTTATGACTGGAAACTTTCTTCATCTATCACCTGAATTATCATTTATGATGGAAACATTTTGTTCTCTATCCTCTGAATAATAATTTATACCTGAATGGTTCCTTCTCTATCACCTATGTTATTATCTGTGACTGGAAACATTCTTCCTGTGTCACCTGAGCTATTGTATATGACAAAACATTTTGTTCTCTATCACTTGAGTTAACATTTATGACTAAAAACCTTTTCCCTCTATAACCTGAGATATTATTTATGACTAGAAACATTCTCCCTCTAATCGGACTTATCATTTATGACAAAACATTTTGTTCTCTATCAACTGAATTGTCATTTATGACTAGAAATGTTTCTCTATCACCTTGTTTATCATATGTAACAGGTAACATTCTTCCCCTCTCACTGGAGTTATCATTTATGACTGGAAACATTCTTTCTTTATCACCTGAGTTGTCATTTATTACAAAGAAATCTTCTTCCTCTATAACCTGAATTATTTATGATAGAAAACCTCTTTCAAATCATCTGAGTTACCATTTATGACTGCAGACATTTTGTGCTCTATCATCTTAAATAGCATTTATAACTAGAAATGTTCCTCTATTATCTGAGTTATCATATAGAAGGGACAAATTTTTTTCTATGACTTTGGTTGCCATTTGTAACTGAATTTTTTATTTTTCTATTAACTGAGTTATCATTTATGATGGAACCTCTATCATCATAGTTATCTTTATAACTAGAAAAAAATTTTTTGCCCTTTGGTTATCTTTTATGACTAGAAATTTTTTTTCTGTCACCTTATTTATCACTTATGACTGAAAATTTTTATCTTTCAATTTATCATTATGACTGAAAAATCTTCTTTCTCTATAACCTGAGTTATAATTGACGACTGGTTCCCTCTTTCTTCACCACTTGACTTATCACTTATGCTTGGATACCTTTATTTTTTATCGCCTGTTATTTTTTATGATCGAACCATTTTTTGAACCCTCCCACAACAACATCATAATTACAACTAAACTATAGAACAACCATCTTTCAGAACTACCTGGAATCTAGCTGAACAGAAGTCCTGCAACTAAAGATATAAAGAAGAAGCCACATCAAGACTGGTAGTAAGAGTGAAGACAAGGAACGAGCTGCTCCCACAGTGTGCCAGGTAAAACTCGAGAGGAATATCTTGGATGCAGATGTCCCCCCTGAGGAGTGAGGGGTCCCAGCTGTTCCCCTTAAGGGCCTGAGCATGGACTTACTCAGACTCACTGGTTCTGAGCTCCAGTGCTGGGGCACCAGAAACATGCAGGGAGGAACCTGGAACTGGAAGCAGGAACCAAGTAGCCTGGGGGGGTGGGCAGCTGGTGGGGCAGCTGGTGGGACAGCTTTCTCCCAGACAGAAGTGCTGTAGCAGGTGGGCACCGTATCTGAGTCTCCATCAACCTGGCTATCACTGTTTGTCCATCCCTGGTGATACCCTGAGACCAGGCCCCACCCAACTTGCAGGCTCATCCAGGCCGTTCCCAGTGGCTTTTCCATACAAATGGCCTGTCTTGGTTTATGCTTTGAACTTTCCTAAAATCTCTCAAACAAGCAGCATTTGGCCTCGGTGTGCCCTGTACCTCTCGCTAAGTGACCCCAGACCCAGCACTAGTGGCAGCCGGCCTTGGTTCACAGCTTGGCCTCTCTTGGGCACCTCCAAGCTCAGCACAAGTAGCCATCTGCAGATTGCTTTGTAGCTCATGCCCAGTGGCCACGTCGAAGCACCACCCAATCCCCTCCACAGGGACACACTCAAGGGGCAGACTCGGCACCAGAACCCTGCTGAATTAAGTCCTGCTCCGTGGGGTCAGCTCCTGCACAGCTGATCCATGGTGGTCACAGCCAGTCCTCACAGCTGCTGGGCCTGGGGGTAAATCCCTCCCATTGAGGTGCCAACAGCAATCAAGGCTCAACTGCAACAAGAGGGTGTACACAGCCCACAAAGAGTGTGCACTTGGAGTGCCCAGCTTGGGTGATCAGGGAGGCTGTGCCGCAGGACCCTACAGGACACCTACTACAAAAGGCCACTCTACCAAGCCCAGGAGATGTAGCAGCTCTACCTAATACATAGAAACAAACAGAGGGAGGCAGCCAAAATGAGGAGACGAAGAAATGTGTCCCAAATCACTTCCCTTACCTTTTATGACTTGAAACCTTGCTCTCTATCCCATGAATTATTATTTATAACTTGAAACATTCTTTCTCTATCACTTCGATTATAATTTATAACTGGAAACACTCTTTTTCTATCATCTCATTTATCTTTTATGACTGAGTCTCTGTCAACTGAGTGATTACTTATAAATGGAAAACTTTTTTCTGTATCACCCTAGTTATCATTGATGACTGGAAATCTTCCTCTATTACCTGAATTATGTATATCAGGAACTTTCTCTCTCTCATACCCAATGTATCATTTATGACTAGAAATCTTTCTTTTCTCTCATTTGATTTATTCTTTATGACCAAGAACCCTCTGTATATATTGCCTGAGTTATCATTTATGACTAAAACCTCTTTTTCTATCATGTGAGTTATCATTTATGTCTAGAATCCTTCCTTCTCTATTACTTCACTTATTATGACACAAAACCTCCTTCTCTGTCTCCTGACTTTTCATTTATGGCTGGAACCCTTTATTCTGTATCATCTGACTCAATAACTTATTAATAGAAACCTCCTTTATCACTTGAGTTATCATTTATGACTAGAAACCTTTTTCTATCATTTGTGTTATCATTTATCACTGGAAACTGTCTTTATCACCCAAGTTATCATTGACACTGGATACATACTTTCCTTATCTGATAAATATCATTAGTGGCTAAAAACCTTTCTTTCCCTCTCACCTAAGTTATCACTTGTACTAGGAAACTTTTTTATTTATTTAATAAATCTATGTAGTTTTATTATGACACAAACTGACAGTATGGTATGAAGCTTACACTTAAACAAGGTTTTCACAGAAACCTAGCACACTCCTAAAAAGATGTTACAGCGAGGCTCTAGACGTAGGTCTAGATGATGTCAAATCTGATGGCTCTCATGATTCAAGATAGCAGTTTGGGTATTAAATAATTCCTAGGCTTAAAGAAGTATTTTTTTTGTTTTGTGTTTTAAAGTGAACTACTGCCCATGTACAAAAGGTTAAGCTTCTCCCAAGGCCAGAGCTTTTGAAATATTTTAACTCTTGAAGAGACTTAATGAACTTGCTGTCAGTGACTGGACCCTGCTACCAGTAGTTTCTGAGTTCAAAGTTCAAAACACAGAGAGGCTCCAAGGGTTTTTCACCCTAAGAGCATGGGCCCTTCTCTTTACTCTCACACCTCGTATGCCACCCTCTTGCCCTCCCCAAATACCAGGCCAGTGGCCTGGAATGGCAAGCAAATATTTATAACTTCATAACTGGAAAAGAAGAGGCCTTCTTGTCACTTTTAAGAATTGGTACCTCTAAGCCAAAATTATCTGCGTATGTATACGCTCCAATAAAAGACTTTCCCTCCTCAACCAGTTTCCACCCCCCAAATGGAAGCTTTGGTAACTTATCAACTAGCTTAGGTCTTTGTTAAGAACAGCATTAAGCTCAGGCAGGGACACCTAGGCTTATAAGTTTCAGGCATTCACAACTTTTAAACAGTCTCTCATAGTCCTTATGCAGATTGCCAATGACGTTTTTTTGAAAACATAAAATATCCTGGACACAGAACCGATTCATCATTAGTTATTTTTTTTTTTTCCATTGTTTCACTATTTTCCTAACTAGGCCCCAAATTTTAACAAAAACGATCCTACCCATCTCCAGCGGGTCTTGGGACCTTCGGGTGGCTGGTATTTTGGAGAAACAGAAGGCCCTGTCTACTGACACGCTGGGGACAGGCCACCTTTGACTGACACGCCCATCCCACATATCCACTGGAACTGGCTGCCACTCACCAGCCAGCGCCCTTCACTCATCCCAGGCTCTGTGACCCCAGGTGGCTCCGTGGAAAGTTCCTGTGGAGGGACCATTTGCTCTGACTTCATGCAAGTTTTCAGAATCACACAGCTGCGTGCCTGGCTTAGAGGAGGCTGGGGCCTCCCTGCCCTGACAAGACAGTGAGTTGGCTAAGCCCAGAGCACATCTTCAGACTTAGCAGAAAATACAAACATGATTCTCTCTGGCTCTGTGACGCCAAGCACACGCTTGCTAAGCCTGCAGCTGTGCAGGGAGCCGGTGAGGACTCTTCTTCCCTCATTTACCACATTGACTGGTGTCAACTGTCGCTTCGGGTGGGGGTGCATCTGCGTGAGAAGCTCCAGCCTGTACGATTGGGGCCCTGCTCATGTGGGAAGGGGTGTGTGGGGTGATGTGGCTGCTGAACAGGCTCTGCCCAGTGAGGGCTGTCTGGACAGCACTCTTCATTTCACGGTCTTTGTGTCAGTCAAGAGAACTTAAGTCCAAGTTACCCAATTCTTAGGAAACTGAGTACCCACACCCCGTGCATTTAGTTTAGCTTCCCTCGTGAAGACAGGAGTGACTGTGCCAGAGAGACTCCAACAGGACGGACAGATGGCAGGACTTGGGCTCCATGTCCCTGGGCAGGCTCAGGACACACAGACAACCACACACAACTATATGCACACAACTACACACACACACAATCAAATGCATGTGATTGCACACACACAATCTCACACATGCCACATGTGGCCTGGTGTGAGCTTCCTAGCATCTGAACAGATGTGTTGGCCCATGGCCACCATGCTCTCTCTGGTTTTGTCTGGATACACAGTGATGAGATGGTCACTCCCCGTCAGTCTTGTGCAGGACTGTGGGCAGGCGGAAAGCGCTTAGAAACTGCCGACACACCTTGCAAGGTAGCTGTGGGCTTGCAGGTGTCAACAACCCAGCATGCAGCAGCTTCTCCCTCTTCCAGAGCAGGGGCTGCTGTCTTGCTTCTGATGCCGGCGTCTTATGTTTTCCCTACGGGCCAGCTCCCCAGGCAGTCTCCATGTTCCTCCTGGCCCCAGCTGGCAGCTCTGTCTTCCCTGGACTCAGGGCCTAGTCACTGCTGACTCCACCACACCCAGCCTGCCACCCCATCTCGCCTACCCCCACTTTAAGTCTCAGGTAGCTCGGCCACACTTCTCCAGTTGAGGATAAAGGGCTGATATCTGAGTGGCATTGGGTTCCAGTAGCCAAACCCGACCAAGGGGCTAAATCTGACTGTTGGTTCTTAAAAAAACAAATTTTTTTTTTAAATTTCCTTTTAGTCATTTCAGGGAAGAGCCTTTTCTCATGCCTCTGAGCACCTGGGAGGCACCAAATTGAGTAACTGCCCCATCAGTGACCCTGACAGGAGGAGCCTTCATGGAACATCAAAAAGGGGGATGGGGAGCACCCGCTGGGTGACTCAGTGAGGGCAGCAAACTGTTTCGGGCCCGCTGCTCTGAGGTGTCCCGATCCGAGGAAGGGGTTTTGATATCAAGGAGCATGAAGCAGCCATTTTCCGAGATAAATGTCAGGCCCAAGCTCTCTGCCCCACAGGCGGGTCTCTGCTGGGGCCTGGCCCATCCTGTGGGGGCCTCCTTTCTGAGATGGGTGGCCGGCGGGTCCTCACCCCAGGGGAAGGCAGGCAGTACTGGGTGAGGACGCCACTGTCCTGCCCTAATCAGCTATTTCTGGCTCAATTTACTTCCCTTTGCATGAACTTGGCGAAACTGGCTCAGCTTTCCTTCAAGTCGCACCTCTGTACTTGGGTCTCAGCACCCAAGCACTGGCATGTTGTGTTCTGCACCAATGCTCAGAGGGAGGGTGGCGGCCACCCTGTGGCCCACCATTCAGTCACACACTACTTTCCTTTTCAAAGGAACAGAGTGGCCTGCCCAGAGGACACAGTGGCCACGTGGCCAGAGGCTCTCATCCCTTCTTCCAGACCTCCCCCTGCCCATAACACCAGCTGCTTCAGACTGGCTCGGGAGATGAACTGCAGCCTTGCTATTAATTTCCTGGAGTAAATCAGAGAACTAATGGTGATAATAAGAGGGTACAATATCATCAACTATTAACCCCTTCCTGGGTGCTCTGGGCACCTCTAGCTGTTGGTGTGAGAGCCAGGATCTTCGGCACCTTGGTGTCAAGACAGCGGGAGCCACACAGGATCCAGCAGAGAAAGCCAATTCCTGGTCCACCCACCAGCCTATCATAGGGTTGTTATGTTTTCTGCTGCAACACATGACCTCTTTTATTTCCCTTTGAAGAACAATTAGCAAATATTCCAGCTAGTTTTTATTCAGCTTAATTTTGGGAATGAAAGGGAAGTAGGGTCATTTCTTAGGCTGGACAGACAGATGGCAAAACCATGTCTCGATTACAAAGACAGCACTTTCAGCAGGGATCAGTGCTGTGTGGACAACGGGTCAGGCCCTCATTTTTTTCTGAAATCAACCTGAAGTTAGGCCTTTGTGTACTTTTCCGTTTTCCCTGTTGCAAAATGAATGGCTCAGTGTTTACTCAGCATAAGAAGTTAAGTATAATTACTGGGAACTAAACTTCCAGCCAGTGAATGAGCTGTCAGGTTAAAATGATCAAAGGCTCTGATCTTAAATTGTATGTATCTACCAAGCAGACCCTTCATCTCATTTTTGTAAAGAACTGGAGTTGACACCTTGTTTGCACAGCATAAACCCTTCAGTCATCAAGCCCCTTAGGAAGTGGGGTGCTGCCAAGCACAAAGGCTGAAACCCCAGTGACAGGCCAGGGTTCTGGGGACGTGCTCACACCCTGACGGCCCCAGCGCTCTGAGCAGGCCTGGCCCCGTCTGACCTGCGGTAGCTGGGCGAGTCCGTTCCGTTGGCTCAGTCGGGGCACCTCATCCAAATGATGGGATGACAGCCTCACAGGTTACTGGTGGGTGTTTCAGAAAGTGCTTCTTGAAGTACTCCAAGGACAAGCATGGTGGGCGTGAGGGCAGCCGCCTGCCTCGTGTACCACGTTATTCTTAAGTGGGCCCATTTGTTCCCCGCATAAACCCTATCTGAGGTTTCCCTGTTATGATCTGCATTATGCTGGTGAGTGACAGAGTTGGAGCAGCCTTACCAGGGTCACGTGACTAGCAGCGGTGGCTCTGGGGCCATGCAGCACACCCTGCACAGAACGCCAGGTCTGTGGGCCGATGCCAGACGCTATCCTACAGGAGGCTGCAGGTGTTCAAACACAAAACAACACTAAGAAATTCAACCCTTAGAAAGTGATTCTCGGCCAACCTTGTTTTTTTTCTTGTCTTGAATCGATGGGAGTTCTGAGCAGGGTGGCAGGTGGGCACCCCTTTTTGTCTCCTCTTAGAATGGAAATGTCTGAACTCCGGAGGCTTGTCATCCATCCCCTCAAATTACAGGTTTTCATCTGCTTGACTGCCCACTCTTTGCCTCTGTGGCTTTTTTTTTTTTTCCTTCACCCATTGAGACAAGGTTTTCTGGCTGATTTGAAAGTTGTGTGTCCGTCTTAATTCTTCTGTTGCTCTGGACTTGTCGGGGTCACAATTGGGCTGCTTCCCGTCGACAACCTGAGCTGGTCACCATCAGTGCCCCTCTCCTGTGTCGCCTCATATCAACCTCACACTTTTCAGACAGGGTCTGTGTGTCCTGAACTCCCCAAGCCAACTCACCCTTGTGTCTTCCCTACACTGTGGTTCTTGTCAAATCGGAGGTGCCCATGTACTTGGCACCTGGCTCCATTGTCCTCGGTTGATAGGCACGGCTGATGCCAATCCTGCTGTTTGCAGGGTCCCTCCCCTTGAGCATTTGGACTTTTCTCCTTGGTTTTATGCTCTTAATTTTAAGGACAATGGTTATAGCTGGGAGTGTTTTACTCCCTGTGCCCTCTGGCACTCAACATACCCTGTCAACCACAGTCTGGTTTCTCTTTCCATAAATCTTTTTATGTGTTTCCATTTTCACAATTTGTTTCTCTCTTCTGGGACCCCTCGGATGCCGGTGCCCCTTCTGTCCTTAGTGCCCCCTTTCTCCTGGTCCCTCACCGGCTGCTGGGGCTCCGGATGCCTTTACCCCCGAGTTCCGAACTTCAGCTACTGTGTCTCATTCCTGACGTTTCGTACCCATTCCCTTCATAGCTGCTCCTTCCATGGTATACCCCCTTCCTCGTTTCCGGAGTGATTTGGTGACATTCCCTCGTCATTCTGTTGACTTGGAAGTTACACCCCTTGCTGTTGCCACGGCCGCTCTGGGTGTGCCGAGCCTCCGAGCCCGAGCACCCGGGCCTCTGACAGCTCACAGCACCTGGGAAGCTGCGCTCCCTCCCGCTGCCGGTGCCGCCGCTGCGTTCCACCCAGGACCCCGAGTCCTGCTGGCCCTTCTTTTCAGAGCCACCATCTGGGTAGGATATTCACACATTTTGAGCTGTCTGCTCCCCTCCCTGTCCTTGCTGTGACGTCTCATCTGGGTTCTGTCAAGTCCGTCTTCACATTTCTTTATGAGGCCACAAGGCTGGTGCTCAGATGCAGGTGGCAGATGTCCCCGCAGCAAAGTTGCTTCTGCCTCGGGGCTGTGGCTTCCCCATGATGTCTCTGAGCATCCTCCCATCCTTGCCATCCTTTGAGGAGGCACTCTTAAAGTCACTGGCACTTTGCTGTTTTGGCAGGTGCCTGGCCTGCTAACTTGCTGCTCACAATTTCTCTGAGGATGTTTATTAGGTGCTTTTTAACTTCATGTTCTCACTATCCCACCATGTCTGGCTTGGGCTGGGCTGTTCAGGTGGCATCTTGCTTCCATCCAGGCTATACGCCTCGGTTTGGGCTCCTAGTCACACCGTGGCGGTGGGATGGGGACAGGGCCGATGCCAAGCTTTGTGCGATCTCGCCTCCTGGGGCACAGTCACTGGCTGCTCTGAGGGGCCATGTCAGATGTTTGTGGCTGGCCCACCCCTGCCTCCTGCAGCACAGGTGCAGGGTGGGGACTGGGAGGAAAACCTGGTGTCCCAGACTTCACTGGGGAGGCAATGATGGGCCAGCCTCCTCTCAAGTCCCTGAACCCACGTGTTGCCCTTGAATTAGGTTCCAAGTGGGACAAGGGCCAGATCCCAGCCAAGTCCAGCTCCTTCCGTGTCTCCTCCAGCTTCCTTCCCTCCCTTCTCCTATCCCAGGCAAACCTTAGTCTGGTGGGTGTGAGAGATGTGGGGGTGGAAAAATGGATAACATATTAAACATATTACAGCACAGGAAGATGTGGCTTTTGAGATGAAATAACCCATCTGAGGTTGCCGGCCAGAAAGAGCCAGAAAGAGACTGGATTCCTGAGCCGGGCAGCCGTGGGATGAGTCAACGGCGCTTTGCTAAGCAGGGTCTCTGGACCATCTGGATTCATCTCTGAAAAGGAAGTTCTTTTCTCCTCCTTATCATGTTTAACCCCTCTGAATCTGGGTTCCTGGAGTGTAGACGGAGCACCTGGGTTGTGTGGCCGACACAGCAGCTGGCTCTCAGGCAGCCCTTTACTCCCACCTGTCTGGTGCCTGGATGCCGGCTGGAACTCACCAAAGCGAGCATCGAGTGCCGCGTGTGCCCAGGGCACAGCCGCTTGAGAGGGCAACACATGCAGTGAAGTTGCACACATGTGGCTGGTCTCCCCGGTTCCTCACAGAAACTCGTGACAGCCCCCAGAGGAGTCTCTACACCTCAGACAAGAGCCTGGGGTTATGTGGAATGTTAGTTGTTCAATGTGGATTAGTCACAAGTGAGGCCTGGGATCGGAAACCAGATTTTGTCTGGTAAAGAACTCAGCACTTCCCCCTCTACCAGTGGTTTTCATACTTTTTAAATCCATCAAAACTTCCTTCAGAAGAAGTCTTGCCTGGAAGCCCAGTCTGTGAATGAGATGAGATGAAGCTCCTCTGGTGAAAGAGGCAGGTGGAGCCTGGGCCCTGGGCTAGTTCTGTGGCATCTGCGTGACCCTCTCCGGTGGCATGTCCATGACACCCCTAGGCCTCTACTGCAAGCTGCCTCTCGAGAAGGGTAAATTCCAGTCTTGTTTGTGGTGGGAGAAACACAATAATGGGAGGGCAGGCTGGGAGAGGTCTGGGCTGGGGCTCATTCTGGGGGGGGAGCAGTCAGGGGCCAGCTCCAGGAGAGGCTCACCTGTGAGCTCAGGAGCCTTGAGATCTTGACACATTGAAAAGAGAAGATGAGTTGAGGTTGCTGGGCCAGTTACCTTGTGACTTGGTCCATCTGAGGCCAGCTGGAGAGTGTCTATGGCTCAGCTGCAAAGATCCCAGACCCCATGTTCCCTAACACTGAGCCCCGCAGCCAGGGCATTGCTGTAGAAAAGCTATACTGAGCTCCGTGGGAGTTCAGGGAGCTGAGCCAGCAGGTCCCCAAGAGCCATAGACTCAGCCAGGCTGGGTCTTCTCAAACTGGGACTGGGGCCAGGGCCTGGGGTGCTCCCTGAGAGGGGAAGTCAGAGGGTGCTCTGGGCCCAAAAAAGGGAGCCAAGAATCTGTACCAGCAACAGCAGCCAAGTGGGCACATCTGGGCAGAGGCCTGCAGCAATGTTGATCTGTCACTCAGGGAGCAGAGCCCAAATCCCACAGCTGCCCCAGGGGAGCAGGGCCACCTCTCACTGCCAGGCTAGGACCAAGGGAGAGGCTCTAGCCAACACTCAGAGGTGGAAGCTTCCAGGAGCGAAGCACATTGAGATGCTCCCTGGCAGTGACCTAAGGCAGAATCAGATGGGACATCTGTGTGTTGTTTGACTTACATTTTCCCTCTCATCACAATGCTGGTCAAAGTCAGGTTGAAGGCCCACTTCCATGCTCCTTGCAGTCCTGGCACAGCTGTCCTGTCTAGAGCCATGAGGAAGGTGTCTGGTGGGCATGGTGGCCCCACGTTCCAGGCTGGGCCAGGCCTCTTCCTTCCCCTTCCCAGACCCTGGCCCAGGGACCCTAGCTCTGTGGTCAGGCAGCTCAGCAGGAAAGGGCCCTGGGAGAGGAGGACAGGTGGGGGAAGGACACAGAGGACGTCTCTGTGTACAGAATGCACTGGCCTCAGCTGGGGTGGACACAAAAGAGTGTGGCGACGGTCGGTCAAATCTGCTCCCTTTGCCCTGGACAGCATTGCTCAGTGGTTAGAGCATCGGCCGGAGCACCAAAGGGTCGAGGGTTCGATTCCCGGTCAAGGGCAAGTACCTGGGTTGCAGGTTCCATCCCTGGCCCTGGTTGGGGCACGTGCAGGAAGCGAACAATCTATTGCTGTTTCTCTCTCTCTCTCTTTCTCTCTCTCTCTCTCTCCCCTCTCCCTCTCCCTCCCTTCCACTCTCTAAAAATCAATGGGGGGGAAATATCCTCAGTGAGGATTAACAAAATAACTAACTAACTAAATAAATAAATAAATCTGCTCTCTTTTATTGTCCATCCTGCCTTGTGCTGGGTGATTCTCGTAACTTCTTGAGTTAGATGCTTAGCTCATAATGACCCCTCTTCCTCTTTCCCAATATAAGCATTTAATGCATTTCCCTCAGCACCAGTCCTGTGGGACCCGACAGCTCTTGCTCCAAAGAGTTCCCGCTTCTGTGTGATTTCTTCTTCAACCCATGAGTTATCTAGACATATGTTTTTGTTTTGTTTTTACTTACATGCGTATATGCATAACCCATGGACATGGGGAGTATTTCAAATAGTTATTTTTGCTATCTAATTTCTCTTCTTTCTCTCTTTCTCTGTTTTTTTTCTCTTTCTCCCTCAGGTATCTCTAGGACATTGTGGATTTTTGAAAATTCAATATTTTATAATTGATTATCCTCATTTTTTCTATTGCCCAGATATCTCAAGTTTAACCAGTGGTAGCCATACAGAGATGTGACATTCGTCTCTTTACCACATTTCTGGGATCTGTAATGAAAACAAGAACTTCTGACAGATGCCTGCAGCCTAAAGTGACCGTGTTTTTTCCATCTACTGTCCATGCCCCAAGTCCCCAAGTCCCCTCTGGCTCTGGGGTGATGCCCTGATCTTCATCTGGGCGGGAGGGGCATTGGATGGAAGAGTCAGTGGTCTTGACTGACATATTTTTCTTGTGCAGCTTTTGTCGAGAATGGACTGTGTGAGTGTATTACAAGGCCCTCCCTGTGCCTGTGAACCTAGAGACTCTGGTCTTGTATGGTTTTGCATAAATGTCTGGCCCCAAAGAAACAGAGACAAAAGGTCACATGCCAGGCTGCACTATGAGCTCAGAGGATCAGGAAATGCTCTCTTGGACAGGGTCCACACTCTCTGGCTGTGCTGAAGCTGAGAGGGGGAATCCACAGGTTCTAATGCAGACCCTTCTCCACACCTCTGACAGCTATGTCAGGCATCACTCAGACCACAGGGTGTGACTGCAAAGAGGATCTTTGTTCCCTCATCAGTCTCCGAAAGTGGGAGGCACCTACCCTCCCTTCAACTGCACACAGCGTGATGTTGGCAGTGAGGTCATAACATCATTGAGTTTATGCATCACCACCAAGACTCCCTTCAGAAATTAGAGTCCAGAAAGTGGTCCGAGGTGGGGCCAGGACAGCTGGCAGTTGAGGCTGGAGCTCACCTGGGGATGTGGCCCTCAGATGCGATAGGCCTGGCAAAGGGCACCTCACCTGGGTCTGTGCAATGTGGGCAGGAGCAGCAGCCTCCTCAGCTCTAGGTCCATCCCTTGTGGAAGAAAATGGCACCATCTGTCCTGCTGTCTGTCAGCCGAGCACATGGTTCCTTTTGTTCTGCGAATGCGTGAGCTGTGGAGCCTATGCTGCCAGGAAGCAGGGAGTGGACATCCCCAGCCTCACTCTCTCATGTCTCCCCCTCTCCTGCCCAAACTGCAAAATGAAAAATGCTGGATGAGGAACCTGCCACCAACTGCTCACCCCCAGGCCACCTGTGAAAGTGTTAGTCTCTGAGACTAAAGCAGGGAACAAATTGTTCATTGAAACAATGTGGCCCCAAACCCTCATTTCCCTGCCAGAAACACACCCAGCCACGCTGGAGCTTTCAGGGCGGAGTCTGGCCACATCTGGCTGGCTGGAGATCAATCCAGCTCGAGACACAACAGACTCAGTTTTAAATCAAGTATGGCCTCATTTATTTTCCCTTTGTAGTTCAACAAAGGGTGGCTTCTCAGGGTGGGGGGTGTGGAAAAGGGGGCCACTCCCCTAGTTCTCCCCCCAGGCAGCTCTGGGCAGGAAATAACCACAGCTAGCAGATGCTGCCTGGCCTAATGAGGGCCAGTTCTTGTTCTGAGATGCGCTGTTTTGGATGGTAAACATGGGTGCATGCAAAACAGGTTGGGAACATGTGTCTGAGTGCCCTCCTCCTTGCTATGTGCACCCAATGTGATGCATGTCACTTTTTTTCCCATGCGGCTTTTGTAATCCCAGAGCTGCAAGGATTCTCTGCTACGTCGTGGAAATTGTTTTAATGAAAATGGACTCCTGCATCCAATTATATGGTTTTCCAAACGTTTTTTATTGATTTGAGAGAGAGAGACACATATACGCACATCGATTTGTTCACTTATTTATGCATTCACTGGTTGACTCTTGTATGTGCCTTGACCGGGATTGACCAGCGACCTTGGCAAATCAGGATGATGCTCTAACTAACTGAGCTACCTGGCCAGGGACCAATTATATGGTTTTAAAACCTCTTACTCGAATGGCACTCCACGGGAGGGCCTTTCAGATGGAATGGCCTTCAGTCTGCAGAAGACTCAGGTCTTCTGATTTGGGTTTTCTGTGTCAGCTTGAAGTGTAGGGTCCACAGGGCTCCTCTGAGTCCACTGGGGAGGTCCACCTTTGGGAGGCCCTTATGGTGGGTCTGCTGGCTATCTCCACAGCTTCCTGTCAATCCAGCGCTCTACCTTTTGGGAGACTGAGGGCAAGTGACCAGCCCATGTGGTGTTTGTACCCCAATCAGATTCAAGGACACCCACAGCCTCAATTCTCTGGCGACCTCAGCTCTGCAGGCCAGTGTGGGCACTGCCAGGGGAAGCCAGGTGTGGATGACTGCCACCCTCATCAGCAGCCCTGAGAGCAGCAGGGAAGATGGAGAAGTGTGACATGGGCTGAGGCTGGGTGGGGGTACAGCATGAGTTTGGGCCTTGAATTGACCAGCTCTGAGCTCTGGAGCTCATGTAACATCCCTGGGCAGCTGACTTTTTGTAAAGTAGGCAACCATTTCTTGAGCACTGACTCTGGGCCAGTGCCTGCTCTGAGCTCTCACTGTCTCCATGTCCCTATACCCTGGGCCTGTATTATACCCATTTTACAGATGTGGGCATGGGGCCTGGAATGCTAACTGGTATGCTTGTGGTCACGCAGTTAGGTCAGCATGAAGCTGGCCCTGAAGTCCTGGGCTCTCTGAGTTCCGTGACCTTGAACATGATCTTCATTGTGCCCTCTGCCTTGTCAGGGGAGGGGGCCCAGGTCCTATCCAGAAACTCAATTTATGACCCTAAGGTGGCCGCAGTGCGTACACACTTCCCAAACATAGTAGGTGAGTCCCAAGGGGCAGAGGTGAAGGGTTCCATCCAAACCCAATAGGAACCACAGAATATTGGTATAGTGATGGACCACGGGCCTATCTTGTTCAAACACTTTGTTTTATTGGTGACAATGGAGGCCCAGGGAGGTTGAGTGACTTTTCTGGGGTAACACAACCAGGAAGTGGCTGGGAGAGCTTTTTTCAGGCATAAAGATATATATGAAAAACACATGCTCCTCAGAATAAGAGGTTTAAAACCAGGGTCAAATCCCAGGTGAGAGCACAGGGCTGTGGAGCACTCCAGCCAGTGTCTGAGTCTGCAGGGGACTATGACAGCACCGATAATGGCCCCCAAGTGACCATACTGCAGCTTGGAGAAGCCAGGGCCAGTTCCACTGCTACCCAGGGGTTGAGTCCAGAGGTTTTGCCCTACTCTCAGTGCCTACTCTATCCTCGAGGCCATCCCCTCTACCTCCCGCCTCCCCCCCCATTGCCTCCCCTCCAACTACAGGCCAGGGTGGGAGGGCACTGCTAGCTAAGGAACAAAGGCCTGGGTGTCTGAGGCTCCATCCCCAGGGAGATGTTCAGGGGAGCTGAGAGGCCTCACTGGCCATCAGTCCTTCTTTTCAGCAAACACAGGCCCCAGGCCAGAGGAAAAGCATCCTAGGCAGGTAAGTGAGGGCCCTCTGGGAGGATGGTCTAGAGGGGCAGGGGCAGGGGCAGGGCCCACGGCCCAGGGCCCAGGACAGTGCCTGCTGGAGCCTCAGCAGAGGGGATATGCACATCCCTGGGTGCTGGCCTCAGAGCTGGGCACCAGCCACCCATGCGGGGCTCACAGTCTATTTGTGGGAAGCAGAGAGTGGAGGGCAAGGAGGTCTTTTGGGATCCTTACCCATCCTGACATGTACCCCTGCCTTGGACCTTACACATCTCCCAACCTGGGGCCCCATGGGACACGCTCACGCTGGCTCCCCATCCCCCACCCCCAGGCTGTATAAACCAAGCTTAGCTTCAAAGCTGACTAAGACACTCTGGTGGGCTTGGCGGCATCTGAAGGTGAAGGGAGAAGTCTAGGCTGAGTGCACGGCTTGGCGGCCACTGACCGCAAACTGGCCCCCACCAGAGAGCTGTGTGGTAAGTGCGAGACCAGGATTGGGAAAACACAATACTGAGAAAGAATGCAAAACAACTTTAAATGTGGGTTACATGCTGAAATAATAATATTTGGGGTTAAATATTTATTAATATTTAAAAATGTATTAAAATTAATATCATCTGTTTGGGGGGTTTTAATGTGACTACTAGAAAATCTGCATTTGCATATGTGCATGCAGCTCATGCTGTTGGGTGGTGCTGGTCCAGATAGAGGACCATCTGGGCAATAAATCCCAACACCTCTGATGTACTGATAAAGGGTTTCAGGGGAAGGAAGCATGAGAGGTCTTGCTAAGGTTTTGTGGTCCTGCCTGGAAAGGCTCATGGTACTAGTTCACTAAAAGTTAAACATGGCATAATCTTAGGTAAGAAGCTGGCATTGAGGCAACCCTGACTCACAGGATGGATAGCACACAGCACACATGTTCACCTGCGGAGTGCTGATGCCACCCAGGTGCAGTTAGAGATCAGGGTCCACAATGCAGCTAAACGTAGAAGCCTTGCAGAGTGGGTCTGAGGAGGTGAGCCCCTGAGAGCAGGCCCCACAGCTAAGGCGTCTCTGCCTCCTCTCCCAGATCCTGCACCCATTAGGACAATTTTATTTCATTCATGTTAGCTGCACTGTTTCTATATTTTAACATGGAACATGTGCATCCTCTCTGGGCATCCCTGTCTGGATCCCTTGTCTTAGCTCTACAAGCACATACACCCCAGGCCCGTGCTCTGAGCTGCTGCTGAAGCTTCTCCAGACACTTTGTGGTTGTTGGAAGTTGGTTCTTTAGTAAATTCTTCAGGAAGGGCTCATGGGGACGATACTCCCCGAGTGCTTGCAAATTTATGACTTCTTCTGCCTTTATTCTTGCAGAGCTGCTTGGCTGGAGTCAGCCTTCTTGGCTCACATTTTCCTCCCTGGAGTATTTTTAAAACGTTGCTTCATTGTTTTCTAGCGAAGAGTTGCTATTGAGACATTTAATGCCAATCTTATGTTCTTTCCTTTGTAAACAAATTTGGACTCTTTGTTTGAATGTCCAAAGGACTTTCCCCTCATCTTTAGAGTTCGGTAGTTTGTTAGGATATATCTTGGTACTGACTGAGACACACATACCACACACGTGCACACCCAGATGGCGACCTATCTCATAAAATTTATTACAATAAAAAATAAATAATACTCCACCAGAAAACAGAAAGATATGACTGAAAAGCAGATGAAAATTGTACCCTAATATTTCAAAATGAATTAAAGAAATTAAGGCAATATTTAAGCTTTGAGACAAGAGTCATAAATGGAAAAGCTAGCGGTGATATAGCCAGATGACAGGCATACATGAAACAACTCAAGAAGTCAGGAAATACTGTGAAAAACAAAGGAAAGGCAATTTCTGAAATGGGGGCTAAGTTTAAAAGAATCTTAGAATAATAGACACCATGGAAAGCAGTCAGAGAAAAAGGAACTGGAAATAATAGGAATGAAGAAAATTAAACTGAAACAAAGGAAAAGATGTCAAGGCCTGTGAGAAAGTCATGCGTGTCAGAGATAGGAAAAGGTGATTGTGAGTGTGTATGCATGGTGTGTGTGCTGTGTGTCTGCCTGTGAGTGTGTATTTATGGTGTACAGTGTGTGTGTCTGTGTATGATATGTGTCCATGTGTGCATTTATGTAAGTGTGGTGTGTGTCTGTCTGGATGCGTGATGTGTGTCTCTGTGTGTGCATGTGTGTGTATGAGTGCCTGAATGTGTGATCTGTGTGTGAGGAGTATGCATGTCTGTCTGTGATGCAAGTGTGCACGTGTGTGTACATTTATGTAATGTCTGAGTGTGTGTGGTGTGTGAGTGATATGTGTGCGTGCACGTGCATGTGTCTGCATGTATGGTGTGTGTCCTCCTGTGCACATGGACAGATTTCCATGCACAGTGATCAGGCAGCTCCTGGGAGGTGGCCGGGGAAGGCAATGTCCTCCCAGCTGGGTTTCTCTGGGTTGTTACGGGTCTCAGACAGTCCTCCCCATGGAGTACAGCCCTTCTCTGTGCAGTGTCTTCAGGAACATTCCACAGCCTTGTCTGCAGAGCACTGCCCTTGGCCCAGCTGTCCTCACTCTGTCCCCACTGTCCTTCTGGCCGCTCTGACCTGCACCTTCCTCCTCCCAGCCCCAAGCCCTGCTCCAATCCTTCTGGTCCTCTCCTTTTGGGGTGAGTGGTGTTAGTGTTTTGGGGTGCATAGCTCAGGGCCATCCTGGGCCCCTTTGATCCCCACTGCCCCGGGCATGCACTTTCAATGGAATGAGAGTTGGGGCAACAGGGCCTTCCCCTCAAGCAGGGCAGCACCATTGCTCCGTGTGACTGCATCTGCTCATCAGAAACCTGAGCAGTGGGTGAAGGTTAGAGAGAAGACATTTCCAAAGAATGGGAATGGAGGCAAAGAAGAAGTCCATTTTCATAGATTTGTAATGACTGAGAACAGCACACAAAGGGAATAAAATCCCTGGGTGAAAACCCTGAAAGGGGGCCCTTGAGCCACGAGCTGGAGCCGGGACAGTGGGGGCAGGGAGATGGCCCTGTGTCTGCCTCAGTGGCCAGCTTACAGCTGCCTTAGAGCCTCGTGTGGTGTCTTAGACCTTCCAGCCTCTGGAATTGTGAAGAATAAAGGGCTGTTGGTTAAGCCCCTACCTGCAACATGTGTGTGTTTTTTAATGCTGGCCTGAGCTGTCTCATCCACAAATGACACAAATGGTTTAAGTGACTGGAGCAACCTGTCCTCTCAGGAGTCCCTGGTGCATTCCTGCCCTGTCTACACCTGGGAACAACCCACTGGGCCTGGGAAAGCCCAGGTATAATGAAGGCATGAGCCTGCAGCTTCTGAGTCAGCAAACTGTGGGATAGGGCATTATGTGCAGGGAGACTGAGAGGTTTGCCATATGCCCAGGCAGACCCCAGGCTCAAAGCTAAATAATGCAAATGCCATCTGTTCTCCAAATCCTCACCTGCCCGCGATCATGGCCTGCACACGCCGCACTTGGAGAAAACCATGAACTGCCAGGGCCAGTGCAGACGACAGCAGCTGGAGATGCACATCTGTTATGTGGATTCCCCCCTTTCATGTGAATCCTGGAGAACACATCCCAGATCCATGGTCTTCCATTGCTGACCTCTGGCAGCTGAAGGATGGCCTGGGATGGGGCTGTCCTGTGTTTGGCACTAGAGCCAGGTGGCTCCAAGACCAGTTGCCCCGGTGCTGCCCTCCTCTGGCCCATGGGGCTCCGTAGGATTGTGGTCCTCTTGTCCACAGTTTCCATTTGGTGTCAAAGGGACAGACACAGGGTGGTGGGCTGAATCCAGAAGCATATAGTGGCACAAACAGGCAAGAGAGCATGAGGGCTGACCCTCCAGACTGCTCTGGCTAAACCCACCCCTCCTCCCACCTACAGCCAGTCACCTAGAGCCTTGAGGACCATCCTGGACGGTAGAGCCCAAGGGAGAAGTCCTGTGACACCCTCTGGGGTTCCTCTCTCATTCAAGGGCCCCCATGCCCACTCACAGGTGCTGGGCCAGGTATGGGGACAGACTAAAAGTTCTGTCCCTCATGCCTCTGCTGGACATGGACATGCAACAGCCAGTGTGGGCCTGGTCCCCACCAGGGTGGGTTCTGCTTTCCTTAGTATTCCATTGCTGACCTCTGACCTCTGGGCCCTGCTGTCCTTGCTGTTCTCCTTCTGGAGTCTGGCCTGTGCTGGACCTTTTGCATGGCCAGTGAGTGCTTGAAGAAGCTGGGAGAAGGAGGAGGCGGCCTGAGTGGTGTCTGATCCCCACACATGCTCAGCATCAATGAGAGGAAAGGGGCCCAGCACCCAGCACAGCTGGTCTTCCCTGTCACCCGAGAAGGTTGCTGTGGGCCTAGCAACCTTCTGTGGTGAGAGGGGCTAAAACAGCCCCTGGCCACATGCCTCAGAATGTGGGCCTATAGCGAGCGCCCAAGGAAATTTGCCCAATGAAACAGGAGGAACCAGAAGCTTAAAAGCCACACAATAAAGTATTGTTTTTTAAAAGATGAGTCTTTGGAAGACCAAGAATACCAAGACCAAGTGGAGAGGAAAGGAAAAAGGGCACAGATTTTGAACATCAAAATAAAAAGAGAGAGGCCACCACATGGTCTATGGATACTTAAATACAATGGGATTATTTTGAAATACTTTCCGCCATTATGTTTTAAAATATAGAGAACATGGATGAATTCCTAGATAAACACAAATTTCCAAAACTGACACTAAAAAAGAGGAGAAATCTAACTTTTTGAAGAAATGGGCTCTACAATTTAAAATCTTCCCATACATAAACCCCGAGGCCTAAGTGGCTTTAGTAGTAAATCCTTCCAAACATTTAAGAAAGAATTAATACCAAACTTACATAAATTAATCTATAGGATAGAGAGAGGAAATATTTCCCAAATAATTCCACGAGCAGCATGACCTCAGTATCCAACAACCAGAGAAATTACAAGAAAAAAACAAGTACAAATCAACCTCACACACATGAATGCAAGAGTCCCACACAGAATATTAGCAAACCAAAGCAGATGGCATATTTCATTTTTTTATGTAAAAAGGATAATTCATAATAACAAAGTTGCATTTTTCAAGAAATTCAAGGTTGGTAATTTAATATATTAATAGAATAAAGAAGAAAAGGCAAAAATCATCTCAATTGATGTTTCTAGGGAAGCATTTGTTGCAAGTCAACACCACTCACGGAAAAAATCTGAGGCCAACTCAGAGGGAAAGGGATGGCTTCACTTGGTGACAGGCATCTGCAGCCCTAAGACAACACTATGGAAAACATGGAAACACCGGGAATGCTTTCCCTGTGGCCGGAAAAAGACAGGGTGCCAGCTCCCACCTCTCCCACCCAACAGGTCCTGCCCAGTCCTGTGGTAAGCAAAAGAGGTCAAATAAGATAAAACTGCCCAGCACAGAAGACTGGACTCTGACATCAGAAAATTATCCCAATGAATCGTTATTAGAATGAGTAACTGCATTTAGGGAGGTTATTTGGTACATGTCAATATGAAGGTTACAATTCTATGTCCTAGGAGAAAAGAGAACCGTTTTCCAAACAATGTGCCTCCAGCAGTGCACTTGCTCTGTGAAATCTGACTAACCCTGTGTACTCAGCCTCCACACAGAAAATCGCAAGCCTAAAAAAATGCAGGCTTTGGGAAAACACAAGCACCTTTTTGGGCCTTCCTGAGGTTCTGAGGGGTGGCTCCTGGGGTTTCAGGATCTCTCCCAGAAAGGGATGAAGATCCCAGCAGGTGGGAAGGTGGCACGGATGGTGAAAGGGACCATGAGGAAGAGCCAGGAGAAACCAGGGCCGGGCCCCCAGCTCAAGCCCACTGTGGACTGCAGCTGTGGTCATCTGACTTTACTGTTTCCTTAGGAAGGTCGCCTGGCCCCTGCAGGAACTCGAGATAGGCTGTGGGACCCAGAAGGAAGAGGGGAGGAATGTGGCTCCCAACCTAGCAGGGAAACACCAGCAGTGTGTCGAGGGCCGGTTTCTGCTTTTTCTCCAGTCCATGAGGCACTTTGTAAGGTGCGGTTTCATCAGTCCCCACTCCCATTTCTAGATATGAAGACAAGAGCTAACAAAACACATGACGTGAGCCCTCATGCCCATCCCACTGTGCCTGAAGAGTCTTTGTGACACTGATGGGTCTGCAGGGACTAGGGCTCAGGTGCCCTTAACACAGACAACAGCTTTGTGGCCCCTCCTGCAAGCCTGTGTAAATGATAATAAAAAGGAGTGACCTTAAAATAGAGTGAGAGCTGCTATCCCAGAGGAACCACATTGAATGTCTTACACCTCAAACCTTGGAATGTTAAAAACAGGGCAAAAAAACCTTTGGACTGGGCCTATAGCAACACTGTACCCCAAAGATCTGTTTGAAAGATAACAAGAAAGCAGATATTATGACTAAGGGACTGAAGATTAAAAATATTGTTTAGAGTTTGTGATATACTATGTTATCTGCACCAATAGCAATGCCTGCCTTCTGCTGCTGTAATTGTTTCCCTTCCCTTTCTCATAAATACCCCTTGCCTTTGTCTCCTAATCTGAACACTATTTGGGCCTCTGCTATTCTTATTGATCTCAATAAATGTGTGTTGCCTCTCACTTTGAAAGGCTTTTTATTTGTAGGTTAGCACTGGTGAGTGCCGATTCGCCCTCCCAGGCAGTCCCCAGCCTGTGGCATGGTGAGAGGCCCCGGGCTGCGTGAGAAACAGCCACGCCAGTGGTACCTCTTGCTGGGCCGCTGTAACAGGTTTTACTTTGTTTGTGGTGGTTTGGCCAGTGTAACTCAGGGCCTAAAGCTCGGCCTTCTGAGGACCCAGCCCCGGAGCTGTCACTGCTGAGGAGACGTTGGGGTGCTGCCCTCACCTTGAGCACTCCCTCCCTTGGGACCAGGATATGGTGACAGCTCTGGGGATCCAGGGCCCTGAGCAGGGTCATGTTCCTGAATCTCCACAGGTTCTCCTGCATGTCCTTCTGCCATCAACACTAAGGACAGCCTTATTGCTAAAGCTTCATGGCTGCATGGGCTAAACAGGAGCTCTAGGGTAAGCTCATGTGGCTGAAGAGGACCCAGGACCTAGGACTGGGTACGAGGAGCAATTCCTCCCATGAAGGTCCAGGAGAGCCAGGGGCAGCACAGGCCTCTGCGGTATCTAGACTCCAGCTATGGAAAACTGCCTGCACCCCAGGGCCCCACAGCCACACCTGCCTGAAGTTCACTAGGAGATTGTGCACACACCCGCTCACACATATACACACTCACACACACACATATGCACACACTCATGCACACACACACGCACACACACTCACACACATGCACATATGCACACACTCACACATTCACACACACACTCACACACATGCACACAAGAACTTAGCCTTCAAACATCTACACGTAGTTAGTTATCTTCCTCTAGTCAAATATCACGGGTCCTCACTGGAGTCATCGTGAAGGAAAAGCCAAGTGACTGAAATAACAGCAGATGCACAGCCGACTGTCGTGAGGATCACATTCCCTCACGTGCACACACAACTTAATCTTCGCTTTCTATTTTGTCAGAAGAGAGCCAGATGGGCAGCCATGAATCCCTAAGCCCTTTGGGCCCCCCAACGTGTTGGTGCAGCTGCACAGCTGTGCGCATCTGGTTACACGCCACCTTCTCCAGAGAGCCAGGGCTCCAGCCTCGGAGTCTGCGGCTCCCTCCAGGTGTGCGCTGGGGAAGAGGACCCTGCTTCAGCTCTTTCAAGCCAAGATTCCTTTTGGGTTGGGAGGCACTAACTGATTTGCATCTAAATCTTGTTTTTATGACTCAGATCAAGGCCAGAGGAGTGCTGGATCCTACCAAGTTGGTGGTGAGCTGGGCTCCAGGCAGCTCTGGCCCCAGGCCTCGCTGGAACAAGGGCTCCAGAGAATGACAAAAACCCCAACATCCACACTACACCCAGCAAAGACGGTGGGCTGTAAGAAACCCCTTCCTCTCAGCTTCCAGGTCTTTTAAAAGTAGGAAAGGTCATTCCTGATGTCCCCATGTCCACTCCAGTGCCTGGCACACAGTAGGCACTCAATAAACTGATGGATGATCAGTCTGGAAGAGGAATGGAGGGGAGATTCGGAGACTTGCCGAGCTCTCCCAGCCACAGCTAGCACAGTGTGGACCTGGCCCAGTGGGGGGACCCACTGCTCACACTCCTTTCCTCAGGAGTCGAGGGGCAGATGAGGGCTGGGCCTGACTCACCTGGGCAGGTGATGTCATTTGTTTCTGTACCCAGGCCAGGGGTGATGAGACCATGAGTGAGTCCATTTCCTCAAAGACACAGAGAAGCCTGTCACTCTGTGGGTTGGCTCAAGGAGGTTTCTAGGAGCAAAATGTAATCAACATGGAAAAGAAACACTGGTCTACATTGTATCAAAGGAATGCTTGTTGAGACACAAAGTCTGGGTTACAGTGATGTCAAAACCTCCTGTCAACTCAGTCCCCCATTGTTGAGCCCCATGCAAACAAAACATGTGGGTGAGTGACTCAGTTTCGGCCCTAATTGACTTAATGTACTGGTGTCATGGAGACGCAGACAAGGAATAACTTCCTGACAGGGGCTTAAACATAAGAACAGATTTCCAAGAAAGACTGCATCATTCTCCTCTCTGGAGGCTCATGGGAGGGTGTTTGGGTCAATTCTGGGCAGAGGAAGACTTGGGAGGACGTCATGAGGGCCTTTGAAGTTGGATGACTTTGACCCTTTTGGGCCACCAGAGTCACTGGAAGAAAGGCCACAGTGCTCACATTTATACACACACTTTAAGTGATCTTTGTGTGCTTTCCAGAGCAGTGGTGAGTTGTAAAACAAGGCGTGCAGTCTCATAATGGAACCCGCTGTTCATTCTTAAATAGTTCTAAATGATGCACACTCAAAACTCTTCATTCATTTAGCACAGAGCTCACGAACTAACGCTCCTTTTCTTAACACTAACATTTAGTTAAGACTCATTTTGTTTTCAGTTTCCAAAGGCATTTAAGAGAGGCACATTTGTCAGTAGCAAAGCCCTGAGCTGAAGTTTACTAGAAAACGCCCAAAGTAGAGACGCTGGTTGCTTTTTAAAAAGTAAAGGTCAGTTAAAGCAAGAGTTTAAACACCATTTTGCTAACCTTTGGGACATGTCTTGGGGTTTAGCTTTGTCTGCTCACTTGGTGAAGCATTCTCTCTCGACTGCATTAGAAGCAGTTCAGTTCTTCTCTGGGAAGCGCAGGCTGCACACAGGACCACGTCTCACTGTCGCAAGGAGAGGGCAGGGAGCAGGCGCACATCCTCGGTCCAGAGGATTTCGCAAGCCTTCCCGCAAGATTAAATGCTGGGCTGCTGGGAGGGTTTCAGATCTGAACTGGAAACATACTTGTTTTTTCTGCTTTGATGAGGTTCTGCTGTCTTGCAGGGCTTTGAAGTTTACTCATTGATATTAAATCGCGTTAATTATTTTTGAATTTATACTTTTGTGCATGACTTTAAGCCTTTGAGAAAAGGGCCTAACAAGCGCATAGACTCAAATAATTCAAAGGAACGGATCCCACAGTTACTTCTAATTGGCAGCAGAAAGTGGCCTCCAGTTTATTACAAACTTACATGCTCTGGTTTAGAGCTAATCTCAACTTCCCCTTGAAGTTGGAATTCAAAACCTCACTCGCGGCTTGACATGGTATTATCCGAGGAGAATGTTTGTTTCATAATTTGAAACAAGAACCTGGATCTTTTATGAGGCCCAATATTATTTCCATATGAGGAACAGAGCTGGAAAGAACATGTCTAGGATGGAGTGGTAAGTCCTGACCGTGCCCCTGCGGCCCAGCTGAGGGCTGTGACAACGCGCTGACTCTCCGCTTATGTGTCTCTTCAGCTGAGGCCCCACCAGGGGGATGTGCAGAGCACACCTCACCCTGGGTCCCTATGGGGTGCAATAATAAAGGCAAACCCCACGGATGGAGGGAGCTGCACTTTCCATCGCACTCTCTGTCACAGCAGATGCCTCCTGTGCTTATGCAGAACACCCAGCACTCCTTCACTCAATGGTCTCTCTCTTCTCTCTTTCTTTGTTCCCTTTGCCAGAAATTCCTGGAGCACCTGCTATGGCAGAGGGGTCTTCCAGGCGCTGGGTTCAGCAGTGAGACCTGATCTCCCTGGGGCACTGCAAATGCACAGATGTGACAGCAGAGGCCCATGTGTGCAGAGAAGGGAAGCAGGGGCTGCCACTTTATGTAGAACCCAAGGGAGTGTCCCACCAAGCAGACCTCAGGATGGGGACTGAGATACATGATCATAGTGGGAGCTGGTGCCAGGAAGCAGAAGTGGTCTGTATTGTCCCAACAATAGACTGCAGCAGAGCAGGGATGTTCTCCACTCACCTCTGCCCTGGGAGCACTTAACTCCCACACTGTGGGGCTGCTTTGCCCTAGGGCTTGGGATAAAGCCATCTGGTGATGGGTGGAAAGCTGTGAGTGTGTCCACACGCCCAGTGGCCAGTGAAAGCCAAGGCCCAGGAGACAGGGTTGGGCATGACAGTGCAGCCTTTGTGGGGACAGAGAAACTGGGCCTGTGGACATCTTGGGCTGAGAGCTCCATGTCTTTGGGGGCAGAACTGAGGTACTTGAGTCCTGTGTGCTGGAGGAGGCAGAGGTGGGGCAGGTGATGATCTGGGGTTACAGCAATTTGAGGACTCCAGCTCCTACTGGAGAGATGGGGAGGCATGGGGGTTTGGTTACGGGGTGACTATGCCTGACCTTTAGTCTTAAGGATGCCTTTGGTGATCCCTACCATGTAGGGCATAGGACTGAGACCAGCTAGGAGGCTGTGGCCAGCTCTTGGGGAGCTAGTGAGAGTGACTAGGTTCCAGGTGGGTTTGAAGGCAGAGCTGAGAACCTCTACTGATAGGTCAGACTGAGGTGAGGGAAAGGCCAGGAGGCTGCTGCTGGTTCCTGTGTGTGTGTGTGGTTTTTTCCTTTGGTCTTATTTTTTTTCTTTAGACAACAACAAACTTTGTAAAGGTATAGCTTTAATCTTTCTTTTTTCTTCTCATATCTCTTGTAGCTATCCCTGGGTTTGTTACTCTTTTTATTTTAAGGTTTCCTCCAAAAATATTTTCATTGTGGGTTTTGTTGGCAAATTTTTTAAACCTTTTGAGAATATTTTTATTATGTCTTCAATATAGTCTGTTCTTTCAACTAGTATATTTTATACTTACTATATCTCTTTTTTGTTTTTTTCTAAATATTATTTCTTTTTCATATTGCTAATTTCTTCCTTTACAAATTTTTAAATGTAATTGTCTTACTTATTTTAAATAATTTGTCTGTCCTAATACTCCTGCTTTAAATGTTATAAACTTGGAGTTTTTTCTTTTGTGATTTTTAAATTTCTCAAGTGTTTTGTTGTCTTGACTCAGAGTTCACCTTCCCCTAGAAGTGAGTTAAATGGCCTCTGGAAGGAAACACCTCATCTAAAACCTTTACTTCGACGCATGGCATCCCAAATACGCTCACAATTTCCAGCCAAAGCAAGAGCCAAATGGCCAAATACCAAAAGAAAAAAGAAAATACAGTACAAAAAAGAATTAAACGTGATTCAAAAGAAATAGAGGAGAGAGAAACAAGATGGCGGCGTAGGTAACAGCTGCACCCGCCGCCTCCCACAGCCACATTAAAATCACAACTAAAATACAGAACCACCATCACTCAGAGCCTCCTGACATCTGGCTGAACAGAAGCCCCACAACCAGGAAGCTGAAACAGCACCGAGAAGGTAGGAGGGGCGGAGACGCGGGCGGATCGGGGCTGAATCTCGTAGACAAGGCAGCAGGCGCACACCTGGTTCCACCATTTAAACCTGGGAGGGAATCTCGGTGGCGGAGGTTTCCCGGAGGAGTGAGGGGTCCCAGCCCCATAGCAGGCCTCCAGCCCAGGGCTCCAGGGCAGGGAAGAGACGTCCCCACAACTCTGGGCTGTGAAACCAGCGGGGACTGTCCCTGAGGGTCGCGGAGGCTGCGGGAGCCCCAGCAGCTCCTCTTAAAGGGCCCGGCACGGACTCACTCGGACGCTCCCTCTGAGCCCAGCGCCAGGCAGCAGCCTGAAAGGACCTGGGACCCTCGGGGAGGAACTAACCTGCCTGAAGTCCAGGTGAGAGGTGAAGGGGCGGCTTCCTCCCAGGCAGAAGAGCTGGCGGAGGCCATTGCTCCTTTGATGAGTCCTCCCCGCAAGGAGTCGGCAGGCAGGCGCCATATTTGAATCGCCAGCACCTGACTCACCTTTGGCCCCGCCCCGTGATTCCAGGAGGCCCCGCCCCTCCCCACCTGCAGCTCATCCAGGCCATTTCCAGGGGCTTTTCTATGCAAGTGGCCTCTCGAGCCTCAGGCTTAGGATTTTCCTAAAACCTCTCAAACAAGTAGCAGCATGCCCCATATGGCTTGATACATGGCCCTAGGCCTGGCACTAGCGGCAGCCTGCACTGGCTCATAGCTTGGCCTCTCCTGGACACCTCCAAGCCCAGCACAAGTAGCAGCCAACTACGGTTTGCTGTGTAGCTCATGCTGGGTGGCCCTGGGCAAGGCACTGGCACAGGCTGACTTTGCACCTCCAAGGAGACAGTACACCTGGTGGTCAGACTCAACCATGCTGGATTACAACCCTCCCACATCCACAAGTGACACACTCAAGGAGCGCACTTGGTGAACACCAAAGCCCCACTTAAGTAAATCCTGATCCATAGGGGTGTCCCCAGCACAGCAGCTCTTTGGTTGTAGTTGCACCTGGTCCTCACAGCTGATTGGCCTGGGGGTCAATTCCTCCCAGTGATGCCAACAGCAAGCAAGGCTCAATTACAACAGGACAGTGCACACAGCCCACATAGGGGAGCACCTAGAAGGCCCAGCTTAGGTGAATGGGAAGGCTGAGCCACTGAACCCTACAGGACACCTACTACACAAAGCCACTCTACAAATTCCAGGAAACATAGCAGCTCTACCCAATACATAGAAACAAACACCTGGAAGCAGCCAAAATGCAGAGGCAAAGAAACATGTCACAAAGCAAAGAACAGAAGAAATCTCTAGAAGAGGAACTAAATGAAATAGATCCAAGCAAACTAACAGATACAGAGTTCAGAATTTTGTTTATAAGGATGTTTAAGCAGATTATTAGGGTAATAACTGAGAAAATCGATAATATAATAAAGTACCAATTTGAAATGAAGGCTACATGAACTGAAATGAAGAATAATTTACAGAGAATCAAGAGTAGAGTAGAGGAGCCTGAGAATCAAATCAGCAATTTGGAACATGAGGAAACAAAAACACCCAACTAGAAGAGCAAAAAGAAAAAAGAATCCAGAAATATGAAAATAGTATAAGGAGCCTCTGGGACAACTTCAAGAGGCCCAATATTCATATTATTGGGGTGCCAGAAGGACAAGAAAGAGACCAAGGAATTGAAAACCTATTTGAAAAAATAATGACAGAAAACTTCCCCTACCTGGGGAAAGAAATAGACTTACAAGTCCAGGAAGCACAGAGAGTCCCAAACAAGAGGAACACAAAGAGGCCCACAGTAAGATACATCATAATTAAAATGCCAAAGGTTAAAGACAAAGAGAGACTCTTAAAAGCAGCAAGAGAAAAGCTGTTAGATACCTACAAGGGAGCACCCGTATGACTGTCAGCTGATTTCTCAACAGAAGGGAGTGGCAAGAAATATTCAAAGTGATGAAAAACATGGAATTACAGCCAAGAGTGCTCTACCCAGCAAAGCAATCATTTAGAATTAAAGGTCAGACAAAGAGCTTCACAGATAAGAAAAAGCTAAAGGAGTTCATCACCACCAGACCAGCACTACAGGAAAAGTTGAAGGGTTTTCTTTAAGAAGAAGCTAATGAACAAAACAATCTGATGAACTAAATAGATCCAGAGACACTGACACATGCAACAGACGATCATATTTCAGAGGGAAGAGGGAATGGGGGTGGAGGGTGGGAAGAGATTAACCAAAGAAGTTATATGCATATATGCATAGCCCATGGACACAGTCAGTAATGGGGTGAAGGCCTGGGGAGGGGGTGGGAGCGAGGTGGAGGGGGTCAATTGGGGGGGAAATGGGATACCTGTAATACTCTCAACAATAAAGACAAATAAATAAAAATTTAAAAAGAATTAAACGTGATCAAATATTGAACTTACCAAGTATAGGTTTTATTTTTATTTTTCATTTTTTAAATTTTGGGTTTTAAGTTAACTGTTGTTAATATATACAGAAATATGACAAAATTGACAATCTCACAAGAGAGCTAATTTTTTTTTTTTTAAGTCATATGAAAATACTAGAACTAAAAACTACATTAACTGAAATTAAGTACTTGAAAAGCGGATTTAGCAATGGGTTAGCAGCAGATTAAAGGTCCATAAAATGAAAGACAGGTCAGTAGAGAATATTAAGAACAAAGCAATAAAAGCTAGAAAGATTTAAATAGAAAAGAAGAGCATAAAACATGCAGTGAAAAGGTATAATATCCATGGATTGGGGCCCCAGAAGGAGAGGGGAGAAAATGAGGAAGAAGAAATATTTGAAGAAATGCTGGTCAAGAAATTTCCAAAAACAATGAAAGAAATCAAACTGTATGCATTTGTGAAGCTCTGCAAACATGAAGCAAAATGAGTACCAAAAACACCACATCTGGGCACATCACAGTCAAACTGTCAGAAATAAAATCAAAGAGGAAAATTGTAAAAGCAAACAGATCGACAGACAGCTGACTTCTCAACAAAAATGATGGAAGCTGGAAGACAATTGAATAATGTATTTTAAATCCTGGGCGAGAGGGGAATAACAGCTCAGCTAGATTTCTATATCCAGTTAAAATACTTTTTGAAAATAAACAGGAAGTTAAGATAAATTCAAATGAATGAAAACTGAGAGAGCTTACCAGCAGTGATTTCCACTGAAATAAATAATAAAGATTTCAGGCAGAAGGGGAATTATCCCTGCCCCCAAATCTTGTTGCTGCTTGTTTAAAAAAACAAAAACAAAAAACAAACAAACAAATGAGAAAATAGATAAACTTGTGGAAAACAATAGAAAAGGTCAATGTCTAGCAAAACCCAGGTGACTATTGACTGAATGCAACAATAACAATAATTTCTTGTAGAATTTAAATATATGTAAAATTAGGGTACAGAATAATAGCATGAAGGCTGGGATAGGTAAATGGTATAAAGGACTGTAATGAGCTTGCATTGTCCAGGAAGGCTAAAAGTGTTAACTCTAATATCAAGGACCCATGTGGGCTACATCGAACGAAAAAGCTTTGCACGGCAAAGGAAACCATCAACAAATGAAAAGACAACCCCCTAAATGGGAGAACATATTTGCCAATGATGCATCTGATAAGGGGTTAATATCCAAAATTTATTTTTTAAAAAACTTATAAAACTCAACACCAAAAAAACAAACAATCCAATTAAAAAATGGGCAAAGGGCCTGAGTAGACACTTCTCCAAGGACATACACATGGCCAATACAATAGTCATGTGAAAAGATGATCAAAGTCTCTAGTCATCAAAGAAATGCAAATTAAAACCACAATGAGATATCACCTCACATCTATCAGAATGGCTTTCATCAATAAATCAACAAAAAACAAGTGTTGGCGAGGGTGTGGAGAAAAAGGAACCCTTGTGCACTGTTGGTGGGAATGAAAATTGGTGCAGCCACTGTGGAAAAAAGTATGGAGTTACCTCAAAAAATTAAAACTGGAACTGCCTTCTGACCCAGTGATTCCACTTCTGGAATATATCCAAAGAAACCCAAAACACTGATTTGAAAGAATATGTACACCCCTAAAATCATTGCAGCATTTTTTACAATAGTCAAGATTTGGAAGCAGCCAAAGTGTTCATCAGTAGGTGAGTGGATAAAAGAGCTGTGGGACATTTACACAATGGAATACTACTTGGCCATAAAAAAGAAGGAAATCATACCTTTTGCTACAGCATGGATGGACCTGGAGAGTATTATGATAAGTGAAATAGGCCTGTTAGAGAAAGACAAGCACCGTATGATCTCATTTATATGTTGATCTATGAACAAAACAAACAAACAATAGAAACAGATGCATAGATACAGAGAACAGACTGACAGCTCTCAGAGGGTTGACAGGCTGAGTGAAAAAGGCTAAGGGGTTAAGCAAAGAAAAAAACTCATAGACACAGACACCAGTACAAGGATTACCAGAGGGAAAGGGGGTGGGGGAGGTAGAGGAGGGGAAAGGGGGATAAATGGTGATGGAAGGAGATTGGACTTGGGGTGGTGAACACAATACAATATACAGATGATGTATATAGAAGTGTACACCTGAAACCCATATAATTTTATTAACCAATGTCACCCCAATAAATTTAATAAAAAATTTTTTTAAAGAAAAGGGTGCATGTGGGAAATCATTAAAAGAATAATAAAAATCTAATATGAGGGTAATAAAAAGACATTTGATTAGTCAGAAACTGGCAGAGAAGGTTGAAAAAGGAACAGAGAAGAAAGGACAAAGCAGACTGTCGTGTGGTAAAAAATAGACACAAATGTACCATCGCTTACACTAAAACAGTGTGATCAGTATTTCATCACATCATTAGATTATGTTAACACTCCAATTAAAAGGCAAAGATGGTCAGGCTGGATTACAAAAATAAACCAAAACCAACTTCATTCCTTCAGATGACACGTAAATCTAAGTACACAAACACATAAGGATGGGAGAGGCACACCAGGCAAAGAGACACAAATCAGTAGAAATACTGAAGATTTGAAAAAAAGAAAAGAAAAAGAAATACTGAAGATTTGAAAAGTATGATGAACAAATTTGACCTGGTTGACACGCACAGAACCCTGCATCTAACAGATGACTGTAGTATTCACTTTTTCTTCAAGTGCATAAGGATCATAAACTCAAAGTGATGATATCTTGTCCCAGTAAAAAGTCTCAACCAATTGTTAGGGGTTGAGAGCATAAGAGAATAGTCTATGGCCACAGTGAAATCGATAAGAACAAGATACATGATAAACTGAAAGCAACAGGTGAACAAACAAGCCCTGGCCGGTGTGCACAGTGGTTAGGGTGTCAGCCCTCGCACCAGAGGGTCATGGTCAAGGGTACATACCTGGGTTGCAAGTTCCGTCCCCAGTCCCAGTCAGGGCGGGTGCATGTGGGAGGCAACCAGTGGATGTATCTCTCTCACATTGATGTCTCTCTTTCTCTCTCTGTCCCCCTACCTTCCTCCCTCACACTCTCTCTAAAAACCAATGTTAAATAATAAAAAAGTATGCAGAACAATTCATGCCAATAATTTTGACAATTTAGATAAATTCTGAACAACACAACTTGACAAAACTGATACAAGAAAAATTTTAAAGTTTGAATAGTCCTGTTAAAAACATGGACACTAAAAATTATCAAATCACAGTCAAGAGAATATCAATGTAGCACAGCTAACTGAGGTACAATGCAGACATGCAAGAATGGTAAAACATTAAAAAATAAATCAATATATATCACACATAACCAAGTAAATGAAAAACAATCCTTTCAACGGAGGCAGGAAAAAAGCTCTAAGCCTAAAAACTCAACACCCATTCATTACAACTGTAAGAAATGAGAGAAAAGCAAGTACACCCCTTTATGTGAAGTCTCTACAAACATCCTGCAGGATGCTGAGATGCTGAGAGCTTTCACATGAAGGGCGGCGTATGCCAAGTTTTACACTTTAGTTAAACATTTTACTAGAGGCTCCTCCCAGTGCAACAAAACAAGTAAAAGAAACAGAAAGAAAAAAAAATGGAGGAAACAATACTATCTTTATTGATGAGAACACATAAAAAATATAAAGGAATCTGCAAACAAGTATTAATTGATACATGATTTCAGCAAGATCATGATTTCTAGTCCATGAGATCCACCCAGAGATTGGCCTGGATCTGCTGCTGGTCACCCCTCACCCTCCTGACAACAACAGATTCAGCTAACAAGACCTGTGACCCAGATGGCCCAGGCCCCACTGCGTGTGGCCCATTTATGGGGGCGTTTCGGGGGTGTACAGTGGACAGCTCCTCTTATTGCTCTGTGGCTGCTCCCAGGGACCCAATTTTCTTTCAGGTACTTGCTTTTGACCTTTTTTACTTTTCATGCATTTATCAAAAACTGCCAAGACACCTCTCACCTATGACAAGTATGACAAAAGCAGTTTTCAAACCACCTTCCACTCCCCCCACCCTCCGAAGGCCATTCACTGAGAAGTCACAGTTTCATGGTCTGCACATCAAATGTCTGCTTTGTTTTTGTGGGCACTGCCTTTTAAAACAGGAGCAAGTCAAAAACGTTCTGGTTTACTTGATATGTTTTCTTTTCCTCTTGACTTTGGTAGAAATCGTTTCTTATTACTGCAATCGATATTTAATAAACACCATGGTCAAAGGGAAATACCAGGCTGCTCACCGTGAGAGCTGAAGAGGCGTGAGGCAAACGGGGAGCCGGGCAGGAAAAGCATGCCAGAGCGTAGTCTGTAAAAACAGTGGAGCCGGGAATGTTGTAGAATAAAGGATCCAATTGTCCCTTATTTATTTCTCTTATACTGTCTTGGCTGGTGGGTCTTGTTAAATGCTCTCCTGGAAAACAATGCATTCTTCTTTCTGCCCGCACTGTGGACATCCCCATGGCTCATAAGGGGCCCTCTGTGGAGGCCGGCGCCCAGCCGGGGGAGGGGGGCACTGGAGCTGCCATCCCTCGCCGGGTGAGGTGGACAGGCAGAGCAGCCTCTTGAGGACCCCAGCACCGTTGCTCATGGTCCTGCTTGGGATGGAACAGAGGAAGTGGTGCTGGCCCTCTCCTACTGGCTCCAGGAGAGTGTGGCATTGGTGCAGGGAAGGCAAAGGCAGTGAGACAGAACAGAGTTGCTGTGACAAAGACACCACTGCAAATAAGTGGAGCAGAAAGGACTTTGCAATAACTGGTACCGGGTGGACTCAATATCTGCATGGGAGGGAGGAATGCGCCGTGACCCATACTTCACATCAAAAACAAAAATAAACTTAAAATGGATCATAGACCTTAATGGGAATGTGAAAAACATAAAACTTCTGAAAGTAAACAGGAAAATATGCTCATGACCCGGGGGGCAGATTTCTCAAACAGGACAGAGAAAGCACTAATCATAAAAGAAAATTGGGCTAAATGGGATTTTATTAAAATTAAGAACATCTGTTCATCTGAAAGCATCATTGGAGGGAGGAGTCCAGCCCGGTCTGGGGAGATGTTAGAACTGACAGGAGACGTCCAGAGCCTGGACCAAGGAGAGAGACGGCCAACTTAAAAGCAGTCAGAGGCCTGACCTGCCCATCCCAAGGGAGGACTTCCAAGTGACCATTAAGGGTGTGGGAAGGTGCTTGTCAATAATGCTAATGATGAGGGAAACACAAACTAAAACCACAATAAGCCAACTCCACAGATGCTGTATAGCTGATGTGAGGAGGCTGGGGGCAGGGGGGATGCCAAGAACAGGGGCCAAGGACAGGGTAGGGGCTGAGGAGAGGACAGGGTCAAAGGCATGATGTCGAGGATGGGGTGATCTGCTGGGCATATCTACCCAAGCTGGATGCATGCTGATCCCTGGGCCCATCCATATCCATCCCAGGTTGACACCCAGAGTAAGTGTGTGAGAGGCCAACAGGCCAGCACACGTGACCCGGACGCTGCATCAACCACAGCACCAAGTGGAGACGCCCGCAGGTCGATGAGCCACAGGATGGAGAATGTCCCATCACAGGAGGCAGCCTGCCCGAGTCTTGAGGGTGGCAGGAGGCTGGCCAGCGGCCACTGCAGCTCTGCTCTGGAAGCTGAGGAAGAGTGGGCACTGGCCCAGGAGACAGAAATGGGGATGGTGGGATGTCTGGGCCAGGCACTGACCGGGGGGGCCTCCTGGGGTGCGGGCACCTCTGTCTGTCCTGATTTGGGGAGATGAATATTATATACACAGGGTGGAGCAAAAGTAGGTTTACAGTTATTTATATGGAAAAGAATACAATAATTAATAAATAATAATATAAGAACAAACTCACATTCTCACAACTGTAAACCTACTTTTGCCCCACCCTATGTGTGTGCATGTGTGTGTGTGTGTATTAGTCAAATCCTGCAGTTAGGAGCTGCATGCACTCCTGGATGTGGGCTACCTCAGTTTAAAGGATACACAAGTGCACAGTGTTTGCTGGTCTTGCTCCCTAGTGACTGCACATACATTCCTGGCAAACCACAGGTGTGTCTGGGTGTGTCCAGCGCCCCTGGGGTGAGGGGGAGGGTTCTGGCAGGCACCCCACCAGAGAGCCCTGACTCCGGTTTCTTCCCTCTGGTTAAAGTGATTGAGAAATAAAAACACAAAGTGAAAACTTTCTCAGGGAACATTTGATCAAGCGCCGGTTTTCAAATGTGATGACAGCAGTCGACCTGGGCTTCCAAGGCCACAGGTAACTGCCTGCTCTGCTGGGGCCACAGCCCAGGTGCCCCAGAGCCTCACCTGAGCCTGTGTGGGAAAGAGCGTTCTGCCAGGAAGAGGGCTCATCCCACACGCCGGCCCTGGAGGCAGCAGACGCTGACTCTCCCTCGCTGTCCCTCTCTGTCCCTGTCTCTTTGTGTCTCTGTTTATCTCTGTCTCTCGGTCTCTGTCCCCCTCTCAGGTCTGTCTCTCTGTCTCCCCCTGCCTCTCTCTGTCTCTCTGTCTCTATATCTCCCCCTCTCTGGGCCCCACCTGACCCCAACTGTCTCACCCACTCACATACCCTTTCTGGAGAAGCTGGCAGGAGAGAGTCAGCTGCAGGAGCTACAGTGACAGGTGTGGGCGAGAAAGGGCATGAGTTTCGGCAGGAGGGGAAAACCCATGATTTTCGGAATCTTCTCAGAGTACTGAGTGCAGAGGGAATGCGAGGCAGAACACCGGCCCTCAAACATGCAAGCAGGCCAAGTGTCCATTATTTGATGAACAAGCAAACACAATGTGGCCCCTCCGTGCAGCGGCATACTATGCAGCCGGAAAAAGTTCTGACACATGCGACATCATGCATGAACCTGGAGAACGTCATGCTGAGTGAAAGAGGCCAGATGCCGCATTCCATTTACCAGAAATGTCCAAGAATAGGCAAATCCACAGACTAAGTACATCAGTGGTTTCCAAGGCCTGGAGGAGGGAGAGGGGGAGTGATGGGGTTTCTTTTGGGGGGGTGATAAAAATTCCCTGTTACCTGGGGGGAGGGAGGAGCAAAAAGATAGAGGAAACAGCCAGTGCTAGGCCCTGAGACAAGCCTTTTCCACAAGGTTGGGAACCATGCAGCAGTCAGGGGCACAGGGAGAGTCCCCGTGAGGCAGGGGTCTGCAGGTGCAGGACAGAGGTGAGTGATTCTGGAGGCCTGGGCAGGTATGGAGGTGGGATGTGCTCAGGCTGTCACATCACGGGAGGAAGGGATGAACTGGGCACAGGGAGGGGCAGGGAGGAGGGACCGCGGTCCTGGGGAGCAGCTGATGTGGAGGGAGGGGACACAGTTCCTCTAGTTGAAAACCCAGTGGGGAGCTCCCCAGGAAGGCCCTACAGGATGGCCTGGAGGAAAGGGTGCTGCAGGGTTTTTCTTCAGCAGCTCAACCGTATTTTGGACAAAACAACCCAGTGAATAGTCTCCCTGGACATACCTCCTTCTCTCATAACTGAGGATAGCTGGCTGCCTTCTTGGGCAAATAGGAAATTTTGTGGAAACTACGTTAGAGCATAAACTCCTTCCAGCAGTAGATGCAAATACCCTGGGGCCTGTCCTACCCTGTGGTCCTGCAGTCAGGAGGAGATGCAGACCTCCCCGCGCCCACCACACATCACAGGTGGTCACAACTCTCTTCCTGTTAAATTTGGGTTCGCCATGTTCTGAAACTGTGGGGCCCCCTCTCTGTCCACCCAGGCCCATCTTACTCTGTGTCACCAAGATGAAGTGTCACCTCTCTTCCTTCTCCGTCTTTCATGGATTTCAGGTCTTTATCCAGAGATGCTGACCAGCAATTTCCAAATGATGCCACCGCTTGCCCTTCCCCCTTTACTCCACCAGGGAGGGCAGGGAACCCCTCAACAGACCCAGCTCCTGGAAACCTTCGCCAGCCAGCCCCTCCTGGCCTTTCCTCCCCTTCCAGATGTCCCCTTCACCTGCAACTACTGGGTTCAGCCCACATGCCTTGCTCAGCCTCCACTCCCAGTGACAGTGGGCTGACCGGGCTGCACCATGTCCTGCAGAAGAGGGTGAACACAGTTAGTGCCATCCTCCTGGGACATCTTGGGGAGGTCGGAAATAAGTGTCTGGACACATTATAAAAAGAACCTTCCTTCCACTATGGCTGAATAAGATTCATTTCCAGTCTGGAGAGGAGGTTTGCAGTAAAGCATCCAGCAGCTCTTCCTGCAGGCTGGGGGACATGGGAACATAAAAGAGAAGCCCACCAGGCACCTGCTCGGCAGATGGGGCCCCGACTGCCCTGGGCTCCCCTGTGTCCTCCAAGCCAAAAGTAGCCATTCACAGCTCCTCCAAAGGGGAAATCACCCCAGGAAGACAAAAATGACGTCTAGTTGCTGGTCTTTTGCAAGCCGACTTCTTTACCCTGCCAATTTTGCAGAGAAGAAAGCTGCCTTTTCTCTGGAGGCTGGCGGGAGCTGTGGGGAACTGAAACATGAACCTCCCCCCCATAAATAAAGTCCCCTCAAAGCAAAGTGGGACCATGTGGTGTGTGGGGCCTGGTCCTCTGGCTCAGGCTTCCGGTGGTGACCCCTCCATTTACCTGCTGTCTCTAAGCAGTCATGCACCTCAGGGAAGGTTGGGGTAAAAGAACATAAGAATAATATATATTCCTCTCCTTTAACTTGTCTTGAGTCTGAGCCATTCCTGTCTTCAGAGGCAGAGAGAGGCTCTGTTTCTCCTCTTCTTATGGAAAGAAGACGTAACACTTTCACAGCAAGCCTTTCCTGGAAAAGCGGCTGTCTTTATGCAGCTGATATATAAAACCACCTCGAAAGCAGAAGATCAGCTCCAGATCGGCCCCCAGCCAGCCCCTCTCCCCGTTCCACATTCATTGCCGGGAAGCAGCAGTAGGGGTCAGGGTTCCAGCCCCTGACAGTTAAGAGAAGCAGCCAGTTCCTTTTGGTACCAATCTCCAGACAGGAACAGTTGGCCTGAAACCCAACTGCTTGGATCAGACATGCTCCCTGTTTTCTAATACAACCCCTCTTGTATCGAGACATACTGATCAGTTTTCAACACAGACTTTGGACTATTATTTCTTCAAAGCAAAACAAATGATAAAACAATACCAACCCAAGATATTAAAGCTAGTCAGTCCCCATGGTCAAGTCTCTAAAGAAAGCAAAACTAGATGCCCAGTCTCTGAGTGATCACTAACAGGGCTCCATAAACCAGAAGCATCCTAATCCTTAAAGTTCTCTCCCTCTAATTTCCACTTTTCTCAGACCTCCCTGGTGGAGCCTGCCGGCCTAGAACTGCAGGAGTTAGTCAGTTACCTTAGAACCAGAGGGGACTGCTTGAGGACTAGTTAATCAGTTAACCAGTCCTTGGAGTGAAGGCTGAAGAAGGATTCTTGCTCAGAATCAAGTCCATGTACGTTTCTCAGCACGAGTGCTTCCAGGTTGGAGGGATGCACTCTGCCATCTGTCTTTCCTTACACTTGTAATTTTTTAAAATTTTCCCCATCTATTAAAAAACATGTGTTTATTGTAAAAAAGGAAAGTTCGGAACTGAAACAAAGGTCTCCCATCCTCCTTCTAATAGAAGCCACTTCTGTTAGCAATTTAATGTGCATTGTGCAGACATTTCCCACGCGTCTACAGATAGGGCTGTTTTTGTACAAGTGGAATCATAGCAAAAATATGCTCTGAGAATGTCTCTGTTTTTCATTTAACAATAAGTCCTGGACATTGTCCCACTTGAGCCTGCTCAGAGCTTGCCATTTTTAAAGGCTGCGTAGTACTCCGTCACGCAGATGTAATCATTACACTCATGTTGCTATTGGTGGATGTTTAGGGTGTTTCCAATTATTTCATCTTTTTGCAATCAGGGCTGCAATGGGGCGCGCGCGCACACACACACACACACACACACACACAAGCTGTCTGTAGGAAAATTTCCCATGGCTGGGGCCCTGACCCAGAGACAAGCATAGGTTTCTCAGTGCGGAACTCCTAGCATGACTAAGTTACCACACCACATTCTCGTCTCAAATGTCCCACCCAGAACAAGTGTGCCCAGAGACAAGTGGTCACTGAGTCCAAAGGCCCCTTCCTCCTACTTCACAATTTCACCCAGGGTCAGCCCGAGATGTGAGTCCTTATGACAGATGCTAGCTCATGCCATGATCAACAAAACACCTCAAGGGGCTGTGCACGGTCATCGAGGGCCAGCTGTTATCTGTCTTCAATAGGACCAGGGCTGAGCTGAGGACACTGGATTTCTGAGAGGCCCTGGATGCCCAGTCTCCGTGAGGTCACTAACAGGGCTCTGTGAACCAGAACTGAACTGATGTCACCACTCCAGTCGTCCCACATCAATCAACATTACAAACAAAATCAAACTCAGCCTAGCTTCATTCCTGAAGCGGCTCCCACGTCACGCAGGCCGTGACCCAGGGGCTGTCAGCAGGCCTGAGGTGTTCTTCAAGCTGCCTGCAGGGTTAGGAGACCTTTTAAAAACAGGGACTCTCAGTTCTGTCAGGGGGACCCCAGGCATTGGGAAGGCAAAGTGCCAGGTTGATTCTAAAGGGCAGCTGGGCTGAGAAGCCCTCACTCCTGGGGGCTTCATGACAGGCTGGTCCCCCCACTGCCAGGACTATTCTGGCCTCAGGAGCTCCAAGTCCCCTGGAACCAACAGAGCCCCTTCCCCAGGGGAAAAGCTGGGAGCCTGGCAGCTCACGTGGACTTTGACCTGAGTGTCATTTTGGTTCCCCACTGTCAGCAGGAAGGAGGGACAATCACCCTGGCGTCTCTGTCAAGCTGTTTTGGCCACAGAGGAATGGCCCCACCAGCGCCAGCCCTATGGTCATATTTCAGTCTCTTTTCTCCTTTATTTGCAAATTCTAGGGAGGCGCTTGATCAGTGGTTCCCAGAAACTGGTCCCCAGGCCAGTGAGCTCCCATAATGAACTTTTCCTCTGTCTGTGGTAAAAACAAGAAAAACGGAGCCAGAGGACTTTTCTTTTGGTAAGGCTACAGGAGTTCATGGAGAAGGCGGCCTTCGTTCCAGAAGGTTCTTACCACTCTCTCCAGAAGGAAGGGCCGTGACCTGCCTGTGTGCCTCTAACATGGAGGGTGGGCTCCAAGGGTTTCACTCTGCATACCAAGGGGGACCCAGCCCCTGCCTGGGACCTGAAAGGGGGAGGGTGCTTCTGAGGCCTGAAAGAGCTGAGCACAGCAGGAGGGGCCCTGCCTGATGGGGGCTGGGTTAGAAGAGGCCCCACCTTCTCCTGGGATGTGTGCTGAGAGGCTTGGACATCCCTGGCAGGAGATTTGAGCAGTGTCAGTCCCCTCTTGGGCCACCTCCCTGTGCCCCCATCTCCCCAGGGAGAGCCTGAGCCAGCGCCCTCGCGCAGGTGTGAGTGACATGAAAGACGGGCGCTCTCAGGGGCCAGATAAGCTCCAGTGAAGCAGCGTCTGGCTTCTTTTGCCCTGCTTGCTGATGGTTATCTTGCTTTATCCTCAGTCCATCTTTTGGCTGAAGACCGTCATAATTACACCCACTATGAGGACGAAAAGGTAGGGGGGCCCACCCAGCGTCACACAACTAAACAAAGTCCTAGCACCAGGTCTTCACAGGGGCACCCAAGGGGCTGAGAAACATGAATGTGTGGGACCCTCACACGCCCATGACTCAGAGTTCTGGGAATCCAGCCAGGGGCCTAGCTGGTAGCCAAGGGAGGGAAGACCTCAGCGAAGGTGAGGGCAGACTCCCACCCCCACCCTCACCTGGTAGCCCAGGCCCTGCCCCCACCGGGCTGAGGAGGGAGCAGGTGCACATTGGCCTCAGGGCAGGCGTCCTGGCAACATCAGGGAAGCCTGCCCTGGCTGGTGCTGTCCCAGGGCTGGCAGGCATTTCCCTACCTAATGTCATATTGATACAATATTTAAGGTGAAACTTGGGAAGACTGGAATTCTTGCCCTAGCTTCCTGATCCCCAAAGGTACACTTTAGGAGGCAAGAGATCCTCTATGGCCCCCAGGAACCTAGAACCCCCAAAACCTTCAGGAGCAGGGCTGACCATGCCTCTAGAGCCCCTGGGCCACCCAGCAGTACTCCCCTACCTCCACCCCATGCTCAGGGCCACTAGACAATTGGGCTTTCTCACCAGAGCTGAGTCACTGGCCCCTGTCCCTTCCCTGGCCAGGCCTGCCTCCCCCATGGTCATCAGAGCAGCTGTTAACACCCGGACCAGCATAGGGTCCTTGTCTGCATCCCAGCCCAGCCCTTCTGTTCCTGCAGGAACAACTTGTGGGAGGAGCGCTGAGTGGGCACTGGGGAAGACGACTAAATTTGTGGCTATTTCCTAACAATCCTGTGCAAGCAAGAAGCAACCAGATAGAGGTGGCCATAGTCTCAAATCCATTTCATTCCCTTTGGGCTTATTTAACTTAGAGATGGGAGCCCTGGGGGCCATGCTAACCCCAGCCCATTTCTCCTGTTGCTGAGCTTGGAGGGACAAGGGGCTGAGGTTAGAGGGGGCTGATGGCCTGATCTGGGGCTGGTCCATGATGTGGACTCGCGCACATCTCCATCAAGTGTACACTTCTCAGGAAGCACCTTACATCTCAATAAACAGAAGACAGTTGTTGTGTGGGTGGAGGCTGCATTCCTAAGGCCACACACAGGGCTTTGAATAACCACCTGGGATCCGAAGGGCCCCAGGTTGTGCCCGACAAAACAGTGTTTTCAGTGTGTGGCCACGGTTTCATATAGGACACCCCTGGTCCACAGTGCGGGCTTTGAGCTGGGCAGACCACAAAGCACAGCATCATCTGCTTCTCCTTAAAAGGGAGCAGATGGTGACAGTAACAACCACAGAAATAGGATGATCCTCTGCTCTGGACACCAGGTGTTCCAGTGACACACAGTGGGCCAGTGGCCCCTTTCAGGTGATACCCCCATATTTGACACATTTTGTCCCAATTTAATAAAGAACACAGATGTGCTTCATTTCCAAAGGCTTCATGAATGCAAAGGTGTCCCGCTGGGCATTCATCTCCAATTGCCTGGCCCAGCGTTTGCTCTGCCTACTGCGAGTACCAGGCCACAGGAGGAGCACTCAAGCCCCTGGGGCAGGGTCACCACAGTCATGTCCCTGTTTAGATTAAGAGGTCCTGGACCATCCCAACCTGAGGCTGCACCAGGGACACAGCACACGTGCCTCAGAGAGTGCAGCTGTGGGCACAGATGTGGGAGTCAGTCAATTCACCTCACAGGTATGTCCTTTAGGCTGAGGGTCGGGGTGGGGAGGACCGGGCTCTCTGGCCTCCAGGAAGCATCTCCTTCTCTTAGAGACAAGGTACCCCATCTTGCCCACCCCCCACCTATGGGCTTTTGGGAGCACTGATGTGATAATGAGAAAGCTTTGAAAACCCGCAAGGATGCTGATTAGTGACTGAAGATATGGCTGCAGCATAGCCCTTCTCTTTGAAAGTACTGAGAACTGATTTTTATCAACAGGTGAAACTATCCTGGAGGCTCCATGATGCAGAAGAGAGAATGCAGGGCACAGGCAAAGACTCTATCCTGCTCTGCCTTCCCAAGGGCTGCCCGGAAACCGGGAAGATGCAGGCACAGGGAGTAGATGGCTGACCCACAGACATGCCTCGGTGAGGACATGCTGGTCAGTGTCATGAAAGGGGGGAGGGTGGCCTGCAAACAGCGCTGGGCCAGAGACTTTGGGAAAGTGGACAGCACCTGTAGGGGTCATGTCGTCACGGCCCCACCACTGCAAACATGATGCCACTGAACTGGGAAGATGACAAGGAGAGTCACAGCTCTAAGATAGAGTTTTTTATATTTTTATGGAGAAAGGAGCCTCGGAAAGCCAAAGTGCCTGGGGCCCACGGGTCCCCCAGGGTCCTGCAGACCCCTGTTCTGGGCCAGAAAGCAGGACAGCTAGACGATGTCTTCCAAGGGGAGACCCTGCTCAATGGACAAGTGCACATGTCATTTTCCAAGCTGGCATTCCAGCCCCTCCTTCCTGAGCTCCCTAAAATCCAAGAGTCTAGAGCCCACAGTGAGGGCCCCACCCCCAAGCTCCTCTCACCTCCCCAGCCTACAGGGAGCTAGAGATGTAGGGCAGCCTGTTGTTGCTGCCCTGGAGGTTGGCAGGACACTTGGGATACCCTGTGACCCTATATGAATGAAGTTCACAGACCCACATGGGCTGAGCAGAGGGATGTTTGCATCGTGGCAAAGCCGAATTCTTTATGCTTTGGCAAGGCACACAGTGAGAAGATGCTAAGTGGTCAGGCCTGGAGGCCTGAATTGAGAGGGAGGTCTGGAGGCCCCTTGTGCTCTTCGAGGCACCAAGATGCCCACTGTGAGCTCCTCTCAGTCAGAGCTAGGGAGTGGAGCAGAGCAGGGACTGGTGTCTCGCTGAGCAGGTGGACGCACTGTGTGCCCAATGAGCAGGGACACAGCCACACCTATGCTCAGTGGAGAGGCCTGGTGTCCCGGTCAGGTGAGCCCTCCTGGGATCTCTGAAGTCTGAGCTCCACTCAGTGCCCTCCAGATAAAGGCCTCCTCTGAAGGAAATATATGGAGGAATCTGTGATTTCCAGCATTGGGGCATGTGGGTAGGCTTTTCATAGACGCTCCTGATCAGGGCACCCAGATGAGGAACAAAGACTGTGTTCTTTCCTAAAAGTAAGCATGAGGCTCCGGAGGAACCTGGGCACTGGTCAGATGGAGCAGCTTTGACCATGGGAACAAGGAACAGACCCCTTGGAGGCCTGAAGGCCTTTCCAAGGAGCAGATGGGGATCGCTGGCTGAGGTGATAACATCGCCAGACAGAGAGTGACCAGGGTGCAGGAGCAATAAACAAAGCAGGTGGGCTGGGCCCACCCTGTTAGTTGCCTTCGCGCCTTACTGGGAAGTGTCTACACCAGTCCAGCAACCCCTTCTGCCATCACCCCCCCAGGCACAGGCGTGGACATTGACCAGGAGAGCTACTTCTGCCCCATCTTCCTGCCCTGCACATAGGCCCTTCCACAGGACCCCCCCAGCAAGAGCTGGTGGGCCACCCTTGACTCTTCTCCAGCTTCTGAGTGTGAATGGGGCTTTCCTGGAGCTGCCATGATCAAGTCTATTCCTAATGAGGAGGTCCACAGTCATCTGTCTGTGAGACTCCAAAGTGTCCTGGTGGGTGGGTCCCCTGCCCAGTGGCCCCAGGTTAGTACCACCTCCACTCACCTGTGGCTCTATTACACCTTTTAGGGGTTATTGAGTGAACTGAGTGTCTTGTAGTCAAGAAATTCCCAACACTCGGAAAGTTCCCAGAATGACTGGCTATGTCCTGCCTCCTGGCTACAGCCATGTGGCCAGAAAGTCAAAATTTAAGACTCAAAGAATTCAGAGGTATGCCACCTAAAGCAGGAACAACAAAAGATGAAACAGATAAATTGAACTTCAAAATCGAAAACTGTGCTTCAAAGGACACCATCAGAAAGTGAAAAGACGACCCATGAAATGAGAAGAGATATTTGCAAATCATATATGTGATGAGGAACTTGTGCCCATAATATATAAACAAAGAACTTTACATGTCAACAAAGGTTTGAACAGACATTTCTCCAAGGAAGATATGCAAATGACTAGTAAGCACCTGAAAAGATGCCTGACATCATTAGCCATTAGGGAAATGCAAATCAAACCAATGAGACATCATGTCCCACCCACCAGAATGGCCAAAATAAAAAAGTCAGATAGTAGCAAGTGCCTGACAGGATGTGGAGAATAGAGCCCTGCCACGTGGCTGGTGGGACTGTGAAGTAAGACCACTGCTGTGGAAAACACTTGGACCCACAGAGATGTGGTTCCCTACATAGTTAAACAGGGAGCTAACATGTGACCCAGCAAGTCCCCTCCCAAGTCACACTAGAAAGAAATGGAATTGTGTCCATACAAGGCTTGTGCAGCTCTGTTCACAGGAGCCAAAAAATGGAAGTAACCCAAATGCCCATCAGCAGATGGATGGATAAGTAAAGCATGGTCTGCCCATACACTGGATTTTATGCCCATGAAAAGGAATGGCATTCTGCCACGTGCTACATTAGTGAGCTGGAGAGGCCCAGCTCCATGAAGGAGGAGGTTGGCCAGGCCTGGGGAGGTGAGCAATCACCATGGCAGTCTACCTCTAGGGTTTAGAGCTGGCACCAGGCCATGGTGAGGTCATGCATGGAAACTGGAGACATGGGAGTGACCACAGGGTTGTGGCACCTGTTGAGTTGAAACCATTGTGGGAGATATAGGTGCTTTGTGGGCAAGGGAGTTTCAGGAGAGGCAAGGGGAGAAGTTGAGCAGGCAACCTGGGGTCCAGGGAGGAGGTGAGAAAGGGTGATTTCTCTAAAGGAAAATACAGAAGAGAGCAAGGGTAGGGGTCCCACAGGGTGAGGGATGCAAGAGAAGGAACAGAGAGGGTGCTAAGGCAAGGGCTGCCAGGGCAGCTAGATGGGCTGGGGAGGAACGCAGAGGGAAGCAAAAGTGTGCTGGCAGCCCTGTTCCTCATGTAGAGGGGGTTGAGTGCAGGTGGCCAGGCCCAGAACTCTGAGAGGTGGCTAACACACTCTCCCATTGCCCAGGAAAGGCCCCTGCCCCAGTCAAAGTTAAGGGGGTCGAAGGGACACGGTGCACCCAGCCCACAGCCCAGTGCTGGTCCTTTCCTGTCTAGGATTACTGTGGGGGCAGAAAGAGGTTGGAGCTGGATCTCTGGAAAGAAGTCAGCTGGTCCTTACCAGCCAGGCCAAGGCTGGGAGTTGGTCCTGTGGAGAGAACCCCCCTCCTGGGCTCCCTCTCCAAGGTCCCTCCCCCATGGGTCTCCTATCTTCTGAATCTCCTACCCCCAAGCTTATTCCCCCACCCATCACACCATCAGCCAAGGATGCAGGTTGTGTTTCCAAAGTCCTGGGGCAGTGGCCCAGGGTCCTCTCCTGCAAAAGGAGGGACTTTCAGTTCCTTTAGGGTGGGGGACCCCATGACTTAGCATGGTCTGGTCAGGAGCTTTCCCCCAAAAGACCAGCACAGAACCAAAGGGTCCACTGCAGCCCCTGACCACTCTCATAGGCGGTTCATCCAGCTCGTCGCTGACCGGTGCCTTTCCACCACGTCCGGGAACTGGCACATGCCCCAGGAGGGCCAGGCCCAGACCAGGCCGAGCAGGGCCTAGAGGTGGGTGGGGGTCGGGATACAGGGGGCGGTGCGCTGCGGGCGGTGGCCGAGGGGGGCGCTGCGGGGGCCGGCGTTAAAGCCCGAGCGCGGGAGCGCGCGCTCAGAGGGAGCCGGGCCGCTTCTGTCGCTTCTGTCGCTGCTGTCGCCACGCCCGCCCGTCCGCTCGCTCCAGCGTCCCGGCTGCACCGGACTCCGGAACCCCACTCCCCCCGACTTGGCGCAGAGGCCTGGCGCCCGGTCCATGCGGCCCCTCCACACGCCCAGCCCCGGCACCGGACCCCAGACCCGCACCTGAGCGCGCGCCCGGAGCGCGGGCGGCCGCCGGGGGCTGGGGCAAGATGGGGAAATTTCAGTCCAAGCACGGTGAGGCTCGGGCCCCGGGGCGGGCGGGCGGGCGGGCTGGCGGGGCGGGCGCCGGCCACTCACTGACCCTTCCCTCTCCCGCGCCCTCCCTCTGGCGCGCCGCAGCCGCCGCAGCCTTCAAGCGGAGAGAGAGCCCAGAAGGTGAGCGGGCCGGGTGGGGCGGCGACCGGGCCGGGACCCAGAGCCCAGAGCCCGACGTGCGTTCTGCCCTCGTGCCCTCGGGTGGGGGAGCCTTGCCGCGGGGTCTCCGGGAGTGCGTAGGCCCCCACCCCACCCCGCCCCGCCCCTGCCCCCGGCCCCGGCTCCCCAGCTGGAGCCCTGCGCCCCAGGCCGCACGGAAATGGGGTGGGCGCGCCGGGCGGCGGGGCATCTTTAAGGCACAGCGCCCGCGCGGCTCACCGCGCATCTCCTTCCCTCCTTGGTGCCCGCTTCCCGCGCTTCCTCTCGCCGGGCCGCAGGGGACAGCTTCGTGGTGTCTGCGTACGCGAGTGGCCGCAAAGGCACTGTGGAGGCAGAGCGGCGCGGCGGCGTGGAGCACCGCGCGCGGGACAAGCAGGTAGGCGTGGCGGGGTCGCCCTGGGAGCCCGGGGACGCCAGTGCCAGAGTTGTGCCCCCTCGCCCGGACCCAGACGTAGAAGGCGCAGGCTGAGATGGCGGGGCGGGGAGTGATGCCAACTGGGATGAGAGAACCTGTGCCTCTCAGCCTCCACAGGCCAGGCCGGGTGGGGCTCCTGAGGGTGAGCCCTGAATTTCCCAAGCTGGAGGCTTGGTGAGGGAGAGAGCATGATTTGCTTTAGGATCAATTGTTTGCACAGCAAAGATGGCCAGAATTAGAGGCCTCCCATCTGCAGGGTGAGGGACCACTGGCTTACAGAGAGGTTCATGGGAAAGCCAGGCTCCAGATGGACTTGGGAAGGGGGGGTGTACCTAGACTGCAGGTGCTGCCAGGGCCATCCAGAGCAGAGACCTGCTAGATTGGGGGGGGGGGGGCGCACCAGAGGAGCCTTGGGTAAACTAGACCTGCAAATGTTTGCCAAGCAGGAAAAAGTGGACGTTGGATGGGCATTAGTGTGAACTGGATCTGTGTGGATGGCCACTCCAGATGGCTGAGACCCCTACTTGCCCACTGCGTGCCCCCCAACCCCCCTTTTCACTGTTCATGGAAAGTCATCTCTGTTTTTGGAATTACATTCTTCTGGCCATTTGATAAATGAAAAGTTCTGAGTGTATTTGTAAACACTGCACCTCACCCTGGGAAGGGCCCAGATTTGCCCTGAAATCAAACCCATACTGGAGTTAGAGTTCCTGCTTTCTGGGAATGAAGGTTTAATGCCATGCCTGTGAAGGTAGGAAATACATTTTAAGGTAATTTCTGGGTATGTTATAGTAACGTTGGATGCTAACATTAGGTGGACTTATGCTTCTTGGTACCGAGGGCTGAGGGCTGAGGACGGGTACCCAGGGAGCAGCCCAGGTCTGTCTTTCTCCCTCCGAGAGAGGTGGGGGTGTTGATAAAGGGATGGTACCTCTTAGCTTGGTTCTCCTGTGTGTGGCATGTAAATGGGGGCAGGCAGGAAGATGCGTGGGCATTAGCTTCATGGTCAAGGGTTTAGGCTGGGCCTGCTTCCACCGGCTGTACTGCCTGGGGGCTTTCTCCCTGGGGACATGGGCAGGCTGGACCTCGAAGTGTTCACTCAGTCCTTAGGACTCTCCGGGCACTTGCTCTCATTTGTTCAGAATGTGGTGGCACTAAAGAGGGTGGCTCCAGCAGCACCAGGCAGTGCTTCTCCTGGGCTGAGAGGCATGCTCTGGTGTCACTATGAGGTTGTCAGAGCTAGGGCTGGAGCAGTCTTTTAGGCTGATGGACTCCACACTCCTGGGACATTTTTTGAGAGAATGGTGTGGGAGTTGGCTTAAGTTGTTCTCTTTTCATTTTGCCCTCTGTTATGGTCTGAATATTTGTGTGTCCCCAAAATTCATATGTTGAAATCTAACCACCAAGGTGATGGTGTTAGAAGGTGAAGCAATAAGGAGGTGAATAGGTCCTGAGGGTGGAGCCCTGATGGTGGGATTACTGCCCTTATGAGAGACTCCAGAGAGCTCCCTGTCCGTCTGCCATGTGAGGACACAGCAGGAAGGTGCTGCCTATGAATCAGAATAGGGCTCTCAGCAGACACTGAATCTGCCGGCTCCTTGATCTTGGACACCCAGCCTCCAGGACTGTGAGAAATAAATTTCTGCTGTTTATAAGCCACTCAGTCTGTGGTCTTTGTTGTAGAAGCCAGAATGGACTAAGGCACCCTCATTTCGTGAAAGAAAGGTCTTTTTAACACAAAGATGTAAAAAGAGCAAAATCTCAGAATAAAGGTTGGTCCTTTAGGTTAAATAGTTTTTAGCTTTAAGACAATAGCACTGCTTTTTTTTGTGTTTTCCTCATTTGGCCATGGGGGCTGTGAGCCCCTGGCCAAGCACTGGCCTGGAGTTTAGACCTCCCGGACCAGGCATACTTCACCCTGCCACAGATGCACAGGTATCCTCACCACCACTACATCACTGCTCCCTTGCTTGCCAGGCACCACTGGGCATACACTGGGATGGCTCTGGCCCAGGCTCAGTGTGAACCATGCCTCACCACCCCTGCTCCTGGTTCTTCCCCTGGAAGTTGCACAGTCGGGGGATGTTTGGGTGTCAAGTCCTACAAATCTCCTGTTTCCACCCAGGGTCCTGTGCCCTTCTCTTTGTGTGGTGCCCAGAGCTCCATCCGTCATCTGTGCCTTCCCAGGTCGATGGCCCTGAGGAAGGCCAGCCTGGATCAGGCAATGCACCCGCTGAGTCTGACTGGGGTCAGCAAGGGGACATGCTCCTCCTTTCCCTGAAGTTCATTCACCCTGCGTGTTGCCCAAGAACTGTGGCAAATGACCATGTGGAAATAAAGTGCATCTAACTGTCACCTGCCCTCCCCCACCCCCAAAATAAAGGAAATGAAGTTGGTTTTGCCCGTTAATTGTCAATGAGTTATGTTGTGCACATCTAAAAAATTTCTTATAAATAGTAGCATTTTCCAGGCAAGTGCACTCCCTGCTTCACAGTCTAGAATGGTGTTCCTTGTTGATTCTGAGAAATGCTGCAGTCTGGTTGTGGCAGGACCTTCATGGATTCATTGCTGAGTACCCCCTGAAGGGCCAGGGCTGTGCCAAGGCAATGTGGGATGTTGGCAAATACAGCGTAGAGGATCTAAGAAGTGGAGTAACTGAGGTCATACATGTGTTAAAATTATGAGAAGTGACAAGTGGTAGCACCAGCAGCACTTGGCAGTGCTATTTCTAAAGGTGGATTCAGCCATGGAGCAGCAGGGGTCATGGTTACAGGTGGGGCCAGCCATGGAGCAGCAGGGGTCACGGTGAGGCTCTGTAGAGACACAGTTTTCCCTATCCTGGAAACACAGCCTTCCCTGCACACAGTCACTCACAATCTGTCCGCCTTTCTGTAATTTCTCCAACACTCCCTGAGGCTGGCAGGCGAAAGCTCAGAAGATAAGAATCACTGCCAACAATTGAAATTTTGTTGTGGATAAAACACAGATTTCCATTTGTAAGCCTGAGAAAGGGATGTTTTGGCAACTTCGGAGGTGACATTTTAACTGAGACTTGAGACAGAAGTGCATGAGTCGAGGAGGCCACTGGGGCCTGGCTGAGGCCTTCTGCCTGGTAGGACTCTCAGCTGTCCTTGAAGGATGTAGCTTCTCAGCCTCTAAGGCTTTGTGACAGACAGCTGGGCAGGACTCTGCCCATACTGCCTTGGGCAGCTCTTAGCTACAAGGATCTATACACCAGTTCCACACATATGCACACGACAGTTTTGTGTGCGCTGACATTTTCCATGTTCTCCTGATGGAGGCTGCCTTGCAGGGAGTCTAGGTGGTGAGCCCTGAAACCCCACCAAGAGACTCACCCCTGGATAGGCCTCTGGCTTCCAGCAAACTCCATCTGCCCTCCATGTGGTCTTGTCCACAGGTGACCTTGCACTACTTTTGGAATCTGGGGGCTCAGCCCCATGGCATGGTTTGATGCCTTCCACCTGGTTAGAGTTCCCTGGAGCCAGTCACCAGGACCTTGGACCCCTCTTGTCTCTGCAGCAGGCTTTCGTCCCACTGTGGTGGGGCAGGGCTGCTCCTCCCACTCACCTGGCAGCCCAGGAGCCAGCTCTCACCTGCCTACCTACTCACTATACCACCAGAGTACATGGCAGCAGCAGGATTTACATATTTCAGTTAAGAGTTGTTGAGACGTTAACTCTGTGGCTTCTTGTCTGGGAAATTCCCTTGGCTTTGCATGAAGCCTGGACACCACCCCATCTGCAGTCAACAGAGAGCAATCAAAGTGTGTTCTAAGACGAGGTGTGGATGCCACAGCTCCTCCTCGGCTATCTGGCCACAGGCCTCGTAAAAGGAGAGGCATCCCCCTTGTGACTTTCAGTGAGACAGGTGGCAGGTCCTCTGGCCACAGTGCAACTCCTTGGGATGACCTTCATTCCTCTGTGACCTGTGCTTTGGGATACTAATCTCATGGAGTCCCAGCCTTTGTGGGGTGTCTGGACATCAGGGCTGGGAGCTCTTTCTTTCAACACCCACTGTGGGAACCTTGGACACAGGCAGCTGTGTCTCTGCCCTCAGACATGGCCCTGCCGTGTGAGGCTGGCACAAATGGGCACAGAGGCCTGAAGGCTTACATGGATGTGGGGGCACTGACAACAGTCCTGGGGGTCTAGGCCTTGTGGAGCACCAGGGGCCTCTCCCCAAAGTCAGCTGTATCAGCCCCTTACCCCCACCCCTGTTCCTGAAATTGCAAATGGCCCTCCTGGACACCTCTCTACCTAAGGGTGAGCCAAGTGATCCCAACTAATTCACATCTGAGGAGCCACCTGGCCACTTTGTGGGAAACGCCTCCTGGAAAGGGGTGATAGGACCAACCTAAGGACCCTGTGAGGGAGCTTGCTGCTCTGAGTGTGTTTCTGGAGTGAGTAGCTGAAGTTCGCCTCCTCTCCTCACCTGCAGACAGGACTCTTGGAAGGGAAGGGGATCCGCATACTCACCTGTCTGTCCCCCGTGTCAGTGGGGATTGCAGGAGTTGCTGGGATCATCTGTGGGCATGCAGCCAACAGTATCAGACATTCAGGAGGGGCTGAGGGCTGTATGGACCGGCTGGATGCTGTGCACCTGCACCTGCCCCAACCAGGTGCCCATGGAGGAGCTGCTGTGGGGGGTGGCTCAGCCACCAAGGGGCAATGTGTGTGCCTGCCTCTCATTAGCTCAGGTGCAGGCACCCTCATGTTGTGTGTCAAGGAATCTGATGTCCACCAGGCAACGCTGAGCTGAGACCCTGGCCTTGTGGCTAAGCCAGAAGATCTGTGTTGGGCACAGTGGGGCCACAGGCTGGCTGCAGAGCCTCTCCCCCATGCCAGGACAGTGGTCAGTAGAGGCACTTCCCTTGAGATGCTTGTCTGGAGAGAAGCTCCCAGGAAGCTGTTGGAGACGCAGCATGTGCTGCTGGCCTGCCGAGGGACATGGCACATGTGGAGATGTGTTCTCATGGGGCAGCAGCTTCAAAGAATATTGACCCTCCATGTCCACAGGTACACTGGGGCCCCACACGCAGACAAGGTGCAGGCTGCTCCAGGGATACAGTTCTGAGCTGGGGGATTTCACAGACAGTGAAGGAGCCCACATACTGCAGGAGATCTCTTGACAACTTCCTCGGGCACTGACAGCCCCGGTGGCTGCTGAACGAGCTGAAATTTCAGCTGCGCAAAAGGAAAAGACAGACCGGAAGTCGCCCTGCCCTCATCAGGGAGGGGATTGGCTGCTGTGGGAAAACACCATGCTGCATCCAAGTCATGCCTGTCACTTCTCCTACATTTTTACTGTGGCTAAGTTGTTTGAGTAACTTTGAGGGTGTTGGTTGTTGAAGAGCTTACATCTTATTTTTTCTTTAAAAATTCATGCTATTTTGCAGTCTTCAGAAATCAGCGCTCAGCCCTGGTAGCCATCTGGCCAAACTGCCAACTTTCTTGATCTGTGAGAGCACAGATCAAGACGAAGGTGTAAACTCCTGAGTGTGGGTGGAGAGCTGCTGCTGGTGAGGGCCAACACGGTACAGGGAAGCCACAGAGCCATGGGGCTGACCAGATGTCAGCTCCAGGCCCAGAATTCCTGTGTGAGCTGGACAGAGCCCTGGTGAGGAGTGAGCCTGGTCCTTCTGACTCTAACACTGCAGGATCTGAGGTGAGCTCAGAACGATGAACACAGGCCATCAGCAAGTGCTCTGTCCTGGGCACCGTGACCCCACCATGCACATAGGACACCTAGCCTCCTGAGTGATCTTCCTGGGTACCGTGACCCCACCGTGCTTGCAAGGAACAGACTAATCTCTCATTTATTTGAGCAGCAAAGTGATCGATGAAATCTGTATTTTAGATTCATCTCTCTTTTAAGCAGTACCTGGTTCTCCGTCACCCACTGTCACCTTGTGGCCAGCACTTGTCCCAACCTGGCTGGACCAGGGCAGCACATCCCTAGCTGTGCCAGGCCAGACCTTCCCTGGGTGTGGGAATTGGACAGCATTGTCCTACCACTCCATCCTGTCTCTAGGTTGGGTCAGGGGTTTGGTCATTTTTTTTCCTCAGGCGGTAAGAGGTCAAGGCTCATGTCTCCTGTTCTCCAGCCCTCGTTGTATGGCCAGGGGGCACCCACCCCGCCAGCCCCAGCTGAGGCTGTCAAAGAAATTCTGCTCACAGATAACAACTGGGAACCCCGTGACATGGCCATTTAAAAATGTGGCAGGCTAGTCCCTCCCAAGGATTCCCTTACAGGATTGTTAGTGAGAGGTGGCCTGTGTGGTGACTCAGAGCCACCCAGACCTGGCTCCAGCCTGGTGCTACTGCTCACCTTTGTGTCTGTAGGTCACAGCTTGGCCTCCAGGGCTCATAAGCCATGTGCTTCTGTTTGGAGTCCTATGAGGAAAGATGAAGTGACTGGGTGAAGAGTCAGGAATAGGAGCTGGCTCTGGCATTGCTGGGTTGTGAGCATGTCCTGCTATACAGCAGGCCACATGTGGTCAGTAGATACCAATGTCAGGCTCCATTCCCGACCTTCTTGAGCTCTGACACCAAGTGCTCCTGAGCTGGAGGGCACGAGGCCATGCATTTGTACCAGGATCAGTGAGCTATACCCACAGGGTCATCTCCTTATGAAGGAGTATCATGCTGCGTGGGCAGGTGCACTGAGCAGGCATGGGGAACATGGGGTCATGTGGCCCTGCCTCTCCTCTCCCCAAGAAAGGAAGTCTGTGCTACCGTGTCCAGGCTAGCAGAGGCTTGGTTTATGGAAGCAGCAGTTCGGGCCTGAGCTGGGCACAGTTCATCTCCTGAACTGAGTTGTCCAATAGGTGGGATTTGAGGAAAGCCACTAGCTGAGCCACTGTGATGTCATCACCCTCAGCTGGTCCTGCAGGTGTGAAGTGGAGCCTCTCCTAGGTTGACACCTGCCTCAGAAAGTGTCTGGGTTTGGAAGGAAAGGCCTGTGTTGTCCCTGGAAGTTCTCAGGACAGCCTCTAAGACTAGGGGCAGCCTGTGGGCAGGCCCAGCTGGTTCCCAGCTGCTCTCTGTGGGGAATCACAGGCAAAGGGCCATTCAGGGGGCAGCCTGCTACACCCTTTGCCCCAGGTCACTTTCCTGGGCCATGCCAGTCCCCATCACAGCTTCACTGGGTTGTCCTGGCCACCTGGCCTGCACCCACTATAGTTTCGTCCCCTTCACTTGTGAGGAGACCTTGGAGGTGGGACAGGTAAAACAACCCTTCATGCTGTTGGGTTAATGCTGAGCTTCCAGGAGAGCAGAGAGAAGTGTGTAGGCAAGGTCTGCTTTCTGCCTCACATGGGGACATCCTCCTAGTGCCTGGTGTCCTACCTAGCAAGATGCTCTTTTGATGATGCCACACATGTGGAGTGAGGAGCTGACACAATGTCAGAGCAGAAAGCCCACCTGGTATGAGAAGAGAAGGTGCTCCCAGCCCTGCATAGGGAGAGGGTAGGAGGGTAGGCCTTGGCAGCTAACTGCGTATGGATTTCCTGGGGCAGCCACAACCAGCACCACAAACGGGTGGCTTAGCAACAGGAATTTAGTCTCACTGACCTGCAGGCCAGAATTCTGAGGTTAAGGTGGTTTCTCCTGAGGTCTTTCTCCTGGGCCTGTAGACTGTCCCCTCCCCATGTCCTCACATGGTCATCTCTCTGTGCATCTTCATCTTTATGTGATGTTCCTTCTGCCAGAACACAGGTCATATTGGATTAGGCTCCACCCTAATGTTACAAAAAGTTTACACCCAGAGGCACCGGGGACAAGATTTCAACATATGAAGGGTGAGGGGCACAATTCAGTCCCTAACAGGCCACAAGGTTTCCTCAGCTCCCTTCCCCCACCCTGTCCTCCCTCCATGTCCACCCCTGTGCTCTCCTTGCTGCCTCTGCCGGTTGCTGGACTGTCCGTTTTGATGATCGGAAGGAAGCAGTCAGTCCCAGCCGAAGGACCTGGGGGATGCAGCCCACTCTCAGCCTTGGCTACTGGGCACCTTTTCCTGTCATTTTATTTTCTAAACCATGTCTTTTCACTGTACGCCAACTCTGCATCCCTGTCTTCAGCATCTTCCGTGGCCCCCTCATATTTTTCTGAGCCCCCCAGGTACTTAGGGGTGGAGATGCTGCTTGTCTCTCCTGAGATGGTCTCTCCGCATTACTCATCCCAATGTCAGAGTGCTTTCTTGGCTTTGCTGTCCCCTCACCTGGGACCTGTCATTTGGGAGAGCAGGGCCAAAGGATCTCTGGTCTTCAAGTGATGGAGGCTCCTACAGCCTTGTCCTCCAACCTGTAACAGCCCAGAGCTCCTCAGGTCCCAGCCAGGTGGTTGGTCTCCTGCACCCTGGCTTTTTGGTCTCTGGGCATTACTGTTCCTCCATAAGCGACCCCTGCTGCCACCCATAGGTCCCCCGGAAGGGTTCCTGGGGAGGGGAGCTGTGAGTTGCATTTTCTATTTCCTGTTTCTAGAGCCAATTCTTGTAACTCCTTTGGGTTGTTTTGTTTGGAAGAAGGAAGGGTGGATATTTTTCTGTGGTTCAACTATCCCTGTTTTAACTCATAAGAAAGTGTTTCCCTGTTCTCATCTGGAGAAGAAAATGCATTGAAACGCCCCTCCCTCTCCGAGCACTCATTTCCTTTCCCTGCGACAGACGTGAAGAGCCTCTGCGAGGGCTGGGCTGGGGCTCCTCACACAGGCCACACCACTAAGCCCGCCCTGGTGGGGTTGGTCTGCCTGCTGGACATAGTTCATGGTGAGGCAGAGGCCGGCCTCACCCCTGCCCCACTGTCCTCTCAGGGATGGGCACACTCTCCTCTCCTCCTTTCCCATCCTCCCCCTCCCCCTCCCTTCCTCCTCCCCCTCCCCTTCCCCTTCACTCCTGGCACCTCCTCCCCCTCATCTCCTTCTCCAACTCCTGCTCCTCCTTCCCTGTCTCTCCTCTTTTCTTCCTGTCCAGAAGCCCAGCAGACCCTGGCGATCTGGGGCGTCCTGCTGGTCTGGAGGGATATCTGCTTCTCTGAGATCCTGCTCCTTGAGGAGGACAGGCATCCCCAGCCTGCGGGGTTACAGAGGTCCACATGTGTGTCCTAAACTCAAGGGGGCTGGCCCACGGCCGTAGGATCCCTGGATCCTCAGGAGAAGTTGGGGACAGCCATATCCCACCAGGATCTGAGTAATTCTTCTTAAAGGAAGCCGGCCATGTGGTCTTGTCACGTGGTCAGCAGAGACGTCTGATGGTAGATCATTCAGAAATTATTGGACTTTGATAGCTAATCAATATAAGCATGTGCTGGGAAGGCCTTAGGGTTAAGTATTTTAAATAAAGATAAAGCAGCCTGAACCTACCCATGTTGGTATCATGGGGCTGCTGTGACCATTTCACAAACAGTGGCCTAAACCAACAGACATTGATTTTCTCACGGTTCTAGAGGCCAGAAGTCTGAAACCAAGCTTTTGGCAAGGCTGTGCTCTCTGCAGGCTCTCGAGGAGGGTCCTTTCTTGTGTCTTCCAACTTCGGGGTGCTCCAGGTGCCCTTGGGCTTCTGACTGAATGGCTCTAGTCTCTGCTTCTGTTTTCATCCAGCCTCTCACCTATGTCTGTGTCCTCTCTTACAAGGACACTAGTCATTGGATCAGGGCTGACCCTAACTCCAGCATGACCTCATCTTAACTAATCATATCTGCAAATACTTTTAAATACAGTCACATTCTGAGATTCCAGGTGGACGTGGACTCTGGGGGTACTGTTCAGCCCAGTATATTACCCACAAAAACATAAAGTTAGAATGCTCACCATTTTCTACTTTGTTCGGCACAAAAGGGACTTAGCAACAAATGCTGTCCGCAAAGCTCTTCTGTCCAGATTGGTGTGGTCTTCACATTAATGTTTCAATCTTTAATCCTTATTTTGAGGTCACCCCTTCAGTGTCCACATTGAGGGGCAATTAATGCTGCTCCATTTTTAGCATTTGTTGATTTAATAATGTTCCCAAGTTTGAGCTCTATGCTCAGGAAAACTAGTTGCTAAACCATGAATGCCGACAAACCTCTGGTGTAATGACGAGCTCTTTTTCAGCCACATGGAACTCGAGGGCTATGCTCTCAGATCACCATTTGGTACCCATCTGGGTCAGCTCTATGACTCTTGGGTAGCCCTGCCTGGAAGGGAGGGCGGCCGGCAGGGTGGGCCGGTCACAGCAGTCCAACTCAGCCCCACATCTGGACCTGCTGGAAGCAGGATTGTGGATGTGGTTGTCTCTACAATTGGAACAATTTTAATTAGCTTAGGGCCAATTTAAGCATATTGAATTATCTAGCTTGAGAAGAAACACTTCTGGAGTCCACTTTAGACTGAGGCAGCCCCCTTGACCAGGCAGATGGTGACACGTCACTCCATGCACAGTAGTGTCCCCAAATGTTAAGGAGACTTTCCGCTTTGCAATTTCCCTCTTCACAGTGCAGTTGAGGTAGGAGGAAGCTGCCTGCACCCTGTGGGAAGAAGGCAGGACACAATACAACTGGCCAGCTCCTCTGTCTCAGCAAAGTGGTCCTTCATCCTCTGTCTGTCACACCAGGTCCCATTCCTCAGGAAACCCGTCAACTTGGTCTCTCATAATAGGCTATTTCCACCACCTCCCCTTCCGCTGTGCCCCGTTTCCAACACCCTCCCCTCTAACCAAACCTCCGCTTCTCTTTTCCGCCTCTGTTAGCCAAGTGGGTGTTTGGAACATAAGGCCGGCCAATACTAGCACCTCCTTGGAGTGAAAGCCCAGTAGGCTGACAACCCTTACCCTATATCTTGCCCCTGAATCTCCTCAGAGAGTACTCACTCCACCCCGGCCTCCATGCTGGTCCTGCCCCAGGGTCTTTGCACATGCTGCCCCTCTGCCAGAAGGCCCATCCCCCACAGCTTGGTTTGCTGCCTCCTGCCTTCAGGTGTCTGTTCACACATCCCTCTCCAGAGGCCTTTTATTGACCCCTGCCTGGCACCCCCCACTGCCTCCCCTCTTTCTCTTCATAGTGCTGGGCTGATACCTGCAGATCAGGTGGTCAGCTGCTCCCTAGAGAGGCCTTTGCAGGCTCAGTTCTGCCTAATTCGTCCACCTGGATGCCAGGCAAAGCTTCCACAATGCCTGGCGCTTCGGGTCACTCTTCTAAATTGTTTAATTTCCACATGAGGTGAGAGCGATCCCACCCACAAACTGGATGTCTCACCAACTGTAACAGTCACCCATTTGGGTAGAGTTCACCATGCAGTCCCGGAAACAAAACAACAAAATGCAGTGTTGGCTTGGGTCAGGACTGCCTCTTGGGGGGCTGCCAGCTTTGCTGGGCTGACCACTTCTCTGGACTGCCCATCTCTCTGGGCTGACCACCTCTCTGAGTTGGCTGCCTCTCCACTGAGAAGCCTGAGTGCAATGGACTCGGGGCCTTGCAGGGACACTGTCCGCCTCACCATGAACTATACCCACTGCCGGCCTGGGAGCTCCTCACCCGCTTTCATGTTGATGGATACGTGGCAGGAACGCTGGTAGCCTTTTTCGTGCCAGAATGAAACAAATTGGGTCTGTTCGATCCTGTTCACTGTGCCAGCTGGAAGTTTGCTCACAGTGATGGCCAGGCCTCTGCAGCCACAGGAGAAGGACTTCCTTTTGTTCTGCAATGTCTCCCAAGGAATTGTAACAAGTTTTGAGCTCTGAAATCAGAGAAACAAAAACAACAACAAAACCCCAGCATATTTTAATATAAAAATTTAAACGAGATTATTTTAACACAACCCTGCAGTGTCTTGGTGGGTTTGATTTTGGAGTGCTGCTGTGGCGGAGCCCTCGGTGGGCCAGGGCTGAGTGGTTCATTATAGTGGGAGGCCCCTCCTGCCATCAGTGCTCGCTAGCATGAGGCTGCCAGCCATGGTCCTGGGAAGTCAGTCAGCAGTAGCAGGACCCTCCCTGGGCTGTGTCCTGCCAGTAACCCTGTGTGTCTCAGGTCTTAAGTGGACGACCCTCTGGAACACAGCCTCTCACATAAGTTCAGGGGCAAGTGAGGCCCAGGTACAGTTTGTCTTCTGAAATAAAAAAACAAACCTACCTTATCCTAGCATTCAAGAAGGACCTCCCTAGAGGTGGTGCACCAATCCTGGTGGCCTTTGGCAATCCTTCTCTCTTGCCCAGGGACCTGGATGGTCCAACTCTCCACGGTCAGCGCCCAGGCCTCTCTGCATTCCCCCGCATCCACCCCTTGAAGCTCCGTGCCTGGCGTACCTGAGGTGACACCCACAGGCCTTCACTCATTAACTCAGGAGTATGATGGGTTCATAGCACTTGGCGCAATTACTGGTTACCCTCACAGTGGTCATTTCCCCTTTCACAGAGAGGAAACCAAGGCACAGTAGAGTTAGGCAGTTTGCCCAAAGGCACACTGCATGGAGTCATGCAGCTGGGACCCCTACCCAGGCAGACCCCCACGGCCTGTGCTCTGACCAGCAGGCTTCCTTGCCTGTTCCAGGCACCGTGCTGCTCACAGGCTATGGGGGAGCCAGACAGCGAGTGACCAGAGCAGGTGCCTCCTGGTGCCATTGGTGCCTGGAGAACTAAAGTAAGGGTGCACAAGAAGCCAAGTGGGGTGGAGACTGCCACAGATGTGGGGACATGAGCACAGTTGGCTGTGACATGGCATTGACGAAAGGTCTGACAGAAGTGGGAGTAGCCACCCTTGCATCTCTAGGCTCGGAGAGCGGGTAGGACAGGGAGGGGGAGGGAGGTGTCTGGGCTTTGCCACGTTTGCCACTGAGGCCACGTGTGCAGAGGACTTGTGAAAATAGGGAAGTGGAGAGAATAACCATGGCCTACACCCTGTTCCCACCTCCGAGGAGCAGCTACACTAAATGTCAACATGGTTGCCTCCCAGACTCTTCTGTAGCTCTGGGAGGCTGGACACTTTGTCTATGACAAGTGCCGCCTGCTGGGAGAAGGGCCAGGCGGCCCTTGGGCCCCACACCCACCAAGTTGGCATTCTCGGGGTTCCCAGATGCCATCTTCCCAGCTTTGTTAAAAGGGGCTGGAGCTGAGAAGGGGACATCTTGCCCGTTCACACTTTCCATTGATAGGCTTAAAGTGGTTTAGGTTTTCTTTCAAACAAAACTGTCTCTAACCCTTGGGAAATGCGTGCGTATGGCCGTTCTATGAGGTTTCTCCAGAGGCCTTTTTAAGCAGAGGTACATTTTAAGCAGAGGCCAGCTCTAGTTTCTTCAGGAGCTCAGGGAGTGTTTGGGTGATGAGTCAACCACATCTGCGGTCCTTGTGCGGAGGTGGTAACACTGTGGCTCCCCGAGTCCCTGAGGTGAGCAGAGGAAGGTTGCAGGAGCTGGCAGCTGCCCAGTAGAAAGGCTGTCGGCTGCAGTGGGATAACTGTCCTACTGCTTCCAGCCTGTGGTCAGGAGGACCCGCACCAGCCTGACTCAGGCTCAGGCCCCTCGGTTGGGGCTGTGCATTGCTGTACAGTGTACTGTTGGAGTGGCCAGGGAGCTCAGGGTGGTGCCAACCTCCTGGAAGCAGCCTGGAAGGTCCTGGGCCTGGAAGGTTCCGGGAGCCCCCTCCTTAGTTTCACTTCCTTTTGGCTTGTCATGGAGAGAACGTGGCCCAGATAAAGAAGGAATGTGCTCGTCCTCTGGATGCAAGGAAAGAGGGAACAAAGTTGCTGCTTTTAGGTTTTTAAGGGTCAGTAGGCAGGGGCAGTGGACATTGACCACATCAGTCATGGCTTGTCTGGGGGTCTCAGAACCCCAGCAAGGCAAGTATTGGGGCAATCTAAGAGCTGTGTGACCAGGCTGCTGCCCTGAGTGGCCAGACAATGGGTCCTTGGCTGGCCAGTCAGCTTCACACATCACTGTACCAGATCTGTCTTCATCTCAAGAACCCTGCACTGGACCTTCTTCCAGCTCTGTGGTGTTGGGAACAACCTGCAGAAGGGCTGCAGGGCTGGGTATCCCTCACTTGGGCTTGTGCCCTGCCCCCAGTTTCCCAAACCATGCAGCGCCTGGCTTCAGGACAAGATTGTCGCTTAACAAACGTGTGCAGGTTTCCTCTGAACCCTTTTTATCTTTCACATGTGGGGTCTCAACTAAATTCCTTTAAGGGTGGATTTTGGCTGGCGTTTGTAAAAGTAGCTTGGGTTTCGCCTCTGCTCCTTTAAGATTCCGTTGCTGTAGCTGCCAGATACCAGAGCTGAGGGAGGGGTGCGCCTCTGGCCTCAGCCTCCTTCCTTTGATCTCAGGAGCCTCCGCCAACAACAACAGAGCTGGGCTGAGGTTATTACATCGTCATCGTCCTGTGCAGGGTGTGTTTCCACATGACGCTACAGAGGTGCTTTCTAAAGAAGAAAACAGGCTCATTACTTCTCTCAGAGTAGCTCAGCCCGGGGGTCCTGGTGCTGTAATCAGATAATAGCCCTTCCAAGTTTCCAGTCTGTTCATCTCTGCAAAAGTCACTGACAATGCGCGGTAGGTAGCGGAGGCTGCCTTCTACAGACTTTAAGGGTATATTGTTCCTCTCCAGCTTTGTAATAATCGTCCTTCGAAATAGGAAGCATGAGACTTTAACACTAATGAAAGAAAAGGAATAGTCCAACTGGTTTTCCCGTGGAAGGATCCAGGTTTGGGGAAGACTAATTCAGCATTCGAAACCCAGGGGCATGGACCTCGTCTGAATGGGGGTGGCAGAGGGTGCAAAGGGGTCAGGAGTTTGGAGATGTGGGTCTTGTTTTCATTGCGTGTGTTTGTGACCTGTAGCCAGCATGCTCAGAGGACAGCGGCATTTGGAAGATCGATCGCCCTTGATTGTCCTTCTGTGAAACTCTGAATCATTAGCTCTGAAGACAAAAACAGTAGCAGCACAACTGGGAGGAGAAAACGAGGTTTGCTGAGTGGCTGCAAAGTGATTCTATAACATTTGGTGTTGAACTGAAAACAAAATTCCAGGATGCTGAGGATGGAAATCCCTGAGGGTTGTGGCATATTTTATGGTCGCTTCTCAATTGTTGAGGGTAAAAAAGGTGTATGTGTGTGTACATACGTATTGTGTATATATAGTGTGTGTTACACCCGTATGTACATATGTATTCACAGACTAGATACACACACACGTGTGTACGTTCACATACATTTAGCATCCGTGCTGAAACTTTTCATCCCCCACTCGGGGGTCTGCTCACCCTCAGCCACACCTGATTCAAGTGGAGACTCTGGGAGGACATGGATTCTGGTCCTAGTGACAAGCCTGGGGTTTGGGGTCAGGGGCTCTTACGGCTTCCTTCCCGATCGTGTGAGTTAATGTAGGTAACATGAGTTACCTGTCGCCGGTGTCCTCAGTGGATGTGTTCCCATGGTGTGTGCTTTCAGTCATCCTTAGCACAGACTTGGCTGAAATTCTCCAGCAGGGTCCAAGTGTGGGGCTCTTGGGAACTCTCCAGGGTCAGGGTGCTTTTTGGGGTGGGTGAGTGCCAACAAATAAATCTCCATAGACCAGGGTGAGCGGGGTGTGTAATACATTTCATGTCTTATTAAAATGAGCAGAATTATGAGAAGCTGGGACAGGGATAAGAAGAGAGAGACCTCATACAGGACGTAAGTTACCACTGTCATGTGAAGAGACACATACACTTATTTTAGGAGACCCTTTGATCCCAAATGACTGGGTTTCTACATGTAAATTCCAAATTTGGTTATTACAAAGCCCGATTAAATACAGTAGTCCTAACACAGAAGTACTGACGGGCAAAAGCTAGAAACACCCCTCTTGGGTCTTGAAGCTCTGTTTTAATTTTGAAAGTAAGAAACTAAAACCATCTGCAGCTCGTTGGGAAGCCTGTTTGCACGGCCCCCTGCCCGTGAATGCTTGGTTTCATCGTCCCTAATCTTTCGCTTTAAAATCAGAGGTTCAGAATAACAGTTACAGCGGCCCCTTGAATGGGACCCTCCGTGGGCCTCAGCCGCACATGTGTCGGAATTATTAAGCCCATAAAACTACATTGTCACATCTGAAACTGTTTAGCCGTTGAAACCGAGACTTCCACTTCAAAGCTGCCGTGGTGTTTCCAGACAGACGCTGGCGGATCACCTTGAAGTCAAATTCCATCCACTGGCAACCAGCAGAAAGCGGCCTCCACCCCCTCACAGAGCGTTTCTTACAAACAGCCAACTCTGAAAGAAGCCCGATTCCCTCAGCCACTCGGGGGCAGATGTGTTCCCACACAGCCTTCAGTCTGGTGGCCTCTGGAAACCCGCCTTGAATTCCTGGCCCTGACGATGGGGCTCTTTTATTTAAACAGCCTTGGAAGCAGCTGCTCCCCCTCCCCCTTCCAGATAACCCCTGTGACCGAGAGTGTGGGCCCTGCAGGCCCATGATCCCAAACGTTCACCCAGCATTTAAGGCCCTCCTCTCCTGAGGCACCCACTGAGTCACTGAGGGGGCATCCAGTGACTGCTCTCTTAAGAACAGTTAGTTCTGGAAAAATGCCACCAACATGCCTACTCAGTTTTCCTCCTCCCTGCCCCCATCTTTCTGTTTCTCCCCCCACACCTCTTTCTCACCTGCTCAGACTCTGGTCTACACGGAGCCCCCTCCTGCCCCCCTCCTGCACCCCTCCTACACCTGGGAGGAGGAGACAAGACTTAGGAACTCACCCAGGACTCTGAGGGGCAGCCCTGTCCTCATACTCAGGAGGGCAGTACTTCCAGAAGCCCAGATGTGCTAGGGCTTTAGGTCGTGGTCCATCACAGCTGTGAACTCCACTGAGTGCGTCACCTGAGTTTGTTTTCATGGAAAAGAAGGGGCAGTTCTGAGGGCAGCAGTGGAACTGGAGCAGCTCCTGCGTGGGGGGTGAGGTGTGCGCAGGTGCCAGGTCCCCACTCTCCTGACAGTCACACTGGATTCTCATCACAAATATCCTGGACCCTTTCACAGAAAGGGGGCCTGCTCCTGGGCCTCAGCACACAGAGCTGTTTTCAGGACAGCATAAATATTTGTCCCTGAGGAACACCACATTCTCAGGAACACAAGCCAGACAGGCCTCTTGGAGTCTGCAGAGAATTTCCTTTGAGAAGCAAACGAGTTTCCGGCAGTATGTTCATCTCAACCCTCACTCGAAGCAGGAACTGTGTCTCCTCTGCCCCCAGCCTGTCACAGCCAGTGGTGTCACCTTGTCCTCACAGCACAGGTCTCCCCGTCGGAGTGAAGGTCCTACAATGCAGTGTGTGGATGCTCCTGGCACACGGTGGGCACCTGGAGAGCCCCAGCTCCCTCCTCGGAATCCCTTCCTTGTTTCACCGAAAGGAAACCGAGGCCCAAGTGATTAGGCAGCTGATTCAGGATTGCTGGCCAGTCGTAGCAGAATGGAGACTGGGTCCAGCTTTGGACAGTGGGAGCAGAGCACTGGCCCCAAATATCCTGTCCTCCTCCCTGGGACCTATGGCTGTGACCTGATGTGGAAAATTGGGGCCATGTGTGTGGCTGCCCTAGGACACGATCACACTGTCCCCCAGGTCCTGCTATCCTCGACAGACCCTGCTTATTGAAGCGCAACACTCCAAGACCTCTGCTGTAACCTCCTTTAAAGAGGTTGAGCTAACACGGATCTTTCAAGGAAATCACGTGCAGGTTTTATCTGTTTGGAAAAGAGACACCTGCCCTTCCTGGAACAAAACAACTGAATTAACCCCAAGGGCTGCTAGTTGGAAATGAAGGAGTTCTTACAAGGTCCTCCTTTCATGATTCTGCCTGGATCCATCGCCACATGAAGAAGTAGTAACTCTGTCACACAGGTTTCCTCAAAGATCTTTCCCAGAGGCAGGAATGGGAAGCCTTTTTTTAATGCAAGTGTTGGAGTCTAAGGAAAACAGAGGCCCCTGAAAACTGGGAATGTGTTTGCTAAGATCCCAGATGCAACAAATTTTGAAGGAATAGGTGAACATTGAAATCTGAAAAGCAGAGGCTCAGGTGTGGTTATTTGCATCACAAAAGGTTTCTCCTCTCCTACGTCACCTTCACTGCCTTAAATAGGAGCCTGTCTCCTGTCCCTCCCTCAGCCAGGTGTGGGAGATCTCCCAGACCTGGGTGGGGGTGAGGACTCTGGCATGGCCGCTGGGCTCCACCAAGTGCTGTCCCACAGGAAAATGTGGTCGGACCTTCTGGCTTTTCAAGGGAGGCCAGGAGTTGAGATTTTAGGTGAATCTCCCAACACCCTGCACTGGTAGACAGCTGTGGGGAACATCTCACAGTCTCACCTGAGCAGATGTGCAGTCCTGGGCCTTTCTCTGGGACCCTTCCAGGACAGGGCTGCTTGCTGGGAGGACAAGAAGCTTAGTCTTGTGCTGTGGCTTGTGGAGCAGAATTCCTCCAGAGTCTGAGCTCAGGACAGAGTTAGGCAGGAGATGTGGACGGTACCTTGGGACAGTTGACCCACAGGCCTGGGTCGGCTCTCCTGAGAGCCGCTGCAGGGTGAGAGGGGTAGGGATCAGACCATGGGGACCCCACAGCAAAGATCGCAGCCACCAAACATTGTTGTGCAAAAGAAGGACCTGGGTGCTTAAAAAGTATTAGGATGCATCGGGCAGAGATCCTGTGCCCAGTGGCAGCAGATGCTGGGAGAATGAATGGACAATGTACCAGGGCAGCTGGAGGTGGGAGCAGGAAGCAGGAGAGAATGCCTGAGTGGATCAGTAGGTCAGTAATGCTGGATGGGCGGAGTTGCCAGGAGCCCTGCTGGCTTGGTAAGGGAGCCCCAGGGATGGGGGGGGGGGGGGAGGTGGCAGGAACAGAGCTCTGTCAGCCAGGGGACTAAGGAGAATAGTGTTGAGCACCCTCTACAGAAACCTGGCCAGGCAGAAGGTGGGGCCAGATGGGGATGAGAGGCGGAGTTGGGGACTTTTATAGGCCTGAGGCTGGGACTCCTTTGGGGGTGGCAAAGGGAGTGAGAGCAGAAATTGATGCTTCAGGAGGGGGGTCTCCACCACAGGGTCCTCAGATCAGGGAAGGAGGGTGAGGCGCATCCCAGGAGGGCATAGGGCTGGGCCCACCTTGGGTAGGGCTCTGGGAGGTGGGCACTTGCTGGACTTTAGTAGATGGGGTGTCTGCTTGCCCCTCATCTCACTTGAGGGCCCCAATTATCTGCGATTCGGCCACCTAGGAGGTCACCCCAGCGGGGAGGGGTTGCACATCTGGCCAGCATCCCTGTGGTAGGTTTATCCGTTGCAATTAAAGCTTTTGGCCCTTCTGTTTAGCCAAAGCAGCACAGATTAAAGGGCCTTTTTATGTAACCAGGACGAATTTGACTGAAACCACCAGTCACAGGGACAAGAATTGTTACTTTTCTCCCAACTGCTGTTTTTTTCTTCCCCTTATTTGAGCCTCTGCATCTCAGAGGTAGTTGCTGATTTAGCTCGTAGATAAACACTGTGGATTCCAGCTTTGGGATATATGTGGATGAACATTTTTTCAAAAGGAACTTCAGGGCACTTTAGGGCACTAGTCACAGGCTGGCTGTTGTAGGGTTCCTGTTCTCATGGTTGGCTGTTGTATCCACCCTCCTTCCAGGCTCCAGCCAGCAGCATAGACAGTGACCTTAGAGCCTACAGCCCCAGCCTGGATGTCAACTGATCCTGACTACCCTTTAAAACATAATTTCTGTTTCTGTTGACCTTAGACCTTCAGCACCCTGTTTTTTCCCCACATCCAGGAAGTCTGGGTACTTGCCCCTGGTCCCCTCAAATGCCTGGGACCTCAGCTTCATGGCTTTAGTTTTGCAAAAATATGTAAACAAAAATCTGGTTTTTAGAAGTGATGATTGGGCTTTATCTTAATGTTAGTCTGGGTAGAGCTCGGCCCTGCCCACAGGTTAGGAAAGTGCTTGGGACTCTCAAGGGCCCGTGCTGCTTGGTGCATTGAGTATGAAAGGGCGTTCGTAGGACTCTGAGTGGGGCCTAAGCACTGCAGCAAAATCAAGATCTTCAAATGTCAGCAGGTTGTACAAAAAGGAAAAGAAATAGTATCTTTTAATAATTAGGTGTTATTTCTTGTTAAAACAAGCTCAAGCATATTCCCCAACTGGCATCCTAAAAACGAACTATGGAAGTAGCCTGGTTCTGAGGGTATGACATGGGGCAGGGGGCAGATGAGAAGAGAAGCCGACACTGGGCAGAGAGCAGGGGTCTTCCTCCTACTTGCCCATCCACAGCCCTTCCTGAGCACGGGCCATGTCCCCTCAACATTCCATCTTCCTCAAGGCACAGTCTCCGCAGCAATGGCTTCTGAACTGTCCTGGGCGCTCTGTGGTGGTGCCCATGCCCTGCTCGAACTCCGGGAAGGCTTCCCTTCATGTGCCCGGGGCCGCTGCCCACTCTGCCCATTCCAGAGCTCGCCTGCTTAGCCGGCTCATCTGAGGCCGAACACATCTTCCAAAACCCCCAAAGAACTGGTGCTCCATCCCTCAGGTCACCCCTGTTGTATTCCCAGGAGGTCCTGGGGAGACCCCAGGGCCTGCCAGGGTTCCATTCTCCATGCAGAGGGGATGTTCAGGCTCGTCCTCACCAAATTTGGGGAGCAAGTGCCCAGAATCGTGGATCTCCTCCGTCCCATGCACAGGGTATGTAGGGCATTTTATGTTCCTCCTCAATGCCTCCTGAGAAAAAATCAGTTTGTATTTTTGGGTGAAAGTGTTTAGGTTTGTGTTTTATTTTGTTTGCCATTGAGCCTCTCCAAAAGAATGAGCTGGAGACGCTGTGCTTTCTTAAATACTTCGCTTGCTCTGTGTTGGAGGAAGGCAGGTGTCCCTTTTCCTACAGCTGATGGCCATGGGCTGCCCTGGAGATCACTCGCAGGGCCTGGCAGGAGGGTCTGGCTGTTGGCACCAGGCCCCTTGGATGAGGAACCTGAGAGCACATGACAGGCATAGTGGCCATGTGGCCCGTGGCTGGTGTAGTGGCAAGTGGCTGGTGTAGGCATATGTCTCTCTGCCAGGCAGGGTCTTCTGGTTCAAGGTGTTTCCCTGATGGCTGGTGTATTGGCAAGTGGCTGGTGTAGGCATATGTCTCTCTGCCAGGCAGGGTCTTCTGGTTCAAGGTGTTTCCCTGATCACCCTGTTCATGTTTTCCTCCCTTGTGTTCTTCACTTTTGTGGGCTCTCTACAAGGACCATGGGAGCCTTTGTTCTGTAGAGTTTCTGTTGGGAGTCTCCCATTTTTCTGTGACTGTTTCGGGGATTAGCTCTAGAAGCTGAGGAGCTTCTCTGAGCTTACCCCTCAGCCCCACCTGGCTTCCCTGGGGGAGGCATCTTTCCCCCAGCAGCTGGGAGCCCAGTCACCTGGGTTCTTGGGCAGCTATGGGGGCAGCGCTCTTCCAGTTCTTGCGTCTGGCAGCTGCATCTTGTCCTGGAGATGGTTCTAATGGAACCAGACAACACTGTAGGATGTGCGTATGTTTTACTTTCTAAGAATCTGAGGCTTAGTGAGGTGTGCACAGGTTGGTGTCTCTGCAGCGACACCCCAGAAGGCTGATGTCTATGACCTGCCACACTGAGCCACGTGGTCACACACTCCCTCTTCTCTCTGCAGGAGCTTCTCAGTGGGGACCCCAAGGAGGGACCTTTCCGGGAAGACCAGTGTCCTCTAGAGGGTAAGTCCTGCTCCTCAAACCTCATAGACTCTACCCTGTATCCCAGGCGTATGGCTGAAACCTACCGTCAGAACACCTGGACAAGCTGAGGCCCTGATGACATAGACCCCTGCCCCATACTCCACACTTCTTAACTTCCCCACCAAACCCGGACCAACCCAGGGCAGCCTCCTCCCCGCCTTGATCTCTGAAGCCACTGCTGGCTGGGTGGGCAAAGCCAGGAGGACACACCTGGCTATGGCCATCCCAGGCGAGGGCTGAGGGCACACCTGACCATGGCTAACCGAGGTGAGGGCTGCCCTGCCCTCTGCACAGATCTCCTGATGCCTCCTTGTTCTGGGAGGATGGGCTCTCAGCTCAGGCACATCTGGAAAGGATCACAGGCTCCCTACCTGCACCTTCCTGCATCCCCACTGCCCTGAGTCACCTACTTGGGCTGCTTCAAGGGGAAACAGCTCTTCCTCACTCCTTCTACCTCCAGTGGCACTCCCCCCGGAGAAGGCTGAGGGTCGAGAAGGTACTGGACAGCTCTTCAGTGCAGATGATGTTGAAAGAGCTGCAAACCGTGAGGGCCCACGAGGCCTGAGCAAGAAGCGCCTGAACATCGACGTAGGTCTTTGCTCCACCTCATGGTGCAAGAGGGTCCTGGGATAGGTGCACATCTGCCCTAAAGCAGGGTCCTGCCTGGACAGTTTACCTGAGGTTCAGCTGATTGGGGGAGCTACAGCAAAGCCTGCATGTGCTTCCAGAGTCCACAAGCTTTGGGAAAGGGGGTGGGGGGTGCACAAAGAAGGTGTCCCCATGAATCCAGCCCAAACTGGCCAATATGGCACCAAATAATCCAGGGACTTTCCCAGGTGTTGCTCCAGCACCACAGGAATGACACAAAGGTCCACTATTGGTCTTCCAGCCCACACAGGGCATGAGCTCAAGGGAGCAATAGAAGGACCCCTGTTTTCCAGAGAGATGAGGGAGACCCAGGGCCCCAGTCCAGGGTGATGGCCCCACCTGCCTCTGTCCCCACCTGCCTTGCAGGCACTCCAATGCGATGTCTCGGTGGAGGAGGACAACCGCCAGGAGTGGACCTTCACCCTCTATGGCTTCGACAACAGTGGGAAGGCCACCAGGGAGGTGATGCGCTTGTGTCTTCGGAAGATGGTCCATAGGGCAGGGGGCTGGCAGCAGACAGATGCCTCTGTTCCTGGTCTCTGTGATGGGGAGACAGGCTGAGCTCTCTAGGGTGGGAGGAGAGACTAGACCTTTCCCAGGCAGGGGAGGGGGTGATGGACCCAGGCAGCCACTGGAGCCTAGGGAGTCTCATGGCCCCAGGCTGCCAGAGCTGTTTCCAGCAGAGCCCTTGCATGGCCTGTTTCTGGATCCCTCTGAGGGTCAGTGGGGCCAGCAGCCCCTGGACAAGGTGGTAAGGGTCCTGGGAATGCCCCCAGCGCTCACCTCCACTGGCCTGTGTGTCCAGGATGGGCAAAGCGCCCCTGGAAAGGAAGCAGACATGTAGGAAGATGGAAATAAGTGTTTTTGGGTTAAAGAGCAAACCTTTGGTAGTTATCTGCCTGCTGAGTCCTTTGAACATATAGATTCAGTGTGAAATTTAAAAGGTCCAAGAGATGTGATTCCAGCACTAACAGGGCTACTTACCCCTGCTGCCTGGTGCCACACAAGGCTAAATTTGGGGTGCAAAAGGCTGCTCAGTAAGTCATCCTGTCTGAGTTGGGGTCTGTATGTATGGGATGCAGAGTGACTCAAGCAGGCAGGCAGCCTGGAGGCTGTTCCCCAGCCCAGTCTGCCTGTGGCAGTGACGTTGGTGCCATCCTTAGGACATGTCCAGCCTGATGCACACCATCTACGAGGTCGTCGACGCCTCAGTCAACCACTCCTCTGGTAGCAGTAAGACCCTCCGTGTGAAGCTGACTGTCAGCCCCGAGCCCTCCAGCAAAAGGAGGGAGGGTCTCCCCACCGGCCAGGGTGAGGGGCTGGGCCCCCCACTCAGATGCCCAGAAGACTCTGCTTTAAATGGAAGCCCACCTCTCCCTGCAGACACCCCTCCTGGCACCCCACACCCACTCTGCATTTCCCCATAGCCCTTACCTCCCACCCACCAGGCCATGGGGGTTACTGTTAATTGTGCCTATTGTTCAGTGCTCCTCCCTCCCCTCTGCTGGGGCAAAAATCTCTGGTTTCCTTAACATGGAAAGCAGGGCCTGGCACCTGGCAGGGGCTCAGAAGTATTTGCTCAGTAAATGTATGAATGAGTGAATGAATGAACAAGTGAACAAATGAATGAGTGAATTCACTCTTTCAGACCGAGAACCCACTCGCTGCCGGACAGAGGGTGAGATCTCCGAGGACCCCAGGGTGGCCGACAGGAGGCTATCTGCTCACATCAGGTGAGGGGCTGGGATCTGGCTCTACCCTCCAGGTGTACCCTCCTCACACACACCCCTGCTTCCTTCAGGCCCAGGGGCTGCCCCCTCAGGGCAGAATTCCAGGATGAGTACCTGGGTGTGGAGGAGCCCTGGGTACAGCCTCCGGTTGGGGTGAGGGTGCTGTCTTGTGGCCTGGCACTCTGGCTGGAGCTAAGTACACCCAGCATCTATCTGAGAGATGGGTGAGGCTTGAAGGGTATAGGTCAGCCTGGAGACCCTCAGTATGGCACAGGTGGCTCTACTCACTGGCTATGGTGGTGACAGGGACAGTGGAGGTCTCAGAGCAGTGACCCTCTCTGCCTTGGGGCCTGACTGGGCATCCTAGGTGGATCGGAAGATGGGAGTTCCTGCAAGTTCCCTAAGGCAATTTACAACAGTGATCCTGGGGTTTTGATGGGGTCCCAGGCCAGCTAGGGACCTTGCTGTCCTGGATGCCCATCCTTTCTGATGCTCTCTGGGCGGTGTGTGCTGTCAGAGCCCACTGCCCAGGACCATCCGCTCCAGCGCCCTGTTTGTCTCCGAGGAACATCTGCTCTGGCCTTATGTGAAGGTCAGGCTCCTTCTTCCCTGTGCCCCACGCAGGAGGCCCAATGCTGACCCCCACCCCTGCCCTGTGAGGGGGCTGTACTGCGTGGATGAGAACACTGAGCGGAGGAACCACTACCTGGACCTGGCCGGAATAGAGAACTACACATCTAAATTTGGACCTGGTAGGTACTAGAGACCAGTCCCCTGGGTAAGAGGCCCCAGGGTGTGGATGCCTCTCTTAGGAGCATGAGCCCTGGCCTGAGCATGAGTTCTAGGGATCCTGCAACCATGTGGCGGTACTGCGTCCAGGTGTGTGGGGGGTACCTGGTCCAAGGTGAGATGTTCAGGCCCTGCAGAGGGTCTCATGGTCTGTATCCCACGCATGCAGGGTCCCCGCCAGCACAGGCCAAGCAGGAACACCAGGGCAAGGCCTCGCACCCCCCGAGCAGGTCTCGCTCCCAGGAGTCAGATGCACACACTGTGCACAACCGCAGGTCCCAGGTGCTGGCTGACCACGTCCTGCTGGCCAGCGAGCCCACTGCCCGAGCCCTGGATGTGCAGCCCCGGCTGAAGGGGCAGGAAAAGCAGTTCCTCAAGTCCCCCAAGGGCTCTGGCAGGGCGCCCGGGGTGCCCAGTGGGGGCGTGCCCATTGGGGGCAAGCTCGGGAGGGTCTTCAGCTACCACCCGCCAGCTCCCTTGCCCCAGGTCCCCCAGGACGGCCACCACCTCCCACAGCCCCCGCCGCAGCCCCCGCCTCAGCCCTACGGCCACAAGCGGTACCGGCAGAAGGGCAGGGAGGGCCATTCACCACTCAAGGCCACGCTGGGCCAGCCTGCGGTAATGGAGCATGAGGTGGTGCGGGACCTGCCGCCCATGCTGGTGGGGGAGGGCTACTCAGTGCCCGTGGTCCAGCGCCACGAGCACCACCACCACCACGAACACCACCACCACCACCACTACCACCACCACCACCCGTCCTAGCGTGCACGTCCCGACCCAGCTGCCCCTGCCGGCCGGGAGCCTGGCTCCAGGTCTTCGGTGTGGGCAGCTGCAGTGGCACCAGGTGGACACTCGTGGAGAAGGCCCTTCGCTCTTCCTCCGCTCTCCTTTCCTCCGCACTCTTGATGGATGTCATGTTGAGATGCACACGTTTGATGCCACTGACTTTTCCCAGTTATGAAGTGATTCTGTGTAACCCATAAAAGCATATGTAAGCATAGAAAAGTACCATTGTATCTTTCATTTATGACCCCAAAGTGAGCCTCGTGGCGTAGAAGGGACGCTACTCAGATGACTTTTGCATTTTTCTCATGGTGCCTCAAGCTTTGGGTGCCTTGGACTGAGACGTGCAGGTGGCGAGGCCTTGATGTTACGTAGCCGAGTGAACGTACAGCGTTGCAGCTCTCACGTAATTGTTCATTCTGAAGCCCAAGGTGGTGTTCATTCTGAAGGTGGTGTTGGGGAGCGGCTGTTCCTCGGTGCGCTACGTGTGCAGTGGTGAGTTCTGCTCCACACCGAGCGCGATCATAACAGAAGGGCAGCCACGGAGGCATGAGGTGTGCCTCAAACAGTGGTCGAAAAATTCGAGAGGTGATACAATTAGAGCAGAAAAGGGCACAGGTGGGGTGGGTCTGGCACCAGCATCTTAAATGGACACAGACATGGACAGCAGGGCCAGGGCAGGTGGTAGGTTCACCTGAAACACATACAGTTCGCAGGACAGGTGGCAGGACGCTTGTTCTCTGGGCTCACATAAGCCATCATAGTGCTCGCTCACAGCTTCTGTGATGCCCACCTGTGGAAAACTATGATGATCCCTCTGGAAGGGTCAGGAAAAGGGGCAGTGATGGTGTCTGGGGGTCATGGGACCTTGGCTGGCAGCATCCCCCTGTGGCAGAACCCTGCTGCTCCTTCCATCCGAGATGAGCAAGTGGACTTTCTGGCAACTTGAGGGTTTGTGCAGGTGATTTTGCATTCACCTTCTTGGAACTGTTTTTAAGAATCAGCAAACTGGTGATTGACTTGTAACTGAGTTTTCCATCCCCTGGCTTAATAAAAATACGTGCATTTTGTAATAATGTCATTCCCTATTTTAAAATGAGCTTTTTAAATAGATACGGTCAGTCCATGTGCACCAGCCTGTGGGGGCTCATGCTGCATGGAGAGCGTGTCTGTCTCTGTTTATACAGACGTTTGCAGAAGGAAAATTAATACTTAAGTCCAGGTTTATGGGTAATGTATTTTCCCTACTTTACTGCTTTAAAAAACAAACAAAACCTAAGCTTCAAATTGGGTTTATGATAACAGAGCACTTCAGGCCACTGTCTGGGGTTGCGAGGACCAAGGTTTTACATGGAGACCCTGGGCTCTGTGTGATGAGACCCTGGAGAGCCGATGTGTCATTTGCCACCGTTTCCTCCTCCCTTTTGCCATCACATCCCTGTTTCTGGCCATTGTAAAGCCCCTTAGGATTTCTGAGTAACATGTCTGTCCGTGAGCCGAGGCCATGTGTGTAGGGAGAACTGGGGGGTTCTCGGGGTCTTTCAAGGCCAGAGCACTCAAATCTCAGTTTTCCAGGCATTTCAGATCATCAGACCCCAGCTGGTGCCTGGCTGCCCCAGGGCAGAGCGCCCTCTCGTGGGGACACATCTACACTCCATTCACGGCACAAATCCTGCACAGTGACAGCCACACCGCTAGCATCAGGGTTTTACAGAAATGCCTGTCATAATGACCTGCGTGCGTTCCTCAGTGTGCAGAGCTCTTGCACCTGGTCCCACATTCAGGGACCTTATTTAGTTAATCCCAGCAGACCCCTGTGGCCCTGCCATAGCCCTCAGGCAGCTGCTCTGCTGACCAGCTGGCAGGGAAGTGGGTGGGCCCGAACTCCAGCCTCTGACCCAGACCCTGGTTTAAGAACAATTCTAAGTGCAGTGAACGCCAGCAACCACACCGGAAGCTGAGCGTGTGCTGCTTGTGAGTCCATGCAGGAGAGATGCATGTCATTGTCCGGATGGAAATGACCACGCAAGTCCATCCTACCAGCTCCCCGCCCCCGGCAGTAGCGGCCTCTGGCAGGCAAGGGTCACACACCTCACCTCCTCATGATTGTGGGTGCACTTTGTGATATCCACAGAGAAGAGATAAAAACAGCACCTGGCATGTGAATAAAAGCTCGAGCAGATGTTCCCACTTATGAACCATTAATTTCTGGACCAACAACACAAAGACCATACTTCCAGGGACGTCTCACAGATAATGGGGCTGGAATTCAGTGGGCGGTTTTCTCTGTTCGGCCCCCTTCTCCACAGCAGTCATGCTTATGAGGGCAGATGTGAGTGCTGTCTGGAGACCTCTTGGACCCGACTCCTGCACCTTCATCTGCCTCTCAGGGGATGAAGACAAGCCAGAGCTGCCCTCTTGTCTCCTGAGCACTTGATAAGGTCCCGGTGAAACAGAGCTTTGGGGGAAGTTGTACTCAAGAGGCCCCAGCAATGCCAGAGGCCAGAGTGGACAGGCTGTGCTGGCTGGGCCCCAGGGACCTGTGTGTGGGAGCAGAGGGGTGGGTGGCAGGGAAGTAGGGTGGGCAGGAACTCCAGCCCCAGAGTGGGGCTGAGTGGAGCTCAGAGACCAACTGCACCCAGGATCCACAGCCCAGGCTCTGCTTATGGGAAACCAGCCCCCAGGGTGGAAGGAGCCCCCTTGGAGGATGACAGACATAGGTGGAGCACTGGGTTTGGCTAGGTGCTGGCAGCCCACCTGGCAAGGAGGAGCCTGCCTGCCATGGCCGAATGCAGTGGAAACCTCAGAAAGGGCGAGTGCTTCCTCCGGGCACACAGGCACTGTGAGCTGTGGCTGGCATACACCAGCAGTTCTCATATCTTAGCAGTTCGAGTTTGCTTTTCACACCATGTTGGGGCTCTAGTGTCTCGTGCATCTGCACCCCTTTCCAGGGCTGTCCATTGGCAAAGGCACCACGCTGAGTGTGAGGCCCAGAGGACTCTGTGCTGCACTGACCACAATGCCCAAACTTGTTCCACCACAGAACCCATTACCTGGATGCCCATGGGTACATGGCCGAGTAAGTACCCTGGGACGCTACCAAGTCTTCCCTCAAGTCTCTGCCAGCCCCATGGGGCCTGATCCTTCCACTCCCCTGTGACATCCTCACTCCTTCCCCCAAAACCCTGGCCCTGTGCTCCAGGTCATGGATATAAACACACAGCAGAGACTGAAGCACAGCTCAGCACTCTAGGTCTCTCCTCAGCAGTCCTGTGTCCAAGGCCCCCAGGAGGCCTGGGTAACAGCTTCACACTGCATGGCATCTGGTGTTCTTACACATTCACACACGGTGTAAACTTCACCATGAACACTTCAGAATACCCTCACCCCAAAAGCAACCCCATGCCCACTCAGTCACTCTCCCCTCCCCCAGCCCATTAACACCAACCCTTGTCTGGATTCTACTATTCTGCAGTCTGTGTAAGTGGAATCATACGTGACCTGTGGCTGGCTTCTTTCACACAGCTCATCCGCGTGGCAGCACATGTTAGAATGCCATTCCTTTTAACGACTGAATTATGTTCCAGTGAATATGTTTACATTTTGTTTAATCACTTATCCAAGGATAGGTATTTGGGCTGTTCCCACATTTTGGCTGGTGTGACTAGTGCTGCTACAAACATGTGCACAAGTTTATGTAGACACACTTGTCTGGACTATACACCCAGGAGTGGCATTGCTGGGTCACACAGTGACTAACAATTTTAGGAGCTTCAACAGTTTCTACAGCACCCGCACCTTTACACATTCACACCACATTGCAGTTTTCCTGTCCCCTTGGTTCACCTCCATCCTGGTGGGTGTGACGTGGTCTCACTGTGAGCCTGTGTTAGAATAAGGGGTCCCTCTAATGACAGGTTTTATTTGCTGATTCTATCCTGATAGAAATTATACACTAAGTCATTTCAGCAAATTCCTCCAAGAGAAGGGAGGCATGGGGGCATTTTCTGCAATTGCCTAATTTTTATGCTGAATGAGACACATGAGATTCAACATAGATTTTATTCTTCTACTAACAAAAATCATACAAAGACGAGACTGTAAAAGGAAAACAAAATCCACTTGAACGGGCTGCAGTTACAGTTACACAAAGCTCAGTGTGGAGAGGCTGTGTGGTGCTCAGGGACTGGGCAGGCAGGTGGGACACAGACGCATGGGCCTCACCACACATCTATGAGTGAGGGGTTTCGCTTAACTCAATGCTGAACCAGGACGGTCAAAGTCTGGACCCCACCCCACCCCCAACCCGGCTGCAGCTATTTGGCACACACTCTGACCAGTGGCCACTCTGATGGCGATGCTGGCCCTCTAGGCTGTCCTATGGCTCCTCAGAAACATCTGGAAATACACACTTAATCTTTGTCCCAACACGAAATCCGAGGCCCAGGCCAATTCCCTTGGCACCCCATGGAAGCCCGAGAAAGCCAAGGGTCTGGTCCTTTGGGCTTCTTTCATAGATACGACGTCTTTATGGACAAGTTAATTAGCACTGAAACGTCCAGGTGTTTAAACAAATAAATAAGCCACACAGAAAGTGTGGCACAAATTACTGCAGCATCTACAGTGAGTGTGATCGCTACCACAAGCAGAAAGACCACAAGGTAAAGTGCAAAACCTACGGATCACTAAAAGGTACCGTGTCAGTGCCCTAAACACAGCTGTCACTGTCCCCTCCATTCGGTGGAGTGGCACAGGCTTCAGCCAGACAACTCAGTGCATGTGCCCTGCCCAACCCAGGACTCCCACAGCTGCAGACCTACCGGTACCCCTCCCTGGAGCCTGAAGGGAGGACATGAGGTCACAGGAGCAAGTGCATGTCATGCTGAACTGTGTGGTTTGCCTGTGGTTCTGAAGGTATGAACACTCAGCATTTACTATTTCCGTGTCCAGAAATGTGCGCACAAGGCTGGGCCCACCAGTGCTTATGAAGGGCTGGAGTTCCCAGCAGCACACACCTGGGCTAAGGGCTTGACTGGGGGTTCTTGCCCTGGGGAGCTTCCTGGAGCACAAACCCAGCTGGACAACCCACCTTGAGTTCACGAACAAGCACATTCCCTTACCAGTCGTCCCCAACAAGATGGGGACATGACCAAGGCCACCCAGCTAAGCCTGGGGATGAGGGCGTGGGTGGCTGGCTTCTCTGCCTTTACTTTTGGAAACAAACAAGGATATCCAAAGGAACAGACAGATCAGGGGCTGATGAAGAACCTGTACTGAGCCCTTAGCCACAGGCTGACCTTTCACCTTCATAAACGGACCCTAATGGTCCAAGGGTCAACTTCAGTCCAAATATGGCTTCTTGCGAATGTCCCGGATGCAGAAGAACTGAAATGTGACTGCCACAAAAGACCAGGCGGGTGCAGTCAGGAGAATTAATTCTAGAATCCAGAGGTTGAGTGCATGGCCCTCATGAGAGGGACAGCTGTGTCCCAGGTACTCTGAGTCTCCCTCATGAGCATATGGAGCACCAAGGGCATCTCATCTCCCCTCGGACTCAAGGAAATCTTTTCAGTCACACAGTGGCTCTCAGCCTGGACAGGAGAGCCCGATGGTATTCTAGAAACTTCTGTAGAAAGCCACGCTGGCAGGTCAGGCCATGGTCTGTGCACACAGCACCGTCCCTGCGCCTGCCCAGTGCGCTTCCAGAGTGGCTGAGCATTAGGAATAGATGGTGATCACCTCCCGGCCACTGCCCCTGACCAGGAGGACCCTGTTTAGCCCCTCGGTCAAGACCTCAAGGAACTCCATATCTGGGGTGGAACGAGTTAAGGCCAAAGCTGATCCCATGGACATATAGCCTAAAGCATGAAGAGTGACTTACTCAGGGTCCTGTGTCATTAGGACTGGGTTTGAGAAAGATGAGGGCTGAGTTAGGAAAAGCCAGACCCTAAGTCCCTGGTGTGGGGTGGGAAAGTGGCCCAGGACAGGGGAGGGGTCCCAGAAGTGCAGCCTGAAGTGCAGACGCAACCTAACAAGAAGCCTCCATGCGACACAGGTGGCCTGATTGGGAACCAAGAGGATACCCCTGCCCTCACCAAGGGCTCCAGGTGCAGACCCACCAGGACGGATGTGCCTGACATATGTGTCCACTATCCACCAAGACAACCAAAGAGGCTGGAATACCCTGGTCACCAAGACATAAAGTCTTAACTTGTAGTCAGCGTGAGGCTTGAACCTGAGAGCCAAGCTGCTGACTTCCTACTCACCTCTGATCCTACTCCCCCGGGGGAGGGCAGGGGCTGAATCCTGGAGGCCTGTCCCCAGGCCACTCCCCTAGGCAGCCTGGAGCCTGTGTGAGGACCTGCTCCTGCATCATGTGGCAGCTGATGCACATTTAGGGGCTGACAAACCACTTTGGGCAGGGTTGACCTATGACCTCTTGAGGTCAAAGCCTCCCACTTTGTGGCTGGCACACCCCGACCAACTGGGAGGGGCTGGGGAGCCCACATGGGAACATGGGGCACATGTTTAATGGGCAGCAAGGTGCCAAGAGGGGTCAGAATCGAGCTTGGAAGAGCCTGTGGACCCATTGCCTCAGGCTCGGTCCTTCCCAGAGATCGAGTCACAGGTGCCTGATAGGCCCCAGGGAAACACCAGGACAGGAGCTGGCCAGGTGGGAGCTCAGAGTCCAGAGCCCATGTAACCTGCTCCCCACCCTAAGGGCTGCACAAGGCAAGGATACAGTTCTCATCCCCCTGCCGGTTTTTGGGGGGTCCTGGCATGTTCAGCAGGACCAGCTGGGCGTCCTGGGACTTGTTCAGGACGACACCGTTGAGCTTCACAGCCGTGTGCATTCTCCTAACATTGGACTGGTTCCTGCAAAAGGGAAATGGTCACTCTGCACCCCCCAGCCCACGATGCTGGGCACCAGGCCAGGTCTGAAGCCTGATCTGCCCCACTTCATTCTCATTGGAAAGGGTCGAGTGGAAACAGATCCAATTCAAATGGATTCACAGCCCTAAAGGCTCCATGGGAGGTGATTCCGTAGGAGAATCGTTTTGGGAATTAGGGGACAGGGGAGAGGGGATTTATTTAGCAACCAGAAGGCTTTGGCCTCCAAACACTTAAGACTGAGAATCACTAAAGCTGCGGAGCTTCTAGTTTACAAGCAACTGTCCACACAGGCGGAAGCAAATGCTTTGGGGGCGAGCTTGCTGTCTGAGCACAGAAAGGCAGTCGGACTGCAGTCCTTCTACAAGGTCACTACGCCCTGGACATGGGAGGGACGGGCAGACAGATACACAGAGGCCGCACACAAGGGGTCAGGAAAAGGCCTGCAGGACGAGTGCCCAGGCCGCACTCTTTGATCAACTCAACCCTTAAACCAAATAAATCTGATTATAACCACCAATTATTACCAGGAGGAAAACAGGGACACAGACCCTTTATTTTCTCCCTCCAATTCCGTCTGATAAAATTAGAGATCAGGTCTGTCCGAGGCACAACCGGGATCTCTCATCACAACAACCATGAATTAGGTGCCTGGAGAGACCAAAATTACCAGTGTGCTTGGGGAGGGCAGCAATCCTAGAAATGCATGTGTGAGATATTAAAGGATCTCTTAGGGTTAAGAGTTTGAAAACACATATAATCTTAAAATCAAAGGTTTGGGTCTGGGAGGACCTGTGGCTCCACGACAAAGTGCCCCCGTTGGGGGGCAGAGACCCAAAGAGGGACAGGGTGTCCCTCATGGTCCAGAAGCTACTAGTCTGCTGTGAGTCCACAAAGCAGGAAATGTATCAGCAATACGCTGACTCTACCAGAGGGAGAAGAGCTTTCAAAACAGGTTTCTAAGGCTGGGAATTAAGGATCCAGGGTGGGGGGTACAGGGATGAAGAACCAAAATGGAGATTCTGGTCCCTGTTGGCGACATGGCCAGGAAAAAGAGAAAACACAGAAAAAAAGACGGGCACAACACACCCCAGGCCACCCCAAAGTGCACGTGCCCTAGGGATACCACAGCAAGTCACCCACAAGTCAAGTATGGGCTGACCTCCCACCTTCCAGAAGCCTCTCCCAGCCTAACCATGAGGAGAGCCAGACAGGAGTGCAGCCCTAGAGGAACGTCCACCTGTATGCTTAGTTCTGTCCATAAAATAGCCTCTTCCTGGTTCACTTGCTTCTGTGTCCCCAAGCCTGCAGAGGTGCACTCTGGCTCAATGCAGAGGTTAGGGGTTCAGGTGCATGGAGCTCCTGTCCTGAGCCCAAGTGTGCCGCGTGGGCGCAGGGATCTCAGCAGGCCATGGTTCAACAGTGCTTTAGGGAGAAACCCTATCCTGTGTCTACATGTTTTGTGTGTTTTTTTAAATTTATAGACTTTATGGGGGGGGACAGATTTTAGATTTACAGAAAAACAGAGCAGAATGTAGTCCCATGTATACCCCCGAGCACAGTCTCCCTGATACATCTACATGTTTGCTCCCTCAGTGACCAACAGTTATGTAATTAACTCAGGTTTAGGGGTCAAAAAAGGAAGTGTAGCCACCTAGTCCCAGAGTTCTGCTATAGACACTGCCTTGGGCTGCGCCACTGCAGGAGAAAACAGCCTAGAAGTTCCTGGGGCAGCCAGGGGAGGGGGGACACGATAGAGAAAGACGTATGGACAAATGGACCAACAGCAGCCTCAGGGGGCCCTCCCTCCCGCCTGGCCAGCCTGGCCCTGGAGCCCTGGAGCCCTGGCCATGGGACTAAGTCCTGGCCTGACCGTGCAGAAAACTCATCCACATCCCTTTTCACATAGATGGTAAAGGACAGCAGCTTCCCACAGGGTGAAAGGCATCTGATTGGGGGACACAGGAAATCCTATCCCCACAGAACTGAGGTTTTGTATTTGAACACCTTCCTGGATCCAGGGATGTGGGTGAATCAACTAACAGCTATCAAGACACAAGCTTCCACTCAGAGCCGGCTCAGGACCAACCGGCCCAGGACCAACCAGCCCAGATCCCGGTTCTTCCTTGGTCTTTAGAGAACGAATCTCAGGAACGTGCCATGAGCCGCTCTGAACGGAGAGGAGCAATCAGACAGGAAATAACTGAAAGCTACAGCAGTGGCGAGCAAGCTCCGCCTGCACATGGACGGGCACACACAGACACGCACGCACACATGGGGACATGTGCACATGAGCCACGCACACACGGTTTACTAGAGGTGCATGGGCCAGGCATGCGAGGCAAGCAGGCTAACAGGTATCCTAAACCAAGTGAGTGACTTACAGGTTTCCCCATTCTCTACATGGAAGAGAAAACAGAGAACATGTTACTTTAGCAGTGATCACGATGCACACTTTCAGACAATTTTAGGTTCACCCCAGGCCGCCCTTTCCTGGCCTAACTTGGTCCTTCTCTGCAAGGGGTTCTCAACTCCAGGGGCCTCAGAAAGCCTCTAGGCCACTCCCAACAACCTGGGCTATAAGGACTAGCCCACTGCTAAAGACCCGAGGGAGATGCTGCTCTGCTCTCCTATCCTGGGACCCAGACCCTTTCCTGGGGCCGAGCCACACTGTGTCCTCCATGGGCACTTTTGCCAGCCCTGGTGGTTCTCGGCTCAACATCACAGGCAGGAGCCAAACCAGGTGGACAGGCCCCTGGCCCTGCATCATCAGCAGGGTCCAAGCTGGGAATTCCAATCCATCTAGAAACCCTAACTTCTAGCTGCTGTAAGACCCACCAAGAACACAGACAAGCCTGGCTTCATGGCTGACTCACTGCCTAGGCCCTGGCTATCCAGCCCTAAGAGGACGTGGTGGCCCTTGGGCTGATTCCCTACCCTTCCAGGTCTGCCAGCCTGCAGCTGTGTGCCTGCTGCCCTGTCACAGGCAGCAAAGGGAGCTGGGACCTGCCACCCAGGCTACCAGGTTGACACTCACGGTTTCAGGCTGAAGAGGTCTTTGAACCCGGACATGCTGGTATCTTTGTTCTTATACTTCTCAGCGATCAGCTTCTCCTTTGTCCAGGTCATCTGAACTTTGTCCGGTGTGGAAGGGGCTTGGGTCCTGGCGGTCACCACAGAATGGGATGCAGTGTTCCTGTCATGAATTAGCTGAGCCTGGTGGAAGGGTAGGGGAAGCAATAGGACTCATCACAGCAGGACTCAAACCTCCCCAGGGGGAGGTGAGCACAGAAGGGAGAAGTCACTGGCCCACAGAACCACAAAGGTTTCGTGACCAACCTAACCTAGGAACCCCCTGACGGTCTCCCAGTTGGGGCCCCAGTACTGCCCCCACTCCTACCAGTCCACCCTCCTCCTGGGCTTCCAGACCAAAGTCATCACTTCCTTCACCATTTCCACCTGCTCCAGCTCTGAAAGCCACTGAGAAAGAACCCAGGACTCCATATTGGCACAAGAGGACACTGATGTCCAAAGTCTCTATTACACATGCTGCCTCCACCTCCTGACCTGCTCATCCACCTTTCACTCACTAATTAAGCTATCACCTCATTTATCCATTAATTCATTCCTTCACTCATCCATCCTTTCTTCCTTGCATTCATTCATTCATCCCTTTACTCATCATCTTTTCTATCATTTATTCATTCATCCCCTCACCCACCCATCCTTCCTTTCATTCATTCAATCATCTCCACTCATTCATTCATCCATCCATCAATCCATCCATTCGTCCACTCATTCATCAACAGCAAGGCGGGTGCCAGGGAGCCCATGCTCTGGGGTGGGCAATAAGTGCCATGGAGTTTGGGGGTGGGTGGGATGTGGAAGGAGGCAGCTATGGCATTACACAAAGCACCGTGGGAAGCCTGTGTGCAAAGAAGGTGCTGACAAATGGCCAGAGGGAGATAGGAGAGGCCTGTGAGGATGAGGTGGGCTCAGGGCAGGGGCTAGCATCACTGAGAAACTGCAGGGGCCTGTGTGGCCAGAGTGAAGGTTACTCAGGCGACAACAGGGTCATGTGAGGTCAGGCATGGAGCCTGGGGGAGGGGTTAACAAGTTGGCTCTAAGTAGACTGTGTGTGGGAGACCAGGGGTGACACAGCCTCTGAATCCAGCCTGGGCATAATCGACAGAGGCCAGTGAGGGTGTGAGACCTTGATCCACATGCGGAGAAGAGGTGGAGGTGGAATTCAGGCCACCCAACCATTCACAAAACCAAGGATGGAGATGAGTGGCTCAAAGCAACCGCAAAGAACCTGGTCCTGCACCATCACCCATGTGACTGGCCACCTCTACCAAGGGGCATCCGGCACGCACACGCACCTCCCTCTCACGCTCCGTCTTGGATAGCTGCATCTGCTTTAGCATCTGGCTCCTCTGTTCCATGACCAGCGTCTTCTCATAGGTGAACGCGGAGATGTCATTCTCAACCTAGAACATCCCAGGGCACAGAAGTAAACTCAATGCCTGGCCAGGCGTGGTTCAGTGGTTGAGCATCGACCTAGGATCCAGGAGATCTTCCTTCGATTCCCGGCTAGGGCACATGCCCAGGTTGCGGGCTCAATCCCCAGTTGGGGGAGTGCGGGGGGCAGTCAATCATTGACTCTCATCATTGATGTTTCTATCTCTCCCTCTCCCTTCCTCTCTCTGAAATAAATAAAAATATGTATTTTTTAAAAAAAGTAAACTCAACATGTACAGAACATGACGTTTTCACCACGGATCTCCTGCTTCAGGTTGAGCAGGTACTGAAACAATAGGAGGCTCTGCCCCTCCCTCTCTGCATCACCCTCTGCAGGATCACAGCCCCCAGCCCCAGGAGGGGTGAGCATGTGTGAGCACATATAAGTGTGATCCTATGTGCAGGTGAGCATGTGCCTGTACATGTGTGAGTGTGTGAGCACATATGTGAATCAGCATGTGAGCGTGTGTAAGTATATCTGTGAGTGTGCATGAACATGTATGCTGGTGAACATGTGAGAGGAAGAGTGTGAGACTGTGTAAGCGCATGAGTGTGTGAACAGCCTTCACAACTGAACATGCTTCATTCTCCACCCATACCCCTCCCCAGAACCCACATTCACTAACACGAGATGCCTGTGAGGAGGAAAACACCACACCAATAGCTAACCAAGCACACGCTATATGTCCAGGTGTCTACACCTGGCAGTGGCCACCAGTGCACAGCCCAGGTGTGAGGGACACGCTCACAAGTAACAGAAGTTGTTTCCTGTACCCAGGAGAGTTAGCTGCCTACACAGGATAAATTGTAACTTGCCCACTGACCACAGAGCTTGGTCCTTTCCTGACACTGGCCTATCCTTCAGTGGGTGACACTGGGTCCTCCCTGTCCCTGGGGTGTACCACCCCTCAGCCCTCTTGGCCCTGAGGAGATCTGCCCATAGGACCTCCATGGAGCTCTGTGCCCCGCCCACAGGGCTTTGTGAGCTGGGTGTCATTCCCTTACACATTCTTGTGTGTCACTCTGTGGAGAAATTAATTTTTATGCATTATTTCTGTCAGTCCACTCTACTAAATTCTTACTGAGTACAATGTTTATTTTCTTGTTTTCCCCCCAGGTATTTAAATCATATCCTCTACGAAATAAAAGATACCCTCATTTCCGGTACTTAAGGCTGCAACATCAGCATCTAGGAGGCAAGATCCTGTGGACAGATGGCCAGCTGACCTGACTGCTGGGGCGTGCTGACCCTTGGCGCTCACAGCAAGCTGGTTTGGGCTTGCATGCCCTTTGAGTCCATTAACTAAATTTCCCTGATGCTCTTAATAAAATCTACTCATTTTAAAGAACAGTCTTGCCCAGCCAGGCGTGGCTCAGTGGTTGAGCATTGACCTAGGATCCAGGAGATCGGGGTCGATTCCCGGTCAGGGTACATGCCCGGGTTGCAGGCTGCAGCTGATCAATGACTCTCTCATCATAGATGTTTCTATCTCTCTCTCTCCCTTCCTCTCTCTGAAATCAATAAAGATATATTTTTAAAACAGAAAAGTCTTAGCAAAACCCCAAGCTCTTTCGTGCTGATACTTCACAGTTCACGCTCCTGACTTTGGTCTTTCTGAACCTTGCTCGCTGGTAACACCTCCTTCCTTGTTAGTGGCCCTGATTCCTTACTGTTAAATTTTAGCCTCTGACCACTGGCCTCCCCTATCCTCATTCATTTTCACACTCCCCCCAAATCCATGGCCCTCAGGTACCCCGTGGGCCCCCTGCTTCCTGAGGACCTTACAGCCCCAGGTACCCTGGGCCCTTGCTCTCTGTCAACAAGGCTCCCAATTCACATAACTCCACGTGAGAACAGCATCATGGACCATCTCTGTCCCGCGATGCCCTGGAGGAACAGACTGACCTGAAGAAGATCCCAGGAGCAGCAGGAGGGGAAGGAGGGACCTAACTAACTGGACACCAGCCACAGCCTCCTCCTCCCACAGGAGTGCTCACCTTACCTATAAACCTCGCAGGACCCACCCCTCCGATGGGTGGGTAGCAGGGTGGTCCCAGGCAGGAGCAGGACTACTCTCATGTTCACAAAGGAAATGAAATTATGTTGTCCCTAAACCATAGATGCTTTCTACTTAAACCTAATTAGCAATCATGACTGAGACCAAGCAGGGCTGTAGATTTTAATGTTACTGTTAAATAAACGGGACCAACTCCCCACTTGGAAAGCTGAATGAGACCAGTGACTTTGAAATACAATAACCATAGTTACTCAAAATTATGACAGACACCATGACTCAATACCCCCTCAAATGGGGGCCAGATCATTTGCAGCTTAATTCCATTTGGCTTCAGGTGATTTAAAAATGTGTGAGCTTGCTGATGGATGGTTACAGAATGGGGGACAGTAGCAAAGGGACACAGGAGCCACATAGAAGACATCCCAACAGCCAAAGCTGGTGAACATGGGCAAGAGAATGAACAGTAGTGAACAACCCAAAGTGCAGAGTAGTGTGAGATCTACACACAAATGCACCCAACACATGCAGAGGAGATCCTGGCAGCTTAGCCTCTCCTGCACGCTGACTTGGGGACGCACTTCCAGAGAGAGAGTCTGGACTTCACAAAGGGGGCACCTGTGACACACCTGGATCACAGGTCCTCATCACCTGTGATGGGTTAAATGTCACATTCCCCTTAATGGGGGGCATTCTACAAAATACCTGAGTCCCTCTAAACTGCCACGGTCATTAAAAAAAAAGGGGGGGGAGAGAAACTGTCATAGCCCAGAGGAGGGAGTGCAGCCTAGTGGGGTTCTGAAACAGAGGAGGACATTGGGGAATGACAGAAGATGCTGGCAGTCAGCAGCACAGAGGGCAGTAACGTACAGGGCCAGCCCTCAGCTGTGACCACCACGGTGAATGTGAAGTCAGCACCAGGGCCTGCGGGAACCCTGCTCCACCTCCACGTGCCCACAAATCCAGAACTACACCAAACTTTAACAAAACAGCACAGCCGGCAGTGCTGCCCACCCGAGCACACAGGGCCTCACCATCTCCACCACCTCCACCTCTGCGCTGATCCTGAGGTGGTACAGGAACGTCTGCAGGTCCTTCTTCATCTGGATGCTATTGTCATCCACCTGAGCCACTGTGAAGATGCGCATCCGGCACTTCCTCCACACCTGGGCGGGGCAGGGGGCGCACATCTGCACTCAGCTTCTGACACCATTGGCCCCACTGCCCCCCTCAGGGGACACAAGCCACCCAAAGCAGCCCAACTAATGTGACCCTTCCCCAGCATGATGTGTCCCCCACCCCACCACTGCATGGCCCATGACCTCCAACCTGTGACCCATGACCCTCCATCTGTGACCCCTCCGCCCCTCCGTGTGACCCCTGACCCCACCTGTGACCCACCTCACGTGACTACGGTTCCCACCTTGTGCTGCCGCAGCAGGAAGGGCAGGAGCATGAGCAGGCCGCCATCGTGCACGATCCACCACACGTCGATGTGCCCGTCACTGAAGCGTTCCTGGTTTTGCGGAAACAGGTCCACATTTTTGGCCACCAGCAGGGCCTGCTGTGCTGCCGTGGTGTCACGGACGGTGTCTGTGGGGAGACAGCACATGGTCAAGAGGGCCTCAGGAGAACTGTGCACCCCACTGACTTGCTGGGCACCAGCCAGCACAGGAGGCGGCCACGGCGTTCCCATAAAGCCCCCAACGAGGGGAGGCTCCAAAGGCAGACCTTGCTCCATCAGCCACTTGGCAGCTGGCACAGGGGTGCAGGCGGCCAAGCTGGGTACCTCCCCAGGGATGGCCAAATTGGGGGGCATGGTTGGGAGACAGGGAGAGGGCAGCTCAAGGCTTTCAAATGGATGTTCACTTTTCAAATGTTTTCAAGTGAAACAAGCTTGGGGCGCCAACAGGCCTCCAGGGAGCAGCTATCGGGCTGGTGACCCTGACACCCGCAGCCCGTGGGAGACATTACCCACCGACAAAGTTCTTCCAGGAGAAAGGGTTGTCCTCCTCCTTCCAGGACTCAGGCCAGGCCATGAGCACTGTGTTGTGCTTCATGCCCCCAAGGCCAGCTGACTGGATCAGGTGGGACATGCCATCCCGCAGGTTGGAAGACACAACCAGCTGGCAGAAGCCTTTGGTCTTTTCGACACCCATCAGGGACCGGATGTTCTGGGGAGAGGCCAAGAGTCAGTGCCACAGTGTCCATGGAGCAGACCAGGAGCAGCATGTGTCAGCACCACCCACCCACCACAAGGGGCCTGGGCAGCCTGGGAAGACCCCACACCGACATCACTGCCTCAGGGTAAGGCCACAGGCTCAGCGAGGGTGGTACCTGTGGTACTAAATTCAGGACCCAGCAGGTGCTCTGGGGTACCTGCGTCCGTGTGTGTGTGTGTGTGTGTGGAGACTGGGGCAATGGTCAGCGCTATGCATACAACTTGAGGTGGTTCTTTCACGTGATCAACATCGTCACAAAACTGCCAACTATTTCACTGGGACATTTAAGTCCTGGATTAAACAGCTGGTTTGTTGAAAACTTCACTAGAACGTGTCAAAACTAACAGCTCTTCTAAGAAAAACTGTGGTATCTCACAGGTTCAGGGATGAAATACCAGGTGCATGCCATCTGCCCCACTGTGTGCAGTTTCTGCCCACTCCATCAGCAGGCATCTGACCAGGCAGCTTGATTTCAGAGGAGGCCCAACAAGCAGTAACCAACATGTTTTCCATTAAAGAAATGCTGCGTGTGGATGCTGGTCTTCTTCCCGGCCATGCTGAGCTGCCCAGAGGCCAGGCTCAGGGCTCCCTTTAGGCAGAGCCACAAACCATAGAGAAGCACTCCGGGATCCTGACACCAATGGGCCCGCCCACTGCATTCCAAATTCCTCAAATGTCTGCCTCCTAGAATGGGAATGTCTCTCCAAGGCCTGCCCCACACTGCATTTTGGAACACAGATCCCTTGTTTTCTTAAATCTCACAGGTCTATGGACAGGGGAATTTAGCCCTAGGATGAGCTACACCCAGAGTCTCACCAATACCCAGTTCAAATGATGGAGACAATGAGATTTGGGACCTCAGCTGCTGATAGAGGGATTCTGGACCGAGAATTGATGAGCTGAGACTGAGGAGGTAGTTGGGATAAGATGAATGTATTCTGCACATAAGACAGATGAGCATTTTGGGGGGCAGAGGACAAACTATAGTGGGCTGATGGTGGTCCCCCAAAAGATAAGTCTATATCTTAATTCTGATAATCTGTGAATGTGGCATTGTTTGAAAAACGGGTCTTTGCAGGTGTGATTAAGTTAAGAATCCTAAGATGAGGAGATCATCCTAGATCATCCAGGTCGCATTGAATCCAGTGACAAGTGTCCTTATGAGACAGAAGAGGAAAGACACAGACATGGAGAAGTCATGTAAAGACGGGCAGAACTGTGAGGAATGCGGCCATAAGCCCAGGGACACCTGGAGCCTCCAGGGCTGAAGGAGGCAGGACGGGTCCTCCTCCCAGTCTTGAGAGGGAGTGCAACCCTGTAACACCTTGATTTTGGACTTCTGGCCCAAAGAGAGGGAGGATAAGCCTGTATTGTTCTCAGCCCCTCAGGTGTGGTCATGAGTTACAGCCACTGCAGGACACTCATACGAAGGGCTAGAGTCACTCCCCTCTGCCCTTGCCGAGACCTCAGAACCTCTGAGCAGGCAAACCCAGCAGGACAGGGACCTCAAACAAGGAAGGAAACTGGAGCTGGGTCGTCATAAGGGCTCTGAAGAGACCTGTCCATCAGGAGGACTTTTCCAAGGTTTGAGCTAAATGGCCTTCAGCACCAGTTTTACAACCCTCCTGACTGTAACCTACACTGGCTCTCTTTAAGGTCTCAGAGCATCGCATATTGGGAGCATTTCATAAGCAGGTTTCAGTCCCGCATGTTTCAAACTGAAAGACCACTGCTTTCTTTGAGAAAAGCAATAGCGAAGCACACAACACTACCTGGGGCATTGGAGATGGAAGACATTCGTGCATCCCAGGCAGACATGGCTGCCCTCCCCACTGCTCTCCGCTTCTTCACAGGCCACCCTGGTCCCACCTCCCCCTTCCAGACCCAGCCGGTGCCCACCTACCTCCTCGGCCTGCTGGGCCTCCGTGTGCTTATCCAAGTAGGTCCCCTCCAGCACAGAGCCCACGATGGTCAGGCCCTTGCCAGCCTTGAGCTGCGTGGTGAAGGACAGCAGGCGGGGGTGCTTCACACACTGCTCAGAGTCCAGGTTCAACATCACCAGCACCTGGGGCCTGTGTAGGGATAGCAGTTACCATGGCAACTCATCACCACACTCTCACAGGTGGACAGGTGAACAGGTGGGACAGGTGAAATAGGCAACCATGGGAAAGGTGAACAGGTGAGACAAGTGAATAGTCAAATGCATCCTGGGGCCCCAAGCCTAAGGCTGTCTGCTGAAAACCCCGGTGGGCACCTCCCATCCCTGCTCGTTAACACCTCCAGGTAAGAGCAGGATGGGGAGACCAAGGGCTTTCAGTACAGATTAAATTAGGGGGAACCTTCCCCCGACCCCCTCCCAGAAGTGAGAAGAGGGCACAGCCCAGCTGTTACATGCTGAAGTCCTCCATCCACAGGAGGAGCCCCACTAGGAAAGCTCACCCACTTCCCACCCATCACACAGCCCAGGCCCAGCTTAGAGCCCAACATTGCCCTCCAGACGTCTGATCAGACACAAACTGATCACCCCCCCTCCGGCTGACCCGCCATTGACTGAGGGAAGGTGCTCCATGGGCTCAAAGGGCAGGGGCGGTGTCTGAGGTGGGCTGCGGGTGCTCACCTCCAGTTCTTGGTGTGGGGGGTGCCATGTTCCACACGCAACAGGGCGTAGCGGGCGGCATTAAGCGACAGTCCCCTGATGCCATCCCCCCACTCCTTCTCAGCCCTGTGAAAGAAAGGACAGCAGTGAGGCCCCCACAGCACAGCACACTCAGGAAGCAGGGCAGCCACCCCAGTAAGCCGACTTAGGATCTCTCTGCACTTCTGTAATAGAGGACGGGGCTTCCAGGCCAGTCAAGAGCGGAGAGGGGCAAGACATGGGGAGGGAGCACCATGGCTGGAAGAGGTAGGAGGAGGTGACCCTGGCACCATGTATGGGACCTCAGAGTTCCGGCCAGCTGGGGGAAATGAAGATGTGGTGGAGGGACTCTGACGGGCAGTGACCTGGGCAAAGCTGGCTCCAAAAGACGGCTTCACCAGCATGAGCAGTCACAGCCCCCAGACCCTCCTTCGAAATCACTCTGAGAGCTGGGGCAGAACTTCAGGCAGCCCACCCACCTGGCCAGAGAGGCCCCACCTCTCCCTGCCACCCCGCAGGGACCAGGGCGCTGGGGAAATGCCCCAGTGAGGAAACTACAGGCTCTGAGATGCAGTTAGCCTACTACTGTTGCCCACAGCTTTTTTTGACCATGTGGTTTCTGGAAATTTTGAAATCTGCCACTTATCAGTGCCGCCACTGGGTGGATTTTAGTTTCTAAAAAGCACACTAAAAAAGTATGGCTTTTATATATATAGATAAATCTAATGCTGTGTCATACAAACACAGAATAAACTGAGAACAGTAGATGTGGCAGCTCTCCACCTGTTATGACAACGGCTGCAGCAGAGATCCTGCTCAGGTCCCTGTGCACCTGTCTCCGGGAGAGGGACCCCAGCCCTCCCAGTCCTAACCCACCCTACACAGGACTTGGCTATAAAACCCCAGGAAGGCCCCACTCCAGGAGCACGCCAGGTTGGCAGGGACCCAGTGACCTTGGTGGCCGCATTGCCCACAGAACTCACCCTCGGTACTCAATGTACTTGTAGATACAGCCGGCGATAAGCATGGCAAACAGGGCATAGTACCAGGAGCAGATGAACATCAGTGCCAGGCACAGGCTCATGCCCAGGAAGGATAGCGTCCTGGGGGAGTGTGTGGTCATCTAGTGGCCGCAAGTGGGGGCCAGAGTCCATGCCCTGGCCCGCACCCGGACCCTCATACCTCACATGCCCCGTCCGTCCCCATGCCCCAAACTAACATCTAAGCAGCTGCCTCAAAAACGTTACTGGTCCCTTAGTGAAAATCTTTCTTTCAGTTACTCCTAAAAAACAGCAGGGATGCCTGGCAACTGGCTCCTCCATCCTGAGTTGACTCTAAGGGCTGAAATGGCCCCACTGACACCTGCAGAAGCCCTGGCTCTTCAACTATGCTGAACATCCACTCTACTCCCCAAGGCACTCAGCACCCCGCTGGGCACGAAACTCAGCACCTGACGCCCAGGGAACATGAGACCAAGCAGCCCCGGGTCCCATACTGAAAACAAGGGTTGCCGCACAGTGGGCATCCCAGGTGACAAACACAGGCACACTGCCCTCACCAGCCTGGCTGGGCTCTTCCACAAAGGACAACCAGGGCCCCTGCAGTCTTTGGGCCCCACAGCAGCTGGCCCTGCAGACGCACCATGTATCCCCTCCCAGTGGTAGCCTTACAGGTGGCAGCCTTACCAGTGGTAGTATCTGAAGCGTGGGCGCCAGTTAGGGGTGCGCAGTAGGGTCTGCACAGCGCAGGCCAGGTTCACAAACATGTAGCACATGAGGAAGAACCTGGGGAACCAAGAAGCAGCGTCAGAGGGGCCGGGCAGGTTCCACAGTGGTCCCAACATCTGCTCCGTCCTGCGGGAGTCCCTGCCCACCACCTCCCGTGAGCCCCCTCACCCACATCAGTGTCCTTCCTATGGGAATCTCCTTGTCCTGACCCCATCACTGCCCTCCAGGTCTGCCTGCCTGCCTCTCATCCACATCACTGTCCCACCATAACCATCTGGGCCCCTGGGCCCCTTCCCAGTCTACTGTTCCCTGAGCAGAAGGCCAGCCCTGAGAGCAGGGCCTCATGTCCCTGTAGTGGTCACAGTGGTGACCACATCCCCGTCCCTACATGCCGTCCGCACCCGCACTCACATGGAGAGGATGGGAGCCACACTGTCCAGGGAAGCGATGAGGATGCCAATCTCACAGATGAGAGCCGTGAGCAGCAGCGCCCACGTGGGCTCCCCGTTGGCCTTCCCATGGCCGAACACCTGCGGGGAGAATGGCACGTGGGCTGGGGACAGAGGCCAGCAGCAGCCGTAGGAACAAGGGCTGGAGCTGGTTGGTCCAACCCACAGGGTCTCAGAGATGCAATATACGCAGGAGTGGACTTTCATGACGCGTCCTGCACCCTGCCCAGGGGCCCAGGAAGAAAACCTGACACCCAGAACTCATAAAGCAGATGGAAGCCAAGTGCCATCAGGGTGCAGAGCAACATCCAGTGTGTTGGATGGGGGTCTCCTGGGGTCCTAAGCCCAGCCTTGAGGGGAGAGAATTTTGCAAGGACCTCATTGAACCTTCACCCACAGCGATGTGGGGGGGCAGAACCTTCCAGAAGGTCTGCCCCATGCTCAGGGACACCAGGCTTGGAAAACTCTTCCTGCCCACTCCCTGCTGCCCAGGGGTTCTGGGAAGGGAAACTCAGAGCACACTGCAGAAAGACACAGAATGAAACACAAAATGCAGACCCAGTGAAGCGGAGGGTCAAGGTGGGTTCCCCAACACTAGGGCCGCCCCTCACGCCACCTTTCCGACAGTCCAGGACGGTCCCCGTGCCGTCAGTGCACCCTCCACGACCTTGTCTCTCCTGAGCGAACAGAAAGAGCCGTGAAGGGTGAAGAAACCCGAGTCTGCTGGGATTGGTTTCAGGAAACTATGCTGGCACCACAGCGACAGTGTCACTCCTCAGACACTCAATAAATATGAAGGTCATGTCCCCAAAATTAACCTGGTGAAGTACTGACCCCAGCACCTCAGGACATGACTATGTTTGGAGTGGAGAGCTCTGAAGAGGTCACCAATGAGGTCACTGGGGTGGACCCTGATCCAATCTGACTGGGGTCATTATAAGAAGAGAGTAAAACTGACACACACACAGAGATGGCCATGTGAGGACAAGGGGAGAAGAGGGCCATCTACACCCCAAGAAGAGGGTCATCTACACCCCAAGAAGAGGTCTCAGGAGCAACCAGCCCTGAGACACCCTGACCTCAGATTTCCGGCTTCTAGCACTGGGAGAGAACCAGCTTGTTGTTTAAGCCACCCTGTGGCCTTTGTCATGGTGGTGCCAGGGCACTAACACATCAATGGCCTCAAGTTTATTCCAGAAAGCTTTAGCCCAACTAGAGGAAGAAGGGACCCCAGACACCATGACCCTCATCATCATCACAGTGGGACAGTCCTGGGGTGCAGAGTCCCCCAGGACAGATGCCAACTCCACAGGAGGTGAAGGCATCCACAGTCACTCATGTGAACTGCTCTGCCAGCCCAGGGTAGTGAGGGGCTGCCTCTATCTGCTGCACCAGTGCCCTCAGCCCAGTAACCATCTGGGGTGGGGGGTTGCCAGGCTAGAGATGGGGACAGGGGTGCCTCCCACCATCTTTAACCATAAAGATCATGCTCTGAGACAGAACCTCGGGGACCCTCCAGACATGTTCCTTCCCAAGGGTCCTGCTCTCAGAAGGGAGCCATTGATGTAACCCCAGACCTGCGGGCAGCCACTGCTCACCTGGAGGAAGGGGATGATGCCATCTCGGGCGATGGCCTGCAGCAGACGTGGTGCCCCCGTCAGGCTCTGCAGGCCAGCACCGCAGGTGGAGAAGAAGGAGCCGATGACGATGACCCAGGGGGACGGCCAGGCCAGCATGCCGATGACAAGGTTCCCCTGCAGGGCCTCCCCGAACCTGTGGGAGGGGCAGGCGGGTGGACTTTGAAAACATAAGCTGAAGAGCAAACATTTTCCCAGCTTCTGAGTGGGCATAATGGCACCTCCACTCCGAGTAAACACATGGGTCTCGCTCCCAAGGGTCCTCTCAGGAGCAGGGAAGCCATAACCCAGCCCAGGGTCCATGAGGCCACTGTCACTTGTGCAAAAGTGACAGACAGCGGGTATGGCCTCACTGTCGGGGACCTGCAGGAGCCCTCACACCCCGAGGGGCTGATGGACACACACCCACCAGAAAGCAGGGGTAGCGGGCTACAGCCTGGGGTGCCAGCCGCTCCTCCACTGAGTGGTGGGGCCAGGGGGGTTCCCCACGGCCTCTCCCGGGATCCCCTGCAACCCCAACTGTCGGGTCTGAGATTGCTCTATGGTCTCCCAGCTCCAGGCTGGAACAGGAGAATAGACGCATGAGATCAAATAGACCCTCAACCAAGCGGCTGTGGGGGCTTATTGCTCCACACACCAAGTGTAAAATCCTGAGTGATCTCAATTTCAAAGCTAAAGTCATTCAAGAAAACCGACTCTGTCCCCAGAAATTTCTATAGGTTGCACATAAAAACCAACATACTTATCTCGTAAGATCACGCCTTCGATGCAGGCCCCGAAGAGCACGATGCAGGAGAGGTCTGCAGCTTGTATCAAGGAAACAGTGGACACCATGTGCTGGCAGCAGGGCCCTGGTTGCGGATGGGCCTGGAGCCACCCTGTGCCCACCCACTCTGGGTGCACTGCCATGTCCCAGTGGCCCTCAGGCACCTTCCTCTCTGCTGAGTCCTGGCTCCACAGAGCAGGGCCTCAGGCCAGGGAGGACATGCCAGCCAGGCCTGCAGTGTGACGACCACAGGAGACACTTGGTTGCTTAGAAAGGACAAACTTCAGTGAGAGAGAAGGATAAGGCCAGTGACACAGCATGGTAAAACTGACTAGAGCGTATGTGTGTGATTATTACGTGATACACATGTGGTTGTGTGTTACTAATGTGTGATATGATGCTTGTGGTAACATGGTTACTGTATGTAGTTTACACACAATATCACAACCAACTATGGAGGTGGTGCCCAGGTGTCGTGTTTTATTTTCTTGCATCAGATCAGTACCTTTCTAAGGTCCCTCTCTAAGGGACAGATGTTGTGATCAGAACTTGCCTAAACCAGAGACACTCACCCAAAGCTGCTGATGGCACAGTAGTGAGCCACGCAAGGTGTCGGAGGCAGGAGCCCTCAGGCCCTGAGGGGCTGATGGACAGCCCCTGTGCCTATGCCTCCTACACCTTGACCCCTTTAAGGATACAAATAAAAGATGTGGTCACAATGGCCAGGATGGTTCCTGTGGGGATTGACTTCTGGGCATCCCTGAGGTCCCCAGACCGGTTCGAACCCGCCATGATGCCTGCAGGAAGAGAGAGGCAGAGCTGACCCGTTACCAAGCAAACCTAGAAAACTCCATCCCCACTGGCCAAGGCCCATCTGAGGCTGAGTTAGGATGAACAGTCCAGGACCTCAGCTGTGCCATGCTGGAAAGATGTGAGCTGAAGACCACATCTGTGTGGGACCAATGTCCCCAGCCCAGGTCTCAAAGAGCACAGCCTAGATGTCACAGTGCAGCTGTGAGATGGCTACTGCAGGGCACATGGGAAAAGGCTCCAAATGTCTCCCACATGCTCCACAGGGTCAGCTGACCCTACCATGAACTAAATCACAGTCAAGACCAGAGCAAGGCTCAACCCCGTTGATACCAAACCAGAGTCAGCCGCCAGGTGCAACCGGCTGCGATCTCATTTTCCTTCCAGATTTGGATTAATCCACATGGCTAGGGATTGAACACTCCCTGGACAATGATGCTAAATGCTGACTTCCTCACGGTGCCAGGTCTGAATCAAGCACTGTAAGAACATGACCCTAAAGTAACTCGAGGGCTCCCCACATTAACTCTGCACTGGGTTCAATCCTCCTTCTCCAGCACATGGCTGTGTCATTGCCCACACCCTGGAGACTCAAATAAAATGATTCCAACTGGGCTCAAAGAAACGCCCAACTGTTGGCAGGTTTGTTCAGCGCCCCATGAGCATGTTCTAGGTGTGACTTGATATGCCAACATGCTCAGAAAGATGGCAGTACTGGTGGCTGGGTGGGTGGGAGTGCTGGCACAGGGCCCACAGACAGGGTGCAACCAGGACTGGGAACACCTGCACCCACAGAGGATGTTTCCACACTCTCCACCCACCAGATCTGCTCTTATCCCAGAACATGTTCCGCAATGACAGGTGTCAGGGTATGGTATAGGACGATGACCCCCTAGGGGGCAAGATCCACAGCCCACCATTCACCAAAGTAAGTCCATGACCCCACCTTTGAGGGGAGACTAAAAAGAAGCACTTGCCAACACCTCCCCCACTCCCGCCTCTAAATCCATGGCTTTAGTAAGAGCTGAGGTGAAGTACAGAAATGCACTGAGCGGCGCCTTACAGGCCAGCCTTCCACAGTGCAGACAGGCTTGTGCGGGGCAGGGGTGGGGGAAAGACTTTCATACACTAAGGGCCGTATCTGCGTGGGACAAGAGGTCAGCTGACTCTCTTGTAAGGACAAGGGTGGCTGCAGTGCCTGACCACTAACAGCTCTTTGTGCTCTCTCCTAGGCGCCACCTAATGTGCACTGGATGTTCTCAGCAAGGCCGCACCACAGTCACAGACTTACTTCTAATAACATGGGCCTCTCAGGAGAGCGTGGAACAAAGCTGCCTTAAACCACACGACTTCCTGTGCTCCCCACTCAGAACAGACGGGGAGCAGATTGCGCTCATTACTTGAGCCAAACAGGAAAGAAAGGAGGGCGGGGGAGGGGGACAGGGTTGGCTACAGTATTGCTGAGGGAGGAGGAGATGGCTTGGGCCCACCAGCCTGGAACGCCTGAGGCCTCACCAGTCACGGAGGGAAAGTAGATGCCGACCAGCATGGTGAAATAGGTCATGATGTCGGTGAGCACGTAGGGCAGCCTGCTGCTTCTGCTCTCCTCCGGCACAGGCACCGAGGGTGTACCCTTCTTCTCCACAAACACCCCTTTGTCTGTGTACACACTCCACAGGTTATCTGTGGGGAAAAGAGGACGGGTAACAGGACTCTAGGGGCTTCTGTCAGGATTCCCGCCATCGGGAGGCCCAGCAGATGCACCAGGCACACTCCAATTTCACACAATGTCAAGGACATCAAGCTCAGAAACTGTTCACCTTAATCACTGAATAAAAGATTTCGGGCCTCAAGTCAAATTTGCAGAGAAGACTTCACTCAAACAAGCGTGTCCCTGACACGGTGCCTTGGGGCTCTGAGGAAAGTTCTCCAAGTGGAGAGAGTCAGTCAGCAACCCCTGCACATAGGTCACCTCACTGATGGATGACCCCTAAGGGGCAGCAATGGCCCCATCCCACACACACAATTGAAGTGACACCTTAGGCCCACCTCCTACCTGTGCAAATGCACCCCTGGGCAGATCCAGCCTGGCCAGACTACAGCCTGTAGGCCCCCTCTCCATACAGAACCCCCTTCCCTCCCAAACCCTCTAGAGGGTCCCTGCTGCAGAGCCCATCCCCCAAGGGCTCCCTCCCCTGACATGGATCCCCTCATCCCATAGACATCCCCCAATCCCTGCAGGTCATCTCTATGCCTCACTCCTACTTTCCACCTATCCCTGCTCCCTCAAAACAGGGCACCCTGTCTCCACCTCTACCTCCCTGAGTGAACTGTAAACAGCTGCCCCCTCCAAGGGAGTTGCTCTGCCAGAACCCAGAAGTAAATGCTGGGCTCACTAGCCAGGGGCCTATGAGCATTAGGATCCCATACTGAGGGATGTGTGGACATGTGCAGCCCTGACCCATCTCTGCCCACCCATCTCAACTCAGTCCAGCCCCCGCATTCCCCCAACACCCACTGTCATCACAGCCTTGGAGGGAACACATGATATCGATCTACCACGGGATGGACAGCTAGGGACCCAGTGATCACGGCCTCAGAATTATTCTACTTTCTTTTCCATAAAAGGTCAGGCCTCTCTCCTGGTGTGGTGGGGTGGCCAGCACAATCTCTCATCACAGAAGAACTCAGAGACAGGAAAAACCAGTCCCCACCGGTTAATTACTTTCCTCATTAACAGAGCTACTAAGAAGTCCTGAAGAAAAAGATGAACTTGGAGTCCCCGAACTGCTGGCCCCCACGACACGGCTGCATCTAAAGCCCCGGGGAGAAGCAGGCCGAGCAGGGCCCTGGCAGATCAGCATCGAGGAAGGGGTGGCACACCATGGACTGGGCAGCAGGATGGATCCCCGGGACTGGGATTTGGACAACTCAGTCCTGCCAAGATCCACTGGGCACTCACCCAGGAAGACGCCGCTGGCCACACCTGGGATTCCCTGAATCTCCGTGAGGTTGTTCTGGGCAAAGTACTCATCGCAGGTGGCGCTGGGCATGGAGTTGTTGCAGAAGAGGCCCCAGAGTAAGGTGGTCGCTGTGCCGTTGGTGGTGGTATAGACTTTGGCACAGATGTCAAAGTTGCGTCTTGATAACGTGCGGTTCCCTAGCAGACAGACCCTGGAGCGGGAGTGGGGGTGTGAGAGGACATGGGGAATATGAGAAATTACTTTACCACTTTCTTCAGTGATGGTGGAAGTTTGCAGGGGTCTCCTGGAAGTAGCTCTGACACTCTCCATTTAGCATGATGGGAACATTTGCATGAGCTGCTGGAAATCAGTGTCTAAGCAGGAGATCAATTCTCATGCGGAGAGGGGCTAAGGGACGGTCTGTTCTGCCACCCTGTTCTGGAGTGTCTGTCATAGGAATAAACAAGACTATTCCCACCCGGGGGGCTCCCTCCACATAGAGACAGCAAAGCATAGGATCCAGGAGGGGACTGGGTGCCAGCTGCCTCTCAGCCCACCCCACCCAGGCCAATGGGCAACCTGATGCTTGAATGCCAGCCATACCACCAGCTCACTTACTCTCTCTGTGACCTAGGGCCACTTCATTGTGACTAAGTGTACCCATTCAAAAGGGGGACAATGTAGGAATCCCCTTGAGGGTTTTTGTGAGGACCAGGGGAGTAGGCCACACCTGGGAGGAGCTCAATGCTGCCTGACTATCCTCAGGGCCACCAGCCAACCTATACATCCTTAGACCTTCACCAAACCTCCTGTCCTGTCCTTGCAGGTGGCTAGCTACAAAAGTAGCCTGACTGCTCATCCCCGATGCCAGTGAGAAAAGGTAAGACTGACAGACACACGGCATCGCCACCCCAGGCTCCACTGTTATGGCCACAGATGAAACCTGAATTACAAACCAGGAAACACTGTATCCTTACAGATCTGACCCAAGCAGAAGGACAGACAAGGGACCCCTAACTGAAGACTGGGACTCACGGGATGTCCGGAGGGTCGAAGGCGGTCTTGATGACGCCGGCGTAGATAGCAAGGATGGACAGCACCACGCAGGCCAGGAACACCAGCGCCAGCTTGTTGACGTACTTGACGCCCACGAAGACCACCATGGCCATGAGGACCAGTGTGCAGGTCCCATACACTCGCATGTTGTGCAGCAAGGCCACAGCCTCGCCATCTGGTGAATCGGCGTGGATGATGGATGCACCAGGGGAGATGTAGGTCTGTGGGGACAAAGCAGGTCAAGAAGGGCAGCCTAAGGCCCTGGCCAGGTGGCTCAGTGGGTTGGAGCATTGTCCAGTGCACCAAAAGGTTGCAGGTTTGATCCCTGCTTGGGGAGCGTACGGGGGCAACCAACTGATGTTTCTGCCCAGCTGGGCGTGGCTCAGCGGTTGAGCATCGACCTAGGATTCAGGAGATCGAGGTTCGACTCCCAGTAGGGGGCGTGCAGGAGGCAGCCAGTCAATGACTCTCATCACTGATGTTTCTATCTCTCTCTCCCTCTTCCTTCCTCTCTCTGAAATCAATAAAGACATATTAGAAAAAAAAGAAAAAAAAAGGGCAGTCTATCCACCCTGCCTGGAAAATAACCATATGCAGAGAGGGACAGGGCCAGGCACCACCTTCTGAAGGGGTCCTTCACTGGGGGGAGGGGGGGTGGCGGGGGGCGCTAGTGCTGGGCTTCCTCCTTCCCCGAGAGCCCCTATACCACCAAAATGCATCTACAGGGGACCTTCGGGTATACAAAACATAGGCATCAAATGGTGAGGGATGGGGCACGATTCTGAGACAAAGCTTAGGACCCTTCACAGTGAGTGTTAGACACAAGGATCCCCCACTTCCCTAATTTAAAAGGAGAGCAATGTTTTTCTAACAGGGATGTAATTCCAGCTTGGAGATCAGTGCCAGCCCAGCACAGTCCTCCCAGAACCACACTGGGCTGGCAACGAGTGCAGACACACTGACGGGTACTGTGTGCATCCTGCTGGAATGATGAACCAAGGGACTGAGGAACTGGCCACTTAGCTCTAAGAAGTGGGTGGGACTGGGTATGGATACCTGACAAATAAGGGCTTAAAGAGCATGTCACCCCATGGCCCACCATCAGGAACCCTGGTTTTTCTGGCAGCCATACCCTCAGCACTGGAGCAAGGAAGAAAGTCAGGACAAAAGTGTGGGGAGCCCCAAAGGTCTCAACCTCTGAGGGGTCTGGCCAACCAGGAAGGCATATCTACCTTAAAATACATTGAAAGACTGAGCATTAAGTACTTCAGTTTCAAGTTTTGGGGGAACCTAGAATATTTGCCAGAGGGCAAGGAACAGCTGAGAAGACCTGACAGAAAGCTCTGCCCTTGGGGTCAGTGCCCAGGCAAAGGGAACCAGCCCAAACAAAGCACTTACCAGAAAAATCTCAATGGTCCCCAAAATATACATGGCCCCTGCGAAGGTCGTACCCAGATAGAAGCAGAGGCCCACGGCCCCTCCAAACTCCGGCCCCAGGGCCCGAGATATCATGTAGTATGACCCACCAGCTGCAAAAAACGCCAAACAGGAAACAGGGTTAAGGACCCACCATGTACTGTGAACATGGACTTCACAGAACAGACGGCAGTTGTGACTAAACAGGGTCATGATGAAAAACAGCCACAAGCAGAGGATAGAGCCCATAAGTCTACACATTTTGATGTAAGTGCAACACTTCCATTCTCTTAACTTCTGCCCCAAAAGGCCTGAGAACCCAGGGCTGCTTAAGCATCTTTTTTGTATCACCCCCAGAGTGCAGCTGACACCCAGGTCCCACAAGTCTGTCCCTGGCCATTCTGTCGGACAGCCGAGTCCATGCTCAGACACCAACCTAGAGACCGCTGCATGACTCTGGGAAGCCTGAAGAATTTCTCAGGTGTGCCTTTTTTCTGAAAAGCAAACCTAAAAGCCAATCTGCCACTAGAATCATCTCTCCAAATGAGCGTGTCACAGCTCCTCCTGGAGTGGGTGTAGACTGAAGGCAGACTGGTCCCCATGTCTGGGCCAGTAGACCCACAGGGGGCCTCATGCTCCATGGCTAGTGGGAGGACAGCCAGCAGGAGGATGGCCAGCAGAAGAATAGCCTCTACACCAATGCTGCTCTTGGAGTTATGGGAAGTTCTGGGGGAGGGGCAGCTATTCAAGGACTTGGGGTGTAAAACATGCTAGACCTCACTTATATACACACAGGCTGCACAAGCTGCAGGGGAACAAGGTGGCGTCATTTCAGGTCCTTGAATCCAGGTGGCAAATAAACTAGGGGCATTTTTGCCTGCACCTTGGCTAATGAAGAGACAACACAGCCTAAGGTACAAACTGGGCACAGCACTGGCCCACTTGCCTACCCGCCTTCCCTTCTCTGCTGAGCTCACAGCCCTGCAGGCACTGCCCTCCCAGGACCAGGGATGGAAGCTGCAAAATGAGGGGAAACAAACAGCCATGATTTCAGGGCTCAAATGCCACAGTGAGCCCTGCAGGAAACAGAACAGAGCTCCCCCATCCCCATCACCCAGGCAGCCCCTTCCATGTTTTTACCCCTCAGTCACACAGCATTAGAGGCAATAAATGAAGCCTGTGGTGCTTTAGTTTTGTCCATTTAAAAACAGAATGATGGTTTGTGGGAAATTAAACTTCAGAATCAAAGGGACACATCTGGTCATAAAATGCTAGCCTCTTGTCCAGACAGCAAAAGCAAAAGTTTGACAAGAAAAAATCTTGGGGGTGTTGATGTGGGTGCCTGCTCTGAGGAGAATCCCAATTGTACAGCATCCTCTGAGCTCTTGGAAAGGCGCTGGGGACAAGCCACAAAATGGGCCCCTATCCTGGTATTAGCAAAGCCCCACAGTGCCCTTGGGGGAAACATGGGAAGAGGCCCCAGGAAACCAGGGGCACTAGCCCACGAGAATCCTTGTGCAGGTGGGAGCCAAAAGCATCACTGCCCAAAGGCGGGGGTCACTGCAGACAGAGCTTCTGGAAGGCTTGGCCAGGCTAAGGAAGTGCCTCTCCCACCCACCTGACCCCTCCAGATGTGGAGATCTCAGTGCTCAGACATGAATGATCAGCAGCAACCTCCAGGCGGGTAAGGGCACGTCCAACTGGGCTTTTGGGGACCGGGCCCTACTTCCTGCCTCACCTGCAGCCACCTTGGGTGAAGGGCTAACGTTAAGGTCATTGTCAAAATGAAAGTGGAGCATGCACTGAATCCACAGCAGGGCTCAATTCAGTTACTACCCACAAAAGGAAGGCTTCGTTTCAGACCACCCACCGTCCAGCACCCCCTTACCTGGGACCACGCCATTGGTGGCAATCGCACTCATTGAGATAGCAGTTAGCATTGTCTGCAAAAAGACAGGTGACCCTTTTAGAAGAGCATTTCTGAGGGCAACCCCAGAGATGAGAGCACAGCAGCAGGTCTGGGGCAGAGCCCAGCAGGCCCAGCTGCCTGCTTCCCAGCTCCTGATCACAAAAGGACTGCTGAGTAACCAGCAGGAGAAGCTTCAGACATTCAGGACTGCAGCCCCGAACCCCATGTTCTCTCCCACTTAACTCCCAAAACTGAGCTCCTACAGGTTGCCCAGAAAACACTTGACTCGGGACCCCATCCAGCACTGAAGGGCCAGCTTCTACCTGGGCTCCCATCCTCTATAAGTATAAGGGGGACTCTGCCTTGGATATAAGGTTCCCATCTGCTCAGGAAGCAGCCACATCCATTGGTTGGGGAGTAACTATTTTACAACCTAAGGACCAGAAAGAACAGCCTGGAAAGCGAAGGCGCCTGTGACCGTCACGACCTGGTTCTTGCTGGGCCATGTGCTACCTGAACAAGCCCTCCCCCCATTACCCTGCTTTTTATCCTTTTTGGTTTGTGTCTGGCACTACTCCAGGTACTTCCAAACTCTTAAACATAAGAAATATGCTGTGACCAGGGGAGAATGCCGCGGTGACGACACCACAGCTCCGGGAAGCCTAGGGCAGCAGGGAAAGTGGCCTGAGAGGAGCCCGGAGGACGCCCACTCATCTGCATTGTTTGAATTCTTTAGACAGCCCTCTCCAGGTGACACAGCTTAATCACCCTCCTAACAATAAAGGAAGTAGGAAAAATCAGGGCCGGGAGGAGGCAGTGAGGAGCATCCAGAGGGTAAACGAGATGCAACTGAATGGTGGAAAGAGATTACGTGTCGCTAACAGACAGGAACACAGGTGCAGAGGCCAAGTGCTGTGTCTTGTGTGCCAGGGTCTGGGGCTCAACAAGTCACTAACACATGTCCCTTCCTATAAAAAGGGTCCTGAAAATGTCTAGATGAATCCAACTGGAAGGGGCTCTGGTTGAAGTGCAGGACCCCTTTGAGTGGTGACAGTGCCTGGTGAAAACCCTCAGTCACTGGGTTGCCCTCTGTACTTCTGCAGATGCAACTGAAGAAGACTCCCTGGGGCTGATAGACAGCCTGGTCACAGCCCCCAGGCCACACCCATTTTCCCCATGATCACACCGGCACCAGTGAGGAGGCTGCCCTGGGATAGAATCCACATAGTCAACCTCAGATTGAAGGGCCTGGGCTCTGGAGAGTCCAAAGTTGTTCACACGGTCAGGTCTCTGGACTCCAGCTACCACTGCCCCAAAGGCAGAAACACCACACTTGGCAACAGGCTGGGTCACTCACGCAGGTGCAGCACATGAACACGATGAGGAAGGACTCCAGGACGCCGGCCACGCCCACAATCCAGGTCAGCCGCAGGAAGAGGATCACACCGAGAATGTTCTGCAGGCAGGGCAGGTAGACTCCGATGAAGGTGCCCATGCCTGGGCTCTAAGAGAGAGAACAGCAGTTCCAGGGAGGCCATGCCCGCACCCAGAAGGGGCCAATCTCTGCCCCTTTCCCCAGGGATCCCTCCTCTAGGAGCCCTGGCTATCCTCTCAGGCCCCAGGGAGAGGTCCCAGGAACAGGAGGGCAAGGAAAGGAACAGTCAAGGGTGGAGAGCTTCAACTGCCTGGACCTGGAAAAGTGGTTGAGGGAGGACCACACCTCAGAAGGAACAGAGGCTCCAGGAGATTCCAGAGTAGGACACTGGCTGCCCAGGAGCAGGGTGGCCTTCTGGGACAGACCAGACCATATCATCGCCAGCAAGCAGAGAGGGGAGCAGCCAGGCTGGGCCTCCCTCCTCTGTGAGGGGTACAGCAGGAAGGTGGAAAATTTGGGAAAAGATGAAAGCATAAGGCTCTAGGCTCTGGGCAACGCAACTGCAGGTCTGGGTTCTAGACCCTCAGGAGACCACAATCTGAGAAGTAAGGGCCATGGAGGATGAGACAGTAATGTTCCCTAAAACCACAGATGGTGCAATGATACCAACTCCAGGCAGAAATCAGCAATGTCTCAACCCACATGGAAGAAGTGATCATGGGGCACCATCAAGAGTTCAGAGAACTGGCTGCCTGGGCACACAGCGTACTCCTTTCCCCAAGTCCACAACTGCAAGTACAGAAACATGGCAGGGGTGCCACTGGATGTGGGGTAACTGCGGGGTGCTGCTGGATGTGGGGTAACTGCAGGACAGGGCAGTGCTGGGAGGGTCTACTGTGATCCTGGAAAGACTATGGGATGAGCAGCCCAGAGGACAGGGTGGCGACATGGCCAGGAGCCACCACAGTGGTACCAGCCCTCCCTGTGTCCTGGGATGATAGCCAGTGTGACGACACAGTCAGGCAGCACACTTGGGATTTCAGGACATCTGGCGGGAAAGACAAGATGCTGTTTAAGATGCTGTTTCATGGGGAAAGGAAGCTTTCCTGTGAATGACAAGGCTGACCAGAAACAAGGACCTCATGTGGCAGCTCAGAGAGATGCTACAGCCCTTAAGTTCAGGGAGACATAGCCCAGCCCCAGGAACGTGGCTGGAGGGCAAATACCCAAAGAAGAACGGGCTGAACCCCTATTAAAGGAAGTAGCTGGGCTTCTCAGGTGAAAATGGAGCTGTCAACAGACAGGAACACCTGCCACTCAGTGTAGACAAGGCCACAGAGCTCCCACAGATTCTAGAACCCTGGGGAGAATGACCTAAGAGAGCAGCCTGGGGAGTGGGGAGCCAGGGTCAGAAAGCCCACATAGACCCAGAGCCTGAGTCCTGGACTCAGGGCAGCGCCTTTAATGCCTGGCCCAGAGCTGCAGCTCCTGGCCAGGGCACTCCTCCCAAGCCCGCCCACCCATGGGATAACTGTGCTTTTTGTGTAAAGTATTATGGGTCTTACAGACAGGGTGGGCCTATTTCAATGGTATAAAATTGAGAATGGAAACGCAGTGACAGCGATGCTGGACAAACTGCTGGCTTCTATTTTATAATCTTAGTGAACATATGAAGAGATCAATAAACCACCACAGGAGGCTCAGAGTAGCTGGGACTTCAGGTCTCATGTGGGCCCCGCCTGCCTGGAGCCAGTTCTGTGCCCAGCAGCTGACATGGTCCTGAGTCACCCTGGAAGGGCACAGTGGCCTGCAGTTCTCTCATAAAAGGCAGCGTTGAAGGATCACCCAATCTTAGGCCCTGGAGGCGCCAGGCCTTGGAGATGGAGCCTGGGGGGAACAAACGACCCATCTCTGGGAATGAGCTCCTATGTCAGGTTGGTCAGAGAGACAATAAGAGACAGCCTCACCTCCCTTCCCAGGGGACCTACACTCAGTCCTAAGTGGGGTGACTAAATTCATCCCAACTGAAATCTGTTCACACAGCTACACAGTCCCGCTGAGGATCACGGGGTAACTATCCCTCCTGTGACTGAAACCCAATCCTGTTCTAGGTCCCAATCTGGCAGTGGGTCCACACCACGTGCCTTGCAAAGATTCACCAGGCTGACCACTAAGGCTACATCTCAATAAAAACTTCAATGAGGGGTCTGGGCTGCATTTCTGTCTGTGCTGCGAGAACATCTGTGACCCGCTGGGCTGTGCCATGTGGCCTGAAAGGAGCTGCAACAGCAGGTGGAGGCCCAGGTGGTGCCACTAGCTGAGGCTGAGGGTCAGTTCCGGGAAGCATTCGGACCCAGGCCCCTGAGGGAAAGCATCTGTTTCCTGGAGCAGGCTGATGGCTCCCTGGAACACAAGCTCCAGTAGACAGAGGGACAGCTGTGTACTGTGTGCATGAACAGCTGGACTCCCGCAGTGGAGCCAAAGCAAGAGCCCGTGAAACCACAGGCAGTGCCCCGAGCACTCGTCCGAAGCTGTAACCTCCCACATGGCATCACCTGGGGTTGGTATCCCTTGTGCCTTGCCTTGCAGGGGAAGGGTGGTGGCTCCATGAACAGCCAGGGTAGCAGCAGGCTCCTGAGGAGCCAGGAAAATCATGGCAAGGAGACCAGGAAAGGTGCAGTCAGGCACACCACTGCTGCAGAAGCCACTGCCCTCTGCCTAGGAAGGTAAACAGGGCTGGACATGGAGGCCACATCTCATGTCCCATGTCCCCCGTCTCTACCACTTTCATCCTGAACAAGCAGCTCTTCTGGAACACAAGGAGCCAATGCCCTCAAGTGTCAGGAAATGAGTGTTGATCCTACTGGGTTTACAGTCAGAGGGAGGAGAGAAGGAAGAGGGTTTTGGCTTGGAGCCCAAAGGGCCAAGGTCAGGCCAGGCATAAGCACAAGAGACGCACCTAGAGGGAGAGTGAGCAAGGCTGTGTGGTGGCAGAGCTCCTGGCACCTTGGCCCCAGCACCAGCCCAATGGGCAGGGTAGACACGGTGGGGTGGGGAAGAGATGGGCAGAAAGGCAGCCATTGGGATCCCTCCCATTTTGTCCCAGCTCAGCACTTTGGGGTCACTCAGTTGTCCTATCCAGCTGGCAGAACACTGAAAAAAATGCCAGACCCCCTTGGGGCTCAGGCCCCACAGAGCCTTTTGTCCCATCTGATAGGCAACTGCCCCGATTCACAAGCCCCTCCCTTCAGAACACAGCACCCTTTGTGTGGTGTTCTCAGAGTGGGGGGGGGGAATCACCATTCAAAATAGAGAAGAGCCAATTTTCACCCTTTAGCGATTTCCGTCTGCAGAAAAGGTGAACAGAAAAGAACTATTGGAAAGATTTGGGAAATGCCCATTTTTGTCAAAGTTTCAGAGACAGGCAGGGAGAGGGCCCATCAGGACCTCTGGAAGCTGCAGCCTGCACTGGAGGGACGCCTCTGGTGGTTAAATTTTTTTTTTTTAATTTTTAGTTTGTATCTTTGAAGTAATATGCACTTACTGCAAGAGAATTTAAAAAGTAAAGGGAAGTAAAAAGAGACTAATAATCATCCATCATTGTCCCATAGAAAGACCTTTAACTGCGGCATCCTCTGCACCCATATGAACATCGCCCTAAGTCATGAAAACTGTGTTTGGCTGCTCTGTCCCAGAGCTGCACACACCGCCAGCCCCCTCGGGGGCATCTGCGTGGTTTCGAAGTTTGGCTCTTACAAATTCTCCCAAAGAACCTGTTTCTACACGAATCTTCAAGGCGGCAACTGTGCTTATTTTTTAGGATAGATTCCTAGAAATACGTCCCTAAGAAACCAAATTCCTAGGAAAATGATAAGAGACTTACTGCACTATCATTGAAAAACAAAGGAAAGGAGAGGAGGCCCTGAGGGGCCCTGGGAGGTCTGGGGGTGCAGGCGGAAGGGGTACCTTGACCTCGCGCCTCCGGCTGTCCTCATCTTCCTCGTGCTCCACCACGCCTTGGCTCAGGTTGGTGTAGTTGGCCAGCTTGTTGAGGAGTGAGGACACCATGGGGTTGCTGTCCATTTCCTCCTGTTTGGGACCAAGATATGGAAAAGTAACCCAGACACTAAACTGAAGCACTCCCAAACAGACCCGGTCAACTGCCCAGCAGAGCTCCTGCAGTGTGGACACTCCAGAGAACCTGTTTCGAGGGCCACCTGGAGCCCAGCTCTGACCCTAGCCCTGAAGCCCACAAATCTACAATGGACCAGCCAGCCCGTCACAGCAGGTCTGAAGTGAGGGGTCAGGGGCTAGAGGTCAGGTTCCAGGACATGCTGAACAGGGCCACCCACCCAGCGAAGGGGAACAGGGTTCCCAAGATGGCCCAGGATTCAACCTCTCCAAGCCCCGTCACAGGGAAGGAACATGGTGTAAGGGTTGCAGACAGGGACAGCCACCAGCTCCCTCCTCACACGGTGTCCAGTCAGGTAGCCCAGCCTCTCAGTCCACTCTTAGACTAGAGTCTCAAGACCACAACCTCTTCACTTGTCCAAATTATAGCTACTATACTGCGTCATGCTTTTTGCAGGAGAAAGTGTAACTTACCTCAAAGAGCGCCATGTTCTTTCCTTCAAAGAAACTCTCTCTCTCCATGTCGCCATTGTTAATGATGGGGCTGTTCTCTCTTGACTGTCCATCTCCTGTTGGGACACAGCCTGGGTCAGTTTTAGGAGCTAAAAGGAGGTGGAGGCAACAGGGAACCAGGGAACAGCAGGCCAGGGGAGGGGATGGGGAACCCACAGCTGAGCCAAGCGCAGGGCACTGTGGACAGAGTGGGCACTGATGAGGGCATGGGACTCCGAGAGCCACATGTGGCCAGTCCTCCTTCGCTGGGAACACAGATATGCAGGTGGCCTGCCCAACACCACACTCTGCCCAAGTGTTCGAACCAGCGAGGCCCAAGAGGGTCCCAGCCCCCTGCTCTGGCTGCCGAGCAGTGAGAAGCCAGGACAGAACAGTGACTGCTGCACCTAGAATGCTCCCAGGCCAGGTGTCCTGTGTCTTCCTCCTCAGCACAGGTCCTAAGGGACCCAGGACAGGATCAGGCTATCTATCATCCACCATGGAGGTGGGACAGGCCAGAGCCTGGGTGACCCTCCACCAATACAACATGATAAGCCATGGAGACATTCAGCAGCCACAGAATGTCCTCAGCAAACAAAGAGGGGAGCAAGGGTCCCATCCCTGTCCACCCAAAACCCAGGCGGGAAAGGTAGTCCTAGAGAATTGGACCCGTGTGTTCTCCCCTCCCCCATTGGTGTCCACGTGGGGAAGAAACACCACCCTGAGCAGCCAGGCTAGATATGGGCACAGGTGGGGCTTCTGCAGTGTCCTGCCAACCAAGGCAAGCAGGACCCCCTGACCCAGGCTGCACTTCCTCAGCTGCCAAGTTGAGCACTGCTCCCAGATATTCAGTGAAACATGAACTGGATGCCTCAGGGGCTCAGACACGGTTATAGGACCCCCTGCAGAATGGCTTTCCGTTCCGTCGCATTACCCATACAAGTCTAACAATGAGGGGACAGTGCATGTGCCCAGCAGGAGGTGTGCCTCGGGAGCTTAAGGCCACAGGCACTGGGCCAGAATGCCTCGATCCAGTCTGCCAAGAGGACAAAGCAGTCAGCAACCTGGGAACACAGGCTGGCGGGAAAGTGTCCTGGCGCAAGATAAGCCCAGAGCATCTGTAGAGGGAGGTGCCCCCTTACCCCCGCACAGGGGTGGCCTCCTTGCCTTGAAGCCAAAAACACAACTCAGCAGCAGGAAACACTGCTTGTTGCTTCAGAAGAAAAAGAGAAAAGAGCTAGAACACAGAAAACCTCACCTACAGTGAGGGGCAAACAGGCTGAATCACGACACTGAAGAAGCCAAGGTCATGGCCACATCGCCTGTGCCCTGCCCATGGGTGCAGTGCCACCCTGGATCCCCCCACCTCCCACCAAGGCCGGAACCCCCCCACCAAGAGCCTGGAAACAGCAGAGCTCCCAGGTTCATGGCCAGCCAGCAAGGGAGGGACAGCAACAGCCCCTCACCTACTTCCCCAAGGACAACAGGCGGCTTGAGAAGAACCCAACACACGAAACCTGTCAACCTCAGAGGAAAGAGTCCAGAGCAAAGCAGTGACATTCTGGCCTCACTCCACTGTGCACCCCAGGCAAGAGGACGAGCGGTGGAAGGCAGACGCCTGTCCTGGGGTGCAGCAGCCAGAAAGGGAGGGGACCCACAGCAGGCACAGGCTTCTGGCAGGCGCCACATCTGCATCCCTCCCTACAATTAACCAGATACTTTCAGACCAAACATATAGCTCTTTTTATAAGGATAAACCTGCTCAACAACCAAATGGCCCATTAGTGAGAATTTGGTTTTAAATATGGTTCACTAGGTTAATGACTGTGCGCTTATTTCAAAACATATGGGGCTAAATTTGCCATGAGTGATGCCCATGGTGTGTTACATGAAAAGTGGGTAACACAGCATCATGTACAATAGGGTTGCAGCCTCTGAAAGGGCAGCTTGAAGTCAAGTGGGGCTCACTGCGGGGGCTGGGATACAGACAATAACTTAGTGTTGTTTTGACTTTTTAAAGCTCCCTATTGGGGACGGGAGTGCTCAGGTAAAAATAACTCCAAGTACAGCCTTCTGTTCAGAAACTTCAAGTCCCAATCCCGACCTTTCAGGTCCTGCAGGCCCTATGCTTCACCCAAACTCCTGGGGACAAATACCTGAAATGTAACTCCACCGACCACTAGTCTGTAACTTCTAGTAACATGAAAATGCTCACGTAGACAAGGGCCACATGGAGACAGCTGGTTAGTTTGGTTAGTTGTTTTGACAGCATTCCGAATGCTGATGGGTCACAGCGGCCTCACCTGCAGTCCCCCAGCTGTTTGGAGCAGATCCCGCCATGGGTGTAACAGACCCAAACATAAGATACGGTCTGCAGATAGTCATCTCAGACCCCCGCCTCCATGGCTATTCTGTCAGGACAGCCTGACCCAGGTCCCCAGGTCACTGCAGCCAGGTCAAAGAGGAGCCCACAGCCTGAATTCAAAGTGTGAATCCGCTCCCAGACCCAGAAATGTGGGGCCTGAACATACGCTCTGAATTCAAAATGGACAGAAAGCCCACAGTGGTGTCGCTCTGATAGCAATCCCTAAGTGATACAAAGCCCATCCCCTCTAGCACCTCCAGTACCTTCAACCAGGGATGCTGATGTCACCTGAGAAGCCACTGGCAGGGAAACTCACAGTGATCAAGGAGCCCCAGGGATCACCAGCCCCTCCTGTGCCTCCCAATCTGTATCCTACCCAAGTCCCCCAACACCGTGCCGACCTATGAGTCACTGCCACCAGTGAGTCGCTACCAGCACACTTTTTCTGGGTATACCGACTTTACTTTCTAGTGATAATGATCGATGGCTGATACAGAGCACAGTTCCCGACAGTGTTTCTGGAGTGAAGGCAAGATGCAAAGGGCTCTGTCTAGACCAGCCTCTGTCTAGAGGACCTTTGGGCCAGACCCTGATGTGGTGGCCCAGCACCAGAGTGGCTGACTGCCCTGGAAGAGAAGGAGGGAGGGGATGCACCCAATTTTGGGTTCTCTCTCTGATGAGCCAGGCTAGCCCCACAACCTTGGACAAAGTCAGGCTCCTGGGTCTCGTGTTTCTTGTCACCGGGCAAAGGCAGCCGATATGGGAAGGGCCTTGCTTGCTGCACAGCTCAGGCCAGCAACTCCCCAAGTGTCCCCGGGCATCCATGAGGTCCACTCTCAGATCACTGCCAGCCACAACCCCATGCTGTGTGTTGGGAAAGCACAGGCTGGTAGTCCTGACTCTTGGGATTTGTCTGCAAGTAAACGCCGTCCATCTGACCCCTCTGCCAGCCATACAGGCAGAATCATGCACACCCTGCAACTCCAAGTACTTCACCTGAGGGCCCTGACGTCTCTCCTAGGCATCTGACGCTCACTGGGAGCAGGTGGCTCACAGACATGCCATCAGAAAGGCGTAAACACACCCCACCTGTTCACTGTGATAAGGAACACCTAAGACAAGACATCCTGACAGAGGACTCAAAGGAAATGGAAACAGGTAAGAAGTATCCCCAGAGCTCCCCGAAGGACGAGAGGATATCAGGAATGACTTATTCAGCTAAGTGGCGTTTAGTGACTTGTTCACATTGTAGATGAGCCTGACAACAGAAATGGAAACCTGGTGGCATGAAGGACAAGTGAGCCGCCAGGGAACACAGGGAGCCAGGGCACCACAGGCCACTGGCCAGGGACAAGCTGCAGACCCCAGTACCTGGTTTCCCCTTTTGCGGGTTACCAAAGTGAAACATGCAATGAGGGCAAAAAATGGAGAACCACGCAAAGTAAACAAAAGGAGTAGCAGGTGCCCTCAGCATTTGGGTGAATCTCTCCAATTTGGAGACTGCCCCCCTTACGACCAGCCGAGCTTCCTCTTGTTATCTGAGTCATAAAACATGATTTTAGTCATTAGTCCTTTAAAGAGAATACATTTCCCTTCATTTCTGAAAAGTGTCCACTTAGTCAACCCTCAAGGATGCTTCCAAAAGCACTCATGTGCCCAGCAGACCAGACAACCTATCAGAAGATGAGAAGCGGCTCTGCATGGTGAACACCAAGCTGGAGTGACCCCAACCCAGCAGGCCAGGAGACTGGGACAGGGCCGGCGTTCAGAGGCACCTGACAGAGTTCTCGGACACATGGCCTCCACTCCCTGCTGCCACCCTGGGCGCAGGGCAGCAGCCCCTCCCAGTAGGAAGTGCCTGAGTGACTCTACCTCTCAACTCTGCAGTCAAGACACTCCCGTAAAAATCAAATGCTTCAATCTGAGGGACTCACCTACATCTCCATAATATGGAAACATGATTAAAACAGCACCTGGACAGTTCTTATTGTTCCCCTGGCTATTAGTACCTCTGAATACACTCAAATTTTGTTTTATATGTTTTAAGGAGGGTCAGGTTACAATTAAAGTTTGAACAAAGGAAACTGGGTCCTAAAGAACCCAAGGCCCTTATCCTTTCCCACACAGGGAGCTCAGAGGGCAGAGCAGACTTCAAACCCTCTCCTACTCCCCAGACACAGCCCTGATAGGCTCGCCAAAGCTCTGGAGGGCAGCGGTCCTCCTTTGGCCAAGACCCTGAGTTTTGGGGAGGCCACTCACCTGGGTTCATGCCCCCTTCATCATTCTGCTCATTCATGATGACAAGAACTGAGGACAAGCCTGAGCAGAGGAAACCGTGGGGCACAGGTGATGGAGGGGTAGGCCAGCCTCTCTAGGCCCCCCAGCATCCTCCTGGGCGGGCCCCTGGGTAGTACCCCACCAGGCACGAAGCCCCCAGGCTCCAGATGTCCTTGATGCACAGTGGTGGCCTCTGATGGGCAGGAATGAAGTTGAGGCTGTGTGATGAGGGAGGGCCCCACAGCAGGATCAGGTGTCCTAGGCCTAACTGGACTAGGGCAGGACCCACACCTGGTGTCCCCAGACAGGAGCACTATTGGCAGACAACCCGACCACGATTAATTTGCTCTAATGGAAGAGCCAGTGTCTGTCAGTCAGATGTTTTTAATCACAGTTATGACCCAGAGGTCATGGGATTAACCCCAAGTCATCCCCCAATAACACTTCCTCTTCCTGCCCAAAAGTAAACCCACTTCTGACTCACCTCCACATCTGAGGACTGAAAATGCGCACTGGCCTCACAATTACAAAAATAATTTTAAAATCTGTTGATTTTTACCATCTAGATGAAACTACCTGTTGTTTACTACATAGTAAAACAACACACTAAGGTAGAAGGTCACAGTTCAGGCGAGCCGGTGACTCCTCTCTCCAAAGCCGAGATACAAGGACATGTATGTCACTCGGCACAGAGAGCAGATAGGATTCCAATTCCTTACGGTAACATGTGGTGGGGGTTACGGACACAGGACCCATCCTAGGAAAACTCCCCAAAACCACCCTCCATGGCTTGGTACTGGTTCCTCTTGTCATTGAGAAAACAGACGAGTTAGGTTTTAAAACAGACCCTTCAGCCAGTCAAACCTGCAGCAGAACCAGTGAGCATGAGTTTCACTGTGCTCCTCCCACCAACCTGACCAGGAAACACTACCAGCTGGGCTGGGGTAGCACTGGGGGTGGCTGGGTGGCTCCCATTTGTTGGAGCTACCCCCAGGGGACAGGTGAGCTATGGATATCACACAGGAAAGAACTGAGGTGCCAATAACTCTTGAAGAACAGAAGAGAATTTTCCTAAAAACAGAGTGAAATGGAGAGACTTTATGGAAGGAAACATCATGGAAACACGTAATGGGTCCATCAAGTCATCCCTGAGTGGCAGCAGAGGGAGGGGTGACTCTATGTGCTGTGCTGGGCGTGGTGCCCGTGACAGTGGCCCTGAAGCAACTGGTACAGGCAGCAGACGCCGAGGAGACCTCCATCAGAGTTTAAACCCACAAAGACACCGGGGAGTGTCACATGGCCACAAGCCATTAGCATCTGCTTCACAATGACCTGGACTTCTGCCCTTTGGTTAGCTCTGAACTCTTGATGTGCTCAGGTCAGACCTTTGACTTTCTGTGACACAGCAGCACTTCCTAGAATTAGTCTTTTTATAGCCTCTAAAATGCATATTTAATGGTCCCACAGCAGAGGGCAACAGCGGCCCAGCTCCCTAACTGTTTCAAGGCCACCACCCTTAGGAGCATTCGGGGGTCCTGAGCCAAGGACACCAACACCAATCATCTATTAAAAGTAGAAATGTTGAACACTCAGCCCACCACCAACTCCACAGCAGGGTGGCTGTCTCAAATATGGGGTGACCTAGGCAGCAAGACAACGACACCTGGCTACAACGCGGGATAAAACGAAATCATACAGCCATTGTGCCACTCATTTTTAAAAGGCTGGGGTATGGACTTAATGACTCGTTTATAATTAGTCAAGTACAGAAAGCAGAAAAGAGCGATGTTACTGCAGAAACCTGGCAAGCACCCCTCAGCTAGTGATCAAGGCTCCCTTAGCCCCATGAGCCATGGTGAGGTGGGCACCCTTGATATGACAAGATGGGAAGGACACACTCCCTTTGAGGGCTTCCTCCCAAAACCCACAACTCCAGTCTAGTCATGAGGACAACATGAGCCACACCCCAACTGAGCGCATCCTCCAGCTCACTGCCCACCTCCTCAGAGCCACGCGCCACGGAAAATGAATAGTTTGAGAACCTGTTGCAGCCAACAGGACACTGAGCAGCACAATGGCTGAGTGCAGGATGGGGTCTGGAGACAGAAAGACGTCGGGGATGAGGTGAGATGCTGAGAGTCTGGAGGACAGTGGGCAGTGGCACACAGGACCGGCCCTCACCTGTGACCACCACAGTGAGTGCAGAGTGGACAGCAGGGCCCATGGGAACCCTTCCACCTCCACACGCCCCATAAATCCAGAACTATGCCAAATATAAAGTTCATTAAGTAAAATAATACTTCTCAGCTTGGTAGGAACACGAAGAGAAAATTTAAGAATCAAAGGCTGGAAAACACACAGACAGGTGTAGCTCGTGAATGTCAGGGCATGAGAGAGACCGTCATTTGTAACCAGTATATTAAGGGATTGGGGAAGAACCCGAGAGACACCCTGAAACCACCGGGTGAAAGGCGGGGGGGGGGGGGAGTCCCCATATATTGATTACAAAAGCAAGAGAAGCAGTACTAGGGTCATCTGAAGTCATATAGAGTGGGAGGTTGACCCCAATACTTTGGTGTTACAGGACATAGCACGGCATTCTTGCCTCAAAGCGTTTCTCCTGAAAATAGCCCCAAGGAAACAGGCATATATAAGTTTTGTGGCATTCTACAAGATATCTGGCCCAGATATCTTTGAGTGAGTCGATGTCAGGAAAGACAGCAAGGTGGGGAACATTCTAGACCATAAGCCAGCAAACTTTCTCTGTAAGGGGTCACACTGTCCCCTTACAACCACTCACTGCCACTGAAGACAATGTGTGAACAAACGCAGGGCCATGTTTCAAAAAAATTTTACTGACAAAAACAGATAGCTCGCTGGGCCATTAAGTTGCAGAGTCCAGCAGCCAGCTCTCAACACACAGCTCGTGTGACTCTCTCACCAGCCAGCAGGTTTACTCCAGCCCAGTGTAAGGTCTCCAGCTTTGGTACCTGGCCCTGACTGTGCCGCACCTTTCAGCAGGTAGAAGAGCCCACTCCCTGAAGAAGCCCCCTCCTCATGCCCCCAAGAAGTCCAAAGAAGCCAGCACTTCATGGGTTACTCTTCGACATGGCATAACTAAGCCTCAGTGACCACACACACCTGCTGTTCCCCTTAAGGTTTTGACAAAATTCCAGTTACATGACTGCTCACAGCACCTTTTAAACACAGCACACAAGATTATCTATCTCCAGAGGTATGGCTCTGGACAGATGGCCATTGATCAGCAAGCCTGGCCTAGGCCTAAGACCCAGAGCCACAGCCCACCAAGACCACAGACAAGCTCTCCCAGGAACAGATGGGACAGTTGGCACCTACTGGTGGAGAACCCAGGGGTTCAGGAAGCAACTGCAGCAGGATGGAGTAGGACAGGCCTGGGGCACACAGCCCTGACCAGCACCATCCTCCTCCCGCAGAGGCAGTGGCAGGTTTGCCCCAAATGAAGCCATTCATCTTGTGTCTTCACCTTGTCATTTCATTCCAAAAACATTTCAACACTCAGCAAAGTTACTGACGTTCTGTGAAGCCCCACACCCCTCACCAGTGCTGGCCACACCCCAAGCACAAACCCTTCCCATCCAGCTGAGGCCTGGGGCATTGCAAAACACAGGGCAGCCACCAACACCCTGTGAAACTGACCCCATAGGACATAGAACACCCACTGGCCCAGAAAGTTTTCCCATGCCCCTACAGGCAATCTCTGGTCTCTTTTTTCCTGCCCTTGATCAGTTTTTCCTACATCGATTTTGATGCCCATGTTTCTGGCTCCCTAAAATACAAACAGAATCCCAACATCAGTAAATGGTGACCAGGGACAGTGTTAGCCTGGTAAAGAGCAACTTCCTTCCCCAGGCCAAGCCTGAACTCAGTCACTCTGGAGACTGCACAGAAGCTGTGGGGAACTCGAGCTTTGTGACCCTGAGAGAAGAGTATATGTCCTTGTCATTATTGAGCAAACACAGTTGAGTCCTCTGCAGGGTCAGAGGGGGCAGCCATCATCCCAGAGAAGCAGGCAGGACAGTGGAACTCAGCCAAGGCTATCCAAGCTCAGGGGCAAAGAGGAGGCCAGCAGACCCACCTTCCTGCTCTGTCCTGGGAGCCTGGATCCAGGTGGTCTGTTGTAGACACTGGGTCAGGGCCCGAGTCCTGCCAAGGGCAGCATTCCCAAGCGGGCCCCAAGTGCACTGTGCCTTCTCCACTCTCTGGTTACAGCCTCCACCAGCCCCCCCAGCTCCACGCACAATCTCCCCTCCCGGAGTGAGCCAGCACATTCCTCCCCCACGCCTTCCTCCTCCAGCTCAAATGTGGGATTTCACCACAGTCTCTCCCAGAACGGCTCTCCAGGGAGGAGCAGAGTGACCTTTGAGGCTCAGAGCCAGACATGTTCCCAAGGGTCAGCTGGCTAGGCTGGACTAACTTCGGCAGCCATCACCCCTTCCTGCCACTAAGCACAGGCAGTATGCCCATCACTGGACACTGTGAGGGCGACAAAGGGTCCTGCACCAAGGTGCTGGTGATGGGGGAACATGTGGTCTGCCCATGGAGCTGCAAGGCACTCCAGCAGAGTGGAGTTTCCCTCTGGTGACTTCAGTGTATCCAATTGGCCAGACCCCAGAGCACACCACAGCCACTGCCCCAGTGGCCAGGTCCTCTTTGAAGTGGGCCAGGTCCTCTTTGAAGTGGTTAAGTGCTAGCATGAAGTGATTTTAGGTTCCACAATCCTAACAGTTAAATAATGATCCCTGGCCCTTGTCCTTTGCCCTCCAAGCTTTGCAGCCAGGATGAGTGCTGGGACCTGAAATCCAGCAGCCTGGCAATCAAGGCCAGCAGGGCGCCATGGGGCTCTGCATTCAGGCCAAGAAAACATGAAAGCTTGAGACTGAGTTCCCATGTTTTTAACAGCAAGTTTCTGGCTGAAACAGAAACACCTTCTGTATTGAAAACAGAGGAAACACTGAGAGGACAAGAACCACTCACAATCCACCAGCCATGACCACCACTGCGTCCTGAGGCATTTTCCCTCCAGCATCGTCTTCTGGAAGGAATGACAAGCCTTCACCTTCCCTTTTCCCAGTGGGGCTTCCAGGAAAGTAAAAGGGTCCTTTGAGAACATACCTCACATGAGAATGGCATCCATGTGCAGCCTCAGGTTAAAGCCCACCTGGGCACAGATGTGTTCCTCTGGCTCCCCCACCAACCAGACACATCCGATGGGGCTCCTGCCACTGTCTCCTACAGCATCCTGTGGGTTGGCAGGAGGTTCTCATGGGAAACACTGAGGAGATCTGGGGGATTCTGAGGGAAGAAGTCAGAGGGCTCCAGGCGCTGGAGGGAAGCACCACCTTAGAACCAGGCCCAAGGCCCCTGATCCCGCCTCAACTTACTCATCACTCCATTCAGGGCCCTGTCCCCACTGTCTGAACCAGACCCCACCTCTGGCATGTTTTTAAATCTGACACTCGGATCAACAAACGACAGGTGCTGGCGAGGGTGTGGAGAAAGGGGAGCCCTGGTACACTGCTGGTGGGAATGCAGACTGGTGCAACCACTGTGGAAAACAGTATGGAGGTTCCTCAAAAAATTAGAAATGGAGCTGCCTTTTGACCCAGTGATTCCACTCCTAGGAATGTATCCTAAGAATCCTGAAACATTAATCAGAAAGAAGATATGTACCCTGATGTTCATAGCAGCACAGTTTACAATAGCTAAGATCTGGAAACAGCCCAAGTGCCCATCAGTAGATGAGTAGATAAAAAAGCTGTGGGACATTTACACCATGGAATACTACACAGCTGTAAAGAAGAAGAATCTCGTACCCTTTGGGACAGTATGGATGGACCTGGAGAATATTATGCTAAGTGAAATAAGCCAGGCAGCGAAAGACAAACATCACATGATCTCACTTATATGTGGAATCTAAAGAACTTAATAAACTGATGAACAGAATAGATTCAATGACATGGAAGCATATATGAGACTGACGAATGTCAGAGGGATGGAGAAGGATGGGTGGGTGGAGGGGGAGAGAGTAACTAAACAATTTATATGCATATATGCACAACCCAAGGACATGGACAATGGTGGGGAGGGGGACTGGGGAGGGGGATGGGACGGGGTGGAACGGGTCATTGGGGAGAAAAAGGGACATCTGTAATATTTTAAACAAAAATAAAATTTAAAAAAAAAATCTGAAACTCGGTCTAGAAAGCAAAGACAGTACCAAGTACTCAGCTACCAAGAGGCACTGACACAGAGAAATGGCAAACCAGGAGCAGCCATAAAGTCCAGGTAAAGTATCAGACACAAACATGCGTGCACCCACAAACACACAGACACACACGCAGAACACAGCCACAGACACACAAGTACCTGCAAACACATAAACATACACACAAATGGCATGCACGCACAAACACACATGCACACATGGAACACACACAACACACTCACATTAACATACTTGTACAGGCACACACACTTGCGCGTGCAGATATATACATGCATACATGTTCACACATACATGCTCACACACGTGCACATACACACAAGCACAAGGGCATCACTGGGGACCACAGCCGAGAGCTTCTCAAGAGAAGAATGTGTTCCCAGACTTTCTCTAAAGGACGCACCCCCCTCATGGGAAATCACAGGCCCCTGGGGACCCCACTCCCCAACACCCACTCAGTCACATGGCTGCTCACTGCTCCTGGACCAACCTCTCCCACCTCAGGGCCTGAACTAGCAGTTGACAATCTGAGGGGGGGTGAGCAAGAACCCCCACCAGCCCCCTGGGGCGGCTCCCATTACCAGCCTGGCTCCTGTCTGGCTGTGGTCAAGACCCTTGGTGGGAGGGAAGAGGAAACCTAAGAACAACCTGGCGCTTCTCGCCTCTGATTTCGGCTCAACTCGATCCCTCCCCAGTGACCATCCTCTGAGCCTCCAAGAACCCAGGCCCAACCCACAGGCGCCGTGAACAGATGAAGCCCAGGAGATGAAAGGTCACTGCCACCTCTGGGACAGGCTGGCTCCTGGAGAGGGAAACTGAGGCACAAAGAGAACTCAGGGATGGCCTTGAGTCCCCTAGGGCCACACATCACCCTGAGGTGCACGTGCCCGCTCGAGCAGAGGGCAACAAAGATGTGGACGCATGGTACACCACCCCCCCATCTCGCAGACGGCGCCAGGCCACAGCCACTGTGCTGGCCAAGGGCACGGCCTGCATGTGAACACCCAGACAGGCTCAGTGTCAGGGCCGCATCACACAGCCGAATCGAAAGCAGTTCTGGTGCTCAGCAGTGAACACAGGCCCCAGGCGCCACTGGCTCTCCTCCCAAGAGCCAGAGACCCCAGGCCTGCCTGTGAGTCATGCAGGATCAGGCAAGTGGAGACTGTGCTCGAGAATGACCCAGACACAGGAAACTAAACTGCCGCCTGGAACACAGCTCCCACCCCCATCCACACAAAACACAAACGCACTTCCACTCCTCCCCCAACTGTTTTCTCAGAAAGAAACCGCCCAAGGAAAGAAAGAGGAAGCGAGCCAGGAACCCCAAGGAGGCACCAGGGCCTTGCTCAGGGCCCTGCCTGAGGTGTGGGCCGTGGGGCCCACACAGACCCCACCCCCACCCCAGGCCAGACCCCAACACCAATAGTTCTTGGCCTTCCTGGCCAGGGACCCAGGGACATAGCCCCATTACCCCCCAGCCCCGTAGCCCCCCACCATCTACAGAGACTACCTGGAGGGAGCTTGTTCACCAGGGCTCCTGGCAGGAAGTTCAAGGACCCACATGGCGCCAGGAGCCATGAACGGGGGCACCGGGTCACCTCATGCTTGGCCGGTCTGCTGAAGCTCAGGGGTTATCTTCACAGAGCAGCTCTCTCTGCTCTAAAAAGTGAGTTCCCCTCTTTTTCACAAAAGAAAGGTATTAACCCTTTGTACTCTGCTAACTCTGCTGAACAGTACTGCCCCAGCATCCCCCAGAAGGGGACCCAGGTCCCCTGGGGCCAGTCCCCAGCAGCTGCCTGCCAGGGTCTGGATGGCCCTTTCATCCCTCGATTCCTGGTGCCGTCCATGCCACTATTACTGGGCCTCAGCCCCTCGGGGCCCATCATGAGGGTAGGCACACCCACAGAGGTGGGTCTTCCCTCTTGAGGCCCCTGGTTGACCTCACATGCCCAGAGCTGCTTGCAGACATCTGCACATACTCCCCAGTACAGCTGTACAAAATGACTCTATGGGACACCCCCACAAACACGCTGAAATGGAAAGCACCCGGCTGTGTGAACGGTAGTTAAAACCTAACACTGAACATCACACTTTACCCTCCAGTCTCACATCTGCTAAGAGTGACGCTTATAAAATTCATACCCACAGAGGTGATGACAGGAGACCAGGGTGGCTGGCAACACAAAGCGATCAGCCAGACACCAGCATATGCAGCTCCAAACCTGACCGCTGTCTCATCTGCTGTGCCCCAGCTGTAACAGGGCAAAACTCTATTTCTTTAACATGACCCTTTCTCCTTTCTGTCCTTCCTCTAAGAACTTCCCTAATCATTAAGCCCTCAGGACAACAGATTCTGGTCAGCATCAAACTGTCTTAAGAACAAAGTCTCAGGTCTGCTGATCATGGAATTTCCCTCAAGCTAAAAACAGACCGGCTGTGTTTCAGCCCCAGCCTCAGCCCCAAGAAAGCATGAAAGTGGATTGACCGTATGGACCACACCTCATGAAAATAGAGTGAACGGTGCCATTGTTGACATCAGGATCTGACACAATGATCAACTACCCCCTACCCTGGCCCCAGCCAATCAGTCTAGTCTAAGACCCTAATTCCCTTAGTCACTATGATTAATGATTTTTCCCCTATATAACCCACCCCCTAGAAGCCATCGAGGAGCCGGTTCTTTGAGCTCTAGCTTACCTGTGACTCCAGGTTTGGGACCACTTCTTCAAAATAAACCTTTATTTTCTTGGCTGCAAACTCCTGTTTGTACATTACTGGGCTTTGATGTGAACAGGCAAATGACCCCTTCAGTCTGGTAATAGCTGTGCGGCTGCAAAAAGCCATCTACAGTGGCCCCTCCAGCACAGCGGCCCTGGAAGGTGTTCTGTTCCAAGGTCACCCATCCCCTAATGCAGGACCCCAGGCCTGGGGTCATCTGGTCAAGTCCCAGGATCATGGCCACAGGTCTACTGGTCAAAGGTCCTGACAGAGGCTCCCTACCATGGCTGAGTCCTCCAGTGGGCAGGGAGGCAAGGACAGCCCACCACTCACCTGCTAGGTCCAACCTGGACAGATACCTCTGGCCCACTCTGACTGCCCCAGCATGGTATCTGTGAGCCTGAGCTGCAGCACATGACCACGAGCCAAACATCTCCCAAGCTCCTATGTGGCCTTGGCCCTGACCATCTCCGAGACCACAAGGTACCTCACCCTTGCAGCACCCTGTTTCCAAGAGTCCCATGAGAACTTCATCCAAAACCTCAGTGGTACAGAATAAACCTGCCACACCCCTCTAAGTAGAAGACATTCGAGGTCAATTATTTGAAGGAAACATCCTTGAAATTCAGTTGAGCCTGGGCCACCAAGGAAGAGATGGATGATGCCACATGGCTCCTGGTCCCCTCCTGGGTCCCAGGGCAAGGGTGAGAAAAGAGGTTCCCACTCTCCAACAACACAGACACCAACAATACACAGGCCCCATCAAGGTGCTAGGAACAACAGGAAATTCCACAGGCTCACCCAACCCCACAGAACTGCCTGGCACAGAGAGGTGGGTTGCATGCACAGCACCACTCATCCAAGCCCTGCTGGACTGCACAGCCCTCTCCTTCCCAGCTAATAGTGATGAGAGCCCTGCCAAGCACAGGGGCCCACTCTGCCAAGGGCCCCCAGAGCCCATACACCAGGCACTCCTCCAGCCGCCCCTCCAGTCCCTGCACCTCAGCAATGTAGCCTCACCAGCTCTAGGCTGGCCCTTGTGGAATTCCTCTGGGCCAGTCCACCATCCCTGGCTTCAGACCTGGACTCAGCGCCCAGGCGCCTCTATCCAGAGCCAGGGTCACCCACAGGCCAAAGCATTTCACTAAAGCTGGGGGCTATATATAGGGGCTGCATTTCTGGAGAGCTGCATTTCAGGGGACTCCATCCTGGGGGCTGCATTTTGGGGAGCTGGCTGCTCATCTGTCACCAAACAGTCTGACTCCAGCTGGTCAGTTGGGCCAAAACGCGATATGGGGACAGCCACAGATCCAAGTGCCCCATGTCACCAGACAGAAAGCCTGTCTGCAGGGTCAGCTGCTCCCTGCTCACAGCCCTAGCCCACCTCATGAACAGTGACAGGTGGGCAGTGGGTTCACCTGGATGGAGCTATTCCAGTCTTCGTGACTCCTGGCAGGCACCCTCTGGACAGTGACAGAGCCAAGGCATCAGAAGCAGAACAGGCCCCAAAGCTTGTGGTTTCCACGTGGACAGGGCCAGGGTTCAAGTCTAAAGGTCCACCTTGCCTCCTCACCACTCTCCCTGCCAGTGCCACTGTCCACAGCCCCCAGCCCCCAGCCCCCAAGGCCTGCACAAGTGTCCCTTCCTGAGAGGCTACCCTGACACCCAGAGCCTCATGGTGCTCCATTTTCCCCACTGCACCACAAATCATGTGCTAGATCCTACAGCTGCCACCCCTCAGGAGGAGTACTGAGACCCTTCGGTTCACTGATACACCAAGGACCACAATGGATCAGCTGTGGTGGATACTCCACAGCCTTCACAGGAGAGACAGCAGCTACCGTAACCAGTGCCCAGTGGTCCCAGAGCTACCTGGTCTTTTGGGGCTGCCATTGGAGGCATCCCTCAAGCCTAATCCCATGGCAGCCACCCCCCTGAGCAGCAGCAGCCACCACCACTGGTGCCCACAGCTCAGATACCCACTCAAGAGCAATGAGATCAGATCTGGGGAACTTTTCCGAAGAAAAAGACCACAGAACTGGACCTAAGAGGCAATGGGCTCCTACACTGTTCAAAGGGCATACAAGCTGGAAACACATTTCTTTTTTTCTTTTTTTTATATATCTTTATTGAATTCAGAAAGAGGCAAGGAGAGGGAGAGACATAGAAACATCAATGATGAGAGAGTCATTGATCAGCTGCTTCCTGCACGCCCCCGACTGGAGATCGAGCAGCAATCTGGGCATGTGCCCTGACCGGGAATCGAACCTTGATCGCCCAGGATCCTAGGTCGATGCTCAACTGCTGAGCCACGCCCAGCCAGGCTAGAAACACATTTTTTGACCAGGGTGCAGATGTGTCACCACTGCCTGCACAGCCTAAGATGGGGATGGCACCCCAGCCATGTGACTGGACCCAGTCCCCTACGGGGCTACAGGAAAGAACAGATGCCCTCACACTACGTGACCAAATGCCAGTGATCAAGCCCCTCTCTATTCACCGTGTGCAGTTATGCACACACATGCCCACATGTACACGTGCACACATACATGAGTGCCCACATGCATGCACACTGACACGTACACACATGTGCAAATACAGGCAGTATGCCCACAACACACATGCCCACAGAGACATGAACACACGGGCTTGGCAGGAGGCCTTAACCACATCTTCACTTGATTTATAAGAAAAGGGCCTATCACCTAAAGATGGTCTGGAACCCCCATGAGCGCACAGAGGACTCATGAACACAGGCCATGTTCCCAGCACTTGGAGCCATGCTCCATTTGGTGAATGTCCAACGACTTTTTGTTCCTTTGCCTTTACAAATGGAATTTGGTACAAAATATATGTTTGGTAACCTCTACTGCCTACCTAATATGAAATCCCCCTAAAGAACATCTATGAGCCAAGCTGCCTACAGCGAGTCCCAAGGACAAAGGCCAAACATAGGGTCTGCCTGGTTGGGACAACTGTGCCACCTGTCCTTCCTGTGTCAGTGTGATGCATCCCTTCCTTCCTGAAACCCAGTGACGGATGGATGTTGCTCCATGTCCTTGCCCAGCAGGACAAAACCTGAAAGCTTTGTCCTGTCCTGATTATCAACTGCACTGCTCCCTGAACCCCCACATACCAACCCCCAGAGTTGTGCTCTCACCATCCCAGTGGCAGCAGCCCCACGCTTGGCAGAAAGCTCGCTCAAAACCTGGGGTCATCACCTCAGCGGCCACATGATCCCTGAACTGGCCTAGCTGATGGCCTCACAGAATGCTACCAGCTACCAGCTGCCCACTCAATGGCCAGTCTGCCATGGGCCACGACAGGACAAAAGTGACACTCCCCAGGACTGCTTGGATCAGCGCATCAGGCTGTTCAGGTCCCCTTCACAGAGGGTGGGAAGAGAGACCCCTGGGTGAGCTACAGGACCTGAGCAGCAGGGAGTGAAATCACAGAAAGGAGTCCAAAAAGAACAGCAACCCAAGGAAGAGGAAGTGGAATCAGAGCCACGGGAAATGCCACGTGAGGAACAATCTCAGCTAGAGGAAGGAGACAAGGGGGTTGCAGGCCCCATGCACCCTCCAAGGGAAGACTCCCACCCCGTTAGCCATGGAAGCTGGGGGTGGAACTTCCATTGGGGGCTGGGGCCTGTGGCCATGCCTCACTAGGGGCCTGCATGCCTGTCTACTCTGTGGTCCCACACAGGGTACCCATGGCCTAGGACTCACCTCTACCTGGAGTGGGTAAGCACCAAGAGAAGGGGTCAGGCTCCCCGAAGTCAGTTAAAAACCCACCATAACAGCCCTGGTTTGTGCGGCTCAGTTGGTTGGAGCATCATTCCATACACTGAAGGGTTACGGTTCAATTCCCGGTCAGGGTACATGCCCAGGTTGTAGATTCAATCCCCAGTCAGAAGGCAAAGGATCGATGTTGTTTTCTCACACTGATGTTTCTCTTTTTCCTCCCCCTCTCCCTCTCTTTCTAAAATCAATTTTTTTTAAAAAAAAATCATAATAAGAAGTCAGAAAAAAGCACCCTCCTCCTCACCACCTCCCCTGTGTAAGGTATTTCTACCGTGAAACAAAGTATTGAGGACACAGGGATACATAAAAACCTGTCCTTTCCACTTCCAGACCAGTCTCTCATCACAATAAAATGCAGAATAAATGTCCCATCACGCAGGGGACCAGGGTGTGGTACCCATCCTCAGGGAGAGAACCAGCCTCCAGAAAAAAGAACCCCCATCATATCAGAACACCAGTAGGGAGGGGCTGAGGGCTCCTCTGGGAAAGCAATGGCTGCTGGTGGCCAGAAGAGCTCATTCTTGATGCTCAGAACCAGAACCATGGGGCAGTGGTGAGAGAAAAGCTGAGCTTACAGACTCTGCATTCATGATCTACCTGGTCTCAAGCCCCTGTGCCAGAAAGCAGCCAGGGAGCAGCTGTGACTAGCCCCACACTCAGCAGAGCAAAGCTGGGCAGCTGCCTCACCCTGAGGGAAGGGACACCTGAGAGAGGGGACAGGGCCCTAATGACCGATAATGCAACAGCCCATGAAGACATGTCTTCCAGCAGGCTCCTAATGGTGTCCCCAGGAAGGCCTGGCCCTTCCTGCCAGGGTAGTGACCACTCAGGACCTGTGGCCTCCACTGACCTCACCCTCTTTCCTTAAGTGCCTGGAGCTGGGAGCCTCCTCCCAAGGCTGCAATGGGGAAGAGGGGGGACGGAACAGACAGGGGGAGCCCCAGCTGTGGCTGCTAGACTGGGTCCTCTCACTCCCCCAATTTCTAGAGGAGAGCTGAGAGCAGAGATGAAGCTGCTTACTGAGGGGGAACTAACTCATCCATCAGCTACAGGAATCCAGGCCTGGGGCCTGGAGCAGGGATGGGGAGGAACAGGCCTGGGGGAGCCCCCACAAGAGAAAGTGAAAGTGTTACAGACCTGGGACTCCAGAACAAAGAGGGCCAGAGGGACCCTCAGCCTGAGCACAGCTGGGGGGCCTCCCTCAGCCCCACCAGGGCTCTGCTGTCCCTCCTGCTGATGACCCAGAGTGGGCGCACACAACTAGGACCTCAGCAGGGTCAATGTGACCGGCGGCCCTTAATCCAGCTGCGTGGGAGCAAAGGCCTGAGGAAGCAGGAAGGCACTCCTGAGAGCGAACCACCCCCTGTGGCTCCAGCACCCCACCCTGGCCGAGGGTTCTCACTCGAGGCCCCTCCCCCGTTCCCATAGTTACCCCGGGGCGTCTCCCACCTCCCACACCTCCCCACTGCCCCACCCAGAGTGTGAGAAAGTGCTTCCCGGACCCCAGGGGGGCAGGAGGGCAGGGGGGCGGGGAGGCAGGGGGGCGGGGAGAGGGGGGGTAGGCGCGGCCAGGAACGTGGTCCCAAGATGGGGCTAGCAGGGAGGAGCAGCACAGGGGGGCCCACAGCCCTAGGAGAGCGGGGAACCGCAGATATCCTTCGCCTTGGTCCCCGCGACTAAACTTGGTGGGGGGCTCTGCAGGCTGGAGGGGGGTGAGGGAACCTCAGGAGGAAGCGGAGTGAGAGCTACGGAGTGACCTTGGGAAAGGGGAGGCAAGGGGGGAAAAGCAGCCCCACACTCTTTCCTCCAGTCCCCCTCCCGCCCCTGACCGTCCCAGCCCAGCGCAGCCGGGCTCCGCCTTTGTCCGGCGGACAGGTGCGGCCGCGCTCACCCGGGCTAGAGCAGTCGGGCTCGTGGCCCTCGGGGGCGCCTGGCGCCTCGGTCAGCTCGGCCGCCTCTTCCTGGTCGCCTTCTGCCCGCGCCTCCACGGGCACCACGGTGAAGTTGGTGGGCATGGTACTCCGGGCACTGCGCGCTCAAGGCCACAACGCGCGCTCCAGCCGCTCTCCGCTCCGCCCGCTCCCGCCGACGCGCCGCGGGACTTGGGCGCAGGGGCGGGGTCCGCGCGGCCCGCCCCCGACCCGCCCCCCGGCCCTGTCCTCGCCCCGCCCCGGCCAGCCACGTGACCACACCTGCAGTACCCCAAGCCCCAAAAAAGTTTGCATTGGGCGGGGCCAGGCGCCTTTCGCGGACATCTCTCCTCCAGCCTGTGTCAAGTCTGCCCGTGCCCCTCGCTCGCCTAGTGTCACTCTCCCCGCAAAGGGTGACTCTCCGCTCTTGCACTGCCTCCCCCCCGGCCCCGCGCCCGCCGCAGAGCAGGCCCCACCACCCCGCCAAGTAGTTCCCCGACACAGTATGGCTCCGCGAAATAGAAGTGCCCCCCCCACCCCCAACCAGGCTGAGCTGGAATTTGGTCTCCCCTCCCCCTCCTTGCCTGCCTGGAGCTAACCCAGCGCATTGGAAGGGGTTTCCTGCAGAAACGTGCTATGGTTGGGGCAGGGCGGGGACTGCTCCAGGGGATTGGTCCACAAGGGACTTCATCTGGTATACAGAAGTTACTAAAGCTTTGCGACAGGACCCCAGACCCATCCCTGCCTGCTCAGGGGAGCCCGCCGTTCTCCCACCCTACTGGTCGGGTCTGGGGAAGCCACAGGGAAGGGAGGCTTGCATCCTAGTGCAGGGAAGGCCAGGCCAGGACGACAGAGCCCCGATGGCATTGTATCTTACAGCCTCTGCTAACTTTCTTAACCGATGAGGACACTGAAACGGGTCAACACCCGATGTCCATCAAAGTGAAAGAAGCTAGTCCGAAAAGTTAAGGCATCTAGGTGCAATGAGTCACCCCAAACAGTTTTACACCCATAATAAAGAAATACAGGTGGTATGGGCAAAGGTGGTCACAACATATTGAAACAGAATAATCAGAATGGTCTGATTGTGCTTGAAAAGTGTGGGTGTTTCTGCAGGCCCAAAGGCAGTGGAGACCAGTTTCTCTCCGAGTGGAGGTGCTGCTTTTCCCCGACATTGTATTACCATAACAACCAAACAACATAAAACCAAATTCAGAAAAGCCATTTCCAAAGAAAGACAAAGGAGAGAAGAAGGTGGGGTGGCTTGAGTTCCCACCTTCTGTCCCAGGCTCCTGGCAGAAGCTGGAGGCCTGATGTCTTAGGTGCAACCCTGGTAGGCCCAAGACCACTCTTGACAAGAATTCCACCTGTGCTTAGCCTGGAAGGGCCCAGCCCACCCAGGTGTATGCGCTGGGGGCCTGGCAGGCCCCCCACCCCCATGAATGAACCAATCCCCCAGACAAAGAGAAGATACCCACCAGCTGTTGCTCCCTCTACCGGAAAAGCAGGGGAGGGGAGGGGCAGAAGTGGGGGAAGGGAAAGGTGAGAGGAGGGAGGCACATTACCTAAAGCTAAAGTTATATTTTTTAGAACAAAAAGTGTGGTGAGCCTTTCCTGGTAGAGTGGGGATGTAAAGACCACAGGGACAAAAGCCCAGAGGGGAGAGGACGTGTCCAGAGCCTTTGGCTGCCCTGTGAGACCAGGACTCTCCTGGCCATCAGGGTGGGAAGAATTCTCTGGAAGAGGACTCTCCAGGTGTAGAGTGGTCTTCCAAGAACCCAGGTCTGTCCCACCTGCAGTGGCTCAGAAAGGGGCTATTGCAGTCAGGGACAGCAGATGTCCCCTGCCTTGCCCCAGCAGACAAAGGGGGTTCCAAGTGGGGGCTTTTCCACTCTAGGCTCCACCCCTGTGACCGAGCTTTTGTGCCCCTCCTCCTCAGAAGCCCTGGGTTGGCCCTGGGGATATCTCCCTCTCAGGGAGGAAGAGCAGGTTGGGGCAAGCTGCTTGCCCTGAGGACCTAACTGGTTCTGGGGTTCAGCAAAACAATGTCCTGGATCCTGAAACACGTCATTGTCACCTGAGAACACACGAACAAAAAGCATGGGGACTTGCCAGACGAAAGGAACTAAAAAGACCCACAGGACAGGGAGGGGAGGGGCAGCTAGGAAGGGCAGTGTGGAGCTGCCAGTGTGTGAGTTGCCCACATACTATTCGACTTTTCTATCAATTTGAAATTTTTCAAATAAAATTATTTCATAAGTCTAGGTGAAAGCTCCTCGTTTCAAAGTGACAGAGGGCTATATTGAAAACAGTAGTGGTAACAACCTTCAATGCCCCTAGTGAATTATCCTGCTGCCAACTGGCCTTTCTCTGCTCCTCTGTCCCCAGCTCAGGACATCCTAGGTGCCTGATGGCTGGATGTCTCAAGCTGCCCACACTGCCCTTCACCTCCAGGATTGGGGTGCAGGGAGGTGCAGGGGGCAGTCCCTTAAAAATGGGAAGTGGGATCTCCACCACCAGAGCTCTTGGAGACCTTGCTGGGCCTTTTTTTTTTTCCAATACTCACCCAAGGATATGCTTTTATTGATTTGAGAGAGAGAGAAAGGGAAAGAGAGGGGGAGAGAGAGAGAGAAAGAAACATCAATGTGAGAGAGAAACATGGATAAGTTGCCTCCCATAAGCACCCCCTGGGTATGTGCCCTGATCAGAAATCGAACCCACAACTTTTTGGTGTCCGGGATGGCACTCCAACCAATTGAACCACCTGGCCAGGGCACTGGGGCTTTATTTTGTATTTGAGAAAAGTAAGGAGTGTTAAAAGAACAAAGAAGTTGGGACCTGAGCTCTCCAGGGGGTTTTAGGTCCTTTAATGGGCAGAGTTCCAGCTTTAGGTCACACTCCTCCCATGGCCCCCAGGGGCTGGCTGTGGATCTCCATCCTCTCATTTTTTGAGGCTTGGAAACTTTAGTAGCACATGCACAGATTTCCTTCCCTTGGGTTGTTACTCCTCTGACGCCGTGGAAATCCTGCACACACGTGGTGACTTCACTGAGAGCACTTACGACGAATTACGTGACAAACTGAAGGCTTAAAGGGGGGCTGGTGCAGAGATGGCAGCCAGCCATCTTGAGCACATCGTAAAGTGTGAACCAGCCCAAACACCATTTTGCCCTCCAGCCCTTATACTGGTTCCACAGGTAACATTTTCAAGTAAATCTTGGGCAAATGTTTGCTGTTGGCTCCAGGTAAAGGCTGTGCCAGATTCCAGGCTTTAGAGTTGGAGAGTGAGCCTAAGAGTGACGCAGGGTCCCTGGAGCTGGCACAGTCCCTACTGAAATACGGACAGCCTTGACAAGATTAGGAAGGGAGAGCAGACCAGACCCAGCCAAATTCTCAAATTCTCAGCAGCAGCAACACATCCTGAAACAACTGCAGTAACCCCCCCAGATATGTTCAAGGACAGTCACTCTGGGCCCAGATAGCAGGCCCTGAGAAACTCAAGCATGAGGCCAAATCCAGCTATTCTTGGGCATGAAAGGTCTCCGGGGTCATCCACCAGGAAGTCGCGCTGAGTCCATGAGGAAGGAAAACCCTGGCCCAGGGTCTGACCAGAAAGGGTTTGGTCAAGTCCATCCCTGTGGTCTTGAAAAATGGGGAAAACCCAAGAACTGCCCTCATAATAAACTGAGCTAAACCCTGAGGACATTGCAGTTTGGGGGGATTTCTTCCAAGGAGGGAAGGTGGCAGGAGCAGCCTTTGGCCTGGCTGACTGGAAAAGCAGAGTTGGTGGGTCTGGCTCAACCCTTTGGGGCCCTTTGGATCCGCAGGGCAGAGAGAGGGAGACCCAGCACCTGTGCCTACAGACAGAGAGCCCCACCTTCCTGGTGGCCCACAGCCTCAGGGGATCACAAGCAGCGACTGTTTGTTGTTGTTGTTTTGATCTTTTTAAATTTTTATTTTTAAAGAGAGGGAAGTGGGGGGAGAGAGAGAGAAAGAGAGAGAGAGAGAGAGAAACATTGATCAGTTGCCTCCCGCACATGCCCCAACCAGGGACTAAACCCACAACCTGGGTATGTGCCCTGCTGGGGAATCAAGCCTGCCACTTTTTGGTGTAGGGAATGATGCTCCAACCAACTGAGCCACACCAACCAGGGCCCCATTGTTTTAATTTAAAAGAAAATAAAACATTGCCTGAGCATCTGTCAGTGATAAGCACACCAGACCTTCTCCTCTGCCGAAATGTTCTGAGGGAGAGAAGAGGGTGTGGCAGCATTTTATAATTGGTCCTGAAAGGAGGGTCTGCCTCATTTCTGTGAAAGCAAAGCCTGATCTGTGAAAATTCAGTCTATGAAATACAGATTGTTCTTCCTGACACAAGACAATACATGTAGTAGGTTAAAGGCATTTTGGGGAAGCTCTAAGAATATGTTCTCTAATCAGCACCTCATTTTATGTTTCACCAGTGGAGATGAGAGACACACCACCGCAATACCACTGGCAGCATTTTCAAAGCCAGCAACTGGGAACCTGGGGGCAGAAGCCAGACCTATGAGTGCTCCTGCCTTCTCCCCAAACCCCCTCCTGGGGGTCACAGCCAGAGCACAGACATCCAGGGCCCTTGCCTATCAGCCAGCACTGGCCACAGATGGGGGACCCTGCTGTCTCCCTCCACCCTCACTGTACCCCCAGATCCCCAAAGGGCCGTCAGCTCCAAGGAAAGGCTGGGAGGAAGGACACATCTCTGCCCTAGCCACAGTATAACCATCTGTCCATTCCTATCCAGGTATTGGTACCACACTGTCATCTCACCCATGGCAAGTGCCCAGGGCCAGGTGCGCCTGTGACCTGGCCTCAGCCCCTCCTGAAAATGCACGGTCCCAGGGCAGGTGGTAAGCACCAGCAGTAACTGCCAGGGCAACAGGGCTTTGTGGCACCAATCTGGCCCATCCTGCCAACCCTCTGCCATCTCTGTACCAGGTCTCCTCCCCTAGACTCTCACCCACACACCATAGGCCAGGATCGAGATGGCATGCGCAGGGCAGGCCCCACCCTTTTCCAGAAGGCTGTGTTTCAGGGTGCAGGCCAGGAACACACCCCATTCTTCTGGGCTTTCCCCAGAGTTCCAGGGAATGGGCCAGCCCCAGGCTGTCCTTTGCCAGTAATGGGAACAGGAGCATTCAGCTTTAGGCTCTGGTACTTCTGACCTCCCTTCAGACCCAACTGCTCCCCTTTGCTGCTCCATCTCCCTCCAAAATCCAGTCCACACCAGCCTAACACATATTCACCTTACTCCCAGCCATTTAGTCCCTCTGGGGCCATCAAATGTGACCCTCTCTTACTCTATTGCAAGTTGCTGATGTTAACTAGGACCTTTTTGCTGCTGGGGTGCTGGCCAGGTCTCCTGTTTCACCCCTCAGAGTGTCATGGATCCCTCCTGGGGCTGAAGTGAGTCTGGCCCACCTGGCAGGCTCACAGGACACCAGGGAGGCTACCCCCCTGGGCTGGGCCTAGACAAGAGGCAAAGCCATCAGAGAGGCCTCAACCTTGCAGGAGCACAGCCTGTAACAAACAGCTGCCAAACACAGATTCACACTATAAATGGCGGCTGCGGAATTCCTTTGTGACCTCTAAGGCATTCTTCATGAAAGAGAAATTGACAAAGTGTCATCCTTAAGGTCAGATACTTCTGTTCCTAAAAAGACACCATTAAGAGGAAAAGCCAGCCCCAGTGTGCCCAGATAGTTGCCATCGATGCACCTGACCCAGGCATGTACCTGGGTCCTATAAACAGCCTACAGAGGAAAGGTCAATACCTAGAAAAAAGGGTGAGGGGGGGAAGAGATGTTCCACAGAAGAGGAGGAGCCAGCAGCCATGTATGAGGGACATATATGCCTACAACCAAGAGCAACATGGAAAATAGGAAGCAATGGCCCTCTGCACCCTGGGGCATCCCCTACACACATGGGTTATAAAATATGCAGTCACCTTGGACATTGTTTGGCAGTAATCTGGGAAACTACACACACACCTCTTTTATGACCCAGCAGTTCCACTCCCAACAGAAACATACAGGCCCAGAAGACACACACAAAGATGGTCACAGACAGGAGCAAGGATGGTCACAGCAGCACCTTCATGTCAGCTGGGCTGGGAAGAGCCCACATGCCAATCAACATTGCTGAGCAGACAGACAGGTGTATGTGTCCAGTGAAATTGCACATGGTGGTGAGAGGGACAAGCCATGGCCACATACACCACACTCCATCTCACAGTCCTATGGTGGGAGTCTGTGTGAGCCTGTCTACTTCAAGCTCAATGGCAGGCAGATGGCAGGATGGTGGCTCCTTGGTGGTGGGAGGGCAAATCTGGGGCACCGCGGGCCCTGCTTTGACCTGGATGGGGGCTGCACGGCACAGAACTCACCAGGTGTAGACTTGGGTGCTCCACTGTTGGTCAGCCACTCCTCACAGAGTAAAGAGGGGGCTAGGAGCCTCTGAGGTGTGGGTGAGTGCAGACTGACCGCACAACATGCTATGAAACAGAAGCAGCACCTGAGCCTAACCCTCCACATGTGTGCACCTCCGCTGGTCCCTGAATTCCTTCCCAGTTCCCCAATCTCTCATTTTCCTACAGTGGGAGACCTGGGCCTGTTTCTGTCACATCCTTCTGTCAATAAGGAAAGAACAAGCCAACAAATATTTGTTAAATCTCAAAGCCTTGTAGGCAGAAAAAGAACTCCATCAGGCCTGCAGTCCCCAACAAAGGCACCTGGGCAGAGGTCTGGAGGGCACACGTGGAATTCCATTATCAGTCCCCAGACAATGGTCTGTTCAACCTAGGGTGTTTGGCCCTGTGGGGGGCCTGTGCCGGGGCCGCAGAGGAGCCAGAGCACTTCCATGTGTCCTCTTCAGTAGCTCACAGCCTTGCTGGGCAGCGTGGAGCCGATGTCCCAGGCCCTGTGCACTGATCTCCCCATCTAGGCCCCCAAGCCCTCTTAGGAGAGCCATCAGTAACAGACACCATGGCAAGCACTACTCTGAGCCTTTACGTGTGGAACCTCAACTGTCTTAGCACAATAGTGATGCCCATCTGTGGGCCCAGACAGGCTAAATAGCTTGCCAGACCTCTCGCAGCCAGTGAGTGGTGGTGCTGGGACTAGGAAAGGAGCTCCCAGATCTGGGTGTCCCCAGTCTCTTGCGTGGTAAGTGGAGGAGCCAGGATGGAGCTGTGCCTTTCCTAGAAGGTCAGCCCACTGCCTGTCCAAACCTCCCTCAGGACCGGTGAGGTGAGCCCTGGATGAATGTCCACAGGCCATCCTTGGGAGTTGGTGTAGACTCTCCTAGGAAAGAGCAGCTGTGTGCACACTCAGCTAGGAAGGGACTCTAGTCCTGTCATCCTGTGGCCAGCGGTGGTGGTGGAAAGTTCCCGCCAAGAGTCAGAATCTCAACCCATGTGGTCAGTGGGGATGAAAGAACCTCTGTGGGGAAGAAAGGGGGAGGGTCTGGGCCATCCAGTGCCATGCCATCACCATGTGTGGGATATGGCCCTGGGGTCACACTGCTGTGGCTCTTGGTGCCATGTGACCCCCCTACCTTCCTCAACACCAACCTCAGGAATTTGTCAAAACTGTTTACTAGTTTTGACTTTTCTTTCCCTATTAAAAGAAACTTAATTTTGTTTGTAGTAAAGCATACATGACATAAAATCAGCCATATAACCACATTTCAGTGTGCAGCTGGTGCAGGAAGTACACTCGTGTGTATTTCAGTAATTAAACAAGGAGGCCGCCTGATGCAGACAAAACGGAACCTCAGCCAAAGTCAGAATCCGGGGCCCGAGGAAACGGAGCCTGGTCAGAGGCACCCGCGAGGCCTTCCCAAAGGATCCAACGCTTCAGCTGAGGCCAGCCAACCAGTTCCCTGCTTCGTCTCCACATCTTTTTTATAAAGTCCGCTCCTCGCTCCTGTGGGGGAGCACTCCCAACCACTTCCACTCCATTGGAATGGGTATTTGCTCAGATAGACTCTTAAAAACTTGAATGTGCCTTTCAGCATGTTGTTGAACAGCCATCACCACCTTCACCTCCAGAACGCGTTTCATCCTGCAAAACTGGAACCCTATCCCCATTAAACACTAGCTTCCCATCCCCTGTCTCTATGAATGTGACTCCTGTAGGGACCTCATGTAAGTGGAATCATACAGTGTTTGTCCTTTGTGACTAGCTTATGTCACTGAGTATAATGTCCTCAAGGTTCATGTGTCTTGTAGCATGTGTCAGAATATCCTTCCATTTTAAGGCTGAATAATATTCCACTGTATGGAGAGATCACATTTTGTTTAAGTCATTTGTCAGAGTTGGGTTGCTTCCACCTTTCAGTCATTGTGAATAATTTTTGTATTACTAAATGATTTTCCCCTGTATAGAGCAATGTGGAACAAGTTGTTACCATTTTTGTAAAGAATCGCACACACATGCACACACACACACACACACAGGCACACCCCTCTGTGTGACAGAGGGACATCTCAGCAGGGACTGGGGATGGGCAGCAGGAAAGGAGATGGAGTTTCCACTGCATATTCCTCTGTACCTTTTACATTTTGTAGCCTGTGCCAGCATTGCTAAGACAAAAATACTTTACAATCATTTAAATTAGGCAGCTGCTGAGCCCAGAGATAAGCAGGTCACACTCTGGCGCCCAGAGTGGTGATTTCTATCCTATTATTACCCACGGCCCAGATAAGGTGACCAACGGCCTGGCCCAAGGTCACATCAAGGGGCTCAACAAACCAGTGAAAACAGAGGCCCAGGGAGAGGACGTGCCCATGATGGGCTTGGGGCCGAGCTTGGCTCTGGGCTGAACCCCCATGCCAGTATCTGTGGCACACGTGTGTCTGTTGGCCAAGGACCTGGAGTCGTGTGGGGGCCCAGGGTCACAGACTCAGCTGTAGTCAATTGTGCCAAACATTTTCCAAACTGGCTGAGCCATCACCCCAAGTTTTAAACTTGAGATTCTGCTTGGTTAACTGAACCAAAAGCCACCCCTTTTTCTTGACTTACTTTCTTCTATTCTGTTTAAGAGGAGAGAGAAGGGAAAGTCTGATGAACAGTTTCTGAGTTAGATAACTACTTCTTGGTTTAATTACCTCATTCAAACCTTAAATATTTGGCTTGATTCACATGAGAGCAGACAGACAAATGTACTATTAAGATTTATTGCTACCCACAGAGAACTACTTTTTGTAAATACTGAAAGTCAATGATTTCTATTTTCTCAGGGTAATGATTTAAAAACGCATTTTCAAAATATGCTTTGATTGCCATGGAAGGCTACCAAGGTTACACGGAGCCTCACAACTCTGTCGACATAGGAAACATTCAAACCTGTAGAGAATTTTTATAAGAGTATATTCGAGCCGAACTGATGACATGTGCCAGAGAGCAAGATCTCAGATGCTCCAGTTGCAGCTTGTTTTACAAATCTGAAAATAAGGAGGGAATGTAAGGAAGATCACGTGGAGGTGGGAGCGAGCAAGGCCAGGATTGGGTTACAGGAGAGTCAGCAGGACTATGTGCTCTCTTGAGGGTGGTTATTTCAAAGGTGTGTTAAACTAGATGCACAGAAACAATGGACAGGGCTTGCTTAGGGCAAAGACAAACCTTTCATGTTCTGCTCTCTCTTTTTTCTGAGCACTCGGAGCCTTTCCTCCCTCTTTTGTCTCTCAAGGCTCACCTCTCATTCTCTCTCCCCACGATGCCCCAAAGGGCCCTTCTTTTGCCTCTGTGACTCATTTCCTCAGCCCATTTCTTCTACGGCTCACTTCTCCTACCTCTGAAACTTTTAAATAAACTGTCTCTTATAAAACAAACAAACAAATAAACCTTTTACTAAAAAGTTATATGCCTGGGGTGTGATTGCCCATCATGACCTGCCCAGTTAGGAATTTAAGATCAGATCACCCTGTGAGGCTACTTTCCAATAGAACTGCCTTTTTCATCCACAACTCAAAACCCATTAAACAGCCAGATCCTTCACAGATGAAGGTCACAGGCCAAAAACATGTAATACAAAGGTGCACAGAGAAAAGGAAACAAAAACAGGGCCAACTGACTGAGACTGTCAGATTGCTACACTCTGCTTTTGAGGAGATAAGGGACGCCCATTAAAAACCCCAAACAGAAAGGTTTGCACCTTGAGCTTGGGCCCCCACGAACGCCTGTGGGGGGCAGTCTCGGGAAATACAGCGGAGGATCTCTTCAAAGCACACAGGGAAACGGCTGCCAGCCGGGTTTCCACACCAGCAAATCAGTCATTACAAATGAAGGCAGAATAAAGACGTTTTCAGACAAAACCTGAGAGAATTCTTTCCAGACTGAGGCAAATGGCCTCTAATAGAGGCACAGAAATGCAGAATAACTGTGGGGTAAAGAATGCAGTTAACGGGCAAGAGCATTGACTGGACAGGGCAGCAGTGGAGATACGTGTGGACCTTAAATGTACAGAGCGTCACATACGTGTGCAGAATGAAACATGCAGCAACGGTGGCCCAGGAGGTGGGGTGAGGTCGTGGATTCCCACGCTGCGTGGGACACGGTCCCTGTGCTTCTTTATGCAGACCCCATCGAGCCAGGGCAACATGACATAGAGTAGCATGTGTAACTAACGAGCTAATGGAGAGAGAACACAAAATAATAAAAAGGCATGTTTAATACCAAAGAAGGTAAGAAGAGAAGATCCACGCTCACGACTGGGTGGCCACCCTGGCAGATTAGCGGATCCCACTCCTGTGCTAATGGCACAAACCCAAACAGCAGCACCTAATGGAACTAGAAGAAACAGGCACTGCCATACCAAAAGTTAGAAACGTTAAGACGCCTCTCTCAGTAACTGATAGAACAAATGGGAAAAAAAATCAACAAAGATAAAGAAAATTTGAACCACAAGTGTAACAAGATTGACGTTAACTGACAGGTACTCGGACCTGCATCCAACAATTGCACAACTCATGTTCTCTCCAAATGCACACAAAACATTTAGCAAAACAGACCGCATTCTGGACCATAGAGCAAATCTCAATCACTTTGAAAGACTAGAATAATAGTAGGATCTCTGACCACAAAGGAGTAAAGCAGAAAATTAACCACAGAGAGATAACTGGAAAATCCCCACCACATTCCAAGAAACCAGTGAGCTAAAGAAGAAACTACAATTGAAAGCAGTTAATATTTTGAACTAACTGATAATAAAAATACAGCTTATCAACACTTGTAAAGTAAAGCTAAAACTGGGCAGAAGAAAAATTTGTCACCACAGGAGATCCTGCAAAAATTACAAAGATAGTGTAGTGGGTTGAACTATGGCCCCCCCAAAAGATAATGCTGAAGTCCTGGCCTCCAGTAGCTGTGAGTATAGCCTTATTTGGAATAGGGTCATTACAGATGTGACTGACTTAAGATGAGGTCACACTGGAGTAGGGGGGTAGGAGGCCCTGATCCAATATGATTTGTGCCTTTAAAAGGAGAGATATGAAGACACCAAAGGAGAGATGGGGGAGGGGAAGTCATGTGACAACAGAGGCAAAGGTTGGAGTGACGTGGACGAGCTAGGGGATTCCTGGAGCCCCCAAAAGCCAGAAGAGGCAGGAATGATCCTCCCCTGGAGCCTCTGAAGGGAGCATGGTCCTGTGAAACCTTCTGGCCTCAGAACCTGGAAAAAATACTTTCCTGTTGTTTTAAGCTATCAGACTGTGCGACTTTGTTACAATAGCCCTAAGAAATTATACAGGTGGTAAGAAGATACTGTGAATAACTTTGTGATAATAATTTTGAAATCGTAGATGAAGTAGACAAATTCTCTGGGAAACGCAGCCTACCAAAATTTACGCTAGAAATAGAAGCTCTGAATAGCGTCATATCTCATGTAGAAATTAAAGCCATAATTTGAAACCCTCACATACACACACACACACACACACACACACACACACACTCAGGCCCAGATGGCTTTACTAGTAAATTTTTCCAAACATTTAAGGAAGATATAATACCAATTATACTAAACTCTTTCAGAGAGTTAAAAAAAAAAAAAGGAATATTGCCTAACTCATTTAATCAAATTAGCCTTGGTCACCAAGGTACTGAAAGATACAGCCATGATGAGATATCCTACATGCCATGAAAATGTCTAAAATGCTACTGATTGCCTGGCCGGCGTGGCTCAGCGGTTGAGCGTCGACCTATGATCCAGGAGATCTTGGTCTGATTCCCAGTCAATGCACATGCCCAGGTTTCGGGCTCTATCCCCAGTGGGGGCCGTGCAGGAGGCAGCTGATCAATGACTCCCTCATCATTGATGTTTCTATCTCTCGCTCTCCCTTCCTCTCTCTGAAATCAATAAAGACATATTTTTAAAAATGCTACTGAATGCCCTATTTTTCACCTGGTGGGGGGGGTTAACAAGAGAAAAATTCTGAAATGTCCTAAATTAAATCACAGCAGCTTGAAGGTGGGAAGAAGAGACAGGGAGTTGGTCAGTTAACAGAGCAAAAACAGAAGAAGACTTCACATTTCTGACTCTGTTGAAACTTTGAATTGATCTCCAGGTAGCTATTTCAGCTCTTATCTAGAGAGTTAGAGGACCACCAGACACCACCGCATCCTGCTTACATGTGAACTTTCTGAGCTGTGGCCCACAACCGGTGTAGAATCAGCAAACGCTGCTTTCTTATGGATTCTTCACCTGTCCCAAACCAGCCCCGCTTTACCTTCTTCCTCCCCGTATGTAGCCAGTATAAATTCTTTCAAAGCAACTGACATTCTTCCCCAAGCTTATTATAATCAAAGGGCCCCCGTCAGCCCCAGGACAGCGGACCTGTTTGCCTTCTCCATCCAGCCCTTCCTCTAGTGGTTCAGGCTGATGGCCCAGGACCTGGTCCTTTTCTGGGTAGCACGTGGCTCGGTAAACCCCTTCTTTCAGAAAAGCTTCCAGTCGTGAAGGTTTCTGTTTAACGGGGCTAGTTACATGCAAGCAGCAAATGCAGAATTTGTGTGCATCTGGCTATGTCACAGGTTGGTGCCCGTTTATGTAAAAAATGGACATGTCCATCAGGAAAGACCAGAGTGGACAGAGTGGTTGGAGGGTCGCAACATCAGCTTCCAGCTGCAACTCCAGTCACCACAGAACCAAGCGTGGTTCAAGAGCTGCCTGTGCCACCTATTCGCGACCAGGCAGGAAGTCAGCATTAACTCAGTCCACTGAAACCGGGCCTCTTGTCCCCTGGCTCCCATCAATCCCTGCAGGGCTGCAGTGGAGCGTGTGTGTGTGTGTGTGTGTGTGTGTGAACATGAGTGTGTCTATGTGAGTGTGTGTGTGTGTTAGTCTGTGTTGGTGCATGAGTGTGAGCATGTCTGTGAGTGTGCCCTTTTGCTTGTGCCCGTATGTGTGCTGTGAATGTGGGTTAGTTTGTGGGTGTGTGCTCACATGGGCACACTGTGTTCCTTAAGTGGCCTGGGGCAGCCCACAGGCTATGCATGCCTGGGCAGTGGCCCTGAGGCATCCTGCTCATGCAGACACCAATCTGGACCCACTCGCACAGAGGCCAGACCACCTCCCTCCATCAACCCACAGGGGTTGGCCCTTCAGTCACCCTGGGCTCCACCTCCTCACCTTAACCCACTGCTCTTTCTGGGTTTATTCTCTCTCCAAATTGCCCACTTGCACCCTGCTGCCCTCTACAGGGAGAAGGAGGGGCCCCTTGAGATCCCAGGTCTGATGGCCTCACCCAACCCTTCCTCAACTGCCCACACCCCTGCCGACCCTTGGTCAAGTTCTCACCCAAGGCTCTATCCTTTCTTAGGTATGGCCATGTGTCCTGAACATCAAGGGCACCTCCCCAAGGGGCCACCTGCAAGGGGCCACAGGTATGACCAGGCCACTCCTGCTGGCCCCTCTGCCCATTCCAGGGGAATGGGGCACAGGGTAGACGTGTGCAGCTGGGGCCTCTCACTGCTGCAGGGAAAGCTGTGCCTCTTGCCTCTGAAATGGGAGATACCCTGAGCCCAGCTGGGACACTCCTGAGAGTGCCCGGGTGGCACCAGGCAGGTCTGGAAGTGTTTGGAAAGTAAACACACACACCCCGGGCAAATACAGCTGCAGCCAGGCTCTGAGGGCACACACTACACCACCTGACAGGCAGGGTGGGGGCCCACTCTGGAGGCCCCATGCTTTCCTGAAAGATAGGAAGCTGAACCTCATTGCTCAGGCCCAGGGTCAGGGGACTCTAAAATGTACAGAAAAATGTCACCCCAGACAGAGACACTGGGGGCCCTGACTCAGGGAGACGTGAGGTCACTGAATGGGACCAAAGGGTGAGTGTTGGCCATTGATCACCAATGAGCATCTGGAATGTTCCCTGCATCCTGGGGAGCAGCACCTGCCTTTGGGGAGAGAGGTACTGGAGGAGGTATGTGAAGTGCGAAGGGACTGTGGAAATGCAGGTGCCGAGTACAAGAAAGCAGGACGGTGGCGGCTAAATGTATCAGGGATGTTTCCGGGGGGTCAAGGGTGAGGAAAGTGAGAAAATAAAATGGAGTCATTATAATCAAGCTGGTAAATTACTAAAATCACATAGGTGTGAGGAAATAATTCTTGTTTTAACCATCCTGGCTGGGAACTTAAACTTCCCAGTCCTAGGTCAACGCCCAGATATACACCAAACCTCCAAACAACCCTCTGATTACCCACAGAGGAGTTAAGGAAAGAATTGTTGTTGTTAACCCTCACTCGAGGATATTTTTTCCATTGCTTTGCTTTTCAGAGAGAGAGGAAGAGAGGGAGGGAGGGGGAGAGAGAGAGAGAAAGATCGATGCGATGCCCAGCTGGTGTGGCTCAGTGGTTGAACACTGACTTGTGATCCAGGAGATCCCAGTTTGATTCCCAGTCAGGGCACATGCCCAGGTTGTGGGCTCTGTCCCCAGTGGGGGGAGTGCCGGAGGCAGCCGATCAATGACTCTCTCATCATTGATTTTTTTCTCTCTCTCCCCCCTCCCTTCCTCTCTCTGAAATCAATTTTTTAAAAATAAATAAAAGAAATAGTAACAATAAAAGAAACATCGATGTGAGACACATGGATTGGTTGCCTGCCCTGACTGGGGACCGAGAACCAGGAATCGAACTCGCAATCCTTCAGTGCGCAGGCCAACGCTCCAACCACTGAGCCACACAGGCCAGGGTGGAAAGAATGTTTACATGTCCAGATCCCGTGCCATCCATCATCCAGACCACCGGTCATCATCTCAGACCAATCCAGAGACTAAGAATGTAGGACTGATTCTTCTCAAAAGTGTACTTCTTTTTTCCTTCTTTTTCAGAACACTCTGCCTATTGCCTAGTTGTGCTTCCAATATGTAACTCCTAAGACCCTTGAATAAATCTTTATCATTTATTCCTAGCTAAGCTCCTGGTTCATTTATGCTCTGTTGGTTGACAAGGGTGATCAAGGGATGGAAAGGAGCAGCAGGAGGAACAGGCCCACTGAGATCTGTGAGGTGTGCAGGAAGAGTGGAGACAGGGCCACCAGGGCTCCAGCTCACTGGTAAAACACGTTGGTACCGACAAGGAAAGCGCCCACAAAAATCTGCTCATGGGGCCGCCCATGACCCAGGCTCTCCAGAGGCTCCGGGGCCTGGAGGGTGCAAGGGGAATGAATGGGAGGTTAGTGTTTCATGGGGACACAGTTCCAGCTGAGGAAGATGAAAACTTCTAGAATGAACAGTGGTGATGGCTGTGCAACATTGTGTATGTACTTAACGGTACTAAACTGTACACTTAAAAATGGGTATGATGGTAAATTCTATGTTTTGTATATTTCACAATCGAAAAATAAATTTAAAAGGCCTGAGCAGTTCCAAGCAAGATCAGAGGACTGCTGGTTTGTGCTGCGACTCTTGTTCCTAAACTGTGAAAGCCCAAGGGGGTGACACCCACCATCTTTCCTCCCCGAAGGGTAGGGTCTCACGGAGCACCCTCCCAGGCATGGGCTGGTAAGAGGGCCCCCAGGAGTGTCCTTGGGGGCCATACGGGGTCAGCCTGAAAGCCCAGGTTCAGGAGGCTGGAGGAACTTCCAGGTCTTTCCCTGGTATGAGGTGCAGAACCGGGTTCCCCACTCCCTGCCCTGCAGTCCTCTGGGTTGCGTGCTGAGGCCCAGACCAAGAGAAGGCACAGCGTCCCCAGGGTACCCAGGGGTGGGGAGAGTGTGGCCTGCAGGTGCAGGGACAGCATGCAACCAGCCTTCAGGAGGGGCCAGGCTAGAGCCTCCACAGCCACCCCATGAATGAACATGAGAACACCCAAGAGTCACCAATAGTAGGCATGGTCTTGGGAGGAAAATTACAGCCCTGACTGTGGGTATAACTGACATGATTAAACAGGAAGAAAATAAAAGATTTCAGATGGGGTTACATTCACAAACACACGGAGCTGCTTCCAAGGAGCAGCATTATTCCTCTGCCCCAAAACCTGGTGATTCAAAAGGAAAGCGCCTCACTGTCGTCAGAGGTTGAAAATCCGATCCTGGGCCCTGAGCCTGAGGGCCTGGGGTCAGACCACAAGGGAGGGACATTCATGCCAGGGCAGCCCAGGGCGCAGGTCTCAATTTTCCCCTAAAAAAGAAAGTTAGAAAACCCAAGGCCCTGGCAGGTGTGTTTCAGATGGTTGGAGGGTCATCCCATATACGGAAAGGTTGCGGCCCGATCCCTGGTCGGGTAGCATGCGGGAGGCAACAGATTGATGTTTCACCCTCACATGCATGTTTCTTTCTCTCCCCCCCTTCCTCTCCCTCTAAAATCAATAAAAGCATGTCCTCCAGTGAGGATTAAAAAACAAACAAACAAAAAAACCCAAGAAACTTCTGATGTTATCTCCATGATTATATTTCTGGGTGCGGTTCAGAAAAAATGCTGAAAATCACCTAAAAATTGTGCTTGTTTGGTTATAGGAGGCTTAGCTGAGGTAGCGATGGTCCTGCTGCCCTGCTCCTCCATAAAGGTGGCCAACTTTGGCGGCTCCAGAACCCTCCAGAATCTTCCAGAAGCCACAGCATTTGCTTTGGCCAGGTGCAGAGTGGGTCCCCCAGTGAGGATGGCTGCAAGGAGGTGCCCTTATGCAGAGTGTCCTGAACAGGGCACACCTCATCTGAGCAGCCTTTGAGGCATCAGGGGCAACCTCATACGGGCAGGCCCTGAGCCCCAATATATGGAAGAGACCCCTCTACATATGGGTAGAGTAGCGGGAGGACAGCATTTGCCCTCCCTGGGCCTGAAGTGAGGGAGAGAGAGGTTCTATCTCCCAGGAGCAGACATGGAGGGATGGGGGGCAGGGGGCTGCAGACCTGCCCAGCCTCCTGCTTGGTGTCCGTCCCCCTTATTGGGCTGGTGGGGGAAAGGGAGGAAGCTTCCATCTTTCCCCCTGACACCCTAGATGGGTGCAAGGAGAGACCACAGCCCAGCTTTCCAGGAAAACCGAGAGAGAAGTGGAGGAGGAGGGCCACTGGGTAACAGGAGGGGAAAGGAGGTGACGAGGCCCAACAGGCAGAAGGGGAGGCAGAGCAAAAAAAGACCTAGGCACCCTCACAAGAGAACAGGCTCGAAGGAAAGCTTGGGCACTGGACGCAGGTTTGACTTTCAAACCCACTCAGGTCCCACTGCACAGCCTTCCTCACGGTCCTTCCCTGCCCCCTACTGGTCATCCTATTAATCAGCGGTCAGTTGGAGGCCAGAAGCCCTGAGCCCTGCCCTCTAGCGGGAGTGAGGGGAATCCCAGGACCCTGATGCTTCCCCCACAGAGCTCTGCAGTACCCAACCTTGTCATACCATGCCCCCCACAGAGCTCCACAGTGCCCCGCACTATAACACCATGCCCCCCACAGAGCTCCACAGTGCCCCACATTGTCACACCATGCCCCCCACAGAGACAATCCACAACTTTTTGCTGGTCAGTTGGAGGTCACTATCTCCCCTGGGGTTTCCACCCCACTGAGCTCACTCTGCCTGTACTGGAAGGGTTGTCCACCCCCATCACTGGTGGTGCCACATGGGATCCATGAGGTTCCTCCTGTAAACTTAAAACTGAATAACCTGAAATAATCTGCTCCCCATCGTCTGTGCCCTGAGCTACTGTGTAAACAGCAGACAACCGCCAGACCATAGACAGCACACAGCCCTGCCCCACGACCTCTGCAGCCAGCAGCCCAAATAGCCCAACCACAGCCTCAGCAGTGATGGGTCCAGATGGTCAGAACTTGGTCAGTGACTGCCCCACTTCCACTCAGGACCAGCCACAGAAAGCAAACCACTCACACAGGATGCCCCCTTCTAATTCCTGCCTTCTGTTTCCCCATGCTCATGGCCCCCATCAGGGTACTTTTGTCCACTTTTCTCTGCTGTGACACTCTCCCACTCATCTACCTGCCCAGGAGTCTCTGCCAAACACAGTGATGGGCTGACCCCACCACAGCCAGCTATGCCCATTCACACTGGCAGGTTTCTCTTCACATCCACAGCCCTATCCAGAAATCAGCACTGCCCCAGGGCCTTTGCACTGCTGCACATGCAGGCAGCTCAGGGCATCTCCTCCTGGGAGTAGTCTTTTTGTGAAGGTCCTTCCTACTCACTCCAGCATGTCATTGGAACCCACAGTCAGGACTGATGGGGAGGCAGAAGCTCACATTGAGATCTGAACTGTGCTGGCACGTAGGCGACCCACACATTTCTGAGATGATGGAACAGATTCTGCCAGGACGGTTTCTCATTCCCATTGTCACTTGTACAAAGGGTTTAGGTTCAGAGTGTCACCCAGTGTGACGATTCCTCTACAACCAGCCCCACTGGTCCAATGGGAAAGTAAAAGTGCCCGCCACCAGGAGCACCAACACTCAGCTCAAAGAATAACGCCGTGGAACCAAACAGGACCCTCTGTCTTCAAATACAAGTGCAGGAGAACAAACACTGCCCTCCCAGAAAAGGCTACAGCCACTTGTACACCAGTTCCATTGACCAGCCGCTGGCCCGCTGGCCCGCTGGCACCCTCCCTGCCTACCTCTGTGGCTCCACGCCCTGACCTCACTGTCAGGGCAGTCGCCATTCACCCCCTGCTGGGTTTTAAAGTCACAACCTGGCTTCCAAGTAAAGCCTGTTACCAAACATGAGCAAAGTTCAAAGGGCTCAGGGGACAAAGTGCAGGTGGGGCCCAGGGCCCAGCTGGGCCTCCCATTCTGGACTCCAAGAGACACCTTGGCTTTTGTGAGGATCACTGACACACCCACCCACACTTACCCACCCACGCACCCACCCACCCATGCACACACGCACTCATGTGCAGTTCCCAGACCCTGTGCTTTGTCAGCAATTCTGTGGATGCCAGGCCTTGGCTCTGTGCAGGACACCTAGAAGTGGTCTGCATAAGAGGGGTCTCTGGCTGAGGGGAGCAGGTGGTATCGCTGCTTCTTAGGCCCTGGAGGGTGGCACTGCTCCACCCCTTCCCGCTCTTCCTTAGGGCGGGGGGGAAGAGGGAGGCAGCTGTCAGGTGACTCAGTCGCTGGTGGGGCTGCACTTTGGAGCCAGGTTGGCTCTGGGTGCTGTTTTCTGGCTCAGGTCCCAGCCTCCTTCGATCACCCCTCAGTCCTACTGTCTCCACCATCCACAGACTCCAGGACACAGGAGTCACCTCCCTGCTAGGGTCCAGTCTCCTCCTGGGACTGCCCCAGGAGGCCCTGGGCTCCTGGCTGCAGAGTATGTGCGCCAGGATGGGCTGAGTCTGAGCTGGGGGCTGCTCCCCCAGGAACCCTCTCTGTCCCTGCAGACACAGATAGTGGTGCTGCCTTATGAGGTCAATCTGGGAACCCAGAGCAGTAGTACAAGGGAGAGCCCCTGGATGGCAGTCACCATGCCATGTGACAGGGAGGCTGACGGATGAGGTTGGAACAGGAGTTATGTCCATTCTCCTTCTGCACTCCCTCCAACCCTCAGAGTCCCCAGCACTCCAGAAACACCTCTCAGACAAACCCACTCATCCTCTGCAGGCACCTCAGAGAGCCTGTAATAATTCTTACAGCTGCTGTACTCAGAGCCACAAATGGTGGCTTAACACAGAAATGGTTGCTCTCACAGCTCTGGGGCCAAGAGTATGAGATCAAGGTGTCCCAGGGCCAAGTTCCTTTTGGAGGCTCCTGGGGAGGGTCCTGCCCGCATCTTCCAGCTCCTGGGGCTCCAGGCATCCCTGGGCCTGTGGTATGGCGCTCCAATCTCTGCTTCCATCTTCAGGTGGCCTTTCCCTATGTGTCTGTTCCCATTTGTGTCTCTTACAAGGACATTTGTCACTGGATTCAGGGCCATCCGGATAATCCAGGATGATCTCTTCATCTTCAGATCCTTAAATTAATCACATTTGCGAAGAGCCTTTTTCCAAATAAGCCCCATTCACTGGACCCAGGGGTTAGGGCGTGGGCATAATTTTTGGGGGCAACCATTTAGCCCACTACAAACCTCTAAACTAAAACAGGATTCAGGTCCAAACTTGGAAGTACATGAGCCCCAGAGAGGGGTCCTGGTGAGTGATTCCGCACAGCACCCCTGCAACTTTCTGTGCACCACTTCAAATAGTTGGACAGGCAGGTGGAGATCACCTGTGTCCTGTCCCCAATAGATCCTGACTGTAGAACTGGTCCTGACTAGAAGGGATGCCAGAGGTGTCCACTCAGCCACCTTGAGGGGCCTCAGGACAGCAGCAGATCCACTCTGGGAGCCCCCTATGGCCCCTCAAGCTGGGCTCCACCTTCACCCTCATGGATCTGCTGGCCAGGTCCCCACTCACAACCTCACAGCCCAAGGGTGAGAGGAAAGGGAAGGCTACCCTGGACTCTGTGAAGCCTCGCAAGGATTCCTTCAGAGGGTAGCTGGGCTGGTGATAGCACCTTCCCTGGACACCATGGACCTACACATGCCAGAGCAGGTGCTGAGGGCAGCGCACAAGCGGGCGGGTAGAGGGGGAAGGCAGCACTGTGGGGGCTCAGCTTCTCGTGAGGCCCAGGCCCCCCAACCAAGAGGGCATAGCCTGGCCAAGACTCAGGACAGTGAGGTGAGATTTGGCTCTCTCTGAGAGAGGTAGTCCCTGTGGAGGATGGGGTGACACTGGAGTAATGGGGCTTGGGGAACCCCAATACCTCTCAGCAGGAGTCCACTCAACCATCCTTTCCACAATGGACAGAGTGGCCTGGCTTATTCCCTTGAGCAGCCATCCTCCACTTCTGTGACCCCGTCCCCTTCCACCATCAGGCCTGCTTCTCTTGTGTTCCACCTTCCCTTTGCTCAGGATCTGGGTGCCACCCACTCTGTGCCATGTAGTCCAGGGGGACAGAAGTGCTAGGGTCTCCAGGCAACGAGAAGCAAGAAGGAGCCCAGGCCTCGAGGGAGGGCTCAGGTGGCCAGGAGGGGAGCATGGATCGTCATGGAGGTGTCTGCCAGGAAGGAAGCCTCAGTCCAGGTGAGGTAGTCAACTGAGCACCTGGCTGAAGAAGGCACAGGGCTCTGTTGTGACAGCTTAGAGTGACCTCATGGAGGACCACCATGGGGAGACTGTTCACAGGTAGCCAACTGGGGACCCAGGACAGAGCAGAGCTGTGGGGCATGGCCACCAAGGAGGCTGAGCTGAGATAGGCCCACCTGAGAGTGACAGGGGTGCCCGCAGGCTGTAACAGTTGAACAGTTTATCTCAGCCAGCTCTCGCATAATAGGCACTACAGATGGGAAGGCTTAAACAACAGAAATTTATTGTCTCAGTGCTGGAGGTTGGAAGTTTGACCAGATTTTGGGTCAAGCATTTTTCGGAATGTTTTTGTGAAGGTGTTTTTTGGATGAGATTAACATTTAAATTGGTGGAATTGAAGAAAGCAGATTGCCCTCCCTAATGTGGGTGGGCCTCATGCAATCAGTTGAAGGCTGACCTCACAGAGTGGAAGTAATCTTGCCAGCATATGGCTGTAGACTAAACTGCCACTCTTCCCCAGGTCCCCAGGCCCTCTGGCTGCACTGTGGAGTTTGGACTTACCACTCTGGCATGGCTTTGAGAGAACTTTTCAGAGTGCTGGAAGGCACACCAGCCCATCCATCCCCCAGTGGGGGTGGCATCAGGTACAAGGCTGCTACAGGAAGGGCTCTGGCTCCCCCATGGCCAGTGAGGGGTGGGGGGCCAGTTCTGCCCAGCTCTTGATGATATCATGGAGGCAGTCTCCACCGGGTGGCACACCTTGTCTCTCACTCACTGGGCTGTCACAGACACAAATGAGGTAATGATTTGGCATTGCTTTGCAAACTGTCCAAAGTGAGGACAAGGTGGGATGGCACCTCTACTAAGGCAGGAGAAACCTTGTATGCATGCACACACACATATGTGCACACACATATACACTCCCTTCCCATGGCCAGGACACAGAATGTCCACCAAGGGAACCATCATGATTGTCTTGCCTTGCATGCAGTCCACAGGCCCCTCCTTGGGCACAAAGCTAGAACCTCAATCCCTCCAAGGCCAACTCTGAACAGCCCCAGGCAAAAAACCAACATTTGCTGCCTCCTGAGGGAGGAGGCAGCCAGCTTCCTATTTCTGGGGCCATGCCGCTGATGCTAAGAAAAGGGCAAACACCAGCAGATAGGACAAAGAAGGACCAAGAAGGCTGGTGAGGCTGCCCTGGAGCACCCAGCCAGCCCCTCCTAATAACAGGAGAGCTTGCCCCCACTCCAGGGTCCCTGGGAAAGGACATTAGAGGCCAGGGTGATGCAGGGGCTGCAGGTCCAGCAGCCAGGACATGCATCTGTGCAGCCTGCTGTGGCCCACCCTGGGCACCAAGAGAGCCAGTGCATTTCCTGGAAAGTGGGTCCTGAGTGGGCAGTAGGACTCAGGGCATGAAGGGACACAGCTGCCATGACCACCTCTCCCCTCATGACCGGCTGGATGGCTGAGGCTGCTGCTCGATCTTTGTGCAGGGAGAAACAGGTCCTTGGGGGAAGCAGTGTAAGGAGGGGCTGTACCAGGCCTGCAGCCCCCTTCCCAGAATCTGCATGCAGGAAGCCAGTCAGCGGCCCCCTCTTCTGTTCTGGGACCAGCCCAGAAGGAGTCACGCAGGGTTCTTTAAAACAGGAAGGTTCCTGGACAAAAATATCTCCTGTAAGAGGCCTGAACTCGCACCTTGCAGAGAGCAATTTAGATTAAAAAGGGCCCACTCCTGGGAGAGCCCCAAATGGTGAGAATTGATTTAATCAAACTGGTCTCCTCCCGGAAAACCAGAGACCAGGGGTTCTCTGGCAGGAACAGGCAGGGAGGGGAGGGATTTAGTTCCTCTTTGGCCCTTATTATCTGTTTGCTTTTTTTTCTTGTATTGTGATAAAATATATGTAACATAAAACTCAGCATTTTAGCCATTTTAAGTGTACAGTTAAGTGGCATTAAGCACATTCGCATTGTTGTACAACCATCATGTTCATCATCTCCAGGATTTTTTCATCTTCCCAAACTAAACTTCTGTCACCATTAAACACTAATTCCTCAACCCCCTCCCCTAGCCCCTGGCACCCACCCTTCGACTTTCTATGAATCTGACTCTTCTGGGGACCTTGTATGGGTGGAATCATTCAATATTTATGCTTTTGTGACTTGCTTATTTCACTCAGCATAATATCCTCAAGGCTCATGCATGTTGCAGCATGTGTCAGAATGTGTCCTTTTTAAGTCTGAATAATATTCCACTGTTTGGATGGACCACATTTTCTGTTGACAGACATTTGGGTAGCCTCCACTTTTTTGGCTATTGTGAATAGTGCTGCTATAAACATGGGTGTACAAATATCTCTTCATGATCTTGCTTTCAATTCCTTTGGGTAAACACCTAGGAATGGAACTGCTGAGTCATATGGCAACTCTATGTTTAATTTTTTAGGAACCTCCTGACTGTTTTCCACAGCAGCTGGACCATTTTACATTCCCACCAGCAGTGCACAAGGGTTCTAATTTCTCCACATCCTTGCCAACATTTGTTATTTTCTATTTTTTATGATAGCCATTCAAATGGGGATAAAGTGCTATCTCATTGTGGTTTTGGTTGCATTTCCCTCATGATCAGTGATGTTGAGCATCTTTCTATGTGCTTATTGTCCATCTGTATGTCTTCTTTGGAGAAATGTCTATTTAAGAACTACCATATGACCCAGCAATCCCTCTTCTGGGTATCTACCCCAAAAATTTGAAAACATTTACTCATAAAGAAATATGTACCCCCCATGTTCACTGCAGCATTATTCACGGTGGCCAAGACATGGAAATGACCTAAGTGTCCTTTGACCGATGACTGGATAAAGACTATGTGGTACATGTATACAGTGGAATCCCACCCGGTCCTAAGAAAGGATGAAATACTGCCATTTGTGACAACATGGATGGGCCTTGAGAGCATCGTGCTAAGCAAAATAAGTCAGATGGAAAAGGACAGGTGATTTCACTCATGTGGGATATAAAACAGCAACAAGTAAACAAACAGACCAACTCAGACACAACAGTATGGAGGCTACCTGGGGAAAGGTGGGGGGGGAGAATGGAGAGGGTAGAGGGGGTCAAATATACGGTGATGAGGGGAGACTAGGCTTTGGGCAGTGAACACACAATGGAACACACAGGTGACATGTTATAGAATTGTACACTAGAGACTTCTTACATAACCTTATTAACCAATGTCACCACAATAAATTTAATTTAAAAAAAGGTCTATTCAAGTCCTTGCCCATTTCATAATTGGTTTGGTTTGTTATTGTTGAATAGTTATAGGAGCTCTTTATATATTCTGGATACTAATCCCTTATCAGATATGACTTGCAAAATTTCCTCCTGTTCTGTGGGTTGTCTTTTCATAGTGTTCTGTGGTGCATGTTTCCATTTTTTAAGGCCTGTGCTTGTAGTTACCTTTTTACTGCCCCCCAACCTCCAATATTCATACAGTAGTAAACATCCATGGACACAGATCCAGAACTCAAGCCTGAGGCCATGGGGATAGAGGCCTGGGTGGAGGCTGTGAGGGCAGGGCAGCCAGGGCCCCAGACAGGCACCACCCGCAGGGCAGCAGGAGGGCTGTTCCAGGTGTCTCCCCTGGGGTCCTGCGCCTGCACACGGCATCCCAGTGGGTTAAGGATGTTTGTGTGGCCGCACAAACACAGATGTCCCCGTGTTTGTTTCCTGTATGAAATGACCACTGCAGGGATTGGCAGGGAGAACAGGGACCTTGGGAGTCCCTGTGTGTGGGGAGCTCTGCAGAGAGGCCAAGGGGCCAATCCCACTGTGTAGACCCCAATTCACACTCTTCAAGACTAAGCTGTGATTCTCTTGTTGGATGTTAAAGTCTTTATTTAAAGAAAATTTTGATGCATAAAGGAAGTTGGTGCCTCAAAATTCATGATATCCACCACATGGAAAAAGAGGCCAAACTGAACATTAAGAAGCAAAGAAGAGAAACAGTGGCTATGGCTTCAAGTGTTTTCTTTTTCCCTTTGGTTATTTTTTTCTTTCTTAGAGGCCATGGAAGGGAGGGAGAGTGAGAGAGAAATACTGAAGTGAGAGAGACATCGATTGGTTGCCTCCCAGTGGTATGTGAGGCAACCGGGAATCAATCCTGCGACCCTTCAGTACACAGGCCAACGCTCTCACCACTGAGCCAAACTGGCCAAGGCTCAAGTGTTTTCTTTTTAAGCCAAGTAGAAATCACCAAGGAGAGAATTCTTCAGGATTAGAGTGACCAACCCCTCAGGTGTTCTGGACAGAACCACTGAGCCAAACTGGCCAAGGCTCAAGTGTTTTCTTTTTAAGCCAAGTAGAAATCACCAAGGAGAGAATTCTTCAGGATTAGAGTGACCAACCCCTCAGGTGTTCTGGACAGAAGCACGGCTCCCTGAGACCTGGAGGTGGCTAGCAGATTAACATGCGCTGAGCTCCATAAAATATTTAAGGGAGAGGAAACAGAGTCTGCCCAGCGCACTGGGGAAGGGTGGGGGTGCCGACACCAGAGACGCCCGCCAACCCTGGGTGTCAGTCAGCCAAGAGGGAACCACAGCAGCCTGGGTCCTGACAGAAAACACCACATTTAGCCAGAAAAATGGGGCTTTTCCCTGAAACTTTCTTCAAGCAGAAACCTGTGACCAATACCATTAGTGACTGCGATGAAGGTTGCACAAAGTCATATAAAAAGCACAGATGCACCGTCTAGGAGGAGGTGGAGGGTGGGCTGTCGGGGGGTCCATGGACAGGCTGAGGGCCTGTCACACAAGTGACCTGGGGAGCCAGCCTGCCCTCTGGCCCCTCAATCCACCCCATCTGCGTGTCTGCTCCACGCCCTCCCGCCTCTCCTGGGCAGCTGTGGTGCTGAGGGCCGGTGCCTGACAGACCAGGTCCCTTGGCTGCTCCTCCTGCTACCCAGAAGGACAAGCTGTCCAATCCTCCATCCTCATGTTCCCTTGGCCAATGTCGATGGCCTCCTGCTGTTCCCATCAGCCCAGGGGGATGCTCCCCTCCCAGACAGCCCCTGTGGAAGTGATAGGCTGCTCCACTGTCCTCCTCACATCCAGAACCTTCCACTCAGAGTCAGCTTCAGGTGCAGCCCACCCCAGGCCAGGGAAACTCAAAGGTGGCCTAGGGGAGTCTGGCCCCTGGGGAGCCAAGCTGCTCTCCAAGGTGTGGCCCTGGGGGTGGGGAGCAGATGGAAGAAGGAAGGGGTGGGTGAGCATGTGTTCTTTGGACTGCCTCCTCCCACGTGGCCCAGAGCTGGTTTTGACCCTCCCCGAATGTCACAGTCCTCAAGGCGCCCCCTACACAGACTCTCCTTCCAGGCTGGACCCTCTCCCCTTCCTCTGCCCTCAGGCTGAGGGGGGAACATGTCCATCTCATGTCTTGATTCTGGCTCTGTGACCACCTCTGACTATCCCACCAAAGGAACTGCACTGGGGCTCCCACCAGCATCCCTCTACTGGGAACGAAAGGAGAGCTATGGTTCAGCCTCACTAACCTGAAACCTCCCAGATCACGTGTGACATTTCCCATGGCAGCACAGCCAGACCTTTCCTGTGAGTGAGACAGAAGGCTCCATGGGCCCCTTATACACCAGGTGTCCCGTCCTGCAGCAATGTGGGGGAGGGTGGGAGGGCAGGTAGTCACACCTGCAGCAGCATCTCTTACCTCCTGTAGGTAAAGATGAGCAGGCCACTCCTGTCCCAACACAAGATGATGCCACCCTTAATGAACTAACTGAACAAGGCTCAGTGGTACACTGTCATGACCAGCGTGTGCTGTGGGCTCAAAAGGGAGCTCTCAGGAAATGCTGGCTAAGCCAGAGACACAGGGATGGGACTCAGAGCTAGGCTTATGTCCTGTCCTAGGGAAGGGAGACCCCACAGTGGCCTCGAGGGGAGCTGGTTTGAGAGCAAAGTTGAATGGATTAGACTCTGCAATCCCCACTCCAGGCTGGACACTGAAGGAGGCACCAGAGAGACTCTGATAAGGCATTAGGAATCTGTGAGTCAAGAGGCTGAGGTCCCCAAGGATTAGAAATTCTCCCCCATCACTCCCTCACACACATACCTGCTTGGAAGTAGAAGGGCCCACCATGCTCCACTTCCTGGCTTGGACTTAGGAGTGCCAATAAAGCCAGGTTACATTGTTTAAATGGAGCACCAAATAATAGGGATTTTGTTCTTATATAGTGGGCACAACACAAAATCATTTCATTGACTGCTGGCTAGAACTCCTGCACCATAGAGCCCAAAGTCTGTGGGTAAAAACTAGCCAGCCAAGCAGTGGAACAGGAAGTGGCCACAGGCTAAGCAGTTTTTACACCTGAGGACTGAGGTGGAGGAATGTCTGGGGTATCCCATATCTGCCTGGGTGATGGTGGGGAGGGAGAGAGGGAGGCCTGCCCCCTGGACAGCAGCCCACAAGAAGAGATGAAGGTGGGTGTGGGGGAATTCTAGGGTCAGGCGGGATCCCCTGGCCCCCAACAGTCCCATCTCTTGAGTGCCACATCAAGGACTCTGGTGTAATGCCCTTCTTCCATGTCAATGTGAAGATGAAAATCTCAACAGCCTGATGGGGAGCAGAAGGAAAGTCAAGACCTGAGCAAGTCTCCTGGCACCAAACCCTTTTCCCAGGGGCACAGGCCAGCACACTAGGTGCCAATGGCCAGGAAGGCAGAGGGGCCCAAAAGGGGGATGTGGCGAGAGGAAGACCTTGAGGGTTAGCTGACTCAGGGCCATGCCCCTGCCTGGGGAGCTGGAAGCTGAGCCCTACTGGCTGGGAGAATAGCCCCATGATGGGGTGGTGCCCACTGGGAGTTCATCTTCCAGCCCAGAGGTGAGGCCAAGGCCACGGAGGCCCCAGTTCCTGTGGGGAGAACATGGCGGTCGAGCAAGTCAAGGTTGGGGTCAGTGCAGAACCTGGACCACTACCCTCCAGGTCCTCCGGGGAGGGAGTATGGACCCAGCTCCACAGCCCAGAAGGAACGGCCCATCTCACTGCTGCTGATTACAGCCAGGGAGTGTTACCCTGCTGGGCTCTCAGACATGGTTCCTTTTCCTACCCACACTCTCCCTGAAATTCCCGCTGAGTCCTTCATCAAAGCCATTTCCCTCAGAACAGGCTGGACACCTGCAGGACCCCTGAGAAATAATTAGCTGCTCTGACTTATTCTAATCAGTGACCTGCGGAATTACTTGCTCACAGAGGAAAACAAAAGGACCATGTTACTGGGTGAGCAGGAGCAGGGGAAACCGCAGCCCCCCGCTAGAGAGCGCTCTCCACGTGGGCCATAGCCGGTTTGAGGGTACGACGAGAGGGTCCCCCGTTCTGGGGTTGATAGCACAGGTGCACAGCAGATGCTGCACACACCCCTGTAGAGCCCAAGGAACGGCTCCCAGGGTTAGAGGATGAGAGGAAGGGAGTAGGGTCTGAGAACCAGCCACCACCAAGGTGACAAGTATCCTGTCCACATATCCACGCCTGACCTAGAACTCAGAGCAGAATTGGATGAACACACACATCTCACGTCTGTGCCAATGGTGCTGTCCTAGAGAGCAGGGGTCTGCAACACATACACACACATGCATATGGGCACGCATACTGCATGCACACTGGCACCATGAAAAGCCCGCTGCTCACATGGGGAGGTACCACTCAGATGTCACCATGATGCTAATGGAACTTCCCAGTAACTCAACGGAAGGTCTTGTGGAACAAGCATCCAAAACCTCTGCTTCTCTCAGCCCTAATGCTTAGAGCTACCCTCCCTCATCGTGTGCACACACATGACACTCACATGCACTGAGTTTCCCCTGGGGGGGGGGCAGACAGGAGGCTCTTCTACCTGAAGAGCCGCCTCCCCCCAGCTGACCTGCAGGGACTATTGGGGATGGGAGAAGCTGCAGGTAGCTGGGACCAACGACAGCCCTGAAATGGCCAAGGTCCTGTAGGCAAGTGGGAGCCCCAGGACAGTCTGTCCCAGGAGCGGATGGGGGTGAGGCTAAGCCCCTGGGCAGGCCTTCCTTCCCAGGAGGGTAAAGCCCCCACAAATAGAAAGAGGCTGCAGTGGAGAGGCAGGGCTCTAGCAGCCTTTCAAAGTTAGTCAAATCCTGCTTCTGCTCCCTGCTGGCTGGAAACTAGGCTTTGCCCTGTCCTCCAACGTCCCCACCCTCCCCACCCAGGGCTGTGGGCACCCACCTGTGTGAGCAGTGAGTGGCCAAGAGGGACACTGTCTGTACATCCCCCCACACAGGGACAAGGCAGGGGTCATCAATGTGGCTGCCAACACTCCTCAAGTCATTGAGAGCAGAGTTCTCAAAACTGAAGGCACACGAAGGTAGACGTTAGACTATTAAAGTGATTAAAGACGGGTGGGGTCACTGGGGGAAGGGACATAAACCAAGCGACTGACTAGAGGGCCGAACACGCTGTAAAAGCACAGCCCTGAAGGGAGGCCTCACTGACCCTCGGCTGCGTCTCCCAGGCGGGAGGAGCCCAGCGCCGCATTTCCTGGGTGGTCTGCAAGCCCCACCCCCACGCATATCCGGAAAGTGGCCGAAGGCACGCTCGGGCTCCAGGAGCCAGGAGGTCAGAGGGCTGGGAAGCTGTCGCCCGCCAACTCCCAAGGACATGCCCTAGCATCTGCTTCCAGGTCCCGAGAGAGGGCAGACCGCCAGCGGGACCTGGCTGCTGTCAAAGTCCCGGAGGAGAGCGCTGTGGACGCCCCGCACCGGCTCAGCCCAGCGCTGACCACGCGGCGACACGCGGCCGGCCCCAAGGCCGGCGCCTCGGCGGCTCTTCCACCCGGGCCCCTGGCCACCATCCCGCGATGCTCCGGACGCCCGCGCGCCCCCGAGGGGACGGCCCCGTCGGGCCGCACCTACCGTAGCGGCTCGGCTCACGTCCGTAGTGCAGAATGGGCAGCGCGTCCACTCGCGGCGGCTCCGGGGAAGCCGCGGGGCTGGGATTCCCCGCTCCGCCCGCCGCGGGGGTCACCACGAAACGCTGGGACATGGTGGCCTCCGGTTCCCAGGCTCCGCGAAGGCTGCGGGACGCGAGCCCGGCCTGTACCGGGAAGGCAGGTGGGGGCGGGGCAGGGAGGAGTGGGGGCGGGGCGGGGAAGGGGTGGGGCTGAGTTGGGGAAGGGGCGGGGCTGCGGTGGGGAAGGGGCGCGGCCAGCCTGGAGGAGGCAGTCGGATGGACTCCGCGTGGTCAGGGTCCCGGGAGCAGCCAGGAGCGCCCCCGGGGGAGTGGGCACCCGGGAGGAGGCGTCTGGCGGCCAGGGCAGACTTGTTCGCTGACCGGTGCCGAGATCCCTTGCTCACCGTGAGACACAAAAGTCTTGATCTTGAACACAGACCTGTCCCTTCTGAGCAATACAGCCTCGGGGGTCGCGTTGCAAGACGTTGGAGACCCTATCCTGTCCCAGGCTTCAAGGGTCAGCAAGCCAGGGCCTGGTCCAGGAGAAGGATAGGCCATGGGACGCTGGAGGTCTCTGGTCACTCCCAGCTGGGGACGGGCCTGGGACCACTGACCACGCCCACTGAGGGCAGGTACTAATAATGATCCCGGAGTGAGGAAGCGGTGAGGGCACAGTCCGTGGAGGCTGGGAGAGGGATGCCCGGGAGAGTGGAGGGCAGGAAGGGGGAGGTGCCACTGGGAGTGCGGAGGGGTGGGAACCAATGGACAAGGAAACCTGGGTGAGAATCAGCCACTCTGTTTATGGGCTCCTACAGCACATGCGCCGCCACAGCTTACTATTACCACACCCTTGTTACCACTTTACATTTATTCACATAGCACTTTACAATATGCAACGTGGTTTGCACATTTACTCATTCAACAAATATTTATTAACGCCTAGCAATACCAGGCCCTGTGGGTGACATAAGAAGGCAGAAATCCCTGCCTCTTTGAAGCATATATTCTAGAGTGGAGGCAGAGATAAGAGCTCTGATTAAGAAGCAAACAAGAAGGGGTTTGGGAGGGGTGAAATTGTGAATGGGGTGTCCACGAGGGCCCCAGGAGAAGAGGACATCTGAGCAATGACTTAAAGGAGGTCAGTGGTCAGCTGTGTATGGCTTCAATTCACTCACCTCATGGTCTATAATGGCTGCTCCTGGTCCAGCCATCATATTTGTATTCCAGTAGTGGAGAGAAAAAACAGGGGAAGGGCAATTAGCTCTCTTTCCAAGAGCCCAACCCAGAAGTCACACACAGCATCTTTGCTTGACCCATCAGCCAGAATTTAGCCATATGACCACACCTGCCTATGAAGAAAGGCTGGGAAATGTGCCCACTAATGTTCCGGGGCTGTTAATGAGGAAGAATGAGAGGTGAGGTGTTAGGGGCACAATGAATACAGGAGAAAAGACCCAGGGTTCTGGAGGATGAGGGCTCCATTCTTGCACTCACCCTCTCATTATGTCCCCACACCTCCATTCATCGGAGGAGGGAAGGACCAGGGTCCAAGTTCTCACGCCTGCAGGAACACCTGGCCACACCCATCGTCTTCCTGCACAACCTTTTGGGTTCTTCTGGGTGCTCAGGAGCCCCTCTTTCCCCCTTCACAGATCTTGGTCTGTGACAAATGGGGATGACAGCCCTCCCCCTCAGCCATTTATTCTTCAGTATTTTCTATCTTTGCCCAAGATGAACATTTGAATCACTTTGAAAAATTTCTCCCCAAATACCTTTATGTTTTCATTGGAATGGCATCCAATCTATAAATCATTTTGCTAAGAATTGACATCTTTATGGTGTTGAACCCTTCTTCCAGGTCCTGAATGTCTTTTTCATTAAGTTAATTCACATTTTTTGTTACTACTGTAATGGATCTTGCAACTATGCCGAAATGTAAGAACAAAAACAAAACAAAACATTACTGGCTTTTGGGTATTTCTTTTGTAACCTGCCACCTCACAGAATTCTAAATTCTATTACTCAATTGCCTTTTCAAGTTCAACTTCGTAGTTTTTGCAAGGGAATCATTTTACCTATAAAGAATGATAGCTTTGTCTTTCTTCGTTGTTTTTACCTCTTCTGTTTTCTTTTCCCCCTTTTGTTCTTGTTTTGGAGATTTCTAGAAATTCCAGGGCAATATGAAATACCATGTTTGGTAGAGCTCCTTGTATGGTCTGAACAGGAGTGGGACCAGTCTTGGTGTCTTCCCATGAAGCATCGTGCTGGTCAAGGGCTGGGATGAGTGCTCCTGCTCTACTGCCCTCCCTCACTGGCCCTGGTCGCCATCATTAGCTATCAGAATCCAGCAAACACCCTTAAGACCCAGAGGCAGCTGTGGAAAGACTTGACCTGGGAGGTCTAGAATGGAACTGCTAAGGGCAATTCCCACACTTGGCTCTCTTCCTCAAGCCTTCTCTTCCCTCTGTTTCAGGCCTGTCAGAGGACAGCCTGTAAGTCCAGCTTTCCCTTCAAAATGTCCAAACCTACCTGGTCCAGCCACACCCTTGATGAAACAGGTTCTCTGTCCACCTCATCCCTCAGCTCGTGGACATTCTAGAAATCTGAAGATGTCAGAGCTTCACAGAAAACCCTGGCCACTCAATCTCAGCCTGGATGAATGGCCCCATGTAGGTGGTGGTTGCAGCACCTAACCTGGGAGGGCCGTGGGGAATGCCTCTGGGTGCCTCAGAACCTCTGCCTGTCCTGGTGGAGGTGGATGGGACCCAACCTGGGAGAATGGCCTCTGATCATCGCTATCCATTTGCAAGAGAGTGTTGTAAAATATCTAGTTATTTCTTTAAAATATTCAAACCAGAAAAATACAGCCTGGTAAGCTCTCAATGTGCCTGGTAAAGGGAGATGAGAAGGATGAAGGGCTGTGAATACAGAGTAACAGGGGCCCGAGGAAGGAACTCAGGGGTGCCAGAGAAACATGCAGAGGGACATGAGACAGTCATAGGGCGGAGAGGGTGCAGGGAATGAGTTAGCGATCAGTCCTGCTTTTCCCTTTTCTCCCATTCATTAAATTCTGCTTTTATCTTCACTTATATTTTCTTCTTTTTTTTTAATCTTTCTACAATCTTGATCTGAATACTCAGTTTAAAAAAACTAATCTTCACTATGTCTCAGTAAATGAAAGCACTGAAGATTACACATTTTCCTCTGAAAATAGCATTGGACTCCTCTCTCAGGCTGATCTTCTCTAGGCGTTCTCTCAATGTCATCATTTTCTACGTAGCCTGTAATTATAGTTTTAATCTCTTCCACTAAAAACCTTTGTATAGCCTCCACTTTTAAAATTATCTATATCTATATCTACACATCATTTATTTGTTGATTTGTTGTTAACTGAGGTCTAATGTACGAATAGTAGGAGTCACCATCTCTCAAGGGAGTTCCATGGGTACTTGCAAATTTGAGCAGCAGGACACAGAACACCATTGCCACCTCTGTCCCCCCAGCCCCTGGAAGCACCAGTCAGTTTCTCTCCCTACCTTCTTTTCCAGCATGTCCCATAAGTGGCATCCATGATACAACTTGTAGCCTTTTGAGTCTTAGCCTGGAAAAATTTAAAGCTGATGTTAAAAGTACCCACCCTGGCTATAAAAACATCCTAGGAAAGTCTAAATTTCAGGGACAGTGCTGGCCAGGCCTCTATGCTGGAGTGATGGCACAAAGTGTGGGCTCTTCAGGGGGACCTGGCAAGTCACAGTCTCGGAGTCAGTCAGATGATAGAAGATGGCCTGCAGAAGACAGGTGTGTATGCTTGTGTATGTGCGTGTGCATGCATTGGGGCAGAGGCTCTGGGTGTCCATGAGGGGTCAGCATGCAATTTGACAACTATGGGTGGGTACAAGCAGGTAGGAATTGGCAGTCCTCTGTGTCATCTAACCAGGCATGCACAGTAGCCCCCCACTGTCCCCAATGCTGAACTGACTACCCATAAGTCACCCCAGGGGCTTCACTGCCATTCTGGGCTTGTCTGACTTGACCATGCTGAGCCATCTACAGGGTCAAGACCAAGGAGGGCCCCTGTGGGCTGCGGTCCATGTGGCCCAGGGGAGCCTCTGTCTGCCTAAAGCCACCCCCCTCCTCAGTATGTGCTGGCCAAGAGGCCAGCCCTTTGATGCACAGAAGGAGCACTGGGACACACGTTAATCAGAACACATAGCTGGTTGATAAGTCCAAGTGGACAGTTTGGTGGTGGGGAGACTTTTGGGCACTCTAGGTCTCATCAGAAAATGTTATGCCCTGGGGGCAAGGGCCCAACAACCTGGAGCCTAGAGCCCTCACTTTGGAGTTATCTTTGATGGCTCCCCAGGCAAGACAACCCACCCCCAACACACACACACATACACACACACACACACACACACAAGTCCAAGGTGGCAGGAAGCCTTGTGCCAGCATTCTGAACCTGAACCCTGGCCCCATACTCATCCATGAGGACAGACAGCCATGTGGTCCAGGGCTGAGCCATGCAGGCTAACCGGCCCCAGGCCCTGCAGCTTCATCCCCAGTTGGGCTCAGCTGTGTGTCACATGCCATGGGCCACTCATGGGGGACAGTGAGGAGGCCTATGCACTGGGGGTCCATGCCATGGACCTCTGACCTAATGCCCATCCCACCCGTGGCTCAGCCCCACCAGCACTCCCCATCTATCCCCACCTGTTTTATTTTGAATGAAATCCTAGCCATCAGAGGGTTTTACCTGTAAATACTCAGGTTCCCTTTTATCTAGTAAAACCCAGTCCTCCCCGCTCACTCATTAACAATAATCCTGGACATTCCTGGGGGCTCAGATCCCACTTGGGTTTCAAGTGTCACCTCTGTGAGAAATTCAAGGTTCTCTTGTGAGAGCCAGGAGAGGCCACACCTCATTCCATAGGAGGATCAGAGGTGAAGGAGGCCTGGGCAGTTCTGGAGCCACTTCACACTGAGGTCCCTTTAAAATGAAAGTCCCCCTGTTCTTAGTTGTCCTTTTTAATGCTGTGTTCTGGGAATCTGCGACAATGGTGCTGAACGTGGGGTCCTGGCTATGGTCTCACTCCCTCTGAATGGGGAAGGTGTTTATTCTCACACACTTCATGGTTTCATTTAGGAAGGAGACAGGCTTCCTTTAGGGCTCCAGGCTTCGAGGGGCGATGCCCACCTTGTTTGCAAGAGCTGCTTCACCAGGCCTCTCACTGCTCCTTGACTTGGTGGAAGACCTGCCCCCCAAAGCCCCCAGAGGACAAGCTCAGAGTGGAGTGTGTTATGGTAACGTGCTTCCCTCAGGAAGAGGGGGGCCCCTCCTGGCTGCAGGACACAAAGCCCCTGCTGAGGGTGTTGGTGCCCACAACCCAGGGCAGGGCATCTGCTGATCAGCCCCCTCCTGCCTCAGCACTTCCCTCCCCTCAGCCAGTGGGGTTGGGAGACTTGCAGCAAACCCACAGCAGCCACCCCGTCCCCAGCCTTGGAGCTCTTGATACTCCCCTGGGCCTTGAAGAACAGGGGTCACTTTCTAGCCAAGCTGGCCAGCTCAGCCCTCTGCTGCTGGCCACCAGGAGCCCGAGGGAGGGATGCCGAGAGAAGGGGTTGAGCGAGGCTGGGAGTAGGTAGGGGTGTGATGGAAGGTGCAGGACATGCGCTGTGCTACTGAACATCTTCCAGGAGTGATTCACACTGAAGACTGACAATGATGATCCTCATTCATACATTGTTGGGTCATCCAGGGGTGGCAGAGGAGGCTCAGGAGGGGACACAAACCCTTGGCCCTTGCTGCCTCTGAAAGATGCTTCCCAGATGGCGGGTCGTCACTGTGTCCACAAAGGGGTTCCCAGCCTTTCTGGGGAAGCGGAGTTGGACCCGGTATATGCAGGGCCATAGCAGGTGCCTCCCAGGGTCCACAGGACAGCCCAAGGGGGGGTTAGTTTTCTTTTAGTGCAACTCTCCCACTTTTAGATTCTCCCCCACCAGCTCTGAACGAGCAGCCACCAGGTCTGCTGCGTGCCCACTAGATGGTTCCCTCTAGCCCACCACAACCCTTTGGACAAAGGCAGCTGGCCTTGGCCCTTGATTTTCTGGGGGGGGGGGGCCCTTCTGTGTTATTTCCTGCTTTGCTCCAGCACCCGGGACAGTGTGCAGTGCCTCTGACAGTCATAAATTAAAGTGGAATGATGGATGGATGGATGGATGGATGGATGGATGGATGGATGGATGGATGGAATGATGGATGATGGAGGGAGGGAAGGAGGAGGGATGTACGGTGGATGAAAGATTGCTGGCTGGATGGCAGGGGGACAGGTGGGTGGGTGGAGCATAGGTGACAAAGGGATGGATAACAGGTGGATGGATAAAGCCTGACTCTAGTCAGCACTCAGCAAATGTTCATGATCCTTCTTTTCTTCTAGAAAGTGTCGAAATTGCTACTGTTTGCCTGGACCCTGAAGTGAACCAAAGTTTTACCATCCTGAAGCTGCCTTTTTGGGATATTAATTTTAAGCTGTTTATTAAGAAACAAAAGACTCAGAAAGAACCTTCTCCTTCCCCCTTTCCTGCCCAAGAGATTCAGACAGGGAAATCTGCTCCGGGAAGACCTTAGCGTGTTGCCTTAGCCTAATTTGAATTGAGTAAACAGAGGGCTTCAGACAGGGGTCTGTTGCTAGATAGCCTGTGTCCCACTGTTTCTGAGTTGCTGAGCAAGAATTTTCCTGCCTTGTATGTTTTGCTTTTTCTCAACTACCTGTAAATGGCCCATTCTCACTTCTGAAATCTAAAACTTGTTCCCCTCCTTTCTCCTTTGTCCAAAATGTGTTATGTACCCAATGTTGCCTCAGTGTCTTTGGACTTCTCATGCTCATACAAATGCCTCATGTGCATGTATTAAAACTTTGATTACCCCTGTTAATCTGTCTCTGTTAAGTTGGTTATTAGCCCAGCCAGAAAAACTTAGAAGGTGGGAGGAAAAATATTAACATTTTTTAGCCTCCCCCCCCCCAATCCTTGTGGCTGTTGGGCTTCGGTTTTGCATCTCTACGTTGAGCTCTGGGTTGAGGTAAGATAGTGTGATTATGCTAGGGAGTTTAATCTAGAGGAGGAGGGAGAGAAAGAGAAAGGTCAGGAGCCAGGCACATTTGAGGGTGGAATGTGGCAGGTTTCTTGGGGAAGATGCCAGGACTGGCCTCAGTGGTGGGCTGACTGGGATCAGCAGGGCTGAATGGAAACCAAAGCAAAGGGCTGAGGGAGACCTCACAGAACCACAGGCGGCAGGTTGTGGTAGGGTGGAGGGTAGCCCCTTTGCCTTTCATCTCCATGGCCAACCCCTCCTGTCATTCTATTCTGCCGGGGAAGCCCAGGTTTGTCCAGGTGCCCAACACATTCAGGAAGGACTGCAGCAGGTTCAGACACTTTCGTCCATCTCTGTAGCTCCCCCCTTTTTTTGCTGGCTTTAGGTTGGGTAGATGCTAAGGGTCTGGCCAATGAGCTATGGGGATAGGTGTGTGGGAAGAGGGTTGGGGGAAAGGGAAGCATTACTGAGAATGATTTCTGCAGAGCCAGGTGAGGATGGCCCTGTCACAATGGCAGTTTTTTCCTCAGGCCTGTGGCAGAGGTGTAGGGACCCCTGTGCCTGGGTATGGTCTGTCTGCTATACCCTGTGGCCAGTGAATGGGAGGTGACCCTGGTCCTTATCTGGGCTCATTTAGCAGTGGTGTCTGGTGCTGTGGGGGCTTAGTAATCTCAGACAGGACTGTCCTGGGGCTGAGATCAATCTCAGAGAATCGCAGCATCATGATGCTCACAAACCCCCATGGTAGACCCATTTTGTCTCCGCCAACTGGAGGCCCCAGTCCCAACCCTGGACATGTTGCTCCCATGTCATTGGTTCAGCCCTTGGCTGTAGACCCCTCCCAGCAGCGAGACGTGCTCTACTTTGGATGTGTAAACACGGAAACTTGGCCACCCGACCCGCTGCCTTACTCATCATAGTGACACGATCCCTTGGGCTCCTCTGGCCCCTCGCTCCCCTGGGAGGTCGGGTTTCCAGGGCTGGGCATCTCAGCCTGCTCTAGCAAGGGGTGGCTGAGGTAATCCTGGCCCTGAGCCTCCTCAAGATGCCTCCCATGGTTTGAGGGGCACGTAGTATATCGAAGCCTGTGGCCCCCAAGCCTCTAGGAGCTGCAAACCCAGGTTAGCTCTGCCTCCTGTACTGGGTGGCGTGGGCAATGCCCACAGGTGCACAGTCTGAATCTCGAAGGCCTCTCACATAGCAGGCATCCTGCTCTTTGAGAAGATCTAAGACAGAATACATTCAGTACATGCTGTCTACTTCCCATTGATACCATTGTAATGAACCCGGTTTTTAATTAACAGGAAAGAGAAGGCCAGTTACTATAGGCATGCCATTTGTGCAGCTTTGCCAGTAAGCTGCAATTTAGAAGCATGCGCAATCAAATATGGGTGAAATAGGGAAGGTGCTTTTCTGTCAGTCATGCCTGGGAACAGGTCATTGGCTGCGTAGGCATGGCCACTGCAAGTGCAAGAAGATTTAAGATACTTAAGCTCCCAAACAAAGGAGTTCTCTCTCTTGCTCTCTTGCCTCTTGTTGGACTCCTGGCCTGAGACTCTCACACTCTGTATTTGCCCACTTGGCTCACGGCCATGTGGCCCCACACACAATAGACGAATGGACTGTAGCTAGCCTAATGCTGTACCAGACCCAGCTCCACCAGGAAATGGAAGCTCTGGACATTGGCTTTGCTTCTAGCTCTGCTCAATCTCCAGCTACGTTTTCCAGGGCTGGTTTAAGGGAAATGGGACTTTGCAAACCCAGAGATGTAATTCCACGCAAATAAAAATCACTCATCCTCCCATGTGAGTCTCAGAAAATTCTTTTCTCGAGCTATCTTAAGGGTCCGACCCCGAGCACCCAGTGGGGAAGGGGATCCCCCACTTCCACTAGTGGACACTCCACTTCCACTGATAACACCATCACTCATCCATCCACTCATCACCATCAACATCCATCAATCCATCCTCCATTATCCATAAATTCCTCTATCCATTCATCCATCATCCATCCATTTATCCACACACCCCCCATTCACCATCCATCCATCCATGGCATAGGCATGTGCAGAGAATGAGATGCTGCACAGGGGTGGGGACACAAACTGGAGCCCCCTGTGGTGGCTCTCTGGAGGTGCCTGCTATCAGAAGGAAGGTGAGAGGCGCCAAGGGCATTTGTAAGGAGCTCAGAAAAGGGCAAAGTCATGCGGTGGGCAGAACAGGAGGGGAAGGAGTGTAGGCCCCACAGTGAGGCCCACCCTGCCCATCAGGCCAAAGATAAGAATTCAGAGCAGTCAAGAAGAGGAGGCAGAAGGTGTTCATGCAGAGAGGCTGAGGCTGCATGCAGCAGGGAATAAATGATACAGGGTGCAGAGTGAAGATGACAGGCCACAGTCATCCCTGCTCCCATCTTCCTGGCCACACTCTGCCTATCAGGAACCTGAGCCAAAGTAGCCTCTTTGTTTCATTGTTGTTAAGATATTTTTAACTTGTGTGCCTGCCACTTATAGTCCAGGAGCTGCTGATGAAAATAGCTGAAATAACCTCCTTGATTCAGGTGCTTCCTTTTTCCTCTACTAAGACTGCCTTCCACCTAAAATCTTTAGTGGCTCCCTATTACCAACTCGCCCTGTGTGGCTTTCAGGGCTCCTCGTGGTTCCTGCTCACTCTCCACACACACCCTTAGTCTCATCCTCCCCTCTGAATACCCTGTTGGAGCCTAGTGGCCTTGCTCCCAAGATGGCCTCATTTGCCCCTAGAGCCAATTAATCCCTCAAGGTTGGAATGCCCAACCCTGTCCCTCCTCCCCTCCTCTGGGCTATCTCCTGTTGCTCCCTCAGCCCTGCATTGTCTATGGAATCTCCTACCTGGCTAGGTATGTCCCGAACTACTGTCCCAACCTTCTGTCCCTAACTCCTGCTCCAGCTCAGATATGCCAGGAGATGTCTTCACTTGCACAGGCCCAGCTCAGAGCTGAGCAAATGCTCACAGCTGAGGACAGACACACTGGGCACTCTGAGGAAGGGCAGGTATGGCCAGGGTGCAATTTAAGGCAACAACAGATTTCTGTCAGAAACGTCTGTCGTCCTGCATGGCTTCCCAAGCAGACCCTAGCAACATGGGATGCATTTGCTTTCCTGGGGGGGGGGGGGCTCTCCAGGTGGGTGCTTGGAGAGGCCACAGCCGGGCTCAGAGACTAGGGGTCAGGGGGCCCTTGAACTCTTTTTTACATAGATTTTACATGTGATAAAGTGCACAACCTTAACTGCTCAGTTCAGAGTTTAGAGAACGGTGTGTACCTGTGCAACCACCACCCAGAACAAGATACAGATGTGTCGAATGCCCAGAAAGTTCTCTCTTGGACCTTCCTGTTGGCCCCTCTTCATAGGTAGCCAGTGCCAGATCTATCGTGCCTGTTCTGGAACTCAGAGTAGACAAGATCATGTGGTCTGTGCTCTTGGCTGTTACTTATCGGTGGGTCAGCAGTTCGTTTCTTTCTGTGGCTGAGCAATATTGCTGCACAGATGAACCACATTTGGTTTCTCTCTCTCTCCTGCTGAAAGACACTGGCTGTTTCTGGTGGGGCTGTTAGGAATAAAGCTGCCATGGACCTTTGTGTACGAGTGTCCATGTGAATATGTGTTCACATCTCTTGAGTACCTAGGAGTGGAAAGACTAGCCCACAGAGTAGGCTTATATTTAATTTTTTGAAAAAGTGCCAACATTTTCCCAAAGTGGTGGTACCACTTTATACGATGGACAGGATTGGGGCTGCCCTCAGTGGGGGTGCCAAGAACCTGTGGGGAGAGGACTCTCTCAGCAGCATTATTGGTAGCTGCACCTATAGGCCCCTTCAGCACCCAGCAGCCTGAGTGGGCTGACTATGCTCACTGGCTTTAATAGGTCATTTAACACCCACTTCCCAGATTTGACCACCCCAGGGAAGGAGGAAATTTGGTGAACATCTTGCTGGACCCCTGATGCCTGACCCTGCCCTGTTTCCTTGGTAGGTGTATGGGGCCAACCATACCAATCCTAGACCCTGTCCACAAGCAGGCTTTTCATTCAACCTACAAACCCTCCATCTTCTTACCTATAAAGTGGGGTCTTCCATCTCTGTCCCTCAGTGTGTGTTTCTGTCTCTTGATCTCTATTTCTGTCTCTCTTTGCTGTTGACTGAAGGATGAATCTTATGCTCAGGTCTGAACACACACAAACTGCAGCCTGTGGTGTGGGGGGAGAGGAAGACAGGGGCCTGCACTCAGGGGGCTGCCGGGTGAGGTCCCCCCGTATGGATGGGTCGGTCCCCGCCGGTGACTCTGATTCCCGTAGTGAGCAGTCAGGACCCTCAGCCCTCCCCTTGGCACTGCCCACGCCCCGAATACCCGTGTGCCCCCCCTTCTGCTCCGGAGTCCCCACGTATAGCCAGTGCAAGTCCCTTCTGGGCTCAGCGCTCTGCTCACCTCTAAAAAGCTGGGCTCCCAGAGCAGCTGTACCCCAACCCACAGCAACGCATCCCCCCTTTTTAGCTGGCATCCATGAGCCAGGGCCCATTTCAGGCTCAGCTGACCCCAGGAGGAAACGGGCTCACAGGGATGGAGCGACCGGCGCAGGGTCCCCTGGAGGGGGTGAAGCGGGGTGAGCAGGGGTGCGCCAGGGCACTGAGCCGCTCCCCGTCCGTGCCGTCTGGGTCTCGGGGAGACGCTGCTGGCCCCGCACCTGAGATGAGAACAGCTGGAGCCCGGGGCTCGGGTGGGGGCGGGAGGAGCTCTCCCAGGAGTGCCCCTCCCCCGCGCCCCCGCCCCGCGCAGTCCTTGGCGGCACCGGAGCCCGCATCCCGGCCCTGGGGTGCCCCCTGCTGGCCACGGCGAGCACAGTCAGGCCTGGCAGCGTCGGGGGTGGAGGATTGGGCGTGGCCGGAGGAACCCTCATTGGTCCCTTGAAGACCGTGGGTCTCAGAGGCCACTTGGGCGCTCAGCACGTTCTCCTGTGCTGCGGCGCCCTCACCCACAGCGGTATTGGCGGGTGGGCGTCTAGGAGCAACCCCGCCACACTGCGCAGGCGCCGAGATGCCTACCTGCTCGGGTAAGGCGCACACCTGTCGGTGCCGCCCCTTCCCACCGCCCGCGGGGAGCGGGGCTAGAGACGGCGTTAGGCAATAGTTTTTCCTTCTCAGCGTATGAAACGATGGGGGGCCTGCGGTCCACGCGGTCTTTGGTCTGTGGAGTGGGCAGGCACGAGGGAGCACGGAGTACTGTGATTTTTCCCCTTTAATCAAGAGAACCTGCCAAGAAGCCGGGCCCGCGGGCTCCCCCGCCGTCCTAACCACGCCCTGTAGTGGGCGGGGAAGGCTGCGGGAGGCCGACCCTCCTCCCTCCAGACCCGGATGGGGAGGCGGGAGGGAAGGCAGGGAGCCCGCGGAATGGCTTGGGCAGCACTACTCACAGAGCTCGGTGCAGAGGAGCTGCCTCTGGTCCCCTTCGGGGCAGACGCCATCCAGTACCTGAGTCCTGGGCTTGCAGACCCTTGGCGCTCCCAGGAGCTGGCAGTGTGGCAGGAGGGATGGAAGGGAGGAGCCCTTCCTTCTGTCCTAACGTCCACCCAGACTGCTGAGTTAATGCTCTTGGCCTTGACCATTTCATTGAGGGGAAGCAATCACCCCTCTAGTGACTTAAAGGGCTGCCGTCTGTGCACACTGCCTCTTCCACTCCACCCAACCCCATTCCTACTGCTCAGAGCAGGAAACTGGACCCCAGGGCTGGTGAGACCAGATAAGTGCAGCCAGGATGTGACCCCCTCCCCCCCAAGGCAGTGCAGCCCATGTGGCCCTGCCTAAGAGGGTGAGTGCTTGGTGAGTGGGGGTTGGGAGGGTTTGTCCCAGGGACAGTGCCAAAGAGGTGGGGACAACAGAACCTCAGGCAGGGAGCCCCCAGCCCAGAACCTCCCCTGGTTGTCTGCTGCAGCAGGGACAGTGGGTTCTTGCACCGCAAGTATCAGGAGCCTTAAAAAGAGCCATGTTGGTCATCCATGCAGAGGAACATGAACTATGACTACACACAGCATTATTTATAGAACAGTAACTGGCACCACCCTCCTGTTCTGTGGGAGAGGAAGGACCGGGTAAGTGAAGGAACCGCAGGCACCAGATGCACGTGACCTTTATACATCAGATACCTGAGGCGTGTTCACCAGCACGGGAAATGTTCGGTATATGAGTTCAAGTGGGGGGAAAGCAGAATGGAAAGCCAGTAAACAAAGCATTTCTCCTGACACAGGACAGGGGACAGGAACTCAGGTCACCACCTTACTATCCAGGGTCCCAGGGCTGAGCCAGCCTGTCCTCCCAGTAGGTCCTGCAGGACTCGGAGAAGCAAGGGAGGCACAGTGTGTGCTGATGGCCTAACAGAGACCCTCTGCCAAAATGTGGGGTTGAAGTGATAGTCCGAAGGGGGGTGGTTCCTAAGATGCCAGCAGCAGAAGCTCACAGAAACCAGAGTGAGTCAACCCACCCAGGACCAGCTCACATTGGCTTGTGCAGACTCTTCTCCGGGCCTGTCTCCATCTCCCTGTCCTGGTGACGCCAGCCTGACTCCTTCGTGACTGCTACATGTGACCCATGACCAACACGTGAGGAGGACTCATGCAGCGGCTGTGAACAAGGCCTGTTATTCAGGGGGTGGTGCTTGGGATTAAAGGGAGCCAGCTGTTAAAAAGCAGGTGGCTCTTAGCACCTGGAAGGAACAGTGAAGAGCAATGTTAGTATTTGCTGGTGACAATGGCTTATGGGGATGTATCTCTGAAAAGAAAACTCCTCCTCAGTCTTCCTCTGGGAAATGACCCCTCCTTTGTGGTCCCCTTCCTTACTCTGGTCACCCATCTAAAGCACCCCCCTATTCTTGTCATCCTAACTGCCAGCCAGGGTGATTGGCTGGGAAGGAGGGGGGTGCTGGTGACCACACTGAGGTAGCAGCATCCTCCTGAGGTCCCCAGCTGGCAGAGCCTTTCCTAGGGTGTGCACTGGGGGGTTTTCAGCCTCAGGGTCTTCTCTGTGTCTCCCGCCCCTCCTGTGGAGGTGGCAGCCTGTCTCTGTCCCCATGCTCTGTGACTGCCTCTTGGTGGATGCTGCCCAGAACTCAGTGGCAGATTCTCTGGGAAATAAAGTACCTGAGTCTCTGAGTAAAGGGCTCAGAAGAAGGAAAGTGTCAGGAGACCAGGCTGTGTGCTCCATCCCATGGGCCTCTAGGAACACCCTTCCCAAATTTAACCGTCAGGGCTGATGCTCCAGCAATACAGTGCACCCCCCACCCATGCAAATGAAGATGCTCTCCTATGCCCATCTGAGTATCTGAAGTCCCATCAGCTATCGATCACCTCCGGATGACGTCTCCTCACCTGTCCCCGGCACCGGCCTTGGATTAAAGACTCTACTATAAGATTAGCAACACCCACACATTTATGTGCAATCTGAGGGTAACAGAGATGGGAGGAAGTGATTATTGAGCAGAGAGATCCCCAGCATGGCGACATGGAAATCTGCATGATGCCCCCCTCCTCCAGCGGGCACCTGCCTGGTGTTTGCTTAGTCTGTCCTTCCTCCACTCCTGGCTGCTGAGCTCAGTTGCTCATAGTCCTGACCTGGAAGGTGAGCCATCCCTCATATCTGAATGGTCTCAATCATTTGGGGTCTTGCCTGCATTGGCTGCTGAAACTTTCTCCTAACGTCCCCTCTGGAAGCACTAAGAGGCACCTTGGAGAATGCCTGCATTGTAGACATACTCCTTGCTGTGGACTGAGATGGGTCCCCCCAAATTCATATTGAGGCCCTGACCCCTGGTGTGGCTATATTTGGAGATGGGGCCTGTAAGGTGGTAATTAAGGTTAAATGAGGTCACAAGGGAGGGGCCCTGATTTCATATGATTGATCTCCTTATAAGAAGAGATGCCAAAACTGTCTGTTTCTGCCCTATGAGCACAGGAGAAGGTGTCTGCAGGCCAAGTAGAGGCCCTCACCAGGAACCCATTGTGTTCACCCTGTCCTGGGACTTTCGGTCTCCAGAACTGTGAGAACAAATGTTTTATAAGTCGCCCATGTGCACGGTATTTTGCTATGGTGCCCAAGCAGCCTGACAGTCCCCTCACCCCTTGTGTCCTTAGAGTGATGGTTCCAGCCAGCTGCTGTGTGGTTTAGAGGCCAGCAGCCGAGAGGTAGAGGTCCACTGCTTGCCAGGGACCTGCTGGTGTCCCTGCAGGGACTTTTGTCTCCCAGAGCTGCAGGGCTGGGGACTTTGCAGTGGGACACTAGGAGCAGCGGTCAGAGCCTTGACTCTCGAGTCTTCCTGCTCCCCATGGCACCTGGAGACACGTCCCCATGCCTTCACTGGACTTGTCAGTTTTATTATAGAGCCCCTTTTCATCCACACCTGGCTGCCTCTTTTGTGGATTTCTTAGGACTCCAAGTGGCTCAGAGCAGAGTCTCCCTTGAGAATCCTCCTTTCAGGAGGAAACATCTTGGCCTTCTCAGCCCCCTGCCTCAATTGGTCCCATTGCTGGAATGAACCCCAGGGCCTCCTCTGGGCCTCCTCTTGTACACATCTCCTGCTTACTTTGGGCTTGGAGGCACTATCTTTGTAAAGGGAACTGGTGTCTTCTCAGCACTCACATGGGTGGGGGTGGGGGTGGAGGTGGAGGTTGGGATTCCCTGAGGCCCTTTCCTGACCCATCTGATCTGCCCTTTCTGCGGCCAGGGTCATCTGCCTCAGGGTTTGCACCTTCCTGAGCTGGATGTGGTGGGGGGAGGCTGGGGCTCTGTGTTATGGTGGGGTCAGGCCTCATCCTGGGGCCAAATGTGGATGAAAAAAAGGAGTTTTAGGGAAAGTAACCTCACAGGATGATCTCATCATAAATCTCTAACTGGGCAGGTGGTGGTGGGTAGTCACATCCCAGGCACATAACATTTTAATAAAACACTCATCTTTGCCTTAAGCCAGCTGTGCCCATTGTTTTTGTGCATCTAGGTTAATAAACTTTTGAAATAAGTCATAACCTACCCTCAAGAGAGCACACAGTCCTGCTAACCATCCAGTAATTCAGTCCCAGCTTTGCTCTCTCCCACTTCCATGTAGTCTTCCTCACGCACCCTCCTTAATTTCAAATTTGCAAAAGAAGCTGCAAGTGTGGTGAAGGCTGGGGGGGGGGGACTGTGGCTGGGTGGAGGTGGGCAAAGAGAGGGGAAATGGGGGACACCTGTAATAGTGTCAACAATTAAAAAAAAACACCGAAATAAAATAAAAAGAAGCTGCAAAGCTCTTACTCTCAGGAGCATTTGAGATCTTTCTCCCCTGCGTGTGTTATCAATTTTACTCAAATAAACTCTTATAAAAACTCTACAGGTTTGGACATTTCTTATGTCAACACAAGTGAACCAGAAGGGACATGGCTTTAAGGGGTGACCCCAGGCCGAGTGGCAGGGGCCAGAGGAGCAGACCACACCTGTTCCTGGAATGTAATCTTGCAGGGTGATCTGATCATGAATTCCTAAGTAGGGTGGTCATGGTGGGTAGTCACACCCCAGACATTTAACTTCTTTAATAAAAGGTTTAACTTTGCCTTAAGCCAGCCCTGTCCATTGCTCTTGTGCATCTAAATCAACACACCTTTGAAATACCAGAAGTAACACCTCCAAGAGGGCATTAACCCTCAAGAAAGCACATAGTCTTGCCAACTATCCTGTAATCCAATCCTGCCTTGCTCTCTCCCACCTTCATGTGATCTTCCTTCCGTTCCTTCCTTAAGTCCAAGTGCATAAAAGCAACTCCGGAGCATCCAAGATCTGCTCCCCTGCATATGTCATCAGTTTGGCTCAGATACACTCTTACAAAAATTCTCTACAGGCTTGGATGTTTCTTACATCCACATGGGGGGGTAGGGGGTGAGGGAAGGGCGAGGGAGAAGGGGATGGAAGGGGAAAAGAGAATGAGGGGAGGGGAGGGGAGGGGAGGGGAGGAGAGGGGAGGAGGGGAGGGGAGGGGAGGAGTAGAGAAGGGGTTCCCCCCCCCAGGCCCCTGAGGAGCCCCACCTCCCTGTACAGAGAGAACAGGATGGGCTCCTGACCCTTGGAGCTCATGCCCCTTGCTCAGGGGTTCAGCTGAAACCTCAAGAGAGGGGTTCCCTATGCTGTTTCTCTCCAACTCCTTCCCTCCAGGACTTCAGGTTGGGGTGTCTGCTTTGCTCCCCCAGCAGCCTGCTGAACTGCCTTGTCCCAAACCACAGCCCCTGCTGCCCTTCCTCCTTTCTCTGACCTCAGACCTCTGACCTGGGCCCCTCCTCTGAAGACTCTGGTCTGGTCTCCACCCTACTCCTCCCTTGTTCCCAGAGCTGACTCAGGCCTCCTGCCAGTGACCTTGCCCTCTGAACCTTGGCCTCCATCCCAGACCACACCCATGCCTGACACTCCCCAAGCCCACTCTCTGCCCACCATCCAATCTTACCCCCAGTCCCATGTCTACCTGCCTGGAATCTGGGGTTGCTTAACTAAGGTTTGGCCTGGTCAGGGCCCAGGGCCCTGGGCCCCTCTCCCCCAGCCTGGTCTGCTTGCCCTGGAGACCAGGTCAACCTCCCTGACAACCTGGGTCTCCCACCACAGCCTCCATAGCCCAGGCTGAGCTCACCATGACCCTTGACCTTGCCCCACTGCCCTCACCTGTCCTTAAGCTCTGGAATGTCCTGAGCACCACCCTTAGGCCAGGGGAGAGGGGCAGAAACCTTTACGTCCCCTCCTCCAAATTTCCTGAGTCTTCTCTAGGCCAACCCCAAGTCTTCCCCCCCACCCTATTGTTATCAGACACTCTGTCCCTCACAAGGGTCCCCAGGAGCTTGGGGGTCCTGTTTTATTTCCTTTCCATTCCTCATCTCAGCCTTTTAATGGGGTCCACAATCCTAACCTCCAACCTGACTGCTCCTGACAACCTTTTGGGAGGGGGCGTCTAGATCCTCAAGCTTCTCTCTGTGTGAGCCCTTCCCCTCCAAGCACCCCTCCTTTTTCTCCCATCAGCTCTTCTTCTTCTTCTTTTTTTTTTTTATATATATATATATATATATATATATATATATATATATATATATCTTTATTGATTTCAGAGAGAGGAAGGGAGAGGGAGAGAGAGAGAAACATCAATGATGAGAGAGTCATTGATCAGCTGCCTTCTACCTGCCCCGGACTGGGGATCGAGCCCGCAACCCGGGCATGCGCCCTGACCAGGAATTGAACCTCGACCTCCTGGATCCTAGGTTGAAGCTCAACCACTGAGCCACGCCCCAGCCAGGCTCCATCAACTCTTCTCCCCTCCCCCATCCCTACCCCCAGCTGGAGAGTCAGGCAAGAGAGCTGACCCTGCACCTGTACCTGGCTTCTTGCATCTCCTTCCCTGTCCCAGCAACTCTTCTGAAGAAACTTACTTTGTTTACATGAGTTCTTGGGAAATGTGTGTGGTTTAATTTAAGAAGTAATATTCTGCTCAGAACTTTCTTCTCTTTCTTACTCTTTTCACTCAGTTATCTTTGTAAGAGCCACTCTTGGCTTCTAACCTCAGATGTCCCTGAAATCTCCCATCTCCCCACCCAGGTGCCTCCAGCTCTGCATCCTGCAGCAGCTGCCACAGACCTAGGACGGGACACCTCGCACCTGTGCAGGGCAACTGCCAAGGGGGATTCTTTGTAGCTCACTCTCCTTGGGTCTCTGGGCGTCCATTTCAGTCCTCTCAGCACACCTGTGTGTGCCCATCCACAGTGCCCCCGACCCAGACGAGGCCCCAGTGCTCCCTCCCTAGGCCATGGCTTCCTCTCTGCCCTCTCCATCCATACTCCTGCTCCAGCCAGCACCTCCACCCAAAAATTGAGGGGACCCCAACCTGCCACCCTGATGCTTGGAATAACTCACCTCTGGTTGGTGAGGCCTCCCTCCCCGCTGGCCTGACCCCTGCCTGCCTCTCCCTAGCTCTCTAACACAGACTCCCACAGTGGTCTTTGAACATGAGGGCCTGGGGCTCCTCTCCACTCCTCCACATAGTAGGTGCACAGGAAGTGCTTGATCAGCACCTGATGGACCAGGGGCTGCTGTGTCGAAGGCCATAAATGACCGCTCCGCAAGGTGTCAGACCAGCCCACAAACACATCAGTACAAATGTAAGACCCCCCCTGTTTGTAATACCTGTTTATAAAAGAAGGACAGAGGAACTTAGGCCAAGGGAACCGTGGCAGAATCTGCAACCTCCCCAAGTTCACACTGAAGAACTAACTCAGCTGCTTGCCACAATCAAGGTGGCTTCCAGTGAAGTCTCCTACATGGCCCCTCTAGCGCAGGAACAGGGAGCCCATGGTGCAGAGAAGTGATTCCAAATGGTGGTTACAAATAAACTGCAAATTTTGCTCTTTTGATGAAAAGGTTTCCCACAACCCACATTTCCTTTAAGCACCTCTTTCTCAGGGTGCAACAGCGTGGTTGCTCCACTTCCCTGTCAGAGGTCCACACTGAGCCTGGAGACAAATGCTCTTTTAATGACAAGTTCCAGCTCACCTGCAGCTGCATGTGTCCAAGGAAGAAATGTCCAAACCTTTAGAGAATTTTTATGCATTTATCTGAGCCAAACTTATGCATATGCTTGGGAATTTGATCTCACATGCCCCGGAGAGTAAGTTTTGCAGATTCTTTTACGCATTTGGATTTAAGGAGGCATCTAAGGAGGGTGGGAGGAAGCAAGACAGAGGTCCAATTACAGGATAGTTAATAAGATTAGGTGCTCTCCTGAGGGTGGTTGTGGCCTACTGTAATTTATTTTATTTATTTTTTAAACAACAGACATTTATTGCCTCACAGTTGTGGAGGCTGGAAGTCCAAGATCAAGGTGTCGGCAGGTTTGGTTTCTCCAAGGCCTCTCTCCTTGGCGTGCACACATACACGCACATACTCATGTTGGCAGATGTAGAGATGGCTGCGTCCTCCCTGTGTCCTCACATGGTCTTTCCTCTGTGCATTCATACCTTGTATCTCTTGGTTATGGCTTATTTTTTATTTTGTTAATATATCTTTATTGATTTCAGAGAGAGGAAAGGAGAGGGAGAGAGATAGAAACAGCAATGATGAGAGAGTCATTGATCGGCTGCCTAGCCCACAACCTGGGCATGTGCCCTGACCTTGAATCGAACCCCGATTGCCTGGATCCTAGGTCCACGCTCAGCTGCCAAGTCACACCTGGCCGGGCAGTTATGGCTTATTTTAAGTTAACCTACATGCACAGAAACAATGGACTTAAGGCAAAGATAAACATTTTACTTAAAAAAAAGTTGTATGCCTGGAGCGTGACTACCCACCATGACCTGCCTAGTTGGGGGTTTATAATTTATCACAATACTCCTTTTTTGTCAACACACGGTTCCTGCAAACAATGGGGCTCTGCTCCCGAGAGGACACTGCTGGGGCCTCCCAGCCAGCTCTGCCCAGGGTGCAGCAGAAATGTACGTATGCCAGGTACTGAGAGCCTTGACGAGTGAACTCCCTCGGAGCTGCTCTGTGTAATCTGTGTGCACCTAAGCTCTCCTTTGACATTCAGACTGGGTGTTGTTAGGTGGGGAGCCCTGCCCCCATGGGAGGGTATATGGGGGGGTGCCTCCCCAGGCCTGGGCCTGCTGAGCTCATTCTGCTTGATCTGAGGAAGGATTCTGAGCATCATGGAGAAGCTGGGATGTCAGAAGGTGCTGACCTTTGGGGTCTGGGAAGATGCTGGGGCTGCTCTGGGGTGAGCCTGGGGGTGCGGTGACCAGGAGGTTTGGAAAGAAAGGGCTTGGATTGGGAGAAGCAGGGTTCCGAGTGGGTGCTGTGTGGGGCTCCCCAAAGGGTCTGCAGGTGCAAAGCCTGGGTTCCCATGTTACTGGTGGTGTCGGTGGTAAAAGGGCACCAGTTGTTACCTGTAAAGTTGGACTTCAGTTCTTGAGTTCTGGCTAAGAAAGTATTCAGAGCCAGACCCAAACTATAAGAGAGAGTTTATTTAGAAAGTTACAGAAGCAAAAGAAGGGCCCTTCGACCTTAGGAGAAAGGTAAAGGTAACATGCCTGGGGGGGGGAGGGGGGAAGAAGAGGGGGAGGTTAAAGGCACCGCCCTGCTCCAGGTGGGAGAGTGGGCCCTGGGTCCTTTGTCTTGAGAGTTTTAAAGGCTGGGGGTTTAGGGGAGGTCTTAGGGGAGGATCTGGTAGAATATTCATCAACTTTATGGTGATTCAGCAAAATGAGATTTATTCCTCTGACTTTATTGGCCCTTGTGTGTGGTTGGCACAGATGGCACTGATTGGATTTCTGTTATCTATCTCCCTGAGCACGGTGATTTAAGCTATTTACTCTCTGGTTGGGGAGGAGAGTATAAACCATTTGACTTCCCCTGCCTTTTTTTAAGAGAATTTTTATGAGTTTGAGTCAAATTGATGACATATGTAGGGGAGCAAGATCTCAGATGCTCTCCCATTTGCCCTTAAGTGTTCTCGGTTCAGGAAAGATGGGATTTTGCGATTTACTAGATGTCTGTAAACTGCTTGGCTGTTTAACTATCTCTCAGTTTCCCCATCCCACTTGTCCTGGCTTACTAGCCTGTCTCTCCTAGATTGCCCAGTCCTCCCCACCTCCAAAGGGACACAGGGTGGGGAGGGTACAGGGCCTCTCGGAAAAGTACCTGGGAGTCTGCTGAGAAGTCACTTCCTCAGGTTGATGGTTAATCACGTTTAGTCAGTTTGAAAACAACTTGACTCTCTTCTGGTAATGCCCTGAGCAGGGAGGAGCCAGAGACAGCTGCGCAGGGGGTGGTGGCCTGGGTGCTGCCCTCTGCCCCCTGCAAATGCTGCCCTCTGGAAGGGTGGGCCGGGACTCCTCTGCTCCCTCAGGTCGGTGGATCTGCATGCCATATGCCAGGGATCCCAGCCCTGTGCTTGCCTTTGCTCTGGGCTTTGGAGCTGCCCAACAATAGAAAATGGGCAACAATTCAACAGGTCCCTGTGTGAGGGCGAGCACGCAGTGTGAAGTTTATGGCATGGAAAAATACAACACGTTAAGTGTAAAAATGCAAAATGCTACCAATTATAGATATATATCAGAATATATATGTGACATGCATGTATATATGCATATATACATGTATGAGAAGGAAATGCTAAATTAACTGTTTATAACCACCTGTGAACTATGAAATTATGAATGCTTTTTACTCAACTCTTTGTTCTGAATTTTTCAAATGTTACAAAAATGTGTTACTTTTATAATTGCAAAAGTTATAGAAATATAAATTTTCACATATTGCTTTTTATCTGAAGGGAACTACCTTAGGCTGTTAACCCAATACTTGAATAACTTCTTTAACCTTGTAAAATAAAGCCAGTGCTCTGTGTGATGGACCCTGGGCTCCCAGGTGGATGTTCCCTCTCCCCAGGCCTCCTGGGGACCATTTAGGGGAGTGGGGCCCCAGATACCCCCTGTGCCCCGCCCACTGCTACCAGCTGGGCTCCAAGGGCAGCTGTTGTCATAACATAGGCAGAATCACACCACATCCTGTCCCAGCTTATCTCTGGGTTGTTTCCTCAAAGATCCAGGTTGTTAACAACCCAGTAAACATATAGATTGGCAGGAGACTCAGGTTACTCTGGCCACCCCCACGCCCCAGGCCAGGCTGGCTGAGAGTACAAAGCAAGCATCCCTGAGTGCCAGCTCCACTTGGGGCGGGCCTACTGGGGATCCACTCCCCGTGAGCATAGCATTTGGGGCAGAGGCCTCCTGTGAGTGCTCTGGCTGTGATCTTGAGCTGGCAGGTGTGGGGTAGCTGGACTCTCCCTCCCTCCCTCCCTCTCTCCCCCTCCCCTCCCCCTAGCCTCTTCTCTCCCTCTCTCTCCCTCTCTCTTTCCCTATCTCCCTCTCCCTCTCTCTCCCTCTTCTCTCTCTCTCTCTCTCTCTCCCTCCCTCTCTCCCCCTCCCCTTCCCTCAGCCTCTTCTCTCCCTCTCTCTCTCCCTCTCTTTCTCCCTCTCTCTCCCTCCTCTCTCTCTCTCTCTCTCTCTCCCTCTCCCTCTCTCTCTCCCTCCCTCTCTCCCCCTCCCCTCCCCCTAGTCTCTTCTCTCTCTCTCTCTCTCTCCCTCTCTCTCTCTCCCTCCCTCTCTCCCCCTCCCCTCCCCCTAGTCTCTTCTCTCTCTTCTCTCTCTCTCTCTCTCTCTCTCTCTCTCTCTCTCTCTCTCTCTCTCTCTCTCTCTCTCTCTCTCTCGGACTCCTGTCCCTGCACAGACAGCACTCTGCTCCCTCTTCCTGTGGGAAGACAAAGGCAGAGGGAATGCAGATAAAAGGCCAGAGCTGGCTGTCAGATGGGGTGACACTAACGCTGTGGGTTTAACTCCTGCCCACAGTCAGTGAATGCAGACTTGGGGGTGAGGGCAGAGAAGCATCGACATCCCGTGACTTCTGAGGCTACTACTCAGTAACTCGGGCCTTATAAACACAAATTCTTCATGCAAACAAACCACTCCATTCAAGACAAAGGTTAATGACTGGCAATAATCACCAGTCTGCGGCCCTCCCTCACCTGCTGTGACGCAGTGCTGAGGACTTGAGATGGTGGGCATGTGGCCCAGCAGACATCAGTCACTAATAATCAACTCCAGTCCCGTACCTTGTTGTCCTAGGGCTTGCGGTGTCCTCCTGTCCTTTAGTATATCCTGTCTAGGGGACATCCCAGGAGCAGGGACCCCTCCCTTGGCTCCTGGCCCAGCACAGTAACAGGTCACAACTCAGGCTTCTCCACATACTTCCCATTGATTTGAAGGGTGAGGTGTCCTCTTCTAATACTAATATATAAATACCTGAAGCTGAAGGAGGGCTCATTGAAATAAAATGTGAGAGACAAGCAACTGAGGTACGTGCCTTTGATGGGAATCAAACCCGAGACCCTTCAGTCTGGGCATGTGCGGGAGACAACCAATCGACGTGACTCAATGGAAAAAATATCCTTGGGTGGGGATTAACAAAACAAAAAAAGTCAATGGTTAAAAAGGTAAAAAAAAAAAAAAAGATTTCAATATAAGGTCTGTATACAAAAATTATTTATACTGTTATATACATCAGCAATACACAAGTAGAAGGTAGACTTTTTTAAAAATACCATTCACTATAGCATAACAAATAATCAAATACTTAAGAACAAATCTAATGAAAGATCTTCAAGACCTCCACACAAAAAACCTATAGCATTTATTGAGGAAAGAAGGCATATGTTAATGGAGGAACACACTGTGTTTGTGGTTTGAAAAACAATATTGTTAAGATTCCATTTAAATTGACCCATAAATCTATAAATTTAATGCACTTCAATCAAAATCCCAGCAGGTTTTCTGTGGACACTTACAAGCTTATTCTAAAACATTTACATTCTTTTGGTGGTTTTTTTTTTGGTTTTTTTTTTTTAATATATCTTTATTGATTTCAGAGAGAGGAAAGGAGAGGGAGAGAGAGAGAGACAGAAACATCAATGATGAGAGAGTCATTGATCGAGCCCACAACCGGGCATGTGCCCTGACCGGGAATCGAACCCAGATCGCCTGGATCCTAGGTCAATGCTCAACCGCTGAGCCACGCCCGGACGGACAACATTCTTTTGGTTTTTTTAAAAAAGAATAGTTTATTTATTTTTTAGAGGGAGAGAGAAACATGGATCGTCTGCCTCCTGCATGCCTCCTACCAGCGATTGAGCTGGAAACCCAGGCCTGTCCCCTGACCAGAAATCTAACCTGCAACCCTCAGGTACATGGGACAATACCCAACCAATAGAACCACACCAGTCAGAGCTAAAATATTTACATTCTTTTTTTAAAAGAAAAATCTTTGTTATTTATTTATTTATTTATTTATTTATTTATTTATTTATTTATTTAAAAAATATGTCTTTATTGATTTCAGAGAGAAGAAGGGAGAGGGAAAGAAAGATAGAAACTTCAATGTTGAGAGAGCCATTGATCGACTGCCACCCGCAAGTCCCTGACTGGGGATCGAGCCCGCAACCCAGACGTGTGCCCTGACCCAGAATCGAACCTTGATCTCCTGGATCCTAGGTCGATGTTCAACTGCTGGGCCACGCCCGGCCAGGCCTTTTTTTTTTTTTTTTAATCCACACCCAAGAATATTTTTCCATTGCTTTTCAGAGAGAGTGGAAGGGAGAAAAAAAGAGAGAAACATTAATGTGAGAGACACATGGATTGGTTGCCCCCTGCATGCACCCCGCCCCAGGCAGGGCCAGGGATCGAGCCTGCAACCAAGGTACATGTCCTTGGCCAGAATCGAACCCAGGACCCTTCAGTCCACAGACTAGGGCAACATTTATATTCTTGAAGAAGAACACAGTTGGAAGACATATGCCATCAGATATAAAGACCTGGTATAAAGCCACAGGGATGAAGGCCGTGGGGCCACGACAAAAAGACCAAAGGAAGAGAGTAGAAAGTGAAAAAACAGACCACACAGATTTGAACAATAGATCCATGACAGAAGTAGCTTACAGAAAGGAGAGAGGGTGATAATTTGAGTAAACAATGCTGGATCATTTATTTGGATATTGGGGGGGGAAAAAAGGAATCTTGACCGCTACCTCACATGACACATGAAAATCAATTCCAAGGAATTCCAAGTGGAACGTTGACTTAAAGGTCTAAAGCCAAACTAACCATAAAGCTAGAATAAAACCTACAAGGATACCTTCATGATCTTGAGGTAAGCTAAGAAATTTTTTTTTAATGTTTTAATTTATCTTTATTGTTGAAAGTATTACAAATGTCCCCCTTTCCTCCCCCCCACTGATCCCCTCCACCCTGCACGCCTCACCCCTGGCCTTCACTACACTATTGTCTGTGTCCATGGGTTATGCATATATGCATATAAGTTCTTAGGTTAAACACTCCCCACCCACCCACCCACCCCTGCCTTCCCTCTGAGATTTGTCAGTCTGTTCCATGCTTCTATGTCTCTGGATCTATTTTGTTCATTGGTTTATTTTGTTCATTATATTCCACATATAAGTAAGATCATGTGGTGCTTGCCTTTTTCTGACTGGCTTATTTCGCTTAGCATAATACTCTCCAGGTCCCACTATGCTTTCTCAAAGGGTAAGGGATCTTTTTTTTTTTTTTTTTACAGCTGCATAGTATTCCATGATGTAAATGTCCGAGAAGATGCTTGATATGATTTCAGTCTTCTTGAACTTGTAGAGACTTGTTTTGCATCCTAACAGGTGGTCTATCTTTGAGAATGTCCTGTGTGCCCTTGAAGAGATTTTATATTCTGCGGCTTTGGGGTGGAATGTTCTATAAATGTCAATTAAATCCATCTGATCTAGTGTGTCATTTAGAGTCACTGTTTCTGCCCGGCCAGCGTGGCTCAGTGGCTCATAATTGTTGACCCGTGAACCAGGAGATCATGGTTCGATTCCCGGTCAGGGCACATGCCCTGCTTGCCGGCTTGATCCCCAGTAGGGGGTGTGCAGGAGGAAGCTGATCAATGACTCTCTCATCATTGATGTTTCTATCTCTCCCTTCCTCTCTCTGAAATCAATAAAAACATAAAAATAGAGTCACTGTTTTCTTGTTGATATTTTGTCTGGAAGATCTATCCAGTGGTCAATGAGGTGTTAAAATCCCCTACTATGACTGTATTGCTCTTCTCTCCCTTAAAATCCTCCAGACGTTTTTTGTTTTTTTTCAGCCTGTGTGAGTCTTTTGTTCTGAGGTGGGTCTCTTGTAGACAGTATATATCTGGGTCTTGTTTTCCTATCCGTTCAGCTACCCTACACCTTTTTTATTGGAGCATTTAATCCATTTACATTTAAGGTTATTATTGATAGGTACTTATCTGTTGTCATTTTATTTCTTTATGCCTATGTTTCTCTTTCTATTCAGCTTCTTATTATAGCAGACCCTTTAACATTTCTTGCACTGATGGTTTGGTGATGATAAACTCCTTTAGCCTGTTTTTTTGGTTGTTTTTTTTTTTTTTTTTGGTCTGGAAAGCTCTTTATTTCACCATCTATTTTGAGCAATAGTCTTGCTGGATAGAGTAGCCTTGGTTTCAGATCCTTGCTTTTCATTACCTTGAATAATTCATGCCATTCCCTTCTGGCCTGTAGAGTTTCTGTTGAGAAGTCAGCTGACAGACTTAGGGGAGCTCCTTTGTAGGTAACTGATTGCTTTTCTCTTGCTGCCTTTAAGATTCTCTTTGTCTTGAATTTTTGGCATTTCAATTATGATGTGTCTGTGGGTGGGCCTCTTTGGGTTCTTCTTACTTGGGACTCTCTGTGCCTCCTGAACTTGAGTGACTTTTTCCTTCACCAGATTAGGGAAGCTTTCTGCCATTATTTCTTCAAACAGGTCCTCTAACCTCTGCTTACTTTCTACCGCTCCTGGTATTCCTATAATGTAAATATTGTTGTTGTATGTTGTCCCACAGTTCCCTTAAATTGTTCTCCTGTTTAATTGTTTTTTTCTTTTTGGTTCTCTGATTTGTTTTTTTCTACCTGTCTTCTAAATTCACTGATCCCATCCTCAGCTTCCCCTAATGTGCTGTTTATTCCTTCCAGTGTTGTTTTTAAATTTCTACTGTCATTCTTAATTTCCTTCATAGTTTCCATTTCTTTTCTCATGCTGTTGAGCATCCTTATGATTAGTATTCTGAATTTTATATTTGATAGATTGCTTATCTCCATTTCATTTAGCTCTTCTTCTGGAGAATTCGTTTGTTTTTTTCATTTGGGGTTTGTTTTTTTGTCTCCCCATTTTGGCTGCCTGTTTGGACTTGTTTTTGTGTATTGGGTATATCTACTAGGACTCCCAGGCTTTTGGATGGTCCCTGGTGTAGGCCAATGTCAGACACTATTTGTGACTGTCCTCGGGGATCTTGTTTGAAGCTTTCTGCACTTTACAGCTTTTGATTATTAATGCTGGGGCTGGGTGCATTTGGAATGGACCAAGATGTGCACCAAGGTCTACTTTTCCAAGCCCCAGGTCCAGAAGCAGATCAGGCAAAGACTCAAAGCACCCAGAGGCTGTTATTCAGTCTCTAATGAGCCTCAGGCTGTAGAAACTATGGGGTGGGTCAAGAGGTTTTCCAACAGGGTGGGGCAATTGCTTTTCCCCCAGGCTAAAGATGCTTAGATGTTAAATATCTGAGAAAGATGTCCTCTGCAGTATGGGGGAATGACTCAGCATAGGAATCCAGGTGGCTGCCCTCTGAGCTCTACTCACCTGAGCCAGCAATCCCGGACTCTCCTCACACAGCTTTAGTCCATTCTGACCTCCCTCCACTGGAGCCCAAGGTGAGTGGCTGCACCCAAAAGTTTGTGTGTTGACCCTTTAAGAGGATGCCTGCATTTCCAGCTGTCTCTCCTTGGCAGACAGAAACCCGGCTGCTTTTCACAGCCCAATGTTATGTGGGCATCTTTCTCAGTTCTGATGCTCTGCCCTGGGAGCCCAGTTTGGGGTTTAGAACCCAGAGCTCTCAATGGGAACCCCCCACAGCTGAGATGTCCCTCCAGACATTTAGCTGCTGCCTGTGGGAGCCCGGCCAGACCTCTCGAGTCTCTGCACTTCCTACCAGTCTCTATGAGGTCTCCGCTTTTCATCCTTGTTTATGAGGGTGCTCTCCAGCTAGTCTTTAGTTTATTATTCAGGATGGTTTTTCTATATTTCAGTTGTAATTCCAGTTTGGTTCTGGGAGAGTGTCAGTGTAACTTCCACTTAATCCGCCACCATTTGCATTCTTTGCTGGCTGATTTATGGCTAAGGTATTTTTAAAAGTATATTTTTATTGATTTTTAGAGAGAGTAAGGGAGAGGGCGAGAGAAAGAGAAACACCGATGTGAGAATGGGACATTGATTGACTGCCTCACACATGCCCCAACTAGGGATTAAGCCCCAAACCCAAGCATGTGCTCTGACCAGGAATCAAACCAGTGAGCTTTTGGTACACGGCATGATGCCCGACCAACTGAGTTACACCAGCCAGGTCACGCTAAGATATTTTAAAGGATCAATGATTGGACAATAATATAATTACAGTTTCTGTTTCTCCAGGAAACATGGAGAGTCTGGGAAGGCTGATGGCCGAGTGGGGAAAGGTGTTTCTGAAGCAGTCTTCCAGAATATAGTCAAGTGTTCTGAAAATTAATAGAAAGGGCCAGCATCCCAATAGCAAAGGACATTTTAACGGGAGGATTGTGATGGCCAGTCAGTTCATGGGATGAAGCTCCATGGCACAGGCCCTCAGAGAAATGCAAGTTAAAACCACAGGTGATTACTTAGCACTGGCACAACAACCACAACATAAATTAGGCAAGAACGCCAAGCTGGGAGAGTGTGGGGCCTTCCCAGGGATGCCAGGTGATTGGCTCTGCCCTTCTCTCAGGCCACGGCAGCGTCCTTTCAAGTTGGGCACCTGCACACTGAGGAGAAAGTGTGCTAGAGTTGAGAACAGGTTTCTCAGAGGCTTTTGTGATAGTGGCACACCCTGGATGCTGTCCGAAGCAGTGGAACAATACGGGAGCTGTGTCGCGTCACCCCCTGGGGGCTCTGCACACACACCATATGTATTTATAAAACTACAAACCAATGACAAAGCTGTTAGTGTTTACCTCCAGGTGGTAGTTGAAAGTCTCCAATTTTCTTTATTGAGCATGTTTTTGTTTTGTAATACCATCTTGTCATGGCAGACGTGGGTGAAGAGCAGGGTGTGAAGATGGGGGAGAGAGGAGATGGCCTCAGGCCTGTGGGAAGTGAAGGCAGTGGATGTCATCAGATGGGTGTGCCCTTCTGAAAAGATCCTCACCATCAGGCCCACTCTGTCTTTATCGTGGACAAATATAACTTTTCACAATTTGCTCCAATTACCTCTCCAGTTCGGCGACTAACAGAGTTTATTAAGGGAAACTTACATAGGAGGTGTGTCTTAGGTGGACATCTTCCACAGTGCTTGGTAAGTGCCAGAGAATTATAAAGAACAAGGCAGGGTGGACAGGATATGGGTATGTGACCCATCCCAGGTATGGGACAGTCCCTGACATGCTTGACTGGGTCAGGACCATGGTCTGTTGCAGGAACCAGGCTGTGGAGGGGCCCAGGGCAGAAGGAAAGCCTCGATTGCTATTGTCTCTGAGGGGATTTGGGGAAGCAGTCTCTGTTCTGGCCCAGGACTGGCTGGCAGGCCAGGGTCAGCCGGGTGATGCCATGGAACAATCTCCTCCTCAGGGCAGAAGTATCTGTTCCCTGTCTGCCTGGACTTCCATCCAGGGAGAGCAGGACCAGCCTCCAGCTGCAGGAACAGTCACTGGGTCCATATAAACCGAGTATTTTTGAAGCATAAGACACTCTCTGAAGGTCATTATCAGTGAACAAACAGGAAGCAGAGACCTCCCCACTCCATGACCTACACATCCCATGGGGAAGAAAGAGCGTAAGCAACTAGCCAAGTAACTGAGTCACTTTCACAGCATGTTCTAAGGAAAAGCAGAGATCAGTGGAGTAGGGAGTGGGAGGTCAGGCTGTGTGTTAAGTGGGTGACCAGGGTGACCCCGTGGTGACTATAGCCTGACTTGAAGGTGGGAGGGAGGACTGGTGGGCACCGTGAGAAGATAGGTCCAGGAGGGGAGCAAGCATGGGCCTGAGGTACAAGGAATGGCTTCCAAAGAGGGACTTTCGGTCCTGGCAGGTCAGTTAGGTCACTGCCAACCCCCTAGACCTTTCCCCTTGGAGAAATAGGATGGAGGGTTCTGAGCAGGAGGGACAAGGGATGCCATGCCCTCACCAGGCAGTGAGAACTCCTTGCTCTATCTCCTCCCCAGCATGTCTCTCTTTCTCGCTCTCCCTCTCGAGAACCTGGCCCTGGAATCTGGCCCTCATATCAAAATGCTCAGACCACAGAGGCCGCTTGCAGCTCTGTGAGCCCACAGCGCCATCACAAGGGCGTGTGCCTCTTCAGCACTCCCCCCAGACCCCCACCCAGGGCGATGCGAGAGGACCCAAGAGACTTCTGGAACCTTGACTGATCGGTCCCTGGCAGCAGCCCCTTGGTCCTTGTCAGGAAGATCCTGAGAGTCCATCTGCTCAGGTCAGAACTTGGCACCTGGCCTTCAGACTGTTAGGTAGGCACCATTTCTGAATATTTCCCAGGAAAACCGCTATAGAGTTGGATGTACAACACATTTTACAGCTTAGGAAAGGGCCTCAGGGCTCTAGAGTTGTGGGGCTGGGGCTCAGGGAGGCTGCAGCTCTAAGAATGTGGGTCTAAGTCCAGTTCCTGTCACTCCAGGCTTCCTTTGCAAAGCTTCCAGAGGGAGCGGCCAGAAGAACCCACTGGCCCAACCATGGTGAAACGCAGACACCAGCCCTGCCACTCAACACCTGGCTTCCATGCCTCTATCTCCTATGGGGGCTCACACTGGACATGCCCAGGACAGAGTCCCACCTCACCCCACCCCAAACTCCTCTCCCTCACTGGCCCTTGGGGTCCAGACATCACTTCCTTCAGTCTCCACACTGTCGGCACCTAACTCCAACCCTCACTCCTGGCCTGGGCCAGCCTGGCTCACCTCTGTCTCTGTCTCTGTAGCTGGCCCTGCCTCTAGTCTGCCCCTGTCTCAGGAGCCAGATGTCCCTGAATGCAAACCTGATCTCTTCCTTCCTGCCTCCACCCTTCCCCAATCCCCCCTTTATGGGGTCAAAGGTTAGGCTCCTGAACTCACTTCTCCTAGTGACCCCCACCTGCCTTCCTGGATTGTTTAGTAAACTCAGTGTGATCCAGTCAAGTGGGGTCAGGGCAGCCAGTGCCTGACCTCCCAGACGTTACTGCCCAGTGTCGCAGATCACTGATGATAGATACACAAAGAGACAGAATAACACAGTTCATCCTTCTAGGAAGGCCACTAGGAGTGCAGGGTGGGGTGCGGAGGTCAGTGGGTACAGACTGTCAGGAAGGGCCCTGAAGAGAGCTGACCAGAAGGCTAGACAGAGGCTGGTAGGAAGGGCATTCCTGAGGGAAAGGCCCAGCAGTAGGGCGGGTGTGGGGTGGTCACTAGCCCAAGGGAAGGTTCTATGGGGAAGGGGGAAATCGCTGAGCTCAGGATCTTGGGTGGGGGTGTGGGGCCCGAGCTTGGAGGTGTACCCCTACCCTACTTCCTATACTGGAAACTGAGCTCAAAAGCCCTGGCTTTGCCCTGGCCAGTGTGGCTCAGTTGGTTGAGCATCTTCTTGTGAACTGAAAGATTACCTGTTCAATTCCCAGTCAGGGCACGTGCCCAGATTTTGGTCTTGATCCCCAGTGGGGGGCATGCAGGAGGTAGCTGTTCTCTCTCTCTCCCCCCCCCCCCCAAAATCAATAAAAATCTATTAAGAAAACAGCAACACCTGGCTTGCCTTAGGTCTTGGCTTAGCCTGGGTGGAGTCTTCTCCTTATTCCCCCAGTCTAGAGGCCAAGCTGGGCCCATTGTCCCTCTGGCCTCTCCTTGGCCTAGAGGTCACAGGTGGAGGCCCTGTTGCTCTCTGGGTGTGTCACTGGTTTTCCCATGTCTCCCTGCCTGAGGTCCCTGTCTATCATGGCTGTCCTGGCACCCAGCTCAAGGCTGCCCCATACCTGGCACTCGCACTCGGCAGAAGGATGGAAGTCCTGCAGCGTGGGGAGACGCCTGGAGGCTGCAGCTCAGCAGCTTGGGGACAGGGAACGCCGGAACCCCAGGGAGAGCTCATGGGAAGGAGCATCTTGGAGGGTCCCGCATCTGAATCAGCTCTGGGCACCCAGGCTCTCTGAGTAGCTATTTAGAGCCAAGTGTAAACAGGACACAGCTCGTTGGCAGAGAGAGCTGGGGAGAGAGGACCCCTTCTGGCATTCTCCTGCAGGTGGGAGTGTGTGGCTGGTTGGGATTGGGGGGCTTTGAAGGTTTGGAGGAGAACCTGCATCCTACAGAGCCAGGCAGGGCCATTACTACAGACTTTTTGCCCTGGGTTCCTCTCTGGGAGCCTGGCCCTCTGAGTGATGTGAGGGTGGGGGCAGCTCATCTGTGCCCGTGAGTTCTGTGTTTGCACAGGAGGAGGGGCTGGCTGGTGCCAGCTGAGAGCCTCAAAGGGTCGGCCAGCGCCTCTGCAGATAAGGCATTAACAGTCCTGTGGACTCACCCTTCAGATCTGCTGACGCTTCCTTTCAGCCTAGGTGCTTGGGGTGAGGTGCCAAAGGTTCCCTATAAAGTGCTGGGGCTCCGGCTGTGTCCACTCACCCTTCAGCTCCTGGACTGTTCTGCCGAGAAGAACCCACTCGTGATCACCATGGTGAGGCTTGTACTGCCCAACCCGGGCCTGGACGACCGGATCCCCTCCCTGGGGGAACTGGAGGTCATCGAGAAGGAGGAGGCCAGCTCGCGACCCAAGTGGGACAACAAGGCCCAGTACATGCTCACCTGCGTGGGCTTCTGCGTGGGCCTGGGCAACGTGTGGCGCTTCCCCTACTTGTGCCAGAGCCATGGTGGAGGTAGGCCGGGCAGGAGGGCAGACTGGGGGTCCAGGGAAAACAACACTGGTGTCCCCCAGGACATCAGCACGCCATTCAGAGTGGGGAGAAGTTTGGAGGGCAAAGGGTTGTGGGCAGGCTTGTGCTCTCCACCAGTTGACTTGAGCCCCCCATGTTTGCACAAAGGGCAGGGCTGGGCAGAGGGCTGGGATGGAGAATGCTCATTTGCCCAAGTTGGCGATGGAGGTCCAGTGCCTGATCCCACACGTCCAAGTGCCTGTGTGTCAGGGAAGACCACCCTTGCTCCAGGACCCAGGAGCCCTGACCTCTTCCCAGAGAACAGATCTGATGTGGGAGTGGGGGGACAGAGAGGGACAGCTGCTCCTCTGGGTAGAGCCCCTTCTCTGAGTGTGGAAGGTGCTGGCAGGAGGGGCAGTAAGGCCAGTCCTCCTTTCCAGTACACTGGTCCATGTCCTAACCCCATAGGTGGGCTCCACGTTCTCTGGGGGACCAAGGAGGAGCTGGGCCTGGAGTGGATGGCCCACAGAGGAAGGGCAGGCAGGCTCTGGATCAGTGTGCAAACAGGCCAGAGGTGGGAAGCCTGCATCCCCCATGTAAGGCTGCCTCAGCCTGTCCTGTTGCCTCCAGAGGTCTCTGGGGTCCTTGCCCGTAGCCCAGGGGTCTTCTCCCCCAGCTGCAGAGAGACCCCCTTGAGGCTGCTGGGTCTCAGTCTGCATGATCTTGTCCTTCCACCCACCCTCCCAGTGTCAACAAGCTTCAGGGATGGAGGTCACACCTATAGTCCCATCAGCCCCCATGTATCTGTGGCTTCTGTCTTCCCTGGGCTCCCAGCCCTGGGAGGGGAGCTGCCAGGAGCTGGGTGTCAGGAAGGGGAACAGAGTTGTGCTTGTCAGCTGGGAGGAGGTCTGGACAGGTGCAGCGTTTGGTGGGGAGACAGGCTCCCCAGAGCTGGTTGGGTGCTCTGAGGATGCTTCAGTTCTGTGGGCTTTTGAATGCCCTCCTTGGAATGCACAAACACCCTCTAGTGATGTGTTTATTTACTCTGAAGAACTGCAGGCTTTCGCCAAGCTTTGTGTCAGAAAAAAAAGCAGATGGGGTTGTTCCCAGGTCACCTTTGTGACCCATCTCCCTTTCCATGGCCAAAGACTGAAGTTTCTGAATGTCTGGGAGGGCCTGTCTTTATACTTCGGGTCCATCCTGTGCTTTCTAGATGGCCCTGTCAGTCTTCTCTGTGCCGGTAGAGAGGAGAAGGGAACCCCCGGGAGCCAGTGAGGTTATCCAACAGTAGGATCACTGACAGTCCCAGAAGTCAGGCTGCCCCTTCCCTCTGGAAGGCCCTGGTCATTTCCCTGACCCCCACCAGGGCTGCCCTAGGGCCAAGGTCCTGGCAACACCTGCAACATTTACTTAGTTCCAAAGGGAAGAGGCTGGGGGTGGGGGGGAGTAGTCTGGGACTGAGAAGAGTTCACCCCTGGGAAATGGGGCTTTGGAGGTGCAGCATACACTCACTGTGAGTCTGAAGGGCAGCATAGGGACACTGCCTCCAGACACTGTGGATGAGAGGAAGGTGTCCCATATTACCCCTGGGTCCTGTGGAATGGACAGCAAAGCGAGGGGTCCTAGCTCTTTCAGCTCTGGGAAGGTGCAGCTGCAGTCTCCCACCTCCTCGGGACCCTCCTGGTGGCTTACCTTCTGCCTACTCCAGGTCCTGCCCTGCTCCTCCTGTGTGTTCCCCCCCACCTGGAGGGCATCTCACTGTAGCTCTGGCCAGGAGCTGAGTACCTGGTCCCCCAAGCCCAGCAAACAATCATTGAGGACAGTGATAACCCCCCAAGCCTAGTAGACAATTGTTGAGGACAGTGATAAGGGGCCAATCCCCCGGGAGAAAATTGGCAGAACAATAACAAGGTGTGGCAGGTGACTGTGACTCCTCCCAGTGACATTTTCCAGCCTCTAGCCCCAGCCCTAGGGGAGGGAGTGGTTGGGTAACTTGGAGACACAATGACAGATCTGAGGACTCTGATGACCAGTCCTGTTTGGTGAAAACTTAGCTTGCCTTCAATTATGTCTAGGAATTTTTTAAAAAGTAAAACAAATCATTTACTTTATGTTTAACTGTATATTATGAAAAAGGAAATTTTGCCATGTTTAGTGGGGTGGTGGCTGTGCGTGATTGCGTGCGCACACACAGAGCCCCCTGCATGTTGCATTACACTGAGACGTGTTGTCACTAGAAGGCCTCACCTTCTAGGTCTTTGACGGGGGCATTTCTGTGACCAAAGGGGCAAACATCTCTCCTCATTCAACCTTCAGGGAACAGTGAGAGGAGCTTGAGGACCTATGGCCCCTGTGTGGGCTCTGGGGCGGGTGGGCCCACGGCCCCTTTTTCTGAAGAAGGGTATTTCAAGTTTCAGAAGTCAGCCCTGAGTTGAGTTGATATCAGAGTCCATGTCCTGGACCCTCTTACTCTCCTGTACACCTTCTGGGCCTTGGGGTTCCCGCCTGTGAAATGGAAGGTGATGGAGAGGTCTGATCTGAGGGCTGCACCACAAGGCTCCTCAGTCAAGCTTTGCAGACCTAGAAGCAGGGGGCACGCAGGAGATTGAAACCAGGAGACTTGACCAGAGTCAGGGCTCACCTGCTGCCTGAGTTGGCCACAAACAACCACATTCCAGTGACCAGACGGTCCACTGCCAAGAGTTCTGCACCAGCACCAGGCCCAGGAGTGTGTTCAAGTGAACAGCATTCACCACGCATCTGCCCAGAACATCAGTTGCCACGTGAATGCATCACCCACAGCCTGTCCACAGTGCTGCCCCCCGACACATGGTGTTCCCCTTATGCCTTCTTAGGAAGAGCGCACATAGGAGAGACGGGGTATGGAGGGGGGGAGCCCCAGGAGGCAGCGCCCCCCAAGGACCATGCTGACTGCTCACCACAGGGTTGTCCATGTGCTTCTGCAGCCTAGTCCCTGGGGCTGTTTTCCACTACTAGTGTTGGCCCTGCACCATCAGCAAATATTACTTGAGCTTTTACTCTGTGCCACACACATGACCTGCAGGACAGAGAGATATGGGGAAGGCTCAGACTCTGCCCTGGAAGACAGCTGCCGCCAGTTCCCAGCTCATCCCTCCTCTCCCCTCCTCGCTCCTCCCCCACCTAGCTTACTAAATTCTCAGAGAGAAAAAGCTGCATTTCTTTCCTTTTTAAATTTTAGCTCATTTATTTATTGATTTGAAAGAGAAACATCAAATTTTGTTGTGTTACTTATTTATGCACTCGTTGGTTGATTTTTTATGTGCCCTGACCGGGGATAGAACCCCCAATCTTGGCATATTGAGATAACACTCTAATCAACTGAGTTACTGGGCTAGGGCCAAGAAAGCTGTATTTCTATGCTAGTGTATCTTTCTCCTGTGGGACCTTTACACCTTGCCTTGTCCCACCCCATCTCTGCCTCTGTTTGTGTGTCCCTCGGTATGCAAGGGCACAAGACCGCAAGACCATGGGCCCCTGCAGACAGGAGGCCTGTCAGGCACCCACCATGTTACACCTGGAGGAGCTTGTAGGAGAGAGGGCTGCCAGGAGCACAAGCAGCAGAGGCTTCCTAAGGAGTGGCTATCCAAGTGGGGTTTTTAAGGATGAAAAGGAGTTTCCTGAAGGAGATGGAGAGGCAGTGGGACCTGCAGGTAAAAGTGACATCATGAGGTAGGGATAGGATCAAAAGACATTTGGGAACCACAGAAATTGTTTTCTTCCTGATAGCTTTGCCCAAAGGATTTTCACAACAAACTCCTGAGAAAACATTAGAGAGGCAAATCTTTTCTTTTTAAAAATGTATCTTTGTTCTTGAAAGTATTACAGATGTCCCCCTTCCCCCCTCCACTCATCCCCTTTCTTATTTTAACTTTACCCTCACTGATACCATGACCCAGCGAGTAGTCCCTGCCTGTGAGCCTGCAGCCCCAGTGGTACCCCAGACCTAGCGCAGCTCCCCACTTCCCTCCCGCAGGAGGTCCAGGTAGGGGGTCTTCACTGCTGTCTGCTTTTTATCTCATTGTCACATTGAGCTAACCATCACCTTTGAGTGAAGGTTCCACGTGCTCTCATGCCTTCTTGGTTGGATTTTGAGCCCCAGAGGGGGCTCACCACAGTCTGTGACCTCCCCGTGCTCTGCCCAGCATGTGGACACTTTCATGAATTCCCCAGGAGCTATTGTGCACACGCCCTGTAGAACAAGCACAGTCTTGGGGGGACAGCAGACAAACTGGCCACTATCATGAGATGGCACGAAGCGCCCCCCATAAAACAGTGCGGATGGTCCTCGTGAGTGGTGCATTGTTGATGGTGATGTTCTAAGCTTGTATTTGTGAGCAAGCTCGGCAGGTACTTTCTACCAACGCCTGTGTCTCCAGAGGGTCCTTTTGCCACCTGGCATGCGTTACCTGACACACTGCTGCCTTTTCCCCGCCAGGAGCATTCATGATCCCGTTTCTCATCCTGCTGGTCGTGGAGGGTGTCCCCTTGCTGCATCTGGAGTTTGCGATCGGGCAGCGACTGCGCAAGGGCAGCGTGGGCGCCTGGAGCTCCATCCACCCAGCCCTGAAGGGCGTAGGTGCGCATCTGGGCCCAGTCGGTGGGACCCCTGCCCAGGTCCAGTGTGGGCAGCAAGCACACTCCTTCCTTCTCTCCTTTCGCCTCTGTTTCCAGGGGACTCACTGCCCTCAGCCCTCTGCAAACCCTTGGAATCTCTCAGAAAAGTGTAGGTGACAAGATCCAGGTTGGGGTCACTCCTGGCCACCAGAGACCAGTTGGGCAGCAGAGGCTATCCTGGGTCCCCAGGTGCCCAGGGCCTGGGAGTGTATAGACTTGGGGAGACCCAAGTCCCCCATTGCTGCCCACAGCAGGGCTCAGCAAGCACTTGAGGGACCACCATCCTGTTCTCTGGAACCCTGAGTCGGCTCACACTCAGCCCTCAAGGAGACTCCCCTAGCACTGTCTTCTCCTGCTAACAGTGCCCTACTCCCTAGTGGTGCTCCCTCAGAGGTGCCCCCTAGTGGTGCCCCCCAGCAGTGTCGATTGCCCCCCAGGGATCGCGTCCATGTTCGTGTCCTTCATGGTGGGCCTCTACTACAACACCATCATCGCCTGGGTCATGTGGTACTTCTTCAACTCCTTCCAGGAACCCCTGCCTTGGAGCACATGTCCACTTAATGACAACCGGACAGGTGAGTCCCGGGCAAGGCAGGGTCAAAGGTCAGGGGATAGTACGGCTGGTTGTGCAGGAGCCTTGTGCACCTTTGAACATGCCGACAGTCCATGAATAGTCATCCTTTGATTTCCCCAAATTCAAATGGTTATGACTTAAGTTTGGCAAAAACCAGAGCACATTTACAGCAACAGGGAATTTAAAAAAATCACTGTGCTGGAAGAAAGCCTTTAAAAAAGGTGCTTCCACTTCAGGAGGAGCTGTGCCAGCCAAGGCTGAAATGAAGGAAAGGTGGGATGACGCCTCTGGGAATGATAGAGACCTGCTGCTCCCTGACATCACACAGAGTGGTGGCCTGATTCTCCACTGTCCCTTCCCACAGCATTCCTCAGGGTCTTCCTCTCTGCAGAGTCTCCCAACCCTCGCCACTAGGTCTTTCTGGGACCTCCTCCAGGGAGGGGGAGTGGGGAGCAGACCCTCTGCCTGGGGCCTGTGTAGGGCACAGGCTATGTGCTCAGCTCAGCAGCTTTCACACATCTGCATCAGGGCTCAAACTGCCTGATCTGTAGGCATGGGTCCAATAAGCAGGGCATGGTCAGTGCACATGTGTGTGTGTATCTGAATGCATGTCTTGTGCTCACACTTCTGTGTGCGCACATATATGCACATATGCACATGTCTGCATTCAGATATGTGTGTATTGTGAGTATGCATACATGTGTTCATGTGCAAACATGTGCAGGCACACTGGTATGCATGCATGTGAGTGTGTCTGTGTGGGTGTGCGCACATGTGTGTGTGTACACACATGCAGGTGTGCTCATGTGCATGCACACATATCTGTGTGGTTATGCACATGCATGTCTGTGTGCACTATGTCTCTGGTGTCAGTGAGTTGGGAGCACAACCTGGTTTCCTGTGGCACTACCATGTTCCACATCCCCCTCAGTTCCCTATGACCCACGCTGATGGGTGCGATCATCCCCTGCAGGCTACGTAGAGGAGTGCGCCCGCAGCTCTTCGGTGGACTACTACTGGTACAGAGAGACCCTCAATATCTCCGACTCCATCAGCAACTCAGGCTCTGTGCAGTGGTGGATCCTGCTCTGCCTCACCTGTGCCTGGAGTGTCCTCTACGTATGCACCATCCGTGGCATTGAAACCAGTGGCAAGGTGCGGGCTGGGCTTTGGGAGCTCTTGGGGGCTAGCAGGAGCTGGCTGCGCCCTTAACCAACTGAGTGTCACCATCCCATGTCCATCTGTCTGGGAGGGTCTTCTGCTGCCCCCAGCTTGGCCCTGGGGATGTGGTACTGGCCTGGACGGTCCTCAAACCTGTGGTTTAAAAGCTGCAGCAAGCCCTGGCCAGAGTAGATCAGTGGTTTGAGCATCAGTCTGCACATGGAAGGGTCAGAGGTTCGATTCTTGGTCAGTGAGCCTAGGTTGCAGGTTTATTCCCCAGCCCTGGTCGGGGCACGTGCAGGAGGCAACCAATTGATGTGTCTTGCCACTCTCTCTTTGAAAAATCAATGGAAAAAATATCCTCAAGTGAGGATTCCCTCCCCCTCCCCACACACAGTAGCTCTCTGACTGGGAGAGCTGAGTAGTGCTCGCTACAAACGCAGCAGGAGAAAACGTCGAATCTCCCTGCCCTGGGAGCTGCAGGCAGAGGGGTGCCTGGAGGAGCGGAGCCAGGGTCCTGCGTGACCAGCCCTTTCTCCTGTGGGTACTGTCTTCCCCTTTATCTCACTTCTGCCCTGTCCCCAGGCCGTGTACATCACCTCGACACTGCCCTATGTCGTCCTGACCATCTTCCTCATTCGGGGACTGACGCTGAAGGGAGCCACCAATGGTATCGTCTTCCTCTTCACACCCAATGTGAGTCTCTCACTGTCCACCCTGGGGCTCCAGTTCCTGTGGGAGAGGCCGCTCTGGGGGACAGGCCTCCCCGCCTGAGACCAGCCCTGGCCAGTCTCAGGGCCCCCTGATGCATGTGCGCTGGGCCTGAGAGCTTGAGGGAGGCTGTGTGGATTGATGGCAACCACCTCCAAGTTATTAGCTACCACCTTTAGGGGACGTTGTTTGTTCTGACCACCTGCCCAATGGCCTCAGCTGTCACCAGCCTCCAGTCCTGCACCTTTTCTGTGGGCTATTACCTCCTTGGTTTCCTGTGACCACTTGTCCTTGGGCCACCTGGCTGAGGGTCTCTGTTTGGCTGCAGATCACGGAGCTGGCCAACCCGGTAACCTGGCTGGATGCGGGGGCCCAGGTCTTCTACTCCTTCTCGTTGGCCTTCGGGGGCCTCATCTCCTTCTCCAGCTACAACTCTGTCCAGTGAGTGTGGACAGGGCTTCTGGGCCAGGCAGAGGGCTTGTCTCGTGCCCCATGGGATCATGGGATCCATGGGGCTCCATGCCAGGGAGGCAGGCTTAGGATCTGGGAGATTTTCACACACTAGGTGCCTCAAGCATGGCTTGTTTATGACAGCCCTTCTCATGGTGCCTTGGTCCTTGGGGTGGTGAATCCTGGGGTGCTCCCCTCTATCCCCCAAACTCCCTCTCTGGTTGCCCTTTGGCACCCAGGACCCCAGATGCTGGGCCACCCCAGTCCACTCCAGATCAATACTCACATGGAAAGGGCCCTGCCTTGTGCAGGAGGTTCTGTCCTCCTGAGACCTGTGGCTGTGGCCTGGCAGAGAGACAAATGAAATGAACAGAAGGAGGGGGTCCCTGGAGGGGCGTGGCACCAGGATGGGCTCCTGTGCAGAAGGTGCAATGTGAGCAAAGAGAGGGAGCGGGTGAGTTCGGATGCATGCTGGCTGCTCCCTCTCTGGCATTGTGAAGTGGTAAGAAGGTCTGGAGTGAGAGGCCACTGGCTGTAGGCACAGGACTTGGAAATAGCCCTCTGGTCACCTCTTGCTGGGCGCAGTTGGGAAAGGACAGGTGGGTGGGTTGTGTCCCCTCTTCCGCTGCACCCCAGCAGCTCAGGCTCAGGCCAGGCTCCTTGCCTGTGCTGACGTGGCCAGGTAGGTGGACACAGTGTTCTTGGCCTGCAGTGACCTGACACCACTCTCATCCGTAGCAACAACTGTGAGATGGACTCGGTGATTGTATCCATCATCAACGGCTTCACGTCCGTGTACGCAGCCACCGTGGTCTACTCCATCATCGGCTTCCGGGCCACAGAGCGCTTTGACGACTGCTTCAGCAAGTGAGTGCTCCTCCCAGCCCTCACCCACCTCCAAGGAGCCTGCCAGGCCTGCACCGCCTAGGGCCAGTGTCAGCCTCACTCTCTTTCCAGGAATATCCTGACACTCATCAATGGGTTCGACCTGCCCGAAGGCTATGTCACCCAGGAGAACTTTTTGGAAATACAGCAGATGTTCAACGCCACTCGCCCCGAGGCCTTTGCACAGCTGGAGTTCCAAACCTGTGACTTGAACTCTTTCCTGTCAGAGGTGTGTCTCCTTGGGGCAGCAGAAGGAGAGGAGGGAAGGACACCCTTGAGGGACACTGAATTCCCCCAGGATCTCAGTTCCCATGGGCCTGTCTCCATTCTCAAGTGCCTGCCTCCTCTGATCCTCCTGCCCCGCCCTGGTGCTTACACCCGTAGAACCTATCTGTCACACGCCTGCCCTGGGCCTGCATTAACTGTCTCTAACCAGCCAATAGGCCACATGTCCAAGGCAGCTATTTAGGGAACTCACTCAGGCTCTGTTGAAGTCATTCAGGGCTGAACTTGGCCATGTGGGGTGCATCTCAGGAATCGTCTGTGGGGGTGGGACACCCTGTCCACGAGCAGACAGCAGTCTGCATGGCTGCCAAATGTCTGTCCAGATAGCTCGGGGCCCTGACTGCTGCTGGACAATGTGATCCCCTTCCTATTCGTTAAGCATAGTTCAACTTTTAAAAATACAGTTGAGCCAAAGAGACAAGGACCCATTAATTCACAGGATGGCTCAAATGAGCCCCGTACCTGCACAGTGTGGACGTGGCGTGTGGAGAGCTGACCAGTGGTTGACAGGGAGGGAGAGGGACGTGGCTGAGGCCAGGGGTATCTGGGGAGTGTGTGACGCATCTGCTTGTCCGTGCAGGGCGTGGAGGGCACGGGGCTGGCGTTCATTGTCTTCACAGAAGCCATCACCAGGATGCCAGTGTCCCCACTGTGGTCCGTGCTCTTCTTCATCATGCTCTTCTGCCTGGGCCTGTCCTCCATGTTCGGGAACATGGAGGGCGTGGTCGTGCCCCTGCAGGACCTCAAAATCATCCCCAAAAAGTGGCCCAAGGAGCTGCTCACAGGTACACAGGCCAGGGATGGGCTAGGCAGGGCAGGCCAGTGGTGAGGACAGGCCTCGGAGGCCATGGCCAGGGGGGAGCTCTGTGTGCAGCGGCTGTCCTCTGTCCCCAGGCCTCATCTGCTTGGTGTCGTATCTCATCGCCTATATCTTCACGCTGAACTCTGGCCAGTACTGGCTCTCCCTGCTGGACAGCTACGCCGGCTCCATACCCCTGCTTATCATCGCCTTCTGCGAGATGTTCGCTGTGGTCTACGTATATGGCGTGGACAGGTAAGAGGGGGACCGAGGCATGTGGCCGTCTCCAACAAGCATAGGAAACTCCCATCCTGGGATAGGTAGTGTGGCGTCCAGTCCCAGGCGGAAGACATGTGCGCAGGACAAAGGCCTGAGGGACTGGTATGATGTGGGCATGGGTCTGGCACCTGGATGGGTGAGGTGGAGAAGAGGTGTATCTCAGATGAATGCCCATCCAGAGCAGTCAAAATTATAACCTCTCCAGCTTCCAGAGGCTTCCAGACTTAGCGTAGAAGGGTAAGCACAGACCGTAGAAGACTGTGTAGTCTCGGGGGTGGGAGAGAGAAAACAGCCTCACAAATTAAAATGTGTGACTGAGGCAGCCTTCTGCATGTCTGATCTGACCATGTGATTTAAAAACATAACCAAAGTATCATAAGCAAAGTCAAAAGACAAATAATTGGCTATAGAAACGGTTGCACAGCATAGAGGTAAAGCACCGATTGGTATACCAGAAGCCTTCGGCCGAGGAGACAGGACCAGAGGGACCAGAAAGCGCAGAAGGGTGCTCAGAGTCCTGTGGAGCCCAGAAGCAGCCTCCAGGGGCTGGGGAGCAGGCAGGGGAGGCGAGGCGAGGCGAGGCGAGGCGAGGCGAGGCGAGGCGAGGCGAGGCGAGGCGAGGGCGAGGAAGTGACAGGACAGGGACTTTAGCTGTGGGTAAGGGGATCTCTCTGTGATCCAGGGGGAGGGAACTGGATGTTTTACATCAATGGGTGGTCCAGGGCCAGGGAAGCCCCTGTGATGGGCATGCTGTGAGCCTTTCTAGGGGGAGAGAGGGCTCTCTAGCCAGACAGAGACTCAGGCAAAGAAGGGGTTGTGCAGTCCTTTCAGCCATCCCCTTGACCAAATATTCAGGATATCACTCCATTATCATAGATGGAGGGAGCAGAAAAAGGCACCATGTCCTTGACAGGAGCTGGACTTGCCACAATTTTTTAGAAATAATCAGCAGTGTCTATTAATAATCATCGGACATGCACAGGCCGGGGGGGGGGGGGAGGCTTGTGAATCCTGTTCTGCATCACCAAGACGTGTGTGTAAGGGCACAGTGCAGGAGGCCTGTCTCAGCCACACAATGCAAACAGCCACGAGTGGCAGCTGAGGTGAGACTGAGGAGCATGGGGCAGACTCACTGTGCCTAACATCAGACATGTGGGGGAAGGAGGCTCAGATGGAAAGGCACGATGTTGCTGTGGGCCTGCTGCTGGGTATGAAGCAGGCGTGACTGTCCTAAAGAATGCACATCCTTCTGTGAATGGCCCAAGGACAGCTTGAAGTCAGACACTCCCTGCCGGGGGTCCCATGCAACGCTGCCTCAAGAAGGCATATGAGTGGGAGGTGGAGAGCCAGAAGTGGCCCCAAGCAGAAGATACTTGTCACCATGCTCCCAGGCCCTGCTGGGAACAAGGCCTGGGCATCTGTACTTTTCCAGAAGTGTCCTATGGGCTCACTGGTGGTCCTGGACAGTTCACATTTATGTTCTGCCCACTCTGTTCTGATTTTACAGATAATAAACTCATTTGTGCTGGTGAGAGTTCAGCACAAGATGGGCAGGAGATGGTGGGGCTTCTAAGGTCAGGGCTGCTGCCCTTCCAAGGACTTGGGCTGAGGCTTCCTTCCTCCCATTACCCTCAGAAGTGTTGACCCCTGTTTGCATAAGTGGCTGCCCAGGTGTGTGAGGTCACAAGGAGGAGCACCTGGACTGTGGCTCAGTAGGGAGGTTTCCAGAGGCCTCCAGAGCAGCTACCACTGCCGAGGCTCCCCCGGGGAGGCGAGTCTTTGCCCAAAGGATGGCTAGAACTGTGATGGGTGAAAGGCCAGGTGCAGCACTGTGGGATGGCCACCTCGTGTCCTCGAGGAAAGGCTGGCCCACCCTCTGCTTTGATGGGATTAAACGTCCAGGACCTCCACCAGCTGATGGCTCCCTTTTGGCTTCTGCTTCCAGATTCAACAAGGACATCGAGTTTATGATCGGCCACAAGCCCAACATCTTCTGGCAAATCACGTGGAGAGTGGTCAGCCCACTGCTCATGCTGATCATCTTCCTGTTCTTCTTCGTGATCAACGTCAATAAGGAGCTGATATACAGCGTCTGGGACCCTGCCTATGTGAGCGCGCAGGCTCTGATGGGTGGGGGGTGTGGGGGTGGAGGAGGTGGGGACACCTGGAGGCAGGGGGGTGTGGGGAAGGCGTGGGGCAGAGGAAGTAAGGAAGGCATGGGAGACAGAGGAGGTGGGGGAGGCATGGGAAGCAGGGGGTGGTGTCCCTGTGAGGAGGTGTGTGGGGGTGGAGGAGCCTTAGGTCTCCCTCCCCTCTCCCACAAGGGTCAGGAGATGAGAATCTTGGGGAGAAGGGGGCACTGTGCCCTTGAAGGAGACCCCACTGGCTCTTTGTGTCTGTTCACCCTGTGGTTGCTCTCTCCCTAGGCGGAATTTCCCAAATCCCAAAAGGTCCCTTACCCGAACTGGGCGTATGCCGTGGTGGTCGTCGTTGCTGGTGTGCCCTGCCTCACCATCCCTGGCTTTGCCATCTACAAGCTCATCAGGAACCGCTGCCAGAAGCAAGAAAGCCATCAGGGGCTGGTTAGCACCATGTCCACAGCCTCCATAAATGGGGACGTGAAGTCCTGAGTACCCAGCCCACAGCTGCATGTGTGCATGTACATATGCATGTGTGAGCATGTGAGTGTACACATGGGCACACACATGTGTATACATGTGTGCGCACACGTGAGTGCACACAAGTGAGGGTGTGTGTATATATGTGTGCACATGCGTGTGTATATGTGTACAGGTGTGTAAGTTGTATGTACATGTGTGTACGTGTGAATATATTCACTTGTGTAAGTGTATCATTTATACTGTATAGCATGTGCACATGTGAGTGTGTATACATGTGCTTCTGTGTATGTTCCCATGTGATCTTGTGTACATATACAAGCACACATGTGTTAGCACATGCACACACATGTATATACATGCATGCACATGTGCGAGTATATGTGGCTAGGCATGTGCAATCATGTGTGCGTGTGTGCCTACATATGTGTGAGCATATACATGTGTATGTGTATGCACATGCAAGTTGTGTATTTATAAATGTGTATGTGTGTGACATACATAATGTGCTGTGTACATGTGTATATGCAGGTGTGTAAATGTGTATGTCTAAGTGTGCATGTGCATTTGTGTGTATGTGTATGGGTGTGTATACATAGCTTTGTGTGCACGTGTATGCGTGTATGTGCATGCATGTGTGCACACATACACACATGCATGTTGCCCCACAGCATACACATCTCCCACGTGGGGCCAAGCTGCCCTCTTGGTTCCCCATGTCATAGATGTGGTGGAGTTCCTATGCTCAGGTCCTTCCCTGCCTTCCAAGGAAAAGTCAGTCAAAAGTGACAGCAGGGAGGACACACCTGCTGTGCTCATCCCGTGGGAGACAGAAATGTGTTGCTGTCTTGGCTCCTTGGAACAACCTTGTTGCCCCTTCCTCCATTCCTTTGCTGTCGACCCCTTGTCCTAGGATCTCCTGCAGTAACATTGCAATTTTACCCCATGATGAGGAGCCCCGTCTGCAAGAGGCCATGGGCCCCTAGGCCAGTGAGACCTGCCTGTCCACCAGCCAGCAAAGATTTCCGGAGTCTTGGCAATGTTCCAGCTCAATAAATATTAACCCATTTAATCATTGCTTCTGGCTGCCACAAATAGATGACAGTTAAATAAAACTCAACTTGGCATAATTTAAGGCAGAAACACCCTTTGTGTTTTTTAAGAGGACATTAACTGTGTGAATTTTTAGCCTGATGTTGGAAAAGATGGGTTATAGGGTAACTCAGCTTTGCTCACTGAGGTTGAAGACAGTTCATATGTTCTGAGCAATGTCAGGGACCGTGAAGGCCCTGGAAGACCTTCTACTTGGTGCCACTCAGCAAAGGGAAAGTCCCATCCCCCTGTCAAGGAAAGGGCCGTTTCCTGGGACACAACATTCAACCTCAGCCAAAGTTAGTTGGCACTTGGGGCATTTATTTCAATGAACTGGTCACTTCCACTTTCCATGGAAACATCGGGAAGTTTAAGTTAAACCAGATCTCCTGACAATTCTCTGTGCAAGGGTGGGAGAGCTGAGTGGAGTGTGGTTCCTGGTGCCACGTTCCATCTGTCCACTGGGAGATGCCCCACTGTGCTCTCCCCTCTCCCAGTGCCTCCTGTCCAACAGTGGCCACAGATTTTAGCCCCGAAACCTAGCTGAGATCCTCCAAACACCTTGGAGTGTCTGGAGTTCTCTTATGTGGCCAGTCACGTGAAGGTCATGATCTGTAGAAACCTCCAGAGGTAGAATGGGAGGCTGGCTCATAGCCCTCCACCCTGGGCCACAACCATGCGTCCCTGCCCAGGAAGCCCACAGGCCCTAGGCCGCTCTGGTCTCCACCCCCAGGTGCCGATGGCTTCTGTGGGACTTCACCTCCTTCTCTCCACAGTCTTCTGACCCTTGACTGGGAAAATGCTCATCAGTATCCTGTGGATGCACTGCCCCACCCGGGGGTGCAGGAGAGGAGACACTGGGTGGGGCTAATCCAGCCAGTTCATGTTACCCGATGAGTGCCTCATCTTACAGATGTTATCTTTGCAAATTGTTAGACATGCAGGTTTTATGAGCATAAAGTGTACCTGTCTAAATAAATCACTATTTCATATTCTCAGCCTAAATGTTGTCCAAATGCAGAGGGATAAGCAAAGGGACAAGCCAAGCCATCTGGAAGGGATGGTGCAGAGCTGTGGTTCTGGTTTCCAGGACTTCCTCTGAAGAAGCCATGATGCGGTGGCCACGAAGCACGAGGCGTAGTGGGTGGACTGGTTCACTGCCTGAGGTGCCCTGTGATACACAGGCTGGGGGTGGGCCTTGGCCCAGGACCTGGGAGATGCTGGTGAGGTCGGGCTGGGGTTGAGGGGCAGGGAGAGGGAGTAAGGAGGACGGTGGGAAGGGCCCCTGCAGTTCTTCGGGCTGAGCACAGCCCCCTTTTCATCTTTGATTCTCCTTCGTCACTTTCCCTTTCACCCCCAAAAGAATCTTTTTAAACTCTGTCCATGGGACTCACACTTCCAGGACCCACATATTTGGGATGTGGCCACACGTTTAAAAGATGCAGTGTTTCAAACTGGGGAAGTGAGAATTGTGAATCTGGGCCCTGGCCTGTCCTGGTGGAAGAATTTGCAGTGTGTGTCGGGGGGGTCTCCCTGACCAGGGAGCCCTCAGTGGGAAAGCCTAGCTGAAGTCACCCCATGTCAACACATCACCTCTCCCTCGAGGGAAGGTGTCACATCCCCCCCCAACCCTCCCCCACGGTGTACAGTGGGTGTCACCTTGTCCTACCTGCTGCCTGAGGACAGCAGTGGGTGCTGAGGGTGGCATTAGGTGCTGAGCTTGGAGGGCAGGAAACTGCAGGGCCAAGAGGAGGGAGCCTGTCCCACCCCACCACCACCCCTGACCCCAGAGGTCACCACTGTGTGATTCCATTTATATAGCATTCTTGAAGTGACAACTATAGATTAGAGGTTGCTAGGGGTTAGGGAGGGGGTAGAAATGGAAGGGGTGGGTATGACCATAAAAGGGGACAGGAGGGACCCTCAGGTCCTGAGTGGCATATTGTGATGTTGACGAGATATTTGCAAGACATTGTCATTGGAGGAACTGGGCTCTTGGGCTCTCTGTAGTATTTCTTAGAGGATTATCGCACAATCAAGATATCCAAATGTGCTCCAGTCTTGGGGTCCGAGTGTCCTTGCTGGGAACAGAGGCCATTGTTGGAAATGGTTCATTGGTGGTGGCACCTGCAGGCTGTCAGCTTGGATCATTTGAGGTGGGGTGAGACTGGAGGGGGCCAGGGAGGGACTGCGTGCCAGAGCCAGGGCCTGGCCTGAGTTACCAATTAACTGTCTCTACGGTTTTCCTTTAAATAACAAAAATACACCTGAAGGGGAGACTGGTCCTCGCTTCAAGTCCCAGCAGAGATTCCAGAGACTCCAGGGTGCCAGAGACCAGCCATGGCGTGCGCTTCGGGACCAGACCCACTGGGGGACAGCAGCAGGGACGACAGGCCCAAGTGGGACAACAAGCTCCAGTATCTCCTGAGCTGCGTGGGGTTTGCCGTGGGCCTGGGCAACATCTGGAGGTTCCCGTATCTGTGCCAGAGCCATGGGGGAGGTGAGCCTATGCTGGGTTGAATCCTCAAACAGAAGGGGAGATGGTCGCACCTCAGACTGGTTTGTCACTGGTTCCCCTGGGTGGGTGCTGTTCCTCCTGGGAATTAGTGATACACCATGGCCCAGGGAGAATCCTGTCCCTCTGGAGTCCAGTCTGAGGGCATCAGAGTTCTTGGGACCCAGGCAAACCCTCCAAACGCTGCTTCTACTCAGCCTTGCCTTGGGGTTGCCCAAGTGCAGACTCTCCAGGCCTTTACTTCCTGAATCTTTGCGCTCTCAGGCTCCTTGCTCCCTTCAAAAGGGCTCTGGCTTTGAGCATCCCTAAGACAGAGGGTCTCCACAGGAGGCCATGGATCCTATGGGGAAATTCAGGCCCATTTGAGTCTTTTTTAAAAAAATTAATTTGTAGAGAAAGGAGTAGGGGGGGAGAGAGTGAGGAGAGAGAGATTTGTTGTTATGCATCATTGGTTGATTCTTGTGTGTGCCCTGACTGGGGATCAAACCCACAACCTTGGCGTATCGGGACGATGCTCTAATCAACTGAGCTACAGGCCGGGGCAGGTAGAGTCATTTATTGATGGTCAGAGGACATGAACCAAAGCCGTGAGCTGCTTCTTACTCCATGCACTTGTCTGTCTTGGCACAGCTCAGAGAATGTGCATGTCACTTTCCACCCTCAGTGCCGAGGACTTGAGGGCACAGACAGACAGGAACCACCCTTGGCAGCTGTTATGGATCATCTACAGATTTTGTCCCTGGATGTGATGAGCAGAGGACTTCCCAACCTAAGCTCATTCTTCTCAGGTCCCACCCTCTAAGGGCCGTCCTGCCCCAGTGCCATGTCCATTTGCCTTCAAGGCTCCTTCTGCTCCCCTGAGACTTGAGGGCTCCCAGAGAGTCCCTGGCAGTGATCACCTGGCTCTATGAGGTCTCTGGTTGGCAATGTGGGGAGTGTTTCCTTTGGCCAGAGTTGGCCTCTCCTGCCCAGGAAATGAGGGATGAAGGAAAGTCTGTGGGTGGATGAGCTCTCATGCCATGTTTTCTGGTCAGGAGTCACCCTTTCCCTTTTTAAGGGCAAACAGGTGGCTGTGCTGGTGGTGAAAGGTAGGCAGAGGGTAGGGCTGAGTCTCGTCGGGGAAGCAGGGAGGAAGGGCTCTGCGGGGACTTTGTGGCCCAACCTCCTCAGAGCAGAGCAGACAAAAGCACTGCTTGACACGGCTTCCTGGCTATAAGGACAACTCTTCCCCCTCCTCCTCCCTCTTCTTCAAATGTTTTAATTGATTTTTTAGAGAGAGAGGGGGAGAGAGAGAGAGAGAGAGAGAGAAATATCAATGTGAGAGAGACACATCAATTGGTTGCCACCCGCATGCGCCCGGACCAGAGCCAGGGATTGAACCTGCAACCCAGGTATGAGCCCCTGGCACAGTGCAAATGTGCATGACCCTTCAGTGCGTGGGCCAACCACCTAACCACTAAGCCACGCCAGCCAGGGTGGGACGCTTCTTTAACCCCCCCCCCCCCCGGATTATAAGAAGGTTCATGACATGTAGAAAATTTTGAAAATGCGGACAGAGAGAAGAAAACTCTTCTGTCACTGCTGCCCCCAGAGGTGTCAGAACCTTTATGGGGGTTTGGGGCAAGACAGCACCTTGAGCCTTGGGCTCCTGATAATAAGCCTCCCCGAGGCCCTTGGAAAGCTCACAACACCCTGACACAGAGGCAGAAGGCAGCGGTCACTCCCTTGGCCCTCCTGCTACCCTTTGCATCAGGAAAGAGGGAGAAGAGCAGGCTTGACGCAAGGCTGGACATGCTGGTAGTTACTGATGTCTGTAAACGTTTCACCAGCATAACTGGTTACCATGGTCGCTGCTGCTGCTGCCGGGACGGTCCTGGCCGGGAACTAATCTTCCTGAATCCTCGCCACCATAGGCTGTGAGCTGAGGCTGCCTTACCCGGGGGTGGGGGTGGGGCTTGGTCCCCCACCACCAAGAGGGCTGGGAGCAGTCCCTGTCACCATGGGAGCCCATGGGCCTTTGTCCCCATTTTGGAAATACTTCTTTAGGATGTATTTGCAGATATGAAAGCACTTGGTGAAATGTTATGAAATATTTAAGTTTCTTTAACACACACTTCTCCTAAAAACGTCCCCCTGATGTGTGTGAAGGCCCTTTGTGTCTCACTTTGACCACCACTGATTATTTTGAAAATGAAATATGGTGATAAACAGATAATGTGTCACATTTTTTATTTGCACAAGCTCATTACACTGAGGGTGACTATTATTTTCTCTCCCATTCATGATTATTCAGCTTTGTAAACTTACTCTTTAAACATAAGACTTAAGCGGAACTGAGCAGAGCATGTAGAGAATGATAGTGATTCCATCACATAAACACCATTGCTCGCTCTGTGGGGAAGGTCACACCCTCTGCTGGAGACCCCATGCTCCTTCCAACAGCCTGGGGATGTCCACAGGGTCTTGGGGTTCACAGAGCCAGCCTCATCCGCAGGCCTTGCAGGCAGAGGCTGCAGGTCCTGATCGTGCTGGGTACCTGGTTCCGTGGGCTCTGGGAGAGGCCAGGGCCCCAATTATACCGCTCAGCAACCAGGACCAAGCTTTTTGTTCTGCTCCTTCCACTGCATGGCTAGCAAGAGACAGAGAGACAGGTCCCAGCCCAACTCAGGGCGCAGCTGGACAGACGACCTGGGGCATTGACCTTCTCCAGCATTCTGTGTGAATGAGACAGCTCCATGCCCTGGGAGAGCCAGTCACCAGGGGTCACAGGGTCTCAGTAACAACAGAACAGCCCATTTGCTGATGAAACTGCCTCCGAAGCCCTGACTAGTTAGCTGAGGCCAAGTGATTTAAAACAACAGCACTGGGCCTGATGTGCAGTCCATCCCCTCTCAGGGAGGCCCCGGTGTTTGTCCTGCCCATGCGCCATCCTCTGCTGACCACAGCATCTTTGTAGGGGCCTTCCTCATCCCATACTTCATCGCCCTGGCCTTCGAGGGGATCCCACTCTTCCACGTCGAGCTTGCCATCGGCCAGCGCCTGCGCAGAGGCAGCATCGGGGTGTGGAAGGTCATCTCCCCCTACCTGGGCGGAGTCGGTATGCTGCCTTCTGGGGCCCCTGCCCTGCCCACAGCTGCAGGGGACGCCCGGGTGGAGGCTGCAGTACCGTGGGCACTGTGGGCTTGCTTGTCATGCCAGCACGCATTCCTGGCTCGAAACCTGCAGACAAAGGAGGGACCCTGGGTAAAGGTGCAGGGAGACTCAGGCAGCAGTGTCCCTATGGGAGCCACCCCTGGTCATGCTCCAAGGAGGCCTCATTCGGTTCCCCTGAGGAAGGACGTACGTGCAGGGTGTTGTGTGGAGTGAGCTCAGGGTGCAGGAGGAGGCAAAGGGCTAGCCCCACGGAGCAGCTGCAGGCTGCCCCATGTCCTGAGTCCTGCGGTCCTGTGCTTACACTAAGCCAGCATGTCCCAGGAGCTCATGGGCATGGGTGAGGGGGGAGATGAACAGGGGGTCATAAAATGATGCGTCATCAGCCAGGAGATTCAGCCAGATGCAGTTAGCGGTGGGGCAGCAGAAATGGCAGAAGGTGAGTCTATAACAGGGCAGTCTGTAGCAGGGAGGATGGTGACTGTCGTGCTCTCAAAGGGCTGGGCTGCTTCACCGTGTCCTTCCTGATCAGTCTCTACTATAATACCGTCCTGACCTGGGTGCTGTGGTACCTCCTCAACTCCTTCCAGAACCCGCTGCCCTGGAGCACTTGCCCGCTGGACCGCAACCAGACAGGTAATGCCAGGGACCAGGGACGTTCACTCTCTGCCTTCAATCGGAGCCCCACATGGTCGCCCTGAAATAGCACAGTTGAAGTCCGACTCTCTTCACCTCGTGTCTCTGTTCACTGCTGGACCCAGGGGCCCACAGACATAGTTCTGCCTGTGGGCCTTGGAGACATGCCGGTGCCCAGCAGTGAGAGGTTAGCCAGGGGAGTGCTGCTTTGACCAAATTAGGCCTTTAGGTCCAGACTTCAGTCTAGTGCTGGATCTGACTAGATCTCGGCGATGTGGGAAACATTCGTTTTCAACAGTTTGTTCATGAAGTTACATTCACTCTCTTTCCCTTCCCACCTCTGGCTGGTAGGAACTTGTATTTTATCCATTCTGAACAAGGCTGGCCCTGGGTGCCAGGTGGTGAGTCTGGGCCCGGAGGCTCCCTGTGTCTGCCCCATTGGCAGCACTGAACGCCCTGGGCAGAGGAGGGCACTGATCCTCCCCAGTGTGCCCAGCACTCCAGCAGCAGCCCCAGGATGGGCTAGGCACAGACTCATTCCTGGGTGGAGGGTTGCAAATCCCAAATCCCGCCTGAGCCCCTTGGCCAGTCTGTGATGAGACCTGGTTCCAGGGTTCGTGGAGGAGTGCCAGGGCAGCAGCATTGTGAGCTACTTCTGGTACCGGCAGACACTGAACATCGCGGCTGACATCGACCACAGCGGCTCCATCCAGTGGCGGCTGCTGATCTGCTTGGCTGCTTGCTGGGCAATCCTGTACCTGTGTGTCATCAGAGGCATTGAATCCACGGGGAAGGTGAGAGCCTGCGGGGCAGACCCCACTCCCCTGCTCCTCCAGCAGCAGAGGACACCCCCCACCAGTTCCTGTGAGAGTGGGTTTAGAGGCTCTGGGAAGAGGCATGGGGGTAAAGACTATCATGTCTCTGAGGGGAATCAATGCCTCTATCCGTATGCAGTGACTGTCCTTACCCTAGTCACAGTCTTTGTTCTGAAGTTGATTAAGATAGTAACATAGCCACCCAGTCTTCTTTGACCATGCTGACATTGTATGTTTTTTCCATTCTTCTTAAATAATTTTTTTAATGTGTTTTTATTGATTTCAGGGAAAGGAAGGGAGAGAGGGGAGAGAGAGATTTGGAGAGAGAAACACTGATTGGCTGTAAGGGCCCCAATCGGGAATCGAACTCAAAACCTAGGTACCTGCCGCTCTGACCGGGAATGGAACCAGTGACCTTCTGGTGTACGGGAGGACGCTCTAACCAACTGAGCCACCAGCCAGGGCCATATATATCTTTTAAAATCACTGCTTGTAGTCCAAGCACCTGTAGACCCCATCTCCAGAACCTGGTTGTGTGGCTTTTGCACAGACCCACGTGCACACTTAGGTGTTCCTTAGTGGGCAGGTAGATGTTACAGTTATTCTCACAAGAGGGTTTTTACACATGAAAGGACTGGAATTTCTGAGGGAGATCAGAGCAGCCACGAGGTCCAACAGGCCAGCCAGAGATTCCAGACAGCCCTGTTATGAAAGTTCCTAAAGATGCATCCGGTGACCTCCAATGTCAGTCTGTATTTGGGGACTCTGGGAGGCAGTAAGAAAAGAACATCCAATTTAGATTTATTTTGAGTAGATGCCATGTGCGTAGATTCCTGCCCAACCCTGACTAGGTGCCATGTGGGAGAGGGTGGGAGACCCCACCACCTGGATGTCAGTGCCCACCTCAGAGGACTCGGGGCACAAACACCTACGTGAGCCCACTTGTGACCAGCACAGTGAGCTCCAAACCCTCCGAGCTTAACCGGAGCCCCCCCGCCCCACTGCCACAGTGCCCTCAGCCCTGACCTGACTGGAATCCCAGATGAATGACCTGACGCTGGCCACCGAGGCGTTTCCAGCATGCTTACCTCTCTAAAGATTTTAATGTGGAGCAGATACCATTGAAAAGTCTCATAATCTGGTCTTTTTTAAGGCAATTTACTTCACAGCCTTGTTCCCCTACCTGGTCCTGACCGTCTTCCTTATCAGAGGGCTCACCCTGCCCGGGGCGGCCGAAGGGTTAATCTACCTGTTCACTCCCAACGTAAGTGGACCTCACATGCAAGTCCAGGCACCAGGAGACAAACTAGTAGGGTCACAGTCAGGCTCAGCTCAGCTCATCCCACTCCCTGGCCATGCAGGAGGAAGAGGGGGGAGTGTTGGCCTCAAGGAGGTGGTCAGGGTGGAAGCGAAGGGAGTAGGAGGACGACACGGTTTGGGACACTCAGACTTTGATGCTTGCCAGATGTTGGGGACCAGGGTTCAGGGGGGAGGCTGGCTGTGGACCGGGTGTCCTATCCCTAGTGCCCTGGACCTCACATTTCTGAGAGCCTCGTCTAGCTGCATGGCCCCACCAGGCGAAGAGCCACTGGACCACAAGAGCCCACAGCCCTTCTAACCCACTCCATACTCTCCAGATCCTAGCATCTCCTGGGAGATTCTGGGGACTGCATGGCACACCCCAGGCTCCCCAGGCAGTGCCTTTGTGTGGAAGTGTGTTTGCCAAGCCTGCCCTCTAGTTCCTCCTCCCAGCAGCAGAAACACCAGGCACTGAGTGCAGGTGGGCCCTACCCTGGGCAACTTCAAGTCACTCAAATCCACCAGGTCTGAGGGGGCAGATAAACACACCCAGGTTCAAGTTGCCCAGACCAATTTCCCAGCCCTGAGAGGTCTACAGCTAAGTTCTCAGTACTCACATGCCCCACGTGGATGGGAGCTGTGGGTTAGTTGACACGTCGCAAGATGGGAAGCTGAGTTTGCAAACTGCCCTTCCAAGCACGCTTCCTCAGGCATGGTCAACTGCCCGTGGGGCCTGAGCAGGTGACACCACTCATGACCACTGCCCCAGAGAAAGCCCGGGGAATATTCCAGGGCAGTAGGCGCTGGGGCTGGTGTGGTTTGTCTGTGGTATAAGGTTCTCCCATTTCCCTGCAGATGCAGACTCTCCAGAGCCCCCGGGTGTGGCTGGATGCAGCCACCCAGATATTCTTCTCTCTGTCTTTGGGCTTTGGAGGACACATTGCGTTAGCAAGTTACAACCCACCCAGGTAAGGTGGGGCTCAGGGTGGGTTCCTTCTAGTCGAGGTGCCGGGCCTGCCCCCATGTTCACATGGCATGTCTTTATGGGACTTCCTGCCTGGGACAGAGGGCAACCTAATATGAACTTGGGCTGAGACCAGATTCTGGGGATTCCAGCAATTACTGAGTCATCTCCTGAGGGCTGGAGGTCAGGCCTCCACAGCAGCCTCCTGCACGTTCCAGGGCCACTCCTGGAACAGAGCCCAGATAACTGAGCCCGGGAGCAAGGCCATAACTGGGGCGGATACCAATCAACATGAACCACATGTGTGGCGCATGAGGGCGTGGAGCAGAAATGCCACGTGTGTCACCTCTGTAATCAACTAAAGGAGACTCAGGGCACCACTCTGCAAGGAGCCGCAATCACCATTTATGAGAACTGGTACCCTCATAACCACCACGGCATTGTAACCTATACAGTGAGAGGTCCTGTGACACCTGTAAACCTCATTCCTTATGGTGCCAGTATTTCTACCCCTCAAAATGGGCAGAGACAGGAGGCGGAGGGAGAGAAGGCCAGCTGGGCCCTGGGCTGTGTTGGCAAGTTACTCTCTCACCTCTCACCCTCAGTAGCTCATGTGCAGTTAACCCACCTCTGCAGCCTGGAGCTGGAATCAACAGGAGGGGCTGGTGAGGAGGGGGTGGGCGGGGAGGTGCCAAGGCTGCCTGAGACCACCAGGAACAGCACAGTGTTTCTGGGTCATGCACAAGTGGCCCCAGGTACAGAGTGGGGGGTGTCCAGATGGGGGTGCTGAGGCAGCAGGCCCTCCAAGTTTCCTCCCTGAGGGCCCTAACCATAGCAATGTACCACTACGTCTGCTCAGGAACAACTGTGAGAAGGACGCAGTTATCATCGCCCTGGTCAACAGCATGACCTCCCTCTATGCCTCCATTGCTGTCTTCTCTGTCCTGGGGTTCAAGGCGGCCAATGACTATGGACACTGCTTGGACAGGTGAGCACAGTGTCCTGGGGCTACCAGATGGGGCCTACTGCACTGAGGGCCCCACTCAATGACCTTCTATTTCGTTAGGGCAGGAGGGCAGAGAGTGTCCCCCAAAGGGTGCATTCACCTGGAACCTAGAACCTGACCTGATTTGAAAATAGGGTTTTGCAGATAGTGCTGGTCAAGATGAGTTCATATTGAATAGAGGGCCCCAAATTCATGAGAGTGTCCTTATATGAGACAGAAAGTGATACACAGACACACAGGGAGAGGCCATATGATGACAGAGGCAGAGGCTGGAGTGACACGGCCACAAGCCTGGGAAGCCCTAGCACACCAGGAGCTGGAAAGGCAGAAAGGACCCCTTTGATAGCCCCCAGGAGGTGATCCGGCCATGTCCACAGTGCTGTCGTGACACCTGTTCTAATGTGCCGAGTCGAGCCCGCAGAGGGAGGAAGAGGACTGGGGTTGCTCCCAGGATGAGGTGGAATGTTCAGGAGGGACAGTGGGCCTGTGTCCTGGTGAGCAGAGTAATTCCTACTTGGCTCTTCTAGCCGCTTGCACTGAGAGGCACAGAGATGCCTGGTGAACACAAATTGTTGATCCATTAACTGTGCTAGAAGTCAGCCCGACCAGCTTCCTGGGTGGCGTGTCCTGATCTCACTGCTTTTAGGGATAGCATGTCTGCATCATACTTGGGGGACATTTTAAATGGCAAAATCACCACCAAAAGGCACAAAAATTGTAAAAAACATGGCTCTAACTGGGCTGTAAGAAAGACATTGTCCACAGTAGAGATGAAACAAGAAGGCAGTGAGTGGCCTGGCCGTTCTCGGTGGGATGTGCCACTTTGGACATGTCCTCAAATAACTGCAGAAGGGCCACGGGTGTTGATTTTGAGGTTACAAATAACTTTAGCAAGTAGACAAACTTGCAAATACAGAAACATCTGCGATATTAGTTTGAGTCGGGAACCCTGGAGATGGAGTGAAGGTCTGACAGGCTGGAGGAGCAGAGCTTGGGCCCACCCTTCCTGGAGTCTTTGGGGACCGTTGTGCCCAGTGTCGATTGGGGACCCACAGGTCAAGGAGACAAGGGAGCTGCCACCACCCAGGCTCAGTTGTACCTTACAGGGGAGTGCCCTTCAGGTCTGGGGCTGAGAATAATCTTCCCACAGTGCACATCAAGTAAATAAGCACCCTGTCTGCCCCCCGTGCCTGCTCCCCCAGGTATCCTTGAGACCTTGCCAGTCCCCAAGGGACGGACCCCCGCTGGTATCACTGTGGTCCTTTCTGGGCATTTCTGGCAGTGTTTGCCGTGGGAGCCAGGTGCCCGCCTTGCGCTTCCTCGGCCTCTCTGTCCCTGCAGGAACATCCTCAGCCTCACCAACGAGTTTGATTTCCCTGACCAGAGCATCTCCAGGGACGACTATGCTGCTGTCCTCACACACCTGAATGCCACCCAGCCCAAGAGGGTGGCTGGGCTGCACCTGGAGTCCTGCCATCTGCAAGACTTTCTGGATAAGGTACTGAGGGGGCTGGGCCTTGCTGTAGACAACTGACCAGGGCAGAGGTTGCCACTGGCTGTGGCGGAAGCTGAGCAGCTGCACACAGGGCCAGCTGACCCTCGGGGACCAGTGCAGTAGGCTGGGATGGGCAGTCGGGAGGCAGGTCCTCAGGGAAGCCATCTGGTGGGTGCCTGAGCCCAAGGGCCAGGGGTCCCACATCACGCGTCTCCTGCGGGGTGTTAAAGGTAAGAAGTTTTCTTTCACTCAGAGATGCACCTGTGTCGTCCCTGCACAGCCCCGATAGAGCAGGACCACCACCTTGGCCCCAGTGCCAGGAGGGGTGTTGGTGCACACATGTCTCACAGCGCAGGACATGCTGGTGCGTGTGTCCGAGTAAGAGGGGTGTCAGTGTGTGTGTCACAGCTTGGGAGCCCTGTGCACGTGTGTCCCTGTGTGGGCTGTGGGTGTCTTGCAGAGCGCCTCGGGCACGGGCCTGGCCTTCATTGTCTTCACGGAGGCCATCCTGCACATGCCGGGAGCACCCGTGTGGGCCGTGTTCTTCTTTTCAATGCTGTTCACGTTGGGGCTATCATCCATGTTCGGGAACATGGAGGGTGTCGTCACACCACTCCTAGATATGGGGGTCCTGCCAAGATGGGTCCCCAAGGAGGTGCTGACTGGTGAGTGTCCTTGCTGTCCTCCTGCCTCCCAGCTCTCGTTCCACTCCTACATGCTGTCCAGACACCCTCCTCCATGAGGGCTCAAGGGCTGTGTCACAGTCCCCGTGGAGGGCTCAGTCAGCCTTGTCACTTCTTAGGGCTGGTCCCAGTGGCCCTGTGCTGACTCGATCCCCCATGGGCCATAATGGGAGAGCGGAGGGTCAGCGGGACAGGGACAGGGATCGCTCTCACACTGCCCACTGAGGGCAATCCCAGCGTCCTCCTGTCCTCTGGGCACAGCTCAGGAATTGGTGGGGACAAGCAGACAGGAGAGAAGGAGCAAGGAACTGGGTGGGCAGCAGCCAGGGCGACTTGCCCACACGTGAGTGTCCGCCCTGCAGGGGCAGTCTGCCTGGTCTGCTTCCTCACGGCAACGTGCTTCACGCTGCAGTCTGGGAACTACTGGCTTGAGATTTTCGACAACTACGCTGCCTCCCTAAACCTGATCATCTTCGCCTTCTTCGAGGTGGTCGGCATCATCTACGTTTACGGGATAGAACAGTGAGTTCCGCTTCCCTCGGCATCCGCTGGGGCTGGGGTCCTGGCCCTCTGTCCCAGCATCCCTCGTATACAATTCTGGGCATTGTGGCAGCCAGCCTCCAGGGCAGCTACAGGGATGGGACAGAGTCATCTGAGGCCCCTCCCAAAACATACCCAAGGGTGGCTCCCAGGGTCCACAGAAGCCCCCACAGGACCAGCCCACCTGGCTGTGCCAGCCTCCCAGCCTGTGGGGAGACAAGTAACAAAATGGCTAGTCTCCAGCCACATGGGGAAGGCTCCTCAAGTACAAGGATAGGTAGACACTAGGGCAGTGGGAGGTCTGCACTGCCTGGATGCCCTCTTGGAGGCTTCCAAGAAGGCTCAGCACTGGTCCTGCCCATCCCCACCTGGCTCAGGCTTGCTACACACTTGTCACTCACACCTGCATTCACACCTGTTACTTATACCTGTCACACACACACTCAGACCTGCACTCACCTGAGTGGCCCTAGAGGTTGGTGCTCTCTGTCCTTGGTTCCAAGGCATATTGGAAGTCACCAAATCCAAGGCATTCACCCCCTGGGCCAGCATGCTTGCCCCAAGTTGAGACACTGCCCACCTGGAGAGATGGAAGTGAGAAGCAGCTGTCTGGGGGGGCCTGACCTGGTAATGTGGGACAAAGAGTGAGCCCTGGACTTCAACCAGCTGTGTGGTCTCAGGAGACACTCAGGAACCACCTGGAGTGGAGCTGGGGTGGAGGAAGCAAGCAGAGGAAGGGCCACAATGTGGGTATTGCCTTTCCAATGGCTCCTAGATGCAGCTGCTGCACATTCTGGGTCAACTCTGTCCTAGCCCCTGAGGCCAGGGTGGCTCTCAGGTGGCTTCTCCACCCTGGGCACTGAGAGCGACAGGTCAGGCACTAGCTTCCTTCTCACAGCTGGGCTAGCAGGGGCTTTGCTGCTGCTCACCCAGCCGTTGAGCCTCCCAGGGGAGAAACCCACAGTTCCTGTCCAGAGGCACCTCACCAGGGGCCAGGCTGGGTGCTGGGCTGACCTCCTCCTTGCTGTCCAGCTCAGGACAGGAGCCCCTGAAGCACTCCCTGCCCAGCCTCTTCCTCAGCAGAACTGATCTGCTCTCTCGGGACTTTTCCACATATCTAAGGGAGGTTGAGTCCTCATGGGGATCTGAGAGGGCTGCCCGTAGGTGGCTGCTCAGGCAGGCATGAGGGCAAAGGATAAAGTAGAGGTGGGAGGGGATAGCCCCCACAGTTCCCATCTTGGTGGCAATGGATGAAGCTGCTGGTTGAGTTTGTGGACTCGCAGACATGGGGACAGCTGGGAGAACCTAAGCCCAATGTCTCTCTCTGGCAGGTTCTGTGACGACATAGAATGGATGACCGGGAGGCGGCCTGGCCTCTACTGGCGGGTAACCTGGAAGGTCGTCAGCCCCTTGCTGCTGTTGACTATCTTCGTGGCTTACATTTTCTTCCTGGCCCGGACAACGCTGAGCTATAGGGCCTGGGACCCCCAATACGTAGGTCCTTCTGATGGGGACCCAGGGGTCCTGGGATCTATCTCGGGCCTGGCCTGGCCTGGCTCTGGTGCCATCCAGGGCCCAGATTACATTCATGGTGGACATGTGTACCCTAAAGGACATTTGTACCCATGCGGGCTGCCTTTTCTATGTGACCCAAGGTCATGGGACCTCTAGAGTACCCTGGAGCATCAGAGGTGACTCTGGCAGCCCAGACAACCTTGGCCAATGGCAGAAGGACTGGAGCAGTTTCCAGACTCTGGTGACATCACAGGTCCCTGTAGCCCCACACACAGAGGTGTGGCCTCCAGCCACACTTCCCAAGCGCTGTGTGGACAGGCACCACACACTGCCTGCTCCTGGTCTGAGATGGGAGAAGATAAAATGCAAGTGGCATGTGTCATTGAACTGCCACCAAGCTGAGCCATGTGGCCCGACTGACCTGCCACCCCGTCTGGTGGTTCTGAACCTCGCTGTGCCCCTTGTGGGGAGGGAGGAAGTAATTCCATTCCAAATTCTCCTTAGAAAGGGGAGCTGCCCAAGACACCAAGGTCAGGAGAAGGAGAAATGGTGCTATGCTTCTCCAGGAATTTTCGTGAATATTATTCTATTAGATTCAAAAGGGCCTGAAGTTGTCACGTTCTCCAATAGAGGGGAGAAAAGGGGACCACAGGGCCTAATGATGCTCAATGGGTCAGGCTGAGGGAACCTTCAGATTGTGGGTCCCCTTGGGGTGGTCAGGGTGGCTCTTTTCAGAACATAGCCCCCTGGGTTCCAGGTCTGTCTCTCAGACTCAGTCTCCACAAGAGACTTGGCCCACGTCCTGTCTTGACTTCAGTCCCCTGTGCCCCCATCGCTGAGGGAGCAGCCCCTGGCCCTGTGCCTTTTCCATTCATCCACCTGGAATAAACCAGCCTGCTGCTTCATTTCAGGAAGAGATGGGGTGAAGCTGCCCACACAAACCACATTCACTTGACTGAGGGTCAGCCTCGCTCTGGCTGGGGTGGTGGTTCAGGGGTAACCCCGTCCCCTTCCTCAGATGCTCACCCTGTGGCCTCGTGTCTCTGCAGGAGCAGTTCCCTTCGAGGCAGGAGAAGTCCTACCCAGGTTGGGTGCAGGCCGTCTGTGGGCTCCTGTCCTTCTTGCCTGCACTATGTGTCCCGGGGGTCGCGCTGGCCCAGCTGCTCGCCTGGCACAGACAGAAGCAGGAGCACGTGCAGCAGGACATGCACCTAAAGCTGCAGGACAACGTGGTCTGCTGAGGGCAGGGAGGGCCCAGCCTGTATGCCCCTCGCTCACAGATCTCCCAACCCCCATTATACTCACCCTGAACCGAGACCTGTGGTTGTTGCTTCCAGACATTCTCACTCCCTCTGACCCTGCTCAGTGCGCAGCCCAGCTTTGACATCACAGTTCATGCTGTTCTTCAAATGGGAGAAAGCCTGGCATCTGGGTCCTGGGGCCCTGCAGCCTGGGGTCTTGCACAGCACCATCTGGGTGGTCATAGGCTTCGCAGGGCAAATCCATGGGTAAAATGGAAAGGGGTCCTGCTGCCAAGCAGGCCAGCAGAGAGGTCTCTGAGGAAGCCACATCCACACCCTTTGCAGTGGGGTCTTGCACCACAGTTGTGGGAATTGCAGGGCTGATCTCTAAGAAGAAGTGAATGAGCCCTTGGCCCACAGCAACCCTTGTACCTAGAACACTCAGATCATGAGGAGGGTCTGTTAAGACCATGTAGGTGAAGGGACACCTCACAGGCAGTAGGAGCACAGGTTTGTCTCAGGTGAGGTGGGAAGCCTGATATGAGAATTGTCCCAGGGAAACCATGGCCATCCCAGGACCCAAAGACGGGTCCTCCTCAAGGGAGTGAGCCTGGCCAGGGACCTGGGGGCTGTCTGGCTTCTCCTGAGGTTTTATCAGAAACACTGCCTTTTGTTCTTTTAAAACTTTCTCAAAGACTTAAATGTGTGCCAAGAAGGTATGACAAGGCCAATTATCATTCAGGTTCCTACTGCCTCCAGGGGAGCGACATCAGCAATGGCCAGTGAGTCTTTCTCATGTGGTGTTTCTCTGACACGCTGTCTCTTCAGCCTTTTAGGGGCCCTGTGATCACACTGGTTCTCCCAGATAATTCAGAATCATCTCCCATTTCAGTCAGCTGATTAGTTGCCTAATATTCCTTGTAGGTTTCAGAATTACATGTGTGGGATCCTTTGGAGGTCATTACTGTGCTTCTAACAGCACCTGGGGATTCTGAGCCCACCCAGGTTTGGGAGCCCTTTACAGTGTCCTTCATAGCCAGGTGTGAGCATGGGCAAGGGAGGGGCAGGGTTGTGGGACTGGGGGGGATGACCACTTAGCCCTTCGGGAGTACTGGAGGCATCGCTTTCACTCTCGCTTTCTTGTTGCTCCTTTTCATGCCTTGACTCTACTTGCTCCACACACATCTGTGGGATGCAGGAGCAAACGGGCTCCTGTTCATGCAGTTTAGATCTAGGGAAGACCAAAAATTAACGTTTTTTCCTTCACTTTTAAAATTTTATTTCCACATTTCACCCTGAGCTTTGGCAGACTGCACAGTGGTTTTGAAAGAGATAAATCAGAAATTCTTAGTGAGTGAAGCCTGCCCAAAGCATGCACCCTTCTCAAGGGATTAACACTTGGGTAAAGATGCGTGACCCTGAGTAAACTGCCATGAACAGATTTCCTAGAGAACAAGATTCTGGATCTTCTAGGATAACAAAGCCATAGCTGACCTCGTGGGTTGTTTGCTACAGAAATGCCCAGGGTTCCGTGAGCCCATGGTGGCAAGGGTGGGTCAGCTCAGGGGCCTGCGGCGGAGCTCCAGTTGTGTCCTGTCCTACCTGCCCTGGGTGTCCTTCACTTTGGGCAGCAGGTCAGTCCTCCCCCATTTACGACAGCGAGAGCATTGCAGGCCAGCACTCAGGGTGGGACTCAACCTCTCACTGCTCATTTCTCCTGGGCATTTACAATGCACTTGGTGGACTTGGCTCAGCCATAAATGCATAGCCTGTTTACTTGAACACTCTCCACAGTAGTAGTAAACAAGGCAATATCCATAAACTTTGACCGCAGCACATGCTCAACCCCCTCCAAGGTACACTCAATGGCACCTGTCACGTTTTGTGGCCCCATCAGGGACGTCCGGAAGGAAACCTCGAAATTGCTCACCACTCCACCCCAGGGAGAAGGGCAGAGCGTCATATCCCTTGGTAGGGACTCTTTCTTCTGATGATGCTCCTTTGAGCTGTCCTGCCCCGTTGTTCTTTGTGCAATCCTTCCAGTGGTCTGTTCAAGGACATTTGTCCAGTGCCCTGCATAGCCCACCAGTGCACAGCATACCCTCCACAGTGGTCCCAACAGGCGTGTTGTTGGTCTCCCACTTGAGGGGTCATTCTCACAAAGATGAAGGCTTAACTCCGGCTTCCTGTTCTGATGACACCTGCAGCTCCGTGGATAAGTCCTTCTCTCACTGGGGCTCCTTACAGGGACCGGAGGCCAGGGTGGACCCAAAAGGTGGGGATTTGATCAGGGACATGGGGAGTGGGATGCAGGCTCTGGTGAAGCTACTGTGAGGATGGCCCCTCCTCCCCATCACCAAGGCCCCAGACCGCCCACTCTCATACAAGCCCCTCCAGACTCCCAGTGACCTCTCCCAGGCGGCCTCTCCCATGCCCCCATAACCTCACCCTCCACGCACCTCTAAACTCCTGACCATGGAATGAGTGGAGCTGCTGTCTGCTCCCCAGGCCACTGCATAGGAGAGCCCCAAGTCCAGCCCCCAAACCTCCCAGTGCCCCCAGCAGTTCTGTGTGGGGCCCCACCCTGCCAGCCAGCCAGCAGCATCAAGAACTTGTTAAAAGTGCAAACTCCCAGGTCACACCCCAGACCTGCTAAACTGAAACTTGGGGGGACCTAACCTCAAGTTAAGTGTAGTTCAAGCCCCAGGGAACCCAGAGCTGAGGTTGAAATCTGCCGTCTCAAGAGCTCCCAGGTCACCTCCAAACTGAGCCAGTTGTAGGCATGGGTGGGTACTGGGCTGGGCCCTCCCTGCCCACCAGCATGCTGCACACGCCCTGTAGGAGCATCCTTCCCATCTACCCACCTCCCTCCCTCCCTCCCTCCCTCCCTCCCTCCCTCCCTCCCTCCCTCCCTCCCTCCCTCCCTCCCTCCCTCCCTCTCTCCCACCACACCTCCACCCAGGAAGACCCTCCAGCCCCACCAAACCAAGGACCATGCACATCAACACTCAATACTCATGTTTCTGTAGTTAACAGTACTTAATGTGGTACATATTTTAATATAAACATGAGAGAAATCTTTAAAAACTAAGAAAACAATAAACAAAGGATCTTCTCTCCACAGCTCTTACCCCATTACTGGGGTGGTGGGATGGAGGCAGGAGGTAGTACAGGAGGGGCCGTGGGGGCTGTGTGTTTAGTGGGGAAAAGAAGACTCTGGAAGTGGGGACAGCAAGTGGGTGTGGGGTGCTGTACACTTGGCTCCAGGAGGCCTGGGTAGGGTGTGGGGACAGGCAGGTCAGAAGCATGGGTGTGGATGGCGAGGATAGGCCTCAAACAGCTAACTGGGACCTTTGCTTCTGCACAAGCTCAGCAAGGCATGGACTTTGGATGCATCTGGGGGGTCAGCTGGGGTGTGTGCTGTTCCAGTGGGAGTGAACAGCTCAATTCTGAGCACTATGCAGATCAGCGGGAAGGAGCTCACACCTGCCCACCACACGTGGGCCATCACTGCAAACTGAGGTGCCCCCACAGCAAGAAGGGTGACAAAGGTCCCTGGTACTTCCCTTCCAGATACCAACACTCCAACCAGGCTCTCCTACCTGCCTCCTCCTGGAGGTGGGTGGCTGAAGGATGAACCTATTACTAGAAAGTGGTGATGGGGGTGGGGGTGGGCAGGCTCTACTTTCCTGAGGACTTGGGGGCTGACCCCCTCCAGGAAGCAGCCCACCCAGAAGCATGTCTTGGGGTCTTGGGGCACAGTGGCCAGACTCTCTGGGTGGACCCAGCTGGGATGGAGCTTGAGGGCCTGGAGCCCATCACCCCAGGCTGTGAGACGTGCTGGACATCAGTCCAAGATGGTCTTGAAGTCTGTGGTCTGGGCTGGGTCAGCTGCAGCCTCCAGAGTGGCAAGTGTTGCCTTTGGGAGCTGCCGGCACAGCTGAACTTGAGCTGCAAGATGACTGAGATCAGATCTCCTCCCAGAAGAAACCCAAGAATGTACTTCCTATCAACCTCGTGGACCCACTGAGGGGCCGGGAAGAGATGGGTTGTGTGCTGAGTGCCTACTGTGTGCAGGACAGGCTCCAGGTACTGGGAACCTCAGCAAGAGAAAATACCCGCATGGCTGAAAACACATGGACCAGTAAGGATGTCAGAGCATGGCAGAAGGGGAAGTGCAGCCAAGACACAGGCCAGGGGTGGGAGGAAGGGCACGCAGATCAGAGGGGGCTGGAGAAGAGAGGGAGGGAGGGAGACGCAGTTCCCGAGGGAAATGTCAGCCTTGGAGGTGAGGAGTGGAGAGGTGGAGTGACTGAGTGGGCATGTCAGGTGCCCCAGGTGAGGGAGCCGTGACCCTTGAGTCACCGTACCCCATCACCTGGGGGTTCCTATTCCCACCACCTGTTACTCAAACACAGAAGGGCTGACACTTGCTCACTTAAGACAAGGACAGGCCCTGCACCTGCACAAAGGGGTGCCTTGGGGCTCAGCACACTCTGCCCAAGCTTACCAGCCTGGAGTGCTCCCAGGAGACACCTGTAGGTGGTGCTGTGACAAGACAGCTTCAGCAGGAAGGCATGGAGGCACAGCCACCTAGCGGCTTCAGAAGGAAATGGGCCTGCAGCGCCCTTGGTCCCCAGCAACATCCCTGGGGAAGAACACATGAAGAGGCTGCCATTTGTCCCTGCCCCAACGTTCCTCCCAGGAGAGACTGTGTGCTCCAGTACAGACACCTAGGGTCCCTGCCAAGCTGAGTGCAGAAACAGGCTCGAGGAGCAGGGGACAAATAGGCAACTTCATTTCAGGGGCAGCCCCAACACAAGTACCACGGAATTCTGACAACTGAAATGTTTTCAACTTCTTCAAACAAACTTCTACAAAACAGAAAATAACAGAAAGCAAAGTCTGTTAATCTCAGGACCATGAAGACATATAACCTGAACTCAGACTGATCATGACCCTGCATGACAAGGCTGTGGGGAGTGGAGATGGGGTGAGTGGCTCATATGGGTGTCCCTCACTTTCCTCCTCTGAAACTGGCAGGGGGCTCAGGACCCAGCTTCCTCCTGACTACTGGCCTAGGTTTGTATAAACGCCCCCTGAGCATGAGAGAGGAGGCCCAACTGGGAGAAGGCAGGGTGATCCAGGGAACGCCCTCAGCCAGTTCCCAAGTGTCCCATCACATTCCAATCAGGAAGAACGTCTGCCCACAGAGCAGAGGGTGGGCGAGATGAGGCCAGCAAGTGGTTAGCAAGTTAAAGCATACTGTGAGGTGTTGAGAGTCCAACTCCCTGTCTCCTGCCTCCACTACACCCAGGCCTGTGCTGCTCCAGCCGCAGGTGCTAATGGAGCACATGGCAGCTTCATGCAGCTCCATGCAGGAATTGTGTGGTGAGCATCTGGTGTTCCCCAGCACCACACGTCACCCCAGTCCTGGGTCACTTGCACGCACCTGTGTTCTTGGCTTTCAGAAAGGCGTAGCAGCGAGATGCAGTGTCAGAGATGACATGGAGGAAGAACGAGGGGTTCTTCCGAATGTGCTGATTAAATGGGAGCTGGAGCACACAGGCGTGAAACCTGAGGAAGATCAGGTTTGTCAGAGGAAATTTCCCTGGCTTCAATGTGTATGTGTGTCTACAGGTGCACATGTACATGTATATTCAACCTGTTTATACATGTGTGCGTGTGCACAAGTACCCATATGTGCACGTGACCACATGACAAGCCCCTCTCCAGGTACCTTATGCTCCTGATCTCACCAACTCCCTGGGCCTCTTCTGGAACAACATGCATGTGTGTCCATCCAGTCAGCAATATGACCCCTCACTCACACTCACTCTGTTGAGGTGGAGGTATCTTTCCCTCTTATGGCCATGAGAGGGGAGCCAAGCCTAGAAGGGGACCACATTCTGCAGGTGGAGGACCTTCTCCCAAGGGAGGCATGGTGTTCAATGCAGAGTAGGGAGAGGCCTCCACTAGTGGATATTACATCTGCCAACAACTCCAGCCTGAAGCCCATGCTTGTCCAAGAAGAGCTAAGCTTGGCAGGTCCCAGCCAGCCAGTGTCTCCCCGCTACCTGGGAGATGGCCGAGGACCCCTCATCCACACCATGGCTTACAGCCACTGGCTGACTTCGGGCAGAACGCTTTCTCCATGACAGATGGGAAGATAGCTCCTCCCTGCACTGCCTGGTGGCAGGTCTCCCCTGGTAACCACTAAGCAAATACTGGCTTTGTGTCCTGAGGCCAGACGGGCAGGTAGCCAGGTTAATGCCCATCTTCCTGAAGGAACAGCACAACCTGACAGTGGCTCCAGTTACCCACCAGTTCTCAGTTCTGCCCCAGTTCTCAGCAGGTGGCTGCCAAACTCCTGGGGACAGGAAATGTTCTGGAAGCACAGCTAGGCCTCAGCACACACAATGAGTGGGACGGGAGTGGTGGCTGAACTGTTTGGGAGCCATATACCAGAGCCCCTTCTGGGGGCACTGGAGTGTCTGTGGCCACAGATGGTCATCTGTACCCAGCTGGATCCTCTGCTCTCTGGGATCCTCCCCCCTAGGGCATCTGCCTCCCACAACCACATGTGGGCTGCCTTTCTCGCGCTCCGCAGCTCTTCTCCTACGACCTCCTCCCGCAGCAGGATGAGTCAGCCCGCAGGCATGCAAGGACACCCAGGCCTTGCTGGCCTCCTACCACCAGCTGGTGACCAGCAACAGGACCTCCAACAAAGCAGAGCCTCCGTGGATGCGCACAAAGAGGCAGCCTCTGCCACTGAAAATGCTTTCTCATAAACTGAAGGTTTCGATGTGAAGGCCTGGGAACCAGGGAATGGGTGCTATCCCAGGCCGCAGGAAAGTGGGGCCCAGGCGGTGTGTGGCTCTGTGCCCCCGTCCTGTGGTGGCGCAGCCAATGAGCCCACCTGTAGGCCTGCAGCAGGAATATCTTGTAAACGTTTGTGTAAACGGTCTGAAGGCTGTTCACCTGGAGCCACAAGGAAAGGAAATGGAAATATGTCTGAAATTTAAATTTCTTTTGCTTTATCACCAGCTCAAATGAAGTAAAAAAGAGGACCACTGTCTCTTCAGTGACATCCCACCAGGTCCTCACCAGTGACCCCTCACTGTCTGGACTCTGCTGGGGCTGCCTAAGGGAACCAGGCAGGAAGGGACAAGGAGACAAGCACCCAGGCCGGCCAGGATGACGTCTTGGGCCCCTAGGCTCTAAAGCCTGAGCCCACTGAGGCCTCAGAGCCCCATACTGCAAGGAGGAGCCCCGGGGCTGAGAAAGATGAGGCCTGAGGGGGGATAAAAGGGGCTCTCACACACACAGGGGCACATATGCACACTCACGCATGCATGCACACATTCACATGTACACACTCACACATGCACACATGTGTATATCCATATGCATACACACCCATGCATTCACACTCACACACGTGCATGCTCACTCACGTATGCATGCACATCCACACACACACACATCTGCATACTTATACTCAAACACACAAAAGGACCTATAAAACAATTCCCACAGGTAGACTGAGCAGCAGGTCTTCCGAGCTCTGAAGTCGGCTGGCTGCAGGGCTCACCTGCTGGCTGCATGCTCACCTGCAGATCCAGAAGCAGACTGTGACACTTCAGCCTTAACACCGCAAAGAGCTTTCGACGCATGCTTCTCCCGGCCTTGAAGCCCTGGCTGAAGGTGAGACTTGCTCTGATCGAGGTGTGGGCATAACTGTAACACAAAGGGGGTGTTCCATGACACGCCTGTCCACCTCACACCATCACACAGCCTGTGCCCCCTGCTGTCAATACATGCTCTGATCACACCCCACACACATGAGTCTGTCCCTGAAACCTGTGGGCTTCGCCCAGAAGAGGGCACCCCACCACCATCCTCTCAGTACAACCCAGCTGACACCCAACAGTCATTCGATGGGAAACATGGGGATAGAGCACGGACAGGGCCCCGCTCACCACTGCCGGTAGCTCCGGCATTCCCGCCATGTATTTCCCTGCACGGAACTATCCAATGCTGTGGCAAGTTGTGCTACCCTGAACATTTAAAAATGGTCAAATAAAATCTTTGATGATGTCTCTGATTTTTTTCTTCGATTTCTAGAATTGAAATTACTGGAAAAATGTTTTAACAATTCAAGAACTTTGATATAAATTTACAGCTTTCTAAAAAAGTGATTTCTGTTTGCCCCACTCTAAGAAACACACAAACATGCCCTCACCCCAGCTCCAGTGCTCAGTGATAGTTGTGGTGCAGGGGACCGTCAGAGTGAGGGACCAGGACCTCGGTGCCGTTTTGGCAGAGTTGGGCCTAGAGGCGGGGGAGCCAGGGAAGTCTAAGCACAGAGTTCTCAGGATGAGGGAAAATCAAGCAGACAAAGCTGGGGGGCCGGGGCTGGGCAGGGAGTGGGGTCAGGACAGGAAGCATAGGGGACGGCTCAGTGAGGCCACAGACAGGTGACTCATCCGGACTGCCCATAGAAAGTGCCTGTGCCTGCCTCTTCCCTTTCCAAGCAAATTCCCAAAGAGCCTCTTGAAAACAGAAGCAAGTGCAGGCACAGAGTATTCAGGCAGAAGAGCTAGAATTCCCAGCACAAGGAAAGGGAGTGCCCGCCCTCCACCAGTGATTTGGAATCTGTACTTTTATTCATAAAACGGTAGGTTCCTGTATCTGTGTTCACCCGAGTCAGTTCACCGTAGGCCTGAGGCTGGGCTGCATGCAAGCTCTGAGGTTTGGGAGAAACAGGCTGTTAGGGCTGAACTGTGTCCCCCAAATTCATGTTAAAGCCCTCTCCCCATGGGACTGTGTTTGGGAACAGGGCTTTTAAGAAGGTAACTGAGGTTAAATGAGATCATTAGGGTGGGCCCTAATCCAATGTGACTGGTGTCCTTCTAAGAAGAGAGAGACACCAGAGATGCTCAAATGCAGAGGGATGGCCATGTGAGAACACAGGGTAGACGGCGGTCTATTTGTCAAGGAGGGGCCTCAGGACAAATAAGCCAGTCCACACCTTCATCTCGGATTTCTGGTCTCCAAGACTGGGAGAGAATGTCTGTGGTTTAAGCTATCCCATCTGTGGTACCTTTTATGGCAGCCTGAACTAAGGCAGGGACCCACGGTATCGTGTACAGAGCAGGCCCATGTGCCATAAGCCTGCTTCCCTGGCAGATCAAAAGTGACTATGAAGCCATGATGTCCAGTGAGGCTGTGGATGGGCACTGAAGTACATGCCCTCACTGCAGAGACTCATGTCCAGCAGGACCTGAAATCTCTGGGTTCAGATCTATAGCACTTCCCTACATGCTGGGGTCCCCGAGTCTGCTATACAATTTCCTTTTACCAAAAATACCCCAGAAAACTGCTCACCTGGTGAGTCCCCTCACCCCCACAGAATGACATGCTCCTGCTCTGAAGGGGGAGATGGCACCTCAGCCTCTGACCTTTCGAGACCATAGCCACCTGTTACACACAGAAGCAGGAATGAGACTGGACCAGCCCATGTGCACCTGGCCAGGCATACTTACCTGGAGTAGTCGCAGAACACCTCCAGGGTCTGTGTGTCCAACAGCAAGCCACACCAGGGGAACAGGCAGTGGGCTGGCAGCTGCAGGGGGGCCGCGCCGCCCATGGCATCGTCTTCCATGGGGAAGTTTACTACTGTCTTCTGCAAGTTCGCCTTGCAGCCGTACTCGGGCACCCCCTTGAACAGGGTCCTAAAGCAGAGGATTCACATCAGCCACCGAGAGGAGAGGGACGCCACCCAGGATCTCAGAAGCACTCCCTTGACGAGAGGTAAAACCCCAAGAGGCAGTGGGGAGCAAGGGCTGGCACTGAAGGGAGGTCACAGAAACCCTGTTGGCCTACAGGTGCTGGTTTCCAAAGGCTTTGGATGTCTGATACTAATGATCACAGAACAGGGTGGCTGCCAGGAAGGGAAGAGGCCGGCAGCAGGGGAGGGGAACATGAGGCTGAATCCTGAAGGCCAAGTGGATGCCATGTGACCCTGTTTACAGGTAAGTTAGGTGAGCAATAAGCTCAGGCTCCAGGCTGAGAACTGAGACAGGCCAGGTGGGAGGGCAGGCAGGGCCTATGGATGACATACATCCTCTCTGCAATGGCCAGTTGTGTCCACTCAGAGGCCACAGTCCCCAGGTGTGCTGAGGTATTTGTAGATGAGGTCAACATCTGCAATTAGTTAACTTTAAATGAGGTTACCTTCCATAGTGGGGTTGGCGTACCCATCAGTGGAAGGGTCCAAGAGCAGAACCAGGGTGGTCCTGAGAGGGTAGAGTCCTCCTGTGGACAGCGGCCTGAGCTCCTGCCCTTCCTGCTGCTTCCCCTTGGATTTCAGGCTTGGCCCACCATCACATGGGCTGACTCCTTGCAATCTCTGTATATGTCCCCAGTGGTCCAGCTCCTGGGTGGGACCCCAATGTACACACTCTGAGCCACCTCCCTGCCCAACACTCCCAGAGCAGCGGTGTCCCCCAGATGTTTCACGATGGAGGCCATGCTTCCTGTCTGTGCTGTGCCCTCTGGCAGCCACTGGCCACATGTGGTTACTGATGTCTTTGAAGGTGACTAGTGCCCAGGGTCCTGGATTTATCATGTGATTGAACCTTGATAAATTTACATTTGCATGTCATCCTGTGTGGGGCTACTGTGTGGGGCAGTGAGGCCCAGTGCATCCCAGCAATACTGTGCACCCTCTGAGCCCTGAGGATCCCTCAGGGGCAGACACGGGGTATGGGGACACCACCCAGACGGGTTCTCCAAAGACAACCCTGTGACCAAAGCAAACTGCTTCTTAGGCAGTGACACTTCTGAGTTTGGTTCTATCACTTTCTCCTTCCTTGGAAAACCACACTGTGAAACAAGCCCTAGAGGCAAGGATCCCTGTCTGTATGATTTTAGTTTGAACAAAATGAACTTTAAGACCAACACTCCAAGTGATCCCCATGCCTCGTAACACCGTCACTTAGCAAGCTCCCTTCTTTGTTCTCTCCCAATGCCCACCACAAAGAAAAGAGATTCCACATGAGAAGCTGCAGATAAGCACGCAGGGCTGGCCCCTGAGGTGCCATTGCTCCCTCTACTATGCAGTGCACTGTGTGTGTGTAACCTCAGAGGGCTCAGCCCAGTCCAGATGCCTGACCCCATGCTTGTGCTCCCCGTCTGGGGACACCTTTGTCCTGGTGCCATGATGTGAGCTCCAGGCTCCTGCACTGCATGCCCAGGTTCTCAGAACAGCATGTCTGTGCCACGTGCCCTCAGCAGAGATGCTGGGATGCCAAGGGAAGCTCAGGCATGAGGTGAGACTTACTTCTTATACTAGTCAGCTACATGTGGCCAAAGACGCACCTGTCAAGACACACGTGTGTGTAGGCCCTTACCTGAGAAAGGCCTTCGCTTGTGTCAGGTGAGGGGTGACCAATAAGAAGTCGTCTACCAAACGCAAGAGTACCCTGATAGGGAAAGATGCCCGAGAAAGGGCATTAAATACCTGAGTTCACATGCACAAGAACAAAGTAAACTGTGGGACTTGGTACTGGCTGGGGACAGAGGGCTGGGGCCCCACAATCTTGCTAGCACAGCCACTGCCTGGGTCCTCTGGAAATGCCTCACTCCCGGTGCACTGGGGAGCCACTCACAGCCTACATTTGAAGCCGGCTCACTACCTCCCATGAAACCTCCCATGAAGAAAGGGCAGCCCTATCTGCACCAGAGCACAAGAGGGGAAGAAAGCAACCAATGACAAGGAGCCTATTACCCATCCTGCTGAAGCCTGGGGAACACCCTGCTCTCCATGTCTCCGTAGCACAAGCTGCAGAGCAACGTGGACAGGATGGAGCCCTGCGGGACCCCCTGACACTGGACGTAAAACCTGGAGGGAGACATGGGCAAAAGGGTGAAGCACATATTCATATCACAGACACACATGCAGACCACATAAACGTGCAGGCACACTGCTCAGACCACAAAATCATATGCGTACACCGCACACAAAGAACACAGATCACACACCACCGCTGTCCAGGGGGATGTGAATCAAGATGTCACACCCACCCATGAAGCCCTGCCATGGACTGTCCAGAGGTGACACAACCCTCTACCAAGGTAGCAGCAGGCAGCCCTGACTCACTTGCCCCCAATCCTTATGACGTGGTTGTGCACCAGGCGCAGGAAGAAATCGAACAGGCTGCTACTGGCCTCATTCAGAGAACAGCTCTGGAAAAGCAAGTGGGAGATGCACTGGGTGGAAGGACATGCAAACAAGATGTGCAGCGGAGATAAGGGGCGGGTGGTAGCGAACGAGCAGGGCCAGCATGGGTCATCTGTGGCTCAGACCCATGGCAACTGGCCCAGATAGCTTGTGCCACACTGTGACTACAGCATGTGATGGGGCCCTGGTGGTCAAAGGAAAGGCATCCAGAGGTCTCAGAGCCATAGTCGAAGGACTGGCTCGATCCTAAAACTGGTTGTGCAGAAAGCCACAGACTCAGGAAGTCTCTGCTCACATACAAGAAAAATAGGTTTCCTACCTGATAGGTAAATTCAAAATAGGTCCATAGGTCAAATCCAATGTGTCTTCCTAAAGGAAGGGGACACATTTTCTTTTGTCCTCAAGATCATAACTAAGCAAGATGTCTCTAGCAAATCTTGAAGCAGCTGGACAGTAGCACAGAATTCATCAAGGCAGCAAAAAAAGAAATTTGGCTGAAGGCAGAAGCAAGTGTCTGCGGGCTAAGGAGGGTGGCCTCACCGTGTCCACAGCCCTGCCCCCAGCAGTGTGCCGGGTGTCTACCCACACTGACCTGCTCGATGACCACGGCATCCCTCAGTGAGCTTGTCTTCTGCAGTTGCTGCACGAATTGTTTCATGTAAGGCTGGAGGTCTGTGAAGGTGGCCACCTGCCGGTGAAGAGGGCAGAGCATGAGGCAGGTAGATGCCTCTCTCCCTGAGCCCCAGCCTGGACATCGACAAGCAGAAGTCATGTCATGGAAGACTAAGTCAGCATTGGGACAAACCCCAGGGAAGCCCCGCCGTGCAACCTGTGTTCAGGAAAGGGAGAACGGAGATCCTGGGGAGCAGGAGAGTGCTACAAAATCATAGGGACAGGGCTTCCAGTCACCTTCCCCATGACTACTATGCCTACTGAGAAAATGCAGATGAAAGTTTCTTGGGGGTGCTGGAGAGGCAGGAAGCAGATGGACTTAGAATCCCAGTCCTGGGTGCATCCCACATTCTCTACCTGAGGTCTGTCTAATCCAGGGAGGTGGAACTTAAGCAGAAAGTGGGGGGCTATGACTGAAGAGAGTTGGAGTCCAGGGCCATTAAAACAGCTAGGATTGAGGGTGAGGTCCTAGGAGGAGGGGCCCCAGATAATGGAGTCAAAACTGTGAGTGATTTCTTCTCCAGTCCTCACCAACTCCCAGTGTCAGGAGCTCTGGGGAGACTGCTGGAAACCCAGCAGAAGCAGAGCTGGAGCTGAGCCAAGTGTGGTCACAGCAGCCACTTGGGGCTGAGGGGAGCCAGGGCCCACCGAGGGCTGCACACCTGCTCTCAGGCGAGACAGCCGAGGGCCACAGCCAGGAAAGGAGCAAAATGAAGGAGACTAGCCCCACACAGTGTAAAGACAACCCTTGTAGGATTAAGGTTGTCCACCACTCCAATCGTCAAGAAAATATTATTCTCTCCAAAGGAAAACATTATGCAGAAACCGATGTTTTAAATTTTTTTACTTAAAAGTCTAGCATCTCATGAAAAAAAATGACAGGCCTGTGTAACCAAACCACAAGTGAAGCAACAGAAACATACATGATCGATCATAGCATCCAATATGGGTGGGTGGCTACTTAGTTATGGAATTTAAAAATCAGTAAAGATGAGTCAATAAAATAGGGGAGAAGATGGGGAATTTTACCAGAGACTTGGAATGTATGAGAAAATTCACATGGGATTACTGAAAAATAAGACAACTGGACTTAAGAATTCAGTAAGTGGGTTTAAAGGAGGATTAGAGACAGAAAAAGAGAAGATCAATGAACTGGAAGGTAGGTTCATGAGAAATCTGGATTTAAGCAGAAATAGAGCAGTTTAAAAATACCATACACAAAAATTAATTCAAAATGGACCCTATACCTGAACACAAAAGCTGAAACAATAAAGATCTTGAAAGAAAACATGTAGGAATGTCATGGTGACTCAGGGTCAGGTTTCTCAAACAGAACACAGTTTCAGCCATAAACAATGGATAAAGACTTCTTTAAAATTAAAAACTTCTGGTCATCAAGACTCCACTTGTGAAGAAAAAGGCGAGACACACCTGAGAGAGGACTCGTACCCAAAACATACAAAGATCACCTATAAATCAACAACAAAGGTAGACAGCCTGTCAGAGAGTGGGGAGAGGACTTGAACAGGCATTCATGGGAGAGATGTCCATGTGAAGGGTCATTGGGAATGCAAGTCACGATCATACAAGATGCTGGGCACCCCCTCAGGAAATTCAGGCTACAACCTGAATACTGACACTTGCAAGTGTGTGAGCATGAGCATGCCACTTTGGTGTTCCCATGGCTGTCCCCCAGGAGCCCAGGCCAGGCCCGTGGCTGCACAATGGGGTCGAGTGCTTCATGGCTACTTTGGCACAGCCACTTAGGAACACTCTCTGGTGATGTCTAAGACTAAACAAAGCATGCCTGTGACCTGGCAACTCCACCTCTGAATCCACCACATCACAGTAATGCTTTCAGCGGCATTCAAACCTCCCAATGGGAACCAGCAAAGACCCATAAGCAGCGGAAAGCAGAGCCACACTGTGCAGCGTGGACACAGGAACACGTCCAGGATGGGAGGGATGAAGGACAGGTGCTCCCGGGTGCCTAGCTCTTTCTCAGATTGGCTAGGGAGCAACGGAAACAAGATGGGAAGATGGGATTCTGTCTGAATCATGGTCACAGAATTTGAGACAGGTAAGAGGGTCTGCACAATGCAGGTCAGAGTGGTAGGCACCTGGGGAGAAAGGGGGGACCTTGAGGCTGCTGGTGACTTTCTCTACTTTGATGCAAGTGGTGGCACCATCTGTCCACAAATGTATAGTGCTATACCCTCAGGATTTGCAATCCACACTCACTTGACTTGCCCAGGGTTTTTCAGGTGTGCTTTTCCCAAGAATTTCTGAGAACTCTTTTTGTACTCTCCTGCCTTCCCCACAGCACAGCTTCTGGGGGCTGGGTGCCCACAAGCTCCAAGATGCTCATGACAATTGCTCAGAAACGCCAATGTGCTAACTGGGTCTCGAATGCAACCTGAACTCCAGATGTCCTTTCTCAGCACCACTGAGGCCTCAGGCCCCTGGCCGCTGTGAGGAAGGGCGCCCTCGGACCCTCAGCCCCACCGCAAAGGCAGAACCACTCAGTGAGCAAAGCCCAAGTGTCTTGGGCAAGGTGCCCTCTGGCCCTCTCCTCACAGAACCAGCACAGCCCCAGCCATAAAGCACTTGGCCCCACTGTGTGCCATGGGCCAGGCTTGGGCTCCTGAGGGGCAGCCACGGGGACACTAAAGAAACATATGCTTGGCTCTGCTGCCACCTCCTCAAACTCAGGGGTCCTGTGAAGGGGCAGCATGCAGGAGTGGCTTGAAGAGAGGACTGAATGTGACATGAACAAAAGTATGAAGATGACAAGGACGGAGGCACCTCTCAGCAGTGGGAGCACAGGAAGTGCTTCTCAGCACACATGCGGGAGGGCCAGACCGCAGGGGCAAACACATGCCAGACCACAGGTGTCACACTCATGTCACACCTCCTCATGGCACACACCCATGGGTCTCACATGTCTTTTGAAGGACTTCCGGACGTGTCCATGGGCAGTTCTCTGGACCACGGCGTACTGGCGCAGGCAGTATGTGTGCTCTTGGGGCTTGATTATGTTGGCAATCACTTCCACCAGCCTGTCCTGAGGGAGGGCATCATAAGCACCCATCACGTCCACCTATGTAGATGGGATGCATTTACAGGCCGCTCATACTTACCTTGGCCCCCATGTCCTGGGTCCTACCCATTCTGCCCTGCTGAGCTGAGACCCCAGCCTGCCCTTAGAAAACTCTGGGGTGACTGGACACAGTAGGACCAGGGAGCCCCTGAACACCCTTTCCAGAGCCCTGTCCCAGCCACACATACCCCCCCCCCCCACTGTGGGGCTCTTGCTGAGATGCCCCTACATCCCCCAGACTCTGAGTACCCCAGGGTGGCTCTGGGTCCCTCTCTCCACACCCAGACTAAGACACTCTAGGGTGGGCCTATACTCTCTGAGTACAAGCTGATGAGCAGAGGTCCCTGGCGGATGACCCAGGCACTAGGGCCCCTGGCACTCTGAGCTGAGCCACGCGTGCTACCTTCTCAGGTGATCCCCCAATACCCTGAGCAAGTGGCAGTGTCATATTCTCCCCAAGAGTAAGGGCCCTTGTGGAGCTGGGGTACAGAACTGCAGAGTCCATGACAGCAAGGAAAGCTCAAAGTTTCTGCCCCAGGGAGCCAGGTGCTACCAAATGGAGCCGGGGTCACCTGCCTTCCCTGCTCCCAAAAGTCTGCAGCTCCACCATAGGCACCTCACCCTGGCAGACAGAGGCCCTGAAAAAGCCAGCCACACCCCACATCCTGCCCAGGGCCCACGATGCAGAGTCACTTGGTAGGTGAGCCTGAGGGTGCTGAGTGAGCTCATTGGGGCAGGGGGCACCCACCTTGACAAAGTACAGCTGAGGCACTGGGTCCTGGGCTCGCATGCGCAGCACAAAGGCATGCCAGGCCCTATAGATGTCATCCATGCCCAGCACAGAGGCGCCCAGGAGGTCAGGGCGCCGCACACGCTCATAGTTCAGCACGCTGAATAGTGTTTTGACTTTCGAGGTGAGATGCTGTACCTGCAGGGCCAGTCCAGGATGGTGGCATAGTCACAGGATGCCCCCAGCCAAGGGGCACGGGGCCCAATGGCCCCCACCCTACCTATGGGGACCAGTGATGACAGGCAGCTCTGCTTCTGCACCCCCCTGCCCACCCAGCTTCCCTCACATGAAAGGGCCAGATAGCTGACCCCAGGGCATCCCCAGACACCCACCCTGGAATCTCAGAAACAAGGTACAGAAAACTGCCAAGTAGCTACATGCAGGACCATCTCTCCCACCTGGCCCCCACCCCACCCCAGATGAGTTCTTGACTCACAGACCAAACCAGATCCCTAATCCACATCAATAGCTTCCCTTTCTTTTGGGGGGCAGCACCAATAACAACAAAAACACTACAGGGAGGCACTCTGAAGGGGTCAAAATTGCTGGTGACACAGAGATACCATTGGTGGAAGGGGATGCTAACCACAGGGTGGGTGGGGGCAGTCCGACAAGGTCTGGGAACCTGAAGGCTAAATGGCCCAGTCCTTTCCATCCCTGCATCTCGGAGAGCGTGCACCCCCCGTGCTACGGCAGGACCATGGGCGCTGTGTCAGTCCCTCGTGTCACGGGTCCATGTCTTGAGAACCTTGTGGGTTCTCAGAGCCTGTGTAGCAGCTTCTAGGGCTGGCCTTCCTACAAGCTCCTTCTCTGGACCCAGGAACACGGCTCATCCATGGGGCTCTGCCCACCTCACTGTGGCCCCTTGGAATTGTCTCACTAGACACCAAGCCTGGGGTTTAATGCAGTTTGCTTAAAAAATCAAACAAAGTGACCTTCTTGTCCCTGTGGAATGTCCTGGCTCCCACGACATAGTCCATGTTCACGATTGGCCGCAGCCCACTGGGCTTGGGGAGGAAGCGGAGTCTGGACATCAGCAGAGCGGGTCTGGTTTCCTGATGCCGCTTGACCTCGGCTGCCGACAGTTCTCGAAGCTGCACCCTATTGAAGTGTTGTCTGAAACAGAGAGCCTCATGGGACATGGCTCGGCAGCCACACAAGAACCCAGGTGTGTCAAACTGTGGAGACGCCTGTGCCCATGAGGCTGACACACTCACTAGATGCTGCTGGAGCGCCCTCCGTGGCAGGTGCCCCAGACACCGGGTTCCTTATGGTACAGAGCCCTGGGTAGTGTAGGCTGGGACTGGACAGGACCCCTGGGAGAAAGACCCCATGTTCTGCCACTTGGAATGTGCAAGGCGGCTACTTGGTGTAACCCCACAGGGTCAGAACTGTCTCCCTAGGGAACCCCCAGCTCCCTGTTGGCCTCTGCCCTGACACCCACTCACGGAGGGGCAGAGGCTGAGAATGCTCCCTGGGTTGTGGCCCTGGCAGTGAAGGGAGGCTGGAGAGCACAGCCCATCACAGATCTTGAATGTCCAACAGGCAGGGTGATGGTTCCCACGGTGAAGATATAAGTGATCACTTCCTGCAAGCTCCTTCTCTGGACCCAAAAACATGGCCCATCCATGGCACTCTGCCCACCTCACTGTGGCCCTTTGGAGTTGTCTCACCAGACACCAAGCCTGAGGTTTAATGCCGTTTGCTTAAAAAAATGAAACAAAGGAAGTGACCTTCTTGTCCCTGTGGAATTTCCTGGCTCCCATGATCATATACCATGAATTTTTAAATTATTAAACAGGATGTACTGTGTATCAACTCAGACCTATGATAAAGGATTCCAGACCCCCTCCCAGGAGCAGGACTGGGACTGGGCCTCTGGTTCAGGAGTTGCCACTTCCCTTCAGAGATATATGGCTCAGGCTTGGGTTTGATTCAAATGTGCATAGAGCCTGGGAACCCTGATCTGGCCACTTTAGGGTCTTCGCCAAGCCTTCTGAGGTCATGAGACGCCTTGGCCAGGTTGGTCACAGAGAGGAGGAGGGCTTAACCAGCTTACATCTGCCACAATCCTGCACAATGTACCCAAAACTGCCCACTGGGAAGCTAAGACAAATCTACTCAGAGGCAAGTCATCCTTCTGGAAGTTTCTGCCTCAGGATCCTACCTCACAGTGGGCACCTGTCCCCAGACACTTCCCACAGTGAGTTGTCAAGTAGGTGGGTTTCATTTTCTTGTGACACAAGTCCCAATTACTCTGTGCAAACTAAAAGAGAATCTGACCACACGCCAGGGATAAGTGGTTTGCTTGCACCATTGTTCCTGCCTTTGAGACCCTAGAGATCACTTAGCTCAAACCCCTGATCTACAGGTGAGGAAAGAGGACCTCCAGGAGTCCATGCCAGTACAAGACCCCTATGGGTCAGGACGGCCCCTAGAGTAGCTGGCTGAGGGGCCCCGAGGTGCGGGACACAGGGAACCTGCAGCAGGAACTAGAGCTGCATCTGCAGATGGGAAGAAAGGGAAGAAACAGGTCGCGCGACGCTCTGACTGTAATACCTGATCCCAATGCTTTGCAACTGGCTCCAGACACTCTTCCGGAAGAAGAAGAGCTGGTTCTTCTGAAACGTGGTCTCCGTGACATAAAAAAAAGACCGTAGCAGCTCAACCACGTATGTGCCCATCAACCAGCATAGGAACTTGGCCAGGACAGCTTCTCTCAGACAGTGTTCAGCAGCCGGGACATAGCGACCCCCTGGAATGAGAAGCACATGCTCACCCCACCTGCATGCCCATCACAGCAGCCACAGGCCACTTGAAATAGCAGATCTAGACTACAGACACTGCACATGCGCCCCACACGCTAGGTCTCATGGACTTGGGCAGAGAAAGAAGGTGGAGCACCTCATCAATGATGCCTCTACTGACTCACTACATGTTGGAGTGGCAACATTTCCAATATATTGGCCTTTAATAAAGTGTATTGTTGAGTTAGTTTTACCATTCCTTTTTTACCTTTTTAACGTGGCTACTAGGACATTTTAAATCATGCACATGGCTCACGTTCTATTTCTATTGGGCAGTGATGGTGTGAAGTGTCACCACCTGTCCTGCTGTACCAGCAGAATGGAGAATGCAGAGACGAGCTCTCCCCATGGGACAGCTGGGTGTTGATTTGTATGATTTCAGGCATCCTCATTGAGCAGCAAGATCCAGAAACGCCTGGGGTTCTCCAGGCTGGACAACCCGGTGAGTGGTGGCAGTCACACGCCAGCTAAGGGAAGCCACATGCTGCTGGGCTCCAAACGCGCACCAAGATGCTGTCCTCCTCTGTGGTCCTCTGCAGTTTGTTCTATGAAACGTTGTGGGAAGAGGTCCACAAATATCACCCATTTGCCACAAGGGCCACGGCACAGATAGAAACATGTAAAGGAGAAGAAAAGGGACCCAGAGGCAGGTCTGGGACAGAAGACAGGAGGGGAAATGAAGGGGTGAGGAGGAAGCTAAATACACATTAACCATGGGAAACAATAATAGTATCTAATTTGGGACATAATCAGGCTAGTGGGAGAACAGCATACAAGTTGGGGTGGGAACCAGATTAAAATATGCTCAGGCCCTTATGTTGCTCAGGAGAAGGGAAACCACTAAGAGAAGAGAATAGAGAATATAATTCCAAGCTACCGGGAGGCAAAACCAGAGTGAAAACACACTCAGTCAGGACACAAGGACAAAGGGCATGAAAAGGTAGGGAGAAACTGAACAGAAAAACGGAAGAAAAACATGCAGACACACCTGTAATTACAGAAAAATTAAAACAAACCAGATTCTCCAGGAAAGTGGCAAAGATTATCACACTGGATCGAAAATAAGCTTAAAATGTCAGTGATATGCTATTAATAAAACACATCTAAATTATGTAGATATGAAAAGGCTGAAATAAAAATTAAAGAATGACAAATGATGTAAGAGGTAAACACAAACCAAAAGGAAGCCCGTGCAGGTGTTCTCTAAGGCGTTAAAACAGACCCTAAGGTAAAAAGAATTAGTAGCTGCACATAAGGAAGATAAAACTTCTCAAACGTGCATGTGCCTAATAAAACCACCATGCAAACACTGTCAGAACAGGAGGAGCCAGACAAACTGCCCACGTGAGGTAAGCACTCGGCCGTGGGAAGGACACACAGTTTCTCATAGCACATAACGAGCCTGCTACAGTAAACACAGACACCAACCAGGCCTCCAGGACACAAGGAACACTGGTGAAGACTGTCTATGCACAAGATTACAAAGCCAGTTCACATAGCTGGGGTCCCTCAGGCCACTACACACCTGAGCTGGAAATCAGTAACAAAAAGATAACTTAAAATATCCACATATCTGGAAAATCTAAAATATATGTTTAAAAAACTCACTGCAGGGGTGGGGGGATGTGCAGGGTGGAGGGGATCAACGAGGGAAAAAGGGGATATCTGTAATACTTTCAACAATAAAGATAAATTAAAAGAACAACAACACGCTGATCAACGAAGAAATGCCAGAAAAAACCTCAAAATACTTAAACGCAGTTGATATAAAAACGTGAGCAACATATCAGAACACAGGCCCAGCTGGGCAGGACCGAAGCGAACGCACAGCCATACACCCACCTGAGAGGTCAGAGGATGACACAACAAACCTGAGAGCAGAGGAAGGATAAAACCATTAGAAAAACTAATGGAATTCAAAACAAAGGCCCAGTAAAGGCCCCACGCAGACTCCTCTCTGAAAGCAAAGGCAGCCTCCATAGGAGGGACACACTGGGGATGGCAATTCAGGAAAAGTGATCTGGTCGGATGTGAGCTGGAGGCAGAGCACAACCTAAACCAGCAGCAGTGTATGCCCAGGTTAGGGGCCAGGGGTTGCCACCAGCCCAAGGATGAGCAAGCCCAGGGAGAGGCAGCGAGTAAGCCAGCAGGGAGCGATGGCAGCGCCTGAGTTTCCATCAGGAATCTATCTTGCGATGTCTCTAGCAACGCTGCAGCAGATGCAGTTAGCTGGCAGTCTGGCCTCGGAGGCTGGGGACCAGAGAGCCGACGGGAGTCAATGGACAGCATGGCAGGTGGGACAATGGTCAAGGCTGGCTAGACAAAAGCAAAGGAGCCCAGATGCTGTTGATGGAACACCTGGCAGGACAGAGGAAGGGACGTCCTAGCAGGATAGGGTGGAAGAGGTGACCACGGATAGCCGTGATCAGAAGAGGTGGCTCAGAGACCAAGACTGTCCTGTGCATCATTTATTCAGCCAGGAGACAACTGGCATGGTCCAACCAAGGAAAACAGCAAATGCCTAGGGTACAGCTTGAGCGAACAAAGACGCTGCAGAGGTCAGTTGCCTGGAAAAACACCACCGTGGAGTCACGCCTTGTTGGAAATTGGGGAACAGGATCACAGAAGTCAAACTCTCTTTTCACAGGCAAGCTGAACCCCCGAGTCGTGTGACAGCTAACTGAACTGAGCCTGCTGCATTTGAGAGTCACCCACACTGCCCCACATGGTCTGTTGGTGTATGAGTCACACAGTATTAACAAGTTCTGGAAATATGCTGTGCAGTTCTGCTTATACTCAGCACTGTTGTCCTGTACATGCAAACAGCGGTTAAGACATACATCTCATGTTATGTGGTATTTCCCGCAATTAAAAAGAAACAAACCAAAAAACAAGTTACTGGAAGGGCATTTGCTGTCTGAATCACCTGGCCCTGAGGTCTCTTGTTAGTCTGAGAGGGTGTGCCCCTTTGCCTTCCTGTGGGACACCACTGCAATTGGGATCTTGGGGGATGAGAATGGGCATTTTTAAGACCCCTACCACAGGAGGCTATCATGTGCATTTGGGTGGGCAAGACTGGCTGTAATAGAGGGCTCTGAACCATCCTTCTTCTAAAATCTTAAATGTCTTGGGAGTTGGGGGAGGTCAAACATAGCATAACTTGGGTCTATTCTTACCACCACTCCTCTACCAGGGGGAGCACGGAGGGTGGCTGGTCCTGTCCACTCCTGGTGCTGGTGAACAAACAAGGAGGATGCTGGCCAAGAGGAGGCTGAGTGGTGGCTGGACTGGAGGAACCTCATCATTAATCCCAGAAAACCAAAGGGCCTGGGGGGAGAGACACCACAGGCCAGCTTGACAGAAAACTTCCTGCAAGCACCCATTGCAATAGTCCACCTTCCCTGACACAGGAGTGTCCTGCTGCTCCCTCTGCTTCCTCATGACGCTTTCCTTCCTAAAGATGGGCTAGGGTCCTTGTGCAAGAGACAGTCTTTTCACTTATCTAGCTGCCCTGCCCTAGCATAGCAACTGTACCATTAAAACTTAAATTTGAACCCTCCAGCAAAGTGGGTTCTACTCCCAACCTGTTTCTTTCAGCGGGGCATTATTTCATGGTGATAAACATGAATGCCAAAAAAGGGATTATGAATTAACATTCTGGGCAGAGCTTCTGGATGCTTCCATCCTGTTGCCATAGCCCTATTCCATCTGCTCACTGCCCGTCTCCAGCACCCAGAACCTGCCTGAGTCCATGAAAGTCTTGCAGGTTGATGCAAACTGGGTGGGAGAGGGGATCAGAGGCAGAGAAACCAGACAGAACCACCCAGCAGTAGCAAGAAGCCAGGTGTGTGGGGGTAGGGGAAGGAAGGGCCTGCAGGGCCATGGCCGATTATGGGGCCATGGCACCCACCTCCTCACCTGGGCTACGGCACAGCCAGGTGCAATCCTGCACTTTCATCTTCCAGGTCAGTTCCTGACTCAAGAGCTTGGAGTACTTCCCCAGAGAGATGAGCTTCTTCACGTTCTTCAAGAAGCGGCGCTCATTGTGCCTGGAGCCCCAGAGGCCTGCGGGCACTAGCCTGCGAAGACACGCCCTCAGGAGCCCATACACGTGCCTAGGGCTGCTGTGCTGGTGGAGCAGCTGGACCAGGTCCTCTTCCGGGGCGCAGACACCCACTCCACTGCACCCCTTGTCGCTGGATCCCCCCACGGCCTCCACTGGGGTGGCGGCGGCCCGCAGTGGGCAGTGCTTCCTGAGCAGCCTGCCGTAGGGGCACCGCGCGTGGTTCCCAAGCAGCTCCTGGAACAAGGGCCTCATCCGCCAGTAGCGCGGGGGCAGGCGGCGCGCACTGCGGGGAGCCCCCGGCTGCAGGGGCTTCGAATCCAGAAAGATGGTTTCCACTAGTCTCCGGGCCCCCGTCAGGCTGGGCTTCAGGGAGTTGAGTAGGAAGGAGGAGCGCAGTCGTTCCTTGCCACCCGAGCAGTAGAGAAACTGCTTGGTCTCAACGACCACTCTGGGACCAAGAGCGGCCTGGGGACGTGACCGCCCAGAGGAAGGGCAGCCGGCCTCACGCTCACGGCCCGGCAATGGTAAGGGACACCTGGTCCTGTGCGGCTCACTCTCCCCAGACAAGGCTTCCACGGCAGCTCCCACAGGTGTCACCGCGGGGGGGTCGCCAGCACTTGGCCTCCGGGCCGGCTCCGAGATCAGGCCGGGCCTGGGCCTCTTGGCCTGAGGTGGAGTTCCCCCCACATTGCTCCGCCGTCGCCTCGAGCGGCAGCCGGGGGGTACCCTAGCCTCCCTGCCTCCGCCATTCCAGGCCTGGCGCGTGGGTCTGAGGCCCGCCAGGGTCCCGCCAGCTTGTCTTGTGGTGCAGAGGTCGTAGAGTGGTGGCCCGCACACCTGGTAGGCGCAGTTGGGGGCCACCAGCAGGTAGAGCGCACAGCGTGCCAGCAGGTGGGTGAGCACGTCGTCGCCCACGCGGTGCAGCAGCAGCCCCCACGCGCCACTGCCGCGCAACGTCTCCGTCACCGTGTTGGGCAAGTAGCTGCGCACACTGGTCGTAAAGGCCACAGGCGGGCCGCCGCGCGCCCCGTCCAGTAGCGCGAAGCCGAAGGCCAGCACGTTCCTCGCGCCGCGCTCGCAGAACCTCTGCACGACCCTGGCCACCAGCTCCTTCAAGCAGGACACCTGCGGGAGAGGGGTCTCGAGTGGCTAGGTACGGGGGTGCCCGGGGGGCGGTGGGCAGCGGCGTCCGGCCTTATTCCCCATGGCCCTCACCCCACCCCGCAGGCCTGACCAGGGTCCCCGGGGAGCCCACCTGGCGGAAGTCCGGGGCGGCGGGGGGAGGCTGCGCGTCCCAGGGCACGCACACCAGGCACTGGGCCACCAGCGCGCGAAAGGCCTTCGGGTCCCCGCGCTGCACCAGGCGCCGGCCCTGGGGACCCAGGCGCCGCACGAAGGCGTCCAGCGGCAGCACCTCGCGGTAGCGGTCCCGGAGCAGGGCGCGCACAGCGCGGCACCGGGGCGCGCGCGGCATCGCTGGAGGTGGGCTGGGTTCCCACGTGCAGGGACCCAGTGTAACCGCGCAGCGCTGCAAGGGGAGGAGGTTGGTCGGCGCGGAGGAAGGGGCGGGGCCGGCGGGGTCTTCGCGGTGGAGGTGAGACTGGGGGAGGAAGGGGCGGAGCCTGGTCAGGCCCGAGGGGCGGGGTCGCAAGCGATCGGTGCTCCGCCTTTTACCTTCCCTCCGGCTTCGCGCGTAGGGTCCCTGGTGTTGGCGTCCGGTGTCAGAGACGCCCGGCGTGCCCCCACCGCGCCCAGCGACCCCTCCCACGTCCAGGGCCCGCACCGAGGGTCGCACAGCGGAGAGGCTGGGGGAGGGGGTGCCCAAAGGGACCCCGGGGGACGTGGTGCACTCAGCATCCCCCGGGGAGAGGGCCCTTCTGGTTTGTCATTTTGCTGCTCTGAGGTTCAGCAGAGGGCTTTAGAAGGAGCAGGACAATGTATAATGATGTATAAAGGAGGGAATGGACCCTACTTCTCAGGCCTGGCCTGGGGAGAACCGAAGGCACAGGTGCATCCTCGCTGGGCACCCAGTGGTGCTCCTGGAGCTCTTTTCGGCAGGGGCAGTGGGCCATGGTCATTCTGCAGCAGCAGTACTTCCCGCTGACTTGGTCTTCTTGATCCAGGGCTGTAGTTTTTCTTTGGCTTCTTAAGCTTTTCTTGTCCAGACCATAAACAAAACACCCCCAATCAATTCCCTATTAATCACGCACCTGGTCGGTTTGCAAAGAAAGGGGAGAAAGGAGAGCCACAGGCTCCCTTCCTGGCATCACCTGCGGGACCCTCCACAGCCCTTCTACCCTCCCCAGAGACAGGACAGTTTTGACAAGGGCTGGTCATAAGAACAAAACAACTCACAGGTGTCACCTTAATGAGATTACACCCAAACCCAGACACTGCCAGGTGATCACGACGTTTGCATCACTAAGAAGTGGAGAAGCTTCCAAGTTTGGGAGACTCCTTGAGGTGACAGATCTGAGTCTGGCAAACACTGAATGGCTGAACAAATGTTAACCTTTCACAACAGGAAGAAGCTTGCTCTGGAAATTGCTTTCATTCATGGCCTTAGCATTTAAACAGGCCTCTGCTCTCCCTCCCTTGACAGACAGATGGTGTTTCAGATTTATGGTGCCCTCATGGTGTCTGCCACCTGGTAGTCCTGGAGATGAAGGGTTGCTGTTCTTTCTAGAAGTCCACAGAGTGAGCACTTGGTCCTTTGTGCGGCTAGAGGATTTGAGGCTGCTGCTTCAGGAAATTTGTTCTTTTCCAACAATGAAGTTACTCTGGTTCACTGGGAGAAACCACTACAAAAACATTAAAAAAAAAAAGAAGAAGAATGATGAAACTGAGGCAGAAAATGACAGGTGTGTGATTAGTACCATGTCCATGGTGAGGAAACCTCCCAGCTTGAATGGAATTGTACACATCCTGAGTCCTCCATTGACAGCTTCTGTTGTTCTATCTCTGAGGTGAGAGTGATGGTCTTAAATCATTGCCTCATAAGATATGATAAATGTTCCAAGAAAAAAAGTGGCATTGTCAGCTTAAGATAAAATACAACCACGAAATCCCATTTGGGGCTTCTAGGAGGCTGTTGCTGGGCTTCACCTTACGCTTGGAAGTTTCTAAACAGCAGATTCTGTGCTAGGAGCCAAAGGACACCGGTGTACCACTCACTCACTGGAAGATGATGAATAAGAGACTGAAGTCCCGAGATTGTTAACTATGCACGGTGACTGGACACTGGGCTCCTCCTGGGGAGAGAGTTAGGAGCCCCAACTGGACTATGGCCCGGAGCTGCCCTGCAGTGCTGTCCACTGTGGCTCCTGCTCCATGAGTGATTACAGAAAACCCTGTAGAGGAGACATCTGAGCAAAGGGGGGGAAACAAATCCATCAACTCCAGACCAGTGAGTGTGATGTGAGCCCAGGGAGATGTCTAAATAAATGATTAGGTCATTGGTTTCTCCACAGGGCTCAGCTCTGGGTGGCACCCCGTGGGAGGCGGGGAGGGTTGTACGTGGGGGTGAGCCTCAGTGAAGAGCTCTGGAACCGCCTGTGCCCGTGCCCACTGGATAGCTCGCCAAGTGCCCAGTACATGCCTCATCTGGGCACCTTATTGTCAGTGTCCTGGATGAATACACATGCTCCTGTCTCAGACCTACAGCCAGGAGGAAGAGGGGAGACCAGATCACAGAATCAGGGTTCAAACGGGCTCAGGGGGTCAGGGTGGTAGCCAGATGAATGCTGTTGACATAACGGGATGCATAAAAATGTTCTTTATGAACCTGACCACAAAGCAGTGTAAAACCAAAAACCTGGTCATGCCCGGCCGGGCGTGGCTCAGCGGTTGAGAGTCGACCTAGGATCCAGGCGATCGGGGTTCGATTCCCGGTCAGGGCACATGCCCGGGTTGCGGGCTCAATCAATGACTCTCCTCATTGATGTTTCTATCTCTCTCTCTCTCCCTCTCCTTTCCTCTCTCTGAAATCAATAAAGATATATTTTAAAACAAAACAAAACAAAACAAACCTGGTCAACAGCATGCCCTTGCCTGAGGAAATGCCAGCGCAACTCCAAACTCAGCGCCAGGCATGAAGACAAGACACTGGGAGGGCCTCCAAGCTTTCTGACTCCAATCTCTTCCCTACCCTGACCCTCCTGCCTCCCTCTCCCAAAGACCCTTTGATTGATTGATTAGGGCCAACTGGATAACCCAGGCCTACCTCCCTGCCTCAACATCCTTAACATAATCTCATCTGCCAAGTCCCTTGTGCTGGGTGAGATCACACTAACAGGTTCCAGGACCAGGATGTGGCATCTTGGGGGCATTATTCTGCCCAGGACACTCAGCATGGCAGAGAATACAGCTGTTAGAGGAACCAGTTTGGCTTCGGGTTCCTCTCCCAGATCCAAGTGGTTAACCTCCCATAACTCGGTCAGCACTAAGCCAGAGCCAGGATGCTGCCCCTGGTAAGTGTGGGGGTAGTTTGATGTCCCTTTGTCACCTGTAGCGTTGTGTGCCCAGCACTGTGGTTTTTCTGTGTCCTCGCCTGCATTTGGTAGTGTGACTAGTTTTTACCATAGCTACTCTGATAGGTGTGTAGATGAAATAGAGGTTCTTGCAGTCCTGCAAGGCCTTGACAACCTCTGGGCTGGGGGTGGGTTACAGAAGTGGTTCGGGATCTGAAGCTGGCAGGGAGAATTCGGGGCTGCTACAGAAGGACCTGCATTTGGGCTGTGAGGCAGGTTCTGGCTCAGAGAATATTGGTGAAGTAGAAGATAATGCCAGGAGAGCGGTCATTCAAACTAGACATGGATTGAAAAGAGGGGACAGCCTGAAGGCAAGTTTAAAAAGTGTTTTCTGGAGAAGCAAAGGGGGAGGAGGGAGCCAAGGGACATGTTGGGAAGGGGGTGGAGCAGAGGACACAGCTGTGTGGATCTGTGTACCCAGAGTCCTGGGATGGGTGGGTGGGGAGGAGGAGAGATGCCCTAAAGAACCTCTGCGCCTGTCTGTCCGGCCTTCCCGGTTTTCTGAATCCAAGAACCCATTGTTCCAGCTGCTATTGTTACCCCAACCTGGGGGGCTCATGGCAAGCACAATAAAACAGTAATAAAACGGTGGTTACTCTATGCCTGTTTCATTTTGCCAAAGAGGTTACTGGAACACTTAATTCTTAGTGGTGAAGCTAAATAACAATATGAATAATGGTCTTTGTTTGTAAAGAGTTTTACAATTCACATTAGCAAATTCATTCTCTGAGCAGCCCTGGGAAGTAGGTTGGTAAGTGCTGATGTGCTTTCTTACAGGTTCAGAGGTGGTGGCTTCCTGAAAATCCCAGATAATTTGGGGCAGAGCCTGGGCACAAACTCAGCCTCTCCAAGTCCCAGACCAGTGTTCCCCCAGTGCCCCAGGCTGGTGTTGGGAATGTGGCATGGGGACTCTGGGGACATGGCCCCACTGGGTCATGAGAGTCCATGGGAGCTCAGATGTCGTAGCCTCGCCCAGTTTGGCAGCTCCCGAGAAAACTGTCATGTTTTCCCACTTTCTTAGCTGGACTAGACCTTTGATCTCCCCCACTGGCAGCTTCACCACATTAATCCTTCTTGACCTGTTTTCATCTCCTGTGTACTTTCTCTTGCACCTTAAACCCCCTTATGAAAACCAATAAAAAATGCTCAGGGCTCAACCCCCCCAGGGCTGCCAGTGTTTACTCCTTGCACCTTAGCAAACAGTCAGTTCCTGCCACCCATGCTCGGATTTCTGCACTCTTAAGAGGTATTTGATGAAATTGAAGAAAGCGGTAAGTTAAAATTATCCACTGGGATGCCAAAAGGTGGAATTTACTTAGAGAATTAAGTCCTTTAATCACTCCCTCTGTGCACAGCACGTTCCCAGCCTAGCCACGTGCTGGTTCCCTGCCAGCAAGGCACAGGGACCGGGTGCCTCTGTGAGGCCCTTCAGAAGCAGGGTGCTCAGGATCTTGCAGAAACACAGGGCTGGGCAGCTCAGTGGCCCGGGGGCAGTCTGTTCCCATCAGCAAGAGTGAGGGGAAGATAGGGACAGAGAGAGGAGGTAAAGACAGGGCTCCTGGGCTTTGCCTGAGAAGAATGTTAGTGGTTTTATAAAGAGGAACTAAACTCGAACTTCCTTACAGGTAAGCTCAGTCACTGCTTAAGATGAAAGCAAGATTGAAACCACATGCCAGGGAGTGTTCTTGGTTCCTCTTTCTGGCAGGTGCCACATTAGCCACCGTCATCTCTTCCATTATTGCAGCACGCTTCAAAGTCCCTCCATTCCTGCTAGCCATTCAGGAAGCATCTAGAAGGATCTTTGAAAATCACGACTAAGAGCATGTCACATCCTTCTGATACCTGCTAAGGTCTGTCACTGATCCTAGAGTAAACTCAGGCTTTGTACTCTGGCCTTCAGAGACGCACATTGCCTGGTCTCTGCACCCCCACCTTGCGTGCTTAAGCCAGGACCCTTGAAAGAGCTACAGTCATTTTGTGCCCACAGAGCCCCAGGCAGATCTGACATATGCGATCATTCTGGAAGGACTCACCCACATTTTAGGTCTGGGGGTTCCCACAGATGAAGTTTAAGCTATGAACACACCATCAGAATCCTCCTAACACACAAGAAAACCAAGTGCCATGAGCGAGAGTGGGCAGAAACACGCAAAACACGGTGGGGCAGATGCCCAAATTCTGCAGCAATTGAAAATATTTATAGTATAGTGCAAATTTGTTTCGTATATTTAAAACCAAAAGCAGGAGGGTAAGGGATAGCTAAAGAGCAAGGCTACTAAAATAGACCGGGAAGATGCCGAGAGGGTCAAACAGGGTGTCTAGAATTATACGTACGTATCGATGAACAAAACTCAGCAACGCGAACGGGGCAGCGAAGTAGAGACAATTAGAGGCATGAAAAAGAGGTAACTGGAAAAACTGCAGAGACTCCAGCAGAGACAAGGGGGTTGACACAGGAGAGGGCAAGAGATTGGAACAGAAGCACAGGGGAGAGCAGCAAAGTGTGGGAGCAGCACGATTAGAGAGAAAGTGGCCGAAAGTTTCTATTGCTGATGGAAGCCACATATGCACCATTAAAGTACATCACACACCAAAAGGATAGATAGAAGGGGCTACGCGAGTGTCAGAAAGAACATCCTACATTCAGATGGGAGAAGACAGCTCGCTGACCAAGGTGACAGCGATCTGGGAGAACACCCGCAGGTAACCAGGGGAAACCGCCGTCTGTCTGCTAGTGGTCCCCACAAAAACATCTCTCTCCGGAATGAGGGTGAGACGAAGACATTTTATCTGAACAAATCTTGCAGGATTTACCAGGAGCCAAAAGTCTAAAGGAAGGTAAGAGGTGTGGACAAAAACATGCACATGTATGAAATAAAAGGAAAATTTAGTTGGTGAGGCTCTAAGAAAGCAAGCAAGCTAAAATACAATCATAGCGCTGACGCTGGAGGGCTGATCCGAGTTAAATGGCCTCACGGGCCCAGCTGGGAGGCTGCGGTCACCTCTGCTTCCAGGTGTGTGTGGCACTGGTATTACTTCTTCCCTGAGTGTCAGGTGGACCCCACTGTGACTCCGCTGGGCCTGGAGTTTTCTTTGTGGGAGGGTCTTAATGACAAACTCAAGTTTTTAAATAGAGGGCTACTCAGGTTACCTGTTTCTTCTTGAGTGAACAGTGGAATTTGTCCATTTTATCTTGTTGACTATAATGGCATAAAACTACCCATAATATTCTCTTACGATTCTTTAAATAAAACCTGTAATGATGTCACTTCCCTCATACCTGGTACCGTAATTCATGTTTTCTCTCTTTTTCTAATTATCCTGGCTGGAGGTTTACCAATTTTATTAATCAATCCCTAGGAACAACCATTTGAGTTCATTAATTTTTTTGTATTGTTTTCTTTTTTCTATTACATTGATTTTTTGTTTGCTCTAATATTTATTATATGCTGTTTACTTTGGGTTTAATTTGCGTTTTTAGTTTCTCAAGTTGGATGCTGAGGACACTGAAACCTTTTTTCTGTCCTAGGTTTTCAGTGCAGTGAATTTCCACGTCTGCTTTAGCTGCACGTTCACCTATCCAGTTATCACAAATTTTGATACTTTCTGTTTTCATTTTCTTTTAGTTCAAAGTACTTTTTAATTTCCCTTTTGATTTATTCTTTGATCCAGGGGTTATTTCAAAATGTGATATTTAATTTCCAGATATTTAGAGATTTTCCCAGAGATCTTCCTGTTTTAATTCCACTGGGGCTAGAGAGCATAATTTGTATGACTTGAGTAGTTTTAAATTTATTTAGGCTTGTTTTATGGCCCAGAATATTGTCTTTCTTGGTAAATGTTCTATAAGCTCTTGAAAAGAACGTGTATCCTTCTGAAGCTGGGTGTCTACAAATATGTCATATGGCTGAAAGTTCTTGCAGACTTTCTGTATACTTGTTCTATCAATTTCTGACAGGGGTGTGGAAATCTGTCGTTGTGGTTTCCACTATTTCTTTTTGCATTTCTAATGGTTTTTGCTTGATATATTTTGAAGCTGTTATTGAGTACATAAATATTTTGGATTGTTATGTCCTTTTGATGAACTGATACCTTTGTTTTTATGAAAAGACTATTTCCTGATAATGTTCCCTAAAATCTACTTTTCCTGATATTAATATAGTCAGTCCCACTTTCTTTTTATGGTGAATCATCTCTTAATGTTTTATTTTTAACCTATTTGTGCCCTTGTATTTCAAGCGGTCTTCTTATAAGCAGCATTTAATTGAGTCTTGCTTTTCTCAGTCTGGCAATCTTTGCCTTTTAATTGGAGTGTTTAAACCACTTACATTTAATGTGATTATTGATAAGGCTGGGTGGGTTTCAATCTACTGCACTGTTATTGGTTTTCTATTTGTCCCATCTGTTCTTTGCTCTTCTTTTCATATTTTTCTGCCTTATCTTGAATTGAGTATTTTTTTATGATTCAATTTTACTCCTTAGTGGCTTAATGGTTGTAACTTTTACTTTAGAGGTTGCTGTAGGGTTTACAGTACCATCTTTAACTGATTTCAGTCCACTTTTGGGTTATATTATGTCTTCACATTTAGTAGGAGAACCTTGCAACAGTTTCTACTACGGCCCCTGCGTGCATTTGTGCTGTTGTTGTCACACATTTCATTTCTGTGTATGTCATGAACCCCACAAAACGTTGTTACTATTTTCGCTTTAAGTGGTTCATTATCTTTTAAAATAATTTAAGTAATAAGAAGACAATCTCTACATTTACCCACATAGTTACTTTTTCTGGTGTGCCTCATTCCTTTCTGTGCTGCTGCTGGGAGGATCTCTGGCACAGTTCCTGTACAGTGGGTCAGCTGTGATGAATTCTAGCTTTTTTATGTCTGTAAAAGTCCTCAATTTAAAAATACATTTTGAAATATATTTCACTGGGTAAAGAATTCTAAGTTAGCAGATTTTGTCCCTGCAGTATTTGAAAGGTATCTTCTAGCTTGCATTTCTTCCCAGAAGAAATTCTCTTATTATTTCCTTTGTCCTTTGTATGCCATGCTTTCTCTCTGCCTGCTTTAAAGATTTTCTCTGTTACCAGTTTTCAGGAATTTGATTATAATGCTCCTTTTAGTTTTCTTCATTTCCTGTGCTTGGTTTTTGGTAAGCTTCTTGAATCTGTGGCTTTTTTTTCTCTTTCTGATGGATATGTTGAGTATTTTGATTGTGGTGATGATTTTATGGACATATTAATATGTAAAAATTTGTCAATTGTACATTATTGTATCTCAATGATATACCTCAATAATGCTGAGGGGGAACCTGATAGAAAAAACATTAGATATAGTAACCCATAGAATGTTTAAATATAAAAATAATGCATAATGCATTTTTCTTCTGATTCCCAAGATATGAAGGTACTAAATGGCATGGAATATTTGCAAACGTACTGGGCACTGCTCTATGCCCTTCACATACAACAAACCATCTAAAACTCACAATAACCCCACGAGAGGGATACTAGTATTATCTCCCATTTACCCAACAAAAAGCCGAGGCACCAAAAGGTTAAGTAACTGGCTACCCAGGGTGAAGGAGAACCAGTTCTCAAGCAGGCAGTTTGGCACCAGGATCTGTGCTCTTGGCAGCAATGCTCCGTCATTTTCACCTTGAAGAAAGGCAACTAATATTGTGTCCAGCCACCTGCATCACTGTGCAGCTCAATCCTCACAATTGCTCAACAAAAAGACACGATCATTCCAATATTTTACATGAAACAACTTAAATTCAGACTATGTCCCACAGTAATGTTATCCATGAGCATAAATCTCATTTCATCTGCCTCACCTTCCATGTCTTGTTCACCAGTTTATTTCTTGTTCATCTCGATGTCCTATGTCCCCAATTTAATTCCTAAATCAGCCCTGGCAGGTTTGGCTCAGTGGTTAGAGCGTTGGCCTGGGGAACCAAAGGTTTGCAGGTTTGATTCCTGGTCAAGGGCACGTACCTCAGTTGCAGGTTTCCTGTACCAGGTCGAGGTGCCTTCGGGAGGGAACCAATTGATGAGTCTCTCATGTCAGTGTTTCTCTCTCTCTCCCTCTCTCCTCTCTCTCTCTCTCTCTCTCTTTCTCCCCCTCCCTCTCTCCCTCCCTTCCACTCTCTCTAGAAATCAGTGAGGGAAAAACATCCTTGGGTGAGGCTTAAAAAATAATTCCTAAATCAGCTGCAGCTGTGAAATGAGTGAAATGATAGGCACCTATTCCCTCATATAATACAAAGAAATGGTCAATTATAAATAGGCTAAGATACAGAAGAGGGATTCCTAGTTCTTAACAAACAAACAAAAAAAACCCTGCAAATCTAATTACTCCTGCCTCAGGAAATAGAGTTTAAACCGCCCATCCCTGAGGATAGGCTGGATTCAGTAACTCACTTCCAAATAGTAGAATATGGAAAGATAAAACTTGTGACTTTACTGTGGAAAAATCTGGCAAATATCACCTTGACCTAGTGATCAAAGTTGATGCCTTAATGGCAGCATGTGGGTATCTGAGCCCTTCCCCCCAAATCTGTGGCTTTATATCTTTAAAATGAAATCTGACACATTTTCAGACATTTCTTTAAATATGTTTCCCCTGACTCTTCTCTCCCGTGGGGGCTCCACTCACATACAGTCGGCCCCTCAAAGTTCTCCCTCAGCTTCCTGGTGCTCTGTTCTTTTAATTTTTCTCAGTATTTTTTTTCTTTTCACATAGTTGCTATTATTATGTCTTAAAATTCATTCCTTTCTTCTGTAGAGTATTCCACTGATCCCATCCAATGTATTTTTCATCTCAGACATTAGTTTTGTTTTTTTTAAAAAAATATATCTTTATTGATCTCAGAGAGAGGAAAGGAGGGGGGGGGAGAGATAGAAGCATCAATGATGAGTCATTGATCGAGCCCGCAACCTGGGCATGTGCCCTGACCGGGAATCGAACCCCAATCGCCTCGATCCTAGGTCGAAGCTCAACCGCTGAGCAACGCCCGGCCAGGCTCAAACATTAGTTTTTATCTGCAGAAGTTTGATATGGATCTTTTTATGTCTTCCATGTTAATACCTTTACCCTTTCCTCTAGCTTCTTGAACTTGCAGAATGAGTTATAACTGTTTGCTATCCATGTCTGCTAATTCTATCACATGTCATTTCTGGTTCAGCTCCAGGTGACTGATTAGTCCCCTCATTATGGGCTATATTTTCTTGCTTCTTTGCATACCTGGCAATTCGGATGCAGACTTTGTGAATTTCACCTTGTTGGGTGAAGGACATTTTTGTATTCCTATGAGTATTTTTTAGCTTCTTACTGGGAAACACTTAAAGTCTTTGGAAACAACTCAGACTTTTATGATCTTGCATTTAAGTATTGTTGGTGGGACCAGAGCAATGCTTAATCTGTTAGGTTTTTTCCCCCAACTACGGGGCCAATCTCCTGAGAGTCCTCTAACTGGTACCTCTTGAATTATTAGGTTTCCACTCTGGCTGCTGAGTCCCATGGATCATTCCTTCCAGTCCTCTGGGCAGTTCCTCCTTAGACTTGTAGCGTCCTGATACACACGTGCTGACCAGTAACCAGCTGAACACACAGGGGACCCTCTGCTGGTTTCCAAACTTCTCCCTGTGCAGCTCCCTCCCCTCCAGCACCATCTCCCAAAGCAGTCTCTGAGACAGCAGGTTGCCTGGTACACACACTGGAGCCTAGAAAGTCTTTCCTGATGGGCAACTGTGGATAGGCCTCCTTTGTCCCTGGCCTCTCAGAGATCACTGCCTCTCCCTTTTGGATGCTCAGGGTCTTTAGGACTGTGATGATATATTTGTCCAGCTGTTGTCATTTCACATGGGAGGTAAACCCCAGTCCCTGTTGCTTCTAGTTGTCTAGAAGTTCCTAAAACAGAACTTAAATGCCTCATTTGAAAAAAAGGCTGAAAATTAATGAGTTAATTAGCCATCTGCAAAAGTAGGAAGGATATCAAAATAGACCCAATACATGTAAACAGAAACAAAGATCTGAGCAGAAATTGAGAGAAAACAAAATATAAAGAATCAACACAGATAATCCTTTATTGTGTGTGTATGTATATACATATACACACACACACACACATATATATATATAAAATCTTTATTGATTTCAGAGGGAGAGAGAGAAATGGAAACATCAATGATGAGAAAGTCATTGATTAACTGCCTCCTGCACGCCCCTACCAGGGATGGAGCCTGCAACCTGGGCACTTGCCCGGACCGGAAATTGAACCTGGATCTCCTGGATCATAGGTCAATGCTCAACTGCTGAGCCATGGTGGCCGGGCCCTTTACTCTTCTTGAAAACACTAATAATAGTAAAAACTGACAAAATCAGATTGATCAGGACAAAAAAAAGATACAAATAACTTTACAGAGTTATGGGTTTGTATTTGTATTCCCCAAATTCATGTGCTGAAGCCCTAACCTCCAGGACCTGTGAATGTGACCTGATTTAGAAACAGGATCTTTGCATGTGATCCAGTTAAGATGAGCTCATTAGTGTGGGCTCTAATCCAGTGTGACTGTGTCCTTATAAAAACGTGAAATTCAGACACACATAGGGAGCGCACCAGTGAAGATGAAGCCTAGGAGAGAACGTAGAACAGGTCCTCCTCAGCCCTCAGAAGAGACCAGCTCAGCCGACACCCTATTCTTGGGCCTGCAGTCTCCAGGACCGGGAGACAATAAAGGTCTGTTGTTTGAGCCAGCAGTTTTGTAGAAGGATCCCTATCAGTTCACAGTGAAGTTTGAGAGTTGCACTGGTGCCACACCCTCACCCTCACCCACACTTGGTACTGTTCTTTTTAATGAATTAACTGCTTGCCACCTGGTCTGTAGTACCTTGTTATAGCAGCCTCAGGAAACTAGCACAGGAGTAAAAGCGGACACGGCTACAGAAATTATAAAAAACAACAGAATGTTATGAACAACTTCATGCAAATAAATTTGAAAATTTAGATCAAATCAACAAATTCTCTAAATACACAAAACAATAAAACTTCAGAAAGAAATAGAACACCTGCACAGGACTCTAACCACAATCACACCAGTTTTCACCAGCTGCCTCACAAATCATGTCAGAATGACTGCTGGGAATAGAAGAAAGAGGAAATACTCAAGAGGACATACTCCCTGTCTCACTTTATATGGCTAAGGCAGCTTTAAACCCAATAATGGTGTTAGAAGTGTATGATGATAGGAGGAAAATGGAAAATAGAGAAAAAATAGGCACTTCACTAAAAAAGGGAGATCTGAGTAAGATTGTGAATCAGTACTCCACACCACTCATCACCAGGACCTTGAAAAGCTCTCACACACACACACTCTTACTGAACAGTGAGATAACCAGATGGCCATGCCGAGAACAGTGAGGTGGTGACACAGGTGGGACACGGGCTGCACTGGAGGCTGTGAGCTCTGCTAAACTGAAGCACATTCTCACCCCAAGCATGTCCCCAAAAGAAATGACTGATGTTCCCCCACATGACACACAAATGCTCAGAGTAACTATTCCTAAAAGTCCAAATGGACGAAACCCTAATGTCTGTCCACAGTTGATAAAACAGTGGTTTATTCATGCCATGGAACACTATACAGGAGACAGCAAATTAGCTACAGCCAGCAGCATGGATGATGGTGAGAATTTTGAGCCAAGAAGCCAGGCCGAGCGTCTAGTGCGGGATTCTGCACCGATGCAATACAGGTAGGGCTATGGTGTTCAGTTTGAAGAACAACTTTTATGACGTGTTGAGGGGCCCACCTGCCCAGGTACAGAGCCCACTGGCCCAATCAGGAGCTGTTGTGTGGCTCTGGGTCCTGGTTGCTTTCAAGGTTTCCACTTTATACCCTCACCTGAGGGTATTTTTTCCATTGCTTTTCAGAGAGAGTGGGAGAGAGAAACATTGATGTGAAAGAAACATATCGATTGGTTGCCTCCCGCATGCACCCCTACTGGGGCCGGAGATTGACCCTGCAACTGAGGTATGTGCCCTGGGCCAAAATCAAACCTGGGACCCTTCAGTCCTCGGGCTGATGCCCTCACCACTGAGCAAAACAGGCTAGGGTAAGGTTTCCACTTTTACCCAATAATCAACAGCTTCTAAGGGTTCTAAGACATTCTACAGAGTGTCGGAATAAAATGCTCAGGCCTAAAGCTGAAAGGGGCTTTAAGATCTCATACCAAATTTGTTTGATAAACATGTTTATCTTAAAAAACGGAGGCAGGCACTGAAGTAACCCATGTGAGTAACTTATTAACACATAAGACTATAGCTTTTTTTTAAAATGGTTTTATTGATTTCAGAGAGAGGAAGGGAGAGGGAGAGATAGAAACATCAACGATGAGAATCATCGATTGGCTGCCTCCTACATGGCCCCTACTGGAGGTTGAGCCTGCAACCCGGGCATGTGCCCCAACCTGGAATCGATCTGTGACCTTCAGGTTCATGGGTCGACACTCAACCACTTAGCCACACCAGCAGGGCAAGACTACAACTTTTTAAAAGGAACTATTGATTAAACATTCCTTTTAAAAGAATGTGACTTCAACTGCCACAAGACAAGATCAGTCCACATGTAATGAGATTTACAACCTGGAAAAAAAATTACTGAATGGCCACTGGAAGCGCTGAGACTCTAGGACACGGTGTTTCCACCCCCGAATACCAGCCCTCAGGTATTTCCAAATGACCGTCTAAAAACCCGTGTTCCCACTCTGCTGCCAGACTCAGGTTCCTGCACTGTGAGAACCTTCACACAACCTGTTGGCAAAAATAATAGTCTTCCTAACACCCATTTTATAAGGAAACTGAAAATGAGAGAGCAGCAATGATGTGGAGTGAACTTCCTAAGTCTGCCAAGTTTTAGGCTTCAAGTGCAAGGAAGTAATTTCTACGATGTCATTGTGGGGGGCTGGAGACAGGCACTGAGAGCTCTTGTGGTCTACCTTGAATGGGCACCAGGGTCAGCAGAGCCCCTCAGGCCCAGCCAGATCTGTTCATGGAGCACCTTGACTCAGAGCCATACCACAGGAGTACATGCATGAATCCACACAGAGAAGCTTCCAGTCCCTCCCCCCAAAAAACATGTTATGTAAAACTTATGGGTGCAGCAAGGGCCAGCCCACTGGGTGGACTGACCTTCATAAGCATTTTCCTTGGAGGTGATGAGTCTCAGAAACTGAATGTGGGACCCTGGACCCATGTCAGTGTTCTGAAAACTAAGAAGGGGTAACCTGAAACCACTGTGTTCTTTCAAATCATCGAGTGAGCTCACACGCCTTAATTAAAACCTGCTAGTTCTTGACAAGCTCAACAGCAAGCGGGAATGTGTAGGAAGAACACATACTCCCCTTCAAGCCAGCCTCCCGCTCAGCTCCACGTCCTCCCCAGAGGGCCCCTTTCATGGACTTCTGCAGAGGCCAGAGCATCCAGACAACCCTTAGTGGCAGGAAGACTGAAGTCCAAGCCTGGCCCATGTGCCACTGGAGCCGAGATACTAATGCCCTTGCTGCAAACATGGACAGCTACCACTGCACTCATGCACCTGGACACTACGCTTTGCAAACAGATCAAGAATGCAATTTCACTGAACACAAAGTAACCTCATTACCCCCAAATCTGTGGCTGCTCTCCGCCCCACCTGTGCTATTTTTCTCTCTACCTTAACCTAGGGCGTTTCTCTAACAAAAACATCATCAAGCTGACTCAGTCATGACCATATAATAATTAGGCACTTAAGTCTTCAATATCAGACATAAATATTTAAGAACATTCATGAGTCCAAGGCTAGGTAGAGGGTCCTTCAATTTGTCCTTCTAACAAACACATATAAACTACATCACATGTTCGTCCCTGGGAATGAGGTAAACAGACGTACCTGAAAGAGTTTCCCATGCAGCAGGCCAAGAAAGTGTTACAGCCAGAGAAATTTATTTTAATATAGAAACATACATACATTAAGCTTTAAAATAGTCAAGTTTTAAACAAAAAGGAAAAAAGCCATTTGATCCCAGAGTCTATACAGCATGGATTCAGAGGCATTTGAAATTTCACGTAAGGAGCACTTACAGACAACTGGAGATGAAAACCCGCACCTCCCTGTTTCCGGAGTCTGCTGGGTGGGGGGACACTGTGGTGATGGCATAGCCACTGCTGACACTGGATGCTCCTGTGCTGTGAGCCACCAATGGCCAAGGATGACCACGAGAGCCCAACATCTCAGTGACCAAGACAGACAGATGTCTTCACGCTGGGGGCATTGTAAGTGAAGCCAGTTCCTCTCAAACACCACGTGAAGGGACTCAGGAGACGTGAGAAATGTTCAGAAGTTTTGGCAATGTAGAAGGTGTAATGTCCAGGAATTCACCAGAAGCGTCCAAAAATACTCAGTCAGCCGAACATCCAAGATGTACTGGGTGGTGGCTCAAGGGCGACCCAGGCCAGGGCTCAATGTGTGTGGGACTTCCGCTGGGGCCTCTCCTCGTAGGACTCCCCAAATTCGTTCACTCTGCTCCTATCCACAGGGTAGAGCCTGCAACAATACGATGAATGCTCCACTGCTTTTGAAGGGAGGACATGCATGTCCTTGAGCCCCAATAATTAAGAATCAAATCATCAGAAGTTCACTGCATAAAAATTTAGGGGTTCACCTTGTGCCCTCCTGTTGATATTTTTAAATGGTTAGGCCAGAGCTCTGTGCTCAAGGCTGATCAGAGGACAAGGACAGCTTGTGCCAAAGTGGAAGCTGTGGCTGGAACACCCCCCTCCCCCCCGCAGGGATGGCCTGCCCCAGGGGACTGATCCCAGCTCCTAGGGGCACAGCACAGGGGCTGGGGCAATGATCTCCTTTATGCGGCACCAAATTCATCTACGGAGATATGAATCTGGTGGCGGATTCCATCAGACAGAACAAGCACTTCTGTACCGGAGACAGAATAACTTCCTCCAAGGCCTACTATCGGCACCTGGAATGCTAGCTTGGGCAACACCCAAAGACCACTGCAAACTATATCTTTCACCACAGGATGGCCAGGTGCACATCAGCATAAACGGTGAGATTCCAACCAGGCAGGGAGCCTCAGAGGCACCGCACTCACCATCGCTGGTACAGGTAGATGAGGAACACAACGTCGTCCCTGAAACAGGCCAGGCGATGGGAGGTGGGCATGGTGATGATGAAGGCGAATATGTCATCAATGAAGGTGTTGAAGGCCTGTGCCGGGTGGGAGAGGGGACAGGGTGAGGAATGGGCCATGGGGGCTCGCCTGGAGATGCCCAATCAACTGCCTGAAACCTCTTCAGACTCATAACCTGAGTCAGCAAATCACAGCAGACACACCAAGGGCAACAAAGACTCTTTAGTAACAATAAAAACAGAAAATGAGCAGGTGGAGGCACTGGACTAGCCACAACATACCAAAACAGCCCTCAGGGCAGTCTATCCTCTGGACACTAACCACTGGGTCAGGGGTGTCCAATTAAAAAAATTTTTTTTATCTCCCATTATTTTTTAAAATATATCTTTATTGATTTCAGAGAAAGGAAAGGAGAGGGAGAGAGAGAGATAGAAACATCAATGATGAGAGTGTCATTGATCGAGCCCGCAACCCAGGCATGTGCCCTGACCGGGAATCGAACCCCGATCGCCTGGATCCCAGGTCGACACTCAACCGCTGAGCCACGCCCGTCCGGGCCCATTATTTTTTTAAATGAAAATTTTTACTTATTTTGAGAGAGAGAGAAACATCAATTTGTTGTTCCACTTATTTTATGCATTTATTAACTGATTCTTATACGTGCCCAAACTGGGGATCAAACCCACTACTTTGGCATATCGGGACAATGCTCTAACCAAGTGAGCTACCCGGCAAGGGCCTGGGTGTCTGATTCTGATATGTCATCCAGTAACATGGTGTTTAGCTCAAGAAAATGTCTTCTGTTGCTATGAGAGAGCTTTTATTTTTTACAAAAATATGTCTTCATTGATTTCAGAGAGAGGAAGGGAGGAGAGAAACAGAATCATCAATAATGAGAGAGTCATTGATTGCATACCTTCTGCAACCCCCCTCTGCTGGGGATGGAGCCCACAACCTGGGCATGTGCTCTGACCAGGAATCGAACTGTGATCTCCTGGATCATAGGTCGATGCTCAACCACTGAGCCATGCCAGTTGGGCTAGAGCTGCTGTCTTTTAAAGTCATTGCTGTAGCTCAGCAATGTGGAGAATCCCCAAAATTGTGACAGGAGTGTGGCCCTGTACACACACAGCACCTCCTGCAGGCAGAGCACTAACCTTGTACGTGAAGGCCTTCCAGGGCAGGTGTGCCACCGACTTCATCTGGGGATAAGGAGACGTGAACAGGTCAGGGGCAGGCTGCTCAGAGCACATGGGCGACCATCCAGAGGGGGATGCATCTTACCTTGTAGTTCACGAAGAGCTGGGGCAGCATGAAGAGGAAGCCGAACGCATACACCCCTGGGAAGGGAAGACAAGACAAGGCTGGAGAGCAAGCACGGACTGTGACATCCTCACAGCCCCTCTGGGCTTTACATCCCACGGCTTTTTGGCCGGCAGAGTGACTTCAGAGAGCAACATCCTTTTCCTCAGTCACCGTCAGTGTCCCCCACAGGGGCCGAGTGAGTGCTGGGGGCTATGAGGACAGGTGCCTGGCCCACACAGTCCCCTCCCAGGGCTATGGCCAGGTTTGAGAACCACACCCAGTGAATCTTCTAGGAGTCCATCCCATTTGCTCTGTGCCCTTAACTGTGTGCGGAGCCCCAGCGCTGTGGTCAGGGCCAGCTCAGGGCTGGCAGGCCCTATGCAGAACTCCATGCTGCGTGGTTTTGCTTTAGTTTGCCTTAAGGAATCGGATGGAAGAACAGTGCTATTTACTGCTGGCATTTAATGTTTTCATGAAGAGAAAACAGACGGCTCAGGGCTCTAGTCCTGGGAAGCCTACATGGGTCTCTCACAGGCAAACAGGGCATCCTACGGCCCAGCCCAGTGCATAGGGTAGGGCAGAGGGGCTGACAGGGTAACCTCAAGTTACAGGAGCAATGAAAACGTACCTGCTATGAATGCTGTTACCAGAACAGAAAAACATCACTCACCATTGACGAAGCTGTTGATTAACCAGGAATACCAACTGAAAAGGAAGAGAGCTGTCACTGTGGAAGGCCCAGACTTCCCTCATCAGTGTCAAACTGACCACCTCAGTTTACTCTTTTGAGTGAGCCCTCTGTAAACACCCAAGCTCTCCCAGGAGCCCGTAACAAGGTGTGGTGTCCGCACACTGGAGGCCCAGGGCCCTGGTCATATTCCAGGTGCTACAGCAACCTGTCAGGGTGGACTGGCATGCCAACTGGTTGCTGGGAGCCTATGCTCGATTCGGGGGTGAGAGACTCTGCACTGACAGATACTGTCCTTCAGAACCGTCAGTCAGATGGAAAATAAGCCAGTTCTCAGGGCTCGTCCTTGCCCCAGCCCTCTACCAGGCCCCTGTGGTCCCGAATGCAGTAGCCACACACTGCTACATTTTCCCTTGTCAAACGCATGTGACTTTACCCAGACACGTGCTATGGGTGCCAGCCTATGTGCCCGCTGATCCGGAAAAAGGAGCAAGGGGACACCCCCACTTCAGCTGTGTCTCCAATTCCAAGGCTACTCCCATGAGTGTTCTCAACCCCCAACTTCCTGTTTTCCACACTGTGGAGGAGATGGAGCCACAGAATCGGCCCGACCCCAGTCCCCACAGTGGCAGGCAGATATGGAGGCAGAGGGCTGTCAGTAATGCACTGGGCTCTCCAGGTGACAGTGTGGCAGGGGGAAGTCCTGGTGACACCTGTACCTCTTATACTTGATGTTCAGCAGTGAGTAGACAGCGCCCCCGATGCACAGAGGGTAGAGCAGGTAGGATAGGTACTTCATGGCCTGCAGAGAGCAGCGTACTTCCTGTTAAAGCCCAATCCTCAAGCCTCTGTAAATGTACACTTCAGGCAACTAACTCACAAGGATGGAAAATAAACAAACAGGGTAAGAAACAGACATGTGCACAGCTGTGTGACATGTGTGATGTTGTAATGGAGGACTTGTCAGTGTGCATTTATTAAACACACAGAACTCACAGCCCAGCTGATGTTGATAACATACCTGTTCACTCAAAACAAACTAGCCGCCTGGCCAGCGTGGCTCAGTGGTTGAACATCGACCTATGACCCAGGAGATCATGGTTCGATTCCCGGTCAGGGCACATGCCCGGGTTGCGGGCTCGATCCCCAGTAGGGGGTGTGCGGAGGCAGTTGATTAATGACTCTCTCATCATTGATGTTTCTATCTCTCTCTCCCTCTCCCTTCCTCTCTGAAATAAAGACATATTTTAAAAACACCCCCCCCCCAAAACAACAACAAACTAGCCTACTAAACATGGACAGAAATCTGAAGAAACTCTCCCAGTATTGTGTCAAGACTGACATCCAAGTCAATGCAGCTGTATCCTTGTATTTATTCTGACCTGGATTTTACTGTATCCCCAATAAAAGTTGGACTGCAGGCTGATGCTCATTAGCCAATAAATATACCCATCCCTGTATAGAACATGCTGGATGGTCATACTGCAAACTGCTGCTCCCCTAGAGCAGCCGCAGCACATGGCGCTCTCTGTGGGGTTGCCCAGGTCTGAGCGACAGAATGAGCTCGCAGCAACCACAGCAAACCCCCAAGGGACAAATATGCTTATAAAAAATAGAGATGTCTTGGGAGACATGGGTAGGGGACACCTGCAGGGACCTGGGAACAGGGAGAAGCCTCCTGACCCCTTTTCCAAGTCAGAAAACCACTTGGGATTGTGGCCACCCCTCCAAGGAGATGGCCTTCCTTTACTGAATATCACAGTAAGGTGCTTAGTTACATGTCTGCTGGACAAGCATATTCCCCCACACTGCCCCTGCTGCTTACCTGCGTGTCATACTCCTCGGTTTTCCTCTCAGACTCACTGTAGGCGCCAAACTGTTGTAAAATTCAATACAATCGTGTTAACTAAGTGACTTAAGGCAGGTGTCTGAGCACAGCTTCACTAGGAGTGACAGGGCTGTGCGCTGACTGGCAGAGAGGCTCAGCCCGGTCACATTCAGTGTAAGGCATGCCCCTTAGGTAAAGGCCATGGTCAACATGACCATACACCTCCCTCCACGCAGAGGACCGGTGGGCAGCATTTCTGCCCCATTCTGGCCTGGACCCTGAGCCACAGTGTGTGTCCGTGTGGCAGAAGCAGCCATGTCCATGTGTGTCCCACTCACCAGGCTGCTTCCTGTTCTTACTTCTGGTGTTTTTTTTCTTCAGTGAAAACACTTGCTTCACACAGATACATTCTGACACTGCTCTTAGATCCGTAAAGGTGGCTTTACTAGTCTAATTTAAAAAACAGTGAACTGTACTCTATCTACTGAGTTTCCTGTCCTTGATCCGTTTAGGACTGGACATGGGAGGGTCAAAAATAAATCAAGTGAGGTCTGTACAGAGCACAGTGAACTTCATGCCTGTAAACCTCCCAACCCTGATCTTCACAGGAAGCTCCTGAGTGCTCAATAACTGGGACAAGCCCCAGGCTGTGACTGGCTATTTGGGAAGCCGGCCTGAACTGCCCACAGGAACATGGGAGCTAAAGACCAGTGTCCTGTCTGGTGGAGAGGCAGCTTGCCTTTCAATGCAGGCACTGCTAGGTCTGTGATTGGGGCACCCGTGTGAACCTAGGATTAGCTGTGATCAAGGAGCCAACGCTAGCTCTGCCGAGGGAGTTGCTCCATGTGCTGGTTGGGAGGGCAGTCCTATCATCAGAGGACAGTCACCTGCTCAGAGGGTCCTGTGCCTCACTGGGTGCAGCTATGAAATGCACCAGACAAGCTGGTGCACGTGAATAATGAGTGGCATAGAGGAAGCAGATGGAGTAAACAAGACAGAACCTCCAGAGAGCACAGCAGAAACACTCACCTGAAACTTGGGCCTGAGGCCTCTCCAAACAACAGTCATTTTCAGAGCCTTTTTCACTTTCCACAGCTGAAGAGAAACAAGAAACAACATTTATTCTAAGAGCAAGGAGATGCCAGAACTCACCACTTGAACCCTCATGGACCAAGCATCTGCCTGCTCAAGCCCAACTGCCCCAAGCCCCATTGTGCCTGCTGGGTTAGCTAATAGGCACAGGCCCTGGAACCTGGCTGCTGGCCCACACGCCAGCTCAGCAACTTGTACCCCACATGGACACCGTCACCACCTATGGGCACCAACAAACCAGCCCTCAGCCTGGCTGTCCTCCTCTGGGCTGTCTCTTTCCCAGCTTGTCTGCACTTGGCTGGCTCACCCTACCCTGCCTGCTTCTTTAAATTCACCCCAGCACCTTCTTCCTGGCACTGGAAGGGCCCAGCCTCCACCAAAGCCCTGCATTTCTGGGTCTCTTTGGGACCCATGCCCCACTTGCTGCCTTGCTGACATAGAAAAGGCATCACCACCTTAGAAAGCAGTTTCCATACTGCAGCTGTGGCTCTAGAAGGGTCCCCATCTGGGAATTTTCCTCTACAGGCAAGGAGAGCACACAGCACAGTCCCTGACCTGACAGCCACGTGGAGGAGGGCCGGGACTCGCAGTGGGACCTGCAGGCTGCCACCTCTCTCCATTATTCCTGCACCCCCAACTCCACCTTCGTCCTTGAGGACTGGCCCCAAGCCTGCCTTCCTCACAGGGCTCCCTTTCCTGAGTCCCACAGAGCAGGGCAGCCATGGGGCACCAAGCTTCTGGAGCCCATACCACGTAGTTCTGCTTCTAGTAGCGTCCAGCACAGCACAAGCCATGTGGAACTTTAAACGTGTCAGAATACATTCGGCGATGGATGTGTGATGAGCTGGGACGTTTTAATAAAAACTGCAGGGCCACCCAAAGGCGCCTTCTGTACCCTCACTTTGGTAAACCCACAGCAGTTGCGTCCCTGCCTGCCCACGGAGGTGGCCGCATGTCACTCTTTGGCAGTTACGCAGGTTCTGACTGCACTGAGCACTTGGGCCCAAGGACCCTGGCATGTGGCAACTCAGACAACAGCTCACCTCAATGGCGGCTCCGACACCTGCAGGGACCAGCACCAGCAGACTTGTCTGCTCATCCAGCAGGAACAGGAAGATGACCACAGTGCTGAAGCAGCGCCAGAGCACTAGGGACAGAGGCAGCGGTGCTGAGGGGCCACAATCCCACTCACATATACACCTGCACATATACAACCCCTCCCCCACATACCCGCCCAGCTCACATACACCTACACATGTAAAGCCCACAGCTCACTCACCCCACTCACATATACAGCTCCCACACACACCTCCCCGATTCAAACACACAGATAAGTGTACAGCCCACACATGCACACCCTCATCCCCTTTGAACACATGCATGCGCACACACATGCGTGGACCTACGACTTTTCTCCCCCTTTGTCCATTAACAGTGAACAGTAGGCCACATGCACTAAGGAAAATGGTTTAAAATGATTAGAAAAGGCAGCCTCAGCTATGTAAACATGTTATACTTGCAAACACATAAATACACAGCAATTATACTGAGAAAATGGGTTCTTGACTGGAGTTATGATGACTTGCTTTCCTGTAGCCAAGTCATACTTTTCTGTTTTTGTACTAATTCTGTGATAAACACATTTGTCTTTTAAAAGCTGTACGCTTTTCTTTTTAAAGTCGTGCTTTAGCCCTGGCCAGTGTGGCTCAGTTGGCTGAGCATCGTCCCACGCACGGAGATGGCGCTGGTTTGATTCCCAGTCAGGGCACATATCTGGGTTGTGGGCTTGATCCCCAGTAGGGGGCGTGCAATTGATATTTCTCTCTCTCCCTCTCTCCTTAAAATCAACAAATAAAAACATAAAAAAAAAAAAAAAGTCATGCTTTAGAAAACACTGCAGCTGACTAAAAGTGTCCTACTGGCTTAAGTACTTCTCTCAGCAACAGCGGCAGAGCCCGCTCTGCACGGTGCTCACCAGACACACGGGCCCAGGGGGAAGGTACCTGCTGCCTTCCATGGGCACAGACTCTGGGAGGGGGCAGAAGGACTCAGCAGGGGAGGGGCATCCTTTCTGAGGAAATTGGAGGACAGGAAAAAAGAATCCGAGACACAGATGACACGGATGGGGGGCACCCAAGCACCCACTGGGGCATATCATTTCCATAGGAAACACTGGCCTGGACAACTGTGTGGCCTCCATGGCCCTCTGTTGTCTTTGGACACAAGCTTACACAATACTCACCAAGACTGCAGAGGCAGCTCCCTCCCAGTTATTACCATACACAACCTAAAGAGGACCCTCTGAACAAGAGCAGGGGATGGGGTCTGCAACCAGCATTCGTCATACACAATCAAAATGAACATTATAACCCATCTTTATCAACTGCAGAATACACTTTGGGAATGGGTCAAAAATCCCGAGGGTATCTACCTGCTTTGGTTGACATCCCAATCATGCTCTTCTTTTTCTTCCAGAAACTGATGTCATTTTTAAACGCCAGGAAATCAAACAGAAGCTGAAAAGGAGAGAGGACAGCAGTGTGCAGCTATCTCCGGTGTGAGTCTGTAGGTGGGCACTGAACACAGAAGGTGGAGCCCATATGTCTAGTGTACCGCACCGCAGTGTTCACTGTGGTGTCACTACAACCAGTGCCTCTGCCTGCAGTGGCCGGGAGGCCATAGGATGCTCGCATGTTCTCCTCCCGTCTCACAACGGCACATGGCATGTGTCTGCCTCAGAAGCACACAGCTCATTCTGAGACATGGCCTTTTTATAAAAAGAGCTATTTTCCAGCACAGTTTTAGAAGGTTTTAGCTGGACTGGCTGAGTCCCAGGCACTCAGAACTGGCTGTGGCTCAGCTCCCCTGGCCTGCATCGTCTCACCTCCCTACCTGGACCTGAGTCCAGCACAGCCACACACAGTGACAGCTTTCCTCCACCAGCCTGAAGACTCCATATTCAAACAGGGGCTCCACACAGAGGACTGTGTTTAATGTTATGATCACCACACTAGGATTTATACAATGAAATACTTATTTTATAATCATTAACCCACCTCAGTGATTTGGGATTTCGTTTCAAAACAATCTCCAAAATCAGCCAAGTCCTAGGTTCTTAAGGTGGCCAGTGCCCTCAGGTTCAGACACCCTCTTCTGAGCTGGGAGAAGGCCCCAGCACCATGGCCTGTGGAGTCTCAGGTCCCTTGGGAACCAAGGGGCTAACAGGTGGGACACTGCCACACCAACCCCCAAGCTGAGGATGGCTGGAACCCTTAGAGCTGCCCACGCCCGCCAATGTCACCAACAAGGACTCAGTGACCCACTCACATGAAATGCCGCAACAAAGAAGGTCAATGCTAAAAAATACAAGTTGGTATCAACAAAAATTCCTTTCACTTCATCAGCATCTTTCTCTGAAAATCCTGAAAAGGAAAAAGAAAACAATGCAAAATGGGCACCGTCAACCTTACCTAATATTACAAAGGTTTCTGAAGGTTGTTGGTGGTGAGAGTTCACCTGAGCAAAACTGTGGCATTTCAAATACTATGTTCTGAATAAAGAAAACTTCAGGTAATCAGCAAGAACCTTTCAAAGCCAGGAAATAGAGACAAGAAACAAGTGACTGAAATTATGTGAAAGACCCTGCACCACAAGGTTCAAAGGCTAACGAGTCTGCAGAAACTATCTGGACTTGCAACTACAGGACGCTGCCACCCACAGGTCTGGGATGGCACGTGTGGTCTCACCAAACTGCTGCAGGGAGTACACGGCGTCCTGCATGTGGATCCAGAAGCGGAGCTTCCCCAGCGAGATCTTGTCATAGGACACAGTGAGGGGCAGCTCGGTGGTGGAGCGGTTGATGACCTAAGGGAGAGATAGCACAGTCAGAACCTGCTCTGCCAGGGCGCACCAGCAGCCAGCCCACATCCTCCTGCCTTGGTTGGAACACTAAGCACCCTGGGCTGCACTGTGCCCACAGACACTACACCTTTGTCCCCAAGTTCCTCACCCACTACAGCCCAGGAACAGTGGAGGCCAAGGCTTCTGACCCAGGGCCACGTGGCTGGTGGACTAGACACTCCTACATCCTGGGCATTATGGTCACACCCGAGGCTGAACTTCCCTCCTTCCCTCCCCCCGCCTTGGGCTCCAGCACCCATGTGCTATCCTCTCAGACTTGGGTGGGGCTCCCCCCACACACTGCTCTGAGGTCTTCCTGAGGGAACCCTGTACACCTCTCTCCACCACATTCCCTCTGCTTAACCTTCCCAGCATGAGCAGCGCCACCACCTTAGGGACTGGGGACATGTGTGCAACCAAGCCAAACACAGGCCCCTCCTCTGAAAGAGCTGGACACAGTCATTCTGCCCACACCCGCAGGCCAAGTGCCCTGGAGTTCAGAGTAGGGGCACACTCCATCTGGGGCTGGCAGAAAGCTCCAGGCAGAGGCAGCATTCAGACTAGGCTCACGAGGGTGCACAGAATTGGGGGTGGAGGCTGCCACAGGAAGGCGTAGTCCCACAGTCTAGCAGCATACATGGCCACAGTGGCCAGGTCCCAGGAGAGAGGCACCACCCCAGCACACAGGGCAGTGACCCCCACGTCCCTGAGGGTCCTGGGCATACCCACCGGTGTCACAGTCCATGCTCACCATGAGCACTGCTGACACCATAAGCGTGGCAACCAGATGTGCCACCATCAACCAGACACCAGGCCCAGGTGTCGGGCCATTCCATGCAGTGCATCAGCCTCAGGCAGGTGGGCAGCAGGCCAGGCCCGCCCCACAGGGGTGCCACTGTCTAGGCTACCATGGCAGGTAGTACCCCATCACCCCAGTGGGTGTGGTTATTCTCCAAAGATGGCATTCCTTCTGAAAAGCAGCTCCAAGTGAGACAAAGCATCAGTAGCAGAAGGCAACTTGGGGAAAAGCTAGCTGCCTTTTTCTGTGACTAACAACATTCTTGAACACCAGGCCTATTACCAAACCATGGGGCGACCAGGATAACAGGTGCTCTGTGGATGCTGCCCAGATCCTCTAATGCCCCAGCCACAGACTTGTCTCCCTTTACTACTTCCCAAGTACTTACCCAGGGTGACCATAGCAGCCCCTAGGGCTATAAAGCACCATCCAATGCAGCTCTGCTGAACCTGGCATAGCTTAGGTCTACATACAATACTATAGCACACTCCAGTAAATGCTGAGAAGGGACCATGACTACCCGCCCCAGCACTGCAGGCCATGTAGGACCACACTGGCTTTCTAAAGCAGCAGCAAAGGGTGGTTCGTCAAACTCTGCTCAGAGGTGCCCTCGACCTGGGGTCATTTACCCTCCAATCCACCCTGGGAGAGTGGGTGCTGTGGCTGTCCGGTGACACCAGAGCTCCCATCCATTTGCATAGCTCTGTCCCGGCCCTCAAGCTGCCTGGGAAGCATGGGATCCGGGGTGGGTGGTGATATACAGGGATAGCCCTGGAGGAACAGTTTGCTCAGGACACTTTCTGAATTAGTCTGCATCTTTGTGGCAGAAACCTATGATTCAAAGGCACAACATTTACAAGCTGCTTTAGCTGACAAGCGGCCCTTCCATGAGTTCTGTGCACCTGCTATCCAAACACTTAACGAAGGACCTTTCAAAGCCCTTCACCGGTGAGGGCACAGGGGCTCGAGGAAGGGGTGGTTTGGGAGGACCCCACTGCTGGCCAGCAGCAAACCAAGAGCACATCCGTGCCAAGTGAGAAACACACATGAACCATCACTGCAGGACCAAAGAGGCAGCCATACTCCAGGCTATGAAGTCCAGAGGGGAGTGGTGCTTACCATGAGGTCCTTCACACGATTGCTGAGCTGGTCAATGAACAGGATGGGGAGGTAGTGCACGGTCTTCCCAAGTTGGATCCTGGGGATGGAGGAGTTTTCTGTCACCTTAGATGAACTGAATGCAGCCGCAGACATTGCGTTTACCTAAGAAATCCCGCCTAGCACCTTCAGTTGCTTCTGGTTACTACAGTACCAGGACATGCTTTCCCAATGAAAGCAGGGATCTCACAAGCTACACTTATCCCTGATACAGTGGACACCAGAAGGAGGTAGGTAAATAAACAGGGTCCCAGACATACTGTGGAACATCATCCAGGGCATAAAAAAGAACAAGGAGCCAATATGTGCACTGACACGAGTGGTCCAGTGAGGCAGTAAAAACAAAAAAAACCACCTATCTGCCTTTCATCTCTGGGGGGGTGGGGGGTGGGGCCACAGGAGAGGAGTGGGGGGCTTTTCGGTGAATGACACTTTCTATACCTTTCACATTTTGAACTGTGACTATATCATGTATTCAAAAATAAGGTTTATATTTATAGAAGGAAAATCCCTCCTGACAATACTACAGGAACCACTGACAAGTGAAGAACAATTATTATTGTGGCCACTCACTGATGCTACATGATGAATTGATAATAGGTCTTAACCTAACAGCGGGCTCCCCAAAGCCTAGAGATACAGACTAGTCAAAGCTGGTCAATCTATGTTAATAGTTATGCTTAACAATGGCAACATGATCCTGAAGGTTAATTTTATTATTTTTTAATGTTTTTAAAAAAATTTATTGATTGATATTTTAGAGAGGGAGAGAGGTATACAGGGAGAGGGAGGAAGGAAGGGGGAAGAGAGAGAAAGATTGATTTGTTGTCCTACTTATTTATGCATTCATTGGTTGATTCTTATATGTGCCCTGACCAGGGACTGAACCTGCAACCTTGGGGTATCTGGAAGATGCTCTAACCAACTGAGCTACTAAGCCACAGTCAAAGGTTAATTTTAAATACACGTGAGTCATGTTAAAACTGACTGGCACCCCTAACAAAGGTAGTCGGAATGCAGGCAGGACAAAACTCAAGTGACATGGTCTCATCAATGCTCCTATTCTCTCTCCAAGGGAAGCTTTTGCCAGGAACAATGACTCTCTTTCAGTTTCATTCATTCCAATACTCTGGTGGCAATCTTGGTCAGCAAGACCGCCCAAAGAAAAGGAACAAGTCTAGAGGGTACCCAGGCAGAACCTTAGGCCCCTCTGGGCCTCTCGTCCCAGGGATAGCTCAAAGATGCAGGTGTGACCAATCCATTTTTGGATTTTGGTGGGTCACCATCCTGAGGGGCTTCCTTCACCCCCACACCACTGGTGTCACCCCCCCCTGCTGTCAGCTCAGGGCAAATGGGTGGTGCTCAAAGCCAGGCAAGTAAGTGCATCTTAGTCACTTCCACCGTGCTGGTCCGCAGTCACCGGCCCGACCAGCACACTTACATCTTCATGTATCGATGCACATCAGCAGGCAGGGAGGAACCATCAAAGACAAAGTCATCCACCATCACATTCAGCGTCAGTCTTGGTCTCCAGTGAGAAACGGGCTCATCCAGGGCATTCATTGGTTTCTTCTCAGCTTCGACTTTCTGCTAAATGTAAAGGATTGACTTAGCAGGAAAAGAGGCCAAAGCAGGGTGAGAAACCAGGCCTGAAACAGGTGAGGCAGCAGGGTGGTCAGCACCTTCACCTGGGAACAGCCCACGTGGCAAGGCCACACAACCGGGAAGCAGAGCCTGGCAGTGGGGGTGGGGGGGGGGGCAAAACTGCCAATTCCCCAAACTCTTACACCCCTCACTTCCTTCGCTTCACAGAAACAACATGTGGTCCCGGATGTCACTGACTCCTGTTTTGGGTCCTCCACCTAAGCAGGCCCACTTCTCAGGGATCCTGAGGAGGGTGAGATCCTGAGACAATTGCAGGTGTAGGTAAGCTGGAACTAACCACCCTGTGTGTGCAGTGAGACTGCTTCTCAATCAGGGATGTCAGGTTGTCCGGAAGGAGCTGTGTCAATGAATAGGCACTCACCTCAATTTACTAAATTGAGAAAGAAACTCTGATTGGAAGGAAAATCTTTATTCCAAATCTAACCGATATATTCTAGGAAACAGTGTCATTCCATCTATCTCCTACCTAAAGATATTTTTGATGTAATAATTTATCTCCCAAATAATAGTAACAGCTAACGTTTGGCATTTGTATGTTCCAAAGACTCCCTCCATTCCCTTTACACCTACCGCCCTCCTTGATTCCCCTGGAAGGCCCCATGAGGCCGGGCCATACTGTGCCCGCGGAAAAGGAGGTGAGGGGTCTTCTCAAGGACTGCAAAGTGAGAGGGGTCAGAGAAGTTTGGTAGGGTTTCCAAAACTTGCCCTGAACCATGAACAGCCCTTCCCTGTGCAAGGAGCAGCAACACAAACTTTCTAAAAAGCTGCCATCTTTCTTGTTTTGTAAATGATCTCACCTTCCATTCAACACAGACCTGAACACCAGAATTCCTTTATCCAAGGCTTTGTTGATGTTCACTTATGATTCCCAGTGTTTCTTGGTACATACAGTTTTCTACAGTTGTACAAAATATAATCTGTACATCTGCCTTTTTAATAAATTTTGAATTATATTCTTAGGATAAATATTGATGAACTGTCCATCCTATACACAAAGTGCAGTGAGTTTCCCAACTCTTAAGTAATGACTGCAGCTGAGCTCCTCAGAAGGGGCTGCCCTGGAACCATGCTCCTTGAGAAAAAATTCTGGATAATATCAGTGGATTACTTAAAGTGCATGCACATCACTAATTTGACATAAAATTTATCTGCAAACCATGGGAAATTAATCAACTGAAACACAGACATGTTTGCCCATAACATCACATGGCTCTACTTTGCAACAGTCACTCCAGCCCTAGGTCTAAGCTGCATGTGCAGGGACATGCAGGTGTGAATTCCAAGAGGGAGAGTGCAGGCTCTGTTTGTCTGATAATTTGATGAAGATGCTCACCTGCGCAGCAGATTCTCCAGTGAGCAGATTGACCTCTTCTGGTTTGGGGACCATGTAGGTGGTCAGAGGGCTCACCAGGTGCACCTGCTTCCCATCGTGCCAAGGCAGAACGCCAGCATGATGGAGGAAGATATAGGCATACAGCGTCCCATTATTTCTTGTTTTCTTTGGTACAGAAACATTAACTGTCCTAAAACAAGAAATTACAATTTCAAATGTGTACATTTACATTCTATGTATATATACACACAGCAGAGACTACTCACATATCTTTGTAAATTACATTGTTTCACACCAATTTTAGTTTATAAGTACTAAAAACGAAACCCACCTGCCTATGACTGCGAGTCCTAGGTAGAGAGGTTTATGGAATGTTTTCTAAAAGCTTGAGCAGTTATACTTGAAAGCCAGAAAGCCCGCATTTCCTGTCTCTATTTCCCAGCACTAAGAGAGGTCAGTTACTCGCCTAGGTCGTGGGCGGTGGCCGACCCAAGTGTGCATGTCCCCTGCCAGCTGCACTGCCTCTGCAGCTCTATGACTGGCCTGGCTGGCTAGAGGACGTTCATTCCAGCACACATTCCCAGTAGTCTATCTGACACCTTCTAGATGACGTAGGGGAAAAGGTAGACTCTTGACAAGAACATCATTTTTTAAATTATGCTTGTTGAAATCTTAAACACTAGAGCCATAAACATGAAATGCCTTTGGCTAGGAAGAGACAAATAGTTTGCTGTGAGAAACCCCTTGTCATTCCCACTGGAACATCCACTCCGAAAACTCCCCATGGTTGCTGCATATTCCACAGCCATACAATGCTGGTGTCAGCTGCTTCCTAAATGACAAACTTATCTGCTACTTTCAAGTAAAATGAAAGTTTGACTGTTTACATATCACACACTGGTCTCCCATTAAAATGTTCTACCACTCACAAGACAGTAGGTAGTACTGCTTCTCTAAGGTAACTTTGTTATATACAGAATCATAAGTTTTAAACAATCTAAACATTTCATGATGTTAACCCTATCATTTGCTATTTGTCACATAACCACACCTTTCAAATTTGGACTCCACGTCAAAGTCTTCCACATTCAAGACAAGATCCACGTTGTTCTCAGCACCAAGGTTGGACCGTGTGGTGGTGTACACACTTAGCTGGAAACAATGTCAAGAAAATTAGCTTGGCGAGTCCCTGGCCACAAAACACACACACCAAACAGCTACATGAGGGAGAGCAATCTGATGCTACTGAATGGGTAAACATTTCATTTTTAACTCCCAAAGGGACAAAACTCTGACCTGTGAAAGAATGGCTGCATCTGATGTGTCTGCTGCAACAGAACAACTTGCTAAAGTGCTCAACAGACTGGATCAACAGAGCAGGGGTACAATGACTTGGTACCTTGTAATGGGGTGACAAGGGGCAGCGTTTGGAGTCTGGCTACAGAAACTATGCAGGCAGGGTCTTTAGGATATTAGGGGTGGGGAGGTCAGAGATTAGGCTAGGTGGGCCCTCAGCCGAGCCCAAACCCCTGTCCAGCCCTGTTTTTCAGATGAGAAGTGCCCCCTTCCCCACCCGACCCTTCCCAGCTCTGGCGAAAATAACTCCGGCCCCTGTCTGTCGCAGAGACCCCTCCACCTCAACCCAGGAATTCACCTGCAGCTTGGGCCTCTGAGCCAGGTAGGGCTGGATGCAGTTACCATCGCTAGCGCACGGTCGGGTGTAGACGATGCCATACATGACCCAGCAGGTATGCACCACGTACACAACAAACACGCCCACCACCAGGCTGGTGAAGGAGCTGCGACCGCTCCACATGGCGCCGCCGCCTCCGGGCGGAGCGCGGCGCCCACCAGCCTCCGTGCGTCTCTCTGCCCCGGGCCCAGCGAGCCTCTCGCCCGGCGCCCTGCTGGATGCTCCGACCGTCGCCGCTCACACGAGAGCCACCACGCGTCGCCGCCGCCAGGGTACTAACGCGCCAGGCGCCGCGGACCGCTGGGCGCCCTGCATACTCTTGCCACAGCCGCCGCCGTCTACCTGTCACTGCGGGATTCGCCGGCGCGCCGGCAGCTTCCGGGTCCTCTGCCACCCGACGGAAGTGGACTCACCGCACTGCCACCTGGGAAGCGTAGTCTGGCCGCCCTGCGCGCGCGCCAGAGGCGTGACGTCATCTTCCCGCGCAGTCCTTCCGAAGTGCTCTCGGGGTCAGGGCGCTCTATCTTCCTCAAATGGAGGCGGGGTTGGGACTCCTAACCCCGGGGCCTGGAGTGCCAAGAGGTGGGAGGGCGGTGTCTAGGCTCTCAGCCTGTGAACACCCCAGATCGGGAGCGGAACCGCGTAGCCTGTGACCCCTCCCCCCCTCGGAACCGCCTCATCTCCCCGGCGTGGCCAGACCCACAAACAGGTGAAATGTTAACTTTTGAGGAAGCTGGAGGGAGGCAATACAGAGCTTCTGTATTCTTCCAATCCTAAGTCTGGAAACGTGAAAATAAAAGTTAAAGAGGCCCTGGCTGGTGTGGTTCAGTGGTTAGAGTCTCGGCCCTCCCACAGAAGGGTTGAGGTTGGATTCCCCATCAAGGGAACCTACCTGGGTTGCAGGTTCTCTCCCGGCCCCTAGGGCGCATGCTGGAGGCAATCAGTTGATGTGCTGTCCCTCCCCGCCTTCAACTCTGAAAAGCAACGGAAAAAATATCCTCAGGTGAGGATTAACCAAGAAAAAGTTGAGGAAGAAATAGTAAATAGATTCACAAAAAATAAATAACCCGATTTCATGTTGGTTTTGTTAGGACAAAGGTCAAAAGGTGTGGGCAGTTCTAAATGTGGAGGTATGAAATGTCTAAACCTGTAGAGTTTTTATGAGTTTGAGTCAAACATGACAATTGCCAGGACTCAAAAGCTCAATGGATTGAGAAAACGCTCTCTGTAGAATGGTAGTTTTACAGCTTATTTTATACATTAGAATCAGAGGAGGAGACATACAGCTGGGAGGGTTCCTTGAAATCCAGGGTGATAGGGGAGGCGGGAGAAAGGAAAGTGGAGAAATCTCTAGGATTGGATAAAAAGCGAAAGGGAGACACACATACTTCTTGTTCATTGGTATGTGGGCAACAAGATAACAATGACAGGTTCTGTGGGCCCTGCCTCTGGTGGAGATTGTGCCCTCAGGGGTTTAGAAAGACTCATTTCAAAGGTATGTTATCTTAGATACAAAAAGGCCATAGACAGACTCACTTAAGGTAAAGATTGACCTTTTTTAAAGCAGCTACCAGCCCAGGATATGACTCCCTGCCATGACTTGCTTTCAGTTAGGAATTTGTACGTTCAGACCATCCTGTGTGGTTACTTTCTGTCCCACTACGCAAGCCCCCCCCCCCCCCCAGCTTGTCAGGTTTAGTATGATGGTACCTTTTCCCACCCACATTACTAAATGTTAAAATATAGCACAGTATTTTGCAGACCTGCTGTAAACAGGATACACTTGATAGGAACCCAAACAGTTAAGTATAGCCTACTACATGTAATTGTAATTGACCAAATAGTATATATAAGCCAGCAAATTTCAACCGGTGTGCTGCAAGAATTTTTAAAACATGCATGACTAGTCAGGGGCACTGACCTCTTTTCCCTTAGATTGTCAAATAAAAAAATAACAGCCTACACAACAGCAGTCCAGTGTGAATGAATCAAAATTATACCTATTTTTTGTCAAGTCAGCAAAAAATGTATTTTTTGGTGTGACACAGAATTTTAATAATTAGTTTACGTGTGCCATGAGATTAACAAGGTTGAAAATTGCTGATATATGCAGTGGCTAGGACGCCCTTGGGGAAATATAGCTTCGGATGTGAATCCCGTCTCCTTGCTGCAAGTAAATCCACCTGGAGACAACCAACTCTCCTTGAATATACCCCACATGGTGACCCCCTTGAGTCTGGTAACAGTTTTTTTTTTTTCCAATATAAACTCTATGGGGGTGGGGGGTGCTGGTGAAAAAAAAACAAAATTACTAGAACAACATGGCTAGGGCCCCTCTGAGGGCCTCAAAAGGAACATACTCATTTAGGATTATGTCCTCGAATTTACCATTTTGTCATTCTGAACTGTTCTTTATCCCTGGTGATATTCAAGTCTGCTTTCAGTAACAGAACTACTTCAGCTTTGTTTTGATGTATCTACTGAGCATACCCTTTCATGCTCTTTTACTTTTAACCTGTGTCTTCGCATTTGAACTCTGCTTCTTGTAGGCAGTTCGTAGTTCTTACTTTTTATAAATTCTGGTTGACAGTCTGTGCCATTTAATCTGATTAGTGATTTTCCTTCAGTTGTAAACATGAATCTTTACCTTAAGACAATCTACCTTTAGATCAAGTATCCCATGTAGGTTTTAACAACTTGAAACAGTAGAAGTTCCGTTTCTACTCTCATGTTTTTTTACTGCTATACATTTCACTCCTATTATGCCATCAACTCCATGATATATTGCTATTTTTTGCTTTGAAAGTCAATTATCTTTTAAATAAATTAAAAGTTAGCAAACGTGTATTTTATATTATGAACCCTGTGGGGGAAGACACCAATAAAGAAGAGCTACGCCCTGGCTGGTTTAGCTCAGTGGTTAGCATGTCGGCCCGAGGACCAAAGGGTCCCAGGTTTGAGTCCAGCCAAGAGCACGTACCTCAGTTGCAGGCTCTATCCCTCGTCCTGGTTGGGGTGCGTGTGGGAGGCAGTCAATGTCTCTCTCTCACATCAATATTTCTCTTTCTCCCTCCCTTCCACTCTCTGAAAAGCAATGGAAAAAATATCTTCAGGTGAGGGTTAAAAAAAAAAAAAGAGCTACTAGTGGCTAACTGGGCTCAAATTTTTAAAAACAGCCTAGCAGTCATTTCTGCACAAGGCACGAAACTGCACTTCAGAGAAGCCTCCACTGTACTGAGGGACCACAGGCCCTTTGTTTCTGCCGGTTGAGCCAGCCCTTCTAAAGGAGTTCCTGGAATTCTATTTCAACCAATAGGACTAAGGTTTTCCCCATCCAATTAGAGCTATGCAGCTCTGGCCAATCAGAGTAGCTCTGTTCTGACCAATCAGGCTGTAGGGATTTGTAGTCCTCATTTGCATGAGTGGGCCAATAAAGGACTATTTAAACTGGCTCCCCTCCAGCTCAGAGTGTGAAAATTCCTTTCCCGTGAAAAATGGAAGATGTTTCCAAGGCTGAACTGAACCACCAAAGATATGCCAGGACAGAGTGCAGCTGACCAGTGCAGCACAAAGCAGACCACAGAGGAGCAGAGCTGCAGAAGGGTCTGGCCCCAGAGCTGTTCCACAGCTGTGCTGTATCAGACTGTTTTGCACCGAATAGTTTCCTTCTTCACCGCACCCCAATTGGGGATTCCTGTGGACATTGAATTGGTGCCAAACCACTAGCAGTTGACGATATACATATTATCTGCTCTTGGCTCTTTTGTATGTAGCATAGCTTTCAGCTGGTTTTTATTTCTTTAGCCTCAATTACTTCAGCATTTCCTGTAATGCAGATCTAATGGTGAATTCTGTCAACCATTGCTTATATGGAAATGTTTTTAATTTGCTGTCATTTTCTGAAATTTTTTTTTTTTACCAATTACAGAATTCTAGTTTGATCAGCTTTTTAATTCCAGCACGTTAAACCATATTGTTTTATGGCTTACATTGTTTCTGAGGAAAAGTTAGCAGTTATCCCCGTCTTTCCATAATGTGCTTTTCTCTGGCTGCTTTTAGAATATTTTGAAAAAGTGGTGGGTTTTCAGCAATTTGTTGATGACATGCTATAGTGTGGTTTCTTGTTTTGCTTGAGGCTTATTGAACTTATTCAATGAGAGGCTTTCATCAAATTTGAAAATATTGTAGATTTCTTCAAATATATTTTTTTCTGCCTCCTGTTTTTGGGCACCAGCTGCATGTATGTTACACAGCTTGATGCTGTTTCAGTGTCAGTGAGGCTGATTTTTTTCAACTTTCCCCCTCCCATGCTCAGATTTGAATACTTTCTAATGCTATGAGTTTTTCCACTGGTATTCTCCTGCAGTTTCCAAACTGTTAAGCTCATCCTGTGTGTTTTTCACTTCAAATGTTATATTTTTCACCTCCAGACATTCAATTGAGTTTAATATATCCTGGAGAAAATGCGGTAAATAGAGACATTCCTTATATCTTTTTGCAGCTGCACATTTCTCTATTTTGTGGACGCACCACAGTTTATTCAACTACCTCCATACTGATAGACATGGTTGTTTCCACCCTTTAGTTTTAAAACTGGGCTGTAATGGATAAGCTTGAACATACATGTTCTCATATGTCCTTACTCTTAGGATCTGCTGTCTTAGCAACTTTCCTATATTCCACATGGCAGTGTTAACTGTAGTCCCCAGGCTGTACGTAACACTCCCAAGACCTGTTGCTCTTACAACTGGAAGTTTGTACCTTTCACCCTCTTCCTCCAATCCCCTCGCCCCAGCTCACACCTCTGGTAAATACAGATCTTTTTCTATGAGTTTGAGATTTTTTAAGATTACACGTGTGACACATAGTGTTTGTCTTTGATATTCCTTTTGTGTTTATGACCAGAATTCTGCTGAGGGGACGAGCATTCACCTTATCCAACCTTACCCAACGGTGAGACTCATTACCCACGTGGCCTCCCACGCAGAAGGGCTTGGTTTAATGCTCTGCTGTCAATGTCCTGAAATTGTTAATGAGTTCTGAATAAGCACCCCGCGTTCTCATTTTGTACTGGGCCCGAAAATTATGTAAAATTATATATACAGTTCTGATTATCCAAAACATGTTTTCTTGCTCAATTCTAGAAAACAAAGTAACTCCAGGATTGCTAACTCATAGCTCTGTGCAAAATAAATTTCCTAACTGGGGCACATTATCTGTGTACAGTTCTATTTGTCTTAGCATATATAGTCAAAATACTGTCACCCAGAGGGTGTCCCTCTCTTATCCTGGCGGAACTGACACACCCCTGGGCTAGTGGACAGTTGTCCAGCCTGGCAGGGAGGGACAGAAGTGTGTGTGTGTGTGGGGGGGTGAGTGCTAGGGGCTTGGGCCAGGGGTTATAAGCCCAGGTGTCAGGAGATGGCAGTGCTGGTACCCAGTGGGGATACTGCCTAGACAGGAGCTGGAGCAGTGCTCCAGCAAGTGGCTGATTATGGCATGTGTGTTATACCTGTCAACCGATGATTTGTTGGCACCAACTCTAACAAGAATCCTCAACTTGGGGTACAGCTAAGGAAACTTTATTCAGTGCAAACAGTGACATATAGCACAGCCATGGAATAGCTCCGGGGCCAGGTGGCCCTGGGACCAGGCTCCTCTCTGGCTAGATAGCTCTGCTCCTGTAAGAGACATCCTTGTTTCAGCTCTGGCTGTGGAAAACCCAGTCTCCATTCTTCCGTGGAAAGTGTACTCTCCCACAGAGTGGGCTGGCTTATATGGGCAGAAGTCCTGCCTCTGGTCCCCCCATTGGTTCATTCTCATGCAAATGACACCAAATCCTCAGTTTGGTCCAAAAGGCAGTACCCTGATTGATTAGAATGGAGCCACTCTGATTGGTTAGAGCTGGGCAGCTCTGACTGGCTGGGGAAAGCCTCAATCCTATTAGTGGAAATAGGATTCCAGAGAACCTAAGGGCTGACAGTTCAGGATAGAGGCAGGCAGGTGGTTTAGTGCAGAGGCTTCTCTGTGAAGTGCAGTTTGCATGAGAGTACCCTGTGCAGAAATGGTTGCTAGGCTCTTTTTTAAAATTTGAGCCCAGTTAGCCACCCAGGGATCACAAAGGTTACTTGCACCTCACCTAGTCACTCAGATCATCCGGCTTTAACTGAACCAATGTCACAGAAGGCAGTGGCTTAGCATCATTGCCAAGAAAAAACGAGATGGAAGACAGTGGGAATGGCATGGGCACAGACTCTCCCAGCACCAATGGCAGAACTGCCCCTCTTCACCTTGGAGCATGTGTACACATACCCACCTACATGTGTACATGCAGGAACACCTACACCACTTGGCCATGTAACAAGGTCTCCCGGCCACAACACTAGTGACTATAGTGGATAATTCTCACTTTTTCTTTTAAATGTTTTTGATTTTAGAGGAAGGGAGAGGGAGACACATCGATCAGCTGCTTCTTGCATGCCCCCTAACTGGGGGAATCCAGCCTGCAACCAGGGCATGTGCTCTGAGGGGTAATTGAACTGGTGACCTCCTGGTGCATGGGATGACACTCAACCAACTGAGCCACACTGGCAATTTTCTTTATAGTGTTCCTGTGTGCTCCAGATTGCAAACTCAGTAGGTGGAGGACTGTTCAGAGGACCCCATGAGGATTAAATGGGACTGCCAGTAGAGGGCATGCACAGAGTAAGCAAGCACTCTCAATGTAGGGATTTGGGATTCAACTCTTCCCATGGGGGTTCTGAGCAGGTGACTGCTCAGGAAATGAAGGTGGGCATTGACTCCTGAATCCTGGATGTGGCTGCTGGTGAAAGGCTGTGTGGCTGTCAGGGGGCCCAGGTGCACATGGTCCTATAAAGGAGGACATTGACGGTACAGATCAATCACATGAATCTGGTACCTGGTCTGGACACTCGATTCCCTACATCTGACTGGAAGCCTCAGGCAGAAAACAGTTTACTTCTTGGGCCATTGTATGCCTAACTTGCACCGAGTGTACAACTGAGCCAAAAAGTCTCCTGGAATAATTCTTACCCTTGCTACATGCAGTCCATGGCGGTATTTTCTAACTTATGTAAAAAAGTTGTCACTACTCACTGTGCCGATTCTCTCCGCTGCTGGTCACCTGTAGTTTGGGCAACACTGCCCTCACTCCCTCCTGGTTGGAGGAAGTCCATGGTCCGTGCGTTCTAGGTGGGGACCATAGAGCAAGGTGGTGAGATCTACTCCTGCATGCAGGCCTGCCACTCTCCCATTTCAGGTCCCTGTTTCAGGGCCTGGGCACGTGCTAGCCTATTCCCGGTGAGCTCCTCCCATCCTTGCAACTACAGTGAAGGATCTCTTCTACACCCCACCTGCTGCTCTCAGACGTGCATTTGCTGGGGCAGTTACTCGAGCCAAGAATCCTGCTGGGCAGACTGTGAACCCTCTAGGACAAGGTCAGGTCTGCCTGGGGCCCATTGTTTCTGCAGCACAGCACAGGTGCCTGGCACCTAGCAGGATGTTGTGTGTGTTCCCTGAATAGGAAATGGGGAGGAGAGGTATATGAGTGCCCTGGAGCTGCTGCAACCACAGATCTGGAGCCAGAAGTCCAAGGTCAGGGTGCTGGCAGGCTGGGTCTTTCTGAGGTGTTGAGGAGACTGCTCTAGGCCTCTCCCAGTTTCTGGTGTTGCTGCCATTGGCTACCATTGGTGTTCTGTAGCTTTTAGAGCATCCTGTTATCTCTGCCTCAGGCTTATGTGGTGTCCCCTTGTGTGCATGTTTACACAAAACTTCCCATTTTTATAAGGACACCAGTCATACTGAATCAGGGCCACCAACTCCAGCATGGTCTCCTTTTAACCAATTATATCTGCTAAGATCTGTTTCCAAATATGGTTACAGTCACAGGTATTAGGGGTCATGACTACAACATATAAATTGGGGGAGTGCAAATGCAGCCCTGTTAGGTGGTGGGCTCATGGAAATCACAAGGGTGCTGCTCAGGATGCCTGCCTCTCCTCTCCCCTGGGCCTCCTGGCCATGCTCTGTCTTCACATCCAACCTAATGCAACAAAACCGAGTCCTCCCTGGCCCAGGGCTCATGTGCACATAGGACTCAGCCAGCTCCTGGACCCGAACACAGGAAGGCAGTGGTCACTGCAGGGCCCCTCAAAAGCTAGCACCTCCTGCCATTGGGCCACTCCTCTTGGGGACATGGAGCCCTCTGGCCTATGCTGACCTATGGGGGCTATAAGCTCCATTCCTGCCCTCATGCCCCAGCTTGCTAGGGGTGGTCTCCCAGTCTGTCCACTGCTGCTATGATAATCACTAGAACCCACAGTACACTGCAACCCTCCGGGAAGGCAGGGCGAATGAGAGCGGGAGAGGCCTGGGCTCCACCTGGAGTCTGAGGAGTGGCTGGTCAATCAACCTCCAAACCAGGGAAGGCTGGGCAGCATTTTTGACTCCAGTTGGAAGCAGCCAGAAGGAACTCAATTTGCACTGGAATCCAAAGTTAGGTCTGGTGTTCAGGGCAAATTGCCTTCTGGGTGTGGGGCATTGGCACTAATGTGTGTACCCCTGGGCTCAGCCAGTCACCCCCCCAAGATGCCCACAGCTGCAGCAGGTCCATCCCCAGCCTGCTGAGTGCTCCCCCCCATCCACAGTTGGCTGAGGGGGATGCCAGTGTGTGGAAGGCATGTCCATTCCCACAAGAGACGACCTGGTTGCTGCTGTGGACAATTTCATGACCGGGACAGAAGCTTTCCCCGGCAAAGCCCAGGCAGGCCCATAGCATTCCACCTCTCAGCGCTCAGTCATACCTGTGGGGCCACGGGCATCTCCACCAGGCCAGCAGGAAGCACGTCGGAGTGATCATCCCAGGACACTGCCCACAAAGCCACTCCAGTGCTGGGATCAGAAACAGAAACAAGGATCAACTTACTTGTTCAAGATAAGTTTGTGTTTCTAGTTAGAAATCAGAGAGGAGCCATAAAAAACTATTAAACTATTACCCAAGTTAGAACAACTTCTCTGTGCTAGCAACAATTAGGGAGTGCACCAGAGAACATGACCTTGTTAGTGAATCACTGGGAAAAGCCAATGAAAATGGCACTTCAACTGTCTCATAATCCAGGCTTCCCAACACGGGCACTATGAGCACATTCCAGCTTAACTCTTCCCCCCTCCCATTGTTTTTCAGAGAGAATGGAGGGGTGGGGGGGAGATCGTTTGGCTGCCTCCTGTATGCACCCCGGCCGAATCTAACCAAGGTACATGCCCTTGGGTGGAATTGAACCCAGGACCCTTCAGCCTAGGGTGGATGCTCTAACCAGTGAGCCAAACCAGCTAGGGCCCAACTTAGCTCATTTAATAGTTTCAAAACCCCCAGCTGGGCCTGGTGAGAACCTGCATACAGATGAGTAAACAGGCAGTGGGGCCCGCCCGTCCCTTCACCCTTCCTCCCACTTTCTCCTCTGACACCTTTGGGGTGGACAGAGTACAGGGCAGACATGGGGTCCCATCACTGACAGAGACAAAACGCTGCATCCCAATGGCACAGGGACATATTCAAAGTGCCAACATTTATTTTGCTGCTGTGGGAAATGGATGTATAGGTGACTTTTCCCCTTTTTCCTCCTAAGCCTTTAAAATGATCATTTTGTGGGATAGAACATTTAAAATTTTAGATTTTTGTATCTCTGTGTGAGAAAGGCTTAGAGGATATATCAGAATGTTTAATAGCTGATGGTCGGTAATGCCATCTTTGAATACATTTATGAAAAAGCTGCTCAAATATTAGCCTTTGATCCAGCCCAGGACTAGCTTCCTGTGAGGGCCCGCAGAGCGCTGCCAACAGGGACACGCAGCTATGGTGGGGCACTGAGTTTGAAACAGGGTAGTGTGAATATGTTTACCATTTAAGTATTAACCCAATAAGTATTCTGTCTGACGCGACTCTATCTACACAATAAATAACATTAAGGCAAGAGGAACTTAGCTCCCAGAATAAGTAAAATTATTTAAATTCTAGGTAAATACATTCTGTGCATAAGTGGCTTGACTTTTAAAGTTCAGTTATGTAAGTGGAAGCTTTTTGCATTCAATTGTGAAGAGCGAGTATTCCAAGCAAATAGTGTCTGTGGTACTTTCTCCCATGCCACCTATTTGCTGGGTGTACTCAAGGACCCCCGAGGCTGGTGTCCCTAAAGGGGCAGCCTCTCCAGTGAGCACCACCCCTGAGAAAGGAAAAGGGCTGCCATTCAGGGCAGGATTTCCTAGTGTCCGCACTCACTTCTGTTGCCTGTCCATACCTGCCCGGTCTGCACCGGCGTCGGTGACCCGGGGCCCCAGCCCCCACTGGAGCCCTTGGTTCCCACCGCCGACAGCAGTGCACGTTAGCGCATTAAGGGGTGTGAGGTGTCACTCGTCAGTTGCCACCTTCTGTGGTTGGCCCGGGGACACAGCGGGACAAGCAAGGTCCGCCCTTTTCAAATACCCCTCTACTACCTTCCCCCTGGGGACACAGTGGCTTACCCGTCCTGGGCCTCACTCCTCCTGAACCCAGGCTCCCGACCACTGGTTTGCGCAGAGGGACAGAGCGGGGGATGCAGGGGCTGTGGACTCCAGTGACCAACCATCCTGGAAAATACTGGGCAGACTAGGGTGGTGTCGACGGAGGCAGGCTGCAAGAGGTGTTTTGGAGGTGAGAGCCCCGGTGCAAAAGAGGCCCGCCGCTCCTGGCGCCACAGAGAGAACACTCCTTTCCTCCGTTCCTACAGCACTGGTTATATAGACCATAACGAGCAGCGCGCTAACGACGTCGCATGCGCAGTTGCATTCTGCTGAGTCATCATTACATAAGGTTACCGTGATGCACACGTGCAGGGTGGTCGGGGTCATGGACGGGACACCGAGACCTATCAGCCCTTACCCAACACACCTGACAGGTGGTCTCTTACCTTACCCAGGGCAGGGCCCCAATCTTTGACCCTAGCTGCAAAGGCCTGCCCCCCCCACACACCTGAAACATATTTCACAAAACAGAACTTGCCCTTCTCAGGTGAGCTAACTTTGATATTTTTTATTTTGTTAAGTGTTTAAAAAGTATCGAGCCAGACTCTCTAAATTGAAGTACTCTGACATTTTCCATTCTATGTGATGATACCAAAAACTGCGGGTCCTGGCCCAGTGCAGAGGTTATTTGGCTTGGGGGCATGGATCACCTGGGAAGCAGTCAGGTGGCCCAGCCCCTCCCCCCCAGTTACCTGGCAGGCAGGGGTGGGGGGCTGGAGGGGTGGAAGCCTGTGTGTGGCTGGCTGCTCCTGTTCTGTCTTCCCAGCTCCTAGGGGAGCCTTCTGTGAAGCCAGTTATCACAGGCACACTGGGGTTGGTTTGAAGGACCCTGGTCTGTGTGGAGGGTGCAGAGCCTCAGCCTTCTCTAGTAGAATCATGTCCATGGAGGTGGCGTTCGTGACCTTGAGGCTCCTTGGAAGGAGGAGGGGAGCAGGTAGATCAGGGTGTGGCATCATTGTCCACAAGGACAACTGAACATAGGACTTGTTAATTAACTGCTTCAAAAAAGGTGACCTTTTTCTCTGCTGCCAATAATCAGGATTCAGGTAAAGGCCATGAACTTTGGGCTGGTCAGATGCATCTCTAAAGATTACAGGAGGATTGCAGAGTAAAAAGCAAAAAAGGCAAATGCAGAGGAATCTGTTTACCCTTTAAATCACCCATTTCACTGTTGCTGAACCTTAAATTAAAATGCTTCTCTCAAAGGAAAATCACAGGGCTTCTCTGGATTTAACTTGAAGATTTTGTGTCTAAAGGTCACTTGGCAAACAGCGTAAATGAGGCGGTAAAGTGCAAGGTGGACAGAGGGCCGAGACCTCCCAGTCGACAGAATTGGGGAGCACAGGCAGGTCTCCCTCCCAGGGACCTTGGTCTCTACACATGTTGGCATGAGAGGAATACACTCCTTTAGGTGCTTGGAAATGGACAGTATTAAAGAGCCTGATGCCTACTTGGAGAACACATGACAAATACAGCATTCCTATGTCTAGCCCCACAGGGGGGATCTTATATTGCACCAGAATAACAGAATTTCAGATGTAATACAGGAACTTCCACCCATCCACCTACCTGTTTATCCAACCAACTACCCCTCTATCTACCCCCCCCCATCTATTATCCTTCTTTCCACCATCCATCCATCCATCCATTTGTCATCCATCCATCAACCCAGCCACCTGCCCATCAACCACCCATCCACATACCCATCCACCCATCCCTCCATCCTTCCATCATCTAGCCATTCATAATCCATCATCCCCCACCCCGTCCATTCTTCTACCCTTCCTCTCTCCCTCCCTCCTTTCTCTCCTTCCTCCTTTCATCCACCCCTCCACCAAATATCCACGTATTCATTCATTCACTTGTTCATCTAAATACCCAACCACTAACTCATCCATCTGCAAATATATAAGTGACACTGTCCACCATGTATTGGGACTACACAAGACACTGGTAGAAGTGAATGGAACCAACTCAGGCCCTGCTCCCAGGGGAGCTCCCAGCCAACTGGGAGGAGAGACGAGGAGCACTCACCTTTTCATGGGACACCTGGGAAGAGTGGGCATTCAGGGAGCATTGACCAGGGGCCAGAACCCAGAAGTAGGGGTGGGTGCAGGCTTCCAGAGGTGATGTCCAAGAGAAGCTAGAATGGTATTAGGAGTCAGTGGTTGGAAAATGGGGGATGAGAGTGGAAAGGAGATTGTTCTAGACAGGGAACAAGTGGGAGGCTCAGGAATTTAGAGATGTGTCTAATGAGGCTGGAGCCTGGAGTGTGGTCTCAGGCACCTGAATTCCATTCAGGGTGGACCCTTTCTCTCTCTGATATCCCAAGCAGGCTCACCTGTACTAGTTTCCTGAGGCTGCTGTAACAAAGTACCACAACCTGGGTGGGGTGGGGGGCTTAAAACAACAGAAATTTATTTTATTTACGTTTAAAAAAATTTACTGTTTTTACTCCACAGTTCTGGGGTCTGAGTCTGAAATCAATCTGTTGGAAGGGCTGGTTCCTTGCACAAGGCCCTGAGACAGTCTGTTCCATGTCTCTCTCCGAGCTTCTGGAGGTAACTGGTGATCTTAGGCTTTATGGGTTTGTAGCTGCCTCACTCTCCCTTGCCCATCTCTCCCGTGGTCATCACACGGCCTTCTCCCCACTGAGTCTCTGTATCTCTCTCCTCATCTTATAAGGTTACCAGTCATATTGGATTAAGCCTTCCCCACTCCAGTATGACCTCATTTTAACTAATTACATTCCATTAAATATATTTCCCGTGTGGGAAGACCACTGCCCATCCACAACAGCTAACATTTAAAAGATGAAAGCTCCTTGCGTTAGTGAGTTTGTAGAGCAACAGGAACTCTAACACTATCTGTCCTCTAATGCTCTCATATCTCCTCTCATGCTACGTTCGAATGCTCTCCTATACTCTCTGATACTGCACTAACATAGTAGTAACGATAGACTTCCAATGAGGTGCTGGGTGTCAGGACTTCACTGAATCTGCTGGGGCACAGAAGTTAATCTCTAGTGTCCCCCATAAGTCAATGCCATCTGCTAATAGGCCCTCCCTTACAGGCTGAAATGTACTCGCCCCATGTTCACCATCGATCCTATAGTTTCCCATGATCTGTTCATGAACTCTCACAAGTGTGATGTGACAGAACAGGTATGTGCGTGTTCTGGGCACATGGTTGGAGGTGGAATTGTTGTGTTTGGGGATATACTTCTCTTTAGGCTGGAACCCCTGAGAAGCAGAGCCTGAAATGAGGGTTCCCTGATTCAGCAGAGGGGGGCTCTCAGGAGAAAATGGGAAGGAAATGGAGTAAGGGGGAGAAAGGCTAAGAATGGGCACGGTTTCTGGAGCAGCCAAGCCCAGCCTGCCCCCAGGGCGCTCTGGGGCACAGACCCATCTCAGACCAGGTCGGGGCTTTTGCACGTGGTCAGTGTTGTGCAATTGGAATCCCCATCCCTGGGCCGGCCTAAGCCCAAGCCCCAGGAGTCTCCTGGTGAGGGGCCCAGTCACCCAGGCAGTCCCCAGGGTGGTTCCATGTGTGAGCTGTGTGCACCTGCAGCAGGGGCCACACCTGATGGCAAAAGAAATCCTACATGCCAGATGGAGAGCTTGCAGGGTCTGCTACTGTGGTTCAACCTCGCAGACACACAATACTTTCTAGGTCGCATATAATTTACTCTCATGCCTGAAATGTGTTAGAGTTCCCATTGCCTGGCCTGCTCATCGATGTGGGAGTGTCTGACCTCTCCAGCTGGCCTGGTGTGGCGGGCCAAGGTGGAGTTGCATCATGGCTTACCCTGCATGTCCTGGGTTACTGATGAAGTTGAGCATCTTTTCATGGGGCTGTTGGCCATTTGGACCTGCCTCCTCTTATGTGCCTGTTCATTTTCCTGTTGGGTTGTCCCTCTTTGTCTGATTTGTAGGAATTCTTTACGTGTTCATAGTATAAGCCCATTGTCCCTTCCATTGGTGGCACAGCTCTGGGCAGCATGTGGGTGTCTGTCTCGCTGCCTAGGAGAGCCCCCAGCCTAGAAGCTTGGGATCAGGACACCGAGGAAACTCCCATTGTAACCAGCAGCTGCTGAGACAACAGCCCTCAGCAGTTCTGGGGTGGCCTGGCTCCATGGAAACGCTCCCTGGGACTGTCCAGAGAGGCATGAAGCTCCCAGGCTGTGTCCAGCTCACCACGAAGATCTCTGCTGATTGCAGTGGACCCAGTGTGAGAGTGTGTGTGTGTGCATATGCGTGCTCATGTGTGATGTGAAGCATGTATAGTGTGTGTGCTGTGTGTAGGTGTACATGCAGGTGTTCGGGTGTGGGTGTGGTATGTAGTATGTCTATGACATATGTAGCATATGTGAATGTCTATGCGAGTGACACATGCAGGATGGGTGCTGTGTGTACATGTGCATGTGTCTCTCTGTGTGGGAGGTTAGGCAAGAAAGGACAACTTGACTCCTGGGAGTTCTCCCCACCATGGAATGTGAGGCCTAGAAGCCTCCATGGGGGGCATGCGCTGTGGCCACGATCAGGCCTCTGTTTCATGAACTTGTCCCAGGGACCTGCAGGTGCCGTACTGCACCTGGACGAGGCCACTGCTGTGAGGCCATGAAGAGGTAGTCAAAGAGGACCACGCTTGCTCCTGAGGCACCGGTGACCAGGGTGCAGAGGGGACATAATGGTGCGGAGGCCTGCTCACTTTTCCCATTGGGGGCAGGTTCTGTGCCCAGCCCAGGGTCTGGGAAGCAGTAGCTGGAAGTGCTGGACAGTTGAGGCAGTTCGCCAGTATGTGGCCAAATGGGTGGAGCCAAATGGTAGACTCTGTGTAGGTCCCATGGTCTCTGGGAAAGTGAGACCCAAAGGAAATAAGCACGTTCTTTGGGGACCTGGGGCAAAAGCAATCATGCAGGGCTGGAGGGTCTGGCAGGAGTGACCCGTGTTCCACAGCCCAGTGGGAGTGGCTGGCTGCCTGACCACATGGATCACAGAATTCGCATTTATTTCAAGTGTAATGATAAACCACAGAGCTCTCCTCTAGGCTGTGGCCTGAGCTGACTGGTATCTAGAAGGACCCCTTTGGCCACAGAATGGATGAAAGACCCTCAGGGACCAAGGACAGGGAACCACTTAAAACTCTGGTGGCATGGCCCTGGAAGAGGCGCTTGGCCCAGGGCAGGGGCGTTGGTCAGACCACAGGGCTGGTGTCTGGCCATGTAGGAGCCTGCAGGGGAGCTGATGGGGCAGATGAGGGCTTGAGAGAGACAGGCGGGACAGTGCTAGGTTGGCCTGAGCCAGTGGGCACCAGGGAACCTGCAGGCACGGACCCTGGGTAGGGTCCAGGTTAAGCCCAGCAGACCTTCAGGACCCAGGCTTTGTTCCCTCTGGGCTGGGGAGGCACCAGGTGAAGAACTCACGAGGGAGTGAAGCTAGGAGCCTGAGGCAGCCAGCTGGTAAAAACAACGGGGTGGAGCAAAAATATGGCCACTCAGCCCCGGTCGTCTTTCCCACATACACTTTTATTGTTGGTGATGCTGAGTATGGACACAGACAGACATTGACAACACCAGTGTTCTACATGGAGCTCTCGATGCTCCCCGAAAGGAGGAGAGGGCAGACCCGATTCCTCTTGGCCACACTGCAGGCACTCTCCAGCTGACAGGCTAGAGCATGCCCCTGACCCTCTGGGCCCACAGTCCACTTCAGGGGATGCTGAGAAGGCTCTGCAAGGCCAGCACATGCAGGAGGACTTCTTCCTGGGGCACAGAGCTGTGCCAGAGCATATGGTCAACAGCCCGATGCATTCTGATGACCGATGGCCGCTTTCCCTCCAGGCAGACACCAGGTGCTGGAGAGCAGGCCTTGGCCAAGAGTCTTTACTTGGTTTTGCTAATATTCTCACAAACAATAACTGAAACACCAGCAAACATTTTCAGAAACCAACCCTGCATTCTGAGAATTAGTTTTGATTCACAGATAAATATGATTTTAAAAAGCCATTTCCTAACTTAAAAAGTGTTGTTACTGATGTGATGTGTGCCTAAGAGAAACAAAATTCTTGTGGGGTCTTGTTCTCAAGGTTGCAGCTCAAGGCTGCCCCTGGCAGGGTCTCAAGGCTGCCTGCCTTCGGGGCTCTGCTTGGTTGGGGCCCACCAAGCTCACTTCTGCTAGCTAGGAGCACACTTTCTCTTGGGGCCGGGGATCTACGGAGAGGTGACCATGAGCTGACTGGGGCCCACGTCATACAGGAGTGGTGCAGCCATACAGATTCCACAGTTTGTTTTTCACAGCTACAAGGAAATAAATAGCATTCCCATCACATACAGGACCCTCACCCTTGATGGCTCTGAACAGACTGCATGTGTAACTTGGAGACACAAGGCCTCCCACTTGATCACCTTTTGTGTAGTTTTTCCATTTCACCTTCTGTACAATTAGGCAAAATATGATATATATATTTTTTAATATGAGCAAAATAAATGACTCAGGAAGCTGTTGTGAGCATTGGGGCTCTCTCAGAGTGCACCTATAGTGTATTTCTTTTTGGCACACAGAGCAAGACCTGTGCTCTGGGCAGGGGCTGAGGGTTGGGTGAGCCATGTTACATGAATAGAACACAATGTTTTCTACCTGTGGGAATGGGCACAGAACTACTAAGTTACACAGCGACACAGGACGGATGGCAGGTCCTCTCCCCGTGGCACAAGAGTGTAAAAAGTCAGAAGATAAAGCTCCTGTGTGTTTCCAGTGAAGCAGAAGTTAAATGGCAGAGCAGCCCTCCTTCCTGCCCAAGCTCAGATTTTCCATCTTGGTTTGTGTCTCCCACAGTGGGACGGCTGTCCAGGGTCTTCCTTCTCCACTTCCCTCTATACCATGAGCCAGTGGCGCAGCTGCGAAGACAACGGGGTTTATTTGGAACTGAATCTGGAGGACTATAACTGACTGGTAGCTGTGAGAGGTCTCAGCAGAGAAGATGGCGAGGACACAGCCTGGGAAGCTCATGGGGGCTGTGCCTGAGGCACCCTAGACCTGATGCTTATTAACCTCATCTAAATGAGTCACCACTTGACAAAGAGAAGTCGGGGTGCAGGGCTGCAGTGACAGGCCCGCTCACTTGACAGCACACTATTAGTTGCCGGCCAGACAAACACTGCACACAAGCAAACCTGGGGCTGGTCTCAGATGACACCCCCACCAGCATGCATGTCACCTGGGGTCCCCAGAACCCTGTAGCCACTACCCTGGGACTTCTGGTCCATCCCAGGGAAAGGCTGTGCCCTGAAGTTCTATGTCATTTATGTGACCCCAACAGGTGCGGGAGCAGGCCTCATTACCCCTCAGGATGGGTGAGATCGACAGGACGGCTATTTAGTCTTCCTGCAAATGTCATCGCCTATTATGCAGCTGGGAGTTCAGCCTAATTTCGATCACAAGAAATGGCAAGAGCCATGCTTTTTAAACATTTCAAAACAAGAGCATGCAGGGCTTCTTTCTGACCCAGCCACAACAGGGATGGGAAGATGCTCAGTCTGCCACTGGTCCCACTGCAGGGCTCTTCCATCACCCACACGGGGGTAAGGGCTTTAGGGGAGCTGCAGCAACTGACGAGTAACACCAGCTCTGGCAGAGCCCTGTGCTCTGTGAAGGAGCTAGTGGGCTAGGGAGGCCATGCCTGGGACCCCAGCTCTGATCCCCAACCCTCCTCCTGGCCATGGGCAGCAGCAGCAGGTGACCTTCTCTGGAGGAAGGCATGCTGAGGGGGCATCTCAGAACTCCCACAGATTAAGATCAGGCCATGAGCTCGTGAGTAAGGAGACCAGGAATATGGCTGCAGGGGAGAGGAGTCTGGTGCAGCCAGTGAACCCCCTGGTGCTGGGGACACCAAGGCAGCTGGAATTTGCAGGACGAAGTGCCCTAGAGAGACCTGCGCAAGGAGCCCTGGGTTCCTGCCAGAGAGCACAGGGTCCCCCCGAGGGTTCAGAGCCACCCAACAGGATTAGAGGGAACAGCCTCTGAAACGCAGCCAGGATGGGAACCAGGCTTGCTATGCCAGCACAGCTGGAGAATCCCAGGCTCGTGGGGCACTGGGAACAGTACTTACGAAGGTCTCGCTTCAGTAGCAGGAAATAGCCCTACACAAAATGCTGCTCTGGTCCCACCTAATCTTAAAAAGCAAGTCTCCAAAAGATCACACTGTCCCTAAGACAACATCCCAGAGCAAAGCTCAAGAACATTTAAACGGATGCAACAATACCCAGCACCCATCAAGGTAAAACTCACAATATTTGGAACTGAATTAAAAACCACCAGACATGCAAAGGAGCAGCAAAATTCACCCTAATGAGAAAAGTCAACCAATGGAAACTGACACAAATGTTAAAATCAGCATATAAGGAAATTAAAATCGTGTTTATAACGGCACTCTATATGCTCAAAAAGTTAAGCAGAAACAGGAAATCTGTGAAAAGACCCAAAATGAACTTCCAGAGAAGAAAACTACAATGTGTGAGATGACGAATTGCCGAATTATCAGCAGATTAGATATGGCAGAGGAAACAAATTGTGAACTAAAATAAAAAGCAACAGAAAGCATATGGAATAAAACACACAGAAAAAAGAGAATTAAAGTGGCATAATACATGTAATCAGACCCCGTGGAAGAGATGGAAAATTCATAGCCTTGAAGGCTTATATCAGAAAACTGAAAGGTTGACTATTAGTGATCCAAGGTCAAAATTAAGTTGTTGAGAAAAGTATAACAGAGTAAACCGAAAGACAGAAGATAAAGAAATAATAAAGACAGAAGCAGAAATTAATGAGAAAGAAAGCAAAGCCAGAACAATAGCACCCTGCACTGCCACCTATTCTTCAAACTGTAAGAAGTGTTCTGTCTCCATACATCTCCCCACCCACCCCTGCCTAAAATCGTACCCCTTACATGGTTTCTGAGTCAGTATGGCCTCCAAGTCCTGGAAGGATTGGCCATTCAGCAGTCACAGCTGACATTAGCGCCCTGAATTGGCCCTAACCTGGTCTGGGGCCTTCTCACAAGGTGGTGGAAGAGGTGCCAAGTCACCTCCCATTGACCAGCTGTGTGACTCTGGGGTGTTCCTTAGCCTCTCTGTGCTTCAGGGGCCCCCTCTTGGCACAGAGAGTTACAACTATTGTCATAGGGTGTGAGAGTTAAAATGTGTCATACGGTTTACTCTGTCTCAACCACATTAGGACCATTTCTGCAGCTGCTCCATAGCATGTGGTAAACACATGTGGAAGCTCACGCATGCTCAGATGGCTCCCAGCTGCAAGGCGAGGAGAAAGAATAAGTCCTGCCACAGGCCTGGTATGACTTTCTCCCACCTGGAGCCTCCCCTTATCTTCCCCAGCCTCCCTGCAGCCCCACCTCGACACAGCAGCCTGAGTGACCCTGTCAAATGCCATCAGATCTGGGCTCCATCAGATCCTGGCTCCAGACCTTCTGGGGTCTCTCGCCTCCTGTAGATGACTAGCAAGGGGGCCTGGGCTGCTCCAGGTTTCTCTCCCTCTCTCATCCCCGTGAGGCAGGCAGGTTCTTTGCTGATCTTACAGTTTGCCCTGCACATCCCTCAGGGCCTTTCCCGGTGCTGTGCCCCCACCTGAAATGCAGGCCCCTCCCTTCACACAGATATCTGCTTAGATGCCACCTCCTTGGTGTGCCTCCAGTCATGCTCTGCCCCTCTCTGCTTCTCTTTCTCCCCATGCCTGATACACTTTGTCTGCTGCCCACCCCCCTCAGGTCAGGGGTTCTCAGAAGGTGGTGTCAGAGAGCATTTGCTGAATGAATAAACAAGCCTCCCAGCTTTCTGAGGGCTGTGGCTCAAGGGTGTCTTGCTCTCCAGATCCATCTGCTTCTGGCTGAGGGGATGGTGGGGAGATGAGCACTTACCGTGAACTGGCGCACCTCCCCGCTGTCCACCAGCTCGCGCTCCTTCTCGGGGGTGATGGCATAGGCCACTTTCTAGGAGAGATGAAAAGACTATGGGCATCAGCACATGCTCAGTAAGATGACTAGGCTCCGTGGTTGGCACGTGGGTGACCAGCTGCAGGAGCTGACATCTGGGTCCCCTTTGACCCTGGAGCAGAGTCTAGCACAAGTTGAAAAGGCAGATGCTGGAGGAGTTTTGTCTCCACATCAGCTTGCGGTGGGCTGAGTGAAGGTAAACCACACGTACTCCCACTGGCCCAAGTTGGGCCCCAGGGCACCTGAAACTCGCATGCCATGCCAGAGGAGAGGCACCTGCTTCCTGTCACATTCAGCTCCAGGAAGCTGGCCTTCCTTCCACCTCCTGCCCCAGTAGCCCATGCCCCAGGGCCTGGACAAAGAGTGGCTGTGCTCCTTGCTGGTCCTCCAGGGCCCATCTCTCAGCAGTTGCCATCTCTGACTCTGTGGACAGTTTTCCTCTCCAGTGTCATAGCCCTAGGGGACCCTTCCAAACCCTCACTTGTTGCAGGTACTGAGATTTTATGTGGTTTATGTTCAGAGTTTGGCTGGCAGGAGGTGAAAAGCCACTTGATGTAGTTGGTGGTCTCACGATAAGGTGACTGGGATGGGTAAGGGGTCTTGTCCACATACGCACCTCCCGCAGGGACCCAGGCAAGCTGCAGAACTTGTAGGCCGCATAGATGGGCACCATAGACATGGAGGACGCAGCAATGGCCCACCCCAGCGCGTTGGCCCACTCGGGGAAGATGTAGTTTCCGTAGTGCGGGGGCCTGAAGGTCACGATGCTGACCACGACCACAAACTGAAACCAAGGGCAGAGGTCATATGGCGGCACCTGGCTGGTGGGCAGGGGGCGCAGAGGTGGAATGGAGCCAGCATGCCAAGGCCAAGGGTATTCAGTCACCACAGCTCTAGGGGCCCAGCCCTGCAGAGCAGGGAACCCAGGCAGTGGGCCTGCTTCTTCGGCTGCTCTGTGACCCCGAGCTGCTGCCACAGGATGGAGCTCCTGAGGTGCTCATCCTCTCAGTTCTGAGTTTGACTGATGAGCATTCCCTCGGCTGTCCTTTGACAACCTCACGGCTTGCCCCATCTGGGGGACCGGAGTGTGTGGAGCAGCACAATAGCACCTCGCCTGCCTAGGGTTCACACACCCACAGTCTCCACCCTCTGGAGTGTGGGGAGATGAACATATTGGAGTCAGGCCTCAGACTCTCAGGAGGGGGTGACAAGCAGCTTCCGAGTGTTCGGGTGCAGCTCTGGGAGATGCACCATTCATATCAGATGCTGCGCTCCTGACCCCTCCCTCTTTCTCTCTCACTAGCCCTTGGGCTGGCCTATGGTGGGGTCTGCCTGAACTGCCTGTCCATCCCAGGCCTGCCCCACGTGACCGCTGGACTGGTTAGGCTGAGAGGAGAGCCAGGGCTCACGGGGTGCTGGTCTCTCTGCACAGCTCCCCAACTCTCCACTCAGACACGGACTTAGCCTTGAATGGCCATCTGGAGTCACCTGCCCAGACCTGCTGGGATAGTGTAGGTGTTGAGAGCCTTCGGGTCTCAGTCACAACTACTCAGCCCTGTTGCTGCAGCATGGAAGGAGCTGTGGGCAGCCTGTAAATGAATGGGATGGCTGTGTTTCACTAAAACAGGTACACATGGATTTGGCCCATATGATAAAAGCCAGTGAGTGGTGCCTGTGCCTGGGAGAGCCCCTGAGGGCAGAGCTGTGACAGAATCCACATCACTACGCCCTCCGGACTGAGTACTTGTTACCCTAGAAGGTCTAAATTCGATCTTGGTCCTCAAGACAAAAAAAAAAAAATCAATAACCTCACTCATCTCAGACCTCCCCTCCAATGCAGAGGTGTGATAGAATGTAGGACACATAAGGCCTTTGTTAGGGGAGATCACCCTGGATCCCATGTGAGGTTTCTCAGTGGGTCTGGTGGGGGTTGGGACACACCTTCAGGAGACCAGAGAGGATTTCAGGGACCAAACTGCCCTCCTGAAGTCCCTTGTAACCACTGACTCCACCTCAGAGACCCTAGTCTCCAGGAAGCATGGAACCCCCTCCCCCAGCCTCAAGTACATTCACTGGTTCAGGTGAAAACCTGCCTGTGGCCATCACCACTGACGCTGGGGTAGGCATGAGAGCTGGAGCAGAGCACGGACATGTACGGCCTTCGGCCCCTTACCAGAAGGAAACAGGGGCTGACGAACTTCCAGCACAGCCTCCAGTAGAGGCTGGGCCGCTGCCCAGTCATCTGCTTGATGTCATCGCTGAACTGCCGCACACCTGGGGAAGCCAAGCAGGGAGGTCAGGACAGCACTTTCCCTGAGACCCAGGCAAGCGCTGTGGTCCTTGCTGACCCGCGGGCCTGCCCCATTGGACCTCAAACTCAGAATGCCTCCTGTAGGGACCAGCCCCACTCCAGACCACCCAGTGGTCTTACTAACCAGGGAGTCCCCACACACTGGGTGACATTTGCTTCTCAATCCTGATGATCACTCAGGGAGAACTGTGGGGTACCAGCCACTCTGCCTGACCCCTCTCTACCCTCTGCTCACCTCAGGTCCTCCTCCCCATGTTCCACGTTCAGAATTCCCTCTCACACTCCAACCCCATCATCAAAATGCAGATATAGAAATGGACCTGGGGAGCAAAGGGGAGTGGAGAAGGGCAAACCCAAAGACCAGCAAAGAGGGAGTATCCCCCGAGGGCCCTGCAGCCCCTCTATACTTGGCGCCAAGAGCAGGTCCAGGGTGGCCCCGCCTGGCACTGGGCCATCAGCTTTAAGATCTACAGAGACCCTTGGGGCACTGAAAGGTTGGTGCATTCTGATGCAGTCTTACTGGAAATGCAGACTTTGTTTCATTTAGATTAGAGGGATGTGAATTGCTGTTCGGAGAAATAACGCAGATCTCTGTCTTCTGAGGCTTTGGGGAGCACGTCAGCACGTTTGGGGCACACGTGACCACTGTCCGGCCAACTTCCCTCCAGCCTCCACCAGCACAGAGTTCATAGTCATGGGGCAGGTTTGAAGCTTCTCCCTCTCATGAGGTGTTATTTTGGGGGTGGAGGAGAGATGACAATGTAAATGATAGAAAAAGTATTGACTCAAGGTTCCAATGAAAGTACAGAGTTCAATATTTCCCTTTTCTGTAGAAAAATAATTGAAAAAAATGTTGCAAACTGTCAGTCAAGCTTCTCAAAGCCAGGGCATGTTAATAGGTTGTAGTTTCCACAGCTGAGACAGAGAGCATGACCCCCTCTGTGACACGAGGGCTTGCACAAAGCTGGGGTTTGTGCAACATCAGGCCTTTAGCTCCAGCACATACATGTATGAAGCTAAGCGCCTGGTCCAGAGCTTTCATTGCCAACTCCCTCAAAGACTCCTGGCCAGGTGAGCTGAGTTGGCCCCATGACCCATTTTATGGAAGAGAAAATGGAGAGAAGAGAGGTGGGTGGCTTGCCCAGGCCAACACTCAGGAAAGGGGCAAAGTCGCCTCCAGATTTTTCTGATGCTGTTAAATGACACTCGGTCACCAACCCAGGAGGGGCTTAGAAGGCCATGGCTGCAGGCTGGGGCCAAGCCTCATCTGGGGGCCATCTGCCAAATGGCAGGCCCCAAACCTCATGGGGCTCATAGTTCTAACTTATGAAGAAGCAGCTGGACTTGGGTGGGTCTGTAGTCAGGTCGGCAGTGAAGTCCTTGAGAGGTAAGGAGTTCTGCACCAGCAGGAGCCCAAGGCATGAGCAGGGGCACTTTGAAACACAACGATTAATGAAGAGCATTTGTTAGTCACGTTCTCTGACGAGGAAAAGGCTCGACTTGTTTCTCTGGTGTGTTGGGGACTAGTGACCTCCTGGTTAGCTGGACATGGACTTCACCTCCACCAGCATTAGTGTCCCAATGTCCCAGGAAACATTCTTTCTTAAGACCCAATTAGGATGTTTTTGCAGCATAATTAAGTGGCTACACCGAATACCTCTAACTGCAGTAACGACTTTGGGGTACCATCCAGGCTGTCTTCATTGATCCAGTGGGATGACGGTTGCCAGGCCTCTCATCTCTGTGATACTGTAGTCGCCACAATTTCAGCTTCCTAGAGCTAAAATTCATCCCTTTTCAAGCCAGCTTTGCCAGAAAGGAAGCAGCACAGCCCCAAAGCAATAACACAGTGGCTTGGGTCACCTGCCGCTAAAGCACACCAGTCCCTCAGAAAGGCTTCATCCTTACCATAGAACCAGGCCACCCCAATGGCCTCGATGAGCACCCCAAAGAGGATGGATGTGCCAGCTGCGAAGTGGTCCAGCAGTGTGAAGACATAGATGCCACCCTGGAAGAGAGGGGAGTGCCTGCTGAACTCCGGTGTCTCGGTGTGGCAGGCCTGGCCCACGAAAGCCTTGCCCACGTAAGTGCTTTTCCCAAAACATAAACTTGGCCTGTGGGTTCAGTTTACAGACAGATTCTGTTTTACTCCCTATAAAGTCTGATTTGACACTAAAATTCAATCCACAAGCAACTTCTCAGGGACACATGTACTACAAAAAAATAGAAATAAAGACAACCTCGCTTCTTTCTCAGGACTCCTGGTGCCATTGGAAATGAAAGCAACCAAATGCCTAGCTTAGCAAAGCCTTTATTGAGAGAGAAGGTGACCTGGTTTCCCTGCACCCCATGGACTGGCCTCCCTCCAGCTCCACAAATCCAAGAGAAAGGTGGCTGAGCCAAGGGCACCTCCCAGGGAACTGTCCAGGTGCTGAAGTAACTCTAGACCAAGTTCCACTTGTGCCACGGCTACTCCATGTGGCCACGGATACCCTGAGCATGACCACAACTACTCTGTGTGACCATGGCTACCCTGAGTGTGACAACAGCTACTCTGTGTGACCACGGCTTCTCCATGTTACCACAGCTGCCTGTGTGTGACCATGGCCACCCTGTGACCACGGCCACCCTGAGTGTGACCACGGCCACCTGAGTATGAATACAAGTCAATGGTTGTTTTTGGGGGGGATGCAGCTCTTAGAAAAGTTGTGGCTCTGTCTGGCCTGACAGCACCAGCCTTGCCACCCAGAGCTGAGAGCTAGTGAGACATTGTCAGGTGGAGCTGAGCGTGTACGTACATTGGTGACACAGAAGAGGGAGAGAAGGAAGGTGAGCAGGACGATGAAGAGGGTGAAGAGCTCCCGGTGCCTGTGCAGCAGCTGGAACTCATCGATGAGCCCGGTGATCACTGACTCCATCCCGCCCATCTGCAGCCAACACAGAGCAGGGGACATGCTGGGAGGCATTCAGTACCACACCCGGGTGCGATTTACATGTAATTCAGTGGATGTTCACCCGCAAAATGGATATGGAGTGGGAACTGCATGGAGTCCAGGGTACAGAAGGCCCTAAAGACAAGACAGCCCTCAGGAGGGCTTCTCTCATGACAAGGCCATTGGAGAGAGAGGACTGGGGGTGGACGCTCCATCCACTGGTGGTTACTTTCTCAGCCACTATGAAGTCCTGGGGGTAGGGGAGAACTGCTATGTTACTAACATACAAAGCCTTCCTGATTCTGAGTGCCATGGTTCATGTTGCCCACGAGGCCCTGGCTGCCTGGGGATCCTCTTTGCCCCACTCTGTCGAGACCACCTCCCCCAGAAGTGCTGTCATGGCTGCATCCCCACCAGACACGAGGTTCAATGGTGTGGTCCACTGAGGGCTGGTAGGAGAGGAGGTGAAGGGCTATGGAGCCTGACCAGTGTTCTCATGGGGAGGAACTCTGCACTCTCCAGGAAGCTCAGGTGAACCAGGACAGTCACGAGGACCTTGAGATCTTAGCTGTTGGTCATGAGCAGGCAATGGGGAAGGAGGCTGAGGAAGTCCAGGGAGCTCAGGGCTGAATGAGGCCCACCATCCGCCCCCTTAGCACACACCACACACATAGCCACACACACATATGAAGGGCCACACATAAGACACCTGGGCCTGGGCTGCTGCTGGAGACTTTTGCTGCCCTATCTTGCAAATGCAGCCATCATCCTGGGGGCTAAGGGGTCAGGAAACGTGATGAGTCCTGAGGAACCTGCCATGATTCTGGTCACATCACCCTGTTTTCCTGTGCAGCCCTCTTGCTTTAGAGTCCATGGTGGCTCAGGCAGAGGTGGAGCTGGTGCCTCCCCGAATGGAAAAAGGAGTAAGTTGGTCCGAACACTCCATCCCAGGAAGGGTTTCAAGTAATCCCGAGACCACTCCCTACCACCCATGTGGGGCTCTGTGTGAACACAGAAACCTCAGGGGAACCCCAGGGAGCGCCTGTGGCTGCAGATGAGCTTGGCTGTCATGGGTGGGGCCCCGGGCATGGGAAATGCCGATGTCACTCACAGCGCTGTCGATCCCCAGGGTGAGCAGCATGATGAAGAAAACCACAGCCCAGGCCGAGGACAGTGGGAGCGTGGCGAGCGCCTCGGGGTAGATGATGAAAATTAGCCCTGGCCCTGAAAGCAGAACCCCTGGTTGCCGCCAAGTGCCACTTCAAGTTTACACCCTCTTCTCCAGCCCCAGGAAGCCAACTCAGCCCCCTTCAAGTGCCTCTAGATTCAGTAGCACAAAGTCTTTCCCATCGCCGCCTGTCCTGTCCTCCCTCCTGGCTCTGGACTCCAGGGGCCGCAGCCCTGCTCCACCTCCCTCTTTACAGGCTGGGGGGGCTCTGGGGGAGGAGAGGGAGGAGCTTCGGGTGTTGCCTGAGCATGCAGTGACCCCTTGGATTTGTTCTTCCCGAGTAGGACTCACACTCTCTCTCACACACACACTCACACACACTTGCACTCACTATGCTTCATGAGCAATACGTTGTAAATATTTCCTGTGCCCTGAGGTACTCTAAGTGTGATCTGTAAAACCACAAACAACGCGCAGACCACATTCACAAATTCTGTCCAGTGTGTTGCAAATGCACAGAAGACATTCAGCTTTACTTTCAAGGGTTAATAGAAATTTTTGCAAGTTATTCGTATTTATCATAATAAAGGGCAAAAAGAGCAGTGAGAATGCATAAATGCGAGGGAGTAAATTTCACTGCTCTGCACTTACTTGTGTTATGCTCCCATTCTCCCACCTTTATTAATTTTTTTTTCCTAGAGGAAAGAATATGGACTTGAAAACACGCAAAACTTTCATCCCAGCCCCCTGCTTTCTCTGCAATTTCACAGGAGTCCTTTTGGGTCTGGAAGTATATGTTTCCTACTTTCAAAGTGGAGTTTTAGTGCTCGACTCTCCAGGAATTAGATGGGATGACGAGGCTGCCTGGCTGAGAGCTCAGGGCACAGGTGGCGTGGGTCCTCTGCTCCCTCCTCCCCTCCCTGAATGATCCCCTACCCAGGAAGATCTGTCATTGGCACTCACACGGCTTTTCTGAGTCTAAGGAGCAGCCCCAGCAGAAGAAGGGACTTCCCAGCTGCCAGGAGAAGGGGAGGGAGGTCTTCAAAGTCAGAGCAGGTGCCCTGAGCCAGAGAACAGTCTCCAGGAGGAGACCCCTCACTGCTCACTTGTAAAACAGTCTTGCAGGCAGGAGAGGGGTTGTGGCCATCTCAAAAGATCTGGAACCTGCACTGATCCCATTCAAGGCTGCCTGTGCTGTGGTTTCCATCATGAGCTAGAACCAAGCAGACTCACAAGTGTCCAGGGGGCTGCAGCAACCAGAGTCTTCCCTCAGCACCTGCATCTGTGCCCAGCCGCCCAGATTCCCCTGCCTGGTATACTTCCTGCCGGGGCTGAGCCTGCTCTTGTGTCATCTGTGCCCATGCCCTGCCAACTCCCAGGGCACACACTCCGTGTGCTGGAGAGTCCAGGGATTCCTCTGAATGCTATCCAAATCCCATCTAAACACGTCATGGTCACTGGGAGTTTGGAAGGAAAAGCTTTGGAACAGATTAGCTGCTTATGTCAAAAACAACTCAGCTTCTTTTTGGCTGATCATGTGGAAGTCCAAAGCCTTGTTGCTTGGAACAGCTCAGCACTCTGCTCATCGCCCCTCAAGGTGTAAACAAAAACCGGGATCCAGAGTGACAAGGGAATGAGACCCTTATCCTGCAGCCCAAGTGGCCACTGAAAGGGGCATGTGGCAGATGGCCAAAGTGCCACTAGTCACATTGTCCCCCAAAGGGGGTGGGAGTGGGAGGATGCAGGGACAGGGGTTGTCCTACTTCGTTATTTCTCTTACAATTGGTCCAGCATGTGAACATGTGTAGTTGCTCAAGTCAGCAGCTCTCATGATACCAAGGCCTGTGTATCTCCCCCTCATTTTGCAGGAAAACACCTTTTGAGAACTTGCCTAGAGCAGGCAGAGGTGTGGGGGTCCCAGCCTGCCCTTGGGGGACTCACCATCCTTGGCTACATCCCCAATGGGGACATTGTGTTTCTGGGCCATGTACCCTAGGAAGGAGAAGACCACAAATCCCGAGGAGAAGCTCGTCAGGGAGTTGACCGAGGTGGTGATGATGGCGTCTCTGTGAGAACAAGACACCCCATCCCAGCGCTGGAACAGCTGCAATTTCCAGTCATTATTCTCAATTTACTGCATCTGTTTCTCGACAAGCACTCCCAGTCCCTCCTGCAGCTGCAGAGCCTGTCCTCCGGCTGCCCTGCCTGTGAGGATGGGACCTCCCACCCGGGACCTCCCAGCAGCAGGCTCTGGGCTCTGGGCATGTCCTTACAGTGACCAGTTGTCATGTTTGCCTGGGATGGAGAGGCTCCTGGGACACATGACTCAGTGCTGAAGGCAAGACAGTCCCCATCAGCAATGCTGGGGCTCTGGGTGAACAGAACAGATGGCCATGGGGGTCCCCACCTGTGCTGCTGGGGCTGTCAGGTGGGGGGACCTTGTTCAAATGCAAGTTCTGACAGAGTGGGTTTGGTGGGCCCCAGATGATGTATTTTCCTGCTGCTCCTGGGGGCTGGTGCTGCTGGTCTAGGGCCAGAGGAGAACAGGGGAGGACGGAGTGGGGTCAGCCCTCCTGAGAGCTAAGTGGGAGGACATCAAATAGTGACCGAGCCGGGGGTGGGGCATAGGTGGGCTCAGGCAGGGCTGTCGGAAACAGCCATCCAGAATTCACCCTCTGTGGGACCCGGCAGCGGTCTATCTGGTCATTTTGCTGTGCACACTGTCTTTGTATTTTTACCACATTTTAGTCTCAGGATATGAAAGAATATAAACACGATCCTGCAAAGGTTGAAGAAAGCAGGTCCCAGGTAAATTCTGTTTCTGTTTTTAGAAGGATTTTGGGTCCAACATGTGGCTGCAGGTAAGTCAAGTCATTCGGGGCCAGTTGGCATGGCCAAGATGCCATCAGGCTATGTGTACACGGTGCTGCCACTTTCCTTCCTGTCCTGATGCTGGGTCACTTGGGTGCCTCTGCACAGGGTCCGGGATACCCTTTGAGACCCAGGCTCCCAGGTGCAGGTCAGGGGACACGTTCAGGTGCTTCACTGTGGGGAAGTCTGGAGGAGAAGCCTGACCCTGGGTTTTGGGAGGAGGAAGGAGGCAGGGGTGGGACCTCAGGGGGAATCTGCTACTCCTAGAATCCAATAGATTCCTTGCAGGGAGGTGATACATATCTTCACGTGTTTCAATACCTTCCTTAAAGCAAGGATCAACATTTTGCCTATAGCTTCCCCATTTTAGTTTCCATTTAAAAAGCCATTTGGCTCAGAGGTTTTGCATGCACAGCTTATTTTCCCTTCAACCAGGGATATATTATGATGCCCCCATGCCCATATCAGTGCTGCCCCCATGATTTTACAGACCACCTTATGGGAGAGGATGGGATGGGAGCTCAGGGCCTACCTGTAGCAGTTGTTGGTGAATTTATTGTAACTGGAGAAGGCAATTAGCACCCCAAATCCAATGCCCAATGAGAAGCATATCTGGGTGGCAGCATCGATCCAAACCTGCAGCCAGAGGGGAGATGAGCAGCTGTCAGAGATAATTGCGGGAAGTGAGAGCCAGCTGTCACAGGCAATTGTGCAAAGACTGAGGTGTCAGCTTCCTGTCCCCCCGCAGGTGTCTCCAGCTGCAATGACTCCAGCTCCATGGAACTGGTTAATTTAAACTCAGCATCATTATCAATAAGCAACTGGTGCCAACAACATGACCAGAGTGAAATGCGTCTCAGGGAATAAACCTTCCCGTGTCACTGGCCTGCAGGAGCGTGATGGAAAGGGGCCGTGTGTCTGCACTCTGTGCGTTTCCCACACGACCACACAGTGAATTTATTACGAATGAACGCTGGTATCAGTTTTGCTTCCTCTTGAGTGCTGCCCGGAGTTGTGGTCCAGGCCTCTGCCGCACATCCTTTCAGGAGTCCAGCGCCCCCTTCCTTCAAGCCCGTGGAACACGCGTCTACTCTCATGGCCTTACCTCCTGTTTTCCCGTGGGCTCCCAGTTGGTGCCACACGGCTGTCCTCACCTTATGGGCTTAAAGGGGTCATGTTCGAGGAGACTTCATCCCATAGCTCCTGCAGCAACTTCCCCTCCCGGGGCATCCTGGGAGCCTGGTGCCGCGCCCACCTGCCCTGCTCCCTCATTCCTTCCCATTTCTTCCTCAGAGCTGCTCCTTCCTGAGTCCCTGGTGAGCCCCCCACCTGCCTCTCATGCAACCTAGCAGCATAAGGCAGCAACCTTCCAAAGGGCCCCCTGCCTCCGCCTGGACCTTCCCCTTCTGGCTACACCCTTCTTCCACGCCTAGTTGGACTCCCCTGGGAGGCTGTTGGAGCCCCACCGTATGCCGCAGTCTAGCCCACCTGAGTTTGCACCCATTCCCTTTCAAAAGCTGCCATTCCCATGACCCCTACCCCCACCCGCCAGTGGTCGCTGCCATTTCTGAGCTGTTTCCCTGCAGTGCCACCCCTTCTCTCTCTCTGTCAGGAGACTCCTCTCCCACGGCCTGGCCAAGCCTCTTCTCTTCAGGAGGCTGTCTCCAAATATTCTTCCTTTGCTGAAGAAACCTACAGCCTGACTCTGGACTTACTTTTCAATATGATTTGACTTAGGTCATGCTCTTGTGCTATGGGCACCCGGTGTGTTTCACCACTGAGGTTTGGCTTCCTGAGGAAGGAGCCCTGGTTCCTGCAATTCTGACATGACTCAGCCTTGCTGGGCCAATGAACAGGGAGCTGGAGCTCAGGGCTGCATTCCAGGTGAGAGTCAAAGCTCTCTGGCACAGACTGGGCAGACCTATTGGCGCTTATCCAGGGAATCCAAGAGCGTTCCTCCAGGGCAAGGATGGGACATGGGGGAAGAGGTCAATAGGCAGTAGCCTTCATTCTATTCCTGCAGAAACCCAGCAAGTGACCATCTCCCCTAACTGCCTTCTTCTGGTCCATTCAGCTCCCCACTTCTGGTCCATTCACATTCCCCTTCTCAGCAAGACGGTGAACTTTACTGGTGGGGTCAGGTGTGTACATTGTCCTGCAGAAACTCGCACACAGTAGGGCAGCCAGCACCTGCTGGATTTATAAGGCGAGTGAGAAATTCCAGCCGAGCTGCTGCCTTGGGGATCTCCTGCCCCAAAGCAGGGGGCCCCCCTGGCACTGCAACTGCCAATCCACATGGGCTGCAGGGCCGTGAGTGGTGGGCATACTCACGGATGCCTCACAGAGCCGATGGAAGTCTACGCTCAGGTACGCTCTGATGCCGTCCATGGCTCCGGGAAGAGTGATTCCTCGAAGGAGCAAGGCAAAAAGGACCACGTATGGCATGGTGGCCGTGATCCACACGACCTGGGGAGAGGACAGCATCACTGGGCTGCACAGGCCACCTGCTGGCAGGGAGTGGCTCAAGGTCACCCTGATGGTTGGTGCTGAGAGAGAGGCGGCCTCTGATTGGGAAGCCCAACATCCCAAACATTCACAGGACGTCAGCTCAGCAAGTGCTCACTGGGGTGAGATCATAAATGCCTTCTATCCTGTGCATCTTTCCCAGGGATTAAAAGAGGACAATTTGGCAAGGAGGGAACATTCGTGTTCTGTATTTGGTCTGTCACAGTAGGAGCGGGCAGGAGTGGCCAGATTTCTGATGAGTGAGATGTGAGCAAATTTCACTGATTGTGCAAATATGCACCTGGATTACAGGTAAAGGATGGATTCTGGGCCGCAGAGGGAGGGGGCGGAAAGGCACCGTCACTATCAAAAGGTTCTCATGTGTTGGCAATTCACTAAGTGTATTATCACAAGTGATGAACACATTTTGGTAAGAATTGCTTTGGGTGTCCAGAAAATAACCAAAATATTTTCATTAGCAAAAACTAGTTTATGTTGTGCTCATCTTAATGCTGAAAACACTGTGCCGTGGGTGCTTTCTCCTTGACATCATTACTCAACCATAGTCACATGCTGACTCCCCAACCCAAACAGATCCCTGTCCACTCTCTAACCCACCATAGTGGAAAGGTTTCCACTTCATGACCCAACCACAAGCACCCGTCCACACCCCAACCTACCATGGCCTATCTATCCACTCCTAAACCCAACCACGGCACCCGCTCACCCTAAATCCAACCACAGTCCCCTGTCCACTCCCCAACCACGGCCAGGTGTCCATTTCCCACCAGCGAGGCTGCCATCAGTCTCACCTTCCCAGAAGTCTTCACTCCCTTCCACAAGCTGAAGTAGAGCAGGACAATGACCAGCACCAGGCAAGATGTGAGCTGCCAGCGGGGAGGGCCCAGGTCATCGATGCCACGGCTCTCGTGGAGGTGCAGCACGCCACGCCTGGAAGGGGAGAAGGCAGGGCCCTGGAGAAACACTGCCTCCCCACCCAGAGCCATAACCAGACAGCTGAGCTTGCCCAGACACTCTCCTCCCCAACTTGACATGGCAGAGAAGACCCAGCCTGGCAGGTCCAGAGACTCCCCCATCCAGAAGGGCCACACCCAGCAGTCCTAGCTGAGATGTAGGGTCCATCCTTGAGGTGAGGGGAGAAGGTGGAGCCTGCCTCACCCGGGGCCTGCCCTCCCAGGGACTGCCTTCCCAGGACCCACTTTACCAGAGGTAGTAGAATTCCCAGTGTCTTCCTCTCTTCTTTCTCCCACCTCAGCCCTGGCCCTGTGTCTGCTGCCCACGCTCACCCCTCCCCCTTGTCCTGGAGCCCCCACCAGGCCTTATCACCTGGAACCTCTTTTCACCAATGAGAGAAGTCTCCTTGGGACAATACCATCTGCCAAGTGAGGCCGCACTGTGTTTGGCCCAGACCAACCCCTCCACAGGCATCCTTACAGTGCCTTGCACACACAGGCATGGGTTACGCACCTAACCTGTGGCAGATGACCACTTACCCATTTGCCTGGGAAAGGAGCGCATAGGGGTCTGCAGCCTCCCAGGCCTGAGAGGGTGCAGCCGGGGAGAAAGTGTGTGGCTCTCCTCGGGGACTTACTCATAAAGCTCTTCTAGGACACTACACATGCTGGTTTTGCCTTAAATGTTTCAAATTGCTTTGGGAATTAGCACTTTGTCTATACTGGTCAATTCTCTTCCCCAAGGCTAAAAAGTCCTCTGCAGGTGCCGTCAGCCAGGCAGAGGAGTCGGCAGGCACCAGCACTGCATGGGACAGCACACCAGTCATGACAGGACACCGCAGGACACAGGGGAGAGCAGGTGCTTCCCAAGAGCAGGCACAGGGTAGGATGACAGGATGTCTGGGTAAGATGGTTTGGGCTGAAACACAGACATTTCTGGAGAATAAGTGGCCTGGAGGACCAAATAGTGATGGCCTAGGATGTCACCAGCCTTGGCAAGGGTATAACACTTCCGCTTTCTGCTGCATTCTTTCTTTGGGTGTGTTTACTGTCATGGTCCTTGGATCCGGATAAGGGAGCATTTGAGGTGTGCCAGGCATGCACCGGGCTGCACCTGCACTGTCTCATTGGATCCCCACTGCAGCTGTCTTGCCCCATTTACAGACAAGGAACCCAAGAACTGAGAGGGGAAGAGCACTATCCAACCCAGAATGGCCAACAGCAGAGCCAGGACCTGGACCCAGGCAGCCTAGTTCTGAACCCATGCTCTGCCTGGGGGGAGATGGCTGCCATGGAAAGGGGGTGAGGGGGCTCCACTCTGGCCATGAGGGATTGACATCATACCAACTAGAAAGCTAGACAAAGTACACCAAAAGAGTATTTGTAGATGTGGGACTGGAGATGACACAGGGTTGAGACTCCTGGGAGAAGGGAAGCAGTGAGGTAAGCCCTGCAAGGTCCCAGTTCCCACCTGGAGGCACCTTCCTGATGGCAGACATGGGGGTCCTGAGCACAGCATGGGGTCTTGCTGGGTGAAGGGAACAGTGATGGAGCTCAGGGAGTCTGAGGTGCTGAAAGGCTCTCCACAGGAGCCCGCTTACTCAGCCACAGGGTGAAATTCTGCAGGCCCCAGAGCTCATGCAGGGCTGAAGACCACTGAGCTCCCACCAGCCAGGGCAGGAGGCTTGCCAATCACATGGACAGTTCAGTAGACCCTGAAAGGGTCACTGCAGTAAAGGGGATAAACCAGTCTTGAAGCAAAGGCTGCCCCAGAAGCATTTCAACAACAAGCTGCAAAAGGAGAAAACTGTACCACAAGCAAATTAACTTCCTACCAGAGCAAATCCAACACTCATTAAAGGAAAGTTACAAAATTACTAGACAACAAGCAGCAAGAAAATGTGACCTGCAGCCTGGAGAAAATCGATCCATAGCTGCCTCACACCAAATACGAAAATCCGCTCAAACGGGTAAAAGACTAAATGTAAGAGCTGAAATTATGAAACTCTTGGCAGAAAACACAGGCATAAATCTTCAAGACCTTGACTTTGGCAATGGATATTTTAATAAAAATATTCAATTTATTTAAACAAACATCAAACAAACAAAAAAACCCAGTTAACCCATTTTTTCTAACCCCCACCCTCTACCTCTGGCAACCACCAATCAATTCTCCGTGTCTATGAGCTTCACTTGTTTTTGTTGTGTGTGTTTTTTTCTTTTTGGCTATGGAAATTTTGATATGACAACAAAAGCACAAACAATAAAAGAAAAAATAGGTAACTGACTTCATCAAAATTTAAAACTTCTGTGCATCAAAGGACACTATCAACAGAGTAAAAGACAGCCCATAGAACGGGACAAAATATTTGCAAATCACATGTCTGATAAGGAATTAATACTCAGAATAATAATATATAAAGAGCTCCTAAAAGTGAGCAATAAGCAAAACTCTAAACAACTCAATTCCAAAACTGGGAAAGGACTTGAATAGATATTTCTCCAAAGAAGGTATACAGATGATGAGTGAACTCATGAAGTCATGCTCAACACCACTAATCATTAGAGAAATGCTAATCAAAACCAAAATGAGATATCAACTGCATAGTCATAAGAATGTTTATTATAAAAAAACACACAAGGAAAACAAGTGTTGTCTGGGATATAGACAAATTGGAATCTGTGTGCGTTTTTGGTGGGAACGTAAAGTGGTGCAGCTACTGTGGAAAACAGTATGGTGGTTTCTTAAAAAGATAAACAGAATTCTGATATAATCTAGCAATTCTACTTCTGGGTATATACCCAAAAGAATTGAAAACAGGGACTCAAACAGATATTTTTACACCATTGTTCATAGCATTATTTCCAGTAGCCAAAAGGTAGAAGTAATTCAAGTGTTCATTGATAAACAAAATGAGGTCCATCCATACAATAGAATATTATTCAGCCTTAAAAAGGAAGGAAACTCTGACACACACTACAACATGAATGAACCTTGAGGACATTGAACTAAGTTAAATAAACCAGATACAAAGGACAAATACTGTATGATTCCTCTGTTATGAGGTCCCTGGAGTTGTCAAATGCAGAGACAGAAAATAGATGGGGGTGCCAAGGCCTGGGAACAGAATGGAGGGTTAGTGTGTAAAGGGGACAGAGGTTCAGTTTGGGAAGATGAAAAAGTTCTGGAGATGGATGGTGGTGATTGCTGCACAACAATGTAAAATTACTTAATGCCACTGAATTGTAAATTTAAAAATGGTTAAAATGGCAAATTTTCTGTTATGTATAGTTTACCACCATAGAAGCCCCCCCAAAAAGCAAAATTTTTTCAGAAAAGTGAAAGCTGAGAATTCATTGCCTGCAGGTCTGCAATATAAGAAATGCTTAGTGGAATTCTTCAGATGAAATAGAAACCTGTCTCTACATAAGGGTAGGAGAGGACTCAAAATGGTGAATGCATAGGTAAATAGAAAACACCACTCATAGGAAAGCTTGGATGATCATAGATACTAATATCAGACAAAACCAATGTCAGAATGAGAAATATTACCAAGAAAGACATTCCATAATGAAAAAGGGTTCAATTCAAAGAGCTGATATTCCTAAACATATATACACTTTATGACAGAGCATCAAAATACACAAATGAAGCAAAATCTGATAAAACTGTGAAGAGAAATAGGCATACCCACAATTATGGTTGAGATTCAACACCCCTTTCTCAGTAGCGATGGAAGAAGTAGACAGAATCAGTAAGGAGACCTGCAGAGCACCAGGAGCTAATACAACCTGGCTGACACACAACTCTCAACCCCAAAACAGTAAGACAAACATTCTTTGTAGGTGTCCATGGAACACTCATCAAGTCACAGTATATTTTGAAATAATGAAGTTTTTAAGTATGATATCTTACCAAATCAGAATTAAATTAGAAGTCAGTAACAGAAACACATCTAGAAAACCTCCAAAAATTATAAAATTAAACAACAAACCTCTGAAAATACCTTGTGAGTGAAAAGAGAAATCACAAGGCAGATTAGGAAACACTTTGAACTGAATGAAAATGAAAATACAACATATGGAATTTTGCAGAAGGCAGCTAAAGCAGTCTCTTAGAGACAAATTTGTAGCTTTAGATTCAGAGCTTTCTAATTTATATTAGAAATTAGGTTAAGGTGGTATTGATGGTGTTTATGGGACTGAGGTACATTTTAAATTGGTGGGAGTTGCATGGGCCTATTTTGGGACTTCCAGAGCCCATATGCCCTTTTCTGGCTCAGGTTTCATATCTGTCAAGTGTATTCACTGCATTGTTTCATGATTCTGGAGTCACAGCCATAAACTCCTAGTTTCTGCTCTGAGCCTATAGCATTTTCTCATGCACACCCACTAGGGACTGCAGATGGAGGGTCAGCAAGTACAGGGACTAATGAGTAAAGAGGGTCTGGGTGAAAAATGGGGACTCTATAAAATGGGCAAATTGGGGGTGAATACTAAAGGGTTTCTTCAGATAAGAGGAATGAAAATAAAGTAAACTTCATGGGCTAGGATTTTTCACTATCTAGTCTCCAAGCTGAGTCATCATATCGGTGGAGTCATCCTCACTGTGACTGCTTCCTTTCATTTGTTTGTAGAGGGAGCTGCTACAGGAAGGCTGCTGGAGCCCCTGGGGAGCTGGGACACATCAGCTCCTGCAAGACTCTCTCATTTGCCTGGGAGAGTTCTGCACACAGAGTCTGCAGAGTGCAGAAAAGCTGCCCTGAGCCTGCACAGCTTGTCCCAGAAAGGCATGAGTGCTTCCCATTCACCAGCACTGGTCATCACGCCAAGCCTAACAGTTACTCTCTGAGGACCTGGAGTTAAAATGCATGGTGAAGACCTTTTAGATCTACCTTGCTAACATTCGAGCTGTCAATTGCATGATAGTTCATAACTTTATATATTGTAGAGGGGGCTGGAGTTCCTTGATAGCTAGTGACAGAGCTATATATGCCCACGTTGTAGGACTTAGAGCTTTACTATTTTATGATTACAGTTATCTTGGCCTTTATGGCATTTTGTGGTGAGCTCCCTAATTATACGTGCGTGCAGGAACATGCAGTCCTTTTCACAATGATTCACTTTATAAAGTGGGTTTAAATTCCAGAAAACATCCTGGCCTGCAGGCCTGATGGCCACAGGGACCTGTCTCAGGGAAACCCAGTCACCACTCCTGGTAAAATCACCTGCAAAGTGCTTGGGGAGGAGCACCAGGGCCTCAGTGTCATCCATGGCTTCATTGTAAACCTTCTTCAGATGCCCCGCCTTTGTCCTGTCATCACCTCCAATGACGGTGCAGCATCTGCTCATGCTAACGTGTGCTTCATGGGGGCGAGGGGGAAGCTGGGTACCTTCTATCTCAACATCTTTCTCCCAGACTGTGGGTTTTCAAATTGATTTCACTAGTCTGATTTTTAAAAATCACGTATCACATGTAGTCTTTCCCTTTGGTGTTCTTAGTCATAAATCACTTGAGCAACCATTTTTCCCCTCTAATTTTCTTATCTGAAAATCACTTAGATAAATGAATTCTTTCCACACCTGCCAAACAAAAGATAAGCAGTCCCAAAAGTGTCACTGGTCACCTTTCGACATCTCTGCAAGCCTTCCAGATGTTCTAAGTTGCACTGAAATCCATCTTGAAATTGTAAAAGGCATGATAGCTTGACCACTGAGCCACCATCTTGTCAGTAAAATCAATTAAACCCACCTCCAGCACGAGCCGTCTCTGAATGTCCTTTCCTGTGGTGGGATTTGACTAGGACACTCCTAGGCTCTTGCCACAGCCACCTCTGATTGGCTGCTTTCTGTGCTGAGGTCCCCAACCCTTCTCTCTACCACATGACAACCACGAGAGTGGGTCCACATGGGGGAGAGCACACACACACCCCTGGCCTCAGCATCTTAATGAGACACTGACATTTGGGAAATGTAGTAATAAACAGGCCAGTGGCAAGCACTGTGTGTGTGTGTGTGTGTGCGTGCGTGTGTGTGTGTGTGTTTGGTTTTTTGCCTCTAAGAACAGTAAAATAACTTTGCTGAATGTTCTGCTTGTCTATATTTGGACAATTATATCATTTCCTGGTTGCTTGTCACACTGAGTCCTATGCACATACTCAGGTAACCCCACCTGTGATTCCATTTCTCCAGGATATGCCCCCCCCAGGTAAATGGAAAGGGGCAGATCCCAGGCAGACTCTTCTCCCTGCCCCATCCTCTGAAACCAGCTCGCCCCTCTTGTGAGCTCCATGAGATGAAAGCCTTCAACCTCTTAGGCCTGGAGTCTCCCTTCTCCTGGCCAGGGCACTCTTGGCGGGCCCCTCTCTTTCCCGTCATGGGAGTCCCTCCCTGCCCTCAGACACTTTTCACTCTGTCTAATTCCAAACCACCCAAAAGGGTATCTTCCTAAAAACTAAGCCCATCACACAACCCCCATGAGCAAACCACGATCTTCTTAATGATGCTCTAAGAAAACACCAGATCCTTCTAGCAGTCCCTCCAGACCCTCTAAACCCTGCTTCATGCTGTGAGGAAGTGGAGGAAGCCAAGAGCTGATGCAGTGCCCGAAGACATTCAGAGAACACACTGGAGGAGAGGGACAGGCTTGGCAAGGGGAGGTAAGGAGTGGGATACTGGGAAAGCTGCTGCACATGGGGACCGAGGAGAGACCCATGGAAAAAAAACAGCATTGTGTTTGTAAAAAGAAAAGAGTGCCTCGTGAAAAGCAGATAGTCGGTGCACCTGCAGACAAGGTCTGTCCAGTGAGGCTGCAATGGGGCCTGCCCAGGAAGGACTTTTCTGAAGAGAACTGGGCCTGGCCTGCACAGGGAGGATGGGCAGATGAATGACACCAGTGCACTCTGCAGCCCTCAGCATGCCTTCCACCCATCCACACGGTGTGTGTGGTGCCTCGGGCTGGCCTCCTACCACCCCAAACAGGGAGCAGGACAGAGCAGCCATGGGCCTGCTCAGCCTTCCACCTAGGCTGAGGACTCACGTTAGCTTTGTCCCAGAAAAACCAAGGGAACAGGACACGGGCACAGGACAAGGAAAGGGTCCTCTCACACCAGGTGAGGCAGCAGGGGCAGGTGGCTGACCCCTGGGCTGCCATAGAGTGCCCAGCTCTGCGTCCTTCCCTTCCGGAGGCAGACACAGCAAGTGAGGAGCCGCGGAACCCCGAGGAGTGGCCTCCCGCTTACTCAAAGTACTCGGCGGCTGGCGTGGTCCTGAAGCTGCCGTTGAGGCCCGAGCCGTTGCCCGCGGGGCTGGAGTGGGCGTCTGTACAGTTGGCGCTGTTCCAGGTGTTGTTGCAGTGGGTCCAGGGCAGCTCCGTGGTGAAGGAGGAGAAGAAGTAGTGTAGCGCCCAAGCGATGATGACGTTGTAGAAGAAGCCAACGTAGAGCGAGATCAGGATGACCGTGAAGCCCACACCTAGGGTGGTGAGAGCACAGAGCCACCGTCAACAGGATGCCCTTTCCCACCTTCCCTTCCAGGAGACATTGCCACCCTGTGCCGGCTGTTGGCCTCCATCCCAATGCCAGGTGATGTCGTAAACAGGGAAGGGAAAGGGCAGATTCCAGACTTTATGCTGTGATCACAGAGAGGGGCTTCCCTCTTCTGAAATCATCTACGGCTATCTCTGTCTACTCAGAGACATTCAGAGTGTCTCTAAGGGACATTCAAGATCTGAAAGGCCATCCAGGGCCATTGAAGGGTACCCAGAACCACCCTGGTATGTCCAGGGCCATGTAGAGTCATCTAGGAACATTTAGGATCATCTAGGGCCACTGTGGTAGAACCAGGTCACCTATAGACATGCAGGGCAACTAAGGGCCATCCACGGCTATCCATGCCACTCACAGCAACTCAGGATCAAACAGATCATCCAGGCTCACTTAAGGTCATCTAGGGCCACTCTGGGTCACCCTGAGTAATCTAACCCAGAGTTATCCAGTGCAACCAGGCCACGCAAAACCATCAGAATCATCCACTGTCACCCATGGCCACCCAGGGTCATCTAGGGGAACCCAGAGATACAAAACACCACCAAACATTAAAGAAGGCCACCCAAAACCATCCAGGGTCACCCAGAAACACCAGGGCCACCCATGACAATAGGGTCATCAAAGGCCATCCAGAGTCACAAAGGAATACTCAGTGATTTCCAGAGTCATGTAGGGACACTTAGAGCCATCCAGAGTTACCAACGAACATCTAGGGTCCTCCATGGGCATCCATAGCCACCCAGGCTCATCTAGGACCACCAAGGGTATCCAAGACCATCCAGACCCACCAGGGCTAATCCAGGGCCACCCAGAGTCATATAGGGCCGTTCATGGTCACCTACAGCTAATCAAGACTACCCAGGGCATAGGAGGAAAACAAGATGGCGCGTAGGCAGCAGCTGTACCCGCCGCCTCCCGCAGCCACATCAAAATCACAACTAAAATACAGAACCACCATCACTCTGAGCCTCCTGAAAACTGGCCGAACAGGAGCCCTACATCCAGGGAGCTGAAGAAGCACGGAGACCGGGAGGAGGGGCGGGGACACGGGCGGATCGGGGCTGAATCCTGGAGAGGCGGCCTCGGGGCCACCCCTGGTGCCGCAGTTTAAACCCAGGAGGGAATCTCGGCAGCAGAGGTTTCCTGGAGGAGGGAGGGGTCCCAGCCCCATAGCAGGCCCCCAGCCCAGGCCTCCAGGGCCCGAAGACAAATCCCCACAACTTTGGGGTTTTAAACCAGAGGGGACTGTGGCTGAGGGTGGCGGAGGCTGCGGGAGCCCCAGCAGCCCCTCTAAAGGGCCCGGCACGGACTCACTCGGACGCTCCCTCTGAGCCCAGCGCCGGGCAGCAGCCTGAAAGGACCCGGGACACTCGGGAGGAACTAACCTGCCTGAAGTCGGGCGAGAGGCGGAGGGGCGGCTTCCTCCCAGGCAGAAGGGCTGGCGGAGGCCATGGCTCCTGTGGCGAGTCCTCCCCGCACACAGCAGGCAGGCAGGCGCCATATTTGAATCTCCAGCACCTGACTCGCACCTTTGGCCCCGCCCCGTGATTCCCGGAGGCCCCGCCCCTCCCCACCTGCAGCGCATCCAGGCCATTTCCAGGGCTTTTCTGTGCAAGTGGCCTCTCCAGCCTCATGCTTAGGACTTTCCTAAAATCTCTCAAACAGCAGCAGCGGGCCCCATACGGCTTGATAAGTGGCCCCAAGCCTGGCACTAGCAGCAGCCTGCACTGGCTCATAGCTTGGCCTCTCCTGGGCACCTCCAAGCCCAGCACAAGTAGCAGCCAACTACGGTTTGCTGTGTAGCTCATGCTGGGTGGCCCTGGGCAAGGCACATTCAGAGGCTGACTTTGCACCTCCTGGGAGGCCCCAAAGACAGTGCACCTGGTGGTCAGACTCGACCACGCTGGATTACAGCCCTTCCACATTCATGAGTGACACACTCAAGGAGTGCACTCTGTGAACACCAAAGCCCCACTAAAGTAAATCCTGCTCCATAGCAGTGTCTCCAGCACAGCAGCTCTTTGGCTGTAGTTGCAGTGGGTCCTCATAGCCGATTGGCTTGGGGATCAATTTCTCCCAGTGACACCAACAGCAACCCAGGCTCAACTACAATAGGACAGTGCACACAGCCCACACAGGGGAGCACCTAGCAGGCCCAGCTCAGGAAAATGGGGAGGCTGAGCCACTGGACCCTACAGGACACCTACTACACAAAGCCACTCTACAAATTCCAGGAAACGTAGCAGCTCTACCCAATACATAGAAACAAACACCTGGAAGCAGCCAAAATGCAGAGGCAAAGAAACATGTCACAAAGGAAAGAACAGAAGAAATCTCTAGAAGAGGAACTAAATGAAATAGATCCAAGCAAGCTAACAGATACAGAGTTCAGAATTTTGTTTGCAAGAGAAAAGCAATTATTTACCTACAAGGGAGCACCCATATGACTGTCAGCTGATTTCTCAACAGAAACTTTGCAGGCCAGAAGGGAGTGGCAAGAAATATTCAAAGTGATGAAAAACATGGAACTACAACCAAGATTGCTCTACTCAGCAAAGCTATCATTTAGAACTAAAGGTCAGATGAAGAGTTGCACAGATAAGAAAAAGCTAAAGGAGTTCATCACCACCAGACCAGCACTACAGGAAATGTTGAAGGGTCTTCTTTTACAAGAAGCTAATGAAAAAAACAATCTGAGAACTAAATAGATCCAGAGACATTCACGCAGGCAACAGACGATCATATTTCAGAGGAAAGAGAAAAGGGGGGTGGAGGGTGGGAAGAGATTAACCAAAGAAGTTATATGCATATATATGCATAACCCATGGACACAGTCAATAATGGGGTGAAGGCCTGGAGAGGGGTTGGGAGTGGGGTGGAGGGGGTCAATTGGGGGGAAAAATGGGACACCTGTAATACTTTCAACAATAAAGATATATTAAAAAAAAAAAAAAAAGACTACCCAGGGCAAACAGGGTCATCTGGGTTCATTCATAGCTACCTAGGGCCACCTAAGGCCACCCAGGACCATGCATGACTATCTAGGGTTTCCCAGAGTCATACATGACTACCCAGGACCTTTCAGAATACCCTTTCCAGGATCATAAAACCTGGAGTTTGAGATCAATTATGAGGGGTTCCTAGCTCCTAGTGAACTACAGCAGAAGGAAGTGGTGAGCAGTCTTTGGAGTTTTGTCACCCTGACTGGTGGGAAGATGGGTTTAGCGGTTAGAATGCCTCCTCCTGTTGGTCAGGAAACCACACTGTCAGGAAACCATGCTGTCATGAAGCACATCACAGAAGGTTTTCCCCAGCAGTGGACCGACTAGGATGTCTGGCTTGAAATATTTTTTAAGGTTAAAAACTTGCGTACCAAATCCTCAGCCTGAAACTTTGGGAACTCAAAGGAGACTTGATCAAACACTAGAGCAGATCCAGATCCAGTATCTGAAGGAAGAACTGACTTTGCCTTTGGCCCTTCTGGAACCCATTGCTGTGTGGATAACCCTCCATCTGGGCAGGCCAGGTTTCTCTACTTTCACAACAGAGTGACAAGGTCACCGCAGGGGCACACGGGCTTGCCCCATCAGTGACACAGCACACCAGCACCGGAGCTCTGCCTCACCTGAGAGCACAGCTTGGGCCCCAAATGCCCAAGTGATGGAAACGATTCCCTAGGAAGATGGTTGCAAGGGTCAGCTATTTGCTTGGTCACAAGTTCTGTCCTTCAGGACAGCAGAGCCTTAGAGAGCCACAGGCCTGGGACACTGACATGTAACTCCTCACCAACTCGAACTTCCCCAAGTTCCTCCATAGTGTCACTTAAGACCAAGCCACATGAAATCCACTTCTCACTTACTATAAGAATGTTCTTCTAATCATTGTTCATCACCTCATCATATCATCTGAGTGAAGCTACACCAGATATACTTCTTTCATCATTTCTCGCCATGAGAAACTGTCTTTGCTAAGGAGATGGCAGGCTCAGTTCCCTCTAATATTTCCAATTGATTGGCTGCCTCCTGCACGCCCCCTGCTGGGGATTGAGCCCAAAACCCAGGCATATGCCCTGACTGGGAATCAAACCCTGACCTCCTGGTTCAGGGGTTGATGCTCAACCACTGAGCCACACCAGCTGGACCCAGTGAAAATATTAATGAAAATGTGTTCCTCTATTGTCTGACTCCCATGAAGCTCAGGGCTAAATGCAAATTTTAATCATAGCTTTTAATGTCAATTTTCTTAAATTTCTATTTCTCTTAGGATTTTTATATTAACCTCGTGTGCATTTTGTTTTATTTTAAGCAACCTTAAATTCTTTTTAGAAAGAGGAAAAGTTTGATAAATCATACTAAAATATTACTGACCACAAAATACCATAAATTGTTTTATATTCAATAGAGTGGCAATGTTTCTATGGCATATGTAAAATGAGGGTGTGTTTGGCAGTTAGCCAAACAACCTGAAAAGGAGCATTCTCAGGCCCCAAGAGATCACAACAGTCACCCTCCTCCACCATTCCCCTTCTGCAGAATCCCCCAAATCCAGCTCACTCCAAAGTGTCCACAAAAGCTGGCTTAGATGAGAGTGTCATAAACAAATACTAATTCCAGGAATACCAGCTGGAGAAAAGGCTCCCTGGTGGATCAGTTTTTCAGTCCTTGAGACTCATGGGTGGCTTTTTCTGAAGTAAACTAGAGAGAATTCCTCCTCTGTCGATGTGGGTGTATTTACTATCTGCATGGTGTGTGTGCAAGTGTGTGTGTGTTCACGCACATGTGTGCTAATATGACAGAGGGGGGCACAGAGAGGAAGGGGGAGACAAGGATGGTTCTGAGACCCCTCCTCTCAGGACCCTGTGATGGTACATTTGGATGCTGAAGGCCACCTGCCACTCTCCAGCCACATGCCCACCCTGTGGGACTCTGGACAGGTGGTACAGGGAACTGAGGATGAGGCACAGCTGCTGAGGCAGCTCAACCTCCCTGTGGACTTCACCACCTGACTTTCTCAGGTACAGCTCAGTGCTAGTTAGGTGCCAGGAGCAGCACCCAGGTAAGAGAGGGAAGGCTAGGAAACACAGGAGAAAGCTTTCACAGGGGCCTGCACATGCCCCTGAAGGACTGGATAACCTTTTAGTTCCATAATGCTTACTTGGGGCATTTTAACTGATGTTGTCATTTACTGTGTGTTATCCCTACGTCGTGACACATGAAAATACAGGCAATTTTATTAATTGATTTTTTTAAAAGACAAAAAAGAAAAGAGAAGGCGCACGTGTCAGGGTATCCAGAAAAGCATGGTTTGCCTCACCTAATTTAAGGAGCAATGACCATCTCCTATCAAATGGGCATTGTATGGATAAGATAGAACCTGAACATGTAGGAAGCCACCTGCAGGGGATTGTAGCTTGGATGGCATTAAACAATTCAAGGTATCTCTTCTCTAAACATGAAAGTCTAGTGTTCTTGCATGGATTTGTTTATCTCTTCGACAAGCACAGCCCTGTGCTGACTGCACAGATTCCCAGCTCAATAGCTGACTCTCTGTGGTTCCCTCAATCTCAGGTTATGAGATGGGTGACCGGGAACGACGGAGATTCTGTCCACAGGGGCACATAACGCTTCTTCCTGTGGCCTCACTTGGCCCCAGATCAGCCCTCCACACAGATAAGTTTCCAAAACTAGGAAAAAGCTGCCATGAGCTGCCAGAGCATGACTGTGAGGCTGGGACTCGGAGTCAGTTCACGAAGTGGGCGATGTCTGCCGACTTCTCCAGGTCCTGATATTGCTGGGATGTGGCAAAATGCCCCCATCTGTGGTTTCAGCTTCTCCAGAATGGGGTGCTGAAGTCATATATCCCATATCCACCCCAATTCATTAGGATTCAGCAGCACTTTGAAATCCTTGGAAAGTATTTATTGACATTTTATAAGCTGCAATAAAACAAATCGCTTTGGCAGCTTTGTTGGAGAAAACCCTTTGTGGCAGGAAACAGCTGGGAATCAGCTTTCCCCTGTGGGCGCCAGCCCCATGGGGCCACGGTCCCTTTCCTCTTCTGCAGTCCCTCACAGATTTACTTTGACTCAGGGTTAGACTCCCTGGTGGGAGGTGGGACGCAGAGTTGTGTCCTGTAAGAAACTTATGACAGACATACTTTGAACTGGAAGGGAGCGCTTCTTGGAAATCCAGAGATACAAACTGGCATCACCACAGCCTGGGTCACAGCTGGAGGCATCCTTCCTCAGCACTTCCCCAGATGGTCACTCGAGGACAGACATGCTTAATTCCCAACTCGGCACTTGAATGCTCTATAAATACTGACCACAGCGAAAGCTCATTGCAGTGCACGACCGCGTGACACGTTAGCGCTGCCCAGCAGAGCCTGGGAGAACACGATTAACTCATGTGTGTCTTGTCTGTTAGCTGTGGTTCACTGCCCTCAGTGGCACCAACATTTTGCCAGTACACAGACGCTGAAATGTCCAAGCTGACACCTGCATCTGTCACTAATAGGTGCCTGGTGTCTTCAGGTCCCTGCACATTTCTCCACTGGGGAATTAATGACGGTGCCAGAGGCGAGTCGCAGGCAACTCATTTGATCTTTGACTTCTGGGTGCAAATTGCACAAGGGAACACCTAGCACCTGGCACCTGAACCCAGAGGTGTCCAAATCTCTCTGTAGTTCCATCTTAAGATTCACCTGGCAGACCACGAAGCTGGAAAAACATAGTGCCTGGAGAAGCTCTTCATGCCCGTCGGCCTCAGCATTTCCCCTGCGGAGACTGACCTCGGCAGCTGTGCGATGTCCTCACTCTGGACACCGGATCAGTTTCTATCTGAGCACACACCCACTGACCCACCCACACGGCAACCTTGGAGAGACAATGGCACTCCTGTTCTCCTCAAAACACCAACTTTTCAAGAATGTTTAAGAAAATCCAAAGCCTGATCTTTAAATAGCCACTTTTGAAAAATGAAACCAGCTGTCTGAACCAGGCACCTTCTCCTGTCTCTTTGAGGAAACCCTTGAATCCTCCTGAGCCATAAGCTCCTGTTGGCCCAATGGGGAGTCAGAAGAGTGACAAGGGCCAGTTACTCAAGCCCTCTAATCTCAGTGCCTACATGTCCAAGAGGGAGACAACACAGCGTGTGCCCTCCCCAGGGCTCTCAGGAGGATGGATCGAGGTTACTGTGGGAGGGTTAGTCACCAAGACTCAGCATGAATAACTAGACAGTTAGATAGATTATAGGTAAATAATAGATAATAGGTAGCTATGATAGATAGATGATACATAGGTAGGTAAATAGTTGAGCAGCTAAATTACTAAAGTCATGTAGATCAAGGCATGAGAAATAATTCTGTTCTTGTTCTAAGAAGCCTGGGAACTTAAACCTTTGAACTTTCCAGTCCTGTATCAATGCCTGGATATACATCAAACCTCCTAAAAACCATGATTACCCCCAAAGGATTACAGGAAGGTGTCCAGACCACCTGACATCCAGTATCCAGACCACTGGTCATCTAGAGGATTGCCATCTCAGACGGATCCAGAGACTAAGAGTGCAGGTCTGATTTTTCTCAAGAGTGTGCTTCCTACTATAAGAACCCTCAGGTTTCCTTCTTCGGAACTCTCTGCCTATTGCCTAGTTGTGTTTCTAATTTGTAAACCCTAAGACTCTTGAATAAATATTTATCATTTATTCCTAGCCAAAGCCTCCTGATTTTATGTTCAGTTGATTTTTAATAGATGATAGATGATGATAGATAGATAGATAGATAGATAGATAGATAGATAGATAGATAGATATTATACACAGATGATAAATAGGTAGGTAGGTAGGTAGATAGATGGAAGGTGGTTGATAGATGATTGATGGTTGATGGATGATACATAGATAGATGGATGGATAGGTAGACGATAGCTAGATAGACAGATAGATTGACGGGTGGATACATAGATGATGTAGATAGATATATAATAGATGATAGATGATAGACGATAGGTAGCTGATGGATAGTTTTATTTATCATTTTAACTCTTTGACAAAATAATGCTGCTAATGAATTGAATTGCAGGGTGGCCTCACCTCAAAGCAAGGAAATATGCTTTCAAATTAGTGGTTGTTACAAGTCTTTAGTGTAGGACCAAAATTCAGATGGTGTGTTCATGTGCACAGATACCTAGCAAAGCAGTACAGCGTGCACACGACCTGGGCGGGCTTGGCCTGAAAGCGCTGAAGCCACAGCCCTGGCCCGTGCCACGCCATTACCTTTGAGTACAGGGCAGATCTTCCAGACGCCGGCAGCTCCCTCCCTGTTGAACTGCCCGAGGGCCAGTTCCATGTAGAAGAGTGGCATCCCTGCAATGACCATGAAGAGCAGGTAGGGGACCAGGAAGGCGCCTGTGGGACATGACAGCATGGTCACTGAGGGCCTCAAGGGCTCAGCCATCTCCACCAACCACTCACATCTTGGCCCTGACCCCAGCCTCTGTCCCTGTTTCTCCTGAAGCTCTCTGCCTGGCCACCCTCCAAAGGGAAGCCACAGGTTGGGCCGGGTGAGTCTCCTCCCTCCATACCTAGCCTCACTGCCATTAGTGCTCCAAGTCCTTCTAAAGCTTTCAAACTAAGCCCATCCCTACAGAATCCCCAATGTCCCAGCCCCAGGTTATGGAATCACCTACCCCCCTCCCCCGGCCCCAAGAGCACAGCAGATGAGGCCCTGCCCACACTGTGGCTCCTTCCTTGCCTTTACCCTTTCTTGCTCCTCTGTGGAATGTCTGCCCCTCTTGAGTTGTGACTCTTCTGGGACCTGTGGGCCACCCCTGACCCTGTGTGGGTTCTGTCATAATTCCAGCTCCCAGCATTTGAAACCTGCCCCAATTGGGGGCTGTAGTCCCTTCAGGTAGGCGCCTTGCTCCTCTTGGAGCTACATCCTGCCCCAAGCACAGAGTTCAGGGCCCTGTGGCTCTGCTTCCTAAAGCTCTTCCTTGAATGGGAGGCAGCTTTGCCAGGGCTCTCTTCCTGGGATCGGGAGGGAGGCAGGGAGGCCCCACAGCCCTGTCCATCCTTGGACAAGTTAATGCACTGCCAAGGCCTCAGTCTTCTTCCCTCGACCTGGGCAGAGTAATGCCAGCCTACTGGAAGGCCTCCCAGGACACTCTTCCCAGGCCCTCCATCTGTGCAGTGTAGTGTGGCCAGTGAATCAGGGAGGCCAGCAGGGAAAGGAAGCACCAGGAGGGTAGGCATGAGTTTCAACTTAACTGGCTCCTCAACTTGAATTTTGGGGAGTGATCCTGCCTTCATTGCCCTCAACTGTGAAGTCCTGACATGAAGTGAGATTGTTCTGAACTCTACTTCTGTTTCTGCAACACACACCTGGGGATTCTGCGCCTGGCTAACGCTAAGTTACGAAACAGTCATGTTGCCAGAGTGTGTGCGTTTCTCGGAAACCCTGCTTCCATTGCCCTGGACTCTAGCCCAGCAGGAGAGCACAGGGAGGGCAGGCGGGGACTCACCCCCGCCGTTTTTGTAGCACAAGTAAGGAAATCGCCAGACGTTGGCCAGGTCCACCGCAAAGCCGATCACTGAGAGGAGAAAGTCTATCTTTTTGCTCCACGTCTCCCGTTCCTGGGTCTCCACGGGGGTCTGTGGGGAGTTGACGAGGGTGGAGTTTGTGAGCTGCACCCCATTCTGTTCCTTGACCAGGACAAGTTCCACCGCCTTCGGGCACATTGCATTGGGCTCCTTAGCCGGGGCCACGGCGGAAGGCATCAGTCCCAGCGGGCATTTGCTTCTCCTCATGGGCAGACTGGATGGGATCTAGGGTTCTGTGCGCCCTCCCTCTCGGTCTTCAGCTGGCATGAAAAACAAACACACAGGAATGTGACGAATTAGGAGCCACAACTGCGGAGGTGTCCAGTGGCCAGAGCAGAGACCCAAAGCATTTATAGTCATTTCTTTGGGGCAGAACACATACATTCCAAGCAGCTAAGAAGACACAGCCAGGACTGAGGATGAGGGGAGGTGAGTTATTTCTCCTGAGGGCTGAGGGACACAGGCTGTGGAGACCTCAGTACAGACATCTGCTTTGCCCCCTTCCCCTGGCTCTCCTCTCTAGTCCAACAAAAGCGCAGTGCTTGTGCAATCTCTAGTTTTGCTTTTAACAATAATGCAAATGGTTACCTCCGCCGAGCCCCACATTGCAGGGAGTAACTTACAATCTTTAAATAGCAGTCAACAGTAAGTCTTTACAGAGTGCACACCCAGTCTTTCCACAATAACCAAAAGCAGCCACAGCAATTAAAAGTTAACACAATGATCATAACAGTTTCTTCAAGGAACGCCTGTGGCCCGGTGGCTCACCAGCCCCCCCGGAAGAGTCGCAGAGATAAGAGCAGCATGTCAACATTTACCCGAGGGACTGTGAGCTCCTATACTTAGCAACTTTACCAGGGAGCTCATTTCCAAATCACTTCCATAAACCCTGGGCAACGCCATCAGGGGGAATAGAAGAAAGTAACAGCCATGAGCAAGCTGGGCCCTCCGGGCCAAGGGTGGCTTCAACTTTGACTTCTGTCATTTGGACACACCAACATTGTTGCAACAGTTCACACATGGGGGGGTGCACATGTGCTCACTCACATGCACGCACGCACGCGCACACACAGTGCTTGAAGCAGAAGCCTAATAGGATGGCAGCTTAATGGGGGTGTTTTTCACTGTATCCAAGTTTGAACAAAAACTCACAACTTGGGTTTGTCACCAGAGGTGGAGGAGCCACAGAGAAGTGGTGCATTCCAGGGATGTATGAGAAACCAGGCCAAGGAGCTGCCTCCTCTGGGGAGCGGGTGGGGTTGGCCTGCCATGGGGTGCAGTTGGAGGGGCTGAATCTGTAAAGGTGGCAAATTCCAGAGTTTTTGCTCTGACTAAGGGCCCTTGCAGTCCCATCTGGCCACCTGCCAGGGCAGCCCACACCCAGCACTTGGGGTGAGCTGACCCACTCCTGGAGCAGTGGCCTCAGAGGCCAAGTTTGGGTAAAGAAAGCAAAACCTGGTCTCTTAGAGAAACACAGCTGGCTCATAAGCTGTGGGTCTGTCCCTGGAAGCACAGCTCTCTGCCCCTACTCTCACCTTCAAAATCAAAGATAAAACACTACACCATGGAGCACTGGTTGAGAAAATCACCCGGATCGCATCTGGGGCCACAGGGCCCAGGCCCGCTTCACCCTGCCCCGCGCCTGGGTCAGCAGCAGGGATCAGTCACAACAGCTGCGCCCGGTCCCGGCGCCGGCGCCCCTTCCCGCGATCCCCGGAGCAGGGCGCTGCCGCGGGACACGGCGCTCCACTGCGGGGCCAGGGCCGGGCCAGGGGCCACGGGAGCTCGGGTCAACCCCGCATCCCCTCGTGCACATCTCTGTCAGCTTTCAGGATCGCCTTCAGGTCTCCAAAGGCGCTGTCTGTCGGGGCGCGCGGTGCACACCGGCTGTGAGCGACTTTTGGAGACGCTGTCGTCTGCGGAACGCGGCGCCTCCTGACGCAGCCCGTCCGAGACCCGAGACCCGAGCCCCTCGCCCGCAGCCTTCGGAGCCCACGGAGGGAACGGCGAGCCCCGAGGAGGCCGCGGGCGCCTTGCTGGAAGTCACCCGCGGAGTGCCCAGAGCTTACCTGCCCTCCACGGCCTCGGCTCGGCTCGGCTCTGGGGTCCCGCCGCCTAGGTCCACGGAAGCTTGGCTCGGGTCCCGCCGCACTGGACAGTCGGCCCCGGGGCTCTTATCCTGTCGCCCGGCCCGCCCCGCCCCGCCCGCTGTCGAGGGCGCGAGTAGGTTCGGCTCAGCTTGCGCACCGCCCCGGTGGGCGGGGGACCAGCCCGGCCGCGCCCTCCACCCGCCCCCGGCACCCAGACGGCGGCCGGAGCCCGCGGCCCACAGTCCGCGGCCGCAGAACGCGCTGCCCCGGGTCGTGCGCGCCCCGGAGCCTCAGACGCTCGCGAGCGGGGACACCTGTGGGCCCGAGGCGCGGCAGCACGGACGGGCTGTTTCCCAGCGGGACCCGCCGAGGTCTTCCTCCCACCCTCGGCTGCGTCCCCGGGGCGGCCCCGCGCGGCAGCTTCTGTTTGAGGGGCTCCCGCCGCCTACCTAGCGCTGGGCCTCCGCGGGCGGGCGGAGGAGGGGCACCGGCCGGCGGGGGGAGCGGGACCCGCGGGGCTGGCCGGCCGAGACCGTGCCCCGCCGCCCGGGCTGCACGCCCCCCGCCCTGATGCTACACCAACCCTCTCCCCAACGTCTCAGCTCCACGGGTTCCTCTCCTGTGGCCGTCCCTCCCGCGGTCGGCGCCCAGGGGACCTCTCCCCCTGAGTCCCGCCGGGTGGCGTCCTGTCTGCTCCCCAGTCAGGCCGCGGCGACCTCTGCCTTGCCCTGACCGGGGCCCCGAGGTACTGGGTAGTCCCCCAGGTCCGGCTGCGGAGACGAGGGTCCCTCTGTGGTCGGCACTGCCCCCGGCACGTCCGGCGGGCAGCAGGACTCTTGGTGCTTTACCCACACGCTGCGCATCGATTGGCACCAAGGGGCTCCAACTACACTCGCATTGCAAAATGATTTCTTCTGACGGCCTGGCGGTCGGTACCGACTCCTGGACCGAACAGAGACGGAATCTTCTTAGCCCCGACGCCCTCGGCAAGACTTCACTTCATGGCGCTCAGGAATGGAGACCCCAGGCCACCAAGCAAGGTCCGGGTCCCCCAGGTGCAGAGTGGCTGCAAGGTGAGTGGTGGCTTCTGGCATCGCTGCTGGCTGGGTGACCCAAATCCCCGGCATTCACAATCCTGGCACATGTCCTTTCATTTTCCCACTGTGCACTCTCTGTAGGGTGATGTCTAGACGAGTCCGGGGCTCTCCACTCTGTCTGGACTGCAAGTTGCTACCCAGAAGTGTCATGGAAGGAGTGTCCCTTTGTCTCATCCTCAGTACCATTTCCCCCACTCACTCCTGCTTCCAGCTGGACACCAGCATCACTGCCTTACCCACAGCCTCCTGATTATAGGTCTGACGACAAAAATAGGGCTGGTACCCAGCCACAGCACCAAGAAACTGTTCTGCCAGGCTGATTAGAATCAAGCAGTAAGAACCTGTGACTTGGTGCATCAGTCTGCTCCAGCTGCTATAACAAACATGCCACAGACAGGGTGATTTATAAATGGAAATTTCTTTGTCACAGTTCTGGGGGTTGGAAGTTCAAGATCAAGGCAGTGGCATACTCACTCTCTGGTGAGGACCCTTTCCTGGCTCACGGACATCTCCCTGCTATGACTTCACATGGCAGAGGGTGAGGGGGCTCTCTGGGGCCTCGTTGATAAGGGCACTAGTTCCATCATGAGGGATCTAGCTTCATGAACCAGTCACCTCCCTAAGGGCCACCTCCTAGCACCATTGAATTGGGTGTTAGGATTCAACATATGGATTTGGGGAAACACATTGCAGTCCATAGCACTCAGGGAGGTGACAGGGATTTCAGGAGATGGTGATGTGCCACCTTGACTGTACACACCAGTGACCACCAAATAGGCTGTCTGTCCTCACACATGCTCAACAGCACAGGTTTCCAGAAACAGGAGTAATCGGTGATGGGCCTTAATCAACAGTGTCGAGGAAATAAATGGCCATCAAGGGAACAACTGTCCTTTAAATAGGGGAACACAGGGCAGAACTCATGAGTTCATGTATGTATTAAATGCTCCCACACTGAGCAAAAATCAGGCAGGCATGCAGGGGCACAACTGTGTGTCTCCAAGTATCCCTAGTCCTATTGGATCAGGGCCCACTCTGATTTTAACTTGATCACCTCATGTAAGGAAGGATCTCCAAATGAGGCCACATTCTGAGGTCCTGGGCTTAGGAATTCAACATATGAATTTGGGGGACACAATTCAACCCATTCCAAAGAGGAAACTTACCAGGCCTATTCTGGAGGGAGCAGCTCAGAACATGGCAGTGCTCAAAAACATGCTCTGCTGCTTGGCCACCCCTCATCATAAGGGAGGAAGTGAGGTGGTACAGAGCGAGGTCCTGAGCAGGTGGACCTCTGTGAAGAGAAGCCACTAGCAGACCAGGCACACCCACTGGTGCTCCTCTGTGAGCAAGAGGTCAGCTGCTGTCTTCAAGCCACAGGAGCTTGGGGTCCAGTGCAACCCTGATTCCCATGTCGCATGCATGTTGTGGCCGTCTGGACAGATGTCTGGGCTTTACAACACTACACTCCCCACAGCATGGTGGTTGGAGGCCAGAAACTGCATTTCCCAAATGCCCTGGCCCACAGGGCTCAGGTCAGGGCCTGCCACTAGTGGGCGCCCCTGCTGCATCCAAAGGGAGAGGAGGCCGAGGCAGCAGGGGCAGGTTCCCTGCAGCTAGCTCCTCAACCCTGGGCACGTCACCCTTCCCACTTTTACCCCTCCAAATCACCTAGCAATTTTTAAAAATATGTCTTAATGATTTCAGAGAGAGAAAGGGAGAGGGAGAGAGAGAGAGACAGAAACATCAATGATGAGAGAGTCATTGATTGGCTGCCCCCTTCATGCCCTCCACCCGGGATGGATCCCAAAACCCAGGCATGTGCCCTCACCATGATCTCCTGGATCATAGGTCCATGCTCAACTGCTGAGCCACACCGCCTGGGCACCTAGCAATTTTTAACCCAGTTCTCTGCATGAAATCCCTCTCTGTTTATAATTTGTAAAGTGGTTGCTGTTCCTTAGTCAGTTTGGGCTGCTATAACAATGCTCCTGGCTGGGCAGCTCAAACAACAGACATTTATTTCTTTCAGTCTGGAGGCTGGAAGTCCAAGATCAGAGTGCTGGCATGGTCAGGTTCTGGTGAGGACCTTCAGGCTGTGTCCTCATGTTGGGGGAGGAGAGAAAATGGGGGGAGGGCAGGGGAGGAGAGGGAGCCAGCACACCCTCAGGCCTCTCCTTAAAAGAACATGGATCCTATCATGGGGCCCACTCTCATGACTTCATCTAAACCAAGTCACCTCTCCAAGTTCCACCTCCTGATACACCCTTCCCAGGAGTTGGGGCTTCATCATGGGAATTTGGAAGGAGCACAAACACTCAGTGCGTAGCAGTCCCAGATCATAATGTTTCTATTCCTCAAACTGAGCTATAGTGTTCTAGGATTTCATTCCCTTGCTCTGAAATTTTTTGTTTTCCTTTGAGTTAATAATTGCCTATTTTTCCATTGGTTAATTTTCCATGTTCCAATCATTAATTCGTCTCCAAACTCTCAACTGAAGTATGTATCTCCTCTAGACGTACTACATCCCAGGGGCACTCTGTTCACTTCTATTGCTGTTGTTATTTGAGTCGCTGCTTCCTCACTCCAATCTGAACAGCTTGCCCTCCAGTCTTGCTGCCCAGATGGTGTCCTTGTGTCTCCCGTCACCGCAACTCTGGGACTCACTCAAACACTTTCCTTCCTTGTACTGGTTTCTGGAATCCGTTTGGGCTGCGTTATATTTTGCTGTCTTGGCAGCACCACTGCCCACTTCTCAGATCTTTGCACCAGGAGGGAGAAGCCGGAGGCTCTGTCTCCCAGAGCCCCTTCCCTGTGTGGTTCTCTGTTAGGGTTTGCCTAGGAGAGATGGTCACATGTGATTAGGAAGATGAAAACGGAGTGGAAACCTTTACCCTCCTGAGGTTCCAAGTCAGGTGTGTTGGTGATTGGAGTTCCTAGTGGCCCCCTGGTGAGCTCTTCAGAACCACTTTCTTTGCCTGAGGCACTTGCTGGGCAGCCGGCAGCTCCAGTTTCAGCGGCTGGTTTCCCAACTGAATACATCAGCACAAACCCTGGTCCATGCTGCTGATGCAGTCAACTCCCCCACCCCCACCTACTACCCCACTTGTTTGGAAACAGCAGAAGAGACACTTTCTTTTCACATGACGGGGACAGCAACACACCTACACGGGCTTATCTCAGCACTATGTCAACTACCCTGCTGCCATTTCTCGTCACAGAGGCCTTTGTTGTCCTGCCACTCCATAGCAGATCACATTGGTCCACTATGTCAACATCACGCTGAACCAAGCTGGTGAACAAGAAATAAAAACTATCAAGCTCATTGGTAATACACATGCTTGCTAAAACTGAAAACAGGAAAGAAAATAATTCCCAGGCATGCCATCGTGGTGACGTTTCGATGGGCCCGTTGGTCTGTGACTGCTTGAGATACACGTCCCGTCCACATGGAAGACAAGTTGTTGCACCTGATGAACCCACTCCCAAGAAAGGACCGTTTCCACATGCATTTGGAAAGAATGTGTGTTCTGCTATTATTGGGTGAATAACTGTATAAACGCCAAATAGGTCAGCTTCCTTCACACTGTTTTCAGTCTTTTGTGTCCTTACAAAATTAAAAAAAAGTTTTTATTGATTTTAGGAAGAGAAGATGGAGAGAAGAGAGGGATGTATAGAGAGATACATCGATCAGCTGCTTCCTGCACACCCCCTACTGGGGATCAAACCTGAAACCCAGGCATGTGTCCGACCAGGGCTCGAAACTGACCTCTCGGTTCCTGTGTCGACGCTCTACCACGGAACCACACTGGCCGGGCAAAGTTTTCAAACTTGTTCTCAGTGATTGGGAGAAAGGTGTTGGTATCTACCAGTATAAGTATGTGGACTGGTTCTTCTTGTGGTTCTACCCTCTCTGCTTCATCCTGTTGAAGCTCTGTTTCTAGGAGCACACACACTTAGGACTGTATGTCCTCCTGGGGACCTGAGTCCTTATCACGAGGTGACTGTGTTTAGACCTGCTCATAACCTCTGCTCTGAAGCCAACTTTGCTATTAAAACAACCACAGTGCGTCTTTCCTGATTAGAGTCAGCACCCATCCTGTTTCCGCCAGCCAGTTTGTGTCTTCACATGTAAACTGTGTTTCTTATATGCATCATATAGTTGGGTCTTGCTTTTATATCCAAGCTGACAGTTTCTACTGTTTGTTGAGGGGGGGAATTTAGACCATTTACATTTAATGTGATTATTGATGTGGCTGTGCTGGAATCTACCATTGACAATATGTTTTCTATTTTTCCAATGTGTTTTCTGTTCCTTTCTCCTTTTCTGCTGTCTTTTGAACTGAGTTTTAAAAATTCTATTTCCCCCCTCTTTTGTGGGATTATTAGCTAAATCTCTTTGTTGTGTTACTTCAGTGGTTGCTTCCTGCTGTAGTTTGCACTTTCCCTCTGTCACAGTCCACATTCAGGTGATGCCACACCATTGCCCACATCCTGTAGGGTCTTTACCAGGACTCCTCACAACCCCTCCTGGCCTTTGCACTGTTGCTGTCAAACATTTTACTCCTACATGCTATGAACCCAAGAATGCATTATCAATTTTGCCTCAGATACTCAATCTTCTTTTAAAGAGATTTAAATGATAAGAAAAAGTGCTTATATTTGCCCATGTGATTACCATTTCTGGTCTTCCTCATGCTTGTGTAGATTCAGATTTCAAAGTGTTACCATTTTCTCTCTGTTTTAAGGACTTATTTCAACATTCCATGTATTGAGGGGCCGCCAGTGATGAGTTCTTTCAGCTTTTACATGTCCAGGATGACTTCATTTCTGTTTGGAAAGATATTTTTGCTGAGTAAAGAATTCAAGGTTGGCAACTGTCTTTTTCTTTTCCTGTTTTGTAGATGTTCCTCCACTGTCTTCCAGGTGGTCTTATTTCTAAGAAAAAACCTACTTTTCTACGTATTTTTGTTCTTTACATGAAATGTGTCTTCTCTCCTCTGGCTGATTTTCTCTTCATTCTTTGTTTAAGCATTAATTACGATGTGCCTGGTGTAGTTCCCATCATGATTCCTATGCTTGGAGTTCGAGCTCCTTGGATCTGTGGGTTCATCGTTTATATCAAGTTCAGAAAAGTACTTCTCTAAATATTTTTTCTGTTTGCCCCTTTCCTCGGGGAAAGTTCCATAGCTCACTGACAATCAGTTCAATTTTTTGTCTTTTTATTTTGTTTGGAATAGTTTGTACTGCTCTATCTTCAAGTCTACTTGCGGTCTCTTCTGTGATGTCAAATCCACCCCTACTCTTAACCTGTGTAATTTGCATTTCAAACATTGTAGTTTTCATGCTATAATTCATATTTAGCTTATGAAAAACCTCTCATGTCTCTACTGAACATGTTCAATCTTATCTCTTGCTGGCTTTCCTAACAAGGTAACAGTTACATTGTATAACAGACAAACCTCACTACTGATTCCATCACTGGAGTCATTTCTGGGTCTGTTTCTATTGATTACAGATCGTCTTTTCCTGCTTTGTTGCTTCCAGGTGACTTCTGATTGGATGCCAGGCATTGTGACTTCTACTTTGTGGGGCACTGGATAATTCTGCATAACTGTGAACATCCTGAACCTTTGTTTGGGGCTGCAGGTAATTTACTTATAAACAGTCTGGCCATCCTTTCAGGTCTTGCTTTTAAGCAACAGCAGTGTTTTGTCTATTTGTTCACTACTGAGAAAAAACCCATCAGCATTTTCTACTAGGTGGAAGGGCGGATCCAGTCTCTGTTCCTCCATTTTTACAGGAAGCAAAATTTTGTACTCTTTCACTTTTATTATATCTAAAAGAACTGATCAGAATCTAAACAGCTCTTGACAATATTATATGGTAGAGACAGACCCCATTGTCAGTACTGATGTGTCTGCCATCCTCAGCAGACGTCTAGTGGGTGGGATGTAGAGCTCAGTTCTGTCCCTGGACTATGGGTAGAATCCATGATTTAGCTTCATTTTCATGAGGAAACATATTCGGCATGATTTAAATATTTTGAAATATATTGAGATTTACTCTCCAATCAAACATATAGTCTATTTTGTCAACTGTTTCGTATGTACTTAAAATGGCAATTAAATCCATTTGGTAAATGGCATTGTCCAAATGTTCTACATAATTATGTTTCCCTGGTGGTTCTATCGATTACTGAGAGAACTGTGTTAAAATCTCCAACTAGGTTTGATTCCTTTACGTCTCTTTTGAATCTTAAACTATGTCATTAAGTACATACACTTTTAGGGTTGCTGTGTCCACCAGCTGAACTGAACCCTTTATCATGGCCCCACGTTTGTCTTTGACCCAGGTAATTCTCCTTGTCTTAAAGGTCACTTAGTGTGATGTTATTCTTGCCCAATCAGCTTTCTTATGTTTGTATGTTACATATATTTCCCAATTTTTTTACTTTCAATATGTGTTTAAACAGCATATAGTTGGGCGTTTTCCATTTTATTTGGTCTAGCAATGGTCACGTGGCAGTTTTTAGTCTGTATTTAATGTCATTACTACTGTGGTTGATTTTAAATTTACCTTTTGCTATTTGTTTTCGATTTGTTATCTGTACTTTGTTCTTTTTTTCTTACTTTCCTGCTCAGTTTGGATAAAATAATTACTTGACAATATCCCGTTTTATTTGCACTATTGGCTTATGAGTTACACCCCTGTGGTTTCAGTTTTCTTTGGGGAGCTCACAATATACATCTTTAATTTATCCTAGTCCACCTTCAAATAATACTGATCCTTTGTGCAGACCTGTTTCCGCATGCATGCCCTTCTCACCGCTCTGGGATAATGTCGTGTAGCTGCGGGATGGACTGTGCTGGTCATTTATCAGCCTGCTGGCGCTCGGCACCCACTTCCACGAGCTGGAACTGGGGTCTGACTGGTGTCTGATGCTATCCGATCAGCGGCCCCTGGCTGGGCGAGCAGATGTAGGGAAGGGACAGGGACAGAAGTAGCCAAGACTGGCCGGGGAGGGGCAGAGACTTTCTTCGGTTTTGGATTCTAATGGAGTCTCGGGAGCAGCCCACGTGCACAGGTCCCATTACAGCCTGTTCCAGTCAGAACGCAGGAGAGCTGAACGCAGAGGCCGAGGCAGGTTCGTGGCAGGTGAGCAGTCTCACCACGTGCAGCCCCACCACCCACTTTCTGCACCACCCACTGCCCACGGCTGCGACTTCTTTCATTTAGACTGGGAAGCTGTGTCCATCTTTAGACATGAAGTGTCCAGATCCTGTCTTTGCTTTATCCCTTTACTTAAAAAAAAATTAAATAAATTTAACCAACTTCAAAGGCAATACAAGGGCCTACAAGCACAAAGTAGTAAATAAAAACGGCTGCTGCGTGAATGCTGTCACTGTGGTGTGTGCCCTCCTCCTGTCACTCCTGGCAGTGGCTCCTCTGACTTCTGTGAACAAACCACATCCCTCAGTCAACCTGAGCCCTGAAGGCAGTGGCTACCTACCCTTAATATTTCATGTATGGTGTTTGGGGTTGGAATCAACAGTTCTTTCTGTTTTACCTCTATTTCTAAATCCTTTCCTGATTTAATAGGACTGCAACGTGTGTTTAAGGTGTATGTGCTTAATGAGAAATTACAGAAACCAACCCCCCAGGGAAACAGCCGCATGAGTTTGAGTTCTGCGAAATGTCAGCCACTGTTCGTATGGTATTGACACTCCAGACCTTCCCTTTGCTATCGAGAAAGCTTCTTCTGCAGAATTTCAATTACTGTGCTTCCCAAACATGCTAGAAATCTCATCCTGACTGGTTCTCTCTCCTGTCATGCTAAGAAATGTTCCTGCTGTTTTTCTAACTAAAAAAAACTACACATGACAAAGAATATCTTCAAGTACATAGGACTTTATGTTTTATTCATTCCACTGAAAACCCAAGTTCTTCACATGGCACCTTTCCCAGCAGGGCCCCCACGTCCCAGCAGGGCCCCGCAGGCGGCGGGGCCAGGGCTGCGCCTGCCCATTTTGTCCCTGTCTATGCTAAAGGGATTTCGTTCCGACACTATGTACACTCACAGTTCTGAATGCCACTGAGTCACTACGAGAGAGAAAGTGGATCAGGAGGAGCAAACATCCATTCAAAGTCTGCTTATCAGAGGTTTTTTTCCTGAAAATGCACAGTGGCATTTCATTCAAAACCCTTCATCCGCAGACATGGGAGACGGAGGCCACAGGTTCAGGCCCCTGTCCACAGAATATCTTAGTTTATTCACCTCCTTCATTGGTCATTGGTAGGTTTTTCTCTTTTAAAAATGAATCTTTATGCATTTTACAATTATAAAATCAATTACTGTTAGCTACCGAGGCTGCATCTGAGTTTCTGTTGTGTCCAGCAAGCTGAGCGCCCGGAACAGACCTCGGCACCCTGTCCCTATTTGCGTCCTGGCTGGCAGTGAGCAGCTGGAACAAGGTGGAGGTGACAACTGGCCTGGAGTTAAGGGTCTTCCTGGCGTCTACTGGTAGAAATGCACGTCATGGATGCCTCAGGAAATTAGTAAACATTTTCCCTGTGTTTCTGGCCCCTGGTGGTCACTTTCAATGGAGATACCCCAAATATAAAATTCACTTTAGAAATTAAAAAAAAATTCCCCCCCGAAGGAACCCAGAGGCTTTGCTTCAGGGCACAAACTGAAGTCTGCGGTTATGATTGTGCTTCAAGGACAGGTTCCCATTATGTCCTAAACGAATGGTCAAGGGGATGCAGGAGGAACAAGGCAAGACCACTGTCTCCTTTCTCGTGCCAGGAGGCACGCTCCTCACCTTACTCAGGGAGGGGACCCGAATTCTTCCATCAGAACTGATGCCGCCCCCATCACCGTGACAGGAGGGACAGGGGCACGAGGCTGTGGCCCACTCCTGCTACTCTACACACTGTTCCCGTCCATGCAGCTCCTCTGTCCGCAGAGGCAGCTGCTTTCCCCTGCTTACCACAGAGCCGCAGCAAAGGGGAGACGGCTGCCCTCCGAGCAGGACTTACAAGTCTATCCCAGGGCAGCAGTCGGCTCGAAGTGCACAACCGCACACACAAGAAATGAGCCGGGACCAGTCCTTACCTCCTGCCTAACTCCTGCCACCCATGATCAATGCCTCCACTGGAGCTGACACTACACTGAAGTAGATGACGTCATATTAAAACAAATACCAAGCTGGTAACATTTATAAAAAAAAAAGAGGGGGGTTAATAAGGAGTACGGATGGCAAAGAGCAGTTCTGGGCTGGGACTCCTGGTGGCCCAAACAGGAGAGCAGCTGACCTGGGAGAGGCCAGAAAGAAAGTGGTCAAAGACACACACAGCCTCAGATTCTATCAAAAAAGGCCTATAAATAAATATCCTCTGACCCTAAAGGAAAACGAAGTAGAAAAACAATTTTCTTTTTTAAAAAAAAAGCTGAAAGTTTCTTGAAGTATCTAAATGAAGTTTATAAAATACTTATGAACTCCCACAAATATAGAAATGTTTAAAAACCAGATGGCGGGTTGGCCATGCTGTGACTCCAGAGGTTGGCAGAGGGTTTGTGCTGACCAAACACATGCTGCATGTCCCTCTTTTCGAGTGCGTGTGGCGGTGCCCCCCTGTGCATGCCACCTCGAACTGACCAAAAGGGACCGTGTGGGAAGAGTGAGATGAAAATCTAAAACCAGGACACAGTGGGTGAAAACAAGCCACACCTGGTGTCCACCCAGCCCCTCGAGGACCTGACCGGCAGGGAGACTCCCAGAGCCCCACCAAGATGGGCAGGACATGCCCCACGCGGTCTCCCTGTGAAAAGTCCAGGAACCGTGAGCATGGCTGGTGCTCCACAGGCACCCCTCAGGCCAGTGCCTCACAGAGAAGCAAAGTGGAAACACCCCCAGGCTCTGGAACTCGGGCCTGGGGACAGTGACCGTGTAGCCTATGTGGAGAGTGGAACTCGGAGGTGGTCACAGCAGACGGGCTGGCGGCCATGTGGAGGTGGGGTGGCCACCGCCAGGGAGCAACCTCGTCTCTCCAGCACCTTCAGTCCTAGTCCAGTTTCTTACTCATAGGCTTCCTCCCAGCATCCGAGTTCTCAGGACTGAAGTCAGCACAGAAGCCGTTGGGGGTGGGAGCTTGGGGCATCTGTGCACAGCTCTGGAAAGGTGGCTGGTCGGGGTACAGATACTCCTCTGCAAAGTCGGGGTACATTTCTGCAAACCTGCTGAAGTCAGCTGGAAAGACAAGGGCACCATGGTTACTGGGGCATCCAGTTTGGAGCTCTTCCCTGGGCCTCCGTGCATTCCCCCGCTCACTCTGGCAGGGGTGGGGTCTATGGTGATGGTCTTGGAGGTGAGGACAGAATCTGCACTCAGTTATTCTCTGCTGTGCACAAAATCACAGCGAAAGCAAAGGGGCAGCCACTGCATCCTCTCAGCTACTCGTGCTTCAGGGAAATCTAAAGAAATTGAACGATTCTGAGTTCAGTGGGGACTGTGTACATGTGAGGGAGACGCTGCTCATCAGAGGAATGGTTCAGGGACAGGACGGAGCGTCCGCGTGGTGACTGATACTCCATGAGGCAGGTGCTATTGATGGACACGTCTGAGCACTGCAGAGGACCAGCTGTGCACGGAGGGTCACCCTGTGAACTGGTCACAGGGCCCGAATGCTTCCTGCCTGTACACCTCCCAGTGACCCAGGGTCGGTGTTGGGGTGGAGAGCACCCTCAGGCTTGCATTCAGGCATCCTGAGAGCAGGTGATGCTCAGAGGCCTGGGTGTGGAAGCTTGTAGGCTCCAGGGACGTGCATCTCTCCTTGCTAGAAACTTGGAACGGCTTTTACTAAAGAAGTTTGCTGTTGGTCAGGCTCACTACAAACCTCATCAACAACCCCCATTTCCACTGGGAAGCAGGGCCTACTTTAATGTAGATGCATGCGGGAGCGGCATGTGTACACACACACAGCTAAGAACCACCTCCCACCCCACACCCGTGCCTGACATTTGGATGCAATTTTAAAACATGTCCAAACAAGACGTGCACGATGACCTTTCCTGAGCAAATGTCTGCTTGTTTTTTAGCAAGAACACTTACTCATTTCCAAATGTGCACGCTGGCCAGTGTGCTGAGCAGGCGACCTTCTGAGATCCTATTGCCCACCCCTCTCCTCAGCCCGCAGGCAGGTTTCAGGTCCTGGTCCCCGAGGATCTGGGCAGTCTCACTTTGTGTAGCCACAGGTAATGAAGCCAAAACCTTCCCAGAGAGGAGCTGCCCAGCAGTCAGTCCCCATGGGCGGGTGGACTCGCTCCTGCACTGGGACCCTGATCTGGAACCCTGACTGCGGATGTCCTGCTCTGGCCTGACACACACATCTGCAGCCTCCAGGATGGCGTCTATCCTGGGTCCAATCTCTACAGCCGAGCTTGGAATTTGGTTCTATTAACTGCCTGCAGAAATCAGATTCAAAAGCTCCCACCCTTCGTGGCCAGGTTTCAGGAAAAACCCTCCTCCTGAGAATTTCTGTGTTGCGGAAGACATAGGGTGGCCTGGCGAGCACAGGTGGGTAGCACCATGTGTGCCCCCACTTCCTGCACAAGTGGGCTGTCCTCCCTGCTCCCGGGGACCCTCACCGAACGTGATCCTCTCCTTCTCCTCCTGGTCGATTGCCCGAAAGAGGTCGGTCACGGTGAGTTCCGCCACCCCTAAGGCCGTCTTGAGGATGCTGGACAGGGTGTCCTCGTCTATGCTACCATCCTCCTGGGACCCGTACATCTGCAAGGCAAGGCTGGCATCACCCCAGGTCCCTCTCCTCTGTCTTCGGGCTCCACCAACTCCAACTGCCTGTCCAGAGTGGCCTGTTTTCCCTCGCCTTGGTACTCTAGCTCTCCAGCAGGCCTTGAACCCACCAGACAGAATAGCCAGAACCAGTTTGATACCCTGGGGAGTGCTGAGCCTTCTGAGAGGTCACCTGCCCTCCCACCTACAGGAGGGCTCCGTGGGATGGCGTTTGTCCACCTGGTCAGGGATGGTGCCTGTGCTCTGGGCCTTGCCTGGCACACATGGGCTTTTGCTCAATGAAACAAATCAGCCAGCACCTTGCCTGACCTTTAGAAGGTAGCCAACCCACTGACCACATCCTCTTTCTGATGGCTTCTGTTTAGTTTCTGGCAAATGATGGAGCAGTCACCACGGGGCAGCATGAGCTGTTACCATCCATGCCAGTTCCCTGTGAGGGAAGGCTTCCCAGAGAAGTGCTGGTGACACGTGCTCCATCGTGTCGGGAAGAGGGGTGCCATCCTCTACCTGGTGCCACCTCCTCCCACTGCCCATTATGCCTGCCCCTCAGGTGGGAGCCTTGGCACATGGCCCCCAAATGGTTATGCTCTGTGTTCTGAGAAACAAGCTAAGCACCTCCCCAACAACTGTTACAGATTCTACTGGGTGACTAAGAGAAGTTGCAGGGCAGGGGCCCATCAGAACAGGAGGTGCTGAAGGCAAGGTCACCAGAGGAATCATGAGCCCACACCACAGGGTGGCCTGGATGCAGGCCCGGGGCCCCTGGATGTGGCCTGCCCAGGCCTGGAGGAGGCAGGTCAGGCTTCCCAAGACAGGAGCTACCAAATATTGACATTGCCCAGTGAACCCCCTGGCGTGATCCACATTAGCGACCTATATTGAGGGGAACTTTCCAGTGTTGCTATGGAGAGGGTCTGCTGTGTCAGAACCAAGAGAGGCTTCTCCAGCCATTGAGACAAGCAGCTTCCTGACTTATACATCAGGTTTTCATGGGTCTGGCTAATGTGAATTGAACCTGAGAGAAGCACCCACTCTGAGACCCTGATAAAACTGTGTCTTCAGGTGGGCAAAGCTGGCCCAACTCCATCCTAGGTGACAGTGTCCTGGTGAGGCCAGCCCTATCTGCAGGTGGGCTGGGACCCCATCAAGGGACTTCTGCAGCTCCCAGACTCCCAGCACCAGTGGCAAATGGCCTGTCTGGGCTGCTTAGTACCCTGGGCCCTGCTTTCTTCCCAGTCAACGGGCTGATTCAGAGGCCATGCTGGGAGAGCCAGTAAGACATGTGGCACCCAGCTGCCCTGCCCAAGTGCCCCAGGGCTCAGACGGACCCTGTCCTATGCCTTTCTCATGAGTGAGGATGACTATTCTAGGAGGAATATGATTTGAGGAGGTTTGGGTGCATTTTTACAAACAATGGCTGGTATAAGCTTATGTGAACATAGGTTGTTACCACATTATAATGGACTCTAAAGGTACATCGCAGGTCTGATGTAACCCACATCTCACTGTCCCCATAAATTAAACTCAAGTGAACCCCGCACTTGCCTTGAACGCCAGCTGTATGGTGTCCAGGGTCTGGGCTGGCCGGCAGACGACAGACAAGGCAACCACGTACTCCCGTGGGTCCATCTCGCCGCTCCCACTCTGCAAAAGAGAGACGCCCTCAGGGGCAGCTTGGCTACCTCCCGTGGGAGAGCTGGGGTGCAACACTGGCCGCTGGGTGTTAACTAAAGGTTAGTTCCACGCAAACTTGAGATCATTTGTCTACATGAGAGCATTTGAAGAACGTTCCTAACCACTGCTTTTTCCCCTTTTTTAGGCCGTTATAATTTTCAATCTATGCAACCGTCAGTGAAGCTGCTCGAGAAAGTACGTGCAACGTGGTGACTGTTGCCTGTGAAGGCTTTCCTTTTAGAAAAAAAACAAAACCTGCCAACAAGGCTCACTTCCAGGCTCTGAAAACCTAGCCTGCTGATGGCCACACAGTGAGCAAGCAAAACAAAGGTGACTCCCAAGCTGGACACGGACACGCAGCACTAGGCCAGCTGCAGGTACCACGCAGACTGAGTGCACACCAGGCCCAAGTCTATGTGCCCCTGGCTCTGGGAAGGTGTTTAGCCTCAGATCTTAGGCTCTCTGTGAAATGGGGAATATTCCTACCTTGTAAGGCCACTGTGCCCCTGAAACAGTAAAAAACAAACATGAACAACCCACCCACTATGGTAAGATGTCTGGGGCTCAATGAAGGTCACCAACAACTAACTCATCACCAGGAGATGTCACCAGGAGACGTCACTGGCCAAAACCATGCTCACTCTCGTATTTTAAACCTGACACTATTGTCAAAGTTCCCGAGTGAAATGTAGCCACAGTTGTGGCTCTAACAGCAACAGAAATCCACACCCTCAACAGTGTAAAGCTGCCTTTATGTCAGGGGGTCTCTCAGATGGGTCCACACCCTCCACACACACTGTGGTGCTGTAGAACCTGCAAACTCATGAGGGTCTCATGTCCAGCTCACTCACCTGATCCTCCTGGTTCTCCCATGCCAGATAACGCTGTGCCTCGTGGCCACACAGAACATGCAATGTGTCACACGGGACACACTATGTTTTTCACATGGGACATTCATGGTTGAAGGAGCCCTTTCACACACACCAAGCTACAAGACTGGCTCCCACAGGATGCACAGCATAGGTGTCCGCACTAAGACAGGAATTACCAGGCGTGGCCAGTTTCTGGTTACATGGCAGCCTGGTTCTCTGTCTCCCACTCACCCAAACCCCAAAAGGCCACCCATATTTCCAGAGCTGCAGTGATGTTTGACTTTGTTTAGCCATATAACCTGATTATGATGTGCCTGGTGGAGAGGGGAGGGGGTGCTGTCCCGGCGAGAGACTCCCATGCTCTCAACAGAAGGCTGATGGGGAACCTCTAAGCTGATTGTCCGGAAAGAGGCCACTGTTTAGAAATTCCGAAGGCCTGGCTGAGCAGGGTTAGTGGAGGCCTCTGGGGAAGAAATATGGCAGGGGCCACAGGCCAGGCTGGCTTCACTGTGTGATGTCACTCATCCTTTTAGTGACCTGATTTAAGAAAACCCAAACTACAAACATGTTTATCAGCAAATGTTAATTTAAATGTCAAATCCCTTGTGCATTTAAACACATGGGAGAAAAAACCCCAGAGGACAGGTGGGCTGGTAGGATGGGGCCACCGAGGGTGGTTTTCCTTTCTCTGCTTCCAAAATTGTCTAAAGAATGTTTATATTGCAAGGAAAACCTTTTAGACTTTGAAAAGGCAAAGGTTTTTTCCCCCACCCCCCGCTGGGTGCCTGTGCTACCTCGTCAAACAGTGAGAACATGTCGGCCAGCGTGTCTGAGGCAGGGACTTCCAGGTACGCAGCAAACTCTGAGACATTGATCTTCCCACCCCTCTTCATCCTCGCACTTTCCGCATACCTATCCAGATCTTTTTCAAGGTTTTCTGGTTTCAGGCTAAACAAAAAAGAGAAAATGTTTTTTCCAATAAAATCAGAGAATGCCAAAAATAGGACGTTTACTGTCTTGTTTTAAAACCCAACAAAATATCAAAATTATTTATAGACCGAGCAGCTGATTTTCAAAAAGAGGCTTCTAGTAACTTGAAGGCACGTGACGCATTTTGTGTGTCTGCTAGGCACTTACACCCTCAGTGGGGCGCTCTGTGAGCCAGGATGTCCTCCTGGGGTAGCTCCAGAGAGCTGGCACCAACCATTAGGGCTTTTAAGACATCTGTGTGGACTGAAGTTGGTATTTGAAAAAAGAAACATAACCAAACTACAGAACAAGCCCTCTGGCTCTCTCCTTGACTCCCTGTCTCGTCTCAGGTGACGGCAGGCAGCCCTGGGTCCGCTGCGACCTCCAGCTCAGTCACCAAAACCTGCAGGGTGGAGACCCGTTAGGTTTGGCCAGAAGTTCCTGGTCCAGCACAAAGCTTTCCTCTCACTGTTGTTGAACACATCGCAACTGCCGTGTCACACGCTGCAACCCTGATGCTCGTCACAGCATTTGAGGGAGCATCCTTTCTGACAAACTGCTCAAGAGTAAAAAAAAAAAAAACCAAGGCACTCACCCCAGGCCCCTCACCAGCCTGGCAAATTCTAGAAGGCAGGTGTCTGCAGGGAGACGAAGCTGACCTTCCGCCAGGGCCAGCTGGCAGTCCTCGAAGGTGTAGTCGGTCACAGAGACTCCCAGGGCCCTACGGCAGAGAGGAGGGCCCCTACTATGAGCACCCTGCACAGCGGCCACCCTGCTTCACAGGAGCTTCCCTGGGGCTCTCCTAAGTCAGCTCTGATGCAGAAACGCTGGCAGAGGCAATGACAGCATGCGTGTCCTACATCCTGCCCTGAGCCCCCGCGGCACCCTCACCACACACGATTAGTATATGAGGGGAGGGCTCTGAACACCAAGATGCACAGAGGGACCATGTGGAAAGTTTAACACTAAACATAAACACCTAAGAGCTGCCTCCAGCTTCGCTGTTAGCTCAGTATTATCTCAGTCTGCGCCCCACTAGGAAACAAGCATGCATTTGGTCTTTAAGATGATGACACTAGCCCACGGGGGTGTTTTATGGAGAAGCTCAACTCTTTACAGGTGACCAGGGATCGCTTTTATAAAAGCTGACACTTCCCTGAAGTTGTGGAGTCAGAACTCAGCCATTCTCAGAGCTGTCAAGAGTCCATGAAAAATAACCTTTCTGACTATTAAAGAAAACATTCAAGGTAGGAAATTTATGAAGTATAGAAAACTAAACAGCTCCCAACCTTATAACTGAGTGGGCTCGCAATTATTTGGATCAAAGCTCCTGCTGCCACGATAACAGTTGCAATCACGTGGGGAAGAAATAGGAACTCTGACATTCTCAACAAACTCAGGTATAACCCTTTGGGGACAGAGGCCAGAACCCTGTCAGCAGTGCCTCAGACTATTCCACAGGAAGGCGGGACACGGTCAGCTCAGAGACTGTCCACTGAGCCCTTGGGGATCCTGGCCCCTTCCAGGTGTATCTGAAGGTGAGAGTAAAGATGAGGGAGGTAACAACTACTGAAATTGTCCTGCAGTTGCTGAGGCAAGGGAGGCCCCATAAGTTATCTGTCCCCTTCCATGGACTATATGATGATTCCTCTCTATTCACAGGAATAGTATCTTTAGGATACATTTCTTTAAAAATGTTAATAGTTAATTTATTTCAATGTGTACTAAGCATATTTATACCTAACCTGTTGAGCCTGCAACTCCATGGATGGATATTTTATTTTTATCAAGAGGTTGAAAAAGGGTGTCACTGAGCGCCCTGACTTCCCAAAAGTTGAGAATCAAGTTTATCCCTGTGGCTAGTATGTGATACGGAGAGGGAGAAGGAGAAAGAGAGGGAGGAGTTTCAGAGGGTGGGTGCCCACGGTGAGAGGGGGTGTTTTGCTGCACTCTGTCTCTAGCGTCAACTTTCTGAGGAGCCCGTGGACAAAGACCAAACACCTTGATGAGTTTTAATTCATGTATGTAGAGGTGAGAATGCATGATTTTGCCCAATATAGTCTCACAGAATGCATTAGAGTAGGGGTATACTGAAATGTTTTATTCTAGAAGTCTGTCACACAGGCCAGCAATAGCAACTGTTAGGAACCCCTAGACAGCCGCGTGGACCCCCACACAAGTGACACTCACTGTCAGAGCCGCTGAGCTGCTGAGCCCCCTTCCAGGCACCAAGGTGGCCAAAGTCAGAGGCAGCCCCTGCTGCCCTGGAATAGGAGAGAGGAGGAGAGGGGGAGAGGACGGGACAGGAGGGATGAAGGCGGTTAGAGGGGGAGGTGTGTGAGCTGACACTACCACTACCTGGGACAAGCCAGGAATGGCAGGAAACAGGTGAGCGTGGTCCTGACTGCGGCATGGGCACCATACAAGTCGGACGCATATTTGTACAAGGTTAGATGTACAATTACCACACTGAATGTGGTAAGATGGAGCAGGAACATTAATAAACACTGTATGGGGAGACGGACAGTGAAGCTTTGAGGACGCTCCAGCCCAGACCCTGAGGTCTGCACAAGCCAGTGCTCTCGCTGATCGCTCTGCTGCCCATCAGCACTGGGGTGCCCATACATGCAGCACCTGAGTGACTGATGGCTATGGATATTCGTGAAATTAAGTGATGTTTAAGCATCTTCCAAATGCTGAACAAACAGAAATGTCATCTGACAAAAACAGGAGACATAAGGTATGCCCAACAGGTGCAGTCCATGCTGTTCACTAGCTTTGGCAAGAACCCATTTCCAAATGCTGTTGGCTTTCTTGTTTTTAGCAACGCTAAGGAGGAAAACAGCAGGGAAGCAAGAGTACTGGGTAATACTCAGGGAGGTCAAGGAATCCGGGAGGCTGGGAGGAGGGAGAGGGCGCACTCACTCGGCCATGACGCGCCGCACGTTGCTTGCGTACAGGGCAGGGTCCCTCTTCTCCGCCTCTGAAGGGCTGTACACGGGAAGGAACTGAGCACAGAGGAGGCTGCATTACTCCCACAGTATCACAAGACACCCGCCTTACCCAACGTCAGCATGAGTGACAATCATGAGCCTGACAAAATTGAGATCTGTCAAAGCTCTTCCCGTTAGAATCACCTTTGAAGAGGTCACACGTGCACATGCACACATGCAGCCACCATGTGCACGTACATGCACGTGTGTGTGACAACTCCCAACCTGCCGTTCCTCACTGGGAGTGCCCACTCCCCCGACACTGAAGTTGTAGCCAGGGCACTGTATTTGTAATTTCATGCAGGGGCTTAGTCTTTAGATGTAAAAGAATTACATGTGTGTTTTCATTTCTAAAGGTCTCAGTTTTGTGTTGCATAAAGGCAAACCACCACCACTAAGCCCTTTTCTTTAGTATGAATATTTAAGAACCAAGGAATATCCTAAAATCCTATCAATTCTCATCACAGAACTCTAACCTTTGGCTTACAGCTCCTCACATTAGCATTGGCATCTTGAGGAGTAACACCAGGAAATACATTTAGAGGGCACACAGCTTCTTTTCAATGCTTATAATAAGAAGCCAGGTCTGAAATAGAGCTGTTTCAACTGGGAGGCCCAGAGCAGCCCCAGCTTGTCTTACTCAGAGCCTGGCTCCACTGTGCTCCTGGCCACCAGCAGGCAAGCCACATAAAATGTCCTAAGCAGTAGGCTGCTATCCTTGGATTCAGGCCAAGGCCCTTTCAGCTCCTGAGTAGTAAGTGGCTTCCAGTCTACTGAAGTGAAAAGCCTGGCAGAAAGCCATCTCATTTGTAGTCAGTTTTACTCTGCAAAATTTATCAGAAGGTAGTAAATTGTTTCATTAAATACTTAAGTTGCATACGACTCATCTTTAATTTTCAAGTGCAGGAGTAGCCTATTAATTCCCTTTTTAAAAAAATAAACTCTGTTTCTCATTCACTCAGATAAAATTTACAAGCTGAACAAATATAACTGCATTTAATTTAGCTGAGAGGATGGGTGTTGTAACTTCATCTGAGGCATCCAATGGGATGCAAACTGAAAGGAAGGCTACATGATCTGACCAATCATCAAAGAGAAAATGACAGTATGACAAATTTAGCAGTATGAATTCAGCAGTATTAGTATCAGGTAAAAATAAAAGCTAAAAAAATTATTCACTGCATATGTGCAATTTTATATGCCCTTAAGCTGTGTTAACCATAATAAAAGAATGACAGGTTTAGTTTCCTTGTTGATCTAAAAAATCCTATCTGAGTAGACTCAAAATCATCCAAGACACACAAAGTGATTAATGCAAAACTACTGGAAAGCACCTCTAAGGAGCCATATGAAATGGCAAGAGTTCAAAGAGATAGATGACATAACATTGTATCTATGCAGTAACAATGTAACATTGTATCAATATAAACATCAACATAACACTAACACTGTATCTATTTAGACACCTATATAATATTGTATCTGTATAGACAGTGTAACATTGAAGAACATTATATTTGATTAGATACTAATATAACATTGTATCTATAAAATACCTTGATACAATGTATTTATAATCCCAACACAGCATTGTATAACACTGTATTTATACAAACCTCAATTTCAACTTGATTGTGAAATTGACACAGGGTGAGCCACAGGATTTCCAACCTTAAAAATGAATAAATTAATAGCATTGGTTAAAAGATTCCATTTAGTTGAATTACTTTCAATTCTGGAACAAAATTGTTAGACCCCTTGCCCTGCAGAGGGCAGTACTGGGCAGTTAATTCTCCTAAATCTGAACCTTAAAATACAGCAGTGAGAGAAAAGGCTACTTTCATTAAACAGCGGTCTTCACTGTTCTTATTAAATATGTCCATATCTGCAGCTTTAGTTTGCCCTGTAAGCCACTATTCCCCAAGTTTGCTTTCCAACTCAGGAAACCTTGTTCAACTGTCCTTGCCCTGGTCATCCCATGGCAGCACAGACTAGACAGGCGCTAAGTCATGCCACTCCCAAGTCTGACTCTCAGATTCATGACTTCAGAACCAGCATTACCACCCTTTTATTTGCAGGAATTGGAAATGGGGAGCCATCTGGAATCCTGTCCCTGTGTCTTTGCTCACTACCTCCTTGATATATAGTCCCCATCTTAACTCTCACACCACTTCTGCCTCATCACTGACAGCCTCAAGCCCAGGCCACCAGGACCCCAAAGGAACCCCTTCCAGCCCTTCTCCCAACTTCTACTTTGCTTCTCACCACCCACCCTCCACACTCCAGCCTCAGAAATGTGAAGACCACATATCGTACATGCTGCTCCTCGTGGCACTTCCCCAGTGTTCTATTTCAAACATGTTGGCAAGGCCCCCAGGCCCCCTGGGAGGGCCCTTGCTGGCCTCAGCACCCACCCTTCCATTTCCAAACACCAGCTCAAAAGGCAGCACCCTGGAGGTCAATGTGCCTGGAATCTCTGTCTACCCCCCCCCCCCCCATAGCTGAGCAAGAGGACAGCCCCCTGGAGGTCTGCTGTCTTCAGGGTTAGGATGGCAATTACTGAGCTGACAGATGCAGGGTGTGAAAAGAAGAGTTCTCACAATTATCTTCCAAATGGGGCTGAACACAATTAACTTAAGTCCAGGAACCCAGGGTGGGAGGATGGGCCAGATTTTTACATTTAGTTTTTACAACAGGCTGAACCTAACTGCTGTCAAACAGCAGTAGGTCATGTGTTCAGGTTTCACATTTGCTGAAGTAACTGGAGCACCTTCCCAGGACGACAGGACAAACGAGATAGCAGTGTCTGACTTACGCTCCAGGGCCTTGCCACGTCCACGTGATGGTGTCCTGGGGACAAGAAATGAATGGAGGAAACATGACTTGGAGTCAGGCACCAGAAATTCCTGTGAATGCCACATGGGGTCTTTGACCAGGAATCAAACCCAAGACCCTTTGGTGCAGAGGCTGATGCTCTAAACACTGAGCCAAACCAGCCAGGGTGGAACTTAAATATCTTAATTTGAAATTTTCCTAGAGCAGAAACTAGGCAATGAGAGCTGCTGAGGCCACTGTGTGTGTGTGTGTGCGCGCACGCGCGTTGGGCGGGGGTGGGGTTCAAATGAAAATGTCAGGATTGACCACGTGAGAGGAGGACCACCACTTCCTGACCTATGAAGGCAGGATTCAGTGTGTGAATACTGGGAAATACTCTGGAATACCAGGGCTGATTAGAAAACTGGTGCATTCAAACACCTCACAGTCTCACTCCCAGGCCATTCGCCTCAATACAAATCTGCAGAACACACTCACCAGTTTATTTGGGTACCGCAAAACCACAGGCTGGACAGGAACTCCAGGGATGAAGGCACCTGCAGGAAAAAAGGACAGAGGAACGCTGTCCTACTGCCAGGTAGCAGGTCCTGTGCTTGCGTGTCTCACGTTGGCATCAGAATTAAGTGAGATTTCCTGCTGGACCTTCCTGGTCAGCAGCGATCTAGTGCCTGGAAGGTTCCCTCCATATCTGTGTGGGAAATACTCAGAATTCTGGGGCCGCAGCCCCGCTGGCAGGACGCAGACAGGAGCGTCTCCAGGCTGAGCTGCACTTGGGACAACTGGGAGCACCAGTGGGAGCGAGGGTCGCCCCCACTTTCTCAAGGAGAAAAAAAATAATTAAGAAAACTACTTACCAGGTTTGAAGGTAATTAGACAGGTCCTGTTGGTACATGTTCCCTCTGGAAAAATCATTATCTTGAAATAAAAAAAAAAGAAAAAGTTCAGCAATAAAGGGACATAATTCAGAGTGCACAGGTACCAATTTTCACAATCTATTTCTCTATTGCTGACATAATTTAGATACTTAAATCATTTTCAGTTGAACAAGTTGAAATGCATTATGGAAGCTTATGCTGATTTCTTCTCTAACTGTGGGATTTATTAAAATCTGGAAGCAACATAAACTGACAAAACACACGCCTTCTTAGACCAGGGACTTGTAGATGGCGAAACGTGGTCCCCGCCTCCCAGCTTCCATGAGGACCAGACACAACTGCACTAAGAGGACTGTTCATGGGGAGCAGGTGTCCCACAGGCAGAGCAGGACAAGGGCACACAGATGATAGCCCTCGGCTAAAGGACTCAGGATGGCCCCAAGGGAAGGAGGCGGGTGCTGGCCAGCAAGTGGAAACACCAACAGAAGCCACAGTTCAGCAACACTCATCCCCACTGGACTTCCAATCACTGATTTGTGCTGACTTACAGCAATGTAATGTGAACTTTCCCCACTGCTGAAAACTACAGACCATGTGGATACTTTCAATTCTGGGTCCCTGAAGAGAAGGCCATCTCTAGGTGGCACTGAGCCAGCATGGGTACAATCCTGGCATGGCCAACGGTCAGGCAGGTAAGCTGAAGGAGGAGTGGGAACGACCTGTACTTGTAGGGGTGAAAGCCAGGGAACCTCTCCAAGTGGTTACCCAGGGGCACAGGTGCCGAGCGCCAGGCCCTCTAGTGTTTCCTGAGCAGCCAGAACCCAGAGTCCAGTGGGACATCCAGCTTCCCAATGTTGGCTCAGTTGAAAAGAAGAAAAACACAGTGTGGGTCAAATACATCTACAGTTAACTCCAGCTGAGGCCAATACCTCATGGCCTGGGTCAGGAACCAGACATGTGACAGGAAGCTCAGCCCAGGATGCCCAGAAGCAGTGGGCACCTTACAAACGAACACACTACTCAGACACAACACTGTGCTGACCCCAGCAGGGAGGTTAGCAGCCCTTTCTGACTCAGAACTTATAAAAAGATTTGTCGTCAATAAAGATGACTAGGGGAACTTCAGGTGCGGGTCTGAATGGCTTCTCCTTATTTCTTTTAATTTTAAAATTCCAAAACCAAAAGTACCTGATATTTAGCAGATTCTTGGATTTGCATGCTCATCAAAAGAAACTAAACACATCCAGCCCCAGGGAAGGCAAGTCCTGGCCCTTTTGTCTCCCCCCGCAACCCCCCCCCCTTGCCCATCTTTTGGAACAAATGCAAGCAGGGCTGTGTTACCTGCGGCCACCTGCCGTTTGACTGTGCCCGTCTCTTGATCTCCTCCACCGTCCTCCTGCGGGAATCCTGGTCTGACCGGGACACAAAGACAGGCCGTATGTACTTGATCAGAGCTGAAAGAGAAGGCAAGTTGCCCTATGGCGATGCACTGCTTCCACCCGAGCAAGACTGGGTGAGAGGGGAGACTCCCCAGCTGTCCCGAGGGCTGTGCCACGGGGCGGGCGGGAGTCCTTGCCTGACCACATGGAAATCAGAAACACCAAAGCTTCTGCTGAACTCAGACCACAACACAAAGCCTTACAGCACATGAGGCCCAAAGTAACTAACACTGAGTATCCACAGGTCAATCAGAGACAGAGCGGAACAAGGTTGGCCCACCAGGGAGCAGAGCGCCTCTGTCACCATGTAAATAATGACGGCATGGGGCCCAGAGGCTCTGTCAGAGAGCCCAGGCACGTGGCTTTTGTTGTGGCTTGGACTGTGTCCCTCAAAAACACAGGCTGATGTCTAGACACCTTGATGGTGAACTTATTTGGAAAGGTGTTTGCAGATGTATTCCAGGACAGGGAGGCAGTGTGGACTGAAGTGGGATCTTTCAGCGACCAGGGTTTTTTATAAAGGAGAACAGACAGACAGGGAGACAGGGAGACAACACTGTGTGATAAGGGAAGCAAAGGTGGGAGTGACGTGACCGTAGCCAAGGGGCCTAAGGACTGCCGGGTGCCCCTGGAAGCCACAGAGGCCTGGGATGGGCTCTGCCTCAGCACCAGCCCAGTCAACACCTCGATGTTGGACTTCCAGCCTCAGGACTGGGGCAGAATAAACTCCTGTTGTTTAAGCCGCCTGTCTGTGGTGCTGTTGTGGCAGAACCTGGGACACTCATCCTGACTGTGGGTCAGGGCTCCCTAGACCAAAGCTGACATCCGTCCTCTTGCAAGAGGATTCAAGGCGGGAAGATACTTTTTAGAAGAGAACACTTTGAACTGACTTTATTTTTTAAATATCTTTATTGATTTCAGAGAGGGGAAGGGAGAAGGAGAGAGAGACATAGAAACATCAATGATGAGAGAGTCATTGATCGGCTGCCTCCTACATGCCCCACACTGGGGATCGAGCCCGCAACCTGGGCATGTGCCCTGACCAGGAATCGAACCATGATCTCCTGGATCCTAGGTCAATGCTCAACCACTGAGCCACGCACAGCTGGGCTGAACCAACTTTGAAGTACAACCGTCCTCAGTGACAGCTTTGTTCTGGAGGAACGAGGTTGAGCTAGAGACCAAGGCAGCTGGTGACCCCCCAGGGCGAGTGAGGCTGCGTCACCCCTGCTCCGCCTGGGTCCTTGCTGAGCCCAAGGTGAGCTTCCAGCTCCTCTCCTGAGTGTTTTCATTACTTGTAAGGAATACTATTACCTGACTTCTTAGTGGTCTTCCAAAGAACGAGAACATTTATTTACAAAAATATAATAAAATTCTATCTGGCTGGGTTGCAGGGCCCACAACATCCCAGACACGTGAACCTTAGTGCTGCTCTTTTCCCTGTGTCTTGAACATCCTGCCTTTTCACCATTCTATGAACTGTTTCCTCCTTTCTTGCCAGGTATTCCCAACTCTGCTAAAACGACAGTGAGAAAGAAAGGGAGGGTGATGACATTGCTTTCTGCGACCCACAACAGGGTCCTCTCCAGACCAGACTGTGCCGGCACCCTGAACTCCTAACCCCCAGGACCCGTGAGGGTGGCCTGCTCTGACCAGTAGGTGTGCTCCCACACTCTGGGGCTGGGGAGGGGTCTCACTCACTTCCCCATATCGGAATGTCTCTGCTCTCTGCCTTCATCACGATGGAGGACATGGTCATGGTGACGGGAATGGCATCGAAGTAGGAGGAGTGCGGGGCCAGGGTGAGAATGGCCGCTTCAGTGGGCAGGGCCTGCCGGCCCTTCACAGTGACCCGGTGGAAGCCACCGACGAACCACATGGTACGCATGATGGCCTTGAGCAGGAAGTCCACGACCCTGCAAAAGAAGGTGCAGGTCAGATGTGCCAGCAGTGGGCCCCAGCCCCCCCCCACCCCATTATGCACACACCAGTCACACAGAGACCATCGCTGGGGTCTCAGCGCTAACCTCACTCAGTCATCCAGGGACAGCTCATCCTTGCAACAGCTATTACTGAAACATCCCACAAGGGGAAAAAAGGTGCTGCTCTCTTTATTTAAATGTGCAGTGGGATGTTTTCTTCATGCATTTATCCAAGAAAATAAACAGCCTGCTCTGTTACATTACTCAGCAGCTTTAAGACAACACGTGACCCTGGAATATAACAGGAAAGCACACAGGGGCCAAAGTTAAAGACACTGATACCTTAAATGTTACGAAGAGATTTACTGGCATTCCAAGTATATACATTTTAAATGATAAAACACCTAAAACACATATTAAAATATGGAGTGAAACCCAGAGCTGAGATTAGGAGCAGAGACCTGCCGTGTAAATTCCCCACCCACGTGTGGGTAAATGGCATCGCGAGTCAGTCTCAGCAGCAGGACATGCGCCAGTCCACGGGAAGGAGTCACCTTTATAAGGAGCCAGGCCTCACCTGGCCACTGGTTTACCTGCTTATCGAATTGGGTAAAATGGCTACAGAAACACAACAGCCTCAAACTGCACTGGACTGACCTCCCAAGGGGCTTGAAAACCCTGAAGAAAATTCCAGAAGATGAGGCCTGACTGGTCTGAGCAGTCGCCAGTGGCCAGAAGAGCACAGGGCCCTGAGGAGCTGTTTGGAATATTTCTGTTTTTCAGGATGATGAACAGTGACTGTGAGGCTGCACACCGAGATGTAGGGATCGAGCACGAAGCACTACTGCTCAAGCCGGTGGGATCGTGCAGGTATGCGCTTCTATTATTCGTCCAAATGCATGTTTTAAATGCATATTACTGTTCACAATAAAAACATGTACAGAAATGAAAATCAGTAATGCCCACTGATGTATAAAGAGGAAGAAAGAGGGCTGTGGGGGAAGCTGCAGTGGGAACAGGAACTGTCCTGAAGGCAGGTTTGGAGGCAGGAGGGAGAGGAGAGCTGTTAAACAGTGGGGATCAAATCCCAATCTTTCTATTAGAGACACACCCACCACCTCAGATCAAAGCTCAATAGAAATATGGGGGGGCGGAGTGGTGTTACTGATAGTTCTCCAAAGGTGTTGGTGGAATTCTATCCCCACTCAAACTGCAGGAAGGCTGCATGGATGCTGGCCTCAGAGCACAGCCCTGCCCACTACTCAACGCTGGGGCCCAGTGCCACTCACCCCAAAGTTCAGGCAATGATGACAGGCCCAAGGTGCCCTGAGCTTTTCCAAAGGAACATGAATTGGGACACAGATCTACCTACACAAGGCTGGGGACCTCCACCTTCTGCTCTACCTTCATCACACAGGTGGGCACCTTAGAATCTGAAACATGTGGGCAGGACCAGCCCCATGACAGGGAACAGACTATGAACTGAGGAGGCCCACAGTGCAGGCACGGTGTGTGTGTGTGTGTGTGTGTGTTAAACCTACACTGTCATCAGTATTGTTACAGAAAGTCAAGAGCGAGGCCATTGGAGAAGTGCAGGGAACAATAAAACACTCTTGGAAATCAACAATCTCAGTGCAGAAATAATCAATTCGTGAGAAAGTCTGGAAAATGTGGAGCAGAACGTGCAGAAAAAATGAAAGGGACAGGCTATAAGGCATGAGGAAGAGTTTCTCAGAGCCCAGTGAAGCCATAAATCTTCACGTCCTGTCAAGGTGCTGAGCAGAATGAATTTTTTAAAAAGTCTCATACTTAGAAATGTCCTTCAAGAATTTTTCAAATGACCAAGGACAAAGAAGAGTCTAAGCCCTCCCAGTAAGGAACAAGCAGGTTATTCCAGCATTGGCACTGTGGGTGGTGCAGGCAGCAGACCCACATCTTCAAAGCTCTGAGGACGTAAGATTTAGAACCTTTAATTCTATTTCCAAACTATCCATCAACTGTGCAGGGAAAACAAAGACATTTTCAGACACAAAACATGTCCAAGTTCCTTATGCACGTCCTCTTTCTAAGAAAAGAGCCTGATATTCTAGATAATCTTGGACAAAAAGCAAGAAAAAGAAAAACCCCCACAGAAACAGGCCCAGGAAATAGTAGATGGTGCCCAAGAGGGCAGCAGCCAGGAGCCAAGTGATGCCACACTAGGAAGAGATTACAGTCTCGGCAGCAGCAGGGACCATGAGACGGAGCATCCTGAGGCTACACTCAAGGCTCACTATGCTTTTTGTACAAGGCGAAACAAAAGATTGAAATTCTGTAAAACAGGAAAAAAATACAAGGGAAGTGAAGTTCAAACAGGTCATGTGCATGTAACTGAGAATCACAGGTGTCAGGAAAGAACGAACATCCACAATGACTGTGATGGGTGTGCATTCTAATCCCCCACGAGGGGGCGCTGCAGTGTGTGAACTTGTGCAAATGGACTGAGCTGTCTCCTGCCATGTAGTTGGGGGTCTGCCCTCAACAGACCAAATAATAGCTCTTTCCTTAGGGTCACGGGGCCTACAGGAGACAAAATACAAGCATACGCAGACAGCGGACACCGAGGAGTGGGACCCAGAAGGGTGGGCCACAGACTAGCTTTCTATCTCCTGCTCTCCTTTGCTACTTTACTCCCTCCATGCAATGTCCACTGAGCACCCACTCTCTGCCAGGCATAAGGACACATCAGGGAACCCAGACAGAAATCCCACCCACCTGCAGTTCATTCTGTAGGGTGGGAAATGAGTTTTGTTAAAAATTAGTGAATTGTGGAGTAAATTAGAAAGAGGTATCGCCCATGAAACAATAAAAATAAAAGGAAAGCAAAGTCAGGAGTCAGCAACAGCACAGACATGAAGGTAATGAGCTAACCTGTGCATATCTGAGTGAAACACATCAAAGGGAGAGAACCACCTGTGCAAAGGTCCTGGGGCAGCAGTAAATAACGTGCTGAAGAGGCAGGAGGCCCACGTGGCTGGAGAGAGGGAGGGAGGGAGGGAGGGAGGGAGGGAGGGAGGGAGGGAGGGAGGGAAGGAGGGAGGAGAAAGAAGACTGTGGGACGAATGGCAGATCACGAGGGCACTGCAGGCGCTGACAGGAAGACAGTATTACTCTGTAGTACCCAGACACAAAGCTCCTGCAGAGCTGAGGCAGAGGAGAGCCAAGCTCTGACTTCCATTTGTAGAGGACCCTTGACTGCTATGAGAGCAGGTGACAGGCTACTCTGGGGTTTGGGCCAGAGGCAGTGGGACCAGGTGGAGGGTCAAGTGTGTTCTAAAGGTGGAGCCACTACATTTCCTGCTGGTGAAAGGGAGGTGTGAAAGAGGGAGGGTCCCAGTAATTCCTGGGCCTGGCCTGGCCACAAACAGTATGAAGTCCCATCAACGGATGTGGAACAGGTGGGGAGATGGGAGCCCGGAAGCTCTGTTTGGGTGCACTGAATTGGAGATCACCTACAAACAGGTCAGCTCTGGGGTTGGGCTGGAAGAGAGGTCTGGGATAGAGAAAGGAGTCTAGGAGCCATTGGCCTGTGGATAGTCATGGACATCCCTGAAATAGATGAGCTCACAAGGAGGGTACAGGGGCTCACTGCAGCCAAGGTCAGGGAGAGGTAGATGCAGCCAGCAAGACAAGAAGGGGCTCACAGAGGTGAGGGAACAACTGGACACTGAGGAGACAATGTGTCCAGATGGAGGGAGCATCCTGACATAGAACCCTGGGGTTGACTGCTGGGGTGTTGGTCCCTGAACATGCAGGCATGTGAAGAGTGGGGCAAGAGCCCAATCCACCTGGGTCTTTAAGATCCATATGGTCCTGGAGACCACTGATCTGCACCTTTCAAACAGTTTTGCTACAGAAAGCAGCACCCAGACAATGGGAGAGGTGACAGCTGGCCTGGGTGTTGATGAGACCTGGGGGAGTGAAGCATTGACAACTGACAATGAACAGGAGGGGCCTGGGGCCATGTCCTGGAGCTGCAAGGAGCTTCAAGCTCAATGCTGGGCCAGGGTGGCCAGGAGCAGGGACGGTCCCTGGGCAGCAGGCCTGGAGGCAGTGCTGAGTTGCAGACATGGAGTAGGTAGGGGCTGCTGGGCTTCTCTAGGAATCCCGAATTGAGACCCTCAGGTAGGGAGGCTTCCAGGAGTGCAGAAAAGCTAAAGTAAGTTCAAGTCCAGTCTCCAGCCTCCAGTGGACACATGGCATCAGGAGTTGTCATGAAGGTGGTTTTCTCAGATCCGAGAGTGGAGTCCCTACACGGAGCACTCAGGACTGAATCATGTCCCCGAAACTCCTATGTTGATGCCCAACCCCCCACATGACTGTATTTTGAAATAAGGTTAAATGAGGTCATAGAGGGGGGCTCTGATCTGATAGGACCAGTGTCCTTATAAGAAGAGAAAGAGAGATCAGAGCTCTCTGGCCCGTGAGGACCCAGCGAGAAGGTGGCATCTGTAACCAGGAAGAGACCCTCACCAGGAGCCCAACCTCTGGCACCCTGACCTCTGACTTTCAGACTCCAGACATGAATGTCTGTTGTTTAGTCCCCAGCTGGTGGTGCTTGGTTAAGGCAACCTGAGGGGATTAAGACACCCTCTTTCTACCATGAGTTGGGAGGGTGAGCACCATGACCAGTCATCACTGTGGGCCCACCTGACCTGTCTCAGGTGTCAGCCTGCTGGTCAGGTTTTGCAAGAAGATGCTACAGTTTTTACAACACTCTGTGTTTTGAAAGTAACTTAGAGTAAGTGCCTTTTGCGAAAGCATATCCTTCCTTTCATTAAAAAAATCTAAGATTTTATTTTAAGAACTGTTGAATGACTCTAACTTACATTCAGCAAAAATGCTCCCTAATCTAACATCAGTCTACTCAGAACCGAACAGCTGCACCCAGCGTGAAAGGACCCACCTCCCTGCCGACTGCATGACAGTGCTCCCCGTTGCGCGCAAGAGAAGCGAATATGCTCTGGACACCGTCATTTCAAAACTGGCTTCCTCTTGCCTCACTGGGTCCCACCCTCGGGCTCACTGTCTGTGTTTTCCTCTGAGGAGTCCACTGTGCTGTGTCTGTTCTCTCCTGTTCTGTTGTCCCTTGAGCACCATCCCCAGCCCGGCATCAGTAAGTTCCCCTTAACAATGCTGCGTGAAGACCCTGAGGGCTGTGCAGCAAAAATTCAATGTAGGTGAAGTGTGCAGCTCGAGCACACATACACACATGTGCAAGCTCACACACTCATGCAAATGCACATGCACAAACACATCTATACACATGTGCAGACACACACACACACATGCTCATACACCCATGCAAATACACATGCCCACACTCAACTCACCTGCATATACACACACACAGAGGATGATACACAGCCTCTGTGGACCTGGATACCCTGCGTCTTCACAGTCTCTGTGAAGACACCCTGCGTCTCTCTGCATGGGGCTCTTGACATGCATGGGATGTTCACATGAGGCATCTGTGAGGCAGGGCTGTGGGAACTGTCTGCTGTGGCCCATTTATTACTCGATGAGGCAAAGTGAATTATTCATAGACAAGAAAGGCTGCCTGGAGTTAGCTTGAGGAATGGAAACCAGCCCAGAGTCATCTATTTTGAAAAGATGGAATCTGCAGCTGGGAGAGGAAGATGGAGGCAGGGGGAGCTATGCTTAAGAACAGAGCAGGAGAAACAAGAATTCACACAAAAAGTGCTGAGAAGTGTCAGTTTCCTACCATTACTAAAATTCCAAACTTTCAATCGAATCACTTGTAATTTGTCAAAAACTACAAAATCTCTGCTTTCTAGCTATGGGTTCTCAACCTCCCGAAATGGAAATTCTGATTCCTTTTTGGTCTAGATTTATTTTGCTCGACTATGCATTTGATACTAAATACATATTTTACAGTCATAACATTAAAAAAACACCACCTGCGTAAAACGTGATCTTCAAAGAGAAATGAAAAATCCGAAAAGGCGGACTGAAGAACCATAGCCAGCACGGCCCACTGTGTCCAGGGAACAGTGACACTGGGCCTAGCAGCACTGGTTCATCCATTCATTCTTTCCTTCTCTTGCTCATTCATTCAGTTACTTGCTCGCTCCTCTCACTGACTCATTCGCTTGGGAACTACTGTCCAGCACCCCCAGGCCAAGCGCCATGCTTGGTGCAGAGTGGGGAGATGGCCACAGCCTGCCTTCGGGTCTCCTAGGGAGGAAGAGAGACCGTGGTCCATTTGAAACTGAGAACGATCTAAGAACATGAAACACCTCGAGAAGGGGTGCATGAAGGCCCCGTGCGAAGGGTCCCCTGGACACCTGGAATGTCCCCAAGCCTGGCAATAGCTCAGCAGACCTTTGAACCTTTGCCCTGCAACTGCTGTGGCTGACCAGGGTGTGTGGGCATCAGGGGAGCCCATGCTCAGGACAGACGCCAGTTCCCACATCCTCCCATGAGCATCATCATACCTGTGGCTCAGACACTTTCCAGAGAAAGGGGGACTGAGCTAATCTATTCTACTTGCATTGGCTGGGTAGCAAATATGTTAGGCTTTGTGGGCCATGTGGCCCCTGCCACAGCTACTCGCTCTCATGACCGCAGCCTGGACAGTGTATAAATGAGTAGGCATGGCTGTATCCCAATAAAACTTTATTTACAAAAAACGGGTGGCAGTCAGATTTGGCCTGTAGGCCCTTTGGCCAACCTCCCATACTAAACTAATAATATTTCTATTTCTGAATAAACTATTCAAGGACCCTTATGATTGACTGAGGATGTTAAGACATAGAAGGGTTGTCAGCACTTGGGTTTTCAATAGGAATGACATATCACACTGAAAATACCAAAATCCTTACACCATACTGACATTTTCATTACTAATGGCATTTACTGTGTTACAGAAGGGCTTGAGACATTTAAATAAACAAGAAAACACAGTGATTGATTTATCTTTTTGAGGTCCATGTTGGGTCTTTAGCTGGATGTGTTTACACGTCCATCTACAGAGCACTGTGGCTTATAATGTTCAGTGTGTAAAAGCAAAGAAACATTCAGGTCTATCAAGCAAAGGGACATGACCCTGCAGAAACTAGACGAGGGGCAGCAAGCGAGACATATGTCAGCTGGCACTTGGAGGGCTGGGGGACATGGAAAATGGAGGATCTCTGTGCTTAGGACATGGGAATAGCAGCCATGTGGCTGGAAGGACCCTGTTAGAAGCTGAAGACAGTGTGACAGGGGGCTGCAGTGTCCCAGCCGGGGCAATGCAGCCCTGGCGCACACTGGCCCGGGAAGGTGAGGATAGACTAGCCCACAGTGGGTGGACAGAAGCTGTGAGGACAAAGATATGGCCCTGTGACTCCCCACATCAGAGCATCACAGACAGGACTTACTTCCGCCACAAGGCCAGGGGCTGCTCCAGGTCCCTCTCAGCGGGTCCCAGGGAAGCAATGAGCGCAAAGGGCCAGGCAAGCAGCATCATGAAGGCGGCGAGCAGCAGCCGGACGGGAAAGAGCGTCAGCGTCATGACCGCAATCTGGGGGAGACAGACCGAGGTCATTTGGAAGCACTGTCGCCAGGGAACCTCTCCTGTGGAATCTTCATGTGGAAGCTGCCCAGGAGCCAGTGCTAGACCTGCCCTGGTCAGGGTGCTGTCATCTCAGGAATGGCTGGGCAGGGTGAGCAGCAGCAACGTCCCACCCAGGGTCACAGGCGACCTGCTGCCCCATCTTCCTGCTCTGTTCTAAAGTCACCCCTGAAGAATGGTGGAGGAATGGGGTGCAGGGCTCTCTACTGGAGTCAACAGTGCTCCAGGAAGACCAGGGAATTCAGTGGCTTTCCAGACGAAGGAAGCCACAGGGTGGAAGCCCAGCAGAGAATGTGCCACCACGGGTCTAGTTGGGAGGACGCCGGGAAGGTGGGTTGGGGCTCTGTGGGCAGGGGCAGCAGGTTAGAGGACAGTGCAAACATGGGGTAGGAGCAGGAATGATGGATCCATGGGTTCAGCGGAGTGGTCGAGTCAGAGAGAGTCCGGTGGATGAATGGCTGTTACTAAAACACAAGCATTTCCAAAACGCACACAGCGACGTACACAGCGACATTCTGGCTCTGCACCGACCGATATGCAGGTGGCAGGTCAGAAATGGACCAGAAGGATAACAGAATTGAAAACATATAAAGGCTTTATGATCCATAGATGCAGTGCTTGATTATCTGCAATTATACACGCTTCAAATATGTAGGCTTGGTGTAGAGAAGACAGAAAAGACAAGGGGTCTCAAGCTCTCGGCTGCCCTGAACAGCCCCACTCTGCCTCACCTTGCTGGGTCTGTCACCCACAACTGAGCACATGCTGACTGTTCTTTTGGTCTCTGCAGATTTTTGGGTTCCTTGTCAAGACCAGCATGGCCCAACCTAATACAATGCAAGCTACGTGTGAAATTTTCAATTTTCTAGTGGCCACTTTTAAAAAAATACAAAGGTGATGAAGTGAATATAGTTTATTTAACCCAATATACCTGAAATACCACTTCACATGTAATCAATACAAACATTATGAGACAATTCACATTTTCCATGTCTTGGAAATCCAGTGTTTTATGCTTATAGAGCACCCCAATTTATACTCGTCTCGTTTTAAGTGCACAATAGCCACCTGTGGCCATGGCTGCCTGTTGGACAGTGCGGATCTGATAACCATGTTTTGCAAATGATGGCAATGTTTAATGGCCCTTCTCGCCTCCTCTTTCAGGAGCGGAGTACCAACAACCCAGTTGGAAGTTCCTGTTTCAGTCTGAGTCTGAACAGGAGCAGCAGTACCAGGTCTGCTGTCTACTAAGTGTGGGGGGCGGGGCTCTAGGCTGTTAGCGAATGTCTTTTACTGGCGAGAACATGCCTTCCCATTCCTGGCTTTCTGAGAACTTTGTTTTGCTTTAAATTGTGACTGGGTGCTGGACTTTGTCACAGGTCTGCCCTGAGTCCAGTGTGGAATCCTGTGCCTGTCCTCACTCACCCTTAGTGATGTGTTCACAGTCTGTCTCACATGAAAACCTTGGCTACCGTGCTGGGAAGTGAAATGGTTTTCTTTTTTTAAGGAATCGATGGGTCTGTCTGTGAACATGCCTCTGAGACTGAGTCATCACGTCTGAAACTGAGCCATCACAGGATCCTGACCCCCAGGTGTCCTCCCATGTTACTTCCTCTGGGTGGATCCTATGGGAATGTTAAGATTCCAGTCAGCTGACTCTTTAGAGAAATGTCGCCAAAGACTTCTGACTGCTGTTTCAATGTTTCTAAGGCTATTGTTTATTAGGATTTCTCTTTTCTTGATTTCATTTCAGTGCTTTGGTCAATGAGGAAATCTCTGGAAGTCCTCAGACCTTCCTCCCCCACCAAACTTCCAGGCATGAATGATTTCACAATAACTGAGTGAAGCTGCCATAACACTCGTTGTGTCTTTAGATCATTCCTGATCCACAATCTCACTGTTAATGTTATCTGTGCTTTCTAAAACTCTTCACTCGATATTGACAGATATTCTCCTACTTTATTAATCTGCTTATGGAACCAGCTTGATGTAGTCCTGGCCTGTATTGTGTCCTGTTCAGTCACACTGATTCTGGCTCTTACCAGAGTCTCTTCTACTCCACATCTGCACTAACCATCTATTTCACATCTTGCAGTCAAAGCCAGCATTCTTTTTCAGAAATATCTTATTTCCCAATATTCACATTGACAACACACCACTTTCTCTTAAGTACCTCTTTAATTTAATCCCACAACTTTGTAGCCTTTCCTTTATTTTTAACACTTAGTTTAAAATATTATGTCCTTTTATAATTTTATAATTCTGTTGCAGAGGGAAAAGAGATGGCAGTCTGTAGGTGACACTTCCCTCCTGTTCCTCAGATGTGACTCCCACGTGCACCCTTCTTGCCACCCCGTGGGCCACCCTCACTGGGGAGCACCAGCTGGGAGCTCAGCATACTGGCTCTGCTGTTAAAATCGAGAGCTTCTCAATTTGCAGAGAAACCAAGTTACTGGAGAGTTTACTATTTGTTCCCATAAACCGTCATTTGTCTGGTATCTGAGCTGCAGACAAAGTGAGCAGGCACAGTAATTGAAAATCTCAAGAAGTCTACATACTCAGATGATGCGGCTTTTATACCACACCCTGCTCTGCAAGCATTTTCTGTTTCCAGGATGGTTTCTACTATAAATCATGGTCCAAAACACCATATTGCTTGGGGTTCCGGAAAGAGCACAGAGTTTCCACCCCACCCCATGCATCTGAGACTTGTGGACTGGGATGGAGGCAGCACCCCATTCTGTCTGGACCAACAGGGAGAAGCTGGTGAGACGTGGTCAAGGGACCCGAGCCTGCCCAGCACCTGACTCAGGGCCAGACTGCTGCTGGCCAAGTTATTTGGTTAATTAGCAACACATGTTCCTGTAGCCTGGCCAGCAGCCATGAGGTTCACCTGGCCATTCCACATGGGACACAAGATGTGAACCTCAGGTAATGCACTAGTGCTCCTGCTCCCATGTGCATCAGGAAGGACACAGTCCTGGTTTCTGAGTTTTGCAGCAAGCAAGGAAAGGACAGGCTCTGACCCTCAGCACACAGACAAGTCTCCAATGAGATGAGGTGTGGGAGGGTAGGGACATAACGCAGGCCCCCAATGAAGCACCTGGCTCTGCGTGGACAATGGAGAGGAAGCAGTTCTATTGGTGTGTATATATACATGTGTAGATGTGTGTGTGTGTACATATATACACACACACTAAATATATTCATAGTGTTGTGTAAACTGCACCCCCACAGGGTGTAGGGGTTCCTGGCATCCCAGCCCAAGAGCACATGTACTCTCCGGTGCTCCACCGGGTCCCCAGGTCTCTGCCTTCACCTCGCACAAGCACATGGCTTGTGTGTTCTCTGTCAGGCTCAGCCTTGCCTCCAAGGACACAGAAACCATCCCCAGGAAGGGCAGGGTTTGAAAGGTCTGCTGCAGCTTCCAGAATCTTCTGTGGGCTCTGGCCACTTGTCCTGAGTAGGCTGCCCCCTGGTTGGACCCTCCTGTCCTCCTGCACCTTCTGGCCCACCTCACAGGCTCTATCACCTGTGTCCATCCCAGGACCAGCCACCGGCATTTCTGCATCCTCACTATCCCCCAGACCCTGGTACAAACTGGCCAAGGACTTCAGCCTGTCCAGGCTGACTTGGTACTTCAGAGCCACAGAGAAGACGGCCGGAGTACCTACGACAGCCATGTGGATGTACACAACTCTGGTTGTGACAGGTGTCATGGCAAAGACGTCCCTAGAAACACACAGAACAAGAAACATCTGATGAAAATGGAACCCCTGTGATGTTCCAGGCAGTTTTGGCTGAATACTCGGAGGGCACTGTCATTAGTGACCAGGCTGGACATGCCGATTTCTCCCGAGGCGGCTGTGCTGCCTTCCTTGGCCAGCCCAGAGGGTGAGCCCATGGCTTGGCAGAGTCCTAGTACTTTGTTCCCCATCAGTAAGATGCAGGGAGGTGAAATGATCCCCCCAGGAGAGAGGATAGGTGTTCACACCCCAAATAAGACCCAGCTCTGTGCTGGACACCGATATAGACACCTCAGCCTGGGGAAGGTCCTCCAGGACCAATTCCCACTGAAGCCCCTCTCACAGGAGCCATTCTCCACAAGAAGGTGCGGTGGCACCTGGCACATGACACCTGTGCAGGCAGCAGTTGGGTATGACTGGGACAGAGCCCTGGAGAGGGAGGGCCTTGCTCCCAGGTGACGACTGGCTGTTGCTCCAGGAATGGGGGGGCAGTCCCAAAAGAGGCAGGAGCAGCGGTATGTTGGGGAGAATGCTGTGGATGGGGAAGGAAAAGGCAAAGGCTGGTGGTGCTAGGATCTGCAGCCCTCCATCATTAACAGGAGTCCCAGTCAGCCTCACACGTGCAGGTGACTTCACCCTTCTCGTGAGCTAAATGAGGGTTTGCAACACAATCCTATGAGGCACTACACTTAGAGCCCTGACTGAGTTACTTAACTACTGGAAACTGGGGTATAATGCGAATAACACTCACGTACATGCACATCTGCACGTCAAGGAAAGAGGCTTCAGTAGAGACCAGGCCTGCCCATACCTGGACCTCAGATACCCAACCTCCAGGACTGGGAGAAATAAATTCTGTCCTTTAAGCTGCCATCTGCAGTACTTTGTTAGGACAGTCCAAGCTAATACATTTGGAATATGACTGAAATTTCCCATGACAAGAAGTATGAAGTGACAATTCTCATTTTAGATGTAAAACACTCACCTATTCTCAGTGAGCTCACCTGACCCAGTAGTCTGGATCTCTAACTGAGTACCTGTGGCTACAATGCCTGGCTCAGATTCACCTAGCAATGCCTCCAAGGCCACCGAGGCCACTGGCATCACCTTGGTGCACGTTGGTCCAAGGGCCTCATTTTTCACAAGTGACATGGAACCACTGATATGCCCATTAAGAGATGGGGATCTCTAGAGCTCATGGGTCCCTTTTGTCTCCAACCACACTGTCCCAGTGCCAGGCTGAGTCGCTGCAGTGAAACACGCCCTTGCCAAGAGTGGACAGGCCAGCCAGGGCTCTGCAATGCCGTGCGCCCTCCAAGCAGGCATACTGGAGTGAAACCATGCTGAGGGACCCCAGCCAACAGTGCAAGATTCTAACAAACCTGCAGCCAGGAAAGCACGAGGGGAGGAGGTGTGACTGCTCTAAGGGGAGAGGGTGCTGGCAGCTCCAAAAACACAGTGGGCTGCGTCACAACAGACAGAGGACATTTCAGATGTGCGTGCCAATGGCGCCCATCACCCCAGCATGGTGGTGGCAGATTACAGGAAAACGCTCCCGAAGGTACATGCCCACACCAGTGTGTTTCACTGTGGAAAAAGTAATTATCACCATCCAAAGGACTGTGACAATGCACTCACAACACACTAAAAGCTTCACCCCCAACATGATTAAAGAAAATAAGCACCTCCACACAAACAGTGCCTGCTGGCCACAGAAACTGTGAGTGGCAGCCACATCCCACAGCTTATCTCTTTCCTCAAAGTTTCTGAAAATCATGTTAATAGAAATAGAGAGAGACTTTGGGCTCACACATGGTGAGGGCTCAATCTACCCTCAGTCACCGCAAGCTATTCTTGGAGGTCAGTGGGTAAGAAGGGTAAACGTGCAAACAAATGTGGGCCATCAGAGGCGTCAGCCCCCAGATTTTCTGTGGCCACAGCTCCATACCACTGCCTCCTGCCATTTATGGGAACAACCACAGCTCAGGGTGGGTCTCCCACAAGCTGTGAGGGTGACACTGCAGCCTGGGTGCTACAGGTGAGAACTTAGGTAGGGTATGTGTATGTGCACCTGCCAGCTGGCAGCCCAAACCTGGCTCCCCAGGAACTGCTCACAAGGGTGTGGGGGCTCGGAGAGGCTGTCGATCCCAGCATTGCTGGCAGTAGAGCTGGCTGCCACCAGGGGACAGGTGAGCTGAAGATCACCAGTGTGACAGTCAGACACAGGGGCCAGCTAGAGGGAGGAGCCATGAATTGCAAGGCACTGAGGTCAGGTCCAGAGGTGGCAATTAGCTTCTTCTGTCTTAGTAAGAAACCAAACAGGACTTATATCTATGCAACTTAGATATAAGTTGCATTTGAACAAAGCACTTTTCAAAGATGGTAGGCCTAGGTGAGCACCCAGGAAGTGGATAAATCACTAATGGGTGTGGGACCTGGGGGTGGGGGAGCCTGGATTAATGGGGTTGCTACAACAAACACAAGGATGGGACCCCAGGGCACCGAGGTGCTGGGGCTGACCTGCTGTGCCACCCAGGGAAAGTGCCAGAGGCCAGGGCCCTACCCTGCTCCCAGCCCACAGGGTCCCCACATGCAGGCAGGAACTAAAGGGAATTGCTCACCAGTCAAGGGACACCTCTCAGAACAAAGGTCCTGTGAGGCCACATAGAAGCAGTTCAGGAACAATACAAGAAACAAAGCAACAACCCCAATCAGTTAACCACCCCACCCCCAAAAAACGGTGGCCTGTGCACCAAGGGCAGGGCATGGCTGAGTGAGATGCAGATAGGCAGGGTGGCTGCTGCAAGGGGAGGCAGGGACAATCCTGCCAGGGAATGCAGGGTGTGGTCCATGTTCTGGAGAGAAGATACCCACAGTGGATGGGCTTGGACAGGGGGGCAGGCAGCTTCCCAAGGTTGGTCAGCTGGTCAGAGCAAAAGCCAAGGTTCAAGGAATAGCTGAGATAAAAAGGAGGTGCCCTGAGGGGAAAGCCCCAGGCCCAGGACCCAGGCCCTCTTCCATGCACCTCACACCCTTGGACACTGTCCTGACACAGGGACAATGCCTCTGATGTTGACAACCCAGCCGGGTTTGCCGCCCAAGGCTCCAGACATGTATTGCCAACAGCATAACTGAACCCACAGCCATGCACAACCACCACCCAAACTGAGTCCCACTGGCCTGCTCCTCTCCGGCCTTCCCCGCGGAGAGGGGGACTCGTTCCTCAGGTCTAGTTTGGTCAGCAGACACACACTTCACAGTCGTATTTGCCACCTCTCTTTCTTACCAATTCCTACTGGCTCCACCTCCAAAACAAATCCAGAATCTGAGACCCCCTCTCCTCCAAGGTGCAACATGGCAGCTCCCACCCTGACTGTCCACACACGGCCAGACCCCGTCCCTTAGTGCTCAGAGCTCTGTATGGCTGCCGAGTCACCCTCTCACCTCAGGTCCTCCTGCATGACCTCTGCTAGACACAATGGCCTCCCTCCATTCTCCCATCACACCAGGCACCCCAGCACCCTCTGCAGTGTGGGCCCTTCCCCAAATCGCTGCAGGGCTGGCCCTGGAACCCTCATTCATATACCCAGCCCCTGAGTCTACAGGACAGTCCATTCTGGACCCCCAGAGAGGCAAGAAGGGATTGAGCCAGCCAGGTGCACCAATCCTTCCCCCAAACTGGGAGGGGCATTCCTGGGACAGGGGCTATGAGGGCAGATCAGCTGGAGTCTGGGGGTGGGGGGACAAGGGCTCATCCACTGAAGAAAGCGCACACTAGGGTTCAGAAGCTGTTGGAGCAACGGTTCCTAGGGCTGGGTCCTGTGCACTCCTCCAGCACCCTGGGAAGCTGGTCTTGGCCACCTCCAAGCTCGTGCCATGAGGAACTTGGAGATGCAATGCATATATTCTACAGAAAGATCTCCGGGGCAATGTGAGATACACAGGAAAACCTTACCCAGGGAATTAATCTTGTTTTTTACTGTTACTTATTTAAAAAAATAAAGCAAGCTGTTTTTGAGAATCCTGGTTTAGAAAAGACAGAATATTCTAAAACTGGGAAGCTGACACCTGATGCCTGGGCAGTTTATGGTCCCCACACCTCAGCCTGTCCAGGCAGGAAGCAGACCGCAGAGCCACAAAGAAACAGTCAAATCTACTGGGGCCACTTTCTCCTGATGCAGTGTGAGAAAAGAGAGATGTCTCATTTTACTTTTCTTTTTAAAGAAAAAACAACTTAGGAAAAGCATAGTAACCCTCACAGGAGTCCCACTAGCTGGCACAATCAAGCACTTTCCTTAGAAAACTCCACTGGCCACCGAAGCCTGGAGCTGAGCCTGGAAAGAGCTTCAGAGGTTCGGCCCTGGACCTGACGTGGCACAGATGCTAACTAGGCAAACTGCCCACGCAAAGTTCTCCCGTCACCACAACACCCTTGTCAGATATAAAGCACTGCTGGTCCTAACCCTACTCTTACCCAGTAGGGAATAAACAGTAGTTTTCACATGATCCTAATAGTTAGGATACTTGAAAGCAAAAGCAAAACAAGACGCCAATGTTCTGAACAGTCGGGGTTGGTTTTATCTTGTCACACACACGACTGCTCTTATGAAAAAGCTTTCTCTTTACGAAAGACAAGCATGAAGGTGGCTAGGGAGTCAAGGTGTCAACAAGGGGGGGATAACTATTGGGGGGCCAGAGAGTGCAGGTCATGTCAGAGAGGACAACACATTGTGTGTATTGGGTACCTGGGCTTGTGTGGCTTGCCCAAATTCACATGGATGCATTTGCCTTTTTCTCACAAGTGTTAATGTTGACTGTCTTCCTGACCCTAGGTGTCAGCTGTATCCCACTGAGGCTCCCTGCCCACCTGTGTGAACGCTGGGATAACCTGCGCCTGCACTCGGGAAACTCCTTCCAGCGCCCAAGCTCACTGCTACATATATGCTATTTCTTCTTAGCTGTCCCACTCAAATCTAAAATTAAATGTAGCTTTTCTAAAACAGCTATTTTTGTCCTTCAAACTCTCAGCCAACCCCAACATCCCCATCACCACTATTCAAGGGCTCTCGACTCAAACCTTAGCACTCACTGCCCAACGTGGAGGTTTCTGCAAAATAAGTGCCTTTCAGTAATTCCCTGAGTTGACAACACTGTCCCGCAGTCTGGCACAAAGCAATCTTCCTGGATGACCACACTGACCATTCTCAACTCACCGCAGCTGATGGTGGGCCTTCTGAGGCAATAGACATCCACGCAGTCCTTCATGAGTCAGCATCTCTGGGTCTAAGGGAACGCTCAACATGACACCCTACAAACCGGAACCGCCCCCAAGGAAGCCCACCACCACCAGACAGTCCTTGCCTGCCTGCCCTTTAGCCAGCACCTGAGGGGTCCAGCCAGAGGCCTGAGCCTTTGTGCTGGCTGACCCTACCCGGCTCAGGTCCAGGGTGTGCAGGCCCCTGCCCCCAGGGCCTAGGGGACAGCCTGAGGCAATGGGGTCCACAGTCCAGCTGGTGAAGGAAGCATGAAATAAACCCCGCAGTCAACACAGTGGGCATCACGGGGCCTCCAGGTGAAGGGAGAAGGTATCACAGCACTAGGGAACCCCGAGGCAGCCAGGCAGAGCTTTCAGGCCTCATTCAAGAGCTTTTAGGCCCAAGGACACACATCAGCAAAAACGCCTTCACATGAGGGTAGGGAAGTGGACCTTGGGGACATCAGCAGCCACCTGCCACAGACTCAGGTCTCCAGGGAAAGCTACCACCCATGGGTCAGAGACTAGGGAGAGAGGAGGAACAACACACATGAGCAGAAGATGGGTGTTCGGGTGAGATGGGCACACCGGGTATGGGCATGGGGGTTGCGTATCTTTTCTCCAGGGGAGCTGAGAAAGATCTCTATAATGACCTGTGGGATTCAAGCAAAGACTGAGGAAGTGCAGGGGGAGCATGGGAGGGCTCCCACAGGGGAAGGTTAGTGCAAAGGCTCTGGGGCTGCAGGGCTGGGCCTGTGGGAGGGATAGTGGGGCCAGGGGGCCAGCCAGGCAGGTAGGGCAGCCAGCCACATGGGGCACGATGCTCCACCTGCCTCAGAATGATAGCATCCTCAGGGGTCCCTCCTGCATGCCCTTCCTTGTCTTCACTCCTCCTTCTCCTCCTCAGTTTCTACAAAATCTCATCACTCTGGGTTTTCAGGGCCCCTTGGCTGGAGCCGAGTCTGTCTCTGTGGCCCTGGGATTTTGGATGTGAAATTCCACAGTAAACCAAAAGGCAGGTGGGGGGCCTGCAGAGGGGGGGCGCAGGAACTGCTGGAAAGTGTAAGCTTCCTGGACTGGATCTTCCATTCTGGGACAGGGCTCAGCTCCAGAGGCAGGAGCTGGCTCCACATCCCTACTTAGCGGCTACAGGAACTCAGCAACGCCTGACCTACTCCCAAGGCACCTCACCTGTGGGCAGGACGCCCGGTAATTACATGCCCACAGAACGTGGAGCTCCACTTGCAGAAATGGACTCAGGAGGCTGTGAGTCCCACAGAGGAGTGTAGAAGCCCAGGACAAGAGAGGCTAGATGGGAAGCCCAGGGTGATGGGGCAGGGCGCCCCACACAGCAGCCAGGTGAGGGGCAAGGGTGCAAGGGCCAATCTAGGAGATGCTGGCTTATCCTTGAGAATGTCCGTATGAGAGGGTGAAAAGCTCGGGAGGAAGTGGAGGGTAGTGGGGAGGAGAGGGCACAGGCCAGGCACAGAGAAGAGCCCATCCTGGTCCACTGGAAAGTGATATCCAGAAATGAGACAGGTTCTGAATACCAGTGGCCCCAATGTGGCACCGCGAGGGGCCAGCAGAACTAGAGTGCTGCTGTAAGCACCAGGGGCAGACAGGCCTGCTTATCCGGCAGGTGGGTCACTACAGGCCCCTGGCTGTATCCCGAGACAGAGCAGGTCCCTGCCCCCAGAGGGGCGTCAGGTGAGAAAATGAGGCAAAGGCCCCAGTCCCTGTCCCTAGGTGCTCAGGCCCCACATTCTAACTATCTTAAGTCTGGTGGTTCCTCCCACAGACGGCAGGGTCAGGGTTCGGGGGCAGCTTTCATGTGTCATGTGCCAGGGATGCACCTGGCTCACGGGGACAGGGAGCAGGGGCAGGAAAGGTGGAGGGGGTGCAGGCCACAACACACCAGAGGAAGGGACACGGATGCTGTGAGAGCCCAGCAGTAAAGGTCCACCCACACAGCAGGCCTGAGGGACCACACTGTACCCCAGCTCAGCTCAGCTCAGCTCTGAGTTGAAGCCCAAGGAGATCCCTTATCTTCAGGGGCCTTATTTCATGGTCTGAATAAAAGAATCTTGAAATTCAAGAATCTTGAAATCCAGCATTTCCAGCTGCTTCCGTTTGTTTAGCAAATACCTGCCCAGACAGCAAGGCCTGGGTCACAGCCTGTCCTAAATCTCCCATTATGGAGGCCCCTCCCCAGAAGTCCTGGGCTGCCCTGGGCTCCCAGCAGTGGGGAGAATGCTTCCAACTGAAGGCAGCCCCAACCTGGGCACCTACTACTATACCCCACCCTCAAATACAGAGAGTACCCCAGAATATCAGGGCTCTGCTCCCCAGCTTGAAGGAGCCTCTGGCCCACAAGTAACATTGGTTGGGTGAGGTTGGGCCCGGCACTGGGTCCTTGGTGCCAGTCAGCAGAGCAGGAGTAGAGAGGAGCTCAGGAGCTATGTCCCCTGGCCAGAGCACAGTGGGGAAGGATAGAGGTGACTGGTCTGACTGTTCCTTAGATGGAAGACACAGGTTCAGCTAGGATGGGATGGAGGTGTGGGGGTAGGGTGGCCAGCTGGTAGTGGTGGGGAATTCTGCTATTTGCTCTGTGGGGCAGCCATCTATCCCCCCTCCAGAGGGAGCCTGGTAGAGTAAATGGGCTAAGATATAAGACCTCCATCCCAGGCTGGGTGGCCAGTGCCTGATCCTCAGTGGACCCTTAGCCCGTTGACATTCCTGGCCGTCTTGGGCACCAAGGTCATTTGTGAGCAGCTCAGGCTCCTGGCAGGCCATGAGCACCACGCCCCACTGGGTGTCAAATGCTGGTCTCCGCTCTCCAGATCTTAGGGGGCCTGTGTAAGACACAGCATGGAGAGGCCCAGCTCTGTGTCGCCATCCTAGGGAATTGAAATATTAAAATTGTGAAATTTTTTTAAAAAAGGTTTTATGTGGCAAATAATTTTTTAGGACAAATCACTCCTCTGGCTCTAAGATGGAAATATGACTTTTAAGAGAAAAAGGGCCACCTGCAGCATGCACTAACACAGGGCGAGGCTAACAGCTCCGTCCAAGATGGTCTGTGGTAGCTTGTGGACTGTCACCAAATGCAACAGAGCCCAGGAAAGTGTGCTGGAAGGAAGGCAGGCAGCCAACTGCCGCGTGGCCATGTAAAAACAGCTTTTAAGCATTTCAGTACTTAAAATACTAAGCTCACAGGGGTGCAACATGGTTAAAATGCCAAGGAATAAGTTTGTTGTTTTTTTATTTTATTGACTTTAGTGGGTGTAATATTGATTAATAAAATTATATAGGGTCCAAGGGTACAATTCTATAACACATCTATATATTGTATTGTGTGTTCACCACCCAAAACCAAGTCTCCTTCCGTCACCATTTATCTCCCTTACCCTCCTCCACCTCCCCACCCCCTTTCCCTCTGGTAATCACCCTACTGTTGTCTGTGTCTATGAGAATTTTTGCTTAATCCCTTTACCTTTTTCACCCAGTCCCCCAACCCCCTCCCCTCTGACAGCTGTCAATCTGTTCTCTGTATCTATAAGTGGATAGAAAAGCTGTGGTACATTTATATAATGGAATACTATTAGGCTATAAAAAAAAAAAAAAAAAAAAGGAAATCTTACCCTTTGAGACAGCATGGATGGACCTGGAGAGTATTATGCTAAGTGAAATAGGACGGTGAGAGAAAGACAAGTACCATATGATCTCACTTATATATGGAATGTAATGAACAAAATAAACTAACAAACAAAATAGAAACAAGGCACTAGTTTTAATCCTGCAAAACGTGGCCCCAGGGGCTGCACAGTGACTTGGACTCTAGAAGGACAAACACTACAATCACATTCCAACATGTTATTTCTAAACACATGCTTTCCTCTGGGCTCATTTGCAAAATACTACACTTCACAGCTAGACTATGAGTGTACGGAACACTAGGAATGTTAGAAACATAACTCAGGCAAGGCCAGGTTGCCCTAACCCCCCCCCCCCCCCGCAGACCCATGGGAGCTTCAGGGGGCTTCAGCCTGCTCTGGGGATGGTGGCATGCTGTCCTGCTATGTTGGCTGAAGGCCCTGGGGACAGGAAGACAGGGAGCAGGGCTGCCAGCAAGGCTCTGGGTCTTTGGGGCAGGCGGACAGGGGCAGGACTCTGTGAAACATGGTTTTGTAGATGCCTTGCTCAGGCTCGCCTGAGAAGGAAAGTCCAGGGCACCCCCTCAGATGGTCTCCATCAGCGGGGCAGGGGGGGTTTCCTCCCAGAGCCCTGATGCCCATGGGCCTGGCAGGGCGGGCAAGGTGCCCAGCTCCTGCAGCATGGCTTTTATGTATATGTGCGTGAGTATGTATGTATATACTTCTGTACATATCTGTGTGAATGTGTATATACTCCTGCATATGTGTGTATATAATGTGAGTATGTATATATACACACACATATAAAACATACACACGTTAAAAATCCACATTTCAGGACAGAAGAGTATACAAACTGAAAGACAAACCTATTTCAACTCTGAATCTCCCTTCCCACCCTTAGCATTAGCCACAGTTTAGTTTTACGTGTGCACCCTTCCATCAATTAGAATTGGTGAGTTAGAAGAGAAAGCCCTATGGACTGGGGTCCCTGTGAGGTGAAGTCCGACGTCTGCATTAAGCAGCCAGCACTGTCCAGGACCCAGGGACAGCAATGTACTTGGGCCCGTCTCCTCACCTGGGACGTGGTGACATGGCACCTGATCCTCCACTGACCTCCCTCCCCCCAGGCTGCACTGAGTGACCAGCCCAAGGACACTGGGAATTTCCCTGGACCCCACTGGGCTACAACTGTGCTGACAGAAGCATCACCATCAGACTCCCAGGTGGTCAGAGGTGGCTGGAGACAAGGGGCATGGCATCTGCTTGGAGTCTCAGCCTCCTGGGCATCCAAGGAGGGCGAGGCCTTCTCTGTCCTCACATGGGACACACACTCTCCTGGAAATCCTCCGTCCCATGTTTCCCTGGGGTCTCTATTACCCGAAGCCCCTCAAGAATGTCACCTTTGGGCTGGGTCACCTCCCATTTATCCATTCCCCCACACCCCTGGCAGAAAGCTGGGGTCACAGGAGGGGCTGGATAAATAGCTGCTCATTACGAATCTCAGGCATGGAGTACCCAGATACAGGGGTGGCAGGGTGGGTGTGGAGGGCAGAGCTGTGCAGGACCCAGCAGTCTGGCAGGTCAGTGGAGCAGAAGGGAAATGCCAGGCCTGGTCTGTGTGCGTGGGGGTGGGGTGAAGAGCACTGAGGCCAGGGGACAGGGTACCAAGACCACAAGTGGTCCTAAAGGAACAAAGTGTGGGATTCCCTGCTCCAAAACGGCCGCATCTAACCTGGGATCCAGACTGAGACCAACCAAGGTGCCTGCTGCTGCTTTTTTATCAAAACTCAGGCATTTGGCTAAGGACTCCTAAAAAAAGACCACCCACTTTTGGGTACATTCCATGAAGGGCTGCCACCAGCAGGTCTGGTGTGTGGGAGTCTCCCTGGACTGAACCCTCCTGGTAATCCTCTCTGGGGATTAGGCCAGGGGAGGGGTTCGCTCCTCAGCCTCCTCCCTCCCAGGACTCAGTTCCAAAGTGTACAGGAAGCTAGTCTGCCAGGAAGTAAGTGCTCACTGACACTGGTACAGGGACTTCAGAAATGGGGAAACTTCAGAGCTGGAGGTGGGATGCACTCACACCCGCGGGCTCCAGCGGGAAGTACCCAAAATCTAGGTGGTATAAAACCGCTTCATGATTTCAGAAGCAACAACTCACCATGTGACTATCCAATATTATCTTTTTCATGGTTTTCAGATCTTACTGTGTTGTTTTCTGTCCAAAGAGATGATTAAGCTCCTTGCTAAATCTGCAGTTAAATGACAGATGGACCGGTATTAATCCAGACACGCAATGGTTCTTCCCTGGCAGCAAATTCTAGCAGGTAAATGCAGGTGCCCTTACTGGTTTATCTTAACCAGAATTAGGTGCGTTTCTGAGCACTCGCTGTCTCAGTCATTGCCGGATCCACTTATTTATTGATTTGGGAGACAGGCTTTCTTTGCTTGGATAGTCCAATTCACTCTGTGCAAACTTTACCCTAAAATACAGTAGATAAAGGTAAAAGGCTTGGCAGACAGAGCACTGCTTGATGAAGAGCAAAATATGTCTGCTGAGCGGGACTTTTGGAACTTGGAGACCACTGAGGAGCTACACACCCTCAGCCACACACTGCAGACATCTGAGTAGCAGCGATGACTTTGTTACAAACACACATGATTATTCTGACTATGGTCTCTGCATTGTGACAAGGTGTACACTAAGTATCCCACCCACCTGCTCCTTTTCTGAGTGTCACCCAGATGCTGCCTGCCAATATCTAAAACCAGGATCTGTAAGCTGTCTCAGGGAATAACAGCCCATAGGCACTGCTCCAAACCTCCAACTTACAATCTATGACCCCTGCAGGAGGGGAGCTGGGGATTTCTGACTCTGCTCTGACATCTTCCCCTTTCACTTGTTTATTCATTCAACAACTAGCCCAGTCTCTGCAATGGACCTCACCCACCTGGGCAGTGAGCATAGTTTGGGACAGAACAGGCTGGGGAGAGGGGGCTGCAAATGTGACAGGGATGTGGAGGTGGCCTTCTGGGAACCTCCAGGGAAGAGGGAGCTTCTTCCTAGAGGTGATATTTCACCCAAGAGGGAGGAGCAGAGAGGCAGGGAGAGAGTGGGCAAGATGAGAGAGGGAGCCCTCAGGCAGCTGGTGCCAAAGCCTGGGGGTGGAGCAGGGCCCAGAAGGGACCTTGGAAACCACCTGAACGCTCTCTTGGTCCCCAGGGTACCTCAGAGGGTTCTAAGCAGCAGAGCAGTGGGAGGAGGAACACCCCTTGAACCACAGGAGTTGGGGGGGCACCAGGCCTGGTGGGTGGGAGCCCATTTAGGAGCACAGAGGAAGTGACTGTGTCTTAACCCCCTAGCATGCTGGGCACAGCACCTAGTAGGTAATGAGTATGGGGCTCCAAGTGAAAGAGGCACTGGCAGAGCACATGGTAGGTAGATACTGGTGTCTGGCTCTGGACACACAGAGGGACAGGGACCAGGAGCCAACCGGGGACAACCTTGCCCTTCTCTATCTCCAGAAGGGAAACCACCCTCTCCATTCTCTTCTCAATCTCTGCCCAGTTTCCTCTGCCACCCATGCCAACCAAACCCACCAAGAAGGCACTTCAAGAAAAGGCAAGAGTCCTGGAAAATGACAGCTTTAGACTGACTTCAAGAATTTTCACTTTGGCATTATTTCAGATGAATTACTTTACACTTTAAAAAATTCTCAATGTCCCGCCCAGAAGTTTTGTCATAATTGGAAATATACTCCTCACCAACTGGACAACCACTGAAGTCCCAAATCTGCTCCTGCTTCTGCGTAGGGTTCTGGAGTGAGAAGAAAGGCTGCCCTGCCAGAGATCTTACAGAAACCCAAACACCCGCATAACCAGAGGCAGCGCGTGGGGACCCACGCAGCCAGAATCCATTCCACCAGGTCAGAGACCGCGCGAAAGGAACCAGTGTGGAGGCCCCACTGCCTCCTGCAGCCACCACCCCTCAGCCAGGACCAGGGGACCCCACAGACGAAACCAGGTAGAAGCCAGCTGCACCCGCTCCCCCCAGGCTGGAAGGGAATACAATCGATCCTGGTTATGGACTAACCCCCAGGGAGCGTCTCTTGCACTCCCCAGGACACAGCTTGCAAGCACAGAGGCGCGAATTCTCCTGCGGCTCTTCTTCAGGGGGACCCCATATAGTCTGCGCCCCACTATCTCTGGCACTGACTCAAATGATCACCTAGGTCCCCACACAGGAAGCTCATCAAGGGACAGTCACATCCAGGAGGGTGCACTCCGACCCCGCGCAGGGCCTGCAAGCCGCGGCCCTGAACAACCGGCCCAGGGACCGAGCTGCACGGACCGAGCGGGGGTGATGGGGCGGGAAGCAGGGCAGGGGTGCGGAGATCAGGAAAAGGGGTGCGGAGATCAGAGAAAGAGGGTGCAGGGCCAGGTTCGGGGTGCGGGGGGCCGGGGAAAGGGGAGGAGCCGGGTTTGGGGCACGGGCGGCGGGAAAGTAGGGAGACCAGGGATGGGGTGAGGGCGGCGGGGACTCGGCCGGCGGGGTGCGGGCCGCAGGGCAGTGCGGGGGCCGCAGGGGGCCTGAGGGGCCGCAGCCCGGCTGGGCCGCGCCGGAGGACCCCTCCCCACACCCCTCCCCGCCGCGCGCCCCTGCCCCCGGCGCGGCCAGGCCCGGGCGCGGGGCGGCGGGCACCCACCTGGGCCTTCTGCAGGGCGCTGAGGCGCAGCTCGTGCACGAAGGGGTTCCGCCCCGGGGGCGCCAGCCGCCGCGCGTCGCCGGCCCCCGCGCTGGAGGCGGGGGCATCCCGGGGACCGCGTCCCCGCAGCCTCATGGCCGCGCCGCCCTCCGCGAGGGGAGCCGGGGAGCCGGGCGGGCCGGGCGCGGAGCGGGACGCAGAGTGGAGCCGAGCGCGGCGCGCGGCGCGGGACGAGGATGCGCGGCGCCTGGAGCGGGCCGGGTGAGCGGCCGCGCAGGCGCGGGAGGGGCAGCGGCGTGACGTGGGCGGGGGGCGCCGGCGGGGGCGGGGCCGGGGCCGGGGCGGGGCTTCCTCTCAAGCCCCGCCCACCTTGGCGAGGCGAGGCGAGGCGAGGCGAGGCGAGGCGAGGCGCGGCGGCCGCAACCCCGCCCGGCTCCCGCGGACTCGGGGTAGCTTTTGTGCGGCGCGGGGTCCGCGGGGGTCGTGCGGGGCTAGCGCGGGGCGCGAGGAGAGCCTCGGTAGTGGCCGGAGCAGCGCCCGTCTGGCCGGACCACAGGGCCCCGCCGGCCGTCCCGGTCCCGGGAGAAGAGGGGGTCCGGTCCCCAGCGGGGAGAGGCCGCCGCGTCGCCCCTTCGGCGGCTCGGAGCTCGGCCGCGGTGCGCCCGTGGTTGCAGCCCCGACCCACCGGGGACCCGGTCAGCGCGCGCGCTCCCCTGGGCTCTGGCTGTGGAGGCCCCCCCACACCCGGGCGGGGTGCGAGGCCGCCCCGCCGATCAGATCTTGAGGCCCAGGAGGAGCAGGGCCCGCGCGCTCGGCTCCCTCTGCTCTTCCCTCTGCCTCGTCCTCGCAGAGGCTCAGGAGGGGTTCCTGGAAGGCGGATTTGGGGGAGAAGGGTCTCCCTGCGCTCTCCGTGGTCCGTGCCAATCCTGGCCGTGAGGGGAGCCCCACCCCAGACGCCGTGCCCACTCAGAGCACGAGCCCCCCCAGACGGGGGACCAGGCAGGAGGCGTTTGCTGCCTGGGACCCAGATGCTCGCTCCCTAATTACTCTGGTTCATGGGATTCCTCTGGGTGACCGGGAGACATTTGGGGGATCCCTAATTTATGGCACAGTATTAACTAGGGCAAAAGTGAAATAGCTCCATGTTCAAAATTTATAAATTTCAAACGTTCACCTCAAACCTTTTGTAGTGAGAACAGCTAGCTCTCTGTGCCGGCCACTCCTTGTGGCCCGACTGTCAGGAGACGGAGGAGCATCGGGTGGTGGGCGGTGGGTGGGGGGTGAGGGGTGAGGGAGGACGGCTGGGACTCGGTCCAGCAGCCCCTCTGTGCGCACATGGGCATCTGACGTCATGGAGAGGAGCCCCAGCTCCTCCTGCCTTGCTCTAGGCTTCAGTCCTCGCTGGGGCTTCTGTGACCTGCACAGCTCCGAGCCCCATCCCTTCCTGGGCACTGCCAGGGAGTGACTGACCCTCTGATAACCCAGCTGAAACCCTCGCCTCTAACACGTGAATACCACCATGCTGGGCCCCTTCTGTGTTCTGATGGAAGGAGAGAACTGGGACCAAAAGAGAGGCCAGTGGTTCCCCTGGCATCCTCACAGCAACGCCAAGGCAAGATCAGGGCTGGGTCCAACAGGCTTCAGAGCACTATGCCTGACCTGGGCAAGTGAGCTCTTCTGGCACCTTGGTGGGCACATCTGTGAAAGGCAGCTAGTGCACCGTGTGCTATGACGACATGAAGGCCCTGGGGACTGGGTGGCATTATTTGCTGGTGGACCCTGGCAGGCACTGTTTCCCTCGGCACTCTGCTGATCTTCAGGGATTCCATTGGTAATTGCTCTGACCTCAGGCATGAGAGCCCAGCTGGGAAGGCCGGTGGGGCAGTTTGAAAGGCAGGGCACAGGGAGGGGAGAGAGGGAGAGGACAGAGAGAGGGAGGGTGCTCCTCCCATTCACAGCAAACAGAGCGGTGGGGGTCCTGGAAGGCCATGGAGGGCCAAAGGTCGCCAGGGGAGCAAGGTGGAGGAGTGGGGGGCTCAGAAGAGTGAGTCCAGGAGATGCATCCTCAGGAGGAATGTCCAGAATACAACTTAAAGGCTGTCCAGTTGGAGTAGATGGCAGTGGAGCCCACCCTGCAATGAGCCACGTGGTGGGCAGGAGTGGGGACTCCAGGAGCCTCTTTCTGGAAATCTGCCTGGTGAAGGAGGGAGGGGTACAGACGAAGATGCAGGAGGGGGCGGGGAGGAGGTAGACCTAGGACCTTTGCTTTAGGGAGGGTACTTTCAGGACCTGCTCCTAGGTGAAGGCATAGAGCCAGCCTTGCAGGAGCAGTTGAAAACCCAATGATGCCCCATCTGAGCCCAGAGGATACATCATCAGGGAAAACGATGGGTTGGGACCACGGGTTGGGACCCTTCCTGCTGTAGCTGGAAAGGAGACAGCTAACAGGGTGGGCTACCGGCTGTGGGCAAAGGCCCTTCGTGTGTGAGGAAGTCAGTTAACTCTTGGAGGCTGAGCAAGAGGTGGGGCCTGGGAGGTGGGGTCATGGGGAGAATGGCACAGGCAGGGAGGTTGGGTGGTTGGTGCTGGTTGTTTCACTCTGAGGCTTCAGTTTTAATACTGTGATGGAATGTTCCAGAAGTCCCAGAGGGCTCTGGCAGCTTGATGAGGAGAAGTTGGTCTTGGATGCGGGGTTATAAGCCGTTTCTGTCAGGAGAGGGGAATAGACTTCAATTTATCTCTGCGACTTAGTTTCTTGGTTTTGGAAAAACCACCAGACAGGCCCTTTAACTACTAAGGTGAGTCTCCCATGGCTCTCCAGGAACCTTCTGGAATGCAGACACTGGGAGCACAGGAGCTGCTGGCCATGCTCAGTCCCTGTGGCGCCCTGCTTTTTTTCTCTTTTAAACCGGTAAATTGAGAGAAAACTGTTTCCCATCCTCCAGATGAACTGAGGACACAGGTGCCTGCTGGTTGCTATGGGGCTGGGGATTTGTGGTGTGTTTGTCAGATTTTAGAGTTATTTACAGGAAAGGAAGATATTCTCCTTCATTTTCTTCTAATATTTATTTTTAGTTCTGTCTTTCATGGTTATTTTTAATCTGTTTAAAGATTTTTCCCCCCTCTACGTGTCGACCCAATATTCTCACAACAATTTATCAGTCTCTCTCCCACTTGTGGCTCCACTGAGGACATGAATAGAAGTATTTATAAAGCTATTTCTAGGTGCTCTATTTCATTCCATTGGTTTATTTGTTCCTGTGCTGGCACCACACTGTTTTCACTTCTATACCTTAGAAATAATGGGCCTTAGTAACCTGTAGGGTTCATTCTTGTGATTCATAGAATTTGTTATCCATCCAAATTATAGAATCAGTTTGTCCAGTTGCTTAAAGTTCTTACTGGGCCTGACCGGGGGTGGGCTCAGCTGTTGAGCGTTGACCTAGGATCCAGGCGATCGGGGTTCAATTCGCCGGTCAGGGCACATGCCCAGGTTGTGGGCTCAATCCCCAGTCGGGGGTGTGCAGGAGGCACCCAATCAATGAATCTCTCATCATTGATGTTTATATCTCTCCCTCTCCTTTCCTCTCTCTGAAATCAATAAAGATATATATATATTTTAAAGTTTTTACTGGAAGTTTTGTTTTGAGTTGCATTAAATGTGTAGAGTGCTTTAGTAAGAATGTGTTGCAGGGTACCTGGAGTTTGGTGTAATCAGGTGTGGTAAGACACACAGATGGGGGTTGACTATCATCAAGGAAGTTTTACTCACAGCTTCCTAGAAACAAGAGGCATATGGAGAGTTGGGGCTACAGGGGGAAAAACCAGGGTAGGTCGGGGGGCAGAGAGTGAAGGGGAAACATGGGCAAAACCCTTTATTGTGCTTTCCACAGGGGGAGCAGGCCAGGAAGAGTAAACAGGCGTAGGACTGGCCGCTTTGAATAATTTCAGTGAGCTCAGGGTGTAGGAGCTGCCCCAGATTGTCTGGTATCTGCACTGAGGTGATTAGGGCAGGGGCCTGTGGCCTCCAGTGTGAGCTCCTGATAGAGGAGAGAGTGGGGGTTGGGTCTGAATTGGTTGGTTTGCATTTGAAAAGTGTGCTCCCAGGCAGGCAGCCCTGGGAGAGGCAATCAGGGGTCAGCAAGGCCCCTAGACGTCAAAGCATTAGAAATACAGAAAAGAAAAAACATGTTTCCTACAGGATATATAATACTTTGCAATTTTAAGAAGTATTTTTTACCAACATGGTTATTTTTTCATATATTTAGGTTCTTCTTTTAAGTTCTTTGAGAGCATTTAAAAATTTTCTACAGAGTCCACATCTTTATTAGATTAAGTCCTGGATACATTGTAATTTTGCAGTGGTAAAGTAAAGGACTCTTACTGTTTTTATTACTTTTTCTAAGTGTTCGTGGCTCAGATGGAAGAGTACTACTGGTGACGTTGCACAAAGACAGACTATGGGGGAAGTGTGAGGTCATGCTGTTTGCTGTAGGTTTTTCACAGATACCTCAATAAGGGTCAGGGAGTTCCCTTCCATTCCTCGTTTGCTGAGAGTTCTTGTCATTTTATCAAAAATCTATCCTATAGTTTGTCTCTGTGGTCCTGTTATATGTTGAATGAAATTGTTGCTACCCTAATCTTAAACCAACTTCGTTTTTCTGGATAAGTGCCCACATGCATGATATTTATTTTAGTTCTGCCTTCCATGGTTGTTTTTTAATATAACCATTTTTAAATGAATTGTGTTTTCAGTGTTCTATCTAAAAAGGCCTTGTTTAAATCAAGGTCACAAATATTGTCTCCTGGTTTCTTCAAGAAGCTTTATAATTTCATATTTTGCATTCAGGTCTATAATCTTTGTGAGCTAATTTTTATATGAAGTGAGGTATAGCTACAAGGCTGTTTCATTTTTTGCATATGGATATACAACTGTTCCACCATGTGTTGTAAAGACTGTTCTTTCCCTACAGAATTGCCTCTGCACCTTTGTCAAAACTCAAACTGGCCACATATATGTGTTTCTACCTCTGGAACATCTGTCCTGCCTTGTTGGTCTGTTTACCCATTTTGATGTCAATTCTACACCATCTTGATTGCTCTAGGGTTGTAGTGTGTCTTGAAATCAGGTAGCGTTGCTTTAGTTTGTCAAACTAAACTCAGTTTTTCTTTTTGAAAATTGTTCCAGCTATTACAGGTCCTTTCCATTTCCACTGGAATTTTAGAATCAGTTTCTGATTTTCCACAGAAAAAATTCCTCTGCGATTTTGATTGGGATTATGTTGGCTCCATGCATCAATTTTGAGAGAAATAACATCTTAACAATATTGAGTCTTTGGATGAACATTGCATATCTCTCAGTTTACTTAGGTTTTCTTTAATTCTCTCAGCAATGTTTTATAGCTTTCAGTGCAAATCTTATGTCAAATTTATCACTAGTTAATTTTTCGGTGCTACTGTACATGTACTTTTTTAAAAGTTCATGTTTCATTGTTCATGGCTAGTATTAGAAATATGATTTATTAATATATAGATTTTGTGTCCTGAAACTTTACTAGATTCATTTGCAGGTTCTAGTAGTTTTCTCATAGATTCTATATTTTCTAGGTAGAAAATCATGCTGTCTGCAAATAAAGACAGTTTTAGTTCTTCCTTTCTAATCGGATGCCTTTTATTTCTTGCCTGGTTTTACTGGTGAGAATCTTGAGGAAGCTTTTGAATGGAAGTGCTGAGCAGGCATCCCCATCTTTCCTGCCTGGGCCTGATGTATTATCCCGTAACAGTGCTGTATTCTACTTGCAAACATTTCAAAGAATATTTGCATCTGTATTTATGAGGGTTATTGCTTGACAGTTTTTTTTTCCTTCTTATGTCTACATCTGGTGGATATCAGAGCAATGTTAGCCTTATAGAATGGGGTTATCCTCTTGTCCTGAAATTTCTGGAAGAGCTTTTTTGTTTGATTGGCATTATTTCTTCTTTAAATGTTTGGTAGAATTTCCCATGAAGTCATCTGGGGGTGCAGCAGCAGTCTTCTTTCTGGGAGAGTTTTTAACTTAAATTCAATCTCAGTAATAGGTTTAGGGTGGTGACTGTGGGTCTCCAGTCTCCCTCTCCCTTCTCTTATAAGGACATCAGTCATTGGATGTCATCTAGAGGTCTCACCTAATCACATCTGCAAATGAAGTCACTATTACAGGAACCAGGGGGAAGGACTTGGACCCCAATTCAGCAATGCCCTTGTGGGAAGCTCAGCTGCTCAAGTCACTGGCTGTCCATCATCTTCAGAAGCTCTGAGGAGGGGGTGTCCAGGCTGCAGTGTTCCCAGTGAGCATGGGGACAGGGGCTGCCATGTCTGTGACTTCCCCAAGGTTCCACTGCGCTTCAGTGAATGATTGCAACATGGGCAACAGGATCGTGTGGGTGATGTGTTTCTAAGGAAAAACAAAATTGAGGGGTCATAAATATACCCCACTCCGCGTTCTTATTCAACTCAACACTGATGCAATTTGGAGAAAAGAAAAAAAAATTACCTATTTTAGGACTTAAACATGTCAAAATACCATGTTGATAGTGTGTTAGCCTGTTGAAAGTTATACAGAAGAGTGACAATCGGCAGGTTTTATGCGGCACACAGTAAAGAAAGTGATTTTCTGTGCACTCAGCTTAGTTTTAAGGTGAAACTCAAACAAAGAAACACAAAGAAAATACTGTTTATATACACTGAGGGATTTACATTACACAGTTCCTTAAAATAAAGTAAATGTGGTATCTCGGTATTTCGTGAGTGGTCCTGGCTGGAGCTCATGTCACCTGTCTGTGGGCACAGGCTGCCAGGAGCCCAGATGCAGGCCAGCCTCTCCCTCCAGGGTCCCCCAGGGTCCAGGGCTGTCCTAGAGAAATAAGGTTGCTTTTAGGGCCTCTTCTCCTTCCTACACCTGGTAGAGGTGAGGACTCTGCCTGTTAAATGTCCCCATTACAGGCATCCAGTTCCATGTAGCTTCCTGACACTTCACAGCGACGCCCGCTGTAGACAAGCTGCACAGCGTCACACTGCGCCTGGTTCGGTGAGCGCCACCAGGACGGCTTCTCTGGCTCCCTGAGGCAGACCCAGAAGCATCTACAGGTTGCAGTGCTGTGGTCACAGGCACAGAAAAGACACCTCACAGCACGTGGCGCAGCGGCCACCTGCATGGGGAACTTCTCCCTGTGGCCCTGAACCTGCCACGCCAGGCTTTCCTCCCTCATGAGGTCACTCTCCTCACTCTGCTCCGATCCAGGGGTCCAAAGCCTTTCTCCCCAGCCTCCCAGATGCCACAGTAACCTTGCTTCCCTCCTGCTCACCCTCCCCTGTCTTGGCCAGTGGTTCCTCCACACCTTGTCCACTCCTGAACATGCCTTCTCCAGGGCTTCTTCCTTGGCCCTCCTCGGCTCCCCTCCCCAGCATCCCTTTCCCTTCCCTCCTTCCTTACTGTAGGGCCATTTTACAGACAGGAAAATTGAGGCCCAAGAAAGTGACCAGGATTGCAGCCAGCACCAGTGAAGGACCAGAGTCTTTCTTTTTGCTCAGTGTCAGGATTTCCCAATGGACTTTGCCTGTGGTCATTATTTCTGCAGGTGGCCTTCCAGAGAGAGGTCCTAGTTTTATAGCACTTGACTCCAGATAAAACCATTTTCTTCAAATACACAATATTTAACATCAAATAAGAATCTAAATACTTGACATTATTTTATATTTTATTTATAAATTTCAACTCTTATTTAATATACAGGTCAGCATTTAAAACACATAAGGTAGTAATGCTAAGAGCACAGCTGGCAATCTGTAGCCACCATGGAAACACAGGGTTAAAGGGCCCTGAGTGATTTAAAAATGCGTCATCCAAGCAGGGTCTCCCTTAGCTGTGTCATCTGTTTTATTTTCCTTGAGATATATATATATATAAAAATCCTTTTTTCTGTGAACCTTTATGCAAACTAAAAATATTTTTGAAATTCAGAGGCATGGAAGCAATTTCTTGGTATTTGAGTACAACTTTCTTCACACTTTGGGTTTGCACAACAAATGTTTGCATGTAATTTTGCTTCCTAAAATGTCAAAAAGCACAGATATGAAAACAATTATTCTCAAAAGCGTGATCGTTTATGAAAAAAATGCTTATAGTAATCCTTTCCAGTTGGTTTTGAGAAATAATGTGTCGAATTATATTTGCAAAGTTGCAAAGACAGAGACCTCATTTTGTGGCAGGAGGGAAAATTCCTGAAGGCAAGATTCCCTGTGAGGAGGGGTCAGTTGCCTGGCCAACAGTGAGCCTGTGGTCATATGGTTACATTCTGGCAGCAAATGGTCATGTGATTACATTCTGGCAGCTAGCTATGGTCATGTGATTACATCTTGGCCCCAAATTTAACACAAGCACAAGATTTGTGGAATTAATGGGAAGTGCCCTTAAGGGGAGGGCCCCTGCCTGTTAGCTAGAAGGTGAATGTAAAGGCTGGAGCTACAGCATCCATTTTGGGCTATGAGACGACCTTGGAAATGGAAGCCACGCCAGCAGAACAACCAGAGAGTAGGAATGGAGGATGCTCCCAGCCCTAGCCTGGCTGCCTCTGGCCTTCACGAATATGAAGAAGAAGTAAATGTCTGCCTCATTTACGTTGTTATTATTTTGGATTTTTCTGTCACTACTTACAAGTGAACTTAATCCAAATGAATGTACATACTGCTGGGATGCTTGGCCTGAAAAAGCAAAGCCTGAGGCGATGTGGTATTGATTTTTGCATATTGCAATTGATTTAGAAAGCCCTTTTAAATCCCTTCAGGAGGGTCTCCCACCCCCTTGGTGGTCCAACACCCCCAGAGCCTTCCTATTCGTCTCCTCCATGGTTCTGGAGCCCAGCAAAACTCTGGGACATTGTAGGAGATCAGGATCAAGGTGCCACCTTTGGCTATAAAGTCCTGAGACGTTTTGGTTGTATAATAGTCATTGTCTGAAAAAAAGAAAGAGAATCAACTCATTTGGAGAACCAAAAGGTTTATTCTAGAAGGACATAGTGACATAAATCCTCATATTCATTATCTAACTCTTAGTATGTCCTAAACTCTGGCTGGGAGGGGGGTCTTGGGGTGACAGGTGGGCTCCACTCCCAGCCACAGATTAATGCCGACATTGGCACAGGTGGGCCCCCAGGGGTGTGTGGGAAAGGAGGTGCTGGAAAAAGTGGAGAGGCTCTTAGGAAGAGAGAAGTAACTCCTACTGGAAAGGTCAGGAAGGTCCTGGGAGGAGGCGGTATTTGAGAAGTTCTGGGAGGAGGCCCAGGAGGAAACTAGTGAGTGAGGAGGTGGAAACATACATCATCAAAGTCATTTACAAGAGGCTTGCCTTGTAAAGTCCCAGAGCTAGAATCCTACCACCTGAAGGTGGGGGCAGGGTAAGGTATGTGAGCCTGCTCCCTCCCCCTCTCTCTCCGGGACAGGGCTGCTGTCCACTGGCTCCTTGGCAAGGCTCTCACACAACTGGGTGGTGTCATTTCCGCCACTTATTCCCAGAGGTGAATGGGTGCAGCAGGTGTGGGCAGGGTTGGCTGTGGAGCCATGGGCATCCCTGAGTGTGCTGCTCACAGCCTGCACGTGTATGCCCCCCTGTCCCTGAATGCCCACCTGCAACTGTGCACACACCTGCACACACACAGCTGCACCTGCATGCCCACCTATTCCTGTGCACACACTTGCCCTCTTCACATCACATCACGTGTGCACTGACGCCCCACCTGTGCAGCCGAGGTGGGGTTGCTTTGTGCCAGGTCTGGCTGAGCAAACAGGAAGTCATCCTGAGTGGAAGCACTTGGTCTCTGCTAACAGACGCTGAGAACCCCCTGATCTGGCCCCTCTCCTTCAGGATGTTTGTCATAAGACGTCCTTCTACATATTTTCAGTACTTGAATCGATGAGGCCAGGAACTCTTATGGGCCTTTTATAAGCCACTTGAGTTTAAAGACTCAATAAAGAGGGTATGACTCTTAAAACAAGGAGCAGGAAAGTAGCATTTGTATTTTTGGAAGGACTTTTTGGATATAACTGGAGGTGAGTTCCTGGACTCTTGGAAGTTGTGTTTTTAGGATGATCCCCGTTTAGGACATGCACTGATAACCACAATGAACCCAATGCCTTTGGCAGTGGCATTCTTCAAGCGGAAGCAACATGCATACTTACATACCATGCAGTAGTGCCAACCCCTTCCCATATGGCGAATACTCCAGCTTCAATCTGGCTAAGTAAAACCTTATGTAGGCCATGATGTTTTCTGCCATTCTCCTTTCCTTTGTGCTCAGAATTAAAGGATTATCCTAGAAACCCACTTGTCACCAACAGTGACCCCATCACTGGGACGAGTTGACACCAGTCACAGTCACAGGCCTTTTTTATTTTTTAAATTTTATTTTTAAAATTTATCTTTATTGTTGAAAGTATTACGGATGTTCCCCCTTTTCCCCCATTGATCCCCTCCACCCCGTATCCACCCTACTCCTTCCCCATAACAATGTCTGTGTCCATGGGTTATGTTTATAGACATATAAGTTCTTTGGTTAATCTCTCCCCACCCACTGCCCCACCCCCATCTTCCTTCTGAGATCCCTCAGTCTGTTCCATGGTTCTATGTCTCTGGATCTGTTTTGTTCATCAGTTTATTTTGTTTATTACATTCCACATATGAGTGAGATCATGTGGTACTTGTCTTTCTCTGACTGGCTTATTTCGCTAAGCATATTACTCTCCAGTTCCCTCCATGCTGTCCCAAAGGATAAGAGATCCTTGTTTTTACAGCTGCAGAGTATTCCATGGTGTAAATGTACCACAGCTTTTTAATTCACTCACCTACTGATGGGCACTTGAGAAGAATGTATATTCTGCAGCTTTGGGGTAGAATGTTCTGTAAAATGTCAATTAAATCCATTTGATCTAGGGTGTCATTTAGGGTCACTGTTTTCTTGTTGATTTTTGTCTGGAAGACCTATCCAGTGAAATCAGTGGGTTGTGAAAGTCCCCTAGTATGACTGTCTTGCTGTAAATCTCTCCCTTAAAGTCCTCTAGAAGTTTTTGTAATAAATTTAGGTGCTCCTATATTGGGTGCATATATGTTTATCAGGGTTATATCCTCTTGTTAGATCATTCCCCTTAGTATTATGTAGTGACCTTTCTTGTCTCTCGTATGGTCTTCATTTTGAAGTCTATTTTGTCCTATATGAGTATTGCTACCCCAACTTTTTTTTCATTTCCATTTGCATGGAAAACTTTTTTCCATCCCTTTACTCTCATCCTGTGTGAGTCTTTTGTTTTGAGGTGGGTCTCTTGTACACAGCATATATTTGGGTCATGTTTCTTATCCATTCAGCCACCCTATATCTGTTTATTGGAGCACTTAATGCATTTACATTTCAAGTTATTATTGATAGATACTTATCTATTGCTATTCTAATTCTTTATGCCTATGCTTCTCTTTCTCTCTATTTCTACTTCTAATTACAGCAGTCCCTTTAACATTTCCTGCAATGCTGGTTTGGTGGTAATAAATTCCTTTAGCCTTTTTTGTCTGGGAACCTCTTTATTTCACCATCTATCTTGAATGACAGTATTACTGGATAGAGTTGTCTGGGTTTCAGATCCTTGTTTTGCATTACCTTCAATACTTCATGCCATTCCCTTCTGGCTGTGGAGTTTCTGATGAGAAGTCAGCTGACAACCTTATGAGATCTCCTTTGTAGGTAACAGAGTCCATTTCTCTTTATGCCTTTAATATTCTCTCTTTGTCTTGAATTCTTAGCGTTTTAATTATGATGTGTCTGTGCATGGGCCTCTTTGCATTCTTCTTGCTTGGGACTCTCTGTGCCTCCTGAACTTGTGTGACTTTTTCCTTCCCCAGGTTAGGGAAGTTTTCTGCCATTATTTCTTCAAACAGGTTCTCTAACCCTTGCTTATTTTCAACCTCCTCTGGCACTCCTATAATAGGAATATTGTTATGTTTCATGCTGTCTCACAGCTCCCTTAGACTATCCTCCTGTTTTTTGATTGTTTTTTGTCTTTGAGTCTCTGATTGAGTGATTTTTTTCTACCCTGTCTTCTAATTCACTGATCTGATCCTCAGCTTCCTCTAATCTGCTGTTTATTCCTTCCAATGTATTCTTTATTTCTGCTGTGTCATTCTTCATTTCTGACTAGTCATTTTTCATAGTTCCCATATCTTTTTTCATGCTTTTGAGCATCCTTACAATCAGTATTCTGAACTCTATATCTGAGAGATTGCTTATCTCCATTTCCTTTAGCTCTTTTTCTGGAGACTTCTCTTGTTCTTTCATTTGGGGCTTTTTTTTGTCTCCCCATTTTGGCTGCCTATTTGGGTTTGTTTCTATGTATTAGGTAGGTCTGCTAGGACTCTCAGTCTTTTTGGAGGGTCTCTGGTGTAGGCCAATGTCAGGCGCAGTTTGTGGCTGGCCCTGAGTACTCTGTTTGGAGCTATCAACAACCCTCAGCTTGAGGTCTCCTCTGCTGGGCCTGGGTGCGGTTGGACAGGACCAAGATGCACACCAAAGTCTGCTTTTCCAAGGCCTGGGTCCAGAAGCAGATCAGGCAAAGACTCAAAGCACTCTGAGCTCTGCCTCTGCCTGCAGGCTGATTGATCTGATCCTCTTAATGAGCCTCAGGCTGTAGAAGCTCCTCTGGGCAGGGCGAGAGGTTTTCCAGCAGGGTGGGGCAACTGCTTCTCCCCTCCCCCAGGCAAAAGCAGCAAACTGTCTGCCTGAGAAAGATGTCCTCTGCAGTCTGGGGGAAATGACTCGGCACAGGAATCCAGAGGGGTGCCCTCTGATCTCACTCTTCAGAACCCACAACCCTAGGTTTTCCTCACACAGCTCCAGTCCACTCTGCCCTCCCTCTGCCGGAGCCCAAGGTGAGTGGCTGCACACGAAACTCTGTGCATTGGCTCTTTAAGAGGGTGCCTGCTTTTCCAGCCCTCTCTCCCTGGCAGACAGAAGCCCGGCTGCTTTTCACAGTCAGATGTTATGTGAGCACCTTTCTCAGTTCTGGTGCTCTGGGCTGGGACGCCCAGCCTGGGGTTCAGGCCCCAGAGTCCTCAGGGGGAACCTCCCACAGCTGAGATCTCCCTCGGGACCTTCAGCTGCTGCCTGTGGGAGCCCGGCCAGCCCTCTCGCTCTGCACTTCCTACCAGTCTCTATGTGGTCTCCACTTTTCCTCCTTGGTTATGGGGGGTGCTCTCCAGCTCGTCTTCAGTTGCAGTTGATAATTCAGGATGGTTTTTCTATATTTTAGTTGTAATTTCAGTTTGGTCCCGGGAGAGTGTCATTGTAGCTTCCACTCAGCCTGCTGCCATCTATAATCTCCTCTCCTCTTTTTCTTTCCACAGGCCTTTTTTAATCACTGGAGTTACACCTCATGGCAGATAGGCGATGGCGAAGGGTTAGAGCAGGTCCTGCATGACCTTTGGGTGACTCAGCTTGCCTCTGCCTCCAGCTCCTTTCTCACCTGTGACATAGAGACAAGGTAGAACCTGCCCGAGTTTCTGTGACGTTCAGAGTGATGCAGGGAAGCGACGGAGCAGAGCACAGCCCTCAACAAGTGGCAACTGAGCCTGTTATCTTATCGGGTTCTTGGCCGTCATAGTCTGGGGACAGTCTTTTCCTGAACAAGGGGGATTGGAGTGGATAGGAACACGTCCCAAATTCTCGGTTCTGTTGAGTTGGCCTGGCTGGGCAAACATGAAGTCTGATTCTTTTATGAAGACTGGGGATTAGTCACTCTTCTCTGAGAGTTGGATCCTGGATTGCAGACGGGGTTTCCTGGGAAGCTGGGTATGACTTCAGACACTGACTAGATTACTGGGGAAAAAGCACTGTCAATTCAGAGAATCCCAGTAAACTCTGAGTTTGAGCATTTCCAGGTCCTGAATACTTCCAGATCCTGGAAAGCTGGAATATTCTGTGTTGGGCATTTCACCACCTCTTTGAACAAATGGTTTCTTATGCATCCAAGATGGTTACGTGGGCTCAGCTATGCCAGGGGGTTTTCCACTCTTTATTATAACAGTGTGAGCTTGTCCTACTTTACACACACGTATTTCTCTGGGTCTGCATCCCTGGCCCACGTGCACAGGGACGTAATTTAACAGATGTATGCACACAGAAAAGGACAGGAGAACCAAGGCTGCCCCCGAGGCCCGTCCCCTGGGGCTGCCTGAGGTTGGAGGTGGGGCATTTGCCCTGAGGGGAACTTTGAACAAGTTATTTCCATCTCTGAGCCTTGATTATCTCATCTATAAAAGGGGGTTTATGAGGCAACCCATTTCTAAGGTTTGCAAGTAGCATCTTGCTGTCAAACCACCTTAGCATAATACCCATAGAAAGCGCTTACTAAGCCGTTGCTGTCAGCGTTAGCATGAAAAGTGTGAGCCACTTCCTCTCGCCTAAATATGAAATTCTGATATTTCTCACTCACTGTGCCAGCTGAAGGAACCGACTTTCCTCTCATTCTTTCATTAGGTATAAAATCATGACTTTTTATTTTTGGTTCAGGGGTCTCTTGGGTGTTCATGACCAGTGGGTCCATGTCCTCGCCTTACCTCTCAGGAACTAAGTGGACTGATGTCCTGTGGTCATTTTTTATATTGTTATTATTCTAAGTCAGAGTATGTTTTCACAGTTGGTTTCATGTCTTAAAGGTGATGTTTAATTTTATTAGGAAACATTAACTCACACCTTTGATAGCCACAGCAATGCTGTGCTTTGTGGAAAGTTAAAGTCAACCAAGTGCTATAGGAAATCCAGTCAAATTCTGGATTCTAATTCTGTTCCTTGCTCACTGGAGTCCTGTGGGAGTGGCTGTCTCTAGATCTTGTTTCTTCTTTGATCACTGTGTAAAGAGATTTACGGAGAAAATAACAAAGTAAATGTTCCAACCTCTAGGCTTGGCCTGCACCCTGAGGAAGTCAGCTGGGGCGGGCTGGTACTCGAGCCTCTGATACTGACCAGAGTGACCGGCTCGCCCTTAAAGAGCCAACTGACATTAACTCAGGTTTCAAGAGGCAAGAGATCTAAGGCAACTCTGTCCTTTCATTGTTAACAAAAACCCTGGGAAAATGCTGCACATAGTGAAACAATATACTTTGAGGGGAACTCATAAAGTCTTTACTATGTTGCATTTTGTTCTGTAGGGTTCCTGTGATTCATAAAGTGTCTTCAATAAACTGATATGAGGGCTGTTTCCTCCATTCAGGCACCCAGCACAGGCGTCCCCTGGGGGCACACGGTGGTTGCTCCACAGCACTGCCTGGGTGGAGCACACATGTCCCTCACCTCCGCTGAGCAATCACAAAGATTTCCTGCAGGGTCCCAACAGGTGGGACGGTGACAAGACACCTGGTCCTCTGACATGAGCATGGCTAAATATGCAGGAATGCTGTGTAGCCCCTGCGTGTGCTCCCCCACAGTTATTTCTGCAGTCACGGTTGTACTTAACGGGTACAAAATATGAAAATGGGGTTCCTTGTACAGAAACCCACATTGGGAAATGGATGGATCCCCCAAACGGTGTCGAGTACATTTAAATTTCAATGATGCAAAGGAGATATTTGCCTGTTCTGCTGTCTTGTCAACTACACTTTCAGGGTTAGGACTCAGAGAGGAGAGGACAGGATACCCCGGGGCTCAGAGGGGCTTTCCAGAGGTGACTGTGTCAGGAGGTGGGATCCCTAATCAGATAACTTTCCTCAGGACCATGATATGTTAAACAGAGTATCATCTACTTTCTCCAAAGTCCAAATGTAAAGATTCACTGTGACGGAGTGGGAGGCAGGCAGACTCTTTCCAAAAGGTGCATCCAGAGGTGACTTTTTCCTAGAATCATTCTACCTTAAGGTATAAAATTCAGTAAGACCTGGGCAAAATACTTATTTGCATATTTATTCTGTAACATTTTTGCATCAATTCCTCATCTTTTCTCATCAATTCCTCGAACAGTAACAAGTTTCTTTAGCGCTAACTTAAATCCTTTTAAGGGGTGCGTGTGGCCCCAAGCACAGGCAGTGCAGGACAGGGAGGGGGAGGCCTCATTCCTCCCATGTTCTGCTTCTCAGGTGCAGTTTCCAAACACTTGTAATTTGTTACCATTTCTTTTCACATGCTAAATAAATATTCAATTTTGTACCTAATTTGTTATTTTAATTTTATATTATTTTTCTTAAAGAAAGTACTATAATTGCATAAGCTCCAGGCCCCATGAGATGTGGAAACTTCTCCCCGGGTTCTTTGCGACTTTAATCCAGTGTTGCCAGCTGAAGGAGGGTACCCCAGGGCAAGTTCTGCAGGGAACCCAGGGGCCCCCTGAATGGCTTCTCCCAGTGGCATGAGCTTAGCAAGGCCCCGCAGGAACCCTCCTGCCTCAGCCACCTGCTCTGATGGCTTTGTCACCACAGTCGGAGGCAGCTTGTCACTGAGAAGAAAACACATTGAAAATGGCGATGATGGGTGGCAGCCTGGAGTGACATGAGTCAGGACAAGGCAGAGCATGGCCAGGGGGCCCAGGATGAGAAATGCAGCGTGGGGAGGCCAGTAAGTCTGTCCCGTCTCAGCTCAACCAGGGGTGGATGAGGGCAGCTTGCTGCCCACATCTGGCCCAGCCAATGGGCTCTTGTCTGGCACTGTGAATTAGCCCTTAGACATCTACCCAGGGCTGTGGGGTGTGGCCCTAACCCTGGCTGTCCTGCTCATCCACTTAGGGGGCAAGTTCTGAGCCAGGTTACCCCACTAACAAACCCCGGCAGAGCCAGGGTTGCACTTGGTCCTGTCATTTCTGGCTACACCTGTGACGAGGCAGCCAGGGAACCTGCCTGCTGAGGCCCCAACAGCTCCTCATCTTCCCAGTATCCCCTAGAATAGGGCTGTTCTTAGAGCCATGCTTCCTGCTGTGTGAGCCCAGGGTCAGGGCACCCCATCCAGACCTCAGAAAGCATGTCTCTGCCTCCCTTCCACAACTAGCACCATTGCCTTCAGGGGCCATCATGAGCTCCTTAGGGGTTCAAGCGATGGCCCATTCATTACATGGCTACCTGGGACCCTTACTCATCAGCTCAAGTTGTGTTCTCATCTCTGCACCCAGAAGAAAGAAACTCACATTAACCAGCTTCTGCACACATAGACATTCTGTCTACAGCAACGGGGACTTTGCCTGCCTCTGGAGCTCTGACCAACCTTTCTCGAGGGGACTCCTTGGAGATGGAGCAAGGTCCTGTTAGAAATGGGTCAACTGATGGGCTGGTGTGAAGGCCCCACATGTCACCTCCAAGGGTAATGGTGGGTTATGACTGGAGAGGACAACTCTTGGTCCCCTGGAAAAGCCATCCTGGCACTCCTAGTTTAGGTCTATGTTTTCCTATCATTTATTTGTGGTGCTGTTGGATCTGTCAGCCTCCTCCTCTTGATGATCAGTCCCCCCAAAACAGGAAAGTTTTTTGATTTTGCTCATTGACATGTTCCCAGACCTCAGAGCTGGCACTTAGGAGATGCTTGGTAAGAATCTGTCACATAAATGAATTAAAAAGTGAATGAGTCTGCCCAACTGGGCATGGTTCAGTGGTTGAGCATCGGCCTAGGATCCAGGAGATCTCGGTTCAATTCCCGGTCAGGGCACATGCCTGGGTTGCGGGCTCGATCCCCAGTCGGGGGTGTGCAGGAGGCAGCTGATCAATGACTCTCTCATCATTGATGTTTCTCTCTCTCTCCCTCTCTCTCTCCATTCCTCTCTGAAATCAATAAAGATCTAAAAAAATAAAGAATACTCTCTCCAAAAAAAAAAGGAATGAGTGATAAAAAAGCTTTGGAAATAGATAGTGGTGGGGGTTGCACAGCATTGAGAATGCAATTAATACCACTTGACTGCACACTTAAAATGAGTAAATGGTAAGTTTTATATTACACACATTTTACCACAGTAAAAAAACCCACAAATGAATGAGTGATTAAACATGGAAAGTGTAGCATTAAAGTTAAAAAAATACAAGATTATCTTAATGACTCTAAGCTAGAGAAGGATTTAATAAGCTCACCACAAGCACAAGCCATCCAGAGAAACAATGATACATTTAAATATGGTAACATTGTAAAAGCCTCACCATAAACCAGATGATAATATGAGCCACAAACAGGGCAAAAAATAGTTACAATGAACTATTGCAAAAGGATCAGCATCCATACAGCATAAAAAACTATATGGCGTGAAGAAAGCAAAACAAGAAAAAATGGGCAAAGCACATGAATAAGGAATTCCCAGAAGAGGAAACCCACAGAGCAAGAAACAACAACAACAATAACAAAAAACCCAGAAGAAAAGATGCTCCAGCTTGCTGGAGGCCAGGAAATGCAAGCACCCTCCAGGAGATGCACCCCCAGACGCCTCAGCCAGCAGCATGAGAGGGGCTGACGGGCCACCTGTCAGGAGGCTGCAGCGATGCTGAGCAGGAGGATGCGGGCAGCCCCCGGGGAGGCCGTGTACAAATATCCGGTAAGTGACACGCACACGCCTTGTGATCTAGGAATTACACCCCTTGGAATGCGTCCCAGAGAAATCTCACGCATGAGAAGAACCTTTATTTTGGAATTGTGAGAAACTGGAAATGTCCATCCGGGAGGAAAGTGACAAGTCCAGTTTGCATGGTCATGTGCAGACTACTGAACAGAGTCAAATAACCAAGAACTAAATGCAGCCACCAGTATCAGTAGTCTCCAGGCACAGCCTCGGAACCGCGGTTGAAGGGGGTTTTTAAGAAGCACTGAGATCATCACATGAGACAAACACAAGAGGCACAGAGGGCGAGGGGCGTTCTGAGGCAGCACTCTAAACTGTCCCTCAGGATCTCTCTATGAGACAGAGCAGGTTTTCACAAGTGAGATGGCAGGTGCCAAAACATCATTTGGAAAGTCGGAGCAGCGCTGAGAGTGGGGACACAGTCGGCCTCAGCAGGGACGCTGTGAGACTGGGGTCCGGTTGGGTGAGGGTCTGCTTAGTCTAGGGGCAGGAGCCAGACTGAGGGGTGGGGGTGAGGCTAAGAAAATTTACAAGTGTTTATTTAATTATGAATGTAAATTTAATTTTATTTGATAACGAAGCTATGGGATTTTATGTTTTTTTATTTTAATCTCAGTTTTTCTATTTTACTTTATGTTTGAAAGTAGCACTGTTATCTGAATAATGAGTTCTCTTACTGCTAACAGCATTCACAGGAATCTGGTTTTATATGCAGCTCAGCAGCCAAGCCCTTTCGCTTTCAGAATGAAATTAAAGAGGGCCACGTCTCACTTGCCCCGCTGGGCATCTGGTGGCGTCAGCACCTCTGCTAGACGGTCTTTCATGGGCTTCTACTGTGAGCCTAACAATTGTTTCTGGCTGACGCTTGGCACAGGCAGTTCTCAGCCAAATGCATTTCTGAAAGGTAGGATTTGATCTCAATTCCATTCAGCTCTGTTGAAGGAGAGTAAGAAAAAAGAATTTACCCTAGCTTCTGATTCTGTCATATTTTTATTTTAAATCTAAGTGCCATAACCTTGGCTGGCAGTGAGCTTTCAGCAGGAGCCAGCACACAGGCGATGTTGGAAAAGGCAAACCTCATCCACGCAAGTCAGTTTTATGAACGGCCGGCCCACTTTCCCGCCGTGGCTGGGCTGTGCTGTTGACCCAACACGACACACAGGTCCCTCTGTGTCCCACTGGATGCTGGCCAGGCATCCTCGGTCTATGGAGCAAGATCACTCAGCCCTGGAAGTCTCCGGGCAACAAAAAGCCTCTGTTCATTCATGATGGACTTTGAGCAGAAAGGGTCTGGGCTGCCACACGGCGGGGGCCGGGATCACAACGGGGGCCCGGGAGACAGCTCTTCAATCAGGCCAGTCCATGAGGTGACAGAGGCAGTGGGCGCCCGATCCAGGCTCAGTGGGCGCACGCAGAGGAAGCCCTGTCCCACGGATTTCTCAGGCAACGTCCGAAGTTCACTGGACCCTTCCAACCACCTTTTCCTTCACAGTCTAAAGGGCATGGAGCCTGTTTTTAGTTTCCGGGGAGTGGGCATTGGCCCAAGTCAGCACTGGTCTGCGTCAGGGGGAGGGCACCCCACAGCTCAGAACCAGGAAGGCCTCCATCAGTGCAGGTTTCGTGAGGCTGCTGCATCCTGTCTCAATCCACAGGCTTAAAACCTGAGTGGTTTGACTCCCTGGAAGGAAGGGGGATCCCCTGGTGTCCGGTGCTGGAGGGGCAAGCCTGTCCAGGGAGACCCTCTGGTGGGCCTGAAAGCTGGGCCAACACAGCCCAAGAGGCCGCTCTGCTCACCCGCTCTTTACCCCAGTGGGGGAGGAATCCTGCCCTACATGGGGGCACATCTGGTGAGGTCAGGGGACTCACAGTCAGGCCTGGGGGACACTGTGAGCTTCCAAGGTGTCAAGGTGGCACTTGGTATTTCAGGCCCTAAATATAGGGGTCTTGCCAGCCATGGTGCAACTTTTAAAAGTTGGCTTGTTATTCAAACAAGTGCACCCCAGTCTCTGTTAAGTGACAGTGCTAACTCTTGACGTCGAGAAGCTGCTGACCTCCATTCTGAGAAATCAGGGGACCAGAAAGCGGGGAGAGAGCACGGTTTCCTCCTCCACACGGCCCTGTACGGCCCTCAAAGCCACACATGGCCCAGACCCCAAGGGGCAGGAACCACCTGGAAGGCAGCTTGGGAGCAGGAGAAGCTGGGTGCTCCGTTCCTCTGGGTGCCCTCTCTCAGGCAGACCTGCTGTCAGCTGGAGGCTCCCTATGGTGGTCTCCACCCCAGCAGGCTCCCTATTCCTCTCCTCTCCCCAGTCAAAGTTTCAGGGTGTCACTTTATACTTTCATGCCTCTGACCTAGAAGGCTGGTCCCCAGGGATGTGGAGGGTAGTTGTAATGACACCCCTACATCTCTATGTATCGACTCCTTTGCTCCCATCCCTGTCTCCTGATGAGCCCCCCTCCTGGACATGCAGAGGACAGTGCTGAAAAAACAGGGTGCATGTGGGCGGCTGGGGGATGGGTGACAGGGCAGGAGAGGGGGCACTGTCCCAGAGGACACCCCTCTCCCACAGAGGCTGAAGGGCACACTGTGCCACAGGAGGTGGCATGCCCTGAACCCAAAATGCCTAGGTAGGTGAGATGCTGCTCAGGTTTGTTTTCAGGTGTGTTTATATGTGCACGGGTTTCAGTGGGTGTCCGGGAAGCAGGTGAGGTTGGGTTTTGATCTTAGCAACGTAAGGCAGTGAAAGGGCAGGAGGTTTTGGAGGCGGGTGACCGACCAGGGTCCGTGTGCCAAGCAGAAATTCTGCAGACCCAGTTACGCGTGACGTGGGTGTGGGGCAGATGGGGTCAGGAGGCTGGCCTGGGCCTGGTCACTGCGTGTCCTTGGTCAGGCTGGGCACTCAGCCCCTCAGCTTCCTCCTGTCGTGACGAGTTTGGTTCCCCCACCTCAGTGCTTTTATGAATTTTAACCATGTTTTCCAAGGCTGTTGTAAACACAGGCTGGTCCACTGCTCACCCTGAGGCAGCACCCAGAGTCCCGTGTAACAGCCCTGGGGCCGCACCGGGAAGCGGCGCGGTTGTTGATTGACCCTGTCCCGCTGGCCCGTGCGGAACACCTGCGTGGCTGCCTGCTGTGGGCACATTTCACTCCAAGAAGCCCCAGCATACAAAGATCTTCAACTGTGAGACATTAACTTCGAAACTGACTTTCCTATTAAAACAAGGGTTATTCAACCTCGCAGTAAGGATTCCTTCATTTTAGAGTTTCTTTTTTAACCAAGTGCTGCTCGTATGTGTCTGACCATGTCTGGATGGCAGGACGTCCTCCAAGGTGCGTGGAAAGCAGGCTTGCCCAGTGTTTGTCTTTCTGAACAATTTCTAAAGGTTTCCGTGACACATGGCGGGGGGGGGCAGCGTCTGGTTCTCGGCAAGCCTGACATCACACTGCTCAGCTCACCAGAGAGAGAGAAGGACCTGGAGCCCGCGTGGTGGACCGTGGTCCTGTCTTCAGCTGAGCCGGGGGGGAGGGGGAGGGGGAGGTCGATGTTGTCCCCATGGGCTGTGCCCTTGGGCAGAGGAGGTGTGAAGCGCCCCGAGAGAGGGTCCCTGAAGCAGGTGCCTCCCCCCACCGGGGCAGGCTGACTTTGGTAGGACCCGTCCACATCAGGGCTCCTCTCCATCTCCACATCCAGCCATGCTAATATTTACTAAGCCATCGAATCTCAGCTTCCTTCCTGAAAACGTCTCTGAGGTGCTCACTGCATGGGGACAGGTCAGCATCACTCCTCGCCTTCCACATCCTTTGCTCTGTAAACACCACCGAGCTTCCCATAAGCCCTTTGGTTTTCCAGAAAATAGCACCTGTCCTGGATACAATGCTCCTGCCCTTATTGCCATTCTTCTGATAAGTGCCCACTTTGCGATCCCGCGTGAGGAGAATTGTGGGCAGACCCAGGCCTGTCAGAGGTAGGATGAGGCTAGGCCAGAGCTACAGGGATGAACCCGGCAACATCTACACTGTACCAAGGTATCTGTTATAGAAGAGTGTGGTGTCAGTCAGTCAACCGATGGTTTACACTGAAATATGCAGACCAACCCCTTGCCTGTGTTTTCTTAATGGATGGAAACAAATTACTGGAGGGTCGTGTTACTGCAAGGAGATGGTCAGGGTCTGGGTGATTTAGGACCCTGGAGGAATTCATGCAGGAGAAGATGCCTGGACTGCAGGCCATCTGGCTGGACGGATCATTTTAGCTCCAACTGTAACCCAGGGGTGGCCCCAGTCGAGCAAGCCGCCGTCTGCAGCGTGGTCCTGGGAACAGGTGTCCGATGGAGGCATCCATCACCAGCCGCTGGTTTCAGGAGGAGGGGGTGTGTGAGAGCACCCTATTAATCTCCTGACTGGAAGTGTTGTAAATGTACCTGCGTGGAATCATTGTTTTCCCATGAAACAATTACGGTGCCCGCTGTTTCCCCGCTCAGGAAGAGCAAAGCATCTCCAGAAACCCTCTGGAGGCTGTCTCAGGAGTGGCCCACGGTCAGCGGGGCATTGATGAATGCCCGGCGCCTCTGCAGCAGCCACCTGGACACCCTTGGCCATCACATATGCAGGTTCAGCCCATCCGGTGGTCTCCCAGAGTGGCAGAGTGACAGTTCAACATGGGATATTTCAAGGATGACAGAGGGAAAGTGGGTAGGCTGCCTGAGGATTGGGGGTGGGGGGAGCATAATCTACATTTTAAATTTTAATTCAAAGTAGCTAAACAAATGTACACTTCCACCCACACACAATGAGGGAGAGTCCATAGCAGGAAGGATTTGCTTCAGCTGCAGAAGACAGAAAACCAGAAAGAGCAGGGCCTTTAATTAAAAACAAAATCCAGGTGACCGTCCTGGCATGGCTCCTATGGTGGCTCATAGTCAGGCAGAAACCGACCCCTACATTTTGTGGCTCTGCTAGTCTCATCTAGTGGGTCCACTCCGTGTTCAAGCTCCAGCCCTCATTTCCCTCCTGAATCCAGCCGACAAGAAGGAAGAAGGTATGTCCCCACCCTTTAAGGTCACTCACTTGGATACGCACAGCCTTCCTTCCACTCAGGAGCCACTGCCTGGGACCGGGTCACTTGGCCACGTAGATACAGGGAGAGACACGTGGCTGGACTCCTGGGAGTCAGCCACAGACCTGCCCCCTCCTCCCCCTGGGCAAAGACCCAACCTTAATATTTGAAATCTGAGCTGTGAAAAATGGTTACTTCAATGTGCATTTTGTTATTCAATACAAAGTTTGAGTATTTTCTCAGTTGTTATTGGCCATTGGAATTTCCTCCTCTGAGAAGCGCCTGCTCACGGCTTTTTTTCCTATTGAATGTCTGTTTCGCTTGCTGGATTTTCTCAGGTCTTCATGTTGGATAACCACTGTGATTGCTCTACATGTGGCAATTCTCCTAGTCTATACACCTGTCTTTTAACCTAGAAGTTTCAAATTTTGATGTGGTCAACTTTCTCAGCCGTTTTTTTGTTTGCTGTGTCTGGTTTAAGAGGGTCTAATTCCCAAAGATCATAAACCCTCCGTCTTACATTGGCTGCTAATATATATCTGCAGTTTTTCAATGTTCAGGTCTTAACTTATTTGGAGTTCATCTTTGAGACATAATTTTATGGTTTTTTTCCCGAATGGACAGTCCCAACATAACTTACTGAGGAATTTATCTTTTCTCCATGAGTTTAGAGGCCATGTAAATCGTATAATCACTTCTTACATTACACCAATCTGGTGTGATTATTGGGCTATGTCTGTGCTGGTAACTTCACTGTTTTCTTTGCTATAGTTTCATAACATTCCTTAATTTGAGGTGGAAAATACTCCCTTATTCCTACTGTTTTGTTTTTGTCAGATATTTTTGGTTACTTTTGTAATTTATTCTTCTATGTGCACTTTAGAGACTTGACTTTGTTGGAATATTAAGATAGCAGTGAACTTACAAAATTGACACTTTTACAAAATTGAGTATTTTCATTTATGAACATGGTAAATCTCTCCAGTTATTTAACACTTTCTGCTGTCTTAGAGCTTAATTTTCTTGTTGTGTTTCACTAATGTGCAGAGAAAAATACATAACCTGGAATTAGAAAACAACTGATGCTTTACTGATGTAGGGTAGCTGTAAACACAGTAAATGGATCAACATAACAACTGCTTCCTTCTGAGATGACAGTCACTCACACATCAGTGCTGTCTATTGTCACTTGTCTTTTGTGGTTTGGGGCTGGCTGGGGTCTTAGGTTCCTGACTCACACTTATCTCTATTTCACCTCCAAGGTCTCCAAGTGGCTGTTCTGGCAAGGCCCACAGACACAAAGAGAAAAGGAGGTGTATTTTAAGAAATCATAATAAAATAAATGCAAACACTAAAAATATATGTGGTAGAAACTACAGATGAAAACTCGTTTTGAAAGATTAGCTATTTCTGTCCATGAATTTCCTCCCACCTCTGTGGGAGCCTCGTGGTAGAACCTCAGCATCTGCAAAGGATGAATTTGTCATTTTGGTTTTCTTGCCTCTGACCCCCTTCCTGCATTCATAGTATAGGTAGGCGTGTGTCCCTCTCCTTCCCCTGGAAACCAGGTCAGCAGATGCACATCCTGGTGGGGTTCCTGGACCCCACCGCTCAGGACCCCATTGTTCAGACTCCTGTTGGTCAGTAGACAATGGAACTGAGACCCCTCTCCCTCACTAGCTGCTCTCCAGCTATATGGCTTGAGTCCCACAGATGAGGGGCCCTCAAGTCTTCATATCCTGGGGCTTTTACTTCTTATAGTTAAGGGATGCTGCATTGTCCACGACAGGCCCCTAGCCTGTGCTCTGCCCTGTTACCTGAGAACTGGACTCCACATATATTTGGAGCCAGGAAGTCCCACCTGGAGCCTTCCATCATGAAGGGTCTTGCATGGCATGGGGCTTCATAGGAGTCAGGTCCCTCAGCCTACCACCCAGGTGCGTGGCAGAATCCTTTCCAGGGAGAGTGGCCAGGTCATTGGGGAGTCCCAGGGTCCCATGGCTGAGGTGGGACTCCCACCTAAGCTGCTCTCTGGCCTGGACCTTGGCTGGTTTCTGGCCTCCTGCCTTGGTGCCACTTTCTGAACCTCCCTCTTCAGTCTCCCTGAGAACCTGGAGAGTCCCTGACATCCTTCCAGTGGTTTCTGTGCTTCTGATCTGGGCAAAGTGGTCTCTCTGCTGTCCATAGCTGGGAATGGACTGACTGGCTATTCTGCGTAACCTGGCACACCTTCTCTGCTGTGGGTGTCATGTCCATGTCCTGATATCCTGAGCCCATGAATGTGACCTTTCTCCAAATAGGAGAAATGTGATTCAGCAGATGTGACTTAAAGATCTGAGATGAGATTATCCTGGATTAACTGGTTGACCCTGAATGCATCACCAGTATCCCTATGAGAGAGACAGAGGAGATTAGATGCACGCAACGGGAGAAGCCAGGTGACGATGGAGCAGAGGCTGGAGTGACTTGGCCACAAGCGCAGGGACGCCTGAGCCCAGCAGCTGGTAGAGGTGGGCAGGCCAGTGGGAACCTCTGAGGGAGCAGATCTTTTTTTTTTTTTTTAAATATATCTTTATTGATTTCAGAGAGAGGACAGGAGAGGGAGAGAGAGATAGAAACATCAATGATGAGAGAGTCATTGATCGAGCCCGAAACCCAGGCATGTGCCCTGACTGGGAATCGAACCCTGATCATCTGGATCCTAGGTCGATGCTCAACCGCTGAGCCACACCCGGCTGGGCGGGAGCAGATCTTGATGTCAAACTTCTGGCCTCCAGAAATGGGAGAGAATGCATTTCTCTTGCTGGGTGTGGTGATTTGTCCCAGTGGCCCCCGGACACTCCGACGCTCACCCTTTGGAGAGCCTGCCCAGCACTCAGGAGGGTGATTGCTCCAGGCCGGGTAAGCCCAGTGGTACTGCTCACTAGCCAGCCAGGTGGCTGTTCAATGGCAGTTGCACAGGGACATGTGGGATGGACATGCTGGGGTCCTCAGAACTATAGAGTAGAATTCAGGCATTGGCCATGTCTGTCCCCAGGCCTCCCGGGACCCCTTTGTTCTAGACTTGGAGCCCCCACAGAGACTGGTCACCTTCTCACTCACACTCCTGTGTCGCCATCCTCTGTGTGAGCTAAGAGCCTTGCCTGCCACCTGCCCCTTGGGGTCCTGGCTCACACCAAAGAGCAGGGGCTGCCCTCAGAGCACACTGATTTTGGAGTAAAAACAGGTGAAGGAGGGATTTGGAGGTATGCAGAGGCCGCCAGCACCCTCTCCTGCAATCAGTCTGCAATCAGGGTTCATCAGGCAGCCAGACGCCTACGTTTTTTCCTCGAGGCCTCACATTTTCAGATGAGTTACCTGTGACAACAGCGATTCAGATGTGCAACCTGACTTGCTGACAGGTGCAGACCCGCTCTTCCCAGCCTGAGCACTTACAGGTGTCCCGGCACATTTAAACTGGTTCCAAAACAGTCAAATCATGATTTTTCTCTCAACAGAAAGTGCCATGAACATACCTGGAGTCTGCTGCGTCCAGCAGAAGAAGGGCCACGGAGGATGAGGGTCCGCCTTCAGGGAGCCTCCCGAACCTGGTGGCTTTTAACCACCCTATTGCGTCACTCATGGGCTTGTGGAATTCTGGAAGGTCCCGGGCGGCTCTGTCTCAGGCACTCTGTGGCTGTGGTTAGATGTTGTCTGAACCGGAAGCCTGGGGCTGGGTCACCTGGAGCAGCTGGGGGCTGGCTGGCACCTCTCCCCTTTGGTCGTCCCAGGGCTTCCCCAGGTGGTCTCCCAGGTGCCATCTGCCAAGAGGGTCAGTGTGCCCATGCCCTTCCACAGACTGGGACAAAGCTTCCTCGCCCTCTCCATGCCCGGAAGCCTCAGCCTCCCTCCAAGGCTGCCTGACTCAGGGCCCCTGGTCCTCTGGTCGGGCCGTCCAAGGCTTCATGTAGCCTTGTCACAATATCACAGTGTTTACCACATTGTATGCTTCAATTTTTATGTTTTAATCAAAGTGTAATTGACTTATAGGTCGTAAGTGTTCGGCTCAGTTTTCAGCCATGCGTGCGGACCTGCACAATCTCTAACCAGCTCAAGACACAGAACGTATCCATACCCACCCCGGCAAACGCCCCCCTCAAGAGTAGTTCACTGCTGTGAATTCTATCCCGTGGGTCAGTGTTGCCTGATCTTGAGCTCCAAAAAGTGGAATCACCTGGTATGTCCTTGCGGCAGGTCTCCAAGTTGGGCACCAGTGACCCCACCTCCTGGTCATTTTATAATGACAGTCTTGAAGTCCCTCACACACCGAGAGGGCTGCCCTTGTAGCCAGTTTTAAAACGAATGAAGAGTCCCAGGGAGAAGTTTCCATGATGAAAACCAGGGTCCCTGCCCCCAGCCATGTGGGCAGCATCCTGCAGCCAGTCCTCCAGCCCTGTCAGGCCTTTAGACATCTGGCCAACATCTGGACTGCAGCCTCCTGAGGGACATGGAACTAGAACCAACGAGTTAGGCTACTTTGGAGTTGTTGACCCATAGAAACTGTGTGGGGTAAGTGTTTGGTGTTGCTTTGAGCCACTAAGTTTTGGAGAGAGTTACGCAGCAGTCAGTAACTAATGCGGTGTTTGACACGATGCCTGCGCCATGCAGCTATGCCACTGTGTATCCGCTGTGCTACTCCCACCCTGTGGATGAGCTGCAGTCTGCTCCTCCGTCCTGCTGCTGACGGGCACTGGTGGTTTCCAGCGCGGGGCTGTGGGCGAAACGCCCTGCACCCTGCTCCACAGTCGTCGTGTGGACAGGCTTTCCTCCTCCTGGGGGGCAGCTACCAGATCATTTCCCCAAGAGGAGGCACCATCTTACACTCCCACCACTGATGTGAGAGCTCCAGCTGGTGGTCCTAACTCAGGGACACGTGGCGTCGTTAGTCTTCTAATATCAGCCACGTGGGGGGGGGGGGTGCGTGGCTGGCGGCCCCTGGGAGGAGGCTGGGGTGAGCGGCTCTCAGCTGCCTGGAGATGCTTGGCTGGCTCCGCAAAACCGCTCTGCTTGGGCCTCAGGTGCCCTACAGGGCCGGCCGGTCGGTGCCTCTGGGAGGATTTGGGACAGTAAAATAGTACAAGGGGCACTGAATTGGGGGTCGTGATGGGTTGGAGAATCACCAGGGTGGGGACCCCCTGGTGAAAGAGCTGGGAAGACAGTTGTGGGAGGGGGAGGGGACCTTCTGTCCCAGGTGCTCGGTAGAGCCACGTGGAGTGATGTGGAACATGCCTGAGGCCTTGAATGTCTTCAGGTGCTGAGCAGGGTGGGGTATGGGGCACAGTGGGGACTCAGTCCTCAGGGTTTCTTAGGGGACAGTGAGAAAGAGCTTCTAACAGCATCGCTCCTCCCTTGTGTGACACAGAGGCAAGGGGGTGTGGGGAACAGAACCTGGGCCTGGGCTTCCCTAATTCCTAGTAGCAGCTGAGAGCACTTCATAACATTATAATTAGCACTGATGGGCCAATTAAAGAGAATTGTCTCAAAAGGAGGGAGGAGAAGAAACATGGCCTTTTAGTGAGAGTTAATATAATAGCAAAGAAATTATTTTCTAAATTATCTGGCCATTTCCTTGATTACTCACTTAATCATTACCATACATACAAACAAATTCTACATTTTTAATGAAGCATTTAAGATATTTATGAAGTTTAATAAGTGCTAATATAGTTGCATAATATTTCACCCTATGCATTTTATTACAATGTTGTAGCCGGGCACTAGACTATGTACAAGTTTTCTTTATTATAATCAATTCTGAAATGAACATCTTTCTATATTAGCCTAGTGAGCACTTTTGATAATTTCTAAAATAAATCAGAAAAAGCAATAATGAATTAAAGTATAAAAAACATTTGGGGCTTTTTAATCAGAGGCGATTTTTATAAATTATAGACTGCTTTTAATAAAGGGAGAGACTATTGTGTCTCAGGAGACTCTTTAGTGAAGTTTTTGCTGACAGTGCTTCTAGTCACCCGGAACAGAGGCCCCTGTGTGAGGAGCCACTAAGGTACTGGCTCGGGGACAGTTCTCTGATGAGTGGACAGAATGAGCCTCATCTCTGCAGGAGACATGGTGTGGGTTCGCCAGGGGCGCTTTCAGGACCTGGGAACACACCACCACTTGAAATCTTTATCTCCCCTCCACTCGCACATCAGAAGCCTCAAAGAATGGTCAGTTTAATACAGATAGACGAGGTGACTAGCCAGACCACCCATCCACTTTTGGCTAGTCATTCAGGGTGTTGGGACATCTTGAGGCTTTCTAATGCAGATTTAAACATCGCAGGCATTCCTCTGCAAGACCAGAGATGGCCTCTGCCTCCGGAGCTCCGATCCGCCTCGCCTTCCTCCCCTCCCCCCTGCCTGCTTGCTCTTCACATATTTCTGATTTTTCTAAGTTACTTAACTACTTAGAGCAATTTAGAGCCTCATAGTAGCTTTTTCAGATGTTCGTCAGCAGACCTAACCCAGTGTACTGTGACAGTCTCCGACAGACAGAATAATTTCTAAAGGAGAGAGAAGCACGGTGAGAATTCTACTTCGAGAATCCCTGGGATGAACAACACAGTGGTCATGAGTCAAAAGGCAGGTGACAGATGACAGAGAGCAGATGGGACAGGATGTGGGAACTGCAGCTGCCTGGCGTGCCCTGGGAGGCGAGGCCCAAGCCAGGAGCCTGAGGATGACCCCATGGGCCCCATATGTTCTTCAGAGATACAGGGTGGCCCCTTCTGCTCGGGGCTATCTTGGTTTCAGCATGAAAGACCCATAGGCTTTGGTGGACATTTAAGAAAAATGCCATTCCTCAGTCTTGTCCCTTAGAGTTGGCTCAGCTGGTGCCTGCAGACTCTGGCTGTGCTGACGAGGGTCAGCCGGAGAGCCGGCAAGTGAGGGTCCAGCAGGGGAGGGGGCCACCACAAGTGAAGCGGTCAGCTGGGTGGATGATGGTGGGAACGGACGGCTCCAGAGGGAAGCCTGTGGAAACCTAACTTTTATTAATTCTTCTGATCACAGAAGACGGAGTTCCAGATCTACCCTCAGTGCTTGCAGATAACGTCATTTCAGTTTAAATTTATTTATCATCGTTAGCAATTTCCCCAAATACTGAAATTCAGTATGGCTTGTTACCTAAGCTCTTTATTTTTTTAATTAATTTATTTTTAAATATATCTTTATTGATTTCAGAGAGAGGAAAGGAGAGGGAGAGAGAGATAGAAACATCAATGATGAGAGAGCCACTGATCGAGCCCGCAACGCGGGCATGTGCCCTGACCGGGAATCGAACCCCGATCACCTGGACCCTAGGTCGACGCTCAACCGCTGAGCCACGCCCGGCTGGGCCCTAAGCTCTTTAGAATCGAGGCGCACGTTCCAAGATGAGCAGCGCCCTTGTTTATGCTGGACATCGGGGGAAAGCTGGCGTGGGCATGACATGCTGCTCCCATCACGCAAACTACCTGCGCTACCAGATTCCGACTTAGACTCTGTTGAGACACGTGACAGTGGATTACTGAGGGCACAGTGTACGGCTGGTGGGCCGGAGTAATGAGCTGCTCCGGGGTGACTGCTGTCTGGGTGGTAATTTAGGGAAAATCGGCCCAGCTGGCCTGGCAGGTAAGCACACTCCACCAACCCTGGGCCAAGCAGCGAGCACACAGGCCCGCTTCACCCCTGCCTGCCACCCGTGGAACAAAGTGGCCCGAACACTGTAGATCTGGATACTTCCCATTTCATGAACCAAGAGTGTTCATTGCAGAGGCAGAACATAAAGAGGGAAGGAAGGCCATGCCAGGTGCATCCTCGCTTGCTTGGTGCCCTCACTCCCCCTTGGTCCCTCTTGAGGTTTCACTTGGTCTGTAGTATGTGACCTCAGGATGACACTTCTGTCTGCCTGTCTCACTGTAAAGTTGGGACAATAGTGATACCCACCCTATTGGCTGCCACGGGGTTCCCTGAGGATCCCACTCCCGGCAGACCCCCAACTCCCCTCTGGCTTCTGTGACCTTAAAAAATTTGGGCTCCAGGTCATCCTGACTCCAGCCCCTGTCTCTCCTCTTGGTCTGTTCTGCTCTATGAGGGCCAGGACCCCAGACCTGACCCCACATCCTCTCACACCCAGGAGCTCACGCACATGCTACTTTGTGAGGGTCTGTGACCCCATTGGAGGTGGGGGCCTGTTTACACAGCAGGTGAGCAAGAAACCACAACTGCCTGGACACACCTGTTCTTGCCTACCCACGCCTGCTCTTTCAGGGCTGGGCCCTTACCTTGTATTTCCTGAAAAGAGCAGGTAACCAAATCCAGCTGTTAGAAGTTCTGCTCCCTCCACTGCCTGAAGGTGCTCCTCCCAAGCTCTTCTCGGAAAAAAGCCCTTGGCCTTTCCCACAGTCAGTAGCCTTGGGAGGAGGAGGGGGGCTTGGAGGGGCTTCAGGGAGGCCGAGAGGGGCCTTGGAGACAGGCAGTGACCGAGGTGCACAGAGGGTAGGCTGTTTTCTTGGTGGAGCTGAGGCAGGTGTTCACCTGCAAGAAGAGGGAGCACGCCTGTCCCTGGGCCCCACGTCTCTGGAGATGGTCACCTCATGGACAGACTACGTTTCCTTATTGCTGCAGTCAAGCATTTTCACAGGCTTGTCCATGTGCATTTCCTTTCTCTGAATCACGTATTCATCACGTCTACCGAGTTTTTGTCTTTTATTTGTAGTTTTGCAAAAACAGATATTACTGACCATCACTTCTCCCAACACTCTGTAAATATTTCCCCCAGTCTCCCCATTGTCTTTAATTCTGATTTTCTTTCTTTCTGTGGTGCCCCAATTTTTGATTACTCAGATGTAGTTGAATTTAGTCATCTTTTATGGACTTTTTTGTATTCTTTTCATAGTTCTTAGTTAGGAAACAGTTCTGCTTTCTGCCTGGGGAGATTCCTGACCTTAGAAAACCATCTGGTGAGACCAGCGAGGGGGCAACAGGGCACCAAGCATTAAGTTCACGTCAAGGCCAGAGCCTCCCCATGCTGGTGACAGGGACTGACGTGGTGACAGCGGAAAGCTTTGAGTCAGGCCCAGGCCTGTGGAAAGTCAGCCACACCTGCCCGTGGAGGCACTGGCTTAGACCTGCCCAGGGAGGAGTGCCTGCCTCCAGGAGCCCCCATTCCTTGGGGCTGGTCAGCAGCCTATGGGTCTTTGTGGGAGTGGTGTGAGCTCCTCCTGAAAGGGAGATCTTAGCAGTGACCACAGGGCAGAAGGAGCCGGGGGGAGGGGCTGCCAGCCCCCTGGAAGCCCACGTGTAACTGTGGCCCACCTGTTTCCCAGAACCCCAGCCTTACTGTAGACCCTCTGAACATGTCCTGCCCCACATGGATCCTGCCCCACCTGGATCCCAGGCGCCCAGAGGTGCCCCACCACCTGCAAGTTTCCTCAGCTGCCCCAAGGTCACCACACACCTCTCCAGGGGTGCAAGAAGTCTGGGCAGCCCAGAGGCAACCTCGTGTCTTTATGCTGCCCCCCAAAGTGCTGGGGACGCAGCCAATTGAGGACTGAGGACAGGTGCCCCAACACGCGTGTGCATCCATCAGCTCAATAGGAAGGAGATAGGGGTGCTTCCTGCGAGCAGCCCTGTACAGGGGCCCAACACTACAACCAAAGGGGAGGTGCAGGTGGCCTGGGAGATGTCTCACCTGCGAGCACCTGGGCATACCAAATCGCCTCAGGAGTGAGTACATGTCTGCACTCTCCTCATTGGCTCCTTGACTACTTGCACGCTTGTGAAACAGCTTCTGCTGGAAGTGAGTCTAAGACATGGAGCCCAGGGTCAGGGTGAAGATGACCTACTACAGCCTGGCGGAGGCCCTGCAAACACAGGGCCCAGACCTGTCTGGTTATTGTCTCCAAGTGTTCATGACGCCCTGCCCCAGCCCAGGGTCCCCACTATTAGGAACAGGGCAGCAGGGACCCTCAGACATTGGGAGCACCCGGTATCTTTTCAGGAGGGAGGCGCAGGTGTGCCTGATCTCCTATCCGCACCGGGAGGCCCAGAGCAGGGGAAGGCAGCTGCCGCAGAGGCTCATGGGCCCCCTGCTTCCCCTCAGCCTCTGAAGCTCTCCCCCCATTTTCTGCCCACCTGGCTGTTTCTGAACATTTTGGCCATTTTGTCACCTGGCCTTTCCTCCCCCAGATCTTTAGGGCAGGAGGCCAGTGGCTCACTCCCTTGGCCACCTTTTCCCCATCAGTTGGCAGGAGCTGCTCTGTCAGGGCTCCAGGGCTCCTCCGCTGTGCCCCAAGTGTTTGCCCTTACCTGGGTGAAGGAGAAAGTGACCTGAGTTCCTTGAAGGAACCCTTGAAGGGGCCACATGGTGGTAAGAGCCCTACTAAGGTGCGAGCGGCGCCTGAGAGTCGGGAGGCCCTTGTGTGGGTGGCCGGCTGTGCTTTGCTGTTTGGGCGCGGGCTCACCCAGCTGAGGGAGGGCAGCTGAGGGTGGTGCCCTGGCCTCAGGAGCAGGCACTTGCGTGACTTGGGAAGGAACTGGTGGTGACAGGAACTCAGCCACACTGACCTCTTGGTGAGGACGGGACCTTGGGGGAATGCCAGTGCAGGGGTGGGGGTCACTGGAACCGCAGACCAGCCACACTGTGCTAGGGCCTGGGGCAGCCTCTTTCCTGTGCACATGAGAGCTGACCTGAAGGCACGTTTCCTGGGCCACTGGCCTTGGTGGGGTCCCTGAAGTCTGGCTGAAATGAGCAGGTTCCAGTGCATGGTGGACAGGGGAGGCCCTCGGATCAGCCACTCAGCAGGCTGTGGGAAGTGGGCCTGTTCCTTCGGGCGTGGGGTCAGCTGGCTCCATCTTCCTGGGTTCTTGACTCTCAGTGGGCGGACACGGGTGGGTTATAACCACTCCATGCGCTGGTTTCCTCTTTCATAAGATGCCCTGTGGCCCTGATCTCCCCAGCTGTAGGGAGAAGTGCAGAGGAGGGTAGGGGTGTGGAAACGCATATGCGGATGTGTTATGCCCATGTGAGTTCCTGTATAGCACTTGGGGATACTGAGGAAACGCTGACACGTCAGCCTGGAGGAGTCACTGTGGGAAGGAGAGGCTTGGGCTTGGAGAGAGGTGGCAGTAGGGCATGCCACGTCTTGAACTGTCCACGATGACTAGAGTTGACTCAAATGTCCATGGAACAGATTCTCTTTTTTGCCCTGGGAACCAACCCCGCTGTCTGGGCAATTGTTCCTGGGGACAGTGCCCCTGCTCCAAGCGTGGGTCAGTGTCTCAGCCTGATGGGGACCCCATGGTGGGAAGGGACATTCACAGAGTTTGTCCAGTTGGATGTCAACTGCCTACTAGGCAGGTGCCACATTCACGGCGCTGTGGGATCAAGAGCCAGCTACCTGGAGCCCTTCAGGACCTGCGGGCCCCTGAGTGTGCAGGCCGCAGGTCTGCTGCTCGAGCCAGCACGGTGTTTCCTCACCCACTGCTCTGGTTCTCCGTGGAGGCTGACAACCCCAAACGAGGGGCAAGGCTGGAATGCAAACCATGCTCACGTCTCAGGGAGCTGGGGATTCTGTTCCCTCATTTCCTGTCAGATGTCAAGAACCTGACCAGGAGTCCAGAGGTGCCAGCACCTTCTGCTTGAACTCCATAAACAGACCCAGGGAGCTGGGAGGGACACAGGTTGGTCCCTGTCCTTGGGGAGTCCAGGCCTAGCAAGGGGGCATATTAGATTGGTGTGCCAAGCTCCTCTTGTTTGAGGGACCGTGTCAAAGGCAGGCTGTGTCACTGTGCCAGAGCTGCCATCGCAAGCACCTCACCACAGGCGCCTTCCACATCAGACATCTCTTGACTCCCATGGAGGCTAGAAGTCCAGGAGCAAGGTGTAGGCAGGGTCAGTTCCTTCTGTAGACAGTGAGGGAGAATCTGTTCCAGGCCTCTTTCCTTGGCAGGTAGGTGGCCGTCTTCCCCTTTCATCCTCACAGAGCGCTCCTTCTGTAAGGGCTCCAGTGTTGTTGGATCAGGACCATCATGATGACTCATCTTAACTTGATTACTTCTGCATTCAGATACTGGGAGTTAGGACTTCAGCATATGAACTTTGGTGTGGGGGGGGGGGGGGGGGAAGGGAGGGGTACAATTCTACCAGTAACACAGGTTGTGAGAAAATTGAGAAAAGGACTTTCAGGTGAGTCCACAGGAGGCAGGTCTGAGGGACAGAGGGTCAGCAGCTGGCAGACCTGGGGAAGCCAGCCTCCAGGGAGGAGTCACTGAGGTTGGCACCAGTTTTCAGCTCTGAGACCCCTGGTGGCCAAGGGCTGCTCCCCCTAACCCCCATTGTCATTCCCAGAGGTCACTTTCCCCAGGCCCTGCCGGGAACATGTCCTCCCAGCCCTTCACTCAGTCTGGGTCACAGGCCCTCCAAGGACACATGAAGGGCCCTCAGAGAAGCAAGCCAGCAAGGATGAGTTCTCCAAGCCCCTCCTAGTGTCCCAACAGCCCCTGAGGCCTGGGACCTGATTCTTCTGAGAAATGTGGGCAGGTACCCCCTGGTAGACAGGTCAAGAAAGGAGAGCCAGATCTTCCTGGTCCCTGGCTGGGTCTTGCCTGGTGACAGTAGTGAATTCACACCTGTCCAGGTACTTAGGGGACAGGTGACCAGGTGGGAGTGAGATCCCTGTTCATGGAACAGTCAAGATAGCACCACCTTCGGAGCTCACAGGGAAGGACAATGTGTCACTTGGATCTTCATGGAGTGCGCCAGCCCAGGGAGGGCTCTGTCCCAGCGTCCATGTGACCCTGAGCCAGCAGAGGTCACGTTGGAATGTGGGTTCTGACTCAGCAGCTGTGGGGTGTGCTCACATGTGCATTTCTCCAGGCTCCTGGGGCAAAGCTGACTTGCTCACGGATCAGGAACTGGGGCATGTGAACATCACTTCTGGGTGACACAGGGACACGGGGTCTGAGCAGCTCAGGCAAACTAGCCAGCCTCGTAGAGAAGGAAGACTCTGCCTCCAGTGAGACCCCTGGGATGGGAACCCCTGGGGTTTCCAAACTCTACCCAAAAGGGTCACTTTGGGACATTTCTCCCTGGCAAGGGACAGCATCTCTGAGGATGTCATGATTCAGAGGATAGTGGTTTTGCTAAAATTACTCATTGTAAAAAGACCCTGGAGAGTACATTTTCTAATATGTGTGTGTGTGTGTGTGTGTATTAGAAAATAAACTCACTCAGATTCCTGAATCCAGAGAGCACGACAGGTACCAACTTTACTATTTTAAAAAAATGTTTTTAAATAAAATCTTTAAATGGGATCATGCTGCTCATTCTATCTAGTGACTTACAATTTCTGTGACCTTTTAGAGGGTCTTTCTGGGCCATGAAATACATCTCACACATCCGTTTTATGGGGAGTTTTACAATGAGATGTTGGGAATAAAGTTCAAGGTTTAAAACAGAGCTTAAACCATTATTACTAGTTCTCACAAGCTGATTTTTTATTTTTTCCTCTCTACTAATGTGTGCTGGCTTCAACCTGAAATCACGTGGGAGAAAGGGTCTGTGGGGGAGACTCTGCTCGCAGCGCCCCCGTGTGGTCAGTGGAGTTAGGACGGGAAGCAGCTTGTCCCCTGGAACAGCTGGGCCCCGGGCAGCTCTGCAGTCAGTCACCCCCAGTTTGTCCCCTTCCTTCGCTTCTCCTGGGTTGTATTATCTGATTGCCACAGCCTGTTCCCCTGGGCAAGTCTAGGCAAGGGACCAATCTCCCCGGCACCTCTGGAAGAGGAACAAAAAGGCCAGGGATGGTCTGAGTGGGTGCAAAACTACCAAGTGTGTGCTCATGAGGCCCGTGGGCTGGGAGCAGAGTCCCACCACTCTTCAGGAGTGGCCGATGACCAGAATAAAACCCGAGATAGAAGAAGATGTGACAATATGCAAAACTGCTCACCAGCCGCAGTTAAGGACACAGAGGGAAACAAAGTGACCCCTAGGCAGGCAGCATTTCAAGTCGACTCCAGCCCAGTGGGGGGGTGTGTGTGTGTGGGGGGGGTGTGTGTGTGTGTCAAGGGGCCACCTACACCTGGGCTTATTTTAGTGTCCACATCTCATCTTTGGTTGAGGTAGATTTTATAAGAAATCATGTTTTTTAAAAGTCACCTTCTAACCCTGCATATAAGGAGTTTTGACTGTTAATGGTTGTATGAGATTTTAATCAGTGTTTTCCTCTTGCTCCCACAGCCGGGAGAACCCATGCACCTCTGTGAATCTAATCACATCGCCACCCTGCTCTTCAGGTAATGTCCAGACTCCTGTCACCCCGGCCTGGTCTCCTGCTGGCCCACCCCAATCCCTTAGCTATTCTCACTCCTCCGGCCTGGGGGTCACTGGACTTAGGTTGGGGGGGTGGACTGGGCCTGCACCCCAGGACACCCCCAGGCTTCCAGGCAGAGCCCCAAAGAAGTGTGTGTCTATGTGTATATGAGTGTGTCAGTGCGTGTCAGTGAGTGTGTGTATGTATGTTATTTGTGTATGTGTGTGTGCGTGTGTGTGTGTGTGTGTGTGTAAGGGTTAAATGCAGAAACTGCAGCCATACAAATGGACAAACATGCTTCAGATGAGGAAGTTTTTGTTTTTGCTTGCGTTTTACTGTGGAATCCTCTTCCTCACAGAACAGATGACAGTTTTGTTCTCTCTAGAGCATCTGTGGGGTGCTCAGGCACCCCTCCTGAATCCAACCCCAAATGAGTGCTTCTGGAGGTTCTCAGGTGCAGCTTTGAAAACCACTCCTTCAATCATAACATTAAAACCTTTGTGATTCAAAAACACTAAAGCAAACACTAAAGACAACAGAAACTGGAGACACACTTGTCAGGCTTATGACAGAGGGACCAACATCCACTACGAATAGGAAGGCATTCATGAAACCATAGGTTAACATGTGCAAACAGAGTCACCATCACCCAAGAAGATGCGAGATACAAGTTGGCTTTTGCCTACGAAATTAGCAACCCACTTAAACATAGTAGTGGTCAGTATTGGCAAATATTCAGAGGAATAAATTTCAGGTACTGCTGGTGAAAGCACAAATCAGTGTAATTTTTCTGGAGAGGAGTTTGGAAAATGTATCACAAGCTTTAAAACTGCCTACCCTTTGGCCTAGAAGAATCCTGCCTTCAGGACTTTGCTGTGTGGGTGATATTGGGGTGGGGGATGGGACAAACTATTGCCAAGTGGCCAAAAGCAGCCTGTGGCCAGTGTGGGTACAGCCCAGGGGCCAAGAATGGCTTTTACATTTTTCAAGGGTTGTAAAAACAATCAAATAAAGATGACTATGTGACAGAGACCCTTGGCTCCAGAGCCATAGCAAACATGCTCGGTCCCTCCCCAGGCCCCGAATGGCCAGTAGAGTTCCAGGTCTGCAAAGCAAGCTGACCACAGACATAATTCCAGCAGAAAAGCTATACATGTTTTATGAGGTTGGGGGTGTTTGTGGTTCATGCAAAGGAGAGAAACCCTTCAGCCAGGTGCGGAGGGTTTTATGACATTTGGACAAAAAAGGATGACTTTCAAGAGAAGTGACAAGACAGGAGAGGGACAGGAGCTGTGGGAAGGCCAACACATGGGGTAACGGGATCAAGGGCACTGGCTGGGTATGTCGGGTGGACCCCTCTTCACCTGTGTGATAGGCTGGTCTCCCCGGTGTGGTACCTGGAGTGGGGATCTGATGACCTGCAATCAGGCAGAGAGGGGAGAGCAGAGAAACCACCTGAGCCTGCTTTTCCCTGAATGCATTCAGCTGAGAACAATCCTTACATCAGAGTGGCGGCCTTGACCTGCAGCGGCCGCTGTCTGCACCGCCGTGGACAGGCCGGCTCATGGATGCATGCGCTTTAACTGCTGGTTGCATGGGCTTGTCAGGACCTCGGGGAGGATGGCAAGGCACCAGCCCTTCCTTCAGGAGGAGAGGAGAGCCCCCGACTCTCCACAGCCCCTCACAGTCCATGGTCTGGCCCTGAAGGGACCAGGGCAGGAGTAGGGGGGGGCAGCATGCCTGGGGATGCTGACCAAGGGATTCTTTCCTCTCTCCACCACTGGGGACTGTGTGGTTGGAGGTCAGACCACCTGTCCTGTGGACAAAGAGCCCTGGGTGTGGGGTGTAGAGGGGAGTGGGCATCAGGACAGGGAAGGGAGCCCCTGTACCAGGCTTGCCTCTGACCCTCACCCAGGCTCCCCATCAATGCAGGGTTCCAGACCTGTCCCTAAAAGTCCCATTTGGTCAGTAGGGGCCCAAGAAGCTGAGTTTTAACAAGGACCACGCTTTGAATAACAGCAAATTAGAGGTTATGGGGGCAGGACCTGGTTCACCAGAGAGGGTCAGCATGGACTGGGGGCTCCCCAGCCTTTACAAACACAGTGGCAGGTGTCCTGCCACAAAAAGTAGGCTCTGTTTCGCTCTGTTTCTGTTGTTACCAACAGCGATGACAAGGCAAAGGACACTGAGCCCACCTGAAACCTGGCCTTGGACCCAGGCACTGTCATTGCAACCAACACCCCCCTCTAGTGGGCAGCATCTGCTCTACAATGTCCGGGCTCTCTCAGGAGGGAGAGGAAGTGGAGGTGGGAGGGCACCGGGTGTGGGGGCACCCCAGCTACATGCATGCATGGTAATCCCCAGGGGCTGGACCTGGCACAGAGGAGTGCAGTCTCTGTTGTCTTCCTCCCTTTGTTCAGGAAAAGGCTACCCCAAAGCAGATGCCAAGGGGACAAGAGGTGGCAAGGGGTGGGAGCTGCCTCTTCTGGCTTTTCTGACTCAGCCTCCATCCACCCCACCAGAGCCCCATCCTCCCAGAAGGGGGCGCCTGCACCTGGAGTGTGTGTGAGAGAGGGCAAGAGTGTGAGGAAGTGTGCCTGTGTGTGTATGTGTGCACAGGGGCATGTGACTGCATGCATATAAGTATGCACATGGGTGTGCACATGCCGGTGTGTGCACATGTTCAATCACCTATGCGTCTCTGGTCATGTGTGGCCATGTTCATGCATGCGTGCGTGTGTTTACGCGTGTGTTCACAGGTGTGTGCGTCTGCAGGCGTGTGTTGGAGGGGAAGCATAGAGGAGACAGTGAAGGGGAAATGGGGGCCTGCCCTCCCCTACCTTTCTGGGCAGGGCAGGGAAGCCACCTATGAGATGGGGGGACAGGGTGTGAACAAATGGGACCCTGTCTATACGGGGCAGATGACTGGAAGCAGGCACTGTGCTGTGTTCAGCTGAGGCTCTTGCTGAACTCCGGGGTTGGGTGTCCTTCAAAGTGAGCCTCCAAAAAGTGAGCAGTGTTGGTATAGCCCAGAGGCTGCCTCGAAAGCGCGGGCCACTGTCGTTCCTGCAGTTCTGATGTCCCCTAGGCTCTGAGGCGTCTGGTCTCGGTAAGTGCTGGCCGTGGCCGAGCCCACAGCGCCCCCTGGTGCCGCTTCACTTCAGCGCACGGCCGCCTCCTCTTGGCCCAGCCAGGCTGCGGGAGCTGGAAAAGCTGCGGATTTGTGGCTCCCTTTGGAGAGCAGGGAGAGGAGGCCAGGGACTGCTTAACCAGTGCATGTGCCTGGACGGGTCCACAGAGAGACAAAAATAATCGATCCATGGATGCAGCAATAGGCAGATCCATAGCTGGATTTTTAGCAAATAAGTTCCTTTGGGGCCTAAGAGACATCTGGCTGGGTTTTTCTTGGCTTCACCCACAATGGGCCTGTGGAGTAGCAGAGAGCCCACCTGGGAGGACTGGCCAGAGGCTGCCTGGGACTAGTGAGTCCCAAGGGAGCCAAGGGTCAGGACAGGTTGCCTAGCCCCGAACTGCCCACCCATTAAATCTGCCTCAGTTAAACTGCCAGGATGTGCAAATGCCACGTGCACTGCCACTCAGTCCCCTCTTCCCTCCTATGCCCCACTGATGAGGCGGGAAGGACGGACCCAGAGGAAGGCCGTCACGTGGGCTTGCGCAGAGGCACTCTGATGGCCCTGCCTGGGCTGCAGAAAACCATCCTGTGGATCCATTTTCTGTACAACACATAATGGGACCCTAAAGAGAGAACAAAACCTTTCACAGGATTCCCAATGCATTTTGGATAGAATAATCTGTCACCTCTGGCCTCACCTGCAGGCCTGGGTGATCAGACATCTGCCCCCTCTCAAAACTCCTTTGTACACCCCTGAACCCATGGTGAGGGGTCACTTTTCCTTTTCCCAAGCAGCAGGCCCCTCTGAATGCTCATTAGACACCAAGGGAGCAGGGCTGGGCCCCACGATACCTTTAGGAGCCCCTCTAAATGTTTTCATTTCTTTTAGAATTAGGAAAACAACAACAAACTGTTAGGTCAAAGCAATGTTTAATATATAATATTAATGCGTCTGTCTTTATACGAATGCAGTCAGAAAGCCTCGCTCTAGCCGGTTTGGCTCAGTGGTTAGAGTGTTGGCCTGCGGCCTGAAGGGTCCCGGGTTCGATTCAGGACAAGGGCACGTACGTTGGCTGCAGGCTCAATCCCTAGCCGTGGTCAGTGTGTGAGGGAGGCAACCAATCGATGTTTCTCTTTCACATCGGTGTTTTTGTCTTTCCCCCTTCCACCCTCCCTGAAAAAGCGATGGAAAAAAATCCTCAGGTGAGGATAAATAAATAAATGAATAAAAATAAAGCCTCAATGTGCTTCTCATTCAGGAAGGGACCATGGAAGTCCTGACGGCCTTCTTGGTGTGTGACCCCCACCCCAATGCTATGTCCAGGCTTCCCCCTTCACCAGGGTCCCCAACTCGCCCTCATGTGTCAGCTTCAACGTTGTGTCTGGGAGAGAACTTTCCAGTGTGTCCCCAAAACTAAGTGAAGCCTCTTGTTAAATTAAGCCTATTTCTTGTGACTGTAACACAGCACCACAACGTGAGAGGCTGAAACAACAGGAAATTATTGTCTTTCAGGCTGGAGCCAGGATCGAGGTGTCGGTGGGTCGGTTCGGCTTTGTCACGCCTGTTCTCACATGGCTGTCTTCTGCATGTCCCTCGGTGCACGTCTGTGTCTCTGTTCTCACTTCTCGTGTCAGCACCAGCTGTGTGATTTGCTGGGCCTGCTGTGAGGGAACCACAGGCTGGGTGGCTCCCAACAGGAATGTACCCTCTCTCAGTTCTGGAGCCAGAAACCCAAAATCAAGTGTCGCAGGGCCACGCTCCCTCGGGAGGCTGCAAGGGAAGGAGGGGCCTTCCTGCCTGCCCAGCTCCTTGGCCTTCCCTGGCTTGCAGGTGCATCGATCCCATCTCTCCTCTGTCGTCACACGGCCTTCTCTTCTGTAGTATCTCACGTGGCCTTCCGTGAGGACATCGGTCACATTGCATTCGGGTCCACCCTACTCCAGAACAGCCCCATCTTAGCCTGATTACATCTGCAAGGACCTTATTTCCAGCTGAGATCACATTCACAGGTTCCAAGGACGCATGAATTTGGGGGACACCACTGAGCCCAGCACGGTCTTCCACTGCAGCCTTTCCCAGCTTCCTATGCTTCCCTGTGAGCACCTGTCACAGCTGGGAGCCTAGTGGAGGCTCACCCTGTGCAAGTGGCCCCGCCGCTTAGCATGGAGCCCAGCATAGCCGCGCCCTCAGTTCATTGTTGTTTGGACAGAGAAGTGAAGCTGGACTCCCAACAAACACCCCCCTGCCCCCGTGTGCTGGAGCCCCTGGGAGGTGCCTCCTTGTAGAGTTTGCTGGCTTGGGGGGCTCAGCAACATCTGTTTTTGGATTACGGTGAGTCTGCTCCTATTTTCAAAGTATTGAATTGAAATTTGTCCTCTCGCTTCATAATTATCCATCCCATGGACTCCGCTGCCCCGTGGTGTTTTGGATGCAAGCATGTCTGTTAATGTCCATGTCCTCGTGTACACATACAAAGGCTTAAACGGTTAAACATCTGAAACAAATACACCCGGCGAGTGGAAATCAAACCTTATTTTCTTTTAATTTCAGAGTTGTCTGTGGAAAGCTGACTTGAAAGACACCGAAATTGGATAGGTAATTAATTCACATGCACCTACAAGAAAGGAAAGAATGCACAAATTATTGGTAACATTTTGTAAGCACTGAAATTAATGTAGTGTGAATTTGTCATTTCTGCCCAAAGTTACAGATTTTCTATATTATAATTTAATCTTTTTAATGTAAAAAGAATAGGAATTTTGCCCTTTCTGGCCTCTCGGGAAGCAAGAACCAGTGTATCTAATTATCTGAACACGTAAGAACATAAAGGAATAGCAAGTAGTGAAATTATAAGTCGGCCGGAACAACTCCGTGTTCTCTGATTAAACTCTCTTTCTGGAGCCCTTAGCAATCATGTTGGCCCTGTGTTCGTCGTAATTGCATGTGTCAAAGCCGAGGCTTTGTGTAAATGGGACCGAACGAGTTACAATTTTAATTTAGAAGGAGATAACGTACGTGGCTCCTGCCAGCGGCCAGCCTGGGGAGTGTGGCAGGAGCTGAGAGGGCAAAGGCCCCGGGCGGCAGGTTAATGGCGCGCGGGGGCCTCATCAGGCCACATCGCGACAGTGGAATTTCTAAAACAGAGAAATGCAATTTAGCAAGCCGAAGTCAACCACCTGCTCTCTCCCTGATCACTCATGTAAAGGAGGCTGTCTAATTTTTTCATAGCTCCAGGGCAATGAATTTTAACAACGGATACTGTGTTGATCATCGGGATGGTGACACACTTAAATGAGATCTTTTTGACATACTTGAATCTTAGAAACAAAACAAAATTCTGTTTTTAACTTTTAAAATGTTCCCCAAAGCCAGGGGAGTAGCCACTTCTCTTGTTTTTTTTTTTTTTTACCCCTCAAGGAACCCCAGCTCTTTTCTTTTTTTCTTTTCCCCCAGCGCATTAGCGATGTTTGTCTTTGGAGTGTCATTTTACTGAAGGTCATGCTTGATTACTTCCAAGCAGGATGTGCTGACTTAGACATCAGAAAGAAAAGTCCAACAAGAAACCCCTTTGCTTTAAAGACCTTCTCTCTGTGGGTAGAAGGGATTCGTAGCCACACTCCTATCAGAAAGCACCAGGCTTTCCACAGACAGACATGGGGACACTGTGGCCGGCTTCCACAGCATCACGTCCTGCTCTACAGCATCACGTCCATTCCGTGGGCTCTGGAGGGGTCTTCACATCCAGTGGAGAGGGCCCATTGCCACCAGGTGCTCCATGCTGCCGGCTCAGTGCTGAGCCCCACTCCTTCTCTCTTCCATTCTTGGTTTTCTTGTTGGCCTCTTGTTTTGGGCACAGAAAAAGGCCAGTGGTTGAAGAAATCCTCCTGTTCAGACAAAGGAGGCAGAGCATGGGACAGGATTTGAAAGGTTTTAGACTTGACTTCTGCCTCAGCTCAGGCTCCCAAAACAAAACGCCACAGACAGGGCAGCTTAAGCCACAGACGTTTATTTCTCACAGTTCTCAAGGCTGGAAGTCTGAGGTCAGGGTGACAGTGTGGTTGGTTCCTGGTCTTCTGGCCCCCAGACAGCTGCCTGCCCTAAACCAGGGCATGCGTGGGTCCCTGCCCAGGCCACCCTGTGACTGCATCGCCCCAGGCGCTGAGACCTTACCCTCCTCACCCATCCCCAGATGGGGCTGTTCCTTTGTCGTGGGGCTTTCCGGGGAGGGGCACCTTCTCAGTGCAGTTGTCTTGGGTCTCTCCACCTTGGCACATCCCAAGTTTCAACTATTCCATGCTTGCTGATGAAAGAAGGAGCATGACTCAGGGCCTCTGCTAGGACTGGCACCCACAGTGAAGGAGACAGAGGTGGCTCAGCCCTGCTGTGCCTGGGAGCCTGATGGCTGTGGGAAATAAATGAAAATGGAAGAGACTGACGGAGGCTGGTGGGGAGAGAAGGAATTCTACCCTAGTTCAGACTCATTGGCATTTCCCAGTCCAGCCACTGTTTAAATTTCAGCTGATCCCCCAGTCCTTTCCAAAGAGCTCACAGTGCTAGGGAAGGAGTCTGGGTAGGTGGATGTGGGTCACCTTCACTCATAGGAAACACACCTTCAGGGACCAGGAACCACAGTGTAAGATGCTGCTCCAGGTCTCTGGACTCTCCCCTCTCAGGTTTCCAGGCCAGACAGAGACTGTAAGTTTTGATAGAGGCCAGAATGCAGGTGAGGACTCAGGTGTCCTCCATGTCCAAGAACACAGACATGGATGGCAAGGACTGCTCCCAGACTGAACACTTGGGATGCCAGCATCCCAGGCAGTAGGTGTCAGCAGAGGGGCTGCCAGTGGACCCCAGGCTTGGGCCTTGGAATGTGGCCTGTCTTCTCTCTGTTACATTGTGTTATACCCAGTGCATCTTGTTGCATCATGGCATGTTACGTTAAAGATAATTACATTGATCACATGTATCATACTGTTACACTGTGTTATATTTCTCTTGCATTGTGTTACATTACTCTGTTGATAGGATACTATACATCCTGCCCAGACTCCTGAGGGGCCATGAGAGAAGGGGCCTTTCTCTTCCCGGAGTTTGTCGTCTTTATTATGTTAGGAGGCATCCCCCCCCCCCCCCCCCCACCGTGCCGCAAGTCACCGCCCTACTCCGCCGCTCCCAGACGCTCCGTCCCCCAGCACCTGCTGGTTCCTCACCTAGTATCCGTCCAGCCCCTGGTCCCCTCCCCCTGGGCTGGTCCCCCTCTCACCCGGGCGGTGCGTCCACCGCGCCCGCCCGGTGGTGGCGCTGTTGCCCTTGAAACGCAGCAACCCCGCGGCCACCTGCCTTTGGGGGCTTCCTTTCCAGCAGGGACAGGACCCCGGGGCGCACCCTGAGACAGGAGGTGCAGTATTCACCGGGGGAGGGGACTTTGGGGCAGGAATAGCCCGAGCACGTGGGGGGCAAACAGACCTGAGGACGGACCTCCCAGACAGACCGGAGCAGGGGTGTCTGCGCGGTGGGGGGCCTCTGGCCCTTCCTCCCTGGCGGCCAAGGTGCAGCCCCCCTCACCTGCTGGTGTCTGCGCTGGTCCGCTGCGGGGGAGGGCAGGTCCTGCCCGGGCACTTGGAGGCGGGACAGTGACCTTTGCTGCGGGTCGGTCCCCTGCTCTGCCCTCTAGGCACGCAGACCTCTGGCGTTCTCAGTCCTAGTGCCACCCTGGTGTCCCCTGGGACCCTGCTGGCGCCCAGACTGGCCGGCTGCCTGGGACAGGCTCCACACCGACTCTAGGGAGAGGTGGCAGGAGAGTCCAGAGGTCCACGTTCCGCTGAAAGAGGGCGGGGAGAGGGGAGCCAGGGAGCACCGGGCTCCGAGAACGGGGGTCTGCAGAAGCCCGCAGCCAGGCTGCGCCCCGACTCCTGCCGCAGGTCGGGGTCTGGGGAGAGACGGCGCTGCAGCGGCCTGCCCGGGTCAGCAGCCCCGGAGGCTCTCCGGGAAGTAGGCGCAGGGAAGACCCCGGGAACAGCACTGACCACACTCTTGCATGCTGAGCACAGGCTACCTGTGGCCGCCCTATTTGAAAGTCAGGTATGCTGAATATAAAATAAAACGTTTGGCTCTACTTGCTTTCCTTGAGAATCTTCACTGTTACTTCCTTTTTCTGGCATTTACAGCATTGCCGTTTAAACCCTAATTATAACCTTTTCCTTAAAAGTCACTCACTCTGTTTACCTGCCAATAGATTGTTTCTTTATTTCCTTGGGGGGGGGGGATGTCTTTTATATTTAAAAGAATACGTCCTCATGATGGTCAATTCGGGCGGGTAGTCTCAGTTGCACAGTGTAATCTTTCAAAGTGATATTTCCGATCTTTTAATAAATCAATTCAGAACTCTTGAATTACAATTGTTAGTATTTATTCTGCTCTTTCATTTTGCCCCTCCCCCAGCTTTGTTGAGATATAATTGACATAAAACTATGAAGTTTAAGGTGTAAAATGTGATGATTTGATATATGCATGTATCATGAAATGATCACCACATAGGTTGGTTAACACACCCACCACCTCACACAGGTACAGTGTGTGTGTGTGTGTGTGTGTGTGTGTGATGAGAGCTTTTAAAATTTACTCTCTTGGCAACTTTCAAATATACAATGTAGCATAGTTAACTGTAGTTGCCACACTGTACCTGACCTGCTCGGTCTCATGTATCATGTAACTGGAGGTTTGTCCCTCTGACCAGCTCCTCCCATTTCCCTTCCCTGCCCTCATTTGGCTGTTGACTCCTGTTGTCCATGTGTTCACGGTTTTCTTTGCCTGTTGTCAAGACTTGTCATGTTCTTTGGAATTCTTTAGACCTCTTTTTTCATGTATTATTATTAGAATGTTTTTGCCGTTTTAATTCCGAGTTCCCTGAAGTCATTTTCAGTTTCCCTTGTTCATTCCTGTGCTCTAGCTCAGCCTCACTTCTGAAAAGACCGCTTCCTCTTATTTCTAACTATATTCTGGATATAAGTTCACTTCCGAGTTTTTCTAATTATGAGTGATCTTGTCCTCCCATTTTATAACACTTCATGCTGCAATCCACTTGTTCTGAAGTCAGGTTGCAGTTCGATCTGTTTTGCGGACGCGTCTCTGCGTGTTTTCATTACCTGCACAGAGGCTATTCCGTTCTTTTTTCTTTCCCCTTTAATGCTCTTGTGAAGGATCTGACTTCCACCCTTATCTGGTGCTCATTAAAAAAATAAAAGTATATATTTTTATTGATTTCAGAGAGAGGAAGGGAGAGGGAGAGAGAGAGATAGAAACATCAGTGCTGGAGAGTCATTGATCGGCTGCCTCCTGCACGGCCCCTGATGGGGATCGAGCCTGCAACCCAGGCATGTGCCCCGACTGGGAATCGAACCCTGACCCTCTGATTCATAGGTCGACACTCAACCGCTGAGCCCCGCCGGCTGGGCCTGGTGCTCGCTTTCCATGTAAAACTATATTTCCCCCTGAACTTTCAGAAGGAGGCACGTTCAGGACAGCTTTCCTAATTTCACAGTGCTCCTTCTCTTGTTTTTTGATAGTTTAAAAAAATACAGCAGCCTGAGGTTTCCTGACTCTCTTCCCTTTTCCTTCCTTCTATCTTCCCCTTAACTTTTTATCTGACCTACTTTCCCTTTGTCTCTGTTGCCCCCAACATGGGGCCTCAGTGTGGGGACCAGCCCTGGGAGGGGACTCTGGGGTCTGTCTCCTAGTTTGTTTTCTTAAAATTTGTAAGCAGAGTAGGTGCTGTCTAAAAATTACTTCTGATTCTTCTTTCAGTATCTTTTCCAAAAACATGATCGGATTGTCCATCCCTAGGACTCTGTTAAGCTGTTTAGCTGCAGCATCTTGTCACAGACCCCTGTGTGCTGTTGCTCCCAGCCCGCTCTCGAGCACACCCTCCCTTCCTTCCTTCCTTCCTTCCTTCCTTCCTTCCTTCCTTCCTTCCTTCCTTCCTTCCTTCCTTCCTTCCTTCCTTCCCTCCCTCCCTCCCTCCCTCCCTCCCTCCCTCCCTCCCTCCCTCCCTCCCTCCCTCCCTCCTTCCTTCCTTCCTTCCTTCCTTCCTTCCTTCCTTCCTTCCTTCCCTTTTTAAAAAAAAAATTTAAAAAAAATCCTCACCCAAGGATATTTTTTTCATTCTTTTCAGAGAGAGAGAGAGAAACATCACTGTGAGAGGGACACATCAATTGTTTGGCTCCTGCACGCGCCCCAGCTGGGGCTGGGGATCAAGTCGAACTGAGGTGCGTGCCCTTGACCAGAACTGAACCCGAGACCCTTCAGCCTGTGGGCCGACACTCTAACCACTGAGCCAAGTTGGCCAGGACTCAAGCACACACTTCTTTCTTTGTCTCTTCCTTTGGAATCTGCGCTGGTATTTCTTTCCACACCTTCCCTCTTGAGAACGACAAAGGAATCACAGAGCTAACTGCCCTCATCGCAGTGTCTTTGGGTGACCTCTGCACTTCTTAGGGGCTGCAGGCCCCCCTCATCTAGGCAGCGGAAGCCTGGCCCCTTTGTTTGAGCCCTTACATGGCCCTCGCTTGTGCTTCAGGATTAAGGTTAAGGAGGACGTCCTGTGGAGGCTTTGGTCATCGCCACTGTCAGCCTGAGGAAGGTGGTGAGATAGAGTTCGCCTTTCCTGTGCCCCCCTGACCTGAGTAAGCAGAGCGGGCTCAGACAGAGGCCGGGAGCAGTGCAGTCTTGTCGGGGGCGGCACGCGGGGCCCTGAGTGGGGAGGGAGACGGCATGTCAGAATCTCCAGCCAGTTTCTATTGATCTCAAAATAAAGATGGCCTTTGACTCAGGACACTCAGTCATGTGGAAAGTTCACAGGGTAAGATGGTAGGTGCCTACCTTGAAATTTTATTGTCTCCAGTGATGTCAGACAGCAAGAAAGAAGGCTTGCAGCAGGCTCTGAGCGTGAAAGGAAAGCGAGGCTTGTTAAAGAGAGCAAGAGAGTTGGAATAATGGCATATTGCAATCAATTTTTTATGCCTTTCCTAAAAGAAATGCAGGCAATAAATAATGCCAAACGCAGTTAGTCATGTGAGCGTGTGGCTCCCACACCAAAGCGCTCACCCTGCCCACGGACCGGCCTGACATCCAGTGTGGCCAGTCCACCACTGAAGGCTTAACTGGTGATGAGGGTTGATCTACTTAGAGGGGATGAAGTCTTGACTACATGACCGTTGAAACATTCATGACATACTTTTCCATATTTCCAAGTCCACTGGTGTCAGTTGCATAATTAATTGTGACATGGCTAATTCTGGAAGAAGAGAGAGTTTGTGTAATTTGTTTATGAGTCAGAGAAGCATTCTATGTGGAGAGCCTGGATGTGCTCCGCCGGGGGGCTCTCTTCTAAACATCATCTCTATTCCACAAATACCGGAGCACAAAGCACTGTCATTTCCAATAGGAAACCAAATAGGACTTACTCCTACCCCAATGTGCTCTCTCCCCGGGACTAGAGGAATGACCCAGGTAGTAACCATAAGGGTTTCCTAGGGTAACTAGACCTCTCTGATCCCTGAGAGATGGAGGGCAGGAGGGAATAGGGGTGGGTCTGTGGGCACACGTGGGGTGGATAATAGGTTCTTCTGCAACACTGGAGGCTCCCCCCTTGGGCAAGATTTGGCTCCACATCAGCCCCATAATGGGGCCAAGAGAGAGTTCTGTGTTTGGTGTGGAGAGATAGGGGCAAAGGCGTTTCGGCACCATTATTCAATGAATTGCTCAAGCGTGGACTGTATGGTTAGAGAAGATAGAGGAGCTCTGGATTTTTCTCTAATGTTGACCAATAGTGTCGTGGACCTGAACTAAAGACTTCCTTGATTTCATGCTTGAGGGGGCAGGCACAGCCTTTGGCACCAGCACCCCAGCACCCGCTGCTGCCCAAACAGCTCAGATGCCTCGTAGGTTGAACTGGAGGAAATTTCTGTTTTCGTGAGCCAACAATAAGCTGGAAAAATTTAGGATAGCCAATGAAGTTCATTTTTTGAGCTTCTCTTAAAGTGATAGCTCAAAAAACTTGTTGATCTTGGGCACCCATCTTTCTTGTTCCAAGGGTGCAGTTTCCAGAGTCCCAGGTTAGTGGCTTGGGTGACCCTGTTGGAGAAATATCAATCTCAGCGTTAAAGCATTAAAAAGTGCTCTAGGAATAAGGGCATATTTTTGCCATTCCCCAAAAAGTTATAACTCAATTTTACTTTGCAGTAGTTTTATTCTTATCAAATTTCATTTATCTACCTTTGTCAAATATTTTCTGGCTGTTTTTATTTTAATTTATTTCATCTTATTTTATTTTACTTATGTCCAATGCATGAAGACCATGTGAGCTCTCACCATATTTTTCTTAGTTTATTCCAGTAGTGTGCTTGTAAATATTCAGCAACTGGATTTCTGGGGAAAACAACCCTGATTTGCAGTGCTTGCTGATTGGGTGGCATTTGTCAGATGGTCACGGAGCACTATCCCATGATAAAGAGTCTAACATTCATTTTTCAGAGAAATGTTTGGGGTTTGGGGTATATCTTGTAAATGTCCACACAAAAATCTGCATTTCTTTAACATTTAAGTAAGCAATAAGAAGTATAGGTATGA